>NC_090649.1:439812998-441211748 GCF_040937935.1 Hyperolius riggenbachi
ATGTTTATTGTTCCAGGCCCAGGTCAGGGAGACCTGCGGCCTTGTTCAGAACAGCTTCTTGGTATGTTCTAGTTCTGCTGACAGAACTACAGATTTTCTCTCTTCAGAGAAAATCCCCTTAAAGGGCAGGTCTGCTCATCAAGCCTTTTTGACTAACTCAGTCCAAATAACTGAGGCCTACTTAAATTATAACAGATAACTCAGGATAAAAGGGTGTGTGTGTGTGCGTGCGTGCGTGCGTGTAGGATGAATGGGGGTTGGGGGGGCACCAAAATCTGGTTACGCTCAGGGCGCTGTGAAACCTAAGGCCGGCCCTGGGCACGGCTGTCCTCTAATGTAACAAAATATTACCTGCTTCCAGAACTTCCTCAACTTCTGGCAGATCCATTGCAGAACCTGAAATATAAGCAGAAAACATTATTAGTGCGAGCTGATTAGCTGATAAATGTGTTTCCATGTTACAGGTGGAGTGACGTTATATCAATAGTAAGGGGCCCGAATGTTGAGGGATTCAGGAAGATGCTCCGGCCTGGATGTAGACTGTCACTGGGAGCGGATCCGAGATAAAAAACTAACTATAACAAATAACTTGTCTATATATCTTATCTAAAGTTTAAATAGTTTACACAGCAAATTTAGCTGCAAACAACTTCAACAGAATATGATTATTTCTTCCTGTGAAAACAATGACAGCAGCCATGTTGTTTGTAAACCTTACACACAGGCAAGCTGATCTGCATCTCCAGCACTCAGCCTGTGAAAACCTAATTGCCCCTCCTCCTCCCTCCTCCCCTCTGCCTCTGAAATCCCTGGCTAGTAACACCTCCCCCTCCTCCTGCCCAGACTGAGATCCCACAAGCCCTTGCTACTGTCTGAAAATGTCAAGGCACTCTGAAAAGCTGTGGGCAAGGCTTGTTTAGTTTATAGGGAATCAGAGTATTAAAACAAAAACAAAAATGTATGTGGCTTGAGGAATGCCCTATGAACAATATGAAAGGAACACAATTATTATTATTATTATTATTTATTTATATAGCGCCAACAAGAAAAAAAAGACAGGAAAACATTTAAAATTGCCAGATCGCGAAAAACTCAGAGTGGCATGATCGCTATGTGATTTTCCTATACTTTATATATTTTACTAGCAGATTGGTGTATATTGCAAAATATATGCTATTGGGCACCAAAGAAGAAATTTGGGTGCCCAATAAATAGCAGGGCCCATCCAACCGAAATTTTTAGTTTTAAGAATTAGTGTTTTGATAATGTTTTGAAATTAATTTTGAGAATTATAATATCGTAAATTATCATTTTGGGCACCACCAGGGGGATCTTAGGGTTAGGCCCCACCAGGGGGGTCTTAAGGTTAGTCATCGGTAGAGGGAGAGTTTAGTGTAAGAGTAGGGTTAGGTTCAGTTGTAGTAAAATATCAGTAAGAACACCAATGCTTTACTATGCCTATTACGACTGTAAATATAGTTTTATTTTCATTGTTATAGACGATATTTTGCAATTTTATTACCGTTATTTAAACATATTTATTATTCTATTTTAGATAAAGATGAAGAAATTATAAAAATATTGTTATTGACAATAGCTTAAAATTTCTGCTACACATACGTTTTGTGACTTTTGATGTATAGTGTGCTGTGGGCAGGGCCAGCCCGCTCATGAGGCGGGGTGAAACTTTTGCCTCAGGCGGCAAATTTCCAGGGGCGGCATCAGCCCGTCCGTGCGGGGAGCCGGCCGCCGAGCTGGAGGGGTAGCTGGCAGGACGGGGGTATTGGGCCTAGCGGCGGGGAGGGGGGGTCGGACCCCCCCCTCCCTCGCCTGGGTCCCCCGTCCTCCGCTCCCCTCCAGCTTTACATAGAAGCAGCCGCTATTTGTAAGAGGCACGGGTGGGGAGGACTCACCTCTTCCTCGATCCAGCGTGCGCTCCACTGACGTCACTTCCTGCAACGCTGCAGGAAGTGATGTCAGTGGAGCGCACGCTGGGAAGAGGTGAGTCCTCCCGCCCGTGCGTCTTACAAATAGCGGCTGCTTCTTCTATGTAAGGCTGGAGGGGAGCGCAGTTCGGGGGACCCAGGCGAGGGAGGGGGGGGTACGACCCCCTCCCCGCCGCTAGGCCCAATACCCCCGTCCTGCCAGCTACCCCTCCAGCTCGGCGGCCCCCCAGAGCGCCCCCCACCGGGGGGGGGGGGGGGGGTTGGCGGCGGAAAATTTTTTTTTGCCTCAGGTGGCAAAAAGTCTAGGGCCGGCCCTGGCTGTGGGTTCATAAAAGAGCACAGGGAGCAGGTTTTGGGACTATTGATGTCAGGGTAGAGGCGATAGAGGTTCCAGCCTCAGGGCGCAGTGTAGGGGGGTGCACAAGTCACTCAGCAATCAGTTCCTTATTGTGTTTGAAGCAGTGTGAAATAAGAAAAGAGGATACATGGCAGTGACTGCAAGCCAGATAAGATTAAGGTGTTGGAAGGGGGTTGGGGGCCCTAGGGAGCCTTTTAGTCTAATAGCAATCAGTGTGCGACGGCCGGTGTGGGAGGGGCGCACTTTGGTGTCTCAGCCTTGGGTGCTGGAGGGCCTTGTTCCGGCTCTGATTGATGTAGAGAGTGTACTGTGGGTTGATGGTAGGCACAGGGAGCAGGTTGTGTGACTATTGATGTATAGTGTATTGTTGGTTGATGGCAGGGCATAGGGAGCAGGTTGTGTGACTATTGATGTATAGTGTACTGTGAGTTGATGGCAGGGTACAGGGAGCAGGTTGTGTGACTATTGATGTATAGTGTATTGTTGGTTGATGGCAGGGCACAGGGAGCAGGTTTTGTGACTACTGATGTATACCATGTCCTGATTCATTGATTCCCTGGCTAAGGAATCGCGGCCCGGGAATGCGTTGCATGCACGCGATCGGCCGCGGGAGCACGCGGGAGTGCACATGCAGCCTTTTGGAAGTATACTATACGTCCAAAAGGCCAAAGTAGTTAATGAAGGATGACATTTGATACTTACCGCCGGATGGTGGGGGTGGAGCAGAAGTCACACCCGGATCCACCGTCTTCTTCACCTCTGTGAAAACAAAAGGAAAAGCATTGAATGATTAGTGGCGTTGAGCATGAAAACTTTTCCAGCATAAGAAGAGTTATTTCCCCACAAACACCAATCAGATCCCAGCAGAGGAAATGCAACTCGGTACGGCTACTTAATGAGATGCTAAGAATTCTGAGTTCATGCAGTTTTTATGCTTTTTCTATGAACATTTATGAAGATATAAAATGGACCATCTGCTGTATCTGATTGATCCTGCTTCACGTTGTACACATTTGCATAAAATTATCTTCCATCGCAGAATTAAAAGACAACTATCAATAAGTTTTTCTGTAAATGCCTTTAATAAGTAGGAATGACTTTGACTGTAAATAAAGTACCAGGTTTGAGGCCTTTACCATTAACAGTGGAAGAATGGCAGCAATTTAAATATTCCCCATGAAAATCAAAAGGTAAATTTTGACTGGCTGTTCTAGGCTCCACCCACCTTCCTGAATATTAATTCCAGGTACCCAGTAAGCAACTGTGCCAAGTTTGAGAACCCTGATATTAACAGAGTAAGAATTGCTAAAATCAAACATATTTGATAGGCTGTTTGTGGCACAGCCACTTTTCTGAATTTGAACCCCAATGATCAACTGTACCAGGTTTGAGGCCTCTACCAATAACAGTGGAAGAATAACAAAAATGTAAACATTCTTCTTGGAAATCAATAGGTACATTTTGATTGGATGTTGTAGGATCCACCCACTTTCCTGAATATTAATTCCAGTCACCCAGTGATTTTGCAAAGTTTGCAAACTCTGTGCTTATCAATACAAGAATGGCTAAAATGAACCAAACCAACCTGATTGGATATTTATGGCCCCTCCCCTTTTCTGATTTTGAACCACTGATTAGCTGTTTTTGGCCCCTCCCCTTTTCTGAATTTGAACACCAGTCACCCAATGATTAACTGTACCAGGTTTAAGGCCTATGCCATTAACAGAATGGCAGCAATTTAAACATTTCTCTTGAAAATTAATAGGTGAATTTGGATTGACTATTATAAGCTCCACCCACTTTCCTAAATATTAATTCCACTAGTCACCCAGTGACCAAAAAGTTTGAGAACCCTGCTATTAACATTGTAAGAATGGGAATAGTTTGTCATGACAAATATCTGCCAGATCTCAGGCTTAAAGCTTGTTACTGAAAAAAATGACATAGATAAAAGGCATCCTTACCTGATGACCATAGAGGGAAGGAATGGGCTAATCCAAAGAGGATTGCGAAAAGCATCCAAAAACGCAACAAAAGCATTCTCTCTCGAGACACAATATTGCAATAACACTCTCCACTACCACTCAGTGTTATCTGAGCCTCGAGCCCTCAGTGCTCCGCCTTTTATCAGGGCTGTGCACTGTGACATCATCAGAGGAGCTCCTTTGTGACATCATACCCTGCTGATATCATAGACTGAAGCCAGAGAACAGCTGTGGACTGCGTTGCTATGGTAACTATAACACACAACTGTAAACAAACACTGATGCCCTTTACTTAACATGAAATATGATTATAATTGCATGTGTTGACAGTGCTGAGGTTTCATGAAAGAATATTAGAATACACATGAATATCATTAACCCTTAGGCTAGGAGCACACTAGGCAGAATCGCTAGTGTTGCGGAAAATGCTAGAATTCTTGCCCATAATGAAAATCTATGGGATGCATGAAAACAATGCATTTATGTGCTTCTTTAAAAAATAATTCACAACTTGCTGCATATTTCTCAAAAAACGCACATAAAACACACAGAATGGGCTTGATTCACAAAACGCTGCTAACTGTTAGCACGGCAGTTAGCATGGCTTTTCGCGCGTCTTAGCGCGTTTTCGTGTAACAAACGTGTTTTGCTCAAAAAAGGGTTATTGCACGCAAAAATTTGTGTTTGTGCGTTAACACAATTTTTTCACGCATTAACATTCGTGTTTGTGCGATAACACAAATTTATCATGAGAACACGACCGTTAACTCGCTAAAAATTCCCGTTAACGCAAATTTTTTGCGTGATAAACGTTATCACGCAAAATTTCACGCGAAGCACTTTTCACAGCGTGCTAACAGCACCGTTTTGTGAATCAAGCCCAATGTATTTCAATGGAGATGCAGAGGACAACATTTTTGCATGCGTTTTGGTTACTTTTTCATTAAATAAATATGATACTGTATTTTACTGTATTGAAAAAGGAAAAATATTGAAAAACACAAAAGCAAAAATACAATCGCAGACAAAAATGCATAGAAAAATTTAAAAACGCACAATGCAGAAAACTCATGGTTTTCCACACTGCCTAGTGTGCTTCTATCCTCAATGGATATCTGAGGTGATTAAAGTGTAAATAGCTTTACTTGCCTTGGGCTTCTCCCAGCCACTAGAGTGTCCCTCGCTGCAGCTCCGGTCTTCTCCTGGGTCCCGCTGTCAGTCCTGTAGTGCCTACTGCGCATGTGTGCACCTGTCACGAACACGCTTCTGCTGCGATTGTTTGATGATCCACTGTGGAACTGACAGCGGGACCCAGGAGAAGACAGATAAGACAAACAGACTTCTAGAGACTGGAAGAAGCCCCAGGTAAGTAAAGGTATATACACTTTATAGCTTTATAACAAATGGATCGAGTCCCAGCTTCATGACGCCATCAAGCCGCAACCTGGTCCATTCGGCCTAGTGAGGAAGCAAACAGCGGTAGTGTACAGAGGGGAGTGCAATCGCTGCTGGAGACAAGGATGGGTGAGAGATACTTATGTACCAATGCAGTACGCTGCTTGATTGCAGAAATGGGAGGGAGTATATCAATCAAACGAATGGCTGTTTATGGCTCTGCAACCTTTTCTAAATTTGAACCCCAGTCACCCAATGACTGACTGTAGCAGGTGTCAGGTGTCTGCCATTTAGATTGTAAGAATAGCTGCAGTTTACACTTTATAATGTTAAATGAATGGCTGGAATTTGATTGGCTGTTTTATGCTCCCCTCACTTACCCTGAATTTTTTGCCTCGGTCACCAAGTGACCAACTGTGCCAATATTACTGTAACTACTGGACAGTTCTGGGAATTCTACAAAATTGTGCACATTAGGGAACAGTTTGTCATGACAAATATCTGTCATATCTCAGACTATAAAGCTTGTTAGTGAAAGAACTACATAGCTAAAAAGCATCCTTACCTGATGACCATAGAGGGAAGGAATGGGCTAATCCAAAGAGGATTGCCAAAAGCATCCAAAAACGCAACAAAAGCATTCTCTCTCGAGAGGCAATATCGCAATAACACTCTCCACTACCACTCAGTGTTATCTGAGCCTCAAGCCCTCAGTGCTCCGCCTTTTATCAGGACTGTGCACTGTGACATCATCAGAGGAGCTCCTTTGTGACATCATAGCCTGATAATATCGTAGACTGAAGCCAGAGAACAGCTGTGGACTGTGTTGCTATGGTAACTGTAACACACTACTGTAAACAAACACTGATGCCCTTTACTTAACATGAAACATGACTATAATTGCATGTGTGGACAGTGCTGAGGTTTTATGAAAGAATATTAGAATACACATGAATATCATTCACCCTTAGGCTAGGAGCACACTAGGCAGAATCGATAGTGTTGCGTAAAACGCTAGAATTCTTGCCCATAATGAAAATCTATGGGCCGCATGAAAACAATGCATTTATGTGCTTTTTTTTAAAATGCACAACTTGCTTCATTTCAGAATGGGCTTGATTCACAAAACACTGCTAACTGTTAGCACGGCTGTTAGCATGGCTTTTTCGCGCGTCTTAACGCGTTTTCGCGTAACAGACGTGTTTTGCGCAAAAATTTGTGTTCGTGTGTCAACATAATTTTTTCACGCATTAACATTCGTGTTTGTGTGATAACGCAAATTTATCGTGAGAACACGACCGTTAACTTGCTAAAAATTCCATTAACGCAAAATTTTTTTTTTTGCGTGATAACCGTTATCACGCAAAATTTCACGTGAAGCACTTTTCACAGCGTGCTAACAGCACCGTTTTGTGAATCAAGTATTTTACTGTATTGAAAAAGGAAAAATATTGAAAAAAAGGCAAAACGCAAAAATACAATCGCAGACAAAAATGCATCGAAAAATTTAAAAACGCACAATGCAGAAAACTCATGGTTTTCCACACTGCCTAGTGTGCTCTTATCCTCAATGGATATCTGAGGTGATTAACGTGTAAATAGCTTTACTTGCCTTGGGCTTCTCCCAGCCACTAGAGGCCGCGTGTCCCTTGCTGCAGCTCCGGTCTTCTCTTTGTTCCCTGCTGTCAGTCCTATAGCGCCTACTGCGCATGTGTGCATCTGTCACGAACACGCTTCTGCTGCGATTGGTTGGCGATCCACTGTGGAACTGACAGCGGGACCCAGGAGAAGACAGATAGGACAAAAAGACTTGTAGAGACTGGAAGAAACCCCAGGTAAGTAAAGGTATATACACTTTATAGCCTTATAACAAATGGATCGAGTCCCAGCTTCATGACGCCATCAAGCCGCAACCTGGTCCATTCGGCCTAGTAAGGAAGCTAACAGCGGTAGTGTACAGAGGGGGGTGCAAACGCTGATGGAAACAAGGATGGGTGAGAGATAATTACAGTGGTTTGCAAAAGTATTCAGCCCCCTTGAGGTTTTCCACATTTTTTCATATTACTGCCACAAACGTGAAATACCAATACCAAGTGGTGTACATGTGAGAAGTGGAACGAAAATCATATATGATTCCAAACATTTAACAAAAAAAAACAACAACTGCAAAGTGGGGTGTGCGTAATTATTCAGCCCCCTTTGGTCTGAGTGCAGTCAGTTGCCCATAGACATTGCCTGATGAGTGCTAATGACTAAATAGGGTGCACCTGTGTGTAATCTAATGTCAGCACAAATACAGCTGCTCTGTGACGGCCTCAGAGGTTGTCTAAGAGAATATTGGGAGCAACAACACCATGAAGTCCAAAGAACACACCAGACAGGTGAGGGATAAAGTTATTGAGAAATTTAAAGCAGGCTTAGGCTACAAAAAGATTTCCAAAGCCTTGAACATCCCACAGAGCACTGTTCAAGCGATCATTCAGAAATGGAAGGAGTATGGCACAACTGTAAACCAAACCAAGACAAAGCCGTCCACCTAAACTCACAGGCCGAACAAGGAGAGCGTTGATCAGAAATGCAGTCAAGAGACCCATGGTGACTCTGGACGAGCTGCAGAGATCTACAGCTCAGGTGGGGGAATCTGTCCATAGAACAACTATTAGTCGTGCACTGCACAAAGTTGGTCTTTATGGATGAGTGGAAAGAAGAAAGCCATTGTTAACAGAAAAGCATAAGAAGTCCCGTTTGCAGTTTGCCACAAGCCATGTGGGGGTCACAGCAAACATGTGGAAGAAGGTGCTCTGGTCAGATGAGACCGAAATTGAACTTTTGGGCCAAAATGAAAAACGCTATGTGTGGCACAAAACTAACACTGCACATCACTCTGAGTCTGAACACACCATCCCCACTGTCAAATATGGTGGTGGCAGCATCGTGCACTGGGGGTGCTTCTCTTCAGCAGGGACAGAGAGGCTGGTCAGAGTTGATGGGAAGATGGATGGAGCCAAATACAGGGCAATCTTGGAAGAAAACCTCTTGAGGTCTGCAAAAGACTTGAGACTGGGGTGGGGGTTCACCTTCCAGCAGGACAACGACCCGAAACATAAAGCCAGGGCAACAATGGAATGTTTTAAAACAAGAATGGCCCAGTCAAAGACCAGATCTAAATGCAATCGAGAATCTGTGGCAAGATCTGAAAACTGCTGTTCACAAACGCTGTCCATCTAGTCTGACTGAGCTGGAACTGTTTTGCAAAGAAGCATGGGCAGGGATTTCAGACTCTAGATGTGCAAAGCTGGTAGAGACATACTCTAAAAGACTGGCAGCTGTAATTGCAGCAAAAGGTGGTTCTACAAAGTATTGACTCAGGGGGCTGAATAATTACGCACACCCCACTTTTTTTTTTAATGTTTGGAATCATGTAGGATTTTCATTCCACTTCTCACGTGTACATCACTTTGTATTGGTCTTTCACGTGGAATTGCAATAAAATTGATTCATGTTTGTGGCAGTAATATGATAAAATGTGGAACACTTCAAGGGGACTGAATACTTTTTTTGCAAACCACTGTATTTACTAATGCAGCATGCTGCTTGATTGCAGAAATGGGAGGGAGTATATCAATCATACAAATGTGAATGGCTGTTTATGGCTCCGCAACCTTTTCTGAATTTGAACCCCAGCACCCACTGACTGACTGTTACAGGTGTCCGGTGTCTGCCATTTACAGTGTAAGAATAGCTGCAGTTTACACTTTACAATGTTAAGTGGTTAGCTGAAATTTGATTGGCTGAAATTTGATTGGCTGTTTTATGCTCCCCTCACTTATCCTGATTTTTTTTGCCTTGGTCACCAAGTGACCAACTGTGCCAATATTACTGTAATTACTGGACTGTTCTGGGAATTCTACAAAATTGTGCACATTAGGGAATAGTTAGTCAGGACAAATATCTGTCATATTTCATGCTATAAAGCTTGTTAGTGAAAGAACTACATAGATAAAAGGCATCCTTACCTGATGACCATAGAGGGAAGGAATGGGCTAATCCAAAGAGGATTGCCAAAAGCATCCAAAAACGCAACAAAAGCATTCTCTCTCGAGAGGCAATATCGCAATAACACTCACCACTACCACTCAGTGTTATCTGAGCCTCAAGCCCTCAGTGCTCCGCCTTTTATCAGGGCTGTGCACTGTGACATCATCAGAGGAGCTCCTTTGTGACATCATATTCTGCTAATCTAAACTGAAGTCAGAGAACAGCTGTGGACTGCATTGCTATGGTAACTGTAACACACTACTGTAAACAAACACTGATGCCCTTTACTTAACATGAAACATGACTATAATTGCATGTGTGGACAGTGCTGAAGTTTCATGAAAGAATATTAGAATACACATGAATATCATTAACCCTTAGGCTAGGAGCACACTAGGCAGAATCGCTAGTGTTGCGGAAAACGCTAGAATTCTTGCCCATAATGAAAACAATGCATTTATGTGTTTTATAAAATGCATAACTTGCTGCATATTTCTCAAAAATGCACACAAAACACACAGAATGTATTTCAATGGAGATGCAGAGGACTGCGTTTTTGCATGTGTTCTTGTTGACTCTTTCAATAAATAAATATGATACTGTATTTTACTCTATTGAAAATGGAAAAATATTGAAAAAACACAAAAGCAAAAATAAATGTTTCCACACTGCCTAGTGTGCTCCTAGCCTCAAAGGATATCTGAGGTGATTAAAGTGTATATAGCTTTACTTGCCTTGGGCTGCTCCCAGCCCCTAGAAGCTGTGTGTCCCTTGCTGCAGCTCTGGTGTTCTCCTGGGTCCCACTGTCAGACCTGTAGTGCATCGCCTACTGCGCATGTGTGCACCTGTCATAAACGCGCTCCTGCTGCAATTGCTGGAGATGGCCCGAACGGTTCGTCGGTGAACAACGGGAGTTCGCGTTTAGCGAGTTTGACCTGCCCCCTACAATACATCATTGGGCTAAACATTGACCCTCTACATCACAGTCAGCAGACACATGCAGCCAATGCGGCTGCACTCCCTCTTGGACCCCGTCCCCTCTTATAAAAGGCAGCAGCGTAGGCCATTTTCTCACTCTGTCTGCTTCCTGCTTTAGTGAGAGAAGGGAGAGGTTGCTGCAGAGATAGGGAAAGCGTTAGTTAGGTCTTGTTAGCTTGCTCCTTGCTGATATTTGTTGCTGAAAAGCACCACAAAAGAAGCTCTTATGAGAGTTGATGTTCTTGTGATGTGTTTTTTTTGTGTGTGTGTGTGCCATTCACACTGCATATACAGCCCTGCCTGTCGCAGCTGGCCCTTGCTAATTGATATACTGTGCCAGGCCCAGCACATTCAGTGCATACCTTTTCCTGCATCTGTGTGACTGCACATTGTATTATACCACCAGTCACTGCATACCTTTTGTCAGGAACCGGCCTGCGGCACGCCTGCGTATACGGTTCCTGACTGCGGGTTTGATCAGATCAAGCGGGTAGCAGCCTTATTCAAGCTAAAAACAAGGCTGTGACTGCCACCACTAGCTGTTGCTAGACACGTCCACTTGTGCAATCCACGTTTTCGTATTCGGGTCAGCTTTGTGCTTTAGGCCGAATACGGGAACACCACGCGCGCGCACACACACACACACACACACACACACACACACACACACACACACACACACACACACACACACACACACACACACACACACACACACACACACACACACACAGTACAGTTGTACAGTAACATGACACAATCAGGCACTGAGTTGTAATGCAAGTTAACTAACAGTCATTCCGAACGATACTGTTAGCCACTCTGCTGTCGAGCGCAAAAGTGCCCCATACACACAATGCAATTACAATCTCATATGGTAGTGTTGCTCAAACGTACAATCAGGCATGGACTTATACACAGTTACACTCCAGTCTCTTCGGGGGCGTGGGTTCGTGGCACGCCTGCGTATACGGTTCCCGACTGCGGGTTTGAGCAGATCAAGCGGGGAGCAGCCTTATTCAAGCTAAAAACAAGGCTATGACCCCTCAAACGCTTCTTACTGCCACCACTAGCTGTTGCTAGACACGTCCACTCGGCTGTCGAGTGCTCAGCACGCAATCCACGTTTTTGTATTCGAGTCAGCTTTGCGCTTTAGGCTGAATACGGGAACGCCACGCACACAGTACAGTTGTACAGTAACATGGCACAATCAGGCACTGACTTGTAATGCAAGTTACACTGTAGTGCAGCAAAACCACTAACAGTCGTTCCGAACAATACTGTTAGCCACTCTGCTGTCAAGCGCAAAAGTACCCCATACTCACAATGCAATTACAATCTCATACGGTAGTGTTGCTCAAACGTACAATCAGGCATGGACTTATACACAGTTACACTTCAGTCTCTTCTAGGCTATGAGTGTTAGTTTAGTACAGCAGAAATCAAACTTATTAAATAACGATTTAATATTCCAGAAAAAAAGTGGAACAATGCAGAAAATAATATATACAAAAGATGTACAAAAAACAAAGTAAAAAGTTACAAAATAAGAGTTACAATGATACACACAAAACAAGTTGCCAAAATAAAAGGGAAATTTACCAACGCAAATATCCAACCGTGGAGGGACACGGATTTTACCGATTCGATCAGGATCAGCTCTGGCGATGTGCTACCCTCAAGAGAAGGCATCTGGCCCTGCTTCTTATACCGAGAGATACGCCTGGAGGCTGCCACTTCCTTGGGAAGGGGAGGACTAGTTTTAATTCACTTTCCAGACATGATTTAATTCCCAGAGATCTAACATCCACATGTATAAGTGTATTTCACAGCAGATCACAGAAGATTAAAGGTGCGGACTTGACTGCTTTTGGGATAATAAGCCATTTCCTGGCCAGATGCTAGTTAGCCAATTAGCAGTTCCTGCTCCTATTCACCATCGGTCACCTTCAGATGCAAATGTAGTGGTCATTGACAAACAGACCATCACACCTGAGACAGCAGATGGGCTAGAGGCCTAATGAGCTATTTCCTTGCCCCAAGCTAGCAACTCCAGGCAACAGCTGCCTTCTAGCAGACATACACGTGACATGGTCAGAAAAATGAAATATATGGCTTCCATGCGATACCATACTTCGGCTATATTCTGCATATTACCGTACATATTATCATCACCCCAATATATCACCACCCCTTTCACTGCATCTGTGTTACTGCACACTGTTTTATATACCAATCACTCAGTGCATACCTTTTCACTGCATCTTTGTGACAGCAAATTGTATAATACCACCAGTCACTGCATACCTTTCACTGCATCTGTGTGACTGCACACTGTTTTATATACCAGTCAGTGCATACCTTTTCACTGCATCTGTGTGACTGCACATTGTATTATACCACCAGTCACTGCATACCTTTCACTGCATCTGTGTGACTGCACACTGTTTGATACACCAGTCAGTGCATACCTTTTCACTGCATCTGTGTGACTGCACATTGTATTATACCACCAGTCACTGCATACCTTTCATTGCATCTGTGTTACTGCACACTGTGTTATATACCAGCCAGTGCATACCTTTTCACTGCATCTGTGTGACTGCACATTGTATTTTTACCAGCAGTCACTGCATACCTTTCACTGAATCTGTGTGACTGCACACCATTTTTTTAACAACAATTTTTTATTGAATAGGAAAAAGAACAAAGGCAAACAGAAAAAGGAAAAATTTCACAATTGCAATTACAAATGTTGAAAAGGGAAAGCAATCACCAACAGCAGATAGAGTTATTATAGCGGAAATCCACGTCGAACAGTTAACTAAAATCCAAATGCGTTATACGAAACATGAAAAAAAAAAAGAAAAGATAAACCCAATGTCAAGTTGGGTCGTTTAAGATCTCTCTTTCTAAATACCACTTTGTATAGTGAAAAGTTGCAATAATCTGCTCCTTTATTGTAATAATCCCTCTAGATTGTAAGCCTTTAGCAGGGTCCTCTCCCCTTGTGTATCTTACTTGATTGTGTGCACTTTAACCAGAATTTGGAACTAGTAATTTTTACCACTACCACTCCAGTTTATGATCTGGTATGTACTACTATCTGCATTGTGTGGTGTATCTTTTGAAAAATAAGTTTTTATTAAGCTTTTTCAAATGTAATGACAAACAGTGCTCCAGTAGGAGGATAGCACATTGAAATACAGAGCATGGAAGTATAATTGTAGACAGTTGATTTACAATAGGTAATTAATTTGCAATGTGCGTACAGGATGGAAGGTTGAGAACGTATCGACCCAATGGAGCAAGGGAAGGGGGGGAGGGCTAGAGGGATGACATGAGAAGTGAAGCAGTGGGTACTGCTATTGGGGGGCGATGAGGGTAAGGGAGGGGTAGGGGAAGAGGTTAACCTGGAACAGGGGGGAACAGAAAAAGTCATGGCAACACCCAGAATCTTCTAAATGGTAAGGTCATAGTAATTGTTTTCACTTATCTGCATTAATCATTCTGGGATCTGTCATTTTCTCTGCGTGTATTGCTGGATTAACGTGTGTCTCCTGTTGTTGTTAAGAAGGATTTGGCTTTGTCAGATTCTCTATAGTCCTCCCAAATAGCCCATCTTTTTACAAACTTCTCTGTGCAGCCCTGAGCTGTTAGACAGAGATCGTCCATTCTCATTAGTTCGTTTAGATGTAGGAAGAAATCTGTGATGGTGGGTATGTCCGGTGAGCGCCACTTTCTGGCAATCAAAGACCTTGCGGGACCTTGAGGATAAATCTAAAAATTGAGTTTTTGATGGAAGAAAATGAACCCGGGATAGCGGATAATAGAGCTACCTCAGGGGATGGCGAGATGGAGGTGAGATAAATTTCTTTATGTAAATCAAACACCTTTGCCCAAAAATGTTTTAGTTTGTCACAGTCCCACCATATATGTATGTATGTACCTTTATGGGTATTGCATCTCCAGCAAAGGTCTGTGGTTGTGGGCTGAAATTTGCTTAGCCTAACTGGGTCTCTGTACCATCTTGAGAAGATTTTGAAGTTCCTTTCTTGGTGTTTGGTAGATATTGAAAGTTTGTGGGAGAGTACAAATATTTTTTCCCAGATTTCTTCGGGCAGGGGGGTTCCCAGGTCCCTATCCCAACAATCTGTTATTTTTATAAGATATTGTTCTGACCCTCTAGAGATGAGTATATTGTATATCTTAGACAAGGTATGATCCACCCTGTCTGTTTGTGAGCATATCTTTTCGAAGGGAGTCAGTGATCTGTGTATCTTGGATATGGGATGTAAGGAGTTATAAAATTTGTCTAATTGGAATTTAGTGAGCCAGATAGGTTTGTAGCTAGGGGTCGTAATAGGCCAGTCTGTCATATTTTTAATACCCTGCTGTGTTAGGTAGTGTCTGATCTGTGGCCATTCTGATCTGCTGTTGCCTAGGACTGATGGGGATCTCATACCTATTTGGAAGTCTGGATTGTCCAGTAAGGGGGTGAGAGGTGGGAACAGAAGAGAGGTTGTAGGTTTTAAAAACTTTGTCCCAAAGTTTGATGGTTTCCCCGGCCCAGTAGGTAGTGTTGGGCGAACATCTAGATGTTCGGGTTCGGGCCGAACAGGCCGAACATGGCCGTGATGTTCGGGTGTTCGAGCCGAACTCCGAACATAATGGAAGTCAATGGGGACCCGAACTTTCGTGCTTTGTAAAGCCTCCTTACATGCTACATACCCCAAATTTACAGGGTATGTGCACCTTGGGAGTGGGTACAAGAGGAAAAAAAATTAGCAAAAAGAGCTTATAGTTTTTGAGAAAATCGATTTTAAAGTTTCAAAGGGAAAACTGTCTTTTAAATGCGGGAAATGTCTGTTTTCTTTGCACAGGTAACATGCTTTTTGTCGGCATGCAGTCATAAATGTAATACAGATAAGAGGTTCCAGGAAAAGGGACCGGTAACGCTAACCCAGCAGCAGCACACGTGATGGAACAGGAGGAGGGCGGCGCAGGAGGAGAAGGCCACGCTTTGAGACACAACAACCCAGGCCTTGCATGAGGACAAGAAGCGTGCGGATAGCAATTTGCATTTTGTCGCCATGCAGTCATAAATGTAATACAGATGAGAGGTTCAATAAACAGTAATTGGTGTTGTCCAGAATGCGCACAATGCGTGGGTCGCGTTCAATGCAGTCCTAGGCCGAAGAGGTCATAGCCTAGGACAGGGGTGCCCACACTTTTTCGGTTCGCGAGCTACTTTAAAAACCGCCGAGCCCCGGAGATCTACCTCACCCCCCCCCCACATACAGTGTCTTGTAGTCACCGCCCCCTCCCCCCCCCCCCCCACACACACACCATATCCCAGCATAGATAGGCATGGTTCTGCACAGAGAAAAAGTAATTCCTGCCTGTCCCAGATTCAGGCTATACAGCAGGAAGTTAACCTCCAGTAGACACACACAGAACTGTTGCTTCCATATTACCAGCATCTGAGCAGCTCCCAACCCGTTTTAAATATAAAACAATTCATTTGCACTTTGGAACAGAGTCCCTGTGCTATTTACAGGATAAAAGAAAGCAAGAGATGGGCAATCACAGTATCACTGGCCATAGCTGTTCCCAGGGTCTCCGGGTTGATTGCTGATGATACGGCTTTTAAGCCTACGTTATACGCCTGCTACATTTTGTATCTAGTAAGTGCAAATTTGTCAGCGCATTGTTTTTATTTATTAAAGGGTAATACACTACGGAGCGCCCCTCTATTTACAGGATAATTGTTTACATTAGCTCTGCTCTAGTTTCAGCCGAAAATCACACTCTCCTTCCCTGCGTCACACCTAATTACTCACCAACCCCCCATGCCTTTGCCTGGGGAACGGCTTCCCCCTTCTCCCATCCCTCCTGTGACCCCATGCTGTTTTCCTGGAAGGGCGACCAGGTTATTATTACAGAGGCATTGCTGACAGCTGAAAGATGCGTGCTTTGCATTAGGCTGACAGCTGCAAGCAGCAGAGGCAGGACTCAGAGGAGTATGGCACTGCGAGCAGCACTACTGACCTAAGGAGGTGCTTCCTCTGCTCTCTGCTAGCCGGGAACTCTCTCTACAGACCGGCAATCCAGGAAGAGACTCTACGCAAGACAAGTGGCCTGGAGGGGAGGAGACACTGTACATTTCTCTCAGCCTGGAGGGGAGGAGATGCTGTATCCTTATTTGCTCATTTCTCCTTCAGCCACGCCTCCCCTTCAGCCACGCATCTCCCTTCTCCTCACTGATGCTGCCTTGGCAGCAAAATCTGACAGCCGAAGCTGCAGAATTAGACAAGACGCAGCCAGGCGGCCGCGATCTACTCTACAGGCGGTCGCGATCTACCGGTAGATCGCGATCGACCTATTGGGCAGCCCTGGCCTAGGGTCACAAAAACCTGTATTATTTGGGCAATTTCAATGGTGGCGAGTCTGACGTACATAAATCGCAGCAATGGCCGTTAGCAACGTCTGAATCTCACGAAATGTCTCATGCAGGTATTCATGTTCCCCCTAAGGGTCCCTACAATGCTAGAAAATTTGCCACTGCTGAGCAATTGCCCTTTGAAAAGATGTGAGATTTTGGAAAGTGAAATAGGGAGGCAATGAAAGCCTATGGGGGATTTTACCAATTTGGGACCCCTGTAACTCTGGTTTGCAGAGATGTAGGGACCCCATCTTTGGAATCCAAGTCTAACAATATGTCTTCTACCTGCATGAGACATTTCGTGAAATTCAGACGTTGCTAACGGCCATGGCTGAGATTTATGTACGTCAGCATAACTACCATTGAAATTGCCCAAATAAACAGGTTTTTGTGACCCTAGGCTATGACCTCTTTGGCCTAGGGGCCCGAAACTCACCAGTCATGTTCCCCCTAAGGGTCCCTACAATGCTAGAAAATTTGCCACTGCTGAGCAATTGCCCTTTGGAAAGATGTGAGATTTTGGAACTGTAAATAGGAGGCCCAATGAAAGCCTATGGGGGATTTTACCAAATTTGGAGCCCTGTAACTCTGGTTTGCAGAGATGTAGGGAACCCATCTTTGGAGCCCAAGTCTAACAATATGTCTTCTACCTGCATGAGACATTTCGTGAGATTCAGACGTTGCTAACGGCCATTGCTGCGATTTATGTACGTCAGACTCGCCACCATTGAAATTGCCCAAATAAACAGGTTTTTGTGACCCTAGGCAATGACCTCTTCGGCCTAGGACTGCATTGAACGCGACCCACGCATTGTGCGCATTCTGGACAACACCAATTACTCTTTATTGTTTATTGAACCTCTCATCTGTACTACATTTATGACTGCATGGCGACAAAATGCAAATTGCTATCCGCACGCTTCTTGTCCTCATGCAAGGCCTGGGTTGTTGTGTCTCAAAGCGTGGCCTTCTCCTCCTGCGCCGCCCTCCTCCTGTACCATCACGTGTGCTGCTGCTGGGTTAGCGTTACCGGTCCCTTTTCCTGGAACCTCTTATCTGTATTACATTTATGACTGCATGCCGACAAAAAGCATGTTACCTGTGCAAAGAAAACAGACATTTTTCCCTTTTCCCTTTGAAACTTTAAAATCGATTTTCTCAAAAACTATAAGCTCTTTTTGCTAAAATTTTTTTCCTCTTCCTCTTTTTTTACTCACTCCCAAGGTGCACATACCCTGTAAATTTGGGGTATGTAGCATGTAAGGAGGCTTTACAAAGCACGAAAGTTCGGGTCCCCATTGACTTCCATTATGTTCGGAGTTCGGCTCGAACACCCGAACATCGCGACCATGTTCGGCCCGAACCCGAACATCTAGATGTTCGCCCAACACTACACGTGACCTGTTCGGCCAATCACAGCGCTAGCCGAACGTTCGGGGAACGTTCGGCCATGCGCTCTTAGTTCGGCCATATGGCCGAACAGTTTGGCCGAACACCATCAGATGTTCGGCCGAACTCGAACATCACCCGAACAGGGTGATGTTCTGCAGAACCCTAACAGTGGCGAACACTGTTCGCCCAACACTACCAGTAGGGTATGTTAGCATGTGGAGGTCTCCTTGTTTTAGTTATCCAGGGTAATGACCGGAGATCTATATTCAGTTCTCCTTCCTCGAGTCCTATCCATTGTTTTTGGTCCCTGTTTTGGAACCAGTCAGCAATCAGAAGTAACCTTGCGGCTTGATAATATTTTGAGATGTCAGGGAGTCCTACCCCACCCGCTTCTTTGGGCCTAGTAAGCAGACTGAACTTAGTCCTAGGTTTTTTCCCTGCCCAGATAAATTTGGTGAAGGTTGTTCTGAGATTTTTTAGTATAGCACGTGGAACATGTATTGGAGCGGCCTGAAATATATACAGAAGTCTCGGGAGGACATTCATTTTCAGCACATTTATTCTACCCAGCCAAGATAGGTGTAGTTGTTCCATTTGGATAGGTCTTGTTGAATTTTAATTATGAGTGGGATATGGTTTAGCGTGAGTAGCTTAGTTAGATCGGTAGGTATGTTGATGCCGAGGTATTTAATCTGGTCGGATTTCCATTTGATGGGAAAGGATTGTTTCAGGGTCTGTAATACTGTATTTGGGAGAGATATGTTTAGGGCTTCTGTTTTGGATAGGTTCATTTTAAAGTTGCTAATGGAGGAGAATTTTTCAGCTTCTGATAAGAAGTTTGGGAGGGAGATATGTGGATTTGTCATATATAGAAGCAGGTCGTCTGCATATAAAGCCAGCTTAAATTCTTCGTCATGGGATTTAAAGCCTGAAATATTCACATTATTTCTAATGGCTGTTGCAAAATGTTCCATGCAAAGGACAAATAGCAGTGGTGACAGGGGGCACCCCTGTCTTGTTCCGTTCTGGATGCTAAAGGCATCCGACAGGACTCCATTCGTTTTAACTCTGGCAGTAGGGCCCCTATACAGTCCCAGAATTCTATGTAGTGCCCTCTGACCCAATCCTAGGTTCACCAGGACCCGATTAAGGTAGCCCCAGTGAATCCTGTCGAATGCCTTCTCTGCATCAACTGATAAAAGGCACAAGGGTACCCCCTGTCTCTGTGCCCTTGCTATCAGCGAAATGGTTTTGAGAGTATTATCTCTCGCTTCGCGGAACTGTGTGAACCCCACCTGGTCAGTATTTAATAGCCGTGGTAGAGAGGATGTTAGCCTATCAGCTATGAGTTTCGCGAATATTTTGATGTCAATGTTTATGAGCGAAATAGGTCTATAATTGCTACAGACCGTGTGGTCTTTGTCAGGTTTTGGTATTACTGTAATATAGGCCTGTAATGACTGCATCGGGAAGGAAGTGTCTGATGAGATTGAGTTAAATGAGGCTAGCAGGAAAGGAATTATATCTGGGGCATAAGCTTTATAAAAGGTGGCAGTGAAGCCGTCTGGGCCTGGGCTTTTGTTTGTTTTTAGTGCTCTGATTGCTGTGAGAAGTTCGTCGTCTGAGAAGTCTTCTTCTAAAGCTGAAATCTCTTCTTGATCTAGGGAGGGGATGTTATTTGACAGGATATAATCATCTATTTTGCTTTCTAGTGTGGTTAGCGGGAGTTGATGGTATTTACCACGGATAGAGTATAAGTCCTGGTAATAGAGTTTGAAGGTATCAACGATCTCAGTAGGTTTACTTTTGAGGGAGTTGTCTTTTGCTCTAATGGTGGGGATATAAGTGGTGGGTTGTTTAGGGTGTAAATAGTTTGCTAACATGGTCCCACATTTGTCGGCTTTCTCGAATAATGTACCCTGGAATCTTTCCCTATCTCTGAGGGATTTTTGGTCTAGTAGAGTTAGTAATTTTTGTCTGGTGTTTGATAGCTGAAGGGAGATACAATCATCACTTCCCCCATTATGCTTTAATTGTTGGTCTAGTGAAGAGACCTCTGTAAACAGTGTGTCAATTTGGGCTGTTCTTTCTTTTTTAAGCCTCGCTCCATGTGAGATTAATAACCCTCTCAAGGTGCATTTAAGGGCTTCCCATTTTAATGGGGCAGCCGTTTCATCATTGGCGTGGTTCCGTGAGAATTCTCAGATAGTTTTTTTGATAGCATCCAGACATTCTGGATCTTTTAATAGGTTATTGTTTAGGCGCCAATGAAAGCCTGACCGAGATCTCTCGAATAGTCTGTTTGTGCAGGAGACTGGGGAATGGTCCGACCAAATCCTAGTGCCTATGGTCGAGTCGATAATTTCATCTAGGATAGAATGTGAAATTAATAGGTAATCTAGTCTACTGTAAGACTTGTGTACTGAGGAGAAGTGGGTATAATCACGTGTTTTGGGATTCATGGTTCTCCAACAGTCAGCCAGCCTTAGTTCGAATAGTTTTTGTTTGATGATCAACAATTTACTTCTAGGAAGTGATGAGTGTCCTGAGGAAGAGTCTCTTGCAGGATCAAGGCATATGTTAAGGTCGGCTCCGATTATTATTCTCCTTTCAGCAAATTTCTGTAATTTCGAGAGAAATTGTAATAGCCATGTGCCCTGATTAGTATTAGTAAGGTATAAGTTTGCTATTGTGTAGAGGGATCCATACAATTCTATGATTATAAATACGAATCTACCCTCCTCATCAATAAGTTGTTTTTTAAGAATGAAAGGGAGAGTTCTGTGAAGGCCTATTGAGGTTCCTCTCGCTTTTGTGGTAGGATTGGTGCTGTGTAACCAGGTGGGATATTGTTTTGAGGGCATTTTGGGTATGTGATTTAATTTAAAATGGGTCTCTTGTAGGAGAATAATTTGGGCTTTTTCTTTTTGTAGGTGGTTTCAAATTTGAGATCTCTTGGTAGGGCTATTAAGACCGTTTACGTTGTATGAGGTAATTTTTAGGTCACACATGGTATTTGAAAGTTATCATTTGAGCAGCATGAGAGAAAATGAATGAGAGATATTGTAATGCATAGGTGTGGAGTTGTCGGAGGGTGTTGCCATGTATCCAAAAAAGAAATATCAACACATAACACAAAACAGTATAACTATAGGTGAACAAGTGCGCAATGGGCACCGGTCTGTGTTGTTCCGTCCCACCAGGTGAAGCATGGCTGTCTCCCGGTGGGAGGGTGCCACCCAGACCATAGCTTGACCACATATTGGTCGCTAGATCTTAAAAAAGATCTTTTCTAGCAGGTAGGGAGTGGAGGCCCTGGAGGAGCGAACAGTGTCTCCCTGAGGCCAGGACCCATCATCTCCGGACCCTTCTAGTTGCAATATATCATCATACATAGAGACTATAAGCATTGGCATTAGTTATATGCAGCATTACTATTTTGTTTGTATATCACATTTCAGGTGGTATGAGCTCTAAAAAGAGAGAAAGGCATGTAACCCAATTGCATGCAAGTTGTAGGTCATTAGTTGTCTTAACCTCTAGCAAGTATAATCTTCCTGCTGTCCGTCTTCAGTTCGGAATTGTACAGTGCCAGTGTTCATTCAATGGTCATCTGTTAGCCAACCCGGATATCCAGGTGTGGAGGACAGTCTGGAGTTGTAGTCTTTCCGACCGTTTCCTGAACAGTGTCTGTGCAAAACGGCTGGTTATGTGGTAAAACGGCTATACTTATGTAAGGCTCTATAGTAGGGGCCAATGGAGTGTTGAAATCCGAGATGCAAGTGGTTATTTAGAGGCTGGAGTAAAAAAAAAAGGGTGTACGAATGTGGGGTTACAACCTAATTTGTATAGGGTTGCAAGCCAGGAAGATGTAGTATAAAGAGAGAGAAAAAGGATAACAGATGATTAAAAAAAATATAAGAGAGAGTCACCTTTTGTTAGGGCAGATGATTTGTGTGCCTCATAGGAGCATGTTACTCACGTTGGGCATTCCTATTATTCCATCTGGCATTTTTCCATTGTGGTCTCTGTGAAAGTGGTGGATTCTGCACAGTGCTATCTGATTGTAGTGGCCAGTCAGAAATCTCAAAAGCTGAAAGATTCAGAGCCTCTTTGATCTTGGGAGCATCCGTGGGGTCCTTCAAGGTATGTGTTTGCCCTTCATGACGAATTTGTAAACTGAATGGGTATCCCCACTTATATGGAATGCTTCTATCCTGGAGGAGCGAGAGCAGGGGTTTCAGTGATCTCCGCATCTGTAAAGTAAGCTTAGAGAGGTCTGAAAGGAATGTTATGCGTGCCCCATCAAAGTCTATACTACCCCTCTCGCGGGCGGCGGTCATGATATCATCTTTGATTATATAGCGATGCACTCGGCATATGACGTCCCTGGGTCTATCCGGGTTCGTGCTAATAGGGGCAAGGATCCTGTGCGCCCGGTCAAGTTCTATTTTGTGGTCTGCGGGTCTTCCTAGGAGTTTATTGAAAATCCCAACCAGGGTGGGGGCCAATTCAGCTTGTTTAGTTGATTCTGGAATACCTCTGACCCTGATGTTGTTCCTTCTCTGCCTGTTTTCCTGGTCATCAAGTTTCAAATAAAGATCTTTGATTTGTTTGTCATGGCGGTTAATATCATCCTGTTGTTTTTCTTGGGTGCGCGCCATTTTATCCACCTCTTTTTCTGTGTCATCTACGCGATGGCCTATCTGTTTTATGTCTTGTTTAATATCTGCCATCTCTCTTCTATATGTGGCTTCAATTCTGCTGACATATCTTTCAAGGTCGTCTTTAGTGGGTAATGCGCGTATGTATTCATGTAAGTCCACTTCTATAAAGGACTCTCAGCTGCTCGAGTGTGTGGGGGACAGCGTTATGGCGGTGCCCTCTGCTCTGTCTGTGTCGCCGCCATGTTCTAAGGAGGGTGGTGGTGGTGGTGAATTATTCCCTTGGCAAGAATCTGAGCGTGTTGGCAGTGTGGTGCCCGGGGACCCTTGCTTGGAGCTTACCGAGTGTGACGGTGAGGATCTGTCATCAGAGATCCTGCGAGCTGAGGTCGCGCTGTGGGTCGGGGATGCCCGGGTCTCCGCTTCTTCCATCTCGCGTAGGGAAAGCTACATCGCGGTTTGCGCGGTCAGAGAGATCGTTGGAGCCGGGGATGATTGGTTAGACTGGGCAGGCTTATCTTTCAAGTGTCCCTTACCGGCGGGTGAGGAACGCTCCGGAGGAGAAGATGTGGGAGTTTCCTTCCCCCTGTGATCTTGAGCCGGCGCCATCTTAGATGAGTGTGGCGGTGTGAGGTTAGAGGACAGCGGCTTCAGGAACTCTTTAATTTGCGAGCTTCGGTTCTTGCCGGGTGAACGCTTGGGTTGCTTGCGTTTAGTGCTCCCCATAGATAGTGGATTTAGTCTCTAGTAGATATGGGGTCTGGGATAATAGCGGTCCAGGCAGCGGGAGCTCTTATCCAACACGTCCTGTCCGTGCCATAGGCAAGCCACGCCCCCCTGTGTGGTGTATCTTATTGCTATTACCTGTATTGTTGTGTCTATGGTCTGTTACCTGTATTGTTCTGTCACCCCAGTTATCATTGTCTGTAATCATATTTATTGTACAGTGCTGCGTAATATGTTGGCGCTATATAAATCTAATAAATAATAATAATTATAATAATTGGCTCGGATAGCGTGTCCATAAAACTTTCCCACACCCCAAAGAAGTTTTTAGTATGAGTCTCCTTCTTTTGGGATGTTTCCATCCAGTCCGTCAAGAACACATTATACAATCTGAGCCACCGGAGTTTGGAGGTGCGGCTGTGTGGACCCTTGTGACGTGGAGGCGAGAGCTTGCTTTCCATCTGCTCGCTCTGGTGGCCCGCACGCGTCACTTCCGGTCCACACACGCACTTCCGCTCAGCTCCGATTTGCTCTATGAGCGGATTTGTATCCGCATGTTGAAGACGCAGGCACGCCTTCTGATGACGCCGTGAGAACGGCGAAACATGTAAGGGCCGTGCCAGCATGAGACGCCATCTCCTCCCGCGGGCCCCCTGTTCACTTGCCACCCACCGCATGAGACCAGAGGACATCCAGCACTGCCAGATCGGCACCTTGAGCCCACCAGGACTCGACCATTGATTCTGTCCATATGGTCGCATGTCTCGCTCGGCTGACCATCTCACCAACAGCTGTGATCAGATGCTGACAGCCCATGCATCCATGACATAGCGGACATCAGCACATCACCCAGCTTGCCATTCATCACCATAGATGGACTGCCCACATCCTCCAATGCTGGTGAATCACAGGAAGGTGAGATATCGTAATTATGTTTACACAGTGATCAGGACTAGCTTGGTGTGTCACATGGCATAAGCTTTGCTGTTGCTGTTCCCATTACTGTTGGCTTGCTGCTTGGGATGGTCATTTGAGAGCCTTGCTGCTTTACAATGGATTGCTCCTGCATCTGTCGCTTGAACTTTGGACAGTTTTTTGTCTTAACTAATGCTTTTTCATCTGTCGCTTCCATCCTGGACAGTTTTTGCTAGCAGACAAGCTCATACTATTGCCTGGCCAGCGTGTGTTAGTGGTATGAATGTGGGGTCTATGTGTGGAGATGGCCATCTCATGGGTTTTTTATTGCTCTTTTTAGATATGTTCACAATAAAATTCATAATTTTATAGACTTATGGTATAATCCCCTTATTATTCATGGAATAATCACTGTCAGCATATGTAAAATATTATCCTCTCCAAACAATTGTGTGTATTATACAATTTTAGTTAGAACTGAGTGAGCGTTGGAGGAGAGGAAGACATCCAATTTTGTAGAATGGCTTTCCTCGCGACTGCAGAAATAATAAGAGCAAGCTTTTTACTACCTCTAGTACTTCTAATTCCCTCCATTTCTGAAATTCTGAAGAGTGCCCAATCCGGCATAAAGGGAATATAGTTAAGGAGCTTGTCTTGTCTTGCATAATTGACCACTTGCCTCCAGAAAGCTTTAATAATACTGCAATGCCAAAGACAATGGGCCAGATCTGCATTGGGAGCAAGGCACTTGAGACATGAGTGGGAAGTAGATAAATGCATTTTAAAGGAATGATCCGGTGAGATATACGCGTAATGATATTGCTTAAGAAACATCTCTCGATAGGAGGAGGAAGAAATAGCTTGGTAAGAAAAGGCTAAGCTCTTAACCAGACTAGGTACACTTAAATGTGGAAAATGATCCAGCCATTTAGCTATATTAATCTTTTTCTGCTGATAATCGAGGGTGGGGTGCAAACAATTGTAATAAGCAGTAACAGCTTTATTAAGTGTATTAGGCACCAGAAGGAATGGGTCAAGTGCATTGGACCAATAAAAATCTGACAATCTCCCAATTATCTGGGTAGCGTACGATTTAAATTGAATAATTTCCAAAGGGGACAATCTCATAACTGGAAATCGTTCCAGTAAGAGATGGATAGGTAAAAGTGAACGAGTAGGAAGATCAAGGCAATCTCTAATAGATTTAAGACAAGAAGGTCAAAATTGATAACCTCTCAAATATCAATACCTCCTCCTGAGTCTTAGACTCCGGTAAGACAAAATTATACACAAAGAAAATGGAGGCAATGAAATTATTATAAAAATACAAAATACTTTATTAATCACCAAAATTATAAATAAATAGTAAAATTGACCAGAACACCTCTGCATATGAGGGTACACTTACAGTGGTGTGAAAAACTATTTGCCGCCTTCCTGATTTCTTATTCTTTTGCATGTTTGTCACACTTAAATGTTTCTGCTCATCAAAAACCTTTAACCATTAGTTAAAGATAACATAATTGAACACAAAATGCAGTTTTAAATGATGGGTTTTATTATTTAGTGAGAAAAAAAACTCTTAACCTACATGGCCCTGTGTGAAAAAGAAATTGCCCCCTGAACCTAATAACTGGTTGGGCCAACCTTAGCAGCAATAACTGCAATCAAGAGTTTGCCATAACTCGCAACAAGTCTTTTACAGCGCTCTGGGGGAATTTTGGCCCACTCATCTTTGCAGAATTGTTGTAATTCAGCTTTATTTGAGGGTTTTCTAGCATGAACTGCCTTTTTAAGGTCATGCCACAACATCTCAATAGGATTCAGGTCAGGGCTTTGACTAGGCCACTCCAAAGTCTTCATTTTGTTTTTCTTCAGCCATTCAGAGGTGGATTTGCTGGTGTCTTTTGGGTCATTGTCCTGCTGCAGCACCCTAGATCGCTTCAGCTTGAGTTGACGAACAGATGGCCGGACATCTCCTTAAGGATTTTTTGGTAGACAGTAGAATTCATGGTTCCATCTATCACAGCAAGCCTTCCAGGTCCTGAAGCAGCAAAACAACCCCAGACCATCACACTAACACCACCATATTTTACTGTTGATATGATGTTCTTTTGCTGAAATGCTGTGTTACTTCTACGACAGATTTAACAGGACACGCATCTTCCAAACAGTTCAACTTTTGTCTCGGCAGTCCACAAGATATTTTCCCACAAGTCTTGGCAATCATTGAGATGTTTTTTTTAGCAAAATTGAGATGAACCTTAATGTTCTTTTTGCTTAAAAGTGGTTTGCGCCTTGGATATCTGCCATGCAGGCCATTTTCGCCCAGTCTCTTTCTTATGGTGGAGTTGTGAACACTGACCTTAATTGAGGCAAGTGAGGCCTGCAGTTCTTTAGATGTTGTCCTGGGACCTTTTGTGGCCTCTCGGATGAGTTTTCTCTGCGCTCTTGGGGTAATTTTGGTCGGCCAGCCACTCCTGGGAAAGTTCATCACTGTTCCATGTTTTTGCCATTTGTGGATAATGGCTCTCACTGTGGTTCGCTGGAGTCCCAAAGCTTTAGAAATGGCTTTATAACCTTTACCAGACTGATAGATCTCAATTTCTTTCGTTCTCATTTGTTCCTGAATTTCTTTGGATCTTGGCATGATGTCTAGCTTTTGAGGTGCTTTTTGTCTACTTCTCTGTGTCAGATATCTCCTATTTAAGTGATTTCTTGATTGAAACAGGTGTGGCAGTAATCAGGCCTGGGGGTGACTACAGAAAATGAACTCAGGTGTGATAAACCACAGTTAAGTTATTTTTTAACAAAGGGGGCAATCACTTTTTCACACAGGGCCATGTAGGTTAAGAGTTTTTTTTTTCCTCACTAAATAATAAAAACCATCATTTAAAACTGCATTTTGTGTTCAATGATGTTATCTTTGACTAATAGTTAACGGTTTTTGATGAGCAGAAACATTTAAGTGTGACAAACATGCAAAAGAATAAGAAATCAGGAAGGGGGCAAATAGTTTTTCACACCACTGTATGTATTTAGGTCATGGGTCTAAATAGAGCCATGAGAAATAGCTGGTTCAAAAATTGTACATATAAGGAATCCCCTGCTTGAGAGAAAGCTTTTTTGGTACCATAAATATAAAAAAAAGGGAAAGAAAAAGCCACTTCATCTGCAATCAAGCAATTCTTGATGTACATTTATAGATGATTGCTAAAGGGAATATCTGGTATGTAGTCTCTCTGATGACAACAGGCGGAAAGCAGTCCGCCAGGATATAATCCTTATGCAGTTTTCACCTAGATAATTTCCAATAGAATGACATAGAAGGGATACAGTGCTGGTGATTTGATGTAGGTATTATACAAGTGGTGGGTAATCACCCCAAGCAGGCTTTATATATAGTGGAAGCACAGTCACACAAAGGGGAGTATGGGATAGTGACAGTCCGCCAGGAAAAATCCTTATGCAGCCCCAACTCCATATATTGGGTGTAATATGAAAGCCATTCCAAATTGTCAGACCATGGAAATATCAGCACCACAATCAAAGCTGTATTTGAAACATCAGCATAGTTCAAAACAGTACACAGCAGCAAGCTCCCAGCATGGTGTCATAGTAGGCATATGCAGCAGTTCCAGAAGATAACAGATGTAATTGACCAGTATGCAGATTCATCAATCATGGCATAGAGATGATAAGTTTATACTCATCCAAGTCCATTCAGCAGCCATGTAGGATGATAGACCGTAGACTATCCACAGGGTACCCTGCACGAGGTGTCTGGTCAAAGGGAGCCCTCAAGGCCGACCGGTTTCACTGGTGAGATACCAGCATCATCAGGGCAGGCTCAGCGGGATGCTGTCTGTGCGGTGATTGTCGGCCTAAAAAACGGAAGATGCCGCCCCGCCCACCGCCGTTATGCCAACCCTCCAGCATCATCACCCCCAGGAGAGACGAGCAGGGGGAAGGAAAGGCGGGGAGGAGCAGGGGGCGTAGATCCCCGAGGTGAACAACCCGGCTACTGCGAGTGCCGCCAAGCCGTCATGATGGAAGGTGCGGCCTATACAGGAAGCGCAGCCAGGCCGGGTGAGGCACAGCCTGGATCGCAACGCTCATTCACCTCGATGGAGAGGGGATATCACGAGCGCCCGCTGCTCAGGCAACAGGCCCCGCCCCTGGCTGCCCAAGACGCCATCACCCATTCGATCCAGTGCCAGAGGACCTACAGCACAAGCTCAGGAGCAAGGGACAAAAAGGGGAAAAAGGCAAAACAAAATTAAATAAAACTGAATAAATATAAATAAAGCAACATCACTATGACACCAATCCCGCACTGTGGGAAAACCCCAATATATGAGCGAGAGCATGTCAAAAATAAAACCCCATCTGTGTCCCCCCGCACCGTGCATGCGCCGGAGCCACCCAGCACTGTTGTGACCGCAGGGGGGCCATAACAGCCACCACCACAGAACCAGCAGAAGGAGATAATTAAAATAACAATGCATAAATCCTGATTCAGATTGGGCTTAAAAATAATTGCTCTAAAGAATCCACGTAACTTAATAATACAGAAAAGTGAAAAACTTATAAACAAAATAATCTAAGTCACAGAAGGTGGGGGGGGGGGGGGTAGGCGAAAAAGGGGAAGGGCTAATATTGTAGTTGAGAGAGGGCCGTTTGGGGAGCCTCTGGCTCAAGGGCCCCGATGCGGTCGCATCCTCTGCAACCCCTATTGCTACGCCCCTGGCTGTAATTGACTGTAAAGGATTTGCAACCAAGTATTAAAAAGTGAAAGTTTGATTTATTATTATTATTATTATTATTATTTAGTATTTATATAGCGCCGACATATTACGCAGCGCTGTACAGTGTATATATATATCTTGTCACTAACTGTCCCTCAAAGGAGCTCACAATCTAATCCCTACCATTGCCATATGTCTATATTATGTAGTGTAAGTACTGTAGTCTAGGGCCAATTTTTTTTAGGGGTAGCCAATTAACTTATCCATATGTTTTTGGAATGTGGGAGGAAACCGGAGTGCCCGGAGGAAACCCACGCAGACACAGAGAGAACATACAAACTCTTTGCAGATAGTGCCCTGGCTGGGATTCGAACCAGGGACCCAGTGCTGCAAGGCGAGAGAGCTAACCACTACGCCACCGTAGTCCCATTTTTTTTTCTGGCTTAAAAGGTGGGAGGCAAATCTGCAAACAGTTGTAATTCCTACACCTTTCACCTGATTTGGATGTAAACACCCTCAAATTAAAGCTGACAGTCTGCAGTTAAAGCACATAGTGTTCATTTCATTTCAATCCATTGTGGTTGAGTATCTAATGTGTCTAGCCAGTGTCTAAAATGTCTAGTGTCTAAAAGTTTTGGGATCTTTCTTTGGTTTAGGTGTAAATTGGATATCAGCAGCAATAAATGGAAAACTTCCTAAATCTAATAGGAGTTTGAAGTTATAGAGCCTTCTTAACTTTCTATTTTGTTAATGCTTGCTGTTTATAATATACCGGGTTCTTAATTTGGTAGCTAGCAATTTATCCGGCTTGTTCGAAAATTTGTAGTAGTTTGCTTGGGTCCATTAATGCTTTTTTTTTTCATTTGATAGGATAATAGTGTGTTCATTTATAGCTTTTTGGTTTTTTTCATTATTTTGTTGTATAGATATGGGGTTGGTGTGACGTCACCCTCTAATTATTGTTCCCTTTGCTGCAGCTTATCATTCAGCCTCAGACCCTGAGGGAATCCTGAAGGCATGCCATTCAGCACTGCAGGCAAAGTAACCTTTTGGATTTGTTGTACGTACAATATATGCAATCTGTGATCTCATATAGAGATCGGGTTGCTGCCACCAATTAGCATTTTAGCATGTAAATACGCAAATCTAAATCTAGCTATTCCTGTAGGAAAAAGGGTTAATCCAACATCCTTTCTAGAGATATCAAAATATAACAATATCAGTAATTGTTATGTTGACGTTCTCTTAGGAAACATGGAACTCTTTGCAAAGCTATTCAGAACAAGCATTTAGACCAGTGGTTCTCAACCTCGTCAGCACATGTACCCCTTTGTTTGTCACTCCTAAGTAAATGTACCCTCTGTAATAAATATTTGTTGGTTGCTATGGGCAACAACACTACACCTTTGTTCGACACCCTATCACAGAAAGGGCTTGATTCACAAAGCCGTGCAAACTGTTTAGCATGGTGTAACGGTTGGGTGTCGCAGCTCAGATGTCTGATTATTTGGTGATCTGCAGAATCACCAATAATGCAGACGCTATACCTGATTATGTGTGATCTGCAGAATCACCAATAATACCAGTATAGCAGCACAAGGAGCTGAGTATGTAGTGCTTGGTGCAACCGTGACTTATATTTTGACAAGGCCTCACCAGAGGGGCTGGTGAGGTACTAACGATACACTGACCGTGTAATAGAGTTCAGAACTTGAATAGAATAACAAGGCCTCACCAGAGGGGCTGGTGAGGTACTATCGGCTCACTGACCGTGTGAGGTAGTACAATAACTTTAATAGTTTAGCGAGACCTCACCAGAGAGACTGGTGAGACACTATCGGCGTACTGCCCGTATAATAAAGTACAAACCCCAGCACGCTGGGGATACTGGAACTGAAGAGATAGAATCTCCCGAGAAGTGGGTGATTCAGACAGTACTGCAACCCAGTGATCGGCGATTACAACAATACTGCAATTACTAATCACCTGAGGAGCAGGCGATTAAGGCTGTACTGCAGCCTAGAGGACACCTGAGGAACAGGCGCTACAAATAATACTGCAATTACTGATCACCTGAGGAGCAGGCGATTAAGGCTGTACTGCAGCCTAGGGGACATTTGAGGAGAAGGCATTACAAATAACACTGCAATTGCTGATCACCTGAGGAGCAGGCGATTAAGGCTATACAGCAGCCTAGTAGAGCAACTTCACCAGAGGAGCTGGTTAAGCTAACACCTCACCAGTGGTGAGGGCCCACTGGTGAGCAGAATGGTCAAACAGGCAAGGGTCGGCAACAGAGAAGACAGTATAAGAGCAGAATCGTAAGGCAGAAGAGTAAACGGAAATCGGGCAGAGGTTCAGCAACTTGAGGCAGATAGGCAGTGGTACAGAATCAGTAAGGGAGATCAGAGTCAGAGTTTAGCCAGAGTCATACACAGGAATCAATAACAATATAAACAATATCCTAGACTAAGGGCCTGATTCACAAAGCGGTGTTAACAGTTGGCACGCTGGTGAAAAGCCCTTTATCATGCCTAAACTCAGTTTAGGCATGATAAGTGTAGGTGTGATAAGTGTAGGTGTGATAAGTTTAGGTGTGATAAGTTTAGGCATGTTAAGTTTAGGTGTGATAAGTTTAGGCATGATAAGTTTAAACACCAACTGGGTTAGCACTGCAGTGCACAGCTGATCAAAAGTTTTGCGCTAGCAAAGTCTGGTGCACTTCGCATAGAGTTTAATGGCGCTGCTTTGCGTGCGGGACTTTGCGTGCGATCTAAACTTATCTAAACTTAGCATGCCTAAACTTATCACGCCTAAACTTATCACGCCTAAACTGACTTTTCACCAGCATGGTGCAATGGTTATCATGCCTAAAGTCTCTAACTGGGTTAGCACCGCTTTGTGAATCGAGCCCTAGGTGTGAAGTCTAGTGATGCTCAAATACCCCTTTTTAAAATTCGAGTTTGGTCGAATTCGAATAGTAAATTATTCGAGGTCAGTCGAATATTCGAGTCGAATAATTTTTACTATTCGATTCGACCTCGGACTTCGAGCTCACTATTCGAGTCGGTATTCGAGCTAACTATTCGAGCTGACTATTCGAATTGGCCTTAAATAGCCTTCCAACACTTGTTTTGAGGGTGAATGATGCAAGAAACCTCTTTTTTTCCAAGTAACAACAGCAAGTGATTATGTGGGGATGTTCCTTTAAAAAAAAATGTGGAAAGAGAAGTTGTGTCCTTAATTTTGTTCAGTAGTGTTACTGTATATACTTGTTCTTCTTCTTCTTTATCTTTCTTCTTCTTCTTCTCGATCTTCTTCTTCTATATCTTCTTCTTCTTCTTCTATATCTTCTTCTTCTTCTTCTATATTGTCTTCTTCTTCTTCTTCTTCTTCTTCTTCTTCATCTTCTTCTTCTTCTTCTTCTTCTTCTTCTTCTTCTTCTTCTTCTTCTTCTTCTTCTTCTTCTTCTTCTTCTTCTTCTTCTTCTTCTTCTTCATCATCATCTTCTTCTTCTTCTTCTTCTTCTTCATCTTCTTCATCTTCTTCATCATCTTCTTCATCTTCTTCTTCTTCTTCATCTTCTTCTTCTTCATCTTCTTCATCTTCTTCTTCTTTTTCATCTTCTTCTTCATCATCTTCTTCATCTTCTTCTTCATCTTCTTCTTCTTCTTCATCTTCATCTTCTCCTTCCTTTTCAATATCGTCTTCTTCTTCTTCACGTATTTCTCTTTTCAATTTTTTTTTAAAGAAATGCAGCTATTTTGGAGCGTAACAAATAGCTGGTGGGCGCACGCATGTTGGAAGCGCCATTGTATGTGCTCCCTGGCAGTGGAAACACAAAGACAGCAGGAGGTAAATTCAGCAGCAGGAGGAGGAGGATGAGTGTGTGGCAGCAGGCAGTCAATGAGGCAGGCAGCTCGCCGTGACATAATAGCCCTGGTACCTAGCGGTGATACCAGGGCTGTAAATAAACACAACAGGAGGTCCCAGACAGCGGTCGTGCAGCCCACATTGTGTCCAATACACAACTGGGACAACACAGTTTTCAACCCGGGCACCTCAGAAAAATTAAACCTTTTTTTTTTTTTTAATGGTTTGTTTGGTTTTTGGTTTTGCAACCAATATAGCTATTGTTTGACGTAATAGCTGGTGGCAGAGTGGCAGCAGAAGGTAAATCATCTGTGTACCCTGGCAGTGGGAAACACAGACAGACAGCAGCAGCAGGAGGAGGAATGGAGGAGTAGGCGAGCAGCTACTGTTTGACGTAATAGCTGGTGGCAGAGTGGCAGCAGAAGGTAAATCATCTGTGTACCCTGGCAGTGGGAAACACAGACAGACAGCAGCAGCAGCAGCAGGAGGAGGTATGGAGGAGCAGTGTGAGTGTGGCAGCAGGTAGGCAGCGTGACATAATAGCCCTGGTACCTAGCGGTGATACCAGGGCTGTAAATAAACACAACAGGAGGTCCCAGACAGCGGTCGTGCAGCCCACATTGTGTCCAATACACAACTGGGACAACACAGTTTTCAACCCGGGCACCTCAGAAAAATTAAACCTTTTTTTTTTTTTTAATGGTTTGTTTGGTTTTTGGTTTTGCAACCAATATAGCTATTGTTTGACGTAATAGCTGGTGGCAGAGTGGCAGCAGAAGAAGGTAATTCTGTGTACGCTGGCAGTGGGAAACACAGACAGACAGCAGAAGGGCAGTACACAGCAGCCCACTGTAGGTGTAAAATGTGTGGCTGCAGGCGACGTAATAGTCAAAGTGAACCAGGCTGGCTTAGTGAGCAGGAGCCAGGAGGTGGTAAAGGGTGGTAAGGCACATTAACGATGGTTCCGGCAGCCAGTTCATGTCCCCCTCTCGCCGACAACAGGGGCCAGGAACTCGCCTTCCACCCACGCCTGGTTCATCTTGAGAAACGTCAGTCTGTCCACAGACTTGTGAGACAGACGTGAGCGTTTCTCGGTGACCACGCCACCAGCTGCACTGAAGCAGCGCTCGGACAGCACGCTGGAAGGGGGGCAGGACAGCACTTCCAGGGCGTACTGCGCCAGCTCGCTCCAGATCTCCATGCGCTTGACCCAATACTCCATGGGATCAACAGGGGCATCGCTGTCAAGCCCGCTGTACGACCCCATGTAGTCAGCCACCATGCGGGTCAGGCGCTGGCTGTGACCGGAGGAGGATGCTGCTGCATGCATCTCCTCTCTAGTCACTGCTGCCGGAGCCTCTACAGTCCTGTAGAGCTCGTGGCTGAGAGACAGCAGGTCTGTGGGGCGCTTGCTGCTGCTGGATGCAGGCACCTGCTGCTGCCTCTGTGCTGGCTGCTGGACAGTGGGGGTGGAAGGCTGGGGGAAGGCTTCCTCCAAGCGCTCAACAAGGGCCTGCTGCAAGCTCCTTATTTGTTGCGCTGGGTCTCCTCCTGCAGGCGGCAGGAACTGGCTCAACTTCCCCTTGAGGCGTGGGTCCAACATCATGCTGATCCAGATGTCCTCCCTCTGCTTCATCTGGATCACCCTGGGGTCCCTGCGCAGGCACGTCAGCATGTGCGCTGCCATTGGGAAGAGGCGGGCCACGTCTGCTGGCACATCGACGTCAGTGCTGTCCTCATCCTCCTCCTCTGCCGCCTCATCCTCTCTCCACCCCCGCACCAACTCAGCTGCGCTGTGCTGATCCCCCTCATCAGCAGCCAGGTCAGGGACCTCCACCAAGTCCTCCTCCTCCTCCCCCTCAGAGGTGGACTGCGCAGCTGGTTGCCGCTCCTGCTGGTCCAAGGCTGCCGCTCCCTGTTCCAGCAAAGCATCGAGGGCCCTGTTCAGCAGAGAAACCAGGGGCACCCACTCGCAGACCATAGCATGGTCCCTGCTCACCATGTTTGTGGCCTGCAGGAAGGGAGCCAGCACTAAGCACACCTGCTGCATGTGCCTCCAGTCATCATCGGGGACGATGGACGGGAAGTTGCTGGTCTTGTCCCTTCTCAGAGCTGCGGAAACAGTGGCCAGGGCAAGGTACTGTTTGACAGCGCGCCTCTGTTCAACCAGACGCTCCAACATCGCCAGGGTGGAGTTCCAGCGAGTCGGAACGTCAAGGATCAGCCGATGGCGTGGCAGATCCAGCTCCTTTTGCACGTCTTCCAGGCTCGCACAGGCTGCAGCCGAGCGCCGGAAGTGACGCACAACATTCCTTGCCGTTTCCAGCAGTTCGCCCATCCCCTGGTAGGTGCGCAGGAACTTCTGCACCACCAGGTTCAGCACGTGGGCAAGACAGGGGATGTGGGTCAGGTTTCCCCTGTCTATTGCGGCAACCAGATTGGCCCCATTGTCGGCCACCACCTCTCCGACTCTGAGGCCTCTGGGGGTCAGCCAAATCCTCTCCTGCTCCTGGAGTTTGGCCAACACATGGGTTGCCGTCAGCTTGGTCTTCCCAAGGCTGACCAAGTGCAGCAGCGCTTGGCAGTGGCGGGCCTTCACGCTGCTGCTGAGGCGGGGGGTTTGGCCAGGTGTGCCGGAGGATGGCAGAGGATCGGAGGAACCTGCTGCAGTTCCCCTGAGCCTGCGGGGTGGCACCACCCACTGTGTTGCTGCTGCTGCTGTGCCCGCTGCTGCTCTCCCATCCTCACCCCCTTCCACCAAGCTGACCCAGTGGACAGTGAAGGACAGGTAGCGGCCTGTCCCGAAGCGGCTGCTCCAGGAGTCCATGGTGACGTGGACCCTTTCACCAACCGCGTGCTCCAGCCCTCGCTCCACATTGGCCATCACAAAGCGGTGCAGTGCAGGAATGGCCTTGCGGGAGAAAAAGTGTCTGCTGGGGAGCTGCCAATCTGGGGCTGCGCAAGCAAGCAGCGCACGAATGTCGCTCCCCTCCTGCACGAGCGTGTACGGCAGGAGTTGGGAGCACATGGCCCGTGCCAGCAAGCCGTTCAGCTGCCGCACGCGACGGCTGCTGGGAGGCAGAGCCCTAACCACCCCCTGGAAGGACTCGCTCAAAAGGCTCTGGCGTGGCCTTTTGCTGACACGGGAATCAGCAGACACAGCAGAGGAGGCCACTGAGGACTGGCTGCCAGAACAGGCCTCAGTGTCGGCGGCAGGAGTTGCAGAGGGGGGAGGAGCAGTGCGTTTCCGCACTCCTGCTGGTGCTGCTGGAGGAGCAGGAGGGCGGGTGGCTGCTGTTGCTGCTGCTGCTGCTGAAGGCTGTGCCGTGATGGGTGTGGTGCCACTGCCAGCAGCAGATGCCTTCAGCCTCTGGAACTCCTCATGCTGGTGGAAATGTTTAGCCGCAAGGTGGTTGATGAGCGAGCTGGTGCTGAACTTTAAGGGGTCTGCACCTCTGCTCAACTTCCGCTGACAGTGGTTGCAAGTGGCGTACTTGCTGTACACAGTGGGCATGGTGAAAAACCGCCAGATTGGTGACAGAAACTTCCCCCTACGGCATGGAAGCGCTGCTGCCTATCTCCCTGTGGTGGTTGGGGGGGGGGGCTTGGGTGCGGCTGGGGGTGGTACTGGCTGATGCTGCTGCTGCTGAGCCTGAGACACCAGCAGGCTGTGGGACGCTGCCAATGCTTGCAATGATGCGCCTCCTTGCAAGGCCCACAAGCGCATCCTCCTCCTCCTCCTCAGAGCTGCTGAGGACGACATCCCCTGGAGGTGGTGGCACCCAGTCTCTGTCTGTCACCGGGTCATCATCATCCTCCCCCTCCTGAAACATGTCCTGCTGGGATGAGGACCCCCCAAACTCCTCTCCTGATGCATGGATGGGCTGCTTGACTGTCGCCACAGTCTTGCTGTCCAATCCCTCATCCCCCAAAGTGCCCATCAGCATCTCCTCCTCAAGATCGCCAACAACAGCAGACAATTTACTCATGATGCCTGGGGTCAAAAGACTGCTGAATGACAGGTCGGCGAGTGACGGTGAACTGGCCTCCTCCCCAGACCCTGCTGGGCGGCTGCTGCGAACAGGGGTGGTGGTGGTGGTGAGGGTGGAGGCCTCGGATGCAGAGCTGATGGCGGGCTGCTCATCCTCCGTCATGAGTTGCACCACAGTGTCTGCATCCTTTTCCTCAATGGGACGTTTCCGACCCGGCTGGAGGAAAATGGGAGCAGGTGCTACACGCTGCTGCTGCTGTGTCTCTGCAGCGTGAGTTGCAGATGCTCCTGCTGGGCGGCGCCCAAGGCGTCCACGGCCAGTGGCTATGGGAGGAATGTTAGCCACTGACGCTGCTGCTGCTGCTGCGGAACTGTGCATGGTGGCGCGCCCGCGGCCGCGGCTTGCCACAATGCTGCTCCCTCTCCTCCTGATTCCCTTGCTGCCCTTCCCCTTGCCCAAACCGCGCTGGCTGCCACTTCCAGACATCTTAAATGTTTTGGGCGTATAGACAAAAGTTTTGTAAAAGGGCGGGTGAAAAGTGGGGTACTTTAATGGAGTGGGTTGGTTGGTGAGGTGACTGAGTGAGTGTCCCCTAGTACAGTAAGTAAGTAGTAACAGTCAGGAAGTACAACTAGCAGTTACAATAATCAGTAGTAATCACAAGTAAATTTAGTGTGTGTACACTCAGACAGTGAGTGCACGCACGCAGGAGCTAGTAGCCTATGAACACAGTGACTGAGTGTCCTAGACTCCTAGTACAGTAAGAGTAAGTAGTAACAGTAAGTAGAACTAACTAATTACAATAATCAATCAGCGATCAGAAGGAAATGGAGTGTGGGTGTGTGTACACTCAGACAGTGAGTGCACGCACGCAGGAGCTAGTAGCCTATGAACACAGTGACTGAGTGTCCTAGACTCCTAGTACAGTAAGAGTAAGTAGTAACAGTAAGTACAACTAACTAATTACGATAATCAATCAGCGATCAGAAGGAAATAGAGTGTGGGTGGTGTGTGTACACTCAGACAGTGAGTGCACGCACGCAGGAGCTAGTAGCCTATGAACACAGTGACTGAGTGTCCTAGACTCCTAGTACAGTAAGAGTAAGTAGTAACAGTAAGTAGAACTAACTAATTACAATAATCAATCAGCGATCAGAAGGAAATGGAGTGTGGGTGTGTGTACACTCAGACAGTGAGTGCACGCACGCAGGAGCTAGTAGCCTATGAACACAGTGACTGAGTGTCCTAGACTCCTAGTACAGTAAGAGTAAGTAGTAACAGTAAGTAGAACTAACTAATTACAATAATCAATCAGCGATCAGAAGGAAATGGAGTGTGGGTGTGTGTACACTCAGACAGTGAGTGCACGCACGCAGGAGCTAGTAGCCTATGAACACAGTGACTGAGTGTCCTAGACTCCTAGTACAGTAAGAGTAAGTAGTAACAGTAAGTAGAACTAACTAATTACAATAATCAATCAGCGATCAGAAGGAAATAGAGTGTGGGTGGTGTGTGTACACTCAGACAGTGAGTGCACGCACGCAGGAGCTAGTAGCCTATGAACACAGTGACTGAGTGTCCTAGACTCCTAGTACAGTAAGAGTAAATAGTAACAGTAAGTAGAACTAACTAATTACAATAATCAATCAGCGATCAGAAGGAAATGGAGTGTGGGTGTGTGTACACTCAGACAGTGAGTGCACGCACGCAGGAGCTAGTAGCCTATGAACACAGTGACTGAGTGTCCTAGACTCCTAGTACAGTAAGAGTAAGTAGTAACAGTAAGTAGAACTAACTAATTACAATAATCAATCAGCGATCAGAAGGAAATGGAGTGTGGGTGTGTGTACACTCAGACAGTGAGTGCACGCACGCAGGAGCTAGTAGCCTATGAACACAGTGACTGAGTGTCCTAGACTCCTAGTACAGTAAGAGTAAGTAGTAACAGTAAGTAGAACTAACTAATTACAATAATCAATCAGCGATCAGAAGGAAATGGAGTGTGGGTGTGTGTACACTCAGACAGTGAGTGACCGCACGCAGGAGCTAGTAGCCTATGAACACAGTGACTGAGTGTCCTAGACTCCTAGTACAGTAAGAGTAAGTAGTAACAGTAAGTAGAACTAACTAATTACAATAATCAATCAGCGATCAGAAGGAAATGGAGTGTGGGTGGTGTGTGTACACTCAGACAGTGAGTGACCGCACGCAGGAGCTAGTAGCCTATGGACAGTGACTGAGTGTCCTAGACTCCTAGTACAGTAAGAGTAAGTAGTAACAGTAAGTAGAACTAACTAATTACGATAATCAATCAGCGATCAGAAGGAAATGGAGTGTGGGTGTGTGTACACTCAGACAGTGAGTGCACGCACGCAGGAGCTAGTAGCCTATGGACAGTGACTGAGTGTCCTAGACTCCTAGTACAGTAAGAGTAAGTAGTAACAGTAAGTAGAACTAACTAATTACGATAATCAATCAGCGATCAGAAGGAAATAGAGTGTGTGTTGTGTGTGTACACTCAGACAGTGAGTGCAGTGCGCACACGCAGGAGCTAGTAGCCTATATGAACAGTGACAGTGAGTGTCCCTACGGGTACAGTAAGAGTAAGTAGTAAGTAAGTACAACTAACTAACAATAATCTATCAGTAATCAGAAGGAAATAGAGTGTGTGTACACACAGACAGTGAGTGAGTGCACACACGCAGGAGCTAGCTAGTAGCCTATAAACAGTGACAGTCAGTGAGTGTCCTACTCCTAGTACAGTATAACTACAATACTATTAGTAAAGGACAGCAGAAATACTGGTATAGATGAGAGAAATAAACAGAGGACAGCTGCCCACAGAGGCAAGGCCCCCCTGAGGCCTAAACCTGTAAGCTTGCAGCAGCTGCCTGTCTCTAATGTAACACACAAGCTACTAACTAAAATACAATGTCTATCTAACTAACAACAATATAGGTGTATATGGCAGGTGTAGGTGAGCAAAAACGCTAGGTAAATGATCACAATAGAGCACTTGCTAAGCCAAAGCACAAAGGAGCAACTCTCTCTCTGTACAAGTCTCAGGCAAGCATGGAGAAACGGAACATGGCGGCCGCTATTTATAGGGTAGGGGCTGGCCAGGGTCCCCCTCTGTGATTGGCTGCCGTCAGAGGGCCTGGGAGCCCTCTGATTGGCTCTAAGGACATCAATCTGGGCTATGACGCTATTCGAGCTCGGTACCGAGCTCGAATAGCGCCGGGTTGCTCGAATAGCTCGAATAGTGAATGGGCTATTCGAGTGTACTCGGATAGCCCATTCGAATAGCTCCAGCTATTCGGAGCTCGAATACCGAGCTCGAATAGCTGAAAAAGAGCTCGAATATTCGAGCTACTCGAATATTCGAGCTCTGCTGAGCACCACTGGTGAAGTCCTAGGTTTCAACACCTGGGATCTAATCTAAGGTCTGAGCTGTGGCGAACATTACGGAAAGTGGTGTGCAATCGCCAACGATTTTCATATGGTCCTGCACAATTACTGTCAGTCCTGTGTAGAATAACACAAATACCTTTCTTTTGCTCTTCTTACTGAGAGCAACAGCCCCTCACCCTCACATCCTGTGTCAGGTTGGAAAAGAATTTCACACCAGGTCAACCCCCCTGGGTAAAGCCATTTGGCTACACAGCTCATCTCCCCCAAGCCAGCTCAAACTGGCTGAGATAAAAGTTCCCTCCAAGCTCATAGACTCAAACAAAGAGAACTTTAATTTATTAATAATTCAAAATAGGCTTGGCACAGCAAGACAAAAATGACATTTCCTGATGCCTAGAAATCAGTTCTATCATTCACCTGAAGTGCAATTTTCTGGCTATTAGGAATCAGTAGAGAAACCACTTTATCCGGCCTGTGTAGAGCTTCGTTTAATAAATATAGTCTGCTTATAAATATAGTCTCGGATTTGCGATGCGCCAATCTGGGGCGGAGTCACACAGATTATTAATAATTGGTACATTTTTTGCTGTGAGTCTGGGGGGCGGCAACCTGCTGATTAAGAGGTAACCCCGCCTTAAACACACCTACTTTCCAGGTAGGGACAGCCCAAAACTCAGGTCCTATAAGAGTGGGGCGGGACCAAACCCACCCAATTCTCCAAATTCCATCGACCAGGAACGTCCATGCAGGCGTTTAAGGAGAGCCAGCGCCTGCTGTGTTCAAGGACTCTTAACCTGAATGCCTACTTTTAAACTGGACTCTTTTTCTTCATTCTTCAAATGGACTGCTCAGCTAACTAAATAAGAATTTTCTGATTTTATTCCTTTTTGTTTTTAAGCTCTGTGTGTATATGTTAATTGGTGTATATAACTGTATGTAATGCAATTTTGTTATTAAACGTTTTAAAAATCGTTTAGTGGTTATGACCTGTTGCTGAACATACACAATCGTACCTATTCTCCTGAAATCACTACCCTGTGCTCAGGTATACATTTATAACCCGTATGCGTGATTCCGGCTCAGATAGTCCGATCTGACCCAGATTCCTGCATACCACAAAGGGTTAACAGAGCATTCTCAAAGTCCTAGTATAATTACAGTAGCGGGCTGTGTGACTTGCTTGGTGGCAGATCTTTGAACTGTATGTGTGAGGTGAATCCGTTGGCATCCGAACGCTCCCTCCGTGAGTCGGTTCATCAAATTGCGAACTCAGGTTACCCTTCATGATGAACAAAATGACCGTGTGAGAGGATTTCTGACGCTGACCGATTGACCCCATCCGCAGACAGGCCTTGCGGTCTGTGACATGAGCGCTAACACAGGAGGCATTCACGACACCAGACAACGCCAGACTGAAGCCCGGAGGCTTAAGAAGCAGAGGAGACCTCACTGGCACGCCCCCTGCAATCAGCCAATCCTGGGCGCCGTGAGTCTCCTCTGAGGTCAGCTGATCCGTCAGTCAGCTGACCAGCCTCCTTCCAGCATAAAGGTCCCGTCTGTACGCGCGCCCGCGCGAGACTGGGACCCCATTACCTAAGTGACGACCCGACTTCGGCGTCCTAGACGCCGGAGGGACGGGTGCGGGAATGGAGGCAGCCGCGGCGGTGGTGCTGTTTTCTCCGCGGCTGCCTCTTCAGTTGTCACAGTGCCACCCCTCTAGGCATGGACCCCGAACACGCACCACCCGGCCTATCAGGATTCAACCTATGAAACTCCTCCCTGAGTTCCTCCACATGCATGAGAGAGAGTGGTACCCACGATCTTTCTTCTGGCCCATACCCTCGCCAGTGGACCAGATACTGCAAGGAATTACGCACCCGTCGCGAATCCAAGATCTGCTCTATTTCGTACTCGGGTTCTCCATTGACTACCACAGGGGGGGAGGAGAGGAATCCACATACACAGCAGGTTTCAAAAGTGACACGTGAAACGTCCTACCACCCCTGAAACTGGGTGGAAGCGACACCATGTAGGTAACATTATTCACTTTCTTAGAAACAGGATAGGGCCCTATAAATTTGGGACCCAATTTAACAGAGGGCTGCCTTAAGGACAGGTGCCGAGTGGAAATCCACACCAAATCTCCCAGTGCGAATCTCCATTCCACAGAACGTCTTTTGTCGGCTTGCCTTTTCTGGACCGAAAAAGCTTTTCTTAAATTACCTTTCACCTTTTTCCAGATGTTTCCCATGGTCTCTGACCAGTGTTCCAGAGCTGAAAATGGTGATGCCACCACTGGCAGTGGTGAAAATTTGGGTGATCTCCCCGTAACAATCTGGAACGGAGAGAACCCTGATGATGCAGACCTCAAGTTATTGTGGGCAAACTCGGCATAGGGTAAAAACTTAACCCAATCAGTCTGGGTATCAGCCACATAACACCTGAGGAACTGCTCAAGGGCCTGGTTTACTCTCTCGGTCTGACCGTTGGTCTGTGGGTGGTAGCCGGAGGAAATTGATAACTTCATCCCCATTTGATGACAAAACGCTTTCCAAAAGCGAGAAGTGAACTGGACTCCCCTATCTGACACCACATCCTGGGGAATCCCATGCAGCCTGAAGATGTGGAGTACGAACAGCTCTGCCAATTCCTGTGCAGAGGGGAGTCTGTTCAAGGGGATGAAGTGTGCCATCTTACTAAACCTGTCGACCACCACCCATATGACCGTTTTACCCTCAGAGAGAGGCAGTTCACCCACGAAATCCATGGACACATGGGTCCAAGGTTCCTCGGGCACTGGAAGAGGCTGTAAGGTGCCGGCAGGCGCTCGCCTATACAGCCTTGCTCCTGGCACAAACGGCGCAGCTTCCCACGAACTCTTTACAATCAGAACTGATTGAGGGCCACCACACACTTCGACTTAATAATTCCTGAGTGCGAGCCACTCCCGGGTGACCGTGCTGGGCATGAAATGCTTGCAAGACCTTAAATCTGAACTGGAGGGGAACAAAAAGAGCCCCCTCTGGTTTGCCTTCAGGAATCTCCTGTTGAAAAGGGCCCAGCTCTGATGCCCAATCCAACTCAACCTCTTCCCCAGAGGGTTCTAAATCCTGCTCAATGGTTTCCTCTACTTGCGCTTCAGTAGCGGCGAGGGGAATCTGCTCTAAACAGTGTACATGGCAGTATGGTGACCAGCTTATTAACTGTCTGGTACTCCAATCAATGTCCGGGGAGTGTTTCTTTAACCACGGCATCCCCAGGATGAATGTGGATGTGGACATCTCTAACACCAAAAACTGCATTTGTTCTCTGTGCAGGGCCCCAATCTTGCATAACAATACAGGAGTCTGAGTGATGGTGAGTGGCAGTAGAGAATCATCCACAGCAGTAATTTTAATCTGTTCCCCAACAGGAATCAAAGGAAACACAAATTGGTTAGCGAATTTTCTTGACATGACATTTACAGCGAAACCTGAGTCTATAAAAGCCTGAGTAGTGTGAACCTGACCCTCCCAGGTGATAGTACATGGAAGCAACACACGTTTATTATTTAGAGGTAACTCTGGATCGCCTAGGGTAGTACCTCCAGCTACTCCTAGGCGATAGAGTTTTCCGCCTTTTTAGGACAGGCAGAAACCATGTGCCCTTTGTCGGCGCAATACAAACATAGTTTCTCTACACGCCTTCTATTTTTCTCAACTTCTGAGAGCTTGGCCTGTCCAATCTGCATTGGCTCGTCAGCAGGTGGAGAGGAAGGCGTAGGAGCTGAGAAAGTGCAAGAAGAGAAGCTTCTTGAGGGCTTAGACCGAGTTTGCTTTTGATAGCGAACTCGCCTATCAATCTTGATGGCCAAAGATATGGCCTCATCCAGGGTCTTGGGCTCTGGATGACCCAACATGAGATCAGCCACGGCATCAGACAATCCCGATAGAAAGCAATCTAAAAGTGCGTACTGCCCCCACCTGGCTGACACCGCCCATCTCCTGAACTCAGCAGCATAAACCTCAACTGGACTGTGTCAGTGCCTGAGGGTTTTTAACTTCCTTTCAGAGGTTACTGCCAAATCAGGATCGACGTAGATCACGGCCATAGCCTTAAAGAATTCTTCTACTGAGACCAAAGCCTCATGCCCAGTAGGAAGACTATAAGCCCAAGATTGCGAATCTCCAGACAACAATGTTTTAATAAAGGTGACCTTCTGACCCTCTGTACCAGAAGAGACGGGTCGTAATTTAAAATACGACAAACATCTATGCTTAAAATTACGAAAATCCGAGCGTTGCCCTGAGAACTTCTCAGGTGGGGGCACCCTCGGTTCGATCACAGAAGGGGGTGACACTCGAGTATTAGGGTCCAGTAAGCAGTTAACTGACTCAGTTAGTTGTTCAATCTGAGTCTGTTGCGCGTTAACTGTTTTAATAAGTTCATTAACAGTGGTGGCTAATACATCGACCCGACTGCAGAGCGTCTCCATATTTTTCTGGTCTGGTGTTCTGTAACGGTTGGGTGTCGCAGCTCAGATATCTGATTATTTGGTGATCTGCAGAATCACCAATAATGCAGACGCTATACCTGATTATGTGTGATCTGCAGAATCACCAATAATACCAGTATAGCAGCACAAGGATCTGAGTATGTAGTGCTTGGTGCAACCGTGACTAATAATTTGACAAGGCCTCACCAGAGGGGCTGGTGAGGTACTAACAATACACTGACCATGTAATAGAGTTCAGAACTTGAATAGAATAACAAGGCCTCACCAGAGGGGCTGGTGAGGTACTATCGGCTCACTGACCGTGTGAGGGAGTACGATAACTTTAATAGTTTAGCGAGACCTCACCAGAGAGACTGGTGAGATACTATCGGCGTACTGCCCGTATAATAAAGTACAAACCCCAGCACGCTGGGGATACTGGAACTGAAGAGATAGAATCTCCCGAGGAGCGGGTGATTCAGAAAGTACTGCAACCCAGTGATCGGCGATTACAACAATACTGCAATTACAAATCACCTGAGGAGCAGGCGATTAAGGCTGTACTGCAGCCTAGAGGACACCTGAGGAGCAGGCGTTACAAATAACACTGCAATTTCTGATCACCTGAGGAGCAGGCGATTAAGGCTATACTGCAGCCTAGTAGAGCAACTTCACCAGAGGAGCTGGTTAAGCTAACACCTCACCAGTGGCGAGGGCCCACTGGTGAGCAGAATGGTCAAACAGGCAAGGGTCATCAACAGAGAAGACAGTATCAGAGCAGAATCGTAAGGCAGAAGAGTAAACGGAAATCGGGCAGAGGTTCAGCAACTTGAGGCAGATAGGCAGAGGTACAGAATCAGTAAGCGAGATCAGAGTCAGAGTTTAGCCAGAGTCATACACAGGAATTAATAACAATATAAACAATATCCTAGACTAGGTGTAAACTCCTTGGTTTCAACACCTGGGATCTAATCTAAGGTCTGAGCGCTAACACACGAGGCATTCACGACACCAGACAGCGCCAGACTGAAGACCAGAGACTTAAGAAGCAGAGGAGACCTCACTGGCATGCCCCCCTGCAATCAGCCAATCCTGGGTGCCGTGAGTCTCCTCTGAGGTCAGCTGATCCGCTGGTCAGCTGACCAGCCTCCTTCCAGCATAAAGGTCCCGTCTGTGCGCGCGGCCGTGTGAGACTGGGACCCCATTACCTAAGTGACGACCCGACCTCGGCGTCCTAGACGCCGGAGGGACGGGTGCGGGAATGGAGGCTGCCACGACGGCGGTGCTGTTTGCCGCGGCTGCCTCTTCAGTTGTCACACATGGATGTGCTAAACAGTTAGCACGTGAAGTGCCGTTCGCAGACTTTTGCGCACGCAAAGTGCCGCAATTCGCACGATCGCGGACTTTTGCTTGCGCCATTTGCCGTGATAATTGCGCGCGCAAAAGTCCGCGATCGCACAAATCGCGGCACTTTGCGCGCACAAAAGTCTGCGAACGGCACTTCACGTGCTAACTGTTTAGCACACCCGTGCTAAACAGTTTGCACGGCTTTGTGAGTCAAGCCCAAAGTGTGATAACTTGACACTCATCACAGCAACAGCACCAGAGATAGAACTGCTTAGACGTCTTCAAATGTTAAGGTGTTTATTCAGAAAACAGATATACAGATGTGATCAGCAATCTTCGTTACCTCAGCAAAACAATCGGTTTGTAGAATCTTATGCATTCCATGCAGACTTGGGCCATCCCTGGTGAATGGTCCAGGCTTTATCTTATAATCTAGGATACGTTGCACTTAGCGTATATACAGCATACAGATAATGTAAGTTACAAGAAGGAAAGTAGAAAGTCAGCAGTCAGAAGTGGCTCTCTGGAGCCCGACGGCTGTTTTATACTAGCCTCTAAAGAGTTAAACGTGACATCATCCAGCAGGGACGGCCCAGTCCCCATTGCATGCAATTGACTGATAACAGCAGGTGATAGAGGACACGGTCCGCACCTGCTCAGGTGGGACAAGCCAAATATGGCATTCCCTCTCCTATTACCCCGTAAATGAGGTAATATGTCCCTAAGACTATTGTTTAATGCACTTGTGAGCATGTTTTCATAACATTGGCTCATGTTTATCCTGCTGCAGCCTGGAGGTCTGTACATCTGGGCCTGATAAGCCCTCCGGCCGCATTCATACGAAAATGGCGCCTATGAATAATGGCGCACGGCATTGCCGTTAACCCGTATGCGCTTATTGTTATTTACTGTTAAAGACCTTCCTTTCTATCCGGCATGCGCTTATCGTTATTTACCGTTAAAGAACTAACACATAGCCGGGATGCGCTTATCGTTATTTACTGTTAAATATTTTAAACTTATCCTACATGCGCTTATTGTTATTTACCGTTAAAGAACTTACACAGGCGGGATGCGCTTATCGTTGTTTAATGTTAAATATTTTAAACCCCCTATCCTACATGCGCTTATTGTTATTTACCGTTAAAGAACTTACACAGGCGGGATGCGCTTATCGTTATTTACTGTTAAATGACTGCAACTTAGCCGACATGCGCTTATCGTTATTTACCGTTAAAAAAACCTACATTTATCCCGTATGCGCTTATCTTTATGTAACGTTTACCTATTTACATTACATGTAGGCACTTATTGTTGTTTACCTATTTGCTACTTCCTTAACAGGAACATGCTGATCCTTATTTACCGTTAAGGTAAACCTGTATATTATAAAATAATTTTTTTAAATTAAAAAATGTCATAATCAGATTTATTATAAGTTCATTTCTTTCCTGATACCTATTTTCATTGAACATTATCTAACAATATTATCCTTAATAAAAATTTAATTTTAGAAATTATTTAATTAATTGATTAAAGTTATATAATAGTATGATTATATATACTTCCCTTTTCATTTCTTTATTTCTGTTAGTTTGTACTATGAAGCTGCTCCATCCACTTTGTTAAAATTTATACAGTTCTGCATGTTACTCATCTTTATTTTATTATTAAGATTTATAATAAATAATTGTTTCAATTCAGTAGTCAGCATAAGGATAAGCTATAAAATAAAGCATTTTTTAAATGTATGTTTTGTAAAACTATTCCATTGCATTTGCTATGTTTTGTTTTCACACGATTTCACACCCTTTGTTTTTAGATCCTGATAATTAATTTACTCAACACTGTAACATTTTTTTGTTGCATTTATTCAATAATCATTTTTTTATTCCCATACACTTCGGCATACACTTCGGCATATACTGCACTTCATCATACCTACCTACCTACCACCCCAATATCCCTCCTGCACTCTATTTAACCAAACAATGCTGGCATAGGCCGCACTGCATCATACCTACCAACCCACTGTCACTCCTGCACTCTATTTAACCACACAATGCTGGCATAGGCCGCACTGCATCATACCTACCAACCCACTGTCACTCCTGCACTCCATTTAACCACACAATGCTGGCATAGGCCGCACTGCATCATACCTACCAACCCACTGTCACTCCTGCACTCCATTTAACCACACAATGCTGGCATAGGCCGCACTGCATCATACCTACCAACCCACTGTCACTCCTGCACTCTATTTAACCACACAATGCTGGCATAGGCCGCACTGCATCATACCTACCAACCCACTGTCACTCCTGCACTCTATTTAATCACACAATGCTGGCATAGGCCGCACTGCATCATACCTACCAACCCACTGTCACTCCTGCACTCCATTCAACCCCACAATGCTGGCATAGGCCGCACTGCATCATACCTACCAACCCACTGTTATTCCTGCACTCCATTTATCCACACAATGCTGGCATAGGCCGCACTGCATCATACCTACCAACCCACTGTCACTCCTGCACTCCATTCAACCCCACAATGCTGGCATAGGCCGCACTGCATCATATCTACCAACCCACTGTCACTCCTGCACTCCATTCAACCCCACAATGCTGGCATAGGCTGCACTGCATCATACCTACCAACCCACTGTTACTCCTGCACTCTATTTAACCCCACAATGCTGGCATAGGCCGCACTGCATCATACCTACCAACCCACTGTCACTCCTGCACTCCATTCAACCCCACAATGCTGGCATAGGCCGCACTGCATCATACCTACCAACCCACTGTCACTCCTGCACTCCATTTATCCACACAATGCTGGCATAGGCCGCACTGCATCATACCTACCAACCCACTGTCACTCCTGCACTCCATTTATCCACACAATGCTGGCATAGGCCGCACTGCATCATACCTACCAACCCACTGTCACTCCGGCACTCTATTTATCCACACAATGCTGGCATAGGCCGCACTGCATTATACCTACCAACCCACTGTCACTCCTGCACTCCATTTATCCACACAATGTTGGCATAGGCCGCACTGCATCATACCTACCAACCCACTGTCACTCCTGCACTCCATTCAACCCCACAATGCTGGCATAGGCCGCACTGCATCATACCTACCAACCCACTGTTATTCCTGCACTCTATTTAATCACACAATGCTGGCATAGGCCGCACTGCATCATACCTACTTAACACTCAACTGTCACTCCTGCACTCCATTCAAATGTTAAAGAGTGGAACCAAGAACAGGTAACAGGTCCTATGTAATGTAAATTTGATTAAATGAATGAATGAATTATGTATGGGTACGATGCAGGTTAATATTTGAAAATTATACTCTATTTTACATTCTTAGAGCACAATTGAAAAAGGATTCAGGCCTTAGCATTAATAATTTTGCTATATGTAACAGTGATGTGCATGTACTCACAAAGAAAATTATTCAATTCCACCTTTACTACACGTTGGTTCAAGCTCACTGGAAAATAGTTTTATGTGTGATAGATAAGACCTCTGTCTTCAATGTGCACAACATTGTTAGTGGATTACCTGGAGCTGTTAGGCATGGGCATACTAGAGTATAGTAGTGCTGTGTAAGAAAGTGAACCTAATAAGTTCCTCAATGTCCTCCTCTACTACCTTGAGATTTATGTAAAAGTCAAGGTATTTCAATCTGTCTTGAGAATTGTGCATGTACACACAATGTCTCCTTGGGGTACTACACATGCGCACCACTACGGCGCATGTGTACAATCTTAATGCTTGTGTAAGTGGCACGGTGGAAGGATACCACTGACTGGCTTAATTAGCAGGACTCATAGTACAATTTGTATGTGGTGGATTGGGACAGCGATGGACTAATTGACATGAATGTGCATGGGAGAAGACACATGATTTATTATATTACTTGGTTCATAGATAAACAAGGTGCATTATATAACCCATTGTACTGTTTCTCAAACAGCAGCTTATATTTATGTTACAGCAAGTGTTAGTTACTTATTGATAGCCAAATAAAATTGAAAGGGCCTTTTTCCACTACACACAGAATGGATGCAGATAAACTGACTACAATAAATACCTTTGTGAAAATATGAATAAGAAAAATTGCATTTCATGGAATCAGGCCAATACAGTTTGATTTTAGTCAAATTTTCAACATCCATTCGTCATCTAATCAGCATGCAGTGTAAACTAGCCCTAATAGATAGAATTACATAAATGCAATGAAGTACCTGATGACCAACTGAAACATTATTTTAGAAAAAATAGTCATCAAACACTTCACTGTGAAATCTTGTCAAATACATATTTAAAAACAGTGAATGTTAACTTTTAATTTGTACAATAAAAATCGATTGCAATACTATTTTCATCCAAAGAACTAGTGTTTATTGAAAATTACACAATTTTAACATTAGTAATTGTATTGTTCACTGTATTTTCAAACATTTTACCAATGCTCATAATATTGCGTAATTGAAAACAATGCACATGGCCATATTTAGTAATTTACAACATATCCACATCTTGGTGTAACAGGTTTAATATGTATTAACAATGTTTCAATATAAACAATCTTTAACGTTTACAATGCAAAAGGCATAAAAGTAACGCAATGGCCGTAAGGTACATTTAAACACACAACGACGTACAGTTTTTAATACAGCATTTTGCTTAAAATACGAAATTTAAGCCATCCTCTCCAATAAGCATCAGTGTCTGAAATTAGTGAACCTTGCTTCTAAATAGTGTATTTATTGTTAACATGTACTACATAATTTGAGACACAAATATATGTCTTTCGGTTAACTTACGCTACGTCATGAATCGTCTCAAACTTGTCTTATCCTGTACATGCCCTTATATGTAATGTATCCCCACTAACAAAAAAAAAAAATTAAACTTACTCACCTAAGGAGAGGGAATGCTCCGAGTACTAATGAGCCTACCCTCTCCTCTCCCGTTGTCCAGTGCACCCTTTATCCACTTGAGGACCCACCCTTTACCCCCCCCTTAAGGACCAGCGCTGTTTGTTGGGATCTGTGCTGGGTGGGCTCTGCAGCCCCCAGCACAGATCAGCGGGCACGCAGAGCGATCAGATCGCCCCCCTTTTTTCCCCCCTATGGGGATGATGTGCAGGGGGGGTCTGATCGCTCTGGTGGGCAGGCTTGTTGCGAGGGGGGGCACCTCAAAGCCCCCCTCCGCGGCGAAATTCCCCCCTCCCTCTCCTACCTGCTTATCCCCGGTGATCGGGGCTGCACAGGACGCTATCCGTCCTGTGCAGCCAGTGACAGGACGTCCCCTGTCACATGGCGGCGATCCCCGGCCGCTGATTGGCCGGGGATCGCCGATCTGCCTTACGGCGCTGCTGCGCAGCAGCGCCGTACTATGTAAACAAAGCGGATTATTTCCGCTTGTGTTTACATTTAGCCTGCGAGCCGCCATCGGCGGCCCGCAGGCTATTCACGGAGCCCCCCGCCGTGAATTGACAGGAAGCAGCCGCTCGCGCGAGCGGCTGCTTCCTGATTAATTAGCCTGCAGCCGGCGACGCAGAACTACGTCGCTGGTCCTGCAGCTGCCACTTTGCCGACGCACGGTATAAGCGTGCGGTCGGCAAGTGGTTAAGCAAATCCACGGTCGTGGGCACTTCTGAAGTTTTATGAAGCACTTGGGCTCATGAAGGCCGTCTGCTCGATACTGCACATGCGCAATAACGTTACATAGATGCGCCAGCGCATCATAGAGGGCACTCGCACATGTCCAGTATGCGGCGTCACGTCATCATTTGCCAGAGTGCTCCATTCTGTTTTCATTTTAATATAGTCCAAAACTTAAACATGTGGTTCAAATTCAATCAAAACTCTAGCACTTATGCTACATACACACTTGAGATAAAATTATTTGGAAAAGGAAAGACCACAGACCTATTTTAACACATTCCATACAGTATGAGAGCCATACCTACACAGTAGATTATATGGAGCTGAACTCCACATCAGATAAACACTTTCCACGATGCTGCACACACAGATGCCCGTACACATTCTAAAGATCATTATCTGCAATACACCTGTTAATGCAAAAGATCCATTCCAGCAATATGCAGTAATTGTCTATGAGATCTGCAGATCCTCATACACACCTTGATTAACAGATAATCATCTGGAGAACGGATCCACCAGGATGTATTTTCAGATCTGCAGATGAAGTCTGTTAAACAGCGTGTGTATGATGATCTGCAGATCTCATAGACTATGATTGAATTTAGCAGGAATGGATCTTTGGCAGGAACAGATCTTTTGAATTAGTACGGGCATCTTTGTGTGCAGCATCTTGCAAAGGTTGTATCTGTTGGTGGAGTGCAGCTCCATATTATATACTGTGTAGGTATGGCTGTGATACAACATGGAATGTGTTAAAATTGATCTGCGATCTTGCATTTGCCAAAGACTTTTATCTCAAGTGTGTATGCAGCATAACTTTTAAAATTAGTAATTCTTTGCAGTTTTTATTTAACATAAGTAGGTAGAAATAAAATTCCATGCTGGTGTATTTGTCAATGTAAACTACAAATAAAAAGTTCCTTTCTTTTACATTTAAACTGAATTAATAGGTATACATAGTCTGCCAAGTTTACTTTATTCACATCAATAACAGTTGTCGTACATAAAATGTGTTATATTTTAGGCATTATATTCAAATGAACATCACAAATAAGCATGTAGCTAGTCTGGTATGATCGTACTTTAAAGTATGAAATGCAGGATCCGCTGCATGCTTGTTCAGTGCCTATGGATAATATTAGAGGCAGAGGATCTGCAGGCCTACCAGCCAACTGTTATTGTTTACAAGGAAATAAACTTGGGCGTCTCCATATACCTATTTCCTCAGTGCCACTGTAAAGTAAAATGTTTTATACTTTATCGATGGATGAAGTTAAAATTACACTATTAATAGTAAACTCTAAAGCAACTGAACAATTACTGTTTGACAAGGACACTACTCTGAACACAATGAAACACAGATTACTGTGTTCACCCAATGTTGTCTATCAGATTATGGTGAAGGTTTGCGCTTCCCATCCAGAATTGTATTCTGCCTTTGTAAAATCTCAAGCTGATTTTCATGGACATACTTTAGATTTTCTAAGAGTAGACTCATAAGCTCATATATGTTTTTGGAAAGATTTAACATACGGTCCATATGTAAAGTAGTGTTTTTTTGTAACATTGCATCACTAATGTCTTGACTAATACTTTTGGAAACTGGCTCAGTTTCTTTATTGGAATCACTGTTTTCTATACTTTCTACACATTCTTCCTCGACTTCAGATTCTTCAACCACACATCCTGTCTTGTCCTTATTTTTTCCCTGCACTTCTATCTCTTTGGAGGGTGTATCATTACCCAATTTGTCATCGTCATTGGAAGACACCTCATATTCAACTATCCCTGAAACTAAGTTTTCTTTAACCTCTTTCTTTTTTCTTTCAAGACTGTAAACACAAGCATCGTAAACGTATTCATTGCACTTTGTGTAGTTTTTGGTTGCCGAGCGCTTTGGTCTTGTAGAAATTTGGTTGTTTTCTCACTAGCTACTAATTTATTAACCTCTTTTTTTTGTTTCTAATACCTTGTGCATGTCAACAGTAACTGTGATTTTTTTTTTTTTGGATGATTCATTCCCATTTCCAGGGTCTATGTTGTCACACACGTTAGAGTTTCCTTCACTTATGTATTCATCATGAGCATGATTTTTCTCCTCTTTTCTTTTTCTTTCCATGGGTGTCACGGACTCCTGGTTTTCCAGAGTCTGTTTTCCAATTTTTGTACCACTGGTGTTATCTTTCTCTATTTTTCCTTCTTTTCCATTTCCAATTTTATTTTTCTTCTTGTTTTTTCCCAGGTAAACACACTTCTTTGCTTTCATGTTCTGTACAAGAATTTTTAGTTAAATTATTATTGTGTAGAACTTATTAACACATTTCATATATATTGATACACTTCAACTCAGAACTGTGTATTCAGACTATGGGCCATATGCAATTCACTTTTTCAAACAACTTTCCTCACAGGAGATAATTTTTAATCTTCTATTTACATAATTTTTCAGCACTTTAAAAAGAAAACAAGTACAAAAAAGTAGTTAAAAGGGTACTATTACAATTTTTTTTTAGTATTTTGTTGTTCTCTGGTGTCTTAAAAGGCATTTTATTGAAAAGTTTCAAAACTTCGCCTAGGAGAAAACTCTGTAGAAAAATTAAATTGCATATGGTAAACAATCACAGAAAGCGCTGCTAAAAGGAGATTCAAGTAAAAAACAATACTTTAATAAAACAATAAAGGATTGGACAGAATTGTCCAGCTTTTTGGAAAAAATGCTGGTAGCATAAAATCACATGCAAATCGCATGAGATACTGAAACAGGTAAACACACCCGCCTCAGGTGTATATGTGCATATACTAAAACTGATAAAACTGGTTTAAAAACTGATGACGGACCTAGAAAAGTCCCAAACAGTGATCTTGTGGACAGGATCCCTCTGTCCTAAAACAGGGATTTCTTTAGATGTTAACAGTGGCTTGTTCCATAATGAGGAGGATTTTGATTTATCAGATTTGCATAGAGTAAAATACAATTGCTTCAATGTGGCAATGAGGTTAATCCAACTTGTGTGCGACTGCACTGAAACAATCTCACCCGTCTCGTGTTGGTTGAGGTTAATCTGTGTTGTTGCGCAGGACTGCGTCTTCCGAGGAGCCGCTCTATCTTACTGGCCCCGGCCGGCGGCACAGTAAAAGAGACTAGACGGAGGTGTCACGTCGGGCAGGAGTGCCCGGCTCCCCTATAGATGATGTGAGTATTTGGGTGGCAGCGGCACGCCGCTGAGCGGACTTCCGTAGTGAGGCTTGATGTTAGCAGCCGCTTGGCTCCAGCTGACCCCGTTCCCCACTGGTGGTGACGTCACACTCACAGCCTACGCTGACGTTTCGGAGGGAACGCCCCCCTTTCTCAAAGCTTGGCTGCTGGGGGATCTGGGGCTGGCTTTTTATGTCCTATGTAGCGCTGTCAGTTTTGCTCAAATGCAAATAATTCCAAGTCTTTATTTAGCCCGTGTGGAATAAGAGAATTTAAATTAAAAATCCACATTGTTTCTCTGCGGGACATTTCTGATACATAGTCTCCTCCTCTCCATGGTCTCTTTACTTGCTCCAGTGCACAGAATTTGGTTCCCTTAAAGGAACATCCATGTTTCATCTTGTAGTGTTCTGATAATGGGTGTTTCTTACAACCTTTTTTGATATTTATACAGTGTTCATTCAGTCTCTCTTTGAGGAATCTTTTGGTTCTTCCCACATAGTGTTTAGAGCATGGACATATTAATACATATATAACCCCCTTAGAGTCACAATTGGTAACATCCCTAATCTTAAATTTATCTTTACTGGTCATCGATTGGATTTCATGTATTTTTTCAATTGAAGAGTTGGATTCTCTACATGCTCTGCAAAAGCCACACTTCTTGAAGTATCCATCTTGTTTACCTTGTGTTGTGCTTTTTACGGTTGGGGCTAATATATTGCCCAGATTCTGAGATCTCCTAAAAATCTATTTTGGCTGTTCTGATAATATAGGCATCAATATGGGATCTTCCCTCAAAATGTTCCAATACTTGCCCACTATACTCTGAACTCTTGAAGATTGTGACGAATATTTCATAATAAGACATGGTTGCTGATCATTATGGTCCGTGTGAACCCCCCTCTCCCTCAATAGATCCTGTCTTACTGTACTTTTCGCTCGTTCTCTAGCTTCCATTAGAGCTTCAACTGGATACCCTTTTTGTTGAAATCTATCGTGCAATATGTCAGCCTCAACCTCAAAGTCACTGATCCTAGAACAGTTTCTCCTCAGCCTAAGAAATTGACCTCCAGGTATGTTGGTCAACCATTTAAGATGGTGACAACTATCTATATTAATGAAACTGTTGGTATCCACTGGTTTCAAATAAGTTCTAGTTAATATCTTGTCGTTTTCCTTGTAAATGGTAAGGTCCAAAAAGTTGACCTGTGTCTGGCTAGAGTCCCCTGTGAATTTGAGGTTGTAGCTGTTGTCATTTATCCACCTCATAAAAGCCTCCAAACTGGCTTTAGTGCCCTGCCAGATAAAAAATGCATCGTCTATGAATCTCCTCCAGAGCACCAGGGCGGCTCCGGGGCCCCCTGGGCCGTAAGGATGGAAGCGTTCCCAGTGGGACATATAGAGGTTGGCGAAAGAGGGGGCAAACCTCGTCCCCATCGCTGTCCCGGTGCCCTGGAGGAAGTACTGACCCTCATAGACGAAGTAATTGTGTTTAAGAATGAACTGGATGCCATCCAAAATAAACTGTATCTGTTCCTCCCTTAAGTTGTGAGCCTCCTCCAGGAAAAACTTCACTGTCTCCATTCCTTTGTCATGTGGTATGACCAGGGCCGGCCCTAGACTTTTTGCCGCCTGAGGCAAATTTTGAAAAAATTATTGCTGCCGCCCCCCCCCCCCGCCGCCGCCGCCGAGCTGGAGGGGTAGCGGGCAGGACGGGGAGGCAGTGGGCGGGGAGGACTCACCTCTTCCTCACTCGATCCAGCATGCGCCCCACTGACGTCATTTCCTGCAACGCCGTCCACTTACAATACAGTGGGCGGCGTTGCAGGAAGTGATGTCAGTGGAGCGCACGCTGGATCGAGGAAGAGGTGAGTCCTCCCCGCCCACTGCCTCTTACGAGTAGCGCTTCTGATCTATTTAAGGCTGGAGGGGAGCGGAGGACGGGGGACCCAGGCGAGGGAGGGGGGGGGTCCGACCCCCCTCCCCGCCTCTAGGCCCAATACCCCTGTCCTGCCCGCTACCCCTCCAGCTTGGCGGCCGGCTCCCCGCACCCACCGACGGGCGGATGCCGCCCCTAGAAATGTGCCGCCTGAGGCAAAAGTTTCACCCCGCCTCATGAGCGGGCCGGCCCTGGGTATGACAGTGTACAGCGAGCTAACATCCACTGTACATAACCAGTACTCGTCCTGCCATCCGTAGCCATTAAGAATTCTTAAAAAGTGGCCAGTGTCTTTGATGTAGGCAGGAGTTTTCTTGACCAGTTCTTGCAGATAGAGGTCCACATAATGAGACAGCTGTGAGGACATAGAACCTATCCCCGATATTATCGGCCTCCCAGGTGGATCATGTAGACCTTTATGTATGTTTTAGGACAGAGGGATCCTGTCCACAAGATCACTGTTTGGGACTTTTCTAGGTCCGTCATCAGTTTTTAAACCAGTTTTATCAGTTTTAGTATATGCACATATACACCTGAGGCGGGTGTGTTTACCTGTTTCAGTATCTCATGCGATTTGCATGTGATTTTATGCTACCAGCATTTTTTCCAAAAAGCTGGACAATTCTGTCCAATCCTTTATTGTTTTATTAAAGTATTGTTTTTTACTTGAATCTCCTTTTAGCAGCGCTTTCTGTGATTGTTTACTAAGTTTATTCAGGTTTGGGACCCCTCTGCAGAGTCTGCAGCTGCGAGTGTGGGCGCTACGCTATATCAATTCAAATTGCATATGGCCCAATGAATCATACTCAAGAACTCGGATTTTGGGAAATCTTCTAAACCATGATTACGATTCAAAATAGTTATTTTCATACACTGATGATTTGTAGTCTAATTAATTTTATACAAAATAAACATAACTGTTAAATATTTAAATAATTAGTGGAAGTAGAGGAGACTAAGTAGTCGAACTACAGGCTTTTGAATTGGATCCATTTTGGGTCACCCTAGTTGGATTTTTTGTCTGAATACTGTTTTTATAAAGTAAGTCGTGACAGTAATACTGAACATTTTTACTAGTGTCCAGTACGTAAAGGTATTAAGGGTAGCGCTGGATGTCATGATATCAATCTGTGCATAAGCTTGTGGGCTACATACAAAGTATGTATAATAGCATAAGAGTACAATATACACGATCAACCAAAATAGAAATTTTCAAGTTCTCACACAGGCGAAATGAAGAGAAAGGTCTATGGAGGCTTTCATATTTTTTTAATTTAAGTGTAAAAAATTTTACAGGCAACCATGCTTAGCCACTGTCTACAATATTATAAAAGGTATTACACCTATACTAGCATGAACCAGATACGGATTTGTATTATTAAAAATCATATATTGTATTAATAGCTGCGTTTTTGTCTCATGGGTTATTCTCAGGCTACTGAAGACAAATAGAGCAGCATTGATGCCAGGCAACTGAAATACATTTAAAGCAATTAAACATGGAAGCCTCCATATACCTCTTACTACAGTCGACCTTTAAGTTTCATGCAAGATAACAAATATCACAGACAGCAAGGCAGAAGCCATACTAACTAACAGCTTGTTAAATAAGCCTGATTAATTGTGTGTTCATTCCATTTAAATGAATTTATATCCAATGTGTAAACAAATAATCTTGCTTGTCAAGGCTTAGGTACTCTATTTTGACTATGAGATGCTAGGGATATTGAACTACCAATGAACTGGGCCGAACAGGGTCATGGGTGTACCATTTCATTTTGCGGAGGAACGGAAGTAAGATAAAAAATGCTACATATAACATTAGCTATCAAAATTGTAATATTTTAATAGTGCAGCCACTCAAAGTTGTGCTGATTGAACTGGTTTGTTTACTTATTAAACCAATATTGATTTTTGTGTGAACATGAGTAAGACATACAACTAGCTATATTTTACTCTCATTCCATATGTTTTATAACACAATACTACACATTAGACATTATTTAAAATTTTTCTTAAGATTATTATTACATTAAGGGCGTTATCTGTTAATACACAGTGTACTATATAGACTTGTTTCTTACTTTTTTGGTTAAATACACGAGGTCACGATTTCATTATTGCTATTCTTGTTATGGGCATTAGAACAGAGCTACTGTCATTAAATTCTATTTAAATAAAAAAAAGGGCAAAGTAATGATACAAGACGTAAAAATTTGTTTAAATTAATAGGGAACAGACCATCAACTTAGAAGAAGAATGATTTATGTCTCATTATCCCACCCAAAAAAATTTGCTACGTGTTATTTGTACAACTGTCATAATTTTTAAACGTTGTTCTTTTCATTTCCATCACATGATGGAGTCATGTCTGCTTATTGCCAGAAATTTAGAAAAAAAAATTAAAATCAAGTATAAAATTATTGTTACTATATTCACACTGCACTATTGGAATGAGATTAAACTGTAAAATATGCTTATTGATATGTTAACTATAACATATAGATTGTGATAAATATTAACCTTCTTCATCCAAACTCTCCAAAACTTTGGATGTGGACACCACATTCTCAATACTTTCATTTTCCAAACCTGCTTCATTTTCTGTACTAAGTGCTCTCTTATACACTATCTTCTTTGCTGAGGATTTCTTCTTTCTTTTTGTTCCTATAAAAATAAAAATTTTAGATAAAAAAAATTGAACACTGTACACTATGTGTTAATAGTATTTGATACTATATTGAATTTCACAATGACAGTTGATTTAAAAAAATATTTATCAATATAATAAATATTTTCATACCAAAAAAAGGGTTTTTTTTATCCTTCCAGAAATAATTAGGGATTATTTTTTTTTTTAAAAAACAGTCTGAAAAAATATCAGGGCTGTGGTGTCGGAGTCGTGGAGTCGGAGTCGGAGCAATTTTGGGTGCCTGGAGTCGGAGTTGTAGTTGGGAAATAATGCACCGACTCCGACTCCTAATGAATTTTAAACTGGAATTAAAATAGAAAATATGGTACAATGTTCTATTTCTCAGATAATAGTCATAAAAATAATGTATATATACAGTCAAAATACAGTAATAGCTGTGCTCAGTCCACAAAAATTAAATAAGGCAATCAAAATTAGTTACTTGTGCTGCTTCAATAAAGCAGTCCCCATATTTTTTAAGTCAGATATACGTATCTGATTTTGACTGTACAGTATATATGATGTGTACACAGGAACATCTTATATATATACTACATAACATCTATTCTGTAAGTATAAAGCCTGATGTGTAGCCGTGCCATTAACAGATGGTCAATGAGATGGAAATAATTCAGCATGGATGCTGGTTTATGCAAATGTATGGGCTCTCTTTGCTCATGAAATAAAAAAAATTGATATGTTGTTAAAATTTGGTTTGGTGACTACAAATTACAGGGTACCTGAGACGGATGAAAATTAATTTTTTTTATACACACCTGGGGCTTCCTACAGCCACCTTCAGGCCAATCAGTCCCTCGCTGTCCTCCTCCACCACCTTGATCTTCTGCTATGAGTCCTGGTATTTCAGCCAGTCAGCGCAGTCCAGCCACGTGCCGCTCCCACAGCCAGGAACATTCTGCACCTGTGCAATAGTGCTGCGCAGGTGTAGTACGCTTCAGGCGGCGGAGTGTGTGCATGCACACTATGACAGACTGGCTCAAGTACCTGGACTCATAGCAGAAGATGCAAGTGGTGGAGGAGGACAGCGAGGGACTGATTAGCCTGAAGGGGGCTTGAGGAAGCCACAGGTAGGTAGAAAACTTTAATTTCATCTGTCTCAGGTTTACTTTGTTACACAGCAGTACTATACTCTACATATGCACTCCCCACAGAGCTGGAGGGAATCCACTGAGAATGTTGTGCACATTGAACACAGAGGTGTTGTCTATCACCCATAAACCTGGTTCAGATTGTGCATGAAGAATGTGTAATAGAGGAAGAATCTCCTCATTCACCTGCAGCGTACCTGCACATCACTCTTACATGTACCCACAGTTACATTGCCTAAGGCCTGATCCATGTTCAGATTGTACATGAATAATGTGTAATAGATGAAGAATCTACTTGTTCCCCTGCAGAGTATCTGCACATAATTCTTACATGTACCCACAGTTACATTGCCTAGGGGCTGATAGATGTTCTTTGTTATGGTTTGTACCTTTTACAAGTACTCTTACCAAGGACTAGTTTTATTACAAAGTGAATAAATATAGTAGTCTACATATCCTTCACACTTCAGTTGTCTCTTAAATTCCTAAGTATTGCCAGTTAATAGACGAATTTCACGTTACATACTGTTAATCAACAAAATTGTAATATGCAAATTAAAGGAGTCTGAGTCGTCGAGTAGTCGGAGTTTGTGGAATCCTAAACTGAGGAGTCGGAGTCGGTGGATTTTTGGACCTACTCCACAGCCCTGAAAAATTTTGACCTACATACCCAGGTTATGTTAATATTTTACTCACACTTTACATAACATGTGCAGTAACCACATAACGCCTTGGACATAAGCTTTAAAAATAGATAACTGGTGGCCCAATTTTTGCTGCATGTGCAAATTTATTGCTACGGAACAGTTAGGCAGACACTATAGAAATTGTATATTTACAGCCATCAACATCAGTACAGCAGGAAAATAAAGATGCAATAAACAGGTAAGTTCGAAATATCTTTTATTCCCTGTGCTCGGTTTCATTGTGTACTGCTCAACCTCATCAATCAAAACTATGATAAAATAAATACTTGAGCATTCAATGTGCCTTCTCACATCCATCGACATAGGTCAGTCTTTGTTAAAAAAATGTACATTCTTACCCAAGCCTGCCCCCATGTGGTTATATTCATGAATTTTTTCAACTTTTGCAATACATAACATTGATAAAGAATACTCAATAATTGAAATTTTAAAACACAACTAGAATAAAAAAAATAAAAACAAATTTATAAAAAAAAATTACAATTTTAGAGAATTACACGCACTTATTTTATGGTCTCCCAGTTATCGGGTAGTCCAAGAGTATCACCTGCTTTTAAAATCCATGATGACTCATCATTGATGAGATAGTCTTCAACAAATCCAACGCACTTTGCTGTCTTATGACTGCTAAAGGGGCCCATACACCTAATGATTTTACCAATGATATACAGCCGATCCTATCACAGTGATGAAATCGGCCGTGAAATCGCCGTGCATAACGCTGATAGACCAATCATTGTTCCAGTGACATCAGATGTTCACGTTGAACCATCCGTGAGGAAGAGTTTTATCGATCGCTGGCGGGTCGTGAGTGCATGGCTAGCGTTGGGCAAATTCACAAAGACCAACACAATGCAGCGGATATACATTTTCTGTTCCGCCACTAGCATGTTCACCACTGTATTGCATACGCTCCGAAATATGGACCTTTTCACCAGCTACACAGAACTTTAAAGAGACTCTGTAACAATTTTTTCAGCCTTAGTTCTTCTATCCTATAAGTTCCTATGCCTGTTCTAATCTGCTCTGGCTTACTGCAGTCTTTCCTAACTGCACTGTCTCTGTAATAAATCAATGTATCTTTCCTCTGTCCTGTTTGTCGGGCTAAAGCTTGATTGTGTGGAATGTGCAGGGCTGCTTGTGATTGGTAGAAGCGATACACACCCTCTGCAGGCCCCCTGCATACTCTGAATGACTCATACACTATGCTTAGCTGAGCCTATTAGAAGCTGGTTAGTTTGTTTGTAAACACTGCCTAAAACTGTTAATTACAAGCCAGGATTGCAGCAGAGAGTGGCAGAAACAGCACAGAGGGGCACAGGAGAAAATAATGAATAGAATGGTATGCTTTTTATTGTAAGAATATTAGAGTACAGATTCTCTTTAAGTCCAGGCAGGAAGGGTAAACAGTACAGCGCCATCCACAGTTTAAATTTACCCTAGCCCGGAAGTTCGGTAGCTGAAGGAACGGTCCACATCAGGGAGCGTACAAGAAAACAGCGGGGACCTGGTTAGTTGCGCCAGGGGAACAGGTAATGTATGCGTGTGAAGGGTGCAGCAACTGCAGCAGCTTCACATATTGTGATCTGTTTCAGAATTAAATCCAATCACAATCTGTTTGCAGTAAAGGCAGTCATACGATCTGGATATCAAACAGCATGTCACGGATGTCGGCTAAGCGTCTCTCCCTGTCACACGAGTCATGCAGTGACAGTGATGCGTCAATGCAAATACTTTGCCTTTTACGTACACTATCTATAGCCATTATCAAAGTGTCACTCACAGGACAATGTACTGCACTACAGCAGAGGCACAGGTGTGACAAAGTAGGCAGGTAAAGCACGCAATTATGCTTGTGCATCCGCCGTCAGTTTTGTACATTACAAATTCTTTTATTTTTTTTTATTTTTAATGTAAAACAAAATAAAAAATTACCTTTCCTACGGCCTAGAGTTGGATTTCGAAGGATAGCTTCGCGAAGTTTTCTCTCCCATTTATTGTACTGAACTGTAGTGTACTTTTCACGAGATATCTTGTCTTGTACTTTGGACTTGCAGTCCTGAAACCTGCGACAACAGCTGAACGGTCAATTTGTGAAACTGAAGATACCTAAAAAAAAAAAAAGTCATACATACCTTACTTTACGTAATTCTTATAAAAATACAGGTGAAATTAACTGTAAATAGATTAGTTCCCCAAAATAACTGTATAAAGATATGATGCGTTTTCTTGGTGAACTTTACACGTACAGTGAACAATTTCTTTGTATCTGTTTTAGGTATTGACAAGATCGTGGGAGGGGGCAACAAATTGGGCCTGTTATATGCAGCTTCAACGCCTGAATAGCTTCTGGTATAGAAACATTCACTTTAGAATAGCTAGATATGTTTTCAATAAATATGTAAAAGCGTAATAATCCGCACCACCTTCATGCATGTATCTTCATTTATTGGTAGAAAAAGACAAACATATTAAAAAGAACTGCAGGGCAAAACAGTCCGCTGTTTCGGGCTACCTGCCCATCTTCAAGTTGCCCAGTTCTGATTAAAACACATATCAATGCACACATATATATACATCTCATCCAATCGTAGGAGGTATACAAATTAGAGAACCTGATGGAGAACTGATCATTTGCATATATTGACCACACCTATAAGGCCACAAAGTGAGCTGATTGGCTAAAACCGATTTTCAAATTCCCAGTACAATGTAAATACAATAAAGATCGTTCCATATCTCACAGTAATCAGATCTCTCATGATCTATATAATTATATAGATCATGAGAGATCTGATTACTGTGAGATATGCTGATAACGATCTTTATTGTATTTACATTGTACTGGGAATTTGAAACTCGGTTTTAGCCAATCAGCTCACTTTGTGGCCTTATAGGTGTGGTCAATATATGCAAATGATCAGTTCTCCATCAGGTTCTCTAATTTGTATACCTCCTACAATTGGATGAGATGTATATATATGTGTGCATTGATATGTGTTTTAATCAGAACTGGGCAACTTGAAGATGGGCAGGTAGCCCGAAACAGCGGACTGTTTTGCCCTGCAGTTCTTTTTAATATGTTTGTCTTTTTCTACCAATAAATGAAGATACATGCATGAAGGTGGTGCGGATTATTACGCTTTTACACTATTGAATCCTGTGGTGTCCGGGATTTTTCTCCAGCACACCTACCATTCCTGACTGGATGGCATGCCAGTGAGTGCTACTCCATACATAGAACTTCAATAAATATGTATTCGCTTCGTTTTGCAAGATGTTCATGTATAACATTTATTTAAAATCCCCCCCCCCCATGAGGTGCAAATGCAAGCCAATTAAGCATCAGGAAGTGCAATTAAGCAGTACATGAGCAAAGGGAATTAGTGCCGGTGTTGTGTTTCTGATTACACTTCCTGTGGATTTGCAGTGCACCGCATGCGCACTAGTAGACTGTGCGGTGGCTTTTACTATTTCATAATGCTGCTGATGGTAACATTATAATTATCTCTGCTTACACACATCCTACACTCCTAAAATTTTAAAGGTAGGAAGGGGGACCCCAAACTACATCTATAAAAAATTGCAGCCCCCGAGCCCCACTGCCTCCAAAGTTTCATTTCAAGAATCTATCTCCTGAACCACTGGTGCTCGGTGGATGCAATATGGCATACAGTTGGTTCGGGGGATCCATTCCCTTCTATGAAAATTTGAATAGTCTACTATATATGGAAGCATAGATATTTATTATGTTAACATCAGCATCAAAATTATCTTCACACTGTGCATGTGTACTACTCTATGTGGTGGGGAGCTTCAAGTTAGTGCAATCATACATTACACCAGTATTGTGTCCTAGTAGGCTGCCTGTTGATTTGCGCTTCCACACATGTGCAGTTGTAGACTAAGTCCACTATTCCGATAGCATGATGATGCTGGTGTTAAAAAATTGTCCAAAAAAAAATTGCACCAGGAGATATTACACTAATCATATTTTGAGGGTAAGGAGTGAACACCTGAAATACATAAAAAAAAAAAGAGATTGCAGCCTCCCTGATCCCTGCTATTCAAGGAGATAGATTAGTGAAAAGTTTCTTATGAAACATTTGGTCTCTGGTGCAGAAATTGTGTAGAATGTAGTTTGGGCTGTTTCCTCCCTACAATAAATAATATTGTAGTGTAAGAATTGTGGAAGCGTAGTTATGTACAATTAAACCACCAGAAGAAAAATTAAACTCACAGTAAGCATGCATGATACTCGTTATGTAAGGGAGCTTTCGGCCAGGTGTAAAGATTGATAGCACCGGTCGTAAGCTTCCTTAAAAACTACAAAACTTTTCCTACTGTAAATATCTACGCCTATACAACTATTACACTTAGATTATTTTGTGGGTAGAAAGGGGACACCACCATAACTACATTAATAACTATCTTCAGCACCCTAGACCCATTGCTTCCGGAGATTGATTACATAAACCTATATATGGAACCAGCTCTGCTCTGCAGCAGAAATTTGCCAGAAAAGTAGTGAGTGGTGTCACTTCCATGCCCTTAATTTGTGGAGTTTAAAAGGTTTTGGAGTGTAGATAGGTTGCTATTTGTAACATCATTAGCATCATTCTAAGTTACATGTGTCCACACATTCTGCTAATGCGCATGCGGCCAGCAAAAATCAGTATTCAGCGTACTTAGACACAACAAAGAAATATTACAATTTATCCATTATAATTCTTCAAATCAACATTACAAGATGTAAAACCTTGAGTGAAGGAAATAATGTGAACACCTGTCAATATCTCTAACTGACATAATAATGTAGTACTGGAAACATGAATTCTGTAATGTAAATAGTATTGTACACTCAAATACTACTTACTCATACTACTTAAAACTCATATCCCTGCCTACCAAAGCTGTGTCAAACTTCAACTTGCTAAAAGGTTCATTGGCTACTTATGTAGGATAAGGATAACATGAGGTATTAGTATGCAAAATTTCAATCTCCACGCAACGCTGAAGCTAGAGAAAAATTATTTAAAAATATATAGGGAAGCAGTAGGGCATGTGTGGTGGGATTATGCATATAGGTAGTTTGCTCACTCAAAATCATAAATGGAAATGTTGAGTAATGCATTATGTAATTATGCAAACAATTTGATAAGTTAAACACAGAAAAAATTAATGACGTACTTAATGTTCAAGCACAGTATACTACTGGGCATGCGTGGCATATCAACTTAACATGCATCTTAATAAGACACAACACCAGCTTCTAAGACATGACAATATTCACTTTACTATGCATTGCTCTGTATGGATGATTGTAACATTTCTGTGGGTTCTTTGCAACCTAAGCCACACAACAGTGGAGGAAAGAGCAAAGATTTAAATTAATACGAATGCTATTAGTGTAATGATGAATTTTATCCACACTCGTGCACTATGCATTTAGGTACAATATTTAATGTACATAATTGAAAATCCAGTCCGATGCTAGCAAAAAATATATTATTTGTATTTATTCATTAAAAGAAATCTTCTAAATTTTAACATGCAAACATTTTAAATAAATTAATAACTACTAAGTACCTGATTGTAGAAATAAGTATTTGATTTCAATGATGTAGCAGAAACGGTGTAGTGTCAGAACGGGCAGCCCCGCAGGTTGGGCCGCTCTGTTGCTTCTGCGCATGGGGCTATGGGACGTGCGTGCTACGTCATCCTCCACCGCTGCAGTTTTGTGTAGTGTGATGAATGTGTATATTTCAGTGCTGCTCTGCTTTATCACTATACTACACCCCTTGTTCGCCACTGTTATGTCATAATAGGCAGCCCGAGAGCAGCCCAGCTCGCTGCAGAGGAAACATCATCGCGTACTACAGCATCGGGATACACGTCTTCAGCAGAACAGCGCATGCCCGTTTTTCTGCTGCTCATTTGTATATAAACGTTGTGGCTGCCTCCATCCACCACCGCAGAAGGGGCGGCGAGCAAGGGGTGTACTATAATGATAAAGCAGAGCAGCACTGAAATATACACATTCATCACACTACACAAAACTGCATTGTTGGAGGACGACGTAGCACGTACGTCCCATAACTGCATGCGCAGAAGCAATAGAGCGGCCCAACCTGCGGGGCTGCCCATTCTCACACTACACCTGCACTATCACTCAGCAGAACCAATCAGTATGCACTCATAACTACGAAGTTATTATACACTATCTACTTCCGCTCACAAGCCACTTCTGCTCATTCTCAACTGTTGGAATCGCCCTCTTACACGCCCCTCTCAGTGTGGTATCACTTGTAGGGGTGTGAATAGGAGGAGTTTCTTTGGCGATTAAGTGAAAAAAGGAATCTCATTTATTAAAACAGCTTAAGAAGAACACAATGCACTACACACCGCGTGAACCTTGTGTCCATTTTGTTATTTTAATAAAGTTTTGTATTTAATAGCGCTAGCAGCGGTGTAAATATTCTTACTGTAATACATCAAAGCATATAAAATCTAAATAACATAATTATTTATTATATTATAAACCTCTACAACCCTTTTTTTGGTAAAAATTAAATAAAAAAATCACATTGTACTCAAATTCTAGTCCAAAAAAAAAAAAAAAAAAAAGTACCGTATATACTCGCCTATGGCCTCGATTCATAAACAGCAGTGCGATAACAAAAATCTTGTCGGGAAAATACTGCACTCGGTATTTTCCCGGTCTGTGTGCTAATTCATAAAGATTTCCCCAGCTGCCCTTGGAGGTCGGTAAATTACCGCAGCCCATTAAGCGGTAGAGTAGAGCAGTGTCCCGATTCCCTCTTTGCCCTGCAGAAATGAATCACACAGACGGCTCTCTCTGGCTCTCCCACTGATGACTCAGACAGATGAGTCACACAGTCTTTCCCTGCCTGCAGAAATTACTCTCACAGCCGGCTCTTTCCACTGATGACTCCGACAGATGAGTCACACAGTCTTTCCCTGCCTGCTGAAATGATTCACACAGACGGCTCTCCGGCTCTCTCCACAGATGAATCAAATAGACTTTCGGATCTCTGCACTTTGCATTAATCAGAGCTGTCAGAGCTGTCGGTAACTTGTTAAGACCTCACCAGAGGTGTCGGTAACTACCGCCAGGCTTACCGCATGTTCAAGGCTTTATGAATTGACATTTGCTGACAATTTACTGACATGTGTTGTCGGTAACTGCAGCCAAGTCGGTAATTTAGCTCCCTGGTCGGTAATGTCAGCTTTTCATGCGGTAACAGCCTTTATGAATTGACATTTTGCTAAGTGGTCGGTAAAGTCTGCTGTTTTCAGCATTACCGCATGAGGTAATGCTTTATGAATCGAGGCCTATAAGTCGAGAAATTTAGGACTGACTCAAACTATAAAAGTGGGGGGGTCGCCTTATACTTGAGTAGTCCTAAATTTCACAACTTATAGCAGAGAATTGTAGGGGAGCCTCTTTCTCTCCCCTTACTCAGTCCTAACGCTGGCAGCTTTCCAGAAATCCCCCCTCCCTCCCATCACCACGTAAAGGATGGTCTTCTCCCCCTCTCTCCCCCCTCTGCCGCAGTCATCTAATGGTCAGCGCTGAAGTGGAAACTCACTGATTACACAACGAGACATCCTCCCTTGTCCCTCTGCTCACGCTGGTCTGTTTACAATACCACAGCTACGGCTCCGATGACACATGAAATCACATGACATCGGAGCCGTAGCTGTGGTATTCTAAACTAACAGGCCAGAACGAGCAGAGGGACAACAGAGGATGTCGCGCTGTGTAGTCAGTGAGTTACGTTTCCACTTCAGCGCTGATGCTGCATTGATGACACAGAGGGCTGAGCGAGAGGGAGAAGAAGCCATCCTTTGCGTGGTGACCGGAGGGAGGGGGGCTTTGTGGAGAGCTGCTGAGGAGGGAGTGAGTGAGACGGGGCCCTTTCCTTGGTGGTGGGAGGGAGGGGGGAATTTCAGCAAGCTGTGTGCTGTAGCACTTTGGGGAAGGGGAGACAGATGCTGGCTGCTGCAGCTCCTGTAAAACAGGGGACACACAGCTAGGGGACATAGGGGCCACACAGCCAGAGGGACATGGGCCACATAGCTACAGGGGCCACACAGCCAAGGGGACACTGGGGCCACAAAGCTAGAGGGGCCACACAGCCTGGCGGACACAGGGGCCACACAGAGGGGTCACAGTGACCACACTGAGACATCCTGGTGCCAAGTGCAGTCTTTAACTTTCCTGGGTAGACTTGTACTTGAGTAAATAAAAAAAATCCAGCTTAAGAGGGTCAAATATTGGGGTCGACTAATACACGAGGTCGACTTGTATCCTAGTATATACGGTAAGTCGGATTTCCTAGCCCACATACACAATGCAAACTCATTAATGAGTCTGACGTTCCCCATACGTATTCAACTAGAGAGCAATTAATTTCATATTACACTGTAAAATAATTGATTGTCATTGACAAATACTTATATAAATAAAGTAAAACCACTTGACATAACATATGGAATGTACGATGTCATACCTAATTCGTTACTTTACAAGTTTTTAAAAAGTATTTTTTTTTGTTAAATATATTTTTAAATAAAGCATTAAAACATATCTGAAAATGTTTTTTCTTAATATATAAATAAAACATTTTTACCTGTATAGCGATGTCCTCCCAGACTTTCTCCTTCTTTCGCAATTCTTCAGCATTTTGTTCTCTGGTGAATATGTACTTAAAACAAGGGCACAAGTGCGAGCATAACTCTAAATTCTCTTCTTCAGTGAATTTGAATGCTCTTTCTCTATTAGTTCCCATAAGCAATGATTGCTCTTTATCACTTTTTTCCTCATCTTCCATTAATAGTACGCTTGATCCAGAATGGATTCACTGCTTGATTCTTCTGTTTGAAATACTTGGTTATCTCTGTACTGTGTTAGATCAAGGACTTTAGTCTGGACATTCTTAGCCATGTTTGTATTCTGGTCTTCTTTGGAATTTTTGTTATCTTTTGGCTTCTTGATAAACTTTTCATCATCATCCTTCAATTTTTCTTGCACTGCTGTACTTTTTCCAGGTTTCTCTTCGGCTTTTTTCATTTGCGATCGGGTGTGTCTTTCAGTGGCACCGGATTTCTCGACATTAAATGTATCTGCACGAACAGTTGTCTTCTTGTCCTTCATTGACACGGATTGTGGATGCTCGGTTTGTCTTCCTTTATCGTTCTTTTTCTTCTGGCCACCGCCCTGCGACTTTAGTCGTCGTTTCATCTTCGGTAGCTGCTGTCTTCGCTTAACGCAAGCTGCGTGTAACAATGAGCGAAGTCACACGGTCAACTAAATATAGGGAATAGGGAAACCTCGCGAGACTCTGAACATCCAGGCCCGCGAAACTATTAAAGAAGCATACCTCTATTTCTAAACATGTACATAAGGGATTTTAAGACTCAGTAAAGCTACTTAAATTTTACATAAGCTGATAAACAAAATACCTATGTAGATTATTTATATAATAATGTGGACACATAATATTAATTCTAAATTACATAGGATAAAAACCACGCATGACAAGAACGTGATTCTCATGTGCACGCACATGCATGAACCTCGTGATATGCTAACACATTTTTTTAAACCAATGAGAGTCACCACAAAAATTACAATACTGTGATTGACACCAGAAACAGCTAATCATGTGAAAAGTGAAATAATAAAAGCACGATCTTCCTTTTTAGACACAAGGTTTGTCGTGCTTTGTGCCAAGATATAGTTGGAGTACATGGTGAGAAAATTTTATTTAAAGTGCTGTCGTACATTTGTACTATAGAATTAATAATTTTTATTAGTCATTATTATGATATTCAGCATAGATTTCTAAATTAAAATCTTTATTAGAGGGATCATCAACATATTGAACAGAAATAATATAAATGCTTTTATTCAGATGTTAAATAGCAGCATAAGTTGTGGCAAACTTTTTTTATATTTAATCACATACGGAAAAGACATGCATTTTGTTAGCCACCGCATTGATGTACATATTTATAGGAAGAATTTCATTCTAAAATTGATACAACTTTATTACATGAATTTCCGATGAAAAAAAAAGTACATATCTGCCTACTGCTATAGACATATTATATGTGACGAGGATGTTATCATCAGCTAATTAAATTAACTCATCTTTTTGTAAAAAGTGATCAACATAAGACTATAGAATTCATCCCATAAATACATTGTAATAAAGCATCGTTCCTTACATGTGCCTATGAAAATAGCTTCATTTTCAATTTTCGTTTTGTACAATTAATGTTAGCTTTGACATACAGTAAATTGTGTTCCATCATAATTCAACCCACCACTCCAAAAAAAAATTTCCAATACAAGCTGCCATTACTAAACATGACCTACTTACAAATAAAAGACAAGCTTCACTATCTAGCACCCCCTACTGGCCAGTCAGTGTACATTGATGAATGTTATACACGGCAGTAAACCAAAAAAAAAAAAAAAGTGGTAATGTGGTTGTAGTGAATAACACCTGCTTAGTCAGTAAAGGAAATCTGAAGGTGTATATAATGTAAAAATAACGTAAATTAAGTTATTCTTAGATCACGCTTGACACAATTGGATTGAATTACTGTCTAAATTTTCAGTCAACTAAAATTTAAAAATCAAGGTTATACATTTTTAATAAAATTTCACATTTTTTTAAATTCCGCATACAAATTTTACAGTTAATATTCTATATATTATTAATAAAGATTAGTAATAAAAAAGTAATAGAACATAACAGCAGTGTAAATGAGTAAACTACTATATTGGGTAATAGTACATTATTTATTCATGTTTAACCTATTTTGGTTCCTGGACGTAGTTTCTACGTCCAGGAACCATGCGCGCTACCGCGCGCTCCCGCGGCCGATCGTGCGCGTGCACGCGCACTCCCGGCCGCGGATTCGGTAGCCAGGGAATCAATGTATCGGGCTACGGTGCCCGATCATTGATTCCTCTCCCCCGCTGAAAAAGCGACAGCTTCTTTCAGAAGCTGCGCCTTTTCTGGCCGTTCCCTGCCCAATGCGCCACTCTAAGCGTGTGTTACGCTTAGAGTGACGTCATGTAAACAAACTCATGGCCGCCATCTTGTGGCCAAAAAGTAATACTACACCTGTAAAAAAAAATAATTTAAAATTAACACACATTTACATTATAAATCTATTGTTTACCTCCCACCCTCCCAAAACTACCCAAATAAAATGTTTACAATAAAAAAAAAACATTACAATAAAAAAAAAAAAAAACATGTAAATATTTACCTAAGGGTCTAAACTTTTTAAATATCAATGTAAAGATGAAATATTTCTATATTTTTCTTATTTTAAACTTGTAAATAGTGATAGATGCAAAACGGAAAAAATGCACCTTTATTTCCAAATAAAATATTGTCGCCATACATTGTGATAGGGACATAATTTTAACAGTGTTATAACCGGGACATATGGGCAAATACAATACGTGAGTTTTAATTATGGAGGCATGTATTATTTTAAAACTATAATGGCTGAAAACTGAGAACTAATGAATTTTTTCTGTTTTTTCTTATTCTTCTTGTTAAAATGCATTTACAGTAAAGTGGCTCTTAGCAAAATGTACCCCCCAAAGAAAGCCTAATTGGTGGCGGAAAAAACAAGATATAGATCAGTGCATTGTGATAAGTAGTGATAAAGTTATAGGCTAATGAATGGGAGGTGAACATTTCTCACGTGAAAACGACGGAACCTGAATGGGTTAAGAACTGGATGAAGGACAAATACCTATGGGCATTTTCAAAGTGAAATGCCAAGGAAGAAGTAACGCCAAAGGGTGTCGTGTCCTTTGAATTTTTTTGAATGTGATGGTGCACTGTGTTGTATGTACAACAGCCGAATATCGTCTCCTGCCACACGAAAATTAAAAAACATAGCTGTTTGAAGTGGCCTGCGAATTGTTAACCCCTAGGACGCTGAATGGAAAGCTGAAAGGGTGTTATGTCGTGGATCAGATCTCTGTGTATGTGGTGATATGCATAATCAACAATTATGCAGACGCTATACAAGATTAGGTGTGGCCTGCAGAATCAACAATAATACCAGTATAGGAGAAAAAAAGCTTAGTGTACAGTGATTAGGTGCAAACGTAACTTTCAAAGTGTAATGAGACCTCACAATAGGGATGATGATGTTCTGTCAGTACACTTAACGTGAACTAGAGTACAAGCTCAACAAAGCTGTAGAAAACATTCACGATTTGTCATAATCTCCCGTGGAGTGTGTGATTCAGGATGTACTGCAGCAGAGTGAGACACACGCAGTACTGCACTAGGTGAGTCATACTGTACTGCAGACTTGAACAAAGAAACATGACTGCACTAGGGAATAACTTCACCAGAGGCGCTGGTGAAGCTTTCACCTCACCATTGGCAAGGGCCCACTGATGAGTAGAGTGGTTTGACAGTCAAGTTTCGGCAACTGAATGGTAAGTATCAGTACAGAATCGTTAGACAGTAGAGTAATCGTTCATCAGGCATAGGTTCATATACAGAGAGGTTATTATTGTTTCAGAATCTTACTACAAGAGAGTAGCAGGCAAAGGTTCAGCAACTATCAAGGCAGATAGGCAAAGGTACAGGATCAGAAAGCAGGATCAGAGTCAGAGGAATAGCCAACAGTCATACACAGTAGATCAATATAATAGGCAATATCCTAGTGTAGGTGTGAATTCCTTGGCATCAACACATGGGAAGTACTATCACAAATAAACATTACCAAATTTTGATATATTGTACACTGCTTGTAAAGTCCTTGGCATCAACACCTGGGATCTAGTCTAAGGTATGAGCGCTAATACGCAATAATTCACGAAAACAGACAGCGTGTGAATGAAGCACGGAGGCTTAAGAAGCAGAGGAGACCTAACTGGCACTCCCCCCTCCATCAGCCAATTCTGGGCGCCGTGGGACTCCTCTGACGTCAGCCGACCTACAGGTCAGCTGACGTGCTTCCCCCCCACAAAAATGTCCCGTCTGTGCGAGCGCACACGCAAGACGTCGAGCACCTCCACAAGTCAACGTTCATTCCTCGGCGTCCTGCACGCCGGACGGACAGACGTACGGTACCATGGAGGCAGCTGAGGCAGCGGTGCTGTTCGCCGCAACTGCCTCGAGTATCACAAAAGCTTAAAATACCCTTTGTACTGTATACTGTAACGATCGGTTTAAACACAGAGAGAATCTGGTTATTGGTGATCTGCAGTATCACCAAGAATACAGATATATACCTGATTATTGAAGATCTGCAGAATCACCGATAATACAGATATATCACTAACCTCTGGACACCTGAGTATGTGAGTGTTTGGTGCAACAGTAGTACTTTGAGTAGCAACCAGTATACAAAAGATACAGTAACCTTCCTGCAGCCTGAAACTCCCAATGGGCGCAGTCAGGCTGGGAAGAGAAAGGACCTGTAGTGAGTGACACCTATGAAGGATGTCAGCAGATCTGGAGACTATCTCCTAACAGGGGAGACAGCTCTCGGGGTCGGGTAAGCCAGGTCGGCAACACACAGTAAGATAAAGTACATAAACAGTCGGCTGATTCGGTATCAATGGAAAGCAGGGTCTGGCAACAGAGTATCAGAAGAGCAAAGTACCGAATCAGAGATCAGAAGATTTGGTCAGGAAAGCAATAGGTCATAACAGATAATCCACAATTCCTAGTCTTGGGTGTGAGCTCCTTGATCATCAACACCCTGGAACTAGTCTGAAGTATAACAGATTGGCAACACAAGTCCCTAGTCTTGGTTGTGAGGTCCGGGGTCATCAACACCCTGGAACTAGTCTATAGTATAACAGATTGTTAGCACAAGTCCATAATCTTGGGTGTGAGGTCCGTGGTCATCAACACCCTGGAACTAGTCTGAAGATTAACAGGTGATAACACAGATTCTGACAAAAGGTCTGAGTGCTTCAACGTAGTGATCGCAATGGCAGACAAGCAGCAAATGACCAGCCACAAGTATACATAGTACAGCGTTCTCCGGCGCCTCCCCTAAATGCTGGACCAATAGGAAATGGTTCTGGCGTCAGCTGACCGGCCTGGTCAGCTGGTCCTCCTCTGGCCGTCATAACAGCTCTGCCTCTCAGCGTGCGCGCACGTCCTTCTAAACCTGTGTGGACTAACAGTCCCAGCCACACCAGACACATGTTGCGTGCAAGACGCCGTGCTGGACGCGGAACCAGCCGCATTGCTGTCAAGGCATGCAGTGGTTTTTCCGCGTTCAGCCACACTATCAGATGCGGGCCTACGCGAGCAAAACGCCGCGTTGGACGCGGAATCAGCCGCCTTGCTCTGAGCACATGCGTCGGCTTTTCCACGTTTTCTCACATATACAAAGTGTATTATACATTATGCCTCCTGCCCTGGTGGTCCCAGTGTCCGAGGGACCACCAGGGCAGGCTGCAGCCACCCTACTCTGCACCCAAGCACACTGATCTCCCCCCCTTCCCTTTGATGGCCCACACCACCCCTCAGACCCGCCCCTGACCACCCCACAGACCCCTGCTTGCACCCAATAACCCACCTAATCACCCATCACTCACTCCCAGTGACTATCTGTCAACGCTATTTTTTTATTAGGTCCCTACCTGCACCCTGGGGACTCCTGATCACCCCCCCCACCCCTCAGATTCTCCACAGACCACCCCCCCAGACCACAGCCCCTGTGTACTGTATGCATCTATCCCCCCTGATCACCTGTCAATCAGCTGTCAATCAGCCGTCAATCACCCAACAATCACCCCCTGTCACTGCCACCCATCAATCAGCCCCTAACCTGCACCTTGCGGGCAATCTGATCACCAACCCACACCAATAGATCGCCCGCAGATCCAAAGTCAAATCACCTACCAAGTGCATTGTTTACATCTGTTCTCTACCCTAAACACCCAACAATTACACATTAATCACCCATCAATCAACCCCTATCACCACCTGTCACTGTTACCCATCAGATTAAACCATAATCTGCACCTTGCGGGCACCCAATCAACCACCCACACGCACAGATTGCCCTCCGACCCCCCCTTATCAATTCACCAGTGCATCTTTTACATCTGTTTTTCCATGTAATAACTCAATGATCACCAGTCAATCACCTGTCAATCACCCATCAATCACCCCCTGTCACTGCCACCCAACAATCAGTCCCTAACCTGCCCCTTGCGGGCAATCTGATAACCCACCCACACCAATAGATTGCACGCATATCCGACGTCAGATCTCCTCCCAATTGTATTGTATACATCTGTTCTCTGCTCTAAACACCCAATAATTATCCATCAATCACCCCCTGTCAGACTCATCACCTGTCACTGCCACCCATCAGATTAGACCCTTATCCACCCCTAGGGCACCCAATCACCAGCTCACACCCTCAGAACGTCCTCAGACCCCAGCCCTAATAATCACCTCGCCAGTGCATCGCTTGCATCTATTCCCCACACTAATCACACCTTGAGACACCCATCAATCAGCTCCGGTAACCACCTGTCACCACCTAGCACACCTACCCATCAGATCCTGCCCTAATTAGCACCATGTCTGCTCCTGATCACTGGACCAAACCCTCAGATCCCCCTCAGACCCCCTTCCGATCACCTCCACAGTGCATTGCTTGCATGTATTTTCCACTCTAACCATCCCCTGAGACAACCATCAATCACCTCCTGTCACCAGGGCCGGGCCGAGGCATAGGCTGGAGAGGCTCCAGCCTCAGGGTGCAGTGTAGGAGGGGGCGCACAATTAATTCAGCTGTAATTCCTAATTGTGTATGACGCAGAAAGAAATAAGAAAAGGGGATACATGGCAGTGACTGCAAGCCAGATAAGTAGATATTAAGGTGTTGGGGAGGTTGAGGGCCCTGTGGCCCTCTTAGTCTAATAGCAATCAGTGTGTGACAGCTGGGGTGGGAGGGATGGAGGGGCGCACTTTGGTGTCTCAGCCTTGGGTGCTGAAGGACCTTGTCCCTGCTCTGCCTGTCACCCCCCTAGAACTCCTATCCATCAGAGCAGGCCAAATACAACCTGTCATCTAAGAGGCCACCCTGCATAAAACCAGTTCAACAAAAATCGCCCCCTCATAGCCCACCTGTCATCAAATTTTGCAGAGGCTTACACCCCTGAACAGCCATTTTGAGACATTTGGTTTCCAGACTACTCACCTTTTTGTGCTTGTAAAATGCCAGGGCAGTATAGGAAGCCCACAATTGACCCCTTTTTATAAAAGAAACACCAGAAGGTATTCCGTTACTTGTATGAGGAGTTCATAGAAGAGATTTTTAAAAAAAAAAAAAGTTAGTGTACATTTTTTGTTATTATTTTTTATACACAAAGTGTGATTTTTTACTAACTTATGATAAAAAATGAAATATTCGATGAACTCACCATACACCGAACGAAATACCTTAGGGTAAAATGGGGTCACTGGTGGCATTCCTATACTGACCTGGCATTTTTGGGGCACTAAACAGTGAGTAGTAGTTTAGAATCCAAATGCTTAAAAATGACCTGGGAATAGGAAGTTAGGCCCCTAAGCACACCTCGGTTGCAACAAATTGTCACACATGTTGTATCGCTGTACTCAGAAGAAGTAGTAAAATGTGTTTTGTGGTGTATTTTTACACAAACCCATGCTGGGTGTGATAACCCTCTCTGTAAATGGACAATTGTGTGTAAAAAAAAAAAAAATTGCATTTACTGAAATATTTCTCCCACCCAGCATGGGTATGTGTCAAAATAAACTACTAAACACATTATAGTACTTCTCCTAAGTATGGAAAAACCACGTGTGTGTCACTTTTTTTCAGCCTAACTGCGCTAAGGGGCCCACTGTCCAATGAGCACCTTTAGGCTTTACAGCGATGTTTACAATTTAGCAACCCGCAAAATGCAAGGACAGTGAACACACCCCACAATTTACACCATTTTGGAAAGTAGACAATTAAAGCTATTCAGAGAGGAGTATAGTGAGTCTATGGCAGATGTAAATTTTTTCAGAATTTTGATGAATTTTAAATTGTAATTTTTTTTAATAAAGTGTCATTTTCCACTACTTTGTGAAAAAAAAAATATTCTATAAACTCACCATGCCTCTCAGTGATTAGTTTGGGATGTCTTCTTTAAGAAATGGGCTCCTTTGGTGGGAATTTATACTAACCTTGAATTATAGCACCTCAGGAAACATGGCAGGTGGCCATAAAACTCAGAGATGCTTCAAAATTGAAAGATTAACTTTTGGCACCATATTTTCTAAACGCTATAACTTTTAGTCTAAACAATCAATATACACTGAATTTTTTATTTTTTCTAAAAGACATGTAGCATAATAACTTTCGTGCTACAATGTATTGGAAATTTGACTATATTTAAAAATGTCAGCAAAGAAAGTGTAAAAATTAATTATTTTAACAAAAATCATGTATTATTTTATGAATATAATAAAAACCAAAAATCGCAGCAGCAATAAAATAGCAACAAAAGAAAGCTGTATTATTGACAAGAAAAGGAGATAAAATTAATTTAGGTGGTAGGTCGTAGGACGGAGCAATAAATCGTTAAAGCTGCAGTGTTCTGAATGGAGATTAAGGCTCTTGGCCTGGAAGGGGTAGAAAGACTGTGGTCCTCAAGTGGTTAAACTCTTTTCGTGCAAACAATGACCAGCAAACATCATCACATCGCCCGCAATTACACCTGATTAACTAAAAAGTGCCTGACTTGCATCTACGCCATCCTCTATTCACACACTGAGACAAAAATACATCACCTACTGTCACTAACTAGTAAGTTGATTTGAAAATCAAACTTTAACAAGATTGTAGCCTTGTAGACAAAAAAAGTTGCACCATTTAGTAGCTGTCAGCTTGATGACATCGTAAGTGAAGAAAACAGTGCGTTAATTTGTAATACATGCCCGATTCACGATGTAGCAAACGTTTTGCCGGCAAACGGTTGAAGGCTAACTTTGGTGTTTTGCGTTAGCAATGAGAAGGCAAACTGTAGAAGAAGTTCAATATGCCCCTTAGATCCAATTTTGCAAAAAAAGAGCAAATGTAATTCACACTCAGCAGGAACATTGTTGCCAATTACACTACACTCACTCATAGAGCCCCCCCCCCTTTTTACAAGTTAATGTCCGTATTGACATTTTACTCACTACTCTGCTTACAGTAATTAGCAAAGGGACAGCTGATGACAGACTATGCTAGGTACATTTTAGTCATCAAGTGTTGTGAATCATTCCTTCTCTCATGTGCAAGTAATACATAATTCAACTACAAGGCTGTTAATCATCAAAACCCGCCATTGACACATATCACCAACCCCGCGCTCACTATCATGGTTACCTGTAAAATGGCCAATTGAGGTCAACATTGGATTAATGATATTCAAATACTTGCACAATATTTGTCCTGAATACATGAAGGACTTTTTGAAAATGCATCACTCGACCACCAATCGTAGATAAAAAGGACGTAACACAATGGTCACCACAACAGTCCGCCTCAAAACCTTTGGAGACAGAGCCTTTTGTCATGCTGGCCCTACACTTTTGAACTCCCTGCCACACCAAATCAGGACAGCTCCATCCCTGGAAGCATTTAAGTCTAAACTAAAAACCTACCTCGTCAGTCTGGCATTCATGAACATCTGACTAGAAAAAGAGGGAGCGCGCCATAGTGCATTAAACGTTTCAGGGGGTATTTATTGACACATACAAGTTGTACTTACAAACATGCAGATTAAAAGCGCATATCAGCGGACAGCCAGCCGCTTCCCTCAGTGGTGGAGTGAAGCACGCTGTGGCCAGCAGCGTGATTTTCCGATGTCCTGAACTCCGTCTTGCTGGGGGGGTGGGCGTGGCTGGATTCAGTAAGCGTGTGACGTCATGACGCGTTTCGGCGCGCTGCGCCTTCGTCAGATGACGTCTACAGGCTCAGGATGGCTTACTTATGGTCGCTCTTCACTGGGTCGCCGTGGCGACTGCAGCAAGCTAAAACAAACTTTATTGTTCCACAACGTGGGGAGGGGAGGTGGGTATGTTAGCCAGCACGTCTACCTCCACCACTGTAAACAAGTCTAATCTAATTCAATTGAACACATAATAGATAAATACATATAGAAACAATAAATAAATAGATGGATAAAAGAAAGTTTTGTATATATAAACCTATAAAACATGGAGATTAAAAAATATATATACATATATGTATATGCATTAGAGACAATAAAACAAGTCTATACGGAAAACTTAAATAAAACAAGTCTATACGGAAGACTTCAACAAATTATCTATATAAACTACACATCCTACTACACAAAGCCAAAACTGTCGCTGATGGCAAAAATACGCAGCTGGTGCAGCTGCCTATGGGCTTCATGTTCAGGACATCATAATCCTTTTCCCATTGGCACAATTGATTGTTGCCTAGCTAAATGGCTGGTAGATCTATGTTTTTATGCTTATGCTTAAATAAATAAATAAATAAGTGGATGTGGGGAAAATAGAAAGGGGGGGGGGGGGAAACGCTTTTCCTTTGGACCTGGTCTCGCCCACACATTAAATCATCGGGGGGCTAGTTGGGGGGCTGAGAGACACACTGCTCTGGGTTCTAGTTGGCAGTGGGGGTAATAGTATGTGGAACAGATATTAGTGGACGTGTGGAGAAATATATATCTAATATTCACTGGTATGCACATGAGGAATTTCTAAGCCAAATATGCAATGGTCACAGGACCTGTGGGGGGTCAGGTGGTGACTGGGAAGTGGGCACCAAGGGTGGGAAGGGGGGAGGGGGAGGGGGGGAAAGAGGGGGGTGGGGAGAGGAATGAGGGGGGGGGGTTTATGACAGGTGTGGAGCTGGGGGGGAGGAAGGGGGGGAGGGGAGGGAAAAAGGAGGGTGAAGGAGGGGGGAGGGTAAACTGAGGTGGGGGGGGATGGGTGGGGGGGTGCCAAATGGATGTGGGGATCTCATTTGATTCCCCTTTCTAGTGCAGGCAGAGTTGCCTCATTATAGAGGGAATTGGTGGGTGCCTGTCTAAACCTGTATGGTATTGAATGTCCTAAGAGGAGGAAGTTACAGGTGGTCCCATATTGAATGGAATGGGTTCAACCGTAGGGGAGGGAAGGGAAAAGAATGCAACCTGCTATGGACCATGCCTATAATACAGTATACTTACCACCCTCATCTAGTGTATAGTTCTGCTAGTATGGGGAAGCTGAGGGAAAGAAAGGAGAAGAGGGGTCAAATTAATATACATAGAATCACAACTTGTCAAATCTAACATAAAGTTGTTCTATCACAGATAAGTCGATATCTCCAGGCCTTCATTCAGACCCTTCGGACTGAGAGTATCCAATTTAAAAATCCAGAAGGTTTCCCTCTCACAGAGCCTCCGGTATCTCTGTCCTTGCAGTAAAGTTTTGGGGATCAGTTCTAGACCTATAATCTGTAGTGTATCAACCGTACTGTTGTGATGCTCCTTGAAATGTCGTGGGACACTGTGTTTTTCTACTTCATCTAATATGTTCCTTTTGTGCTCACCCAGTCTCTGCCTGAGGGGTCTGGTTGTTCTGCCCACATAAAACTTTGGACAGCCACAGGTCAAAAGGTACACCACATGATCACTCCCACAGTTTACGAAATCCTTCAGTTTATGTATATGATTATTTTCATCTACTACCTCAGTGGCTCTGTGTCTGATGAAAGGACAACACCCACATCTCTTCACATTACATCTGTAGGAGCCTTTCAGTGAGGGAAACATGCTATCCGATTTTGCGGTCTTCTTCTTAACGTTACTGGGGGCTATAGTGTTCTTGATAGACATTGCTTTCCTAAAAATGACAGATGGGTTCTCTGGAATTATGTCCCTCAATATGGGGTCTTGCCTCAGGATGGGCCAGTTTTGAACCACTATGTTTTTTATTGTTTTGGAAGCTTCAGTGTACGTGGTGATGAAGGATAGATCAGAGTGATTATTATTAGGGGTACTGGCATTTTCCTTAGGTTTGGGCCTGACTCTGTACTCATCGAATAAGTTCTTTATATGTTCAGACTTATACCCCTTATCTGTGAATTTTTTAGAGAGTATTTCACCCTGCTCAACATAGTCATTGTCAGAAGTGCAGTTGCGTCTGAGCCTACAGAATTGGCTCTTAGGGATATTCTGTATCCATTTTCGATTATGGCAACTAGTTGCATGCAGGTATGAATTACCTGCTGTTGGTTTAAAGTGGGTTTTAGAACATATCAAACCTTCATCATTGGCAAATAACTCCAGATCTAAAAAAACCAAACTATCGCTAGAGAGAACATGAGTGAAGCTCAGACCAAAGGTGTTATTGTTACAGTACATCACAAATTCTTCAAACCCTTGGACACTGCCGTCCCAAATCAACAAGATGTCGTCGATATACCTGGTGTAAAACACCAGGTGTTTGCTGAAAGGATTAGAGGACCAGATGTGTAAATTTTCCCAGTAGGCCATGTACAAGTTGGCAAAGCTGGGGGCGAATCCTGCCCCCATCGAAGTTCCGCAGGTTTGTAAATAAAGTTTGTTCATGAAGCTAAAATAGTTGTGTGAGAGAGCAAATTGGAGTAGGTCTAAAATGAACTGGCCTTGCAAAGTGGGGAGGGAACAATCCTGTATAAGAAAATATTGCACCGCCTCTAAACCCTTTTCATGAGGAATACAGGTGTAGAGTGATGCAACGTCTAATGAGGCCCAAAGAAAACCTTTATCCCACCTATAGTTCTGTAGCATGTCCATCACATGCAGAGAATCACGGGTGTAAGATTGTGACTCCAGAACCAGAGGTTGTAAGAAGTGATCCACATAGGAGGATATGTTTGAAACCAACCCCTCCATTCCAGCTACAATCGGTCTTCCTGGGGGTTGGGTCGTACTCTTGTGGATTTTTGGAATGTGATAAAAATATGGAACAGATGGATGATTGGGAACTAAAAACCTTTTCTCGTGATCATTAACAATATTATTCAGATACGCCTTATTCACCAATTGTTGCAACTCGTCCTTGTATATAATAGTGGGATCTGTGGGAAGTAGTTGGTAAGTGGACCCATCTGTTAAAAGTCTCAGCCCTTCATTCTGATAGTCCACAAAGTCCACCAAAACAATCCCTCCCCCCTTATCTGCTTGCTTAATTACAATTTCCTTATTTTCTGTGAGTTGTTTCAAGGCGTTCTTTTCGACAGCATTCAAGTTGTGTCTATATTGTGGCCTTTCTTTACATAAATTTTTAAAATGGTCCAACACTACTCGATAATAGATGTTAACAAACTGACCCTTGGAGTGGGAGGGATAGAACACTGATTTGGGCCTAAAGTTGGTGTGTTTGACATTAGTGTTGGATATATACTGCAACCAATCCTCCTCTATTCCGAGCAGAGTGCCACTGCTGTCCATTTGTGCATTCTCTTCGCTATTAGTGGCCACGGGTTCATTTATTGGTGTCTCCCCTATATCCCCAAAAGGTGTAATGGTGGACTGAGCTCCTTTTTTGGACGCGAAGAAGCGTTTGAGGGTTATTGACCTGATGAACCTGTGGAGATCTTTGTATAGTTGGAATTCATCAGGCCTAGCTGAAGGGGCAAAATTGAGACCTTTTTTAAGGAGCGATTCCTCTTCAGGGGTCAGAACATGAGAGGACAGATTGAATATCTTTGTGGTGGACTGATGGCTGTCTAGGATTCTACGTTTCTTTTTTCTTTCTTGGACGGCTCTTCCTCCTCTACACCCCCTTCTACCTCTTCTAGTCCTCTTTTTCTCAAGCTCACTTGGGCTGGAGGGGGTCCCGATACTAAAAAATGCTGGTGGTGGTCCTGGCCTGGGTCCCTTATTCCTCCTTCTGGGCTAATGGCTCTCAAGAAGGACCCTATATTGATTGGGGGCTGAGCTCCCTGTTCCTGGGCAACTGATTCTCCAGTTTCTACTGGGTCAGTAGTGATGGTCTTAATTACTGATGTAGGGGGCTGACCTTGGTCAGATCTCTTCGAGATCGCGCCCTCTCTTTCTCCCCTCATTCTTTCTCTAAACCGCTCTAAATACCCCGATACTGTGTGACTGGTGTTCCTGGGGTGTTCTGCATTTTCAGAGTGCCTCTGATAGGTGGACTGTCTAGCTGGACCTCCTTTAGTCTTTGGGAGTTTCTGGGGGGTCGATGGTCTGACGGGGCCTTCTCTGCTCTTATGGGGTTTCTGGGGGGTGAATGATCTAGTAGGGCCTCCTGTGGTTCTCATTTTTACCGGGTTTACACCCATAAATCTATCATTAACAGAGGGTTTCCCTCTGTCTTTATATTGGTTGCTCCTCCCTCTGTTTTCATGATACTTTGTCTTCCTGTAATGGTCTGGGGGATGATCATATTTATATGGTCGCTTTCTTATGATATGTGAACCATATTGTGTCCTCTTAGGGGATGTAGATCGATATGTGCCTTCCTCCAGGGGTCCCTCTCTTTTCTCTACTGGTCCTCGGTTAGGGCCACTGTCTACGGGTGTTCTATGCGGGGCCCTAGAGAGATATTTCACTCTGGGGGATTGGTGATTCATGGGCACCCCGGGCTTCAGTGATTTGTTGTTCAACTGAGTCCAGTTGAAGATATTCCCAGTCGCATAATCTGTTCTGTCTCTTTCAAATTTCTTTAATTTTTTGCTGATGAGTTCAGACTCTAATGTGGTAGTGGCTGTTTCAATTTTAGTTTTCCACTCTCTGAACTCATCCATAGAGTTATATCTGTTGAGATCTGACTCTATTTCTGGGATGACTTTGCGGACTCTGGCTAGATTCCGTTCACGTTGGACTACCACAATCTTCATCCACTTCTCAGAGCATTCAATGGATGCTTCTTTCCATATTAAATGCAAGTCTGGATCTAGAAAGTCACAGTCCTTTTTGTTCCTCATTCCCCTGGGAGCAATTTGCTCCGTGATATATTCTGAGAGAAATGAGGAATCTATCCATTGCATACTCTCATATCTCTGAGCATTTTCTAGCTCTCTAAACAATGAAATCATGCGTGTTACATTGGTCTGGTGATCCAGATTTTCCAGTGGGACCGACACCGGCGTGGTTTTAAGGTGTGGGTCACTGGCAACCCTATTTACTATCTGTTTCATATTATCACGTATCTCAGTTTTTAATTTGTCCCATTTGGAAGTTATCACATTACCCGTCCGGGTGGTCTCCATCTTGATCGTGATACACCTGTGGATGGGTGCTGCAGAATGCTGTCCCAAATCAGCAGAGGTAGACTTTTACAAACACACAAGGTTATCCTGCGCTCCAAAACAGGGTCACACAATCACAGATGATTCCCCTTTGAAAGTTCCAGCAATGCAGCGCTCCAATGATGGGGTGGTTGGCAAACGACTAGAAAAAGAGGGAGCGCGCCATAGTGCATTAAACGTTTCAGGGGGTATTTATTGACACATACAAGTTGTACTTACAAACATGCAGATTAAAAGCGCATATCAGTGGACAGCCAGCCGCTTCCCTCAGTGGTGGAGTGAAGCACGCTGTGGCCAGCAGCGTGATTTTCCGATGTCCTGAACTCCGTCTTGCTGGGGGGGTGGGCGTGGCTGGATTCAGTAAGCGTGTGACGTCATGACGCGTTTCGGCGCGCTGCGCCTTCGTCAGTCGCCGTGGCGACTGCAGCAAGCTAAAACAAACTTTATTGTTCCACAACGTGGGGAGGGGAGGTGGGTATGTTAGCCAGCACGTCTACCTCCACCACTGTAAACAAGTCTAATCTAATTCAATTGAACACATAATAGATAAATACATATAGAAACAATAAATAAATAGATGGATAAAAGAAAGTTTTGTATATATAAACCTATCTTTCCCCCCCCTCCCCCTCCCCCCCTTCCCACCCTTGGTGCCCACTTCCCAGTCACCACCTGACCCCCCACAGGTCCTGTGACCAGCTAGGCAACAATCAATTGTGCCAATGGGAAAAGGATTATGATGTCCTGAACATGAAGCCCATAGGCAGCTGCACCAGCTGCGTATTTTTGCCATCAGCGACAGTTTTGGCTTTGTGTAGTAGGATGTGTAGTTTATATAGATAATTTGTTGAAGTCTTCCGTATAGACTTGTTTTATTTAAGTTTTCCGTATAGACTTGTTTTATTGTCTCTAATGCATATACATATATATATATATATTTTTTAATCTCCATGTTTTATAGGTTTATATATACAAAACTTTCTTTTATCCATCTATTTATTTATTGTTTCTATATGTATTTATCTATTATGTGTTCAATTGAATTAGATTAGACTTGTTTAAAGTGGTGGAGGTAGACGTGCTGGCTAACATACCCACCTCCCCTCCCCACGTTGTGGAACAATAAAGTTTGTTTTAGCTTGCTGCAGTCGCCACGGCGACCCAGCGAAGAGCGACCATAAGTAAGCCATCCTGAGCGTGTAGACGTCATCTGACGAAGGCGCAGCGCGCCGAAACGCGTCATGACGTCACACGCTTACTGAATCCAGCCACGCCCACCCCCCCAGCAAGACGGAGTTCAGGACATCGGAAAATCACGCTGCTGGCCACAGCGTGCTTCACTCCACCACTGAGGGATGCGGCTGGCTGTCCGCTGATATGCGCTTTTAATCTGCATGTTTGTAAGTACAACTTGTATGTGTCAATAAATACCCCCTGAAACGTTTAATGCACTATGGCGCGCTCCCTCTTTTTCTAGTCGTTTGCCAACCACCCCATCATTGGAGCGCTGCATTGCTGGAACTTTCAAAGGGGAATCATCTGTGATTGTGTGACCCTGTTTTGGAGCGCAGGATAACCTTGTGTGTTTGTAAAAGTCTACCTCTGCTGATTTGGGACAGCATTCTGCAGCACCCATCCACAGGTGTATCACGATCAAGATGGAGACCACCCGGACGGGTAATGTGATAACTTCCAAATGGGACAAATTAAAAACTGAGATACGTGATAATATGAAACAGATAGTAAATAGGGTTGCCAGTGACCCACACCTTAAAACCACGCCGGTGTCGGTCCCACTGGAAAATCTGGATCACCAGACCAATGTAACACGCATGATTTCATTGTTTAGAGAGCTAGAAAATGCTCAGAGATATGAGAGTATGCAATGGATAGATTCCTCATTTCTCTCAGAATATATCACGGAGCAAATTGCTCCCAGGGGAATGAGGAACAAAAAGGACTGTGACTTTCTAGATCCAGACTTGCATTTAATATGGAAAGAAGCATCCATTGAATGCTCTGAGAAGTGGATGAAGATTGTGGTAGTCCAACGTGAACGGAATCTAGCCAGAGTCCGCAAAGTCATCCCAGAAATAGAGTCAGATCTCAACAGATATAACTCTATGGATGAGTTCAGAGAGTGGAAAACTAAAATTGAAACAGCCACTACCACATTAGAGTCTGAACTCATCAGCAAAAAATTAAAGAAATTTGAAAGAGACAGAACAGATTATGCGACTGGGAATATCTTCAACTGGACTCAGTTGAACAACAAATCACTGAAGCCCGGGGTGCCCATGAATCACCAATCCCCCAGAGTGAAATATCTCTCTAGGGCCCCGCATAGAACACCCGTAGACAGTGGCCCTAACCGAGGACCAGTAGAGAAAAGAGAGGGACCCCTGGAGGAAGGCAAATATCGCTCTACATCCCCTAAGAGGACACAATATGGTTCACATATCATAAGAAAGCGACCATATAAATATGATCATCCCCCAGACCATTACAGGAAGACAAAGTATCATGAAAACAGAGGGAGGAGCAACCAATATAAAGACAGAGGGAAACCCTCTGTTAATGATAGATTTATGGGTGTAAACCCGGTAAAAATGAGAACCACAGGAGGCCCTACTAGATCATTCACCCCCCAGAAACCCCATAAGAGCAGAGAAGGCCCCGTCAGACCATCGACCCCCCAGAAACTCCCAAAGACTAAAGGAGGTCCAGCTAGACAGTCCACCTATCAGAGGCACTCTGAAAATGCAGAACACCCCAGGAACACCAGTCACACAGTATCGGGGTATTTAGAGCGGTTTAGAGAAAGAATGAGGGGAGAAAGAGAGGGCGCGATCTCGAAGAGATCTGACCAAGGTCAGCCCCCTACATCAGTAATTAAGACCATCACTACTGACCCAGTAGAAACTGGAGAATCAGTTGCCCAGGAACAGGGAGCTCAGCCCCCAATCAATATAGGGTCCTTCTTGAGAGCCATTAGCCCAGAAGGAGGAATAAGGGACCCAGGCCAGGACCACCACCAGCATTTTTTAGTATCGGGACCCCCTCCAGCCCAAGTGAGCTTGAGAAAAAGAGGACTAGAAGAGGTAGAAGGGGGTGTAGAGGAGGAAGAGCCGTCCAAGAAAGAAAAAAGAAACGTAGAATCCTAGACAGCCATCAGTCCACCACAAAGATATTCAATCTGTCCTCTCATGTTCTGACCCCTGAAGAGGAATCGCTCCTTAAAAAAGGTCTCAATTTTGCCCCTTCAGCTAGGCCTGATGAATTCCAACTATACAAAGATCTCCACAGGTTCATCAGGTCAATAACCCTCAAACGCTTCTTCGCGTCCAAAAAAGGAGCTCAGTCCACCATTACACCTTTTGGGGATATAGGGGAGACACCAATAAATGAACCCGTGGCCACTAATAGCGAAGAGAATGCACAAATGGACAGCAGTGGCACTCTGCTCGGAATAGAGGAGGATTGGTTGCAGTATATATCCAACACTAATGTCAAACACACCAACTTTAGGCCCAAATCAGTGTTCTATCCCTCCCACTCCAAGGGTCAGTTTGTTAACATCTATTATCGAGTAGTGTTGGACCATTTTAAAAATTTATGTAAAGAAAGGCCACAATATAGACACAACTTGAATGCTGTCGAAAAGAACGCCTTGAAACAACTCACAGAAAATAAGGAAATTGTAATTAAGCAAGCAGATAAGGGGGGAGGGATTGTTTTGGTGGACTTTGTGGACTATCAGAATGAAGGGATGAGACTTTTAACAGATGGGTCCACTTACCAACTACTTCCCACAGATCCCACTATTATATACAAGGACGAGTTGCAACAATTGGTGAATAAGGCGTATCTGAATAATATTGTTAATGATCACGAGAAAAGGTTTTTAGTTCCCAATCATCCATCTGTTCCATATTTTTATCACATTCCAAAAATCCACAAGAGTACGACCCAACCCCCAGGAAGACCGATTGTAGCTGGAATGGAGGGGTTGGTTTCAAACATATCCTCCTATGTGGATCACTTCTTACAACCTCTGGTTCTGGAGTCACAATCTTACACCCATGATTCTCTGCATGTGATGGACATGCTACAGAACTATAGGTGGGATAAAGGTTTTCTTTGGGCCTCATTAGACGTTGCATCACTCTACACCTGTATTCCTCATGAAAAGGGTTTAGAGGCGGTGCAATATTTTCTTATACAGGATTGTTCCCTCCCCACTTTGCAAGGCCAGTTCATTTTAGACCTACTCCAATTTGCTCTCTCACACAACTATTTTAGCTTCATGAACAAACTTTATTTACAAACCTGCGGAACTTCGATGGGGGCAGGATTCGCCCCCAGCTTTGCCAACTTGTACATGGCCTACTGGGAAAATTTACACATCTGGTCCTCTAATCCTTTCAGCAAACACCTGGTGTTTTACACCAGGTATATCGACGACATCTTGTTGATTTGGGACGGCAGTGTCCAAGGGTTTGAAGAATTTGTGATGTACTGTAACAATAACACCTTTGGTCTGAGCTTCACTCATGTTCTCTCTAGCGATAGTTTGTTTTTTTTAGATCTGGAGTTATTTGCCAATGATGAAGGTTTGATATGTTCTAAAACCCACTTTAAACCAACAGCAGGTAATTCATACCTGCATGCAACTAGTTGCCATAATCGAAAATGGATACAGAATATCCCTAAGAGCCAATTCTGTAGGCTCAGACGCAACTGCACTTCTGACAATGACTATGTTGAGCAGGGTGAAATACTCTCTAAAAAATTCACAGATAAGGGGTATAAGTCTGAACATATAAAGAACTTATTCGATGAGTACAGAGTCAGGCCCAAACCTAAGGAAAATGCCAGTACCCCTAATAATAATCACTCTGATCTATCCTTCATCACCACGTACACTGAAGCTTCCAAAACAATAAAAAACATAGTGGTTCAAAACTGGCCCATCCTGAGGCAAGACCCCATATTGAGGGACATAATTCCAGAGAACCCATCTGTCATTTTTAGGAAAGCAATGTCTATCAAGAACACTATAGCCCCCAGTAACGTTAAGAAGAAGACCGCAAAATCGGATAGCATGTTTCCCTCACTGAAAGGCTCCTACAGATTTAATGTGAAGAGATGTGGGTGTTGTCCTTTCATCAGACACAGAGCCACTGAGGTAGTAGATGAAAATAATCATATACATAAACTGAAGGATTTCGTAAACTGTGGGAGTGATCATGTGGTGTACCTTTTGACCTGTGGCTGTCCAAAGTTTTATGTGGGCAGAACAACCAGACCCCTCAGGCAGAGACTGGGTGAGCACAAAAGGAACATATTAGATGAAGTAGAAAAACACAGTGTCCCACGACATTTCAAGGAGCATCACAACAGTACGGTTGATACACTACAGATTATAGGTCTAGAACTGATCCCCAAAACTTTACTGCAAGGACAGAGATACCGGAGGCTCTGTGAGAGGGAAACCTTCTGGATTTTTAAATTGGATACCCTCAGTCCGAAGGGTCTGAATGAAGGCCTGGAGATATCGACTTATCTGTGATAGAACAACTTTATGTTAGATTTGACAAGTTGTGATTCTATGTATATTAATTTGATCCCTCTTCTCCTTTCTTTCCCTCAGCTTCCCCATACTAGCAGAACTATACACTAGATGAGGGTGGTAAGTATACTGTATTATAGGCATGGTCCATAGCAGGTTGCATTCTTTTCCCTTCCCTCCCCTACGGTTGAACCCATTCCATTCAATATGGGACCACCTGTAACTTCCTCCTCTTAGGACATTCAATACCATACAGGTTTAGACAGGCACCCACCAATTCCCTCTATAATGAGGCAACTCTGCCTGCACTAGAAAGGGGAATCAAATGAGATCCCCACATCCATTTGGCACCCCCACACCCATCCCCCCCACCTCAGTTTACCCTCCCCCCTCCTTCACCCTCCTTTTTCCCTCCCCTCCCCCCCCCAGCTCCACACCTGTCATAAACCCCCCACCCTCATTCCTCTCCCCACCCCCCTCTTTCCCCCCCCTCCCCCTCCCCCCTTCCCACCCTTGGTGCCCACTTCCCAGTCACCACCTGACCCCCCACAGGTCCTGTGACCATTGCATATTTGGCTTAGAAATTCCTCATGTGCATACCAGTGAATATTAGATATATATTTCTCCACACGTCCACTAATATCTGTTCCACATACTATTACCCCCACTGCCAACTAGAACCCAGAGCAGTGTGTCTCTCAGCCCCCCAACTAGCCCCCCGATGATTTAATGTGTGGGCGAGACCAGGTCCAAAGGAAAAGCGTTTCCCCCCCCCCCCTTTCTATTTTCCCCACATCCACTTATTTATTTATTTATTTAAGCATAAGCATAAAAACATAGATCTACCAGCCATTTAGCTAGGCAACAATCAATTGTGCCAATGGGAAAAGGATTATGATGTCCTGAACATGAAGCCCATAGGCAGCTGCACCAGCTGCGTATTTTTGCCATCAGCGACAGTTTTGGCTTTGTGTAGTAGGATGTGTAGTTTATATAGATAATTTGTTGAAGTCTTCCGTATAGACTTGTTTTATTTAAGTTTTCCGTATAGACTTGTTTTATTGTCTCTAATGCATATACATATATATATATATATATTTTTTAATCTCCATGTTTTATAGGTTTATATATACAAAACTTTCTTTTATCCATCTATTTATTTATTGTTTCTATATGTATTTATCTATTATGTGTTCAATTGAATTAGATTAGACTTGTTTACAGTGGTGGAGGTAGACGTGCTGGCTAACATACCCACCTCCCCTCCCCACGTTGTGGAACAATAAAGTTTGTTTTAGCTTGCTGCAGTCGCCACGGCGACCCAGCGAAGAGCGACCATAAGTAAGCCATCCTGAGCGTGTAGACGTCATCTGACGAAGGCGCAGCGCGCCGAAACGCGTCATGACGTCACACGCTTACTGAATCCAGCCACGCCCATCCCCCCAGCAAGACGGAGTTCAGGACATCGGAAAATCACGCTGCTGGCCACAGTGTGCTTCACTCCACCACTGAGGGAAGCGGCTGGCTGTCCGCTGATATGCGCTTTTAATCTGCATGTTTGTAAGTACAACTTGTATGTGTCAATAAATACCCCCTGAAACGTTTAATGCACTATGGCGCGCTCCCTCTTTTTCTAGTCGTTTGCCAACCACCCCATCATTGGAGCGCTGCATTGCTGGAACTTTCAAAGGGGAATCATCTGTGATTGTGTGACCCTGTTTTGGAGCGCAGGATAACCTTGTGTGTTTGTAATATTCATGAACATCTGTCTATATCCTGTGTAACACAACCCAGCCTGCAACCCTGTATTAATCTGAGACACAACTATGCGCTTTGAGGCACATGGGAGAAAAGCACCTTTACAAATGTTCTTGTATTGTATTATATTTTAACGATTGTCTGATCTCTGTACGAACCAACAAACAAAACTGCAATCCATCAGTAATGCGGCATCAGTAATGAGCCACTTCTAACCTTGCTCTACCAGGGCGGCTGCCCTACTTGAATAACTGTGAAGTTTTAATGTACGTAGTGGAATAAATTTCATGTACAGGTTATCTTTAATGTGCACCGTTTATTTTTTCTGTACATATTTACTGCCCAAATAAATTAGGAAAATGCAATGTGACTGTTGTTTAGCTTCATCACAGAGAATTTATTTTGTAATAACTTTTGTACATACTTATGCCCACAGCAAACAACTGTTCTGTAACAGACGTTACATCTATACAAGCACCCTGTTTCTTTTGCTGCAGGGACCTGTGGCCTTACATTGTACTATTCATACTGGATGCCAATAGCTGGAGACTGCGAGTTAAGTTGAAATGTTATTTAAAGCAGTAATTTTAAAATCAGTAAGGCTGTGCTATGGTCAGTTTCCAGGCTAAAATTAACCTAGGGCGATGTCGTTAAAATTACGTTTCATTGCAAACCAAACCCCCCACCACACAAACATGGACCGAGGTATACATGCACGCAGTTTGGGTTAGCCATGTTTAGTTGCACTCGGTGTAGTTATACAGCTATAAGTCCACACAATATAGGTAGCCAGGCATAGTATTGGTAGTCAGCCATAGGTGCACCAGTATATTTGCACACAAAATGGGTTAGCCCGGTCGGTGCCTAAAGCATAAGTACACAGTGTAGTTGCACAAAGTATAGGTTAAATAGTCTCGTGCACACCGTATAGCTTACATAGGTATGTGCACACAGTACATGTTATATTGGTGGATGCATGTAATATATGGTGTTAGAATAGTTCCCCCAAGCATATTTTACATAGAAATTTTAAAAAATTATAGGTAAGTTAGGTATTTTACACAAATATAGGTAGCAATTAAAGTTGACACCAGTATAGGATAGGTAGGTAAGTGGGTGGCCCCAACACATTTTACACAGGTTAGGTGCCCTCCAGGATAGTTTACATTTTGTAGGTGCACCACAGTGTGGTTACACTCGCTAGGTGCCTCCCCCGTATAGGTTACATAGGTATCTGCCACCCACTATGGAGGGGGAAGTCAGCCTCGGGGAGCTTAGACCGACCTCCCCCTCCCTTCCTCTATGCGTTCCGCCCTACGAGTGTGACTGCAGGGAAGCGAGGTGTACAGAAGAACAACTCTACTCCCTGTTTCAAATAACTGCCATTTTCCTCTTATCCTCATAGCCTCTGATAAATGCACAGCTTCCTTTTAAAAATAAAGCACCTTGTGTACCAGCGGCTATGTGGAGAAGACAGATTGTGTCAAATGGACACAGGGAGGTACGTTTAGATGTTTAAAAAAAGCTTTGCTGCAGTCATGCTCAGATGGCGTCCAACGGAGAGGAAGGGAGGGAGAGGTAGGGCTGCCCTACAAGAGGTTGAATCCCCTCTCTATTGAAGCATCCGCACTACTTAAGTGCCCATGAACATATAAAAGGTGCTGTCTGTGCTGCTGAAGCTGTAAACCTGTGAAAGATTACAAATGTTATTTTGAAATCTTTCTCTTTTTATCTTTGTGCCAACAGCCTTGAACTGTTCTGTACTGCACGTCCTATCAACCAACCACTTTCTATCTTTCGCTGCAGGGCACTGTGCCCTTCCGTGGGTTTATTCATACCGGATGCCCGTTGCTTGAGCCTGTGAGGTGAGTATAATTGATGAAGTGAGCCGAATGGGTAAACTAAAGGTGGCCACACACCATACAATTTTTTAAATATCTGTTCAATTTAAGAATTGCAATCAATTTTTCTGACTGATTGTAATATTTCAAAAATATGACCAATGTACCACACACCTATGTTACATTTTTCCCTCAATTATGATAAAAATGATTGAAAACTCAGAGAAAATTGCTAGGGTGTGTATATGACTAAATTAACAATCCAACACACACCATACAATCTTTAGTAGAAATTGAAGAGTAATATCTGGCATTCCAGATCGATTTAAATAGAAAAAAACTGGAAATCTGATCGGATTTTTCAGTCGAATGAAAGAAAGCATTCAATGTTTGCGAGAGATACGATCGTTTTTATCGAATTACTGTAAAATCGGATCATTTTATTGTATCGTGTGTGGCCACCTTTAGTAAGAATGTGATACTACAGCAGTTCCAGTGTGTATGATAATTAACGAGTAATTTTAATAAGGTTTTTACTTCCTTGTGCCCACAGCCTTTTCCTGTTCTGTAAAGGACATTATCTCTCCAAAGCATAATCTTCCTTTCGACTCAGGGATCTGAGTCCTTCATTAATTCTATTTATAACGGATGAACTTTGCCTGAGCCTGATAGGTGAGTAAGAATGGTTATTTAAGAATAAGCATGTAACTCTGTGTGGCTGGGCTGTTATAGCTATTAAAAAGTACATGAGATAAATGTGTATTTTTTCCACGGCAGTTTCTAGGGCCGTGCGTCCCATGCGTGTGCCCTGAGCAGTATTGGCAAGGGGGGCGCTGTAATGGAAGGGGGGAGCCAGCCGCTGGGAGGGCAGCTTGACATCTCCCTCCCTTCCTCTCCGTGTCCGCCCTCCGACCCCCCCCCCCCCCCTCCTTGGAGGCAGAGTAATTGTATTCGGAAGCGCTAGTCACAACTTAGCTCCCTGCATTGCACTCGTGCACACTAAACGCTGGAGGAGTCCTCTCTGACGTAGACGCTGCGTTGATACACACGCTGCTTCCTGTTTAGTCAGAAGCAGTGTGTATCAGTGGAGCTAATAGGCTGAAATAAGTCCTCCAGCGGCTATTGACCGACGAGTGGAACGCAGGGAGGTAAGTTGAGACTAACGCTTCCTGATACAATTAATATGCCTCGGAGGGGGGAGAACGGAGGGCAGACACTGAGAGGAAGGGAGGGAGAGGTCGGGCTGACCTCCCTGCGTCTGGCTTCAACCTCCACTACGGATTTTAACTATGATTAAGGTCAGATTGAAAGCCCGACACGCGTCAGTTGAACTCTGTGAGTGTATTGCACCTGTCATGTACAATCTTGCAATAAAGAATACCAGCGTTTTTTCAAGCACTGTCTGGTTTGAGGATCCTTCTGTATATACCTGTGGATTGGTTTGGCTATACAGATCCTGCACCCATTTGTTTCTTAGTAGGGGGTTGCGCATTTAGAACTTAATGTTGCACTATGGAAGGAGGGGGGGTTACCTACCTACCTACCGGGGCAGCTACTTAGGTAATCTATACTGGGGGAGGGGAACCTACCTAATGTAACCTATACTGGAGGCATCAACCTATCTAACCTATACTGGGGGAATCAACCTATCGAACCTATACTGGGGGCACCTACTTATGTAACCTGTATTTGGGGCACCTACCTACCTACATAGATTATACAGGTGACAACTATACTTGTTAACTATATTGGAGAAACATACCTAACTAGCCTTTGCTGGTGGAAAATATTCTTGCTCCATATTAGAGGCACCAAAACAGCTAACCTGTACTGAGGGCACCTACCTATGTAACCTATACTAGGGGCACCTGCCTATGTAAAAAATACTGTGGGCAACTTTACCGGCTACCTATACTGGAGTCACCTACCTAGCTAACCTATACTGCGGGCAACTGTACTGGGGCACCTATGCCTGGATACATATACTGGGGGGACCTATAGCTTGCTACCTATAATGAATGCAACTAAACCTTGCTAACCTATACTGCAGACACCCATACCTGGCTCTGCGCACGGTGTGATGAGGGGGGGCCCAATTTTACACACTCGCACTGGTTGCATTTTAGCCTTGAAACTGCTCTGATTTTTATGGAGGTCTTTACATGCTTGTGCACACAGCCTTAGCCTATTATCTACCACAAATTAGTTCGCCTATGAGCAACCGCTTTCTGTGCCAACAGGGGCCTGTTGCCAGTTAGATAGTTATGTACCAATGGAGTTCGGTTGAGGCAGAGAGCTGAGTTTTATTAATGTAATAAAAAATAATAAAATTTTTTTAATAAAAAACAAGTATGTTGACTTTATAAAAAACAAGTATGTTACATATATGAATTAATAAAATATAGCAAAGAATTAAGAAATGTAATTAATGAATTAAAAATTAATATAATTATGATTGTACACAAGAAATATTCAATTAAATGTGTGACAATTGGATCTATGTTTTTGTAATCGCTGAGGTTTTGAACATGAAGCTTGTCTGTGGTCCATAAAAACAGGAAAAAAATTAAAATTTAAATTACCTATAGTTTTCTATTTCATCCTGCAGTAGTGCTGCTGGTCACGCAAAGCTCATGCAGTGTCCTCTGTTCCCCCATGCCACTTACTTTGTATTTTCGTACTACTATCTGCCTTCCTTCTGCAACGCTTCAGATTCTTCTGAATGACCCACCGTACATTGGCGTTAAGCTCTTCCATGTAACGAAACACAGAATGTACAGTGTTTCATCAAGAATTTATTTTCCGCAAGTCACATATTTGATAATGCGGAAGAAGATAACGCGTTGCATAAGGAAGAGTGAAAGAGTGAAGAAAAATGCAGTAAGCATCGGAGGTGGGACGGAGTACACTGGCTGACCTGGCCGTGCACAGGACGACTGCAGGAGTCTTATTAAAGCCATTTTTTTTTTTTTTTTATAAGTTTGTGATAAAGGTGAAGATAAACTTTAGGACTAAGGCAGAAATTGTATATTGTGACACTTGAATAATTAAAAAAAAAAAAAAATTGAATACAGTTATTACAGCGGATAAAAGAAAGTGAAGATCAGAAAGAAATGTGTACCAAATTAGAGAAATGTGTACCGAACTCTGGGAGTAGAGTTGGGAAAGGTGAAAAGGTAGAAGATCATAGTTCGTTGAGAACAGCAACTTTTTAAATAGGTCTACGTGCAGAAGAGGAATTAAAAGTATAGTGTGAAACGTTAATGCATAATATTTTTCCCATCCGTGTGCAGGTGGAGAGATTGTATGATTGATTATCTTGTGTTAATTAGTATATTGGAGCCCACATGCATCCAATTAAAAGATGGAGTAAGGAACAGCATGCATTTCATATGGTCGTTATGCGACAGAAATAATTTACAAACGGAGTACATACTACTGAATTCAAACCGCTGTTTGAACGGGTGTCTTCTTCGGATTGTTGTACTTACTCAATTTAAATTTGTAATACAGTACGAAGAATGAGGTGAGAATGGAGGAGTTTCGGTTGTTTAATTATAAAACCACAAACAGTGTTTAAAAGATTTTTAGAGGTTGCATTATGTATAAAATAAAATAGTATATGTCAATACAAATAATGTTCCTTACATTGTAAAGTATAATTTTTGAATAAATACATATTAGACAGTATTGAATCTTGTTTCCACAGAAACATTACATTGAAATATTGTGCTTCCAGTTCCTGTCCGATGCTTCTAACATCTATATCCATTTTCAAACACTGAATCGTATAAAATCACCCATATTTTTAGTAAGTATTGAGAGAAATGTAAATCATGCATTAATCATTTCATGAAGTATACAAAAATTTACAAATAAATTACATATTAATAATGAAACATACTTTTTTCATAGGCAAAGTGTGAAATCCATTACTGTACAAGTCATTTTTCAGTAAACAGCCTAAGCTCCTTTGCATGTCACAGAAAAGTAAAAATGACGGTCAGTTCTTAAAAATTACATGTATAAAAATATAAATTTACATTGTGCCTCTGTTAAAAATTTGAAAAATGAAAATGTACATGACACTATTAAGATCATTTAAACATTATACCACTAGATGGTGCTATTTCGTTGATAGAACATGAATAATAACTAACAATTAACAGTAATTATAAGATATCACAACTACAGCTATGTAGTAAGTCAAATAACGTACAATAGTTTTCTGCATGTTACAATCTATGTAACCGTGCTTTGAATGTAGTTTTGTTACGTACATTTTAATATAATCAATCTTTGAGAATTGTTTGAAAAACAATATTTTAAAAATATTTAGAATATTCTTTTGGGATGGACATATTACTATATACCATAACATCTTCAAATGTAAAATACATAAAAAATATGTAGTACTAAGAAAGTACACCTTGTTTGGAACTTTAAATAAGTTATAGAAATGAGATATGTACGTTACTATGCTTAATAGAAATCTGTATATGTTAGGAACAGAACCCAAAGTTCGGTCACTTCTATTTCTAACTGGCCACTTCGGGTTCTGTCCTGTCAATTTGGGAAATGGCCGCTGCACTAAAGACAATATATTGGCCTCAATTCACTAAGCTTAACTCCTGTCTTTAATAACTCTTCTGAGCTGTTTTACAGTTATCACAATTATATCACCATGGTAGACAGGAGTTAAGTTTAGTGAATTGAGGCCAATGTGAGAAATGGATTATTTCCTGTACCCTTAATGTATCTTCTGGACGCAGCACAGCGTTAAAAAGTTTCACTGTGTTGTTAAGTTAACGAAATAAATCCGGCGCTAATGTAAGAGATGGACCTGCCAGCTTTTTCTCTGCAACTCTATCGTCCACCTCTCTCACCTTCTCTTAAGGCCAGATGGGTGGAGGGGGGGAGTTGTGCCACGCGTGTCACGCCATATTGTTAGTTTGAGGATAGGAATCCTGCCCTTCTTGCATAGTGGGTGCTGGCGGAAGCAATGTCTGCAGCCTCCACGCTCTGCTCTTCTGCCGCGACGAACGACTCTGGGTGACACGCATGTACCCCTACAGGATACGCCCGTAAGAGAAGGAGCGATACCCGGGTGGAGGAGAGAGAGAGGCAGATCAAAAGCATGCGGCTTAATTTCCGCCGGCTTAATTTAATTAAATTATGTAAAATTTGATACATTAGCCCGCTACGCTGCGGACAGAAAATAAATTAAGGTGACAGGAATTATTAAATTTCTCACATTGCCCGCAGCACAGTGGCCAGGTAAAACATTGGCCGGCCTGAACCAGAATTGGCCGGACAGAACTAGAAGTGCAAAAAATGCTGGTTATAGCCGTAACTTATACAATAAAATTGGTATTAATGGATAGTCAGCCATACATGTAGTTGAATACTACTATGCCAAAATTATTCGGAGAGTATTAGATCATGAAAATGCATTACACTAACTATGTAATTACGGTGCACTAACAGTATGCTTGTTACATACTGTATAGATATAGCGTATAAATGCACTAAAAAGAAATGCAACAAACACAATGTGTGTAATTGAGCAAGAAATTTTTTTGGGGAATTGTCAGCAACATGATGTTGTAGCATAGCAGTGCACATTTATCCACCGTCCTATATAGGGTAACATGTCTATTGGTATATTTCTATATATGCATTTGAAAAAAAATACTGGATGGTCTTAGCACAAGCATCCACAACCACTCATCTTTTTGTAATGTTCAACTACATGGATAAACCAAAACAACAACAACATTATGATTAGTCCGTCTCTAGAACATATTTAGACAACCAATCCACCCAAAAAATATTCTCCATCCCTCATGAAATAAAAAAAGCTTCATTATTCACCTCCTACATGCTCACAAGAAACTACTAATCCACCCTTAAACTCACCTCCTTCACTCCTACTACTGCTGAGGAAGTCAACCACTTAATGCATTGCAGACTTCACATAACACTACCTCCCCCCTTGACCATATCCATTATGATGTACTTCAACCGTTCTTCATGGATCTGTGTGCAGTCTTCAGTACACTGCTTAACCTATTACTATCCATAGACACATTCCACTATGAATTGTAGCAGGGAACAGTAATGCACCTGCTAACGAAACCCTGCCTCGACCAATCGCTAACATTCAAACACCAAAATATCTCCCTCCTTACCTTTGCATAATAACTCATTGCGTGTATAGGTTCACAAACACCTGATCCAGTACCTCAATGCAAAATCACTATTAGACAAAATTAAATCTGGATTTGGGCCTGCACAATGGACAGAAACTGCTCGAGCATAAGTGGTAAATGACCTTGCATTAGCTAAAGCTGAAGGTAAATAATACATTCTCCTACTCATTGACCTTTCATCAGCTTTTATAACAGTAGATCATACCCTACTCCACCAGTGCCTCCAATACATGTGGATTCTGAATTTAACCCTGACATGGCTTTCTTCCTAACTTTACAAACACTCATTCACGTACTCCTTTAATGATTCGTCGTCCAACAGAAAGAACCTCAAATTGGCAGGACACCAAGGTTCGGGACTTGGGAAATTAGTGTGATCCATATCCACATCCTCCATTGGATTAGTGATCTCCTCCATTGGTTTTAACTATGATCTGTATACAGATGATACCAAAATCAACATAAACACCACTGACATAACCACCAGTAAGATGGGCAGGGTATCTGTAAAGCCTAGCGGAGATAACGCCGCAACAGGGAGCGGCATGCCGGCTATCTCCAAATTTCAACCTGCGTTTTACGCCATGCTACCTTTCAACCTGCGTTTTACGCCATGTCCACCTTTCATTAGGCTCGGTATAGGGAGCAATATGGGGAAAATGTTTAACATCTTCTGGGGATCAAATGAGAAACAGGAACATACTAGTGTTCGCATAGAAATATTTTGGAGAAAATAAAACTGGACAATATACATCAAAGTACAACTAAAAACATAACAGTTAATAATGTATTCCTGCATACATCCCCAAAAAAATTGTTAATTTCTAAATCATAAGAATGGTTATTAGTTTAAAAAAGTATAATTGTGGAATGGAAAGTAATTGCATGCGTGGAATACTATATATGTAGGTAATAAAAAGAAGATTGTACATTTAATGATAATTGAAATTTGCAAGTAAGGAACAGTACTGTAAAGGTATATAAACAACAATCTACAAATTTGTAGGTAAATTTTCCAAAGTTATTATTTCAGGTATGAAAATAATTGTAAAGTATAAAATAATTACAGATATTTCAAACTTTCCTTTTTTTTGGCAGGACAATACTGAAGGTGACTCATCATGGGTGATTAGTAACAAAGGAGGAGACAAACTAGCACATAACGGATTTCTATACTTTTTTGACAGAATCAACCTTGACCGATCCAAAAAGTTTTGGAGATGTGTTAGAAAATGCTCAGATCCAAAATGCTTAGGGAGGGTGCACACTTCAGTAAGCACAGGGGAGGTCATCAAAATTGTCAGAGAGCATAATCACGGACCAACTCCTGAACTAATTATGGTTTCTAAAGTCCGTAATTCCATCAAGAATAGAGCCAAAAGAACAATGGAGGTGCCATCGGTTGTTATAAACAGTACATTGCGGAATGTTCCTCCCGCCGTGTTGGGCTTACTACCGCCACGGATTTATTTAACCCAGATGATCCGGCCCGTACGCAGGGCACTCAGAATTACTTCTCCGGCACCTACTACTGTTCATGACTTACAAATTCCAGAACAGTATACCAGGTATTGGGTGACAGAGGAGGAGTCTGAGTTGTTCTTGCAGTATGATTCCGGCAGGGAGGATCCACATAGGATTCTAATTTTTGCCAGGAGCACAATCAACTCTTGGATACGTACAGTTAAAGACCTATACGGAGATGGACTGTTTAAGATTACTCCACGCATATTCAAGCAAGTGTTTGCAGGGCCAGATTTGTACTTTTTACCGCCCTAGGCCAGCAATCAACAAACCGCCCCCCTCCATGTGTCTACATGGAAACAAAATATTATATCACTGATTGCGAGCTCCACTGAGGACAGTCAGTAACATGCCTGTAAAGTGCTGCAGAAGATGCCACTGCTATATAAATACATATTATTTTGATAGGACATTAGACTATGACAGGGATTAGATTGTGAGCTCCTCTGGGGACAGTCAGTGACATGCCTGTAAAGTGCTGCAGAAGATGCCACTGCTATATAAATACATAATAATAATTTGATAGGACATTAGACTATGACAGGGATTATATTGTGAGCTCCTCTGAGGACAGTCAGTGACATGACTATGTACTCTGTAATGTGCTGCAGAAGATGTCAGTGCTATATAAATACATAATAATAATATGGTAGGACATTAGACTATGACTATGGTAGGATTAGAGTGTGAGCTCCTCTGAGGACAGTCAGTGACATGATCATGTACTCTGTAATGTGCTGCAGAAGATGTCAGTGCTATATGAATTCATAATAATAATATTGTAGGACATTAGGCTATGACTATGGTAGGATTAGATTGTGAGCTCCTCTGAGGACAGTCAGTGACATGACTATGTACTCTGTAAAGTGCTGCAGAAGATGTCAGTGTTCTATAAATACATAATAATAATATGGTAGGACATTAGACTATTTTTATGGTAGGATTAGATTGTGAGCTCCTCTGAGGACAGTCAGTGACATGACTATGTACTCTGTAAAGGGCTGCAGGAGATGTCAGTGCTATATAAATACATAATAATAATATGATAGGACATTACACTATGACTAAGGTAAGATTAGATTGTGAGCTCCTCTGAGGACAGTCAGTGACATGACTATGTACTCTGTAATGTGCTGCAGAAGATGCCACTGCTATATAAATACAGAATAATAATAATAACAATAATACGGTAGGACATTTAGTGACATGACTATGTACTCTGTAAAGTGCTGCAGAAGATGTCAGTGCTATATCAATACATGATAATATGGTAGGACATTAGGCTATGACTAGCAGAATTAGATTGTGAGCTCCTTTGAGGACAGTCGGCGACATGACTATGTACTTTGTAATGTGCTGCAGAAGATGTCAGCACTATACAAATGCTTTATCATAATATGGTGAAGCTTAGGACTATGGTAGGGATAGATTGCGAGTTCCTGAGGACAGTCAAAATGAGAGGAGGAAAAGTGGAGGAAAGGATAGAGGGCACATGATGAGTGATTAAGACAGACAGGGAACAAGATGAGGAAGAGGGTAGAAAAAGGACAGAAATAGACCTCAAGATGAGAGAACAAAGAGAGGGGGGAGGATATAGGAAGGAAAGTGAAAAGAGTGGAGGAGGGAAGGAGACGTTATGGCCCATACTCACGAGGGACTTTTGTCGCCTCAACACGCGGCGCGCGCGTGTTGCGGCGACAGGTCGCCCGTGAGTATGGGCCGCGCGCACCCCGAACTGTCGCCCGCAACGGGCGCGCACCCCGAACTGTCGCCCGTCGCTGATGTCGCCAGGCGATTGAAAAGTTCAATCGCCTGGCGACAGTCGCCGCCGCAACTCCGCCGCAGCTGTCGCTAGTCCGCGTGAGTACGCGGACTAGCGACAGCAACCTCCATTGAGGTACACAGAGCTTCCGGCGGGGGGAGGAGGAACGTCGGCGACAGCTTCCGTCATGCCGCTGGTCCCTCTTCCGCGTGTGTACGCGGAGGGACCTGGCGAGGAGCTGTCGCCGGCCTATCGCCCACACGCTCACGTGTGCTGGCGACAGGCAACATTTGCTGCCCGTGAGTATGGGCCATTACACATGTCCAGTTACTGGGATGGGTAATAAATCAGGCAGGCTGACTGAGACAAAACATTCAGCAGCATCTGGCAAGTCAGCTTATCTATACAGCTACTGGACTCCATTACAGGTCAGTGTGAAAGGAGGGCTTTCATCTGTTACATACCCATGTCTGTTCCTGTACCGCTGCCTGACTGCGGGGCCCCTCCGCACATTCAGTGAGTGATTTACAGCCCTGCTCAAGTCACCTCTCCTTCACTAACTTCCCCAGCACTACATACACTATGCTGCAGACAATCAGCAGCGTGGTGGCTCAGTCATTAGAGTCAGCGATGCACAGTGATGAGTCATCACTGTGAGCCACTGTGTGTATGCAGTGCAGTCAGCAAGGGGAGGCGAGCAATGCTAATTTTCACAGACAGACCAGCGGTACAGGGCACAAGTGAAGCACCACACACAGGGCAATTATGATACAGCTAACTTAGAAGCTGCAATGTCGCCCTAACTCAAGCCCCGCCCTAGGCCTGGGCTTATGTGGCCTGCCCACAAATCCGGCCCTGAGTGTTTGTGCTCGTGGTAAGAAGAGAAGACTTTGTGATTCCGTTAATGTACTGTTTATTACCAAACAAACTTCGACGCACCTACAACAAATTATTTGCCGCGATCCACCAACTATGGCCCGACCTAAACTCTGAACACTATTCCACGGATTTTGAAATTGCAGCCATTAATGCTGTCAGAGATATCTTCCCCTCCTGCAGCAATGATGGTTGTTTGTTTCATCTGACGCAGAATATCAAACGCAAATTGGATTCTTTGGGACTAAGTCAGAAATACATTTCTGACCCACAGTTTGCTTTACGTGCACGCATTGTAGCAGCTATGGCTATTGTCCCAGTTCTAGATTTAGAACCGGCAGCGGATGCCCTCAAATGTGAAATTGGACAAGACCTACAACCAGTGCTTCAGTGGTTTACTCGAGTCTATGTTGGTGTCAGTGAGGGTAGGCAGATTACACCGATCTTTAAACCAGCTTGGTGGTCGGTGTATGAGCGTACACTCGCTGGCCGGGATCGGACAAATAATGTTGTTAAAGCTGAACACCGCAAGCTCCGTACTGAGCTTGGGATGGAACACAGCACATTTTGGCGCTTTGTTGATGGAATACGGACGATTCAAAAAGCACGAGATGCACTGATGGAGCAGTTTGTGAGGGGACAACCTGCTCCTCCAAATAGAAGAAGATACAATGACAGCAACAACCGCATTTTAAAAATTGTGACGGAGTACAATCGTCGCACTTTCATGGAATATCTCCGCGGCATTGCCTTTAACATTGCCTTAGATTAAATTTAAAAAATATATGGGTCTGCTGTTGTTACAAATTATGTATTTTTTGGAATTAAATCCATCAATACTTTTCATACCTAACATAATAAGAAATGGACTTCCATTATCAAAGGTATGTTAATTATTTCCAAAAATCGAATTGAAAGCGCAAGTATTAACAAATTTGTAGCATTATGTGACGCTGAGACATACTTGAAGAAAACTAATTTCATGTTATACTAAACATGTAAACCATGTCGACAACATTTAGATAAAGAAAACTAACTTACGTAGTACAAGAAAAACAAATTTTGTTTTAATATTTGAGACCATGATAAAATAATACATACTTTAAGCAAAGTGATTATGAACATTTAATAATACATCTCTAAACGGTTATGTGGTTGAGTTTAAAGAAAAAAATAATAAAAAATTGATGGTTTTTTGTATTATTTATAAAAATGTGAAGTGAGAGTAAGTAAGAATAAAATACACTTGGTACATAAAAAGATTGTCATTATTAACCTCGTACAGTGTCTTATGTTGTAATGTAACAAAATATCAGAAATAAATGTTTTTGAATGGAAGTTTAAAAATGTGATGCATACCAGGATGGATGTAAGGTAGGTGTAATGCTGGATACACACCATGCGTATCCGAATTCTATGCGTCCGTCGCTACGCATAGATTCGATTATTTCAGACATGTCCGATTCAAGCTTTGAAGGGTCGTTAGGTCGATTTCAATTACTTAACATGGCATTCGACATAAAAAACATCGAGATGCATTTGGAAATGTTCTGAAATAATAGAATCGATGCCTATGGACGGACGCGTGCGACGCGGAAAGTCATGGTGTGTATCCAGCATAAAAAAAAAACCTACAGAACAATGAGATATGTGTACAGTAGTAGTTGAAACATCAGATATGGATGTATGTTAAATAAAATAAAAAAATAAAAGTATTTAAGATTTACAAAATGTAATTAGTGGTATTACAGTGAGGCATACATGTGTGTATGTAAGGCGTCCATTTAAATATGTGGCAAACGTATGTCGAGAATTGTAAATAAATTACAAGTAAAAATAGTTTTTTCAAGAAAAGTTTCATTTGAGCAGGGTACGCAAATAAAACATGCAAGAGGGTACAAGAATAGGCAATATGGTGAACGGTGCCAGAGGCAGCTGGAGAGAGAAGTGAATAGGCATTGGGTGAGAATGTGTGCTAAGGAAAAGTTTAACATGTCCTGTGCCTGAGATCGGTACTTCCCTCGGCTAATTAACTTCATACTTTGATTGCTGTATTACGGACGCCGTCAACACCCAATCGGGGGGATATAACCACATGATGATTGGACTGCTTAAGGAATACAGCAAAACAACGTAAAAAGTTAAGAAACGGATAGAAGAACCGATGGGCGGAAACGGAAAAGGTTATTTTACAATATTTCAAAAATAATAACCAATACCTAATCACTGCACTGTACGGTACATCTCAACCCTCCCCCCCCAGCCCCACCCACAATTTTGAACTATCTTTACCATTACAAGAGTAAGGCACACTGATTGAACTATTTTTGTACACTTATAGCGCTAAATAGCATTATATAACTTTAGACTATGCAGAACATATTTCATAAAAATTGAGGTGTGCTCAGTTTTGAACGATCCAGTGTTAACATTATAACTACAGATAGGGTTGTAAATGAGGTATTTGATACTTGATGTTTATTAGATGGGTGTGAGGATATTTTTAGATAGTAACTCAGAAATTGATGATAGTTACGGTGGATTGATGAACACTGAAAGCATTTTCCTGGGCTGAGTGATTTGAAAATGAATGGAGGCGGAAACAGGAGTAAACAAATAATAATAAAAATAAAGGTAGAAGAGACAATTCAAAAAATGTGATCAAGGGGGGATGATGAGCAGTTCTTACTAAAAATAACAAAACACACAAAGATGAGTGATAACAATAGAATAAGAATAACTACTTCAACAACAACACACATTTAATAGAACGGTTTAAGGGAACCAAAGGCCCAAGGGTTTATACATACCTGGTTCTTCCTCCAGCACCATACGCACGGATCGCTCCGACGACACCCTCCTCCGCTTCCTGTATACGCAGGGCTGGATTTGTACTCTTTACTGGCCTAGGCCACTGTCACCAGCCGCCCCCTACAGTATAGGTAGCGAGATGACCCCTCCCCCTTCCCTCTAGTGCAGGTAGCCAGATGACCCCTCCCCCTTTCCCTCCAGTATAGGTAGAGAGATGACTCCTCCCTCTTTCTCTCCCGTATAGGTAGCTAGATGACTCCCTTAATCCCTCCTCCTCCCCCCCCCCTTCAGTATAGGTACCCAGCTTGCCTTAACACCGCATCAGTGTCACTAATTTTTCCACTCGTTTCCAGTGCAGAAGATTCCTCTTCCTTTATGTCTCCAATGCTGCCCAAGTCCATAGCCGCCGGCCACAATGCAATTGTGCACAGAGAGCAAGGTGGCTGCTGCACAGGTGGCAAGCAGCAGAGTACTGCATTTAGACGCTCATCTGACCTCTCTGCATTGCAGCATTTGCAAGCTTGCAAATGCTGCACCAGTTTAGTCTGCTGCTTTGGTGCCCTTCCTCCTGTGGTGCCCTAGGCCATGCCCTAGGTGGCCTTGGCCTAAATCCGGCCCTGTGTATACGGCTGTACCGGTTCAGGTAGTTTCGGCCTGTCGTCGTCAGCATGCGGAAAATTGTCCGCATCACAGGGGCTCCCAGCATACCCGTATGCGTGCAGCTGCATACTACGCAGCCGCAGGCGTAAGGATAGAGAGCCCCAGACATTTGGCCGCGTCTGCAGAAAATGACGGGACCCGGTACAGGGGATACAGGAAGCGGAGGATGGCGGCGTGGGAGCGATGCAGGCTTATGGGGCTGGAAGAAGCCCGAGGTATGTATAAAATCTTTTTTTCTTTTTAGGATTCCGACGTCTCTGCTTACCTTTATAATGAAATATTAATAGAAGGTTAAGCATTCATGCAAATATAAGACAAATATGAAAGATTATTAAAAAAAATAAAATAGTAAGTAATGGAATGGATAGCACAAATACGACTGTATGAGGTGTAGATAACCAAACACCAGTATCGGAACAGAGAAAAATGTTACTCACAGCAAAGTGAATTTGAATGGTGCAGAACAAACTTAAAAAGGTACGTTTTGTTTAAATTTATTATACAAATTTAGACAGGGGGGTGGGGGGAAAGAGCAGCTGGAAGGACAGACAGCGTGGTAGACGAATTTTGGTTAGGTGGAGCATTGCTTTGCCTCGCACAATTCCTATCTGGCATCTGTGGCAGTACAGAGGGTTGGTTCCTCTGTTCTCCACACCTCCATGTACCGGGTATAATTACCCTCTACAGGTGCATAGCACCTTTGCTGGATTATATCATATTATACGCTTGTGGAGGATTTGCGCAGTGTAATCGAACATCCTGTACGCTGAAAACTGAAATAATTACAAAATAGTTACAAAAACATCAGGGGTCCACTGGATGCAGTGGAGTCTGATTCCATGCTCCTCAGGAAATGCTTGCCTGCAGTAGTGTCCATATGTCCGGCTTCTCGGGAGATAACTTCTCTGAATACTGTTGCACCGAACACAATACAACATTTGGTGTCCTGTGTCTACATATTCGAGTATTATTGGTGAGTCTGAAGATCAACACATAATCAGGTATAGCATCTGTATTATTATCAGGTAGAACATTATGTATTAATCAGGTATAGCATCTGTATTATTGGTGATACTGCAGATGACCAATAAGAAGAAAAAAATCTGTGTTGCTGACACCAATCGTCACAGTGCCACTCATACATGATTTTGTATACATAAATGATAGTAAAAAAAATATGATTTTTACAAAATAACCGACCTTTGAAAGTCAACACACATGATTGTTTGGATGTCAAATAGGGTGTGTGTACAGTCTGTGTACAGTCTGTCCTTCAAAATTGTAATAATAAGACTAGACATGAGCAATCCTGTTGGCGGATCAACTCAATTCAAGTTTTATAAGGTGAACGACAGACTGTACAAAAGGCCGATCTGACCTCGACACAGAAAATTGTTGGTAAGGTTTGAACAAATTACACATTTTTAATAAAAAATATTTTAATGTAATTCAAGTAATAACTGAGGCAACACTGATGGATGCATATGTGTGAGGTGGAACACTACACAAAGGAATGGCTTATCGCAGCAATAGGTAGCGTTTGCCATTAACAGTTTGTACGCTATTTCAAGAGCGTTTTAGAGAGATATTTGGCAAAGTATATTAATTGAAAAAGCGATTGTGTATAGATCACCAATTAACAATGTAAAATCGGATTGGGCCTTCACATTAATTTTAGATTTTTCAACAATTGCAGTAACTGTAATACGCGACAAAAATCACTCCAGGCAGCTTTTCATGAGCGATTAAGAAACAGGATTTATATATATATATATATATACAGTGGTGTGAAAAACTATTTGCCCCCTTCCTGATTTCTTATTCTTTTGCATGTTTGTCACACTTAAATGTTTCTGCTCATCAAAAACCGTTAACTATTGGTCAAAGATAACATAATTGAACACAAAATGCAGTTTTAAATGATGTTTTTTATTATTTGGTGAGAAAAAAACCTCAAAACCTACATGGCCCTGTGTGAAAAAGAAATTGCCCCCTGAACCTAATAACTGGTTGGGCCACCCTTAGCAGCAATAACTGCAATCAAGCATTTGCGATAACTTGCAACGAGTCTTTTACAGCGCTCTGGAGGAATTTTGGCCCACTCATCTTTGCAGAATTGTTGTAATTTAGCTTTATTTGAGAGTTTTCTAGCATGAACCGCCTTTTTAAGGTCATGCCACAACATCTGAATAGGATTCAGGTCAGGACTTTGACTAGGCCACTCCAAAGTCTTCATTTTGTTTTTCTTCAGCCATTCAGAGGTGGGTTTGCTGGTGTGTTTTGGGTCATTGTCCTGCTGCAGCACCCAAGATCGCTTCAGCTTGAGTTGACGAACAGATGGCCGGACATTCTCCTTCAGGATTTTTTGGCAGACAGTAGAATTCATGGTTCCATCTATCACAGCATGCCTTCCAGGTCCTGAAGCAGCAAAACAACCCCAGACCATCACACTACCACCACCATATTTTACTGTTGGTATGATGTTCTTCTGCTGAAATGCTGTGTTACTTCTACGCCAGATGTAACGGGACACGCACCTTCCGAAAAGTTCAACTTTTGTCTCGTCGGTCCACAAGGTATTTTCCCAAAAGTCTTGGCAATCATTGAGATTTTTTTTAGCAAAATTGAGACGAGCCTTAATGTTCTTTCTGCTTAAAAGTGGTTTGCGCCTTGGATATCTTCCATGCAGGCCGTTTTTGCCCAGTCTCTTTCTTATGGTGGAGTCGTGAACACTGACCTTAAATGAGGCAAGTGAGGCCTGCAGTTCTTTAGATGTTGTCCTGGGGTCTTTTGTGGCCTCTCGGATGAGTTTTCTCTGCGCTCTTGGGGTAATTTTGGTCGGCCGGCCACTCCTGGGAAGGTTCATCACTGTTCCATGTGTTTGCCATTTGTGGATAATGGCTCTCACTGTGGTTTGCTGGAGTCCCAAAGCTTTAGAAATGGCTTTATAACCTTTACCAGACTGATAGATTTCAATTACAGTACTTTTGTTCTCATTTGTTCCCGAATTTCTTTGAATCTTGGCATGATGTCTAGCTTTTGAGGTGCTTTTGGTCTACTTCTCTGTGTCAGATAGCTCCTATTTAAGTGATTTCTTGATTGAAACAGGTGTGGCAGTAATCAGGCCTGGGGGTGACTACAGAAATTGAACTCAGGTGTAATAAAACACCTTTAAGTTATTTTTTAACAAGGGGGGGCAATCACTTATTCACACAGGGCCATGTAGATTTGGAGCTTTTTTTTCTCACTAAATAATAAAAACCATCATTTAAAACTGCATTTTGTGTTCAATTAGGTTATCTTTGACTAATAGTTAACGGTTTTTGATGAGCAGAAACATTTAAGTGTGACAAACATGCAAAAGAATAAGAAATCAGGAAGGGGGCAAATAGTTTTTCACACCACTGTATATATATATATATATTTTGCATGTAATTGCTAACGCAAAGAAAACAAAAGATGAACAACTTTCACAGTTTGGGGATTCAAAAGTGCTACAGAAAAAATAGACACATTACATTATATTTGCTGACGATAAGGACAAAACTCTAGCGTTGTTTAACCATCAAACTAAAAAAAATGCTCCCCAAAAACACATTGAGGGTTACAGACCTACTATTTCTTAAAAAGAAACATGGGATCGGTTGAAAAGGGCGCCCGAGCTGCCTGTATGAAAAGGGCGCCGCCATAGACATCAATGTTATTTCTGGAAATATGGGCTACAAGGTGTAGAAAAGGGCGCCCGAGTTTTGATATAGGCTACAAGCGGGCTCCCCTTTGTAGCCCATATTTTTTCGGCTACAAGGTTTTCGGCTACAAGCGGGCTCCCCTTTGTAGCCCGTATTTTTTTCGGCCACAGTAAGGTGCCCCTCTGTAGCCCATATTATTGCCTTTTTTTTGTAGCCTAAGTTTTTATATGGGCTACAAGCACTGTAAGCCGAATTATTTCATTCCCCCACTATCCATGGCGGCCTGGAGGGGGAATAGTAATTAACACATCCCAGAGTTTTTTTCTAGCCGAAGTTTGTATATGGGCTACAAGCGCTGGAAGTCGAATTATTTCATTCCCCCACTATCCATGGCGGCCTGGAGGTGGAATAGTAATTAACACATCCCGGAGTTTTTTTCTAGCCGAAGTTTTTATATGGGCTACACCCGGCGCCTTTTTTTTTTGTAGCCGAAGTTTTTATATGGGCTACACCAAGCGTCTTTTTTGTAGCCGACGTTTATATGGGCTACACCAGGCGCCTTTTTTGTAGCCGAAGTTTATATGGGCTACACCAGGCGCCTTTTTTGTAGCCGAAGTTGGTATATATATGGGCTCCACCAGGCGCCCTTTTTACCGGCGCCCTTTTCATGTAGACCCAGAAACATACATACAAAAAATTAAAAAAGGTTTATGAAATGAGAAAAGAGTACCAGTCTTGAATACCATATGACATTCACACTTTTATTTGTAAAAAATAGTATAATAATATTAACATATAAATTAACATATATACATGTTAACATATAAATTACAATTGTATGTCGTTAAGATTTAAAATAATAAAGTTTAATAAAAGGCACTATTGAAAAATAACGATAGAACACAGGCGATATAGGAATAAGCATATAACGGTAAATAACAATAACATTTTTATTTGTAAAATAAATATTATTAACGATAAAAACTAAAATCTATTTTTAATAACGTTAAATTACAATAATGAACAAGGCGCTATTGAAAAATATAGATAAAGCACAAAAGCAAGGGATATAACGGTAAATAACAATAACAAGTTTATTTGCAAAATAACAAATATTAACGTTAAAATAACAATTATAATTTTGTGTCTTAACGTTATATTACAAAAATTAAAATTTTAGACAAGGATCTATTGAAAAATGCAGGCAAATTACTTAGGCGCTAACGAAAAATATAGATAGGGCACTGATGCAAAGAAAAAAACTTACCATGCGCCATTATCGATGCCTATTAACGATAAATAACGTTAAGCGGTCAATTTCAATGCGGCGCCATTAACATGCATATGCGGCAGGCGCCATTTTTCACTGTCCCCCTCCGGCCTTGTGTAGTCAGAAGCACAATGTTCTCTAGTGCTTCTGGAAATACTCTTTAAAGGGAGACTCTGCTGAGCAAGTCCTTTTACTAGGCCTCCCAATTCAAGCATATCATACTTAAATTCTAACAGCCTCCCTGAAAAAGGCTTGATCTGCAGATCTCTTCTTCTGGTTCAGACAGCACCCATGATTCTTTTCTTTATGTTTCACTTTTTGATGCTCGTGCTCACTCACGCTCTCTGCTTTAGGTGGTTATCCCTGGGAGAGAGAGCAAGACCTCTTGGCCTCCTTTTAACCAGGATCTCTGGGGATGCCCGACTTCTAGGTCCCTATTGACCAAACTCTCAGAATTTGCGTCACATGCGTATTCCTTACAAACTTGCATGTTCATGGAAAAGTTAAACTTGTTTGTCTGTTAAGCAACGGAGCAGTGCCAGGTGTCTTCTAAAAAAACACCTTCAAACAATCAGCTCCATCATAGGTACCGCTGAAAGCTAGAAACCTAACCTTGTATAATGTAGCTTAGCTTGGAAATATGGGCGTATGAGATGTTTATTTGACATACATCAATCTCTTAACTATGTTGATTTGTTTGCGTAATTTCACACACAAACTCACCTGTGTAATGATGCCTATGATTGTAATTCCCATCATTAGGACCAGTGGGTGTAGAAAGAAGTTTTGAACTGCAGAGGCCCAGTTCGAGTGTCCCTGGAACACCGCAGAAACCTGGTCAGACTGGAACTCACATGATTATATTTGTGTTCAACCTCTTTAAGATCACCTTGATCATGGTGAAATATCACCTTTAGTTTAGTGTTCTGTTCAATTAACCTTTGTAACAAAGCGTGGTCTTGTGTCAAAACCTGTACCCATTTGTTCCATGGCGTGTTATCTCTCAGGATGGGCACTTCCTGTAGAGCTTTGAACTTTAGAGTTCTCTTTTGAGGAATAACGTAGTCAAACCTTGACGATTGGATCCATATGGGATCTCCGCTCGCGCAATAAGTTCCCCTTGGGAAATCAAACTTGTCGGAACAATTATAAAAAGTAAAAGGAATGTGCCAGTAGACATCATGTAACAAACTTATCCTTCAGCCACTGGAGATATTGGTTTATCTTTAGGATAGATCTTTTGAATGGCAGCTGTGCATTCTGTGCTATTGAGCCAGCATGCTTTGTCACTGAATCTGATTTGCCCCGGCAAACCCAGGTACTTATATGAGAATTGCCAGCATGACAACAAGTCTACTTGTTTCACCTCTCCATCTAGTACCAAAAAATGTTGACCTCTCAGGTCATGGTGTAAGACATGTGTGGATGAAACAGGTGTCCCTAGTGATACTACTGGAAAAACTACCTGTGTTTTTCCACCGGTAGGAACTAAGGAAGTAGCAGTGCATAAAGAATTATTGCACCCTTTCCACCTGTTTAACCAGACATCTCGGTGCATCCATTCAAAAGATCCTTCCCCAGGAAAATCGATAAATCTCTCCTTGTGTCGTCTCAGTTGTAAAGGAGTTTTACCTTCTGATAAGGCTTGAGCCATTATCTTAAAATCCGCTGATAACTCAGTCTGCATAGACAGGCATGCTGTTTCCCATGCAGTACCCCTAGCATGTGCAATCATCAAGGCCGGGCTGAGGCAGAGGCGAGAAAGTCTCCAGCCTCAGGGCGCAGTGTAGGAGGGGGTGCAGGGTGGGGCAGAGGCAAGAGAGGCTCCAGCTTCAGGGCGCAGTGTAGGAGGGGGCACACAACTCACTTAGCTATCATTCCCCTATTGTGTTTGAAGCAGAGAAAAATAAGAAAAGGGGATACATGGCAGTGACTGCAAGCCAGATAACTAGAGATTAAGGTGTTGGGAGGGCCCTGGGGCGCCTCTTAGTCTAATAGCAATCAGTGTGTGACAGCTGGGGTGGGAGGGATGAAGGGGCGCACTTTGGTGTCTCAGCCTTGGGTGCTGGAGGACCTTGTCCCGGCTCTGGCAATCATCTTCTGAAAAATTATTTGAATGTGCCTTTGAGTGTACCCCTGAACTTTATAGGTGTTGTGCGTTAACTGTTCCAAAACCAAATTTCATGGCACAATGTTGGTGAAAGGTAATGAGGGTTAAGTGTGCTGGAAGTGTGATGTGAATGGCAGCTTAAATCTGCTCTTGAATGTCACACTCCCGGAGCCAACCCACTGATCCAAAGTCTTGTTAAAAGGTACATTGCAGTACAATGAGTACATGCAAAAGGTGGAGTGTGTTGTTCAGGATTACCTTGTCTTGGTGCTCTGGAGTAGGGTCCTTCTACACTGGAGAGGAACGGGCAGTAATCATAAATGTCCTTTCTCCTCCAGGAGAGAAGCGGGGAACCATACCACAGCCTGGAGTGGCCAACAGAGGGTGTCCCTGAGACAAATATATATATATATATATATATATATATATATATATATATATATATATATATATATATATATATATACACACACACACACAAAGGCCGGAAAGCAGAAGGGTTTTGGTTCTTGGAACAAGTCATAAGAATTGAGAACCAGCCACATTTTCAGGTAACCGAGAGGGTGGGGAGAGCAACCACGAGGCAGGGAGAGTCAACACAGGTAACACCATCCTCACTACATGGTTCACCATACAAGACAATCCCGCACAATCCATATTCAGCCACTTATCCTCATTCTAGATGGGTAAGTGAGGAGGTACTCTTAATTGAAAGATTGCAGAGAGTACATTCTTCCCGACCTAGAGTATGAATTTTCCCTCAGGACATAAGGGGGGCAAAGGTCCAATCAGGACAGTTGAGAACATCTTTTGTCATTGAGATGCTAATCAATTTCCCAGAAGAAAGAATACCAACCGTATTCTTCTGGGGAGGGCCACAAGGGTTAGCATGGGAGGTGAGTTTAATGGATCAGGGAACTTTTTGGAGTAGAGAGATAGAATCCTGGGATACAGATATAGATAATGTAAGTTACAAGGACGGCTGTTTTATACTAGCCTATAAAAAGTTAAATGTGACATCCTCCAGCAGGAACACCCCAGTCTCCATCGCATGCAATTGGCTGATAACAGCAAGCAGGGGCGTCGCTAGCCCTATTTGGGGGGGGCACGTACCCCCAATCTGTCCTGGGGTGCCACGGATCTCCGCCCAGCCACCCCCTCTGTCAGCGGCTCCCTCCAGCCGCCGCCGCCGCGTCACTCAGACCTCAGGATCAGGCGGCGAGCTGGCGACCAATCGTGCGGGCGCTAGGACCCAGCGCCCGCACTGATATGCGGAAGTGACATCACTTCCGCATATCAAGCGGGTGCGTCCGGCGCCCGCTGGTACTGGTCGGGTCGCTGCTGATCATGAGGTCTGCTGCGAGGTAAGGGGGGGGAGCGGCGGCGGCGGCTGGAGGGGGGCCTCCCTGTCACTCACTCACTCAATAAAGAGCCTCCCTGTCACTCACTCACTCCCTTAAGGGGCTCCCTGGCACTCACTCACTCCCTAAAGGGCCTCCCTGTCACTAACTCACTCCCTAAAGGGGCTCCCTGGCACTCACTCACTCCCTAAAGGGGCTCCCTGGCACTCACTCACTCCCTAAAGGGCCTCCCAGTCACTCACTCACTCCCTAAAGGGGCTCCCTGGCACTCACTCACTCCCTAAAAGGGCTCCCTGGCACTCACTCACTACCTAAAGGGCCTACCTGTCTGTCACTCACTCACTTCCTAAAGGGGTTCCCTGGCACTCACTCACTCCCTAAAGGGGCTCCCTGACACTCACTCACTGCCTAAAGGGGCTCCCTGGCACTCACTCACTACCTGAAGGGCCTCCCTGCCACTCACTCACTCCCTAAAGGGCCTCCCTGTCACTCACTCACTCCCTAAAGGGGCTCCCTGGCACTCACTCCCTAAAGGGGCTCCCTGGCACTCACTCACTACCTAAAGGGGCTCCCTGTCACTCACTCACTACCTAAAGGGGCTCCCTGGCACTCACTCACTCCCTAAAGGGGCTCCCTGACACTCACTCACTGCCTAAAGGGGCTCCCTGGCACTCACTCACTACCTGAAGGGCCTCCCTGCCACTCACTCACTCACTCACTCACTCCCTAAAGGGCCTCCCTATCACTTACTCACTCACTCCCTAAAGGGGCTCCCTGGCACTCACTCCCTAAAGGGGCTCCCTGGCACTCACTCACTACCTAAAGGGGCTCCCTGTCACTCACTCACTACCTAAAGGGGCTCCCTGGCACTCACTCACTCCCTAAAGGGGCTCCCTGGCACTCACTCACTACCTAAAGGGGCTCCCTGGCACTCACTCACTCCCTAAAGGGGCTCCCTGGCACTCACTCACTGCCTAAAGGGCCTCACTGTCACTCACTCACTCCCTAAAGGGCCTCCCTGTCACTCACTCACTCCCTAAAGGGGCTCCCTGTCATTCACTCACTCCCTAAAGGGGCTCCCTGGCACTCACTCACTCCCTAAAGGGGCTCCCTGGCACTCACTCACTGCCTAAAGGGGCTCCCTGGCACTCACTCACTGCCTGAAGGGCCTCACTGTCACTCACTCACTCACTCCCTAAAGGGCCTCCCTGTCACTCACTCACTCCCTAAAGGGGCTCCCTGTCACTCACTCACTGCCTAAAGGGGCTCCCTGTCACTCACTCACTGCCTAAAGGGCTCCCTGTCACTCACTCACTGCCTGAAGGGGCTCCCTGGCACTAACTCACTACCTAAAGGGCCTCCCTGTCACTCACTCACTGCCTGAAGGGGCTCCCTGTCACTCACTCACTCCCTAAAGGGGCTCCCTGACACTCACTCACTGCCTAAAGGGGCTCCCTGGCACTCACTCACTGCCTAAAGGGGCTCCCTGGCACTCACGCACTGCCTAAAGGGGCTCCCTGTCACTCACTCACTGCCGGAAGGGGCTCCCTGGCACTCACTCACTGCCTAAAGTGGCTCCCTGTCACTCACTCACTGCCTGAAGGGGCTCCCTGGCACTCACTCACTACCTGAAGGGCCTCCCTGCCACTCACTCACTGCCTGAAGGGGCTCCCTGGCACTCACTCACTGCCCGAAGGGGCTCCTTGGCACTCACTCACTGCCTGAAGGGGCTCCCTGGCACTCACTCACTGCCTGAAGGGGCTCCCTGGCACTCACTCACTGCCTGAAGGGGCTCCCTGGCACTCACTCACTGCCTAAAGGGGCTCCCTGGCACTCACTCACTGCCTGAGGGGGCTCCCTGGCACTCACTAACTACCTAAAGGGGCTCCCTGGCACTCACTCACTGCCTAAAGGGGCTCCCTGTCACTCACTATTGGGGTCCCTGTCACTCACTACCTAACTGGAGGCGCCTGTCACTCACTAGCTAACCTGGGGGTCCCTGTCACTCACTACCTAACTTGGGGGGCTACCATATTAAGGGAGCATTCTGCCTATTTATGTGAAATGCTGTCTATTTATGTGCCTCATGACTGCTGAATTCGTCTTGTTGGGAGCCTTATGATTTGTTGGGGGCCTCAAGATTGCTGAATTTGTCTTGTTGGGGGCCTCATGATTTGTTGGGGGCCTCATGATTGCTGAATTTGTCTTGTTGGGGGCCTCATGATTTGTTAGGGGCCTCATGATTGCTCAATTTGTCTTGTTGGGGGTCACGTGATTGCTAACTGCGAGACTGTGGGAAAAGCTGAATCCTTATCATATGAAACAATAGCATTAAACCTACTTTTTTAGCTTTTTAAAACAGAAAATAAAACTGGGAGGTTCTAAAAAAATTGAATACATTTTTCAGGAGTAGGATGGATGAAATTGTTTATCTTCACAGTTTATTTTCAACTTGGATTTTCCATAATGTTCATGTATGAGTTAAAACGTTTGTACAGTATTTAGTTTAAATTGCTGTTGCCACTTTGCGATAGATAAGTGACTTTTGGGTTGCAGTTTGGGCACTCGGCCTCCAAAAGGTTCGCCACCACTGTCATAATCTAATGTCCCACCATTGCTAGGTTCATGTAAATTTGTCTCCACCTGTTACCACACCTATATTCTGGTCCATGGCCCACCCATTTTTCGGTGCGGCGCGATAAGCACGCCGCACAACGTGATCCTCATATTTTTGGCACGCTAGCTGCAGTGTGCTGAATTCTGCTGCCTACAGTATGTACAGTATACGCTGTTCTCTAGTGCCTGCTCTGTGTGCTGATTTACCTCCAGTGTGTACTGTGTAAGGTGTTACTCTGTGCCTTTACTGATTGTAAACCAGCTATATTGTATGCTGATCCCTGCTACTTTCAGTATGTACAGTATTAGCTGTAAAGCCTGGTACACACATACAATTTTGATTAGCCAATTTTAGCTCTGTTCAAAAAATTCATTGTCTGTTGGCCCACTTACTGCACGGAGGTGGTAAAATTGGGGGTCAGTGATTGACCAATCAAAATTGTATGTGCGTATACATCTTTGATCTATGCCTATACTGATTGTAAATTATCCAAATAAAGGACAGGGGGCCCCATCCAATATTTCTATGGGCAGGCCCGTTATCTGTAGCTTACACCGCTGCTAAGTTCATGTACATTTGGCCCCACCCATGGCCACGCCCATTCACCTCATGGCCACGCCCATTTTTTGCCGCGGCGCATACCTCCCCGCCTGGTGCCCACAGGTGCCCCCGATCTCCAAGGACCCTAGAAACGCCCCTGACAGCAAGTGATAGAGGACACAGTCCGCGCCTGCTCAGATGGGACCAGCCAAATATGGCGTTTCCTCTCCTATTACCCCGTAAATGTGGTAATATGTCCCTAAGACTATTGTTTAATGTACTTGTGAGCATGTTTTCATAACATTAGCTCATGTTTATCCTGCTGCAGCCTGGAGGTCTGTACATCTTGGCCTGATAAGCCCTCCGGCCTTGTGTAGCCAGAAGCACAATGTTCTCCAGTGCTTCTAGAAATACTCTTTAAAGGGAGACTCTGCTGAGCAAGTCCTTTCACTAGGCCTCATCATTAGTCATCATGCACTGAACCTATAGATATCAATCATGCTTGTTTTACCACTTTCCCTGTTTAGGGAATTGATATCTCAAGGTGTGAACCATTAATATCTCAAAAAGTGTATTGACCTTGTCGCATTGTGCACTGTGAATCGTTAATGACTGCGCCCAAGCGGTCCCGAAATATTCTTCAAATTATGGCATTATACAGGTCCTTCTCAAAAAATTAGCATATTGTGATAAAGTTCATTATTTTCTGTAATGTACTGATAAACATTAGACTTTCATATATTTTAGATTCATTACACACAACTGAAGTAGTTCAAACCTTTTATTGTTTTAATACTGATGATTTTGGCATACAGCTCATGAAAACCCAAAATTCCTATCTCAAAAAATTAGCATATTTCATCCGACCAATAAAAGAAAAGAGTTTTTAAAACAAAAAAGTCAACCTTCAAATAATTATGTACAGTTATGCACTCAATACTTGGCCGGGAATCCTTTTGCAGAAATGACTGCTTCAATGCGGTGTGGCATGGAGGCAATCAGCCTGTGGCACTGCTCAGGTGTTATGGAGGCCCAGGATGCTTCGATAGCGGCCTTAAGCTCATCCAGAGTGTTGGGTCTTGGGTCTCTCAACTTTCTCTTCACAATATCCCACAGATTTTCTATGGGGTTCAGGTCAGGAGAGTTGGCAGGCCAATTGAGCACAGTAATACCATGGTCAGTAAACCATTTACCAGTGGTTTTGGCACTGTGAGCAGGTGCCAGGTCGTGCTGAATAATGAAATCTTCATCTCCGTAAAGCTTTTCAGCAGATTGAAGCATGAAGTGCTCCAAAATCTCCTGATAGCTAGCTGCATTGACCCTGCCCTTGATAAAACACAGTGGACCAACACCAGCAGCTGACATGGCACCCCAGACCATCACTGACTGTGGGTACTTGATACTGGACTTCAGGCATTTTGGCATTTCCCTCTCCCCAGTCTTCCTCCAGACTCTGGCACCTTGATTTCCGAATGACATGCAAAAGTTGCTTTCATCCAAAAAAAGTACTTTGGCCCACTGAGCAACAGTCCAGTGCTGCTTCTCTGTAGCCCAGGTCAGGCGCTTCTGCCACTGTTTCTGGTTCAAAAGTGGCTTGACTGACCTGGGGAATGCGGCACCTGTCGCCCATTTCCTGCACACGCCTGTACACGGTGGCTCTGGATGTTTCTACTCCAGACTCAGTCCACTGCTTCCGCAGGTCCCCCAAAGTCTGGAATCGGTCCTTCTCCACAATCTTCCTCAGGGTCTGGTCACCTCTTCTCGTTGTGCAGCGTTTTCTGCCACACTTTTTCCTTCCCACAGACTTCTCACTGAGGTGCCTTGATACAGCACTCTGGGAACAGCCTATTCATTCAGAAATTTCTTTCTGTGTCTTATCCTCTTGCTTGAGGGTGTCAATGATGGCCTTCTGCACAGCGGTCAGGTCGGCAGTCTTACCCATGATTGTGGTTTTGAGTAATGAACCAGGCTGGAAGTTTTTAAAAGCCTCAGGAATCTTTTGCAGATGTTTAGAGTTAATTAGTTGATTCAGATGATTAGGTTAATAGCTCGTTTATTCATGATATGCTAATTTTTTGAGATAGGAATTTTGGGTTTTCATGAGCTGTATGCCATAATCATCAATATTAAAACAATAAAAGGCTTGAACTACTTCAGTTGTGTGTAATGAATCTAAAATATATGAAAGTATAATGTTTATCAGTACATTACAGAAAATAATGAATGTTATCACAATATGCTAATTTTTTTGAGAAGGACCTGTATATATCAAAGTTGAATTAGGAGACACTGGCTCTCGGCTTCTGAAGGACAGGCCTGGCGATTGTCCCTTTGAATGTCTCTTTGGCATTTGTGGTTTTATGACAGATCTGCTTTTCTGACTTAGCTATTAGCATTCCTAGGAACTAAGAACAAGGAATGTGAGGTGGATCTGCTTTAACCTCCCTTGCGGTTAATTTTTTTTGCCAAATTGGCAAAAATCCTTTTTTTTAAAAATGTTTTTGTTTTGTTTCATGTAAAGCTACCAGAGTGGTAGCTACATGAAACACCACTAGAGGGCGCATGTGTCCCTCTAGTGCAATCGTCGCCAGCATCAATAGCAAACAGGGGAACGCGTATATAACGTGTTCCCCTGTTTGGCTTCTCCTGTCACCATGGCGACGATCGGGATGATGTCATGGACGTCAGCCGATGTCCTGACGTCAGGCGCACCCGATCCAGCCCATAGCGCTGCCCGGAACTCATTGGTCCGGGAAGCGCAGGGCTCTGGCAGGGGGGGCCCTCTTTCACCGCTGCGTGCGGCCGATCGCCGCAGAGCGGCGGCGATCAAGCTGTGCGCGCGGCTAGCAAAGTGCTGGCTGCGCGCACAGCACTTTGAATGGGGCGAATCGCCCCAGTAGAGCCAAAGAAATCCTCCTGCGCGGCATAGCCCGAGCTCAGCTCGGGCTTACCGCCAGGGAGGTTAATAGTTGATTACCCTCTCTCTAGGGGAGAAAAAAAAACATTTCCCCCAGAGTACAGGCCTGGGCTGAAGGAAACACTGTTTTTTTTTTTTAAAAAAAAACAGGCTAAGACTTAACTGGATACTCTGAATCATGTTTTGTGTGCTTGATTTTGTGCAATTGCGCAAGTGGCGAAGGCGAATCCATGACAGTTGGATTTTGTTGGTGAAATGAAGAAAGCTTTATAAGCTTGTATTCTTGATTTTTTTTTTATAGATTCAGATATAGCTTTCTTTCTTCATGCTGCCACTTTAATTAGGGTATATATGATTTCTTACTTAACCAAAGGATGTCTGGATTAGTGTCCTGTTATTAGTACTAAAAAAACATATCTAGATCATCTGATATTTCCCACAGATTTTCTTTGTTTTATAACACTCTTTTGTTAAGCCGCCAATGGTGGGCGTTAGGCTTAGGAAATTGATATCTGAAGCAGTTAAGAACAGCGTCCTGGTCTGACACCAAATGTTGTGTATAAGTCTGGAGCAAGATCATATTTGATTAATTAATCTGCTTTAATAGTTGATTACCCTCTCTCAAGGGAAGACATTTCCCCCCAGAGTATAGGCCTGGGCTGAAGGAAACACTGTTTTGTTTTTGTTTTGTTTTTTTAAAAAAAAAAACAGGCTAAGACTTAACTGGATACATGTTTTGTGTGCTTGATTTCGTGCAATTGCGCAGGTGGCGAAGGCGAATCCATGACAGTTGGATTTTGTTGGTGAAATGAAGAAAGCTTTATAAGCTTGTATTCTTGATTTTTTTTTATAGATTCAGATATAGCTTTCTTTCTTCATGCTGCCACTTTAATTAAAGGAACACGTTCGATTAACACAGAATTGTTTGGGACGTGCTGTAAAGTACAGGTGTATACATTTGACTGCTAATCTGTTTGTTTACTGTTATCAAATTCCTTTCACACTTCCCTGACGCTAATTCTGACAGGCCAGTGAACCATGAGAGGAGGGGGATTCCAGCACACTTTTAACCCTGTGTGTTAGAGAAAGCTCTCACTGCAGCTTCTTGTCTATGAGAGCTGTCTGCAGAAGAGCAGAGGAAATGTATCTTATGTGCAACTTAAACATTTGTAATAGTATGTGAAAGCTGACTCCAGAGGCATAACTGCTTCAATATTACACTGTTCTTAGCATGTCAGACTGCAGAGATTCACCTATGCAAATGAGACATTCCAAACGTAGCTAAAATCTATACATAATGAATTACAGATTTTGCCTCTGATATTTAACATGAAAAGTAGGAAAATGTTTACACCGCTACTTAGACATTATTTGTACATTGTCATTTTAGAACGCTTGGTTTGATAATGTTCCTTTAAGGTATATGATTTCTTACTCAACCAAAGGATGTCTGGTTTAGTGTCCTGTTATTAGTACTAAAAAAAAACATATCTAGATCATCTGATATTTCCCACAGATTTTCTTTGTTTTATAACACTCTTTCGTTAAGCCGCCAATGGTAGGCGTTAGGCTTAGGAAATTGATATCTGAAGCAGTTAAGAACAGCGTCCTGGTCTGACACCAAATGTTGTGTATAAGTCTGGAGCAAGATCATATTTGATACATTGAAACTATTTGTAAATATAATATCAATTCTAGAATGGGACTTCTTTACAGTGGATGGATAGTGTACTGTTTATGGGCTCTGCCTCTGACAGAGGGGACCAGGGTTCAAATCTTGGCTCTTCCTGTTCAGTAAGTCATTAGTTTATTAGGCTATTTAGTGAGGAGACTTTAGGCAAGACTCCCTAACACTGCTACTGCCTACAGAGTGCGCCCTAGTGGCTGCAGCTCTGGTGCTTCGAGTCAGGTAGAACAAAAGTATGGAGTCTTTATGATTGTTTAAGTTTATCTCTTTGTTTTTGAGTTAATTTATCTTTAGATTTCTTTCTCTTTAGAGTTCCACATGTGACCGCACTCATGTAGTGCAGGCGCAGAACTACTGCGCCTGCACAGAACACTCCAGACCACGTGAGCACGATCACAAGCGGGGCTCATGCAAGCACAGAAGATTCTGACCTGGCAAGGTTGGCATCTGTAATGGAGGGGACCCTGGGCCACCAGCTGTGAGTGGAGCTGCGGTGAGGGCTCAGGACGGCTGCCAGGGGCTGGAGGAAGCCCCAGGTAAGTAAATTTTCTTTTTTTTTATGCTGCTCGGACCTTCCTTTTAAGATGCATATTTATATCTCCACACCATATCAGTTTTAATGATAAGAAAAAGCTCAGCAATCTTACTGAATATAGTTAAGGGATTTTTAGGTGGTAAATAGTAGTTGATAATGTTTATAATTCTCCCTTTTAGCTCTCCCATTAATATTATAAAATGAAAAGAACAGAAGGTGCATAAGTCGGCACTTCTTTTATTCCAAAGGGTGGTAACACGTATTATCACAACAGTAATAAAGAGGTGCACATACCATGAGGTAGAGGCTGTGAGCTGGTGATGGGTGCTGGGCACAGATTAGCCTTATGGCTGTTTCGCGCTGTATACACGCTTCTACGGAGGCTACACCTCATGGTATGTGCACCTCTTTATTACTGTTGTGATAATACGTGTTACCACCCTTTGGAATAAAAGACAGTCACCAAGCAGTGCCGACTTATGCACCTTCTGTTCTTTGCATTCTATGGGCTTGATTCACAAAGCGGTGCTAACTGTTAGCACGCCTGTGAAAAGCCCCTTAGCACGTCTAAAAGAGCTTTTCGCGCACTAATTTGCGCACGAAACGCATTGTTATGCGTGCAAAATTTTGCGCACGCACTGCACAGAGTGCAGGGGGCGCTCCGCGCGAAGTGCCCATTAAAGCCTATGGGACTTGGCGTGCGCATAGGACATTGCGCGCAAAACTTTGCGTGCGCAAAGCACAATCTGATTGAGAAATCCGGTGCTAACCTACTTAGCACCCTGGTTAGCACGTCTAAAGACTTTAGACTTGCTAAGTAGGTTAGCACCGCTTTGTGAATCAAGCCCTATGACTGTTTGTATGTAAGCCTGAGCACGCTGAGTGTACCAAAGGTCAGGAAAGCTGTGTGTCCTGCCATTTTCCCTCACTGCATGCAGAGTGGGCTGTAGTGCCGACTACCTTTTTCTCGCCTGTACCCTCCCAACATATTATAAAATGACCTTCATTCACTCTTTATGCTTTTGGTGATTTGTATTGAAAAGCTCTTTTTCAACAGGGTGATGACTTCCTTATGTTATATTGGAATTTGAACCAATCTGTACAGAGTCTTTGATATTTTTAATTCAGATATCTAGATTGTGGTGATGTTAAGAATTGTGTTTCCTGTATTCACAGGATGTCAGGGTTTTTTTTCTAACCACTTAACCCCATAGGCTATTTTACCCTTAGAGCAAAGAGCCATTTTCCCCTGTCAGTGCTCCTCCCGTTCATTTGGCCATAACTTTCTCACTGTTTATCACTGCTTATCACACCTAAATAATCAATTTCTTGGGGGTTTTTTTCACCACAATTTGTAGTAATTACTTTATTTTCTATGCATTTTAGGGGTAAAACAAGGTAAAAAAAAATAAAAAATACCATTTCTCAAATTCCATCCCCTATAGTTTTAAAATAAACAATGCTACTGTAAATTAACCCCATACATTTTATTTGCCCATTACAGCATAGTTATTTGTGTGCTAGGCGCTGTACAAACACATGTCTATCTCGTCATGTCACATCAGGTATCCTTTAAGATGAATCTTATGCCTCACTTGCTGTACCCTCTTCAGACACTTCCCATTCATATTCGATGCTGACACATGCTTTTTGTGTCAGCATTAAATGTCCTCTTACCTAGGCCCTCTTACTTTGATTTGGGGTGATTATGCATTTCCAACGGGCTTAAATCACATGTTTTCAGGTAAGAAACTCTCAGGAGAAGATATAACGCTCAAAAACATGTTGCCATTGGGAGTACTTCTAACTAGGCAAGAGTTACTAGATAAGGGGCAGGGTTCTCATCTTATCCAGTTTGAATACCTCCAATTGATTCATTTTCTTAGGCAGTGCCTGAGGGAGGGGTATGATGTGAGGGATCTTAGGTATGTTGAGATACAAATATTTTCTGGATAGAAAGCCGCTGTCCATCTATTATAAACTGCTATTGGATGTCATTTATGATGCCAAACCATCTGACCTAGCTAAATGGCTAAATACTGAATTCTCTGAGGAAAAATGGGATAAAGCGTTTTTGTGAACAAGGCTTCCATTTCTGGTAGAGGAAAAAAAAAGCTTTTAAAATACTTTTTTGGTGGTATAAGGCCTGGTTTATACTGACAAGTGCCCCTGATAAAATCCTGATGGGCAATGCACAAAGGATGAGGATGAACGCCGAAGCACCCCTGGGAGGTGCTTGAAGAGTCTAAAGGAAAGACTGAACAAATTATATATATATATATATATACATTTTTATTTACAAGAATGAGGAGATGTATTCTGGTCAAAGCCAGTATGTGGCCACAGTCTGGAGGGCAGGCTTATTGGGAAGCATTCTGCTGAAGCTTCTTGAGCTTTGCTCTGAGCTTCTTCTTTTTTTCTTGACTCAGCTTTCCCTCGAGGATATTTGGTTCTTTTACTGGTTTTTGTTGCCGCACCTCTTCTTTATCCTCGGCCTGAAACCTCACTGTTTTCTTTGTTTTTTTCTTTTCTCCAGCTGGGTCAGTTTTCTTCTGAATAGGATGGCTTTTACGCTCCTTTTTCTGCTGGGCAGAGATCTGTATTTTCTTCTGCCTCTTGTCCTTTCTTACATCTTTCTCCTCCGTTCCACGCTCTACATCAGGGTCCATTCTCCTGGCTCTCCCTGGGATAAGCGAACGCAAAATGTCAGCCAGCATAAGGTCCATCTCTAGACCTTTGGGGACATTTGCTTTTTCTTTTTCTTTCATCAAAGCTGCAGTTTCCACCTTCACGGATTTGATCATTGTCTCGATCTTGTTTAATTTTGATCGGCATCTGAGGCTGTAAAAGATAATAAATATATCACATTATGTAATACAAGACATGGTCAATGTAAATAAGAGTACGGTACATTGATAGAGCAAGAGTGTGACTCAGTCAATTAATTAATCAGTGGAAACTAATTTTAATATGTCACATGATTTTGCAAGTTTTTCTTCTATCTTACAACCCCAGTGGTTTACAACCCCAATTTATGATAGTAAAACAGCAAAGATCTGAGGCAGATCCCTTGCAGATATGAGACAGTGAAAAACTGTAGATTTATGAATTGGTCAGGGGAAGTTTTTTATTGACTGCTCCTCTCAACCCGCCCCTCCCTCCCCCCCCCTCCCCCCCCAAAAAAAGCCACTGCTGGGTGGCTGGGTTCCTTTTCTCCCTTCATCCCTACAGAGTTGCAAACGGTCTATAAGAAGAGGGTTAACTCACATAATCACCGCTTCCAGCGTCAGGTCTCCATAGCCACAGCGGCGTCATGTGACACATCTTCAGGACATTCCACCTTGTAATACGCTGGCATGTTCTGAAGGTGTATCCAGGGGCGTAGCAATAGGGGGTGCAGCGGTAGCGACCGCATCGGGGCCCTTGGGCCAGAGGGACCCCGAAGGGCCCTCCCTCAACTACAGTATTAGTACTCTATTGGTCCTGTGCTCATAATAATCACTTATATATATACATTGAGTAGTGGTAATTAACGAGCTCTTCCCCATCCCCTTCTTGCACCTCTGACACTGTAGTTGCCATTGGCAGGTTTTGGTGCGTCGTATCAATTGTTATGTATAGAGTGCCTGGGGGGCCCCATTGTAAAACTCGCATCGGGGCCCACAGCTCCTTAGCTACGCCACTGGGTGTATCATATTGCGGTGCTGTTTCCATGGAGACCTGATGCTGGAAGCAGGAATTAGGTGAGTTAACCCTCTTCTTAAAGCCCGTTAGCATCTCTGCAGGGGGGAGGGAGTTTATAAAAAATAAGCAATAGAGCCTGTGACGCAGCTGGTAGCAGGTGGCCTGGGAAAAGTGCTTCCCTGCTCTAGAGGGCGGAGGGGAGCACTGAAGGTTGCAGGGTAAATTACTTCACCCACATTTATATCTCTGCACTCTCGACCTCCCTCTAGAGGCTGGACAATGTATCATGGAAGCACTCCATACAGCCTTCTGGGAGGGGTCGTGTCTAAACTGCCACTCTCCCTACTTACTATTACAGCTGACGGAAGGGGTTGTGTACCCAGGGCTAGTGATTATAGATACTTACTAGGTGCGGCACCAGTAGTAGCCTCCAATAATTAATCCTATTAACAAGCCGATTGCTAGGATGATGATGATGACCAAAAGCCATGTTGGAATTTCTGTAAAAGAAGGAAAGAGAGAGAATTATGAGCAGAGATGATCACACTGGGTCTGTAGAAAAATGCTTTCACACCTCTTGTTACAAGAAGGCACGGCCAGGGCCGGCCTTTGGCCTGTGCGACCGGAGCGGTCGCACAGGGCGCCGGCCGCCGGCTTCCAGGGGGGGCGCCGCGCCGCTCTCCTGTCGCCCGGCCGCATATTGTATATGCTCAGCTCACTTGTTGCGGCAGCTGCGGGCTCCGGATTAGTTGCGCCGCGGCGCCGTCCGACTGTCTCCCTCTCTGACTGGCTCCGCCCCCTGGTGCCGCTGGGGGTGATGGGGGCGAAGACCAGCAACAACTGCTGCAGCCTCTTGGGGTCGGAGACAGTGTGAGAGTCTCCGCCCCCCGTGACCATGATTGGAGGAGGTTGGAAGCGCGCGGCGTCACAGTGCAGCCACCCTGACCTGGCTGTGTGACAGTGGAGTGGGTGACTGGGTGTGACTGTCCCCTCGGGACCCGGGCTCCATCTCCCCAACTGACGTACCCCACACCACACCAGACCAGACCAGTCCAGTCCAGTCCAGTAGTAAAAGTAAGGCTCCGCTCTGTGTATATATATGCTAATGGTATATAGATCTGGTAGGCAGCCTAAGCATATATATATATATATATATATATATATATACACATATATATATATATATATATATATACACATATATATATACACATATATATATATATATAATATATATATATATATATATACACATATATATATATATAATATATATATATATATATATATATACACATATATATATATATATATATATATATATTTATATATTATACATATATATATATGTATATATATATATATATATATATATATACATACATACATACATATGTATATGTATGTATATGTATGTATATGTATGTATATATATATATATGTATATATATATATGTGTATATATGTATATATATGTATATATATGTATATGTGTATACATATGTATATGTATATATATATATGTATATATATATGTGTGTATATATATATATATATATATATATATATATATATATATATATACACATATATATACATATACACACACACACACACACACACACTAAGTGGGGGTCTGCCTATATACATACACACTAAAGGGGGGATCTGTCTACACTAGTAGCCTATATACACTAAGGGGGGGGGGATCTGCCTATTATAGGCAGATCCCCCCCCCCCCCTTAGTGTATATAGGCTACTAGTCTTGTATATGTAGGCAGATCCCCCCTTTAGTGTATATATAGGCAGATACCCCTTAGTGTATATATTATATATACACACACTAAGGATCTGCCTATTATATATACACTAAAGGAGGGGACTTGCCTAGAAGACTAGTAGCCTATATACACTAAAGGGGGGGGTCTGCCTATAATAGGCATACCCCCCCCCCTTAGTGTATATAGGCTACTCGTCTTGTATATGTAGGCAGATCCCCCCTTTAGTGTATATATATTAGGCAGATCCCCCTTAGTGTATGCATTATATATACACTAAGTATTTATAGCGCCGACATAGTACACAGCGCTGTACAGAATATATGTTGTCTTGTCCTGTCCCGAAGAGGGGCACATAATCTATCCCTAGCATAGTCATATGTGTATGTATGTATGTATTGTGTAGTGCATGTATCATAGTCTAGGGACAATTTTTTAGGAGGAAGCCAATTAACTTATCTGTATGTTTTTGGGATGTGGGAGGAAACCAGAGTGCCCGGAGGAAACCCACACAGACACAGGGAGAACATACAAACGCCTTGCAGATAGTACCCTGGCCGGGATTCAAACCAGGGACCCAGTGCTGCAAGGTGAGAGAGCTAACCACTACGCCACCGTGCTACCCGTACACTAAGGAGGGATCTGCCTACAAGACTAGTAGCCTATATACACTAAGGGGGGGATCTCCCTATAATAGATAGATCCCCCCTTAGTGTATATAGGCTACTAGTCTTGTATATGTAGGCGGATGCACCATTTAGTGTATATATAGGCAGATCCCTACTTAGGGCCCTTTTACACTTTCAGTTAAAACTGAAAGAAAACTGATTTTCAAAGTAAGTACCATGTTTTCCTGTGGCTCCTTTCACACTGAACGCATTTTAACTGAAATCTTCTTCCCAGTGCACTGCTATGGGAAAAAACGCGTACTAACGCATACTAACTGATTAAGTGTAAACGGGGCCTAAGGGAGGCAGATTCCTGAGTTTTCTCTTAGGTGATATTTTTACACCTTGTCATAAAATGCATTTTTAACCACAAGTATACAAGAAAATACAATAATTTTGATAGCACTTTTTCACAAACTTTTAAGTACTTTTCCAAATGTAAAATACAGTTCCGGAAAAGTTATTTTAAAGTGAAGATGAAAATTATCTCATAGAAGATAATGTTATAAACTGTTCTTATCACCTTGCTTCGACACCATCGTCTCACAGACTGTGAGATCACTTGACTCTCCACACAGCAAACAGTAGATAGACTTTCTCAGGCTTCTCCAATGTTTCCGTTATTTATTCAAGTCACAGAAAGACAGATAGATACAGTCATCATATCCTAGCTATGCAAATCTTCATGTTGCATTATAAGCTCATGATTAGACTCCCTACTGAAGTCTATCAGGTACCTTCTTCCTACCTACGTTCCACTAAACTACCTATGTACAGCAAACATTATATCAGATTACATAAAGGAATAACATGCTTAGAGGTCCAAGTCGGCCTTGCGAGCTAGTGCAGAAGGAAGAAGCAGAAGTGAGTTCTCCATCGCTCGCTCCAGATTTAATACCGGCTAGGAAAGAGTTAAATATGACATCATCTTCGCCACCCCCTATATCAGTCTATTGGTGGACCCACTCATGGTGTCATCATACCCGCCTACTTGATTAATAATCAATGAGACATTTGACATACATGCAGGAATGTGAATATTTACAAAACATGACTGATGTTTATTGTTCCAGGCCCAGGTCAGGGAGACCTGCGGCCTTGTTCAGAACAGCTTCTTGGTATGTTCTAGTTCTGCTGACAGAACTACAGATTTTCTCTCTTCAGAGAAAATCCCCTTAAAGGGCAGGTCTGCTCATCAAGCCTTTTTGACTAACTCAGTCCAAATAACTGAGGCCTACTTAAATTATAACAGATAACTCAGGATAAAAGGGTGTGTGTGTGTGCGTGCGTGCGTGCGTGTAGGATGAATGGGGGTTGGGGGGGCACCAAAATCTGGTTACGCTCAGGGCGCTGTGAAACCTAAGGCCGGCCCTGGGCACGGCTGTCCTCTAATGTAACAAAATATTACCTGCTTCCAGAACTTCCTCAACTTCTGGCAGATCCATTGCAGAACCTGAAATATAAGCAGAAAACATTATTAGTGCGAGCTGATTAGCTGATAAATGTGTTTCCATGTTACAGGTGGAGTGACGTTATATCAATAGTAAGGGGCCCGAATGTTGAGGGATTCAGGAAGATGCTCCGGCCTGGATGTAGACTGTCACTGGGAGCGGATCCGAGATAAAAAACTAACTATAACAAATAACTTGTCTATATATCTTATCTAAAGTTTAAATAGTTTACACAGCAAATTTAGCTGCAAACAACTTCAACAGAATATGATTATTTCTTCCTGTGAAAACAATGACAGCAGCCATGTTGTTTGTAAACCTTACACACAGGCAAGCTGATCTGCATCTCCAGCACTCAGCCTGTGAAAACCTAATTGCCCCTCCTCCTCCCTCCTCCCCTCTGCCTCTGAAATCCCTGGCTAGTAACACCTCCCCCTCCTCCTGCCCAGACTGAGATCCCACAAGCCCTTGCTACTGTCTGAAAATGTCAAGGCACTCTGAAAAGCTGTGGGCAAGGCTTGTTTAGTTTATAGGGAATCAGAGTATTAAAACAAAAACAAAAATGTATGTGGCTTGAGGAATGCCCTATGAACAATATGAAAGGAACACAATTATTATTATTATTATTATTTATTTATATAGCGCCAACAAGAAAAAAAAGACAGGAAAACATTTAAAATTGCCAGATCGCGAAAAACTCAGAGTGGCATGATCGCTATGTGATTTTCCTATACTTTAGATATTTTACTAGCAGATTGGTGTATATTGCAAAATATATGCTATTGGGCACCAAAGAAGAAATTTGGGTGCCCAATAAATAGCAGGGCCCATCCAACCGAAATTTTTAGTTTTAAGAATTAGTGTTTTGATAATGTTTTGAAATTAATTTTGAGAATTATAATATCGTAAATTATCATTTTGGGCACCACCAGGGGGATCTTAGGGTTAGGCCCCACCAGGGGGGTCTTAAGGTTAGTCATCGGTAGAGGGAGAGTTTAGTGTAAGAGTAGGGTTAGGTTCAGTTGTAGTAAAATATCAGTAAGAACACCAATGCTTTACTATGCCTATTACGACTGTAAATATAGTTTTATTTTCATTGTTATAGACGATATTTTGCAATTTTATTACCGTTATTTAAACATATTTATTATTCTATTTTAGATAAAGATGAAGAAATTATAAAAATATTGTTATTGACAATAGCTTAAAATTTCTGCTACACATACGTTTTGTGACTTTTGATGTATAGTGTGCTGTGGGCAGGGCCAGCCCGCTCATGAGGCGGGGTGAAACTTTTGCCTCAGGCGGCAAATTTCCAGGGGCGGCATCAGCCCGTCCGTGCGGGGAGCCGGCCGCCGAGCTGGAGGGGTAGCTGGCAGGACGGGGGTATTGGGCCTAGCGGCGGGGAGGGGGGGTCGGACCCCCCCCTCCCTCGCCTGGGTCCCCCGTCCTCCGCTCCCCTCCAGCTTTACATAGAAGCAGCCGCTATTTGTAAGAGGCACGGGTGGGGAGGACTCACCTCTTCCTCGATCCAGCGTGCGCTCCACTGACGTCACTTCCTGCAACGCTGCAGGAAGTGATGTCAGTGGAGCGCACGCTGGGAAGAGGTGAGTCCTCCCGCCCGTGCGTCTTACAAATAGCGGCTGCTTCTTCTATGTAAGGCTGGAGGGGAGCGCAGTTCGGGGGACCCAGGCGAGGGAGGGGGGGGGTACGACCCCCTCCCCGCCGCTAGGCCCAATACCCCCGTCCTGCCAGCTACCCCTCCAGCTCGGCGGCCCCCCAGAGCGCCCCCCACCGGGGGGGGGGGGGGGGTTGGCGGCGGAAAAAATTTTTTTGCCTCAGGTGGCAAAAAGTCTAGGGCCGGCCCTGGCTGTGGGTTCATAAAAGAGCACAGGGAGCAGGTTTTGGGACTATTGATGTCAGGGTAGAGGCGATAGAGGTTCCAGCCTCAGGGCGCAGTGTAGGGGGGTGCACAAGTCACTCAGCAATCAGTTCCTTATTGTGTTTGAAGCAGTGTGAAATAAGAAAAGAGGATACATGGCAGTGACTGCAAGCCAGATAAGATTAAGGTGTTGGAAGGGGGTTGGGGGCCCTAGGGAGCCTTTTAGTCTAATAGCAATCAGTGTGCGACGGCCGGTGTGGGAGGGGCGCACTTTGGTGTCTCAGCCTTGGGTGCTGGAGGGCCTTGTTCCGGCTCTGATTGATGTAGAGAGTGTACTGTGGGTTGATGGTAGGCACAGGGAGCAGGTTGTGTGACTATTGATGTATAGTGTATTGTTGGTTGATGGCAGGGCATAGGGAGCAGGTTGTGTGACTATTGATGTATAGTGTACTGTGAGTTGATGGCAGGGTACAGGGAGCAGGTTGTGTGACTATTGATGTATAGTGTATTGTTGGTTGATGGCAGGGCACAGGGAGCAGGTTTTGTGACTACTGATGTATACCATGTCCTGATTCATTGATTCCCTGGCTAAGGAATCGCGGCCCGGGAATGCGTTGCATGCACGCGATCGGCCGCGGGAGCACGCGGGAGTGCACATGCAGCCTTTTGGAAGTATACTATACGTCCAAAAGGCCAAAGTAGTTAATGAAGGATGACATTTGATACTTACCGCCGGATGGTGGGGGTGGAGCAGAAGTCACACCCGGATCCACCGTCTTCTTCACCTCTGTGAAAACAAAAGGAAAAGCATTGAATGATTAGTGGCGTTGAGCATGAAAACTTTTCCAGCATAAGAAGAGTTATTTCCCCACAAACACCAATCAGATCCCAGCAGAGGAAATGCAACTCGGTACGGCTACTTAATGAGATGCTAAGAATTCTGAGTTCATGCAGTTTTTATGCTTTTTCTATGAACATTTATGAAGATATAAAATGGACCATCTGCTGTATCTGATTGATCCTGCTTCACGTTGTACACATTTGCATAAAATTATCTTCCATCGCAGAATTAAAAGACAACTATCAATAAGTTTTTCTGTAAATGCCTTTAATAAGTAGGAATGACTTTGACTGTAAATAAAGTACCAGGTTTGAGGCCTTTACCATTAACAGTGGAAGAATGGCAGCAATTTAAATATTCCCCATGAAAATCAAAAGGTAAATTTTGACTGGCTGTTCTAGGCTCCACCCACCTTCCTGAATATTAATTCCAGGTACCCAGTAAGCAACTGTGCCAAGTTTGAGAACCCTGATATTAACAGAGTAAGAATTGCTAAAATCAAACATATTTGATAGGCTGTTTGTGGCACAGCCACTTTTCTGAATTTGAACCCCAATGATCAACTGTACCAGGTTTGAGGCCTCTACCAATAACAGTGGAAGAATAACAAAAATGTAAACATTCTTCTTGGAAATCAATAGGTACATTTTGATTGGATGTTGTAGGATCCACCCACTTTCCTGAATATTAATTCCAGTCACCCAGTGATTTTGCAAAGTTTGCAAACTCTGTGCTTATCAATACAAGAATGGCTAAAATGAACCAAACCAACCTGATTGGATATGTATGGCCCCTCCCCTTTTCTGATTTTGAACCACTGATTAGCTGTTTTTGGCCCCTCCCCTTTTCTGAATTTGAACACCAGTCACCCAATGATTAACTGTACCAGGTTTAAGGCCTATGCCATTAACAGAATGGCAGCAATTTAAACATTTCTCTTGAAAATTAATAGGTGAATTTGGATTGACTATTATAAGCTCCACCCACTTTCCTAAATATTAATTCCACTAGTCACCCAGTGACCAAAAAGTTTGAGAACCCTGCTATTAACATTGTAAGAATGGGAATAGTTTGTCATGACAAATATCTGCCAGATCTCAGGCTTAAAGCTTGTTACTGAAAAAAATGACATAGATAAAAGGCATCCTTACCTGATGACCATAGAGGGAAGGAATGGGCTAATCCAAAGAGGATTGCGAAAAGCATCCAAAAACGCAACAAAAGCATTCTCTCTCGAGACACAATATTGCAATAACACTCTCCACTACCACTCAGTGTTATCTGAGCCTCGAGCCCTCAGTGCTCCGCCTTTTATCAGGGCTGTGCACTGTGACATCATCAGAGGAGCTCCTTTGTGACATCATACCCTGCTGATATCATAGACTGAAGCCAGAGAACAGCTGTGGACTGCGTTGCTATGGTAACTATAACACACAACTGTAAACAAACACTGATGCCCTTTACTTAACATGAAATATGATTATAATTGCATGTGTTGACAGTGCTGAGGTTTCATGAAAGAATATTAGAATACACATGAATATCATTAACCCTTAGGCTAGGAGCACACTAGGCAGAATCGCTAGTGTTGCGGAAAATGCTAGAATTCTTGCCCATAATGAAAATCTATGGGATGCATGAAAACAATGCATTTATGTGCTTCTTTAAAAAATAATTCACAACTTGCTGCATATTTCTCAAAAAACGCACATAAAACACACAGAATGGGCTTGATTCACAAAACGCTGCTAACTGTTAGCACGGCAGTTAGCATGGCTTTTCGCGCGTCTTAGCGCGTTTTCGTGTAACAAACGTGTTTTGCTCAAAAAAGGGTTATTGCACGCAAAAATTTGTGTTTGTGCGTTAACACAATTTTTTCACGCATTAACATTCGTGTTTGTGCGATAACACAAATTTATCATGAGAACACGACCGTTAACTCGCTAAAAATTCCCGTTAACGCAAATTTTTTGCGTGATAAACGTTATCACGCAAAATTTCACGCGAAGCACTTTTCACAGCGTGCTAACAGCACCGTTTTGTGAATCAAGCCCAATGTATTTCAATGGAGATGCAGAGGACAACATTTTTGCATGCATTTTGGTTACTTTTTCATTAAATAAATATGATACTGTATTTTACTGTATTGAAAAAGGAAAAATATTGAAAAACACAAAAGCAAAAATACAATCGCAGACAAAAATGCATAGAAAAATTTAAAAACGCACAATGCAGAAAACTCATGGTTTTCCACACTGCCTAGTGTGCTTCTATCCTCAATGGATATCTGAGGTGATTAAAGTGTAAATAGCTTTACTTGCCTTGGGCTTCTCCTAGCCACTAGAGTGTCCCTCGCTGCAGCTCCGGTCTTCTCCTGGGTCCCGCTGTCAGTCCTGTAGTGCCTACTGCGCATGTGTGCACCTGTCACGAACACGCTTCTGCTGCGATTGTTTGATGATCCACTGTGGAACTGACAGCGGGACCCAGGAGAAGACAGATAAGACAAACAGACTTCTAGAGACTGGAAGAAGCCCCAGGTAAGTAAAGGTATATACACTTTATAGCTTTATAACAAATGGATCGAGTCCCAGCTTCATGACGCCATCAAGCCGCAACCTGGTCCATTCGGCCTAGTGAGGAAGCAAACAGCGGTAGTGTACAGAGGGGAGTGCAATCGCTGCTGGAGACAAGGATGGGTGAGAGATACTTATGTACCAATGCAGTACGCTGCTTGATTGCAGAAATGGGAGGGAGTATATCAATCAAACGAATGGCTGTTTATGGCTCTGCAACCTTTTCTAAATTTGAACCCCAGTCACCCAATGACTGACTGTAGCAGGTGTCAGGTGTCTGCCATTTAGATTGTAAGAATAGCTGCAGTTTACACTTTATAATGTTAAATGAATGGCTGGAATTTGATTGGCTGTTTTATGCTCCCCTCACTTACCCTGAATTTTTTGCCTCGGTCACCAAGTGACCAACTGTGCCAATATTACTGTAACTACTGGACAGTTCTGGGAATTCTACAAAATTGTGCACATTAGGGAACAGTTTGTCATGACAAATATCTGTCATATCTCAGACTATAAAGCTTGTTAGTGAAAGAACTACATAGCTAAAAAGCATCCTTACCTGATGACCATAGAGGGAAGGAATGGGCTAATCCAAAGAGGATTGCCAAAAGCATCCAAAAACGCAACAAAAGCATTCTCTCTCGAGAGGCAATATCGCAATAACACTCTCCACTACCACTCAGTGTTATCTGAGCCTCAAGCCCTCAGTGCTCCGCCTTTTATCAGGACTGTGCACTGTGACATCATCAGAGGAGCTCCTTTGTGACATCATAGCCTGATAATATCGTAGACTGAAGCCAGAGAACAGCTGTGGACTGTGTTGCTATGGTAACTGTAACACACTACTGTAAACAAACACTGATGCCCTTTACTTAACATGAAACATGACTATAATTGCATGTGTGGACAGTGCTGAGGTTTTATGAAAGAATATTAGAATACACATGAATATCATTCACCCTTAGGCTAGGAGCACACTAGGCAGAATCGATAGTGTTGCGTAAAACGCTAGAATTCTTGCCCATAATGAAAATCTATGGGCCGCATGAAAACAATGCATTTATGTGCTTTTTTTTAAAATGCACAACTTGCTTCATTTCAGAATGGGCTTGATTCACAAAACACTGCTAACTGTTAGCACGGCTGTTAGCATGGCTTTTTCGCGCGTCTTAACGCGTTTTCGCGTAACAGACGTGTTTTGCGCAAAAATTTGTGTTCGTGTGTCAACATAATTTTTTCACGCATTAACATTCGTGTTTGTGTGATAACGCAAATTTATCGTGAGAACACGACCGTTAACTTGCTAAAAATTCCATTAACGCAAAATTTTTTTTTTTGCGTGATAACCGTTATCACGCAAAATTTCACGTGAAGCACTTTTCACAGCGTGCTAACAGCACCGTTTTGTGAATCAAGTATTTTACTGTATTGAAAAAGGAAAAATATTGAAAAAAAGGCAAAACGCAAAAATACAATCGCAGACAAAAATGCATCGAAAAATTTAAAAACGCACAATGCAGAAAACTCATGGTTTTCCACACTGCCTAGTGTGCTCTTATCCTCAATGGATATCTGATGTGATTAACGTGTAAATAGCTTTACTTGCCTTGGGCTTCTCCCAGCCACTAGAGGCCGCGTGTCCCTTGCTGCAGCTCCGGTCTTCTCTTTGTTCCCTGCTGTCAGTCCTATAGCGCCTACTGCGCATGTGTGCATCTGTCACGAACACGCTTCTGCTGCGATTGGTTGGCGATCCACTGTGGAACTGACAGCGGGACCCAGGAGAAGACAGATAGGACAAAAAGACTTGTAGAGACTGGAAGAAACCCCAGGTAAGTAAAGGTATATACACTTTATAGCCTTATAACAAATGGATCGAGTCCCAGCTTCATGACGCCATCAAGCCGCAACCTGGTCCATTCGGCCTAGTAAGGAAGCTAACAGCGGTAGTGTACAGAGGGGGGTGCAAACGCTGATGGAAACAAGGATGGGTGAGAGATAATTACAGTGGTTTGCAAAAGTATTCAGCCCCCTTGAGGTTTTCCACATTTTTTCATATTACTGCCACAAACGTGAAATACCAATACCAAGTGGTGTACATGTGAGAAGTGGAACGAAAATCATATATGATTCCAAACATTTAACAAAAAAAAACAACAACTGCAAAGTGGGGTGTGCGTAATTATTCAGCCCCCTTTGGTCTGAGTGCAGTCAGTTGCCCATAGACATTGCCTGATGAGTGCTAATGACTAAATAGGGTGCACCTGTGTGTAATCTAATGTCAGCACAAATACAGCTGCTCTGTGACGGCCTCAGAGGTTGTCTAAGAGAATATTGGGAGCAACAACACCATGAAGTCCAAAGAACACACCAGACAGGTGAGGGATAAAGTTATTGAGAAATTTAAAGCAGGCTTAGGCTACAAAAAGATTTCCAAAGCCTTGAACATCCCACAGAGCACTGTTCAAGCGATCATTCAGAAATGGAAGGAGTATGGCACAACTGTAAACCAAACCAAGACAAAGCCGTCCACCTAAACTCACAGGCCGAACAAGGAGAGCGTTGATCAGAAATGCAGTCAAGAGACCCATGGTGACTCTGGACGAGCTGCAGAGATCTACAGCTCAGGTGGGGGAATCTGTCCATAGAACAACTATTAGTCGTGCACTGCACAAAGTTGGTCTTTATGGATGAGTGGAAAGAAGAAAGCCATTGTTAACAGAAAAGCATAAGAAGTCCCGTTTGCAGTTTGCCACAAGCCATGTGGGGGTCACAGCAAACATGTGGAAGAAGGTGCTCTGGTCAGATGAGACCGAAATTGAACTTTTGGGCCAAAATGAAAAACGCTATGTGTGGCACAAAACTAACACTGCACATCACTCTGAGTCTGAACACACCATCCCCACTGTCAAATATGGTGGTGGCAGCATCGTGCACTGGGGGTGCTTCTCTTCAGCAGGGACAGAGAGGCTGGTCAGAGTTGATGGGAAGATGGATGGAGCCAAATACAGGGCAATCTTGGAAGAAAACCTCTTGAGGTCTGCAAAAGACTTGAGACTGGGGTGGGGGTTCACCTTCCAGCAGGACAACGACCCGAAACATAAAGCCAGGGCAACAATGGAATGTTTTAAAACAAGAATGGCCCAGTCAAAGACCAGATCTAAATGCAATCGAGAATCTGTGGCAAGATCTGAAAACTGCTGTTCACAAACGCTGTCCATCTAGTCTGACTGAGCTGGAACTGTTTTGCAAAGAAGCATGGGCAGGGATTTCAGACTCTAGATGTGCAAAGCTGGTAGAGACATACTCTAAAAGACTGGCAGCTGTAATTGCAGCAAAAGGTGGTTCTACAAAGTATTGACTCAGGGGGCTGAATAATTACGCACACCCCACTTTTTTTTTTAATGTTTGGAATCATGTAGGATTTTCATTCCACTTCTCACGTGTACATCACTTTGTATTGGTCTTTCACGTGGAATTGCAATAAAATTGATTCATGTTTGTGGCAGTAATATGATAAAATGTGGAACACTTCAAGGGGACTGAATACTTTTTTTGCAAACCACTGTATTTACTAATGCAGCATGCTGCTTGATTGCAGAAATGGGAGGGAGTATATCAATCATACAAATGTGAATGGCTGTTTATGGCTCCGCAACCTTTTCTGAATTTGAACCCCAGCACCCACTGACTGACTGTTACAGGTGTCCGGTGTCTGCCATTTACAGTGTAAGAATAGCTGCAGTTTACACTTTACAATGTTAAGTGGTTAGCTGAAATTTGATTGGCTGAAATTTGATTGGCTGTTTTATGCTCCCCTCACTTATCCTGATTTTTTTTGCCTTGGTCACCAAGTGACCAACTGTGCCAATATTACTGTAATTACTGGACTGTTCTGGGAATTCTACAAAATTGTGCACATTAGGGAATAGTTAGTCAGGACAAATATCTGTCATATTTCATGCTATAAAGCTTGTTAGTGAAAGAACTACATAGATAAAAGGCATCCTTACCTGATGACCATAGAGGGAAGGAATGGGCTAATCCAAAGAGGATTGCCAAAAGCATCCAAAAACGCAACAAAAGCATTCTCTCTCGAGAGGCAATATCGCAATAACACTCACCACTACCACTCAGTGTTATCTGAGCCTCAAGCCCTCAGTGCTCCGCCTTTTATCAGGGCTGTGCACTGTGACATCATCAGAGGAGCTCCTTTGTGACATCATATTCTGCTAATCTAAACTGAAGTCAGAGAACAGCTGTGGACTGCATTGCTATGGTAACTGTAACACACTACTGTAAACAAACACTGATGCCCTTTACTTAACATGAAACATGACTATAATTGCATGTGTGGACAGTGCTGAAGTTTCATGAAAGAATATTAGAATACACATGAATATCATTAACCCTTAGGCTAGGAGCACACTAGGCAGAATCGCTAGTGTTGCGGAAAACGCTAGAATTCTTGCCCATAATGAAAACAATGCATTTATGTGTTTTATAAAATGCATAACTTGCTGCATATTTCTCAAAAATGCACACAAAACACACAGAATGTATTTCAATGGAGATGCAGAGGACTGCGTTTTTGCATGTGTTCTTGTTGACTCTTTCAATAAATAAATATGATACTGTATTTTACTCTATTGAAAATGGAAAAATATTGAAAAAACACAAAAGCAAAAATAAATTTTTCCACACTGCCTAGTGTGCTCCTAGCCTCAAAGGATATCTGAGGTGATTAAAGTGTATATAGCTTTACTTGCCTTGGGCTGCTCCCAGCCCCTAGAAGCTGTGTGTCCCTTGCTGCAGCTCTGGTGTTCTCCTGGGTCCCACTGTCAGACCTGTAGTGCATCGCCTACTGCGCATGTGTGCACCTGTCATAAACGCGCTCCTGCTGCAATTGCTGGAGATGGCCCGAACGGTTCGTCGGTGAACAACGGGAGTTCGCGTTTAGCGAGTTTGACCTGCCCCCTACAATACATCATTGGGCTAAACATTGACCCTCTACATCACAGTCAGCAGACACATGCAGCCAATGCGGCTGCACTCCCTCTTGGACCCCGTCCCCTCTTATAAAAGGCAGCAGCGTAGGCCATTTTCTCACTCTGTCTGCTTCCTGCTTTAGTGAGAGAAGGGAGAGGTTGCTGCAGAGATAGGGAAAGCGTTAGTTAGGTCTTGTTAGCTTGCTCCTTGCTGATATTTGTTGCTGAAAAGCACCACAAAAGAAGCTCTTATGAGAGTTGATGTTCTTGTGATGTGTTTTTTTTGTGTGTGTGTGTGCCATTCACACTGCATATACAGCCCTGCCTGTCGCAGCTGGCCCTTGCTAATTGATATACTGTGCCAGGCCCAGCACATTCAGTGCATACCTTTTCCTGCATCTGTGTGACTGCACATTGTATTATACCACCAGTCACTGCATACCTTTTGTCAGGAACCGGCCTGCGGCACGCCTGCGTATACGGTTCCTGACTGCGGGTTTGATCAGATCAAGCGGGTAGCAGCCTTATTCAAGCTAAAAACAAGGCTGTGACTGCCACCACTAGCTGTTGCTAGACACGTCCACTTGTGCAATCCACGTTTTCGTATTCGGGTCAGCTTTGTGCTTTAGGCCGAATACGGGAACGCCACGCGCACACACACACACACACACACACACACACACACACACACACACACACACACACACACACACACACACACACACACACACACACACACACACACAGTACAGTTGTACAGTAACATGACACAATCAGGCACTGAGTTGTAATGCAAGTTAACTAACAGTCATTCCGAACGATACTGTTAGCCACTCTGCTGTCGAGCGCAAAAGTGCCCCATACACACAATGCAATTACAATCTCATATGGTAGTGTTGCTCAAACGTACAATCAGGCATGGACTTATACACAGTTACACTCCAGTCTCTTCGGGGGCGTGGGTTCGTGGCACGCCTGCGTATACGGTTCCCGACTGCGGGTTTGAGCAGATCAAGCGGGGAGCAGCCTTATTCAAGCTAAAAACAAGGCTATGACCCCTCAAACGCTTCTTACTGCCACCACTAGCTGTTGCTAGACACGTCCACTCGGCTGTCGAGTGCTCAGCACGCAATCCACGTTTTTGTATTCGAGTCAGCTTTGCGCTTTAGGCTGAATACGGGAACGCCACGCACACAGTACAGTTGTACAGTAACATGGCACAATCAGGCACTGACTTGTAATGCAAGTTACACTGTAGTGCAGCAAAACCACTAACAGTCGTTCCGAACAATACTGTTAGCCACTCTGCTGTCAAGCGCAAAAGTACCCCATACTCACAATGCAATTACAATCTCATACGGTAGTGTTGCTCAAACGTACAATCAGGCATGGACTTATACACAGTTACACTTCAGTCTCTTCTAGGCTATGAGTGTTAGTTTAGTACAGCAGAAATCAAACTTATTAAATAACGATTTAATATTCCAGAAAAAAAGTGGAACAATGCAGAAAATAATATATACAAAAGATGTACAAAAAACAAAGTAAAAAGTTACAAAATAAGAGTTACAATGATACACACAAAACAAGTTGCCAAAATAAAAGGGAAATTTACCAACGCAAATATCCAACCGTGGAGGGACACGGATTTTACCGATTCGATCAGGATCAGCTCTGGCGATGTGCTACCCTCAAGAGAAGGCATCTGGCCCTGCTTCTTATACCGAGAGATACGCCTGGAGGCTGCCACTTCCTTGGGAAGGGGAGGACTAGTTTTAATTCACTTTCCAGACATGATTTAATTCCCAGAGATCTAACATCCACATGTATAAGTGTATTTCACAGCAGATCACAGAAGATTAAAGGTGCGGACTTGACTGCTTTTGGGATAATAAGCCATTTCCTTGCCAGATGCTAGTTAGCCAATTAGCAGTTCCTGCTCCTATTCACCATCGGTCACCTTCAGATGCAAATGTAGTGGTCATTGACAAACAGACCATCACACCTGAGACAGCAGATGGGCTAGAGGCCTAATGAGCCATTTCCTTGCCCCAAGCTAGCAACTCCAGGCAACAGCTGCCTTCTAGCAGACATACACGTGACATGGTCAGAAAAATGAAATATATGGCTTCCATGCGATACCATACTTCGGCTATATTCTGCATATTACCGTACATATTATCATCACCCCAATATATCACCACCCCTTTCACTGCATCTGTGTTACTGCACACTGTTTTATATACCAATCACTCAGTGCATACCTTTTCACTGCATCTTTGTGACAGCAAATTGTATAATACCACCAGTCACTGCATACCTTTCACTGCATCTGTGTGACTGCACACTGTTTTATATACCAGTCAGTGCATACCTTTTCACTGCATCTGTGTGACTGCACATTGTATTATACCACCAGTCACTGCATACCTTTCACTGCATCTGTGTGACTGCACACTGTTTGATACACCAGTCAGTGCATACCTTTTCACTGCATCTGTGTGACTGCACATTGTATTATACCACCAGTCACTGCATACCTTTCATTGCATCTGTGTTACTGCACACTGTGTTATATACCAGCCAGTGCATACCTTTTCACTGCATCTGTGTGACTGCACATTGTATTTTTACCAGCAGTCACTGCATACCTTTCACTGAATCTGTGTGACTGCACACCATTTTTTTAACAACAATTTTTTATTGAATAGGAAAAAGAACAAAGGCAAACAGAAAAAGGAAAAATTTCACAATTGCAATTACAAATGTTGAAAAGGGAAAGCAATCACCAACAGCAGATAGAGTTATTATAGCGGAAATCCACGTCGAACAGTTAACTAAAATCCAAATGCGTTATACGAAACATGAAAAAAAAAAAGAAAAGATAAACCCAATGTCAAGTTGGGTCGTTTAAGATCTCTCTTTCTAAATACCACTTTGTATAGTGAAAAGTTGCAATAATCTGCTCCTTTATTGTAATAATCCCTCTAGATTGTAAGCCTTTAGCAGGGTCCTCTCCCCTTGTGTATCTTACTTGATTGTGTGCACTTTAACCAGAATTTGGAACTAGTAATTTTTACCACTACCACTCCAGTTTATGATCTGGTATGTACTACTATCTGCATTGTGTGGTGTATCTTTTGAAAAATAAGTTTTTATTAAGCTTTTTCAAATGTAATGACAAACAGTGCTCCAGTAGGAGGATAGCACATTGAAATACAGAGCATGGAAGTATAATTGTAGACAGTTGATTTACAATAGGTAATTAATTTGCAATGTGCGTACAGGATGGAAGGTTGAGAACGTATCGACCCAATGGAGCTAGGGAAGGGGGGGAGGGCTAGAGGGATGACATGAGAAGTGAAGCAGTGGGTACTGCTATTGGGGGGCGATGAGGGTAAGGGAGGGGTAGGGGAAGAGGTTAACCTGGAACAGGGGGGAACAGAAAAAGTCATGGCAACACCCAGAATCTTCTAAATGGTAAGGTCATAGTAATTGTTTTCACTTAATGCATTAATCATTCTGGGATCTGTCATTTTCTCTGCGTGTATTGCTGGATTAACGTGTGTCTCCTGTTGTTGTTAAGAAGGATTTGGCTTTGTCAGATTCTCTATAGTCCTCCCAAATAGCCCATCTTTTTACAAACTTCTCTGTGCAGCCCTGAGCTGTTAGACAGAGATCGTCCATTCTCATTAGTTCGTTTAGATGTAGGAAGAAATCTGTGATGGTGGGTATGTCCGGTGAGCGCCACTTTCTGGCAATCAAAGACCTTGCGGGACCTTGAGGATAAATCTAAAAATTGAGTTTTTGATGGAAGAAAATGAACCCGGGATAGCGGATAATAGAGCTACCTCAGGGGATGGCGAGATGGAGGTGAGATAAATTTCTTTATGTAAATCATACACCTTTGCCCAAAAATGTTTTAGTTTGTCACAGTCCCACCATATATGTATGTATGTACCTTTATGGGTATTGCATCTCCAGCAAAGGTCTGTGGTTGTGGGCTGAAATTTGCTTAGCCTAACTGGGTCTCTGTACCATCTTGAGAAGATTTTGAAGTTCCTTTCTTGGTGTTTGGTAGATATTGAAAGTTTGTGGGAGAGTACAAATATTTTTTCCCAGGTTTCTTCGGGCAGGGGGGTTCCCAGGTCCCTATCCCAACAATCTGTTATTTTTATAAGATATTGTTCTGACCCTCTAGAGATGAGTATATTGTATATCTTAGACAAGGTATGATCCACCCTGTCTGTTTGTGAGCATATCTTTTCGAAGGGAGTCAGTGATCTGTGTATCTTGGATATGGGATGTAAGGAGTTATAAAATTTGTCTAATTGGAATTTAGTGAGCCAGATAGGTTTGTAGCTAGGGGTCGTAATAGGCCAGTCTGTCATATTTTTAATACCCTGCTGTGTTAGGTAGTGTCTGATCTGTGGCCATTCTGATCTGCTGTTGCCTAGGACTGATGGGGATCTCATACCTATTTGGAAGTCTGGATTGTCCAGTAAGGGGGTGAGAGGTGGGAACAGAAGAGAGGTTGTAGGTTTTAAAAACTTTGTCCCAAAGTTTGATGGTTTCCCCGGCCCAGTAGGTAGTGTTGGGCGAACATCTAGATGTTCGGGTTCGGGCCGAACAGGCCGAACATGGCCGTGATGTTCGGGTGTTCGAGCCGAACTCCGAACATAATGGAAGTCAATGGGGACCCGAACTTTCGTGCTTTGTAAAGCCTCCTTACATGCTACATACCCCAAATTTACAGGGTATGTGCACCTTGGGAGTGGGTACAAGAGGAAAAAAAATTAGCAAAAAGAGCTTATAGTTTTTGAGAAAATCGATTTTAAAGTTTCAAAGGGAAAACTGTCTTTTAAATGCGGGAAATGTCTGTTTTCTTTGCACAGGTAACATGCTTTTTGTCGGCATGCAGTCATAAATGTAATACAGATAAGAGGTTCCAGGAAAAGGGACCGGTAACGCTAACCCAGCAGCAGCACACGTGATGGAACAGGAGGAGGGCGGCGCAGGAGGAGAAGGCCACGCTTTGAGACACAACAACCCAGGCCTTGCATGAGGACAAGAAGCGTGCGGATAGCAATTTGCATTTTGTCGCCATGCAGTCATAAATGTAATACAGATGAGAGGTTCAATAAACAGTAATTGGTGTTGTCCAGAATGCGCACAATGCGTGGGTCGCGTTCAATGCAGTCCTAGGCCGAAGAGGTCATAGCCTAGGACAGGGGTGCCCACACTTTTTCGGTTCGCGAGCTACTTTAAAAACCGCCGAGCCCCGGAGATCTACCTCACCCCCCCCCCACATACAGTGTCTTGTAGTCACCGCCCCCTCCCCCCCCCCCCACACACACACCATATCCCAGCATAGATAGGCATGGTTCTGCACAGAGAAAAAGTAATTCCTGCCTGTCCCAGATTCAGGCTATACAGCAGGAAGTTAACCTCCAGTAGACACACACAGAACTGTTGCTTCCATATTACCAGCATCTGAGCAGCTCCCAACCCGTTTTAAATATAAAACAATTCATTTGCACTTTGGAACAGAGTCCCTGTGCTATTTACAGGATAAAAGAAAGCAAGAGATGGGCAATCACAGTATCACTGGCCATAGCTGTTCCCAGGGTCTCCGGGTTGATTGCTGATGATACGGCTTTTAAGCCTACGTTATACGCCTGCTACATTTTGTATCTAGTAAGTGCAAATTTGTCAGCGCATTGTTTTTATTTATTAAAGGGTAATACACTACGGAGCGCCCCTCTATTTACAGGATAATTGTTTACATTAGCTCTGCTCTAGTTTCAGCCGAAAATCACACTCTCCTTCCCTGCGTCACACCTAATTACTCACCAACCCCCCATGCCTTTGCCTGGGGAACGGCTTCCCCCTTCTCCCATCCCTCCTGTGACCCCATGCTGTTTTCCTGGAAGGGCGACCAGGTTATTATTACAGAGGCATTGCTGACAGCTGAAAGATGCGTGCTTTGCATTAGGCTGACAGCTGCAAGCAGCAGAGGCAGGACTCAGAGGAGTATGGCACTGCGAGCAGCACTACTGACCTAAGGAGGTGCTTCCTCTGCTCTCTGCTAGCCGGGAACTCTCTCTACAGACCGGCAATCCAGGAAGAGACTCTACGCAAGACAAGTGGCCTGGAGGGGAGGAGACACTGTACATTTCTCTCAGCCTGGAGGGGAGGAGATGCTGTATCCTTATTTGCTCATTTCTCCTTCAGCCACGCCTCCCCTTCAGCCACGCATCTCCCTTCTCCTCACTGATGCTGCCTTGGCAGCAAAATCTGACAGCCGAAGCTGCAGAATTAGACAAGACGCAGCCAGGCGGCCGCGATCTACTCTACAGGCGGTCGCGATCTACCGGTAGATCGCGATCGACCTATTGGGCAGCCCTGGCCTAGGGTCACAAAAACCTGTATTATTTGGGCAATTTCAATGGTGGCGAGTCTGACGTACATAAATCGCAGCAATGGCCGTTAGCAACGTCTGAATCTCACGAAATGTCTCATGCAGGTATTCATGTTCCCCCTAAGGGTCCCTACAATGCTAGAAAATTTGCCACTGCTGAGCAATTGCCCTTTGAAAAGATGTGAGATTTTGGAAAGTGAAATAGGGAGGCAATGAAAGCCTATGGGGGATTTTACCAATTTTGGACCCCTGTAACTCTGGTTTGCAGAGATGTAGGGACTCCATCTTTGGAATCCAAGTCTAACAATATGTCTTCTACCTGCATGAGACATTTCGTGAAATTCAGACGTTGCTAACGGCCATGGCTGAGATTTATGTACGTCAGCATAACTACCATTGAAATTGCCCAAATAAACAGGTTTTTGTGACCCTAGGCTATGACCTCTTTGGCCTAGGGGCCCGAAACTCACCAGTCATGTTCCCCCTAAGGGTCCCTACAATGCTAGAAAATTTGCCACTGCTGAGCAATTGCCCTTTGGAAAGATGTGAGATTTTGGAACTGTAAATAGGAGGCCCAATGAAAGCCTATGGGGGATTTTACCAAATTTGGAGCCCTGTAACTCTGGTTTGCAGAGATGTAGGGAACCCATCTTTGGAGCCCAAGTCTAACAATATGTCTTCTACCTGCATGAGACATTTCGTGAGATTCAGACGTTGCTAACGGCCATTGCTGCGATTTATGTACGTCAGACTCGCCACCATTGAAATTGCCCAAATAAACAGGTTTTTGTGACCCTAGGCAATGACCTCTTCGGCCTAGGACTGCATTGAACGCGACCCACGCATTGTGCGCATTCTGGACAACACCAATTACTGTTTATTGTTTATTGAACCTCTCATCTGTATTACATTTATGACTGCATGGCGACAAAATGCAAATTGCTATCCGCACGCTTCTTGTCCTCATGCAAGGCCTGGGTTGTTGTGTCTCAAAGCGTGGCCTTCTCCTCCTGCGCCGCCCTCCTCCTGTACCATCACGTGTGCTGCTGCTGGGTTAGCGTTACCGGTCCCTTTTCCTGGAACCTCTTATCTGTATTACATTTATGACTGCATGCCGACAAAAAGCATGTTACCTGTGCAAAGAAAACAGACATTTTTCCCTTTTCCCTTTGAAACTTTAAAATCGATTTTCTCAAAAACTATAAGCTCTTTTTGCTAAATTTTTTTTCCTCTTCCTCTTTTTTTACTCACTCCCAAGGTGCACATACCCTGTAAATTTGGGGTATGTAGCATGTAAGGAGGCTTTACAAAGCACGAAAGTTCGGGTCCCCATTGACTTCCATTATGTTCGGAGTTCGGCTCGAACACCCGAACATCGCGACCATGTTCGGCCCGAACCCGAACATCTAGATGTTCGCCCAACACTACACGTGACCTGTTCGGCCAATCACAGCGCTAGCCGAACGTTCGGGGAACGTTCGGCCATGCGCTCTTAGTTCGGCCATATGGCCGAACAGTTTGGCCGAACACCATCAGATGTTCGGCCGAACTCGAACATCACCCGAACAGGGTGATGTTCTGCAGAACCCTAACAGTGGCGAACACTGTTCGCCCAACACTACCAGTAGGGTATGTTAGCATGTGGAGGTCTCCTTGTTTTAGTTATCCAGGGTAATGACCGGAGATCTATATTCAGTTCTCCTTCCTCGAGTCCTATCCATTGTTTTTGGTCCCTGTTTTGGAACCAGTCAGCAATCAGAAGTAACCTTGCGGCTTGATAATATTTTGAGATGTCAGGGAGTCCTACCCCACCCGCTTCTTTGGGCCTAGTAAGCAGACTGAACTTAGTCCTAGGTTTTTTCCCTGCCCAGATAAATTTGGTGAAGGTTGTTCTGAGATTTTTTAGTATAGCACGTGGAACATGTATTGGAGCGGCCTGAAATATATACAGAAGTCTCGGGAGGACATTCATTTTCAGCACATTTATTCTACCCAGCCAAGATAGGTGTAGTTGTTCCATTTGGATAGGTCTTGTTGAATTTTAATTATGAGTGGGATATGGTTTAGCGTGAGTAGCTTAGTTAGATCGGTAGGTATGTTGATGCCGAGGTATTTAATCTGGTCGGATTTCCATTTGATGGGAAAGGATTGTTTCAGGGTCTGTAATACTGTATTTGGGAGAGATATGTTTAGGGCTTCTGTTTTGGATAGGTTCATTTTAAAGTTGCTAATGGAGGAGAATTTTTCAGCTTCTGATAAGAAGTTTGGGAGGGAGATATGTGGATTTGTCATATATAGAAGCAGGTCGTCTGCATATAAAGCCAGCTTAAATTCTTCGTCATGGGATTTAAAGCCTGAAATATTCACATTATTTGTAATGGCTGTTGCAAAATGTTCCATGCAAAGGACAAATAGCAGTGGTGACAGGGGGCACCCCTGTCTTGTTCCGTTCTGGATGCTAAAGGCATCCGACAGGACTCCATTCGTTTTAACTCTGGCAGTAGGGCCCCTATACAGTCCCAGAATTCTATGTAGTGCCCTCTGACCCAATCCTAGGTTCACCAGGACCCGATTAAGGTAGCCCCAGTGAATCCTGTCGAATGCCTTCTCTGCATCAACTGATAAAAGGCACAAGGGTACCCCCTGTCTCTGTGCCCTTGCTATCAGCGAAATGGTTTTGAGAGTATTATCTCTCGCTTCGCGGAACTGTGTGAACCCCACCTGGTCAGTATTTAATAGCCGTGGTAGAGAGGATGTTAGCCTATCAGCTATGAGTTTCGCGAATATTTTGATGTCAATGTTTATGAGCGAAATAGGTCTATAATTGCTACAGACCGTGTGGTCTTTGTCAGGTTTTGGTATTACTGTAATATAGGCCTGTAATGACTGCATCGGGAAGGAAGTGTCTGATGAGATTGAGTTAAATGAGGCTAGCAGGAAAGGAATTATATCTGGGGCATAAGCTTTATAAAAGGTGGCAGTGAAGCCGTCTGGGCCTGGGCTTTTGTTTGTTTTTAGTGCTCTGATTGCTGTGAGAAGTTCGTCGTCTGAGAAGTCTTCTTCTAAAGCTGAAATCTCTTCTTGATCTAGGGAGGGGATGTTATTTGACAGGATATAATCATCTATTTTGCTTTCTAGTGTGGTTAGCGGGAGTTGATGGTATTTACCACGGATAGAGTATAAGTCCTGGTAATAGAGTTTGAAGGTATCAACGATCTCAGTAGGTTTACTTTTGAGGGAGTTGTCTTTTGCTCTAATGGTGGGGATATAAGTGGTGGGTTGTTTAGGGTGTAAATAGTTTGCTAACATGGTCCCACATTTGTCGGCTTTCTCGAATAATGTACCCTGGAATCTTTCCCTATCTCTGAGGGATTTTTGGTCTAGTAGAGTTAGTAATTTTTGTCTGGTGTTTGATAGCTGAAGGGAGATACAATCATCACTTCCCCCATTATGCTTTAATTGTTGGTCTAGTGAAGAGACCTCTGTAAACAGTGTGTCAATTTGGGCTGTTCTTTCTTTTTTAAGCCTCGCTCCATGTGAGATTAATAACCCTCTCAAGGTGCATTTAAGGGCTTCCCATTTTAATGGGGCAGCCGTTTCATCATTGGCGTGGTTCCGTGAGAATTCTCAGATAGTTTTTTTGATAGCATCCAGACATTCTGGATCTTTTAATAGGTTATTGTTTAGGCGCCAATGAAAGCCTGACCGAGATCTCTCGAATAGTCTGTTTGTGCAGGAGACTGGGGAATGGTCCGACCAAATCCTAGTGCCTATGGTCGAGTCGATAATTTCATCTAGGATAGAATGTGAAATTAATAGGTAATCTAGTCTACTGTAAGACTTGTGTACTGAGGAGAAGTGGGTATAATCACGTGTTTTGGGATTCATGGTTCTCCAACAGTCAGCCAGCCTTAGTTCGAATAGTTTTTGTTTGATGATCAACAATTTACTTCTAGGAAGTGATGAGTGTCCTGAGGAAGAGTCTCTTGCAGGATCAAGGCATATGTTAAGGTCGGCTCCGATTATTATTCTCCTTTCAGCAAATTTCTGTAATTTCGAGAGAAATTGTAATAGCCATGTGCCCTGATTAGTATTAGTAAGGTATAAGTTTGCTATTGTGTAGAGGGATCCATACAATTCTATGATTATAAATACGAATCTACCCTCCTCATCAATAAGTTGTTTTTTAAGAATGAAAGGGAGAGTTCTGTGAAGGCCTATTGAGGTTCCTCTCGCTTTTGTGGTAGGATTGGTGCTGTGTAACCAGGTGGGATATTGTTTTGAGGGCATTTTGGGTATGTGATTTAATTTAAAATGGGTCTCTTGTAGGAGAATAATTTGGGCTTTTTCTTTTTGTAGGTGGTTTCAAATTTGAGATCTCTTGGTAGGGCTATTAAGACCGTTTACGTTGTATGAGGTAATTTTTAGGTCACACATGGTATTTGAAAGTTATCATTTGAGCAGCATGAGAGAAAATGAATGAGAGATATTGTAATGCATAGGTGTGGAGTTGTCGGAGGGTGTTGCCATGTATCCAAAAAAGAAATATCAACACATAACACAAAACAGTATAACTATAGGTGAACAAGTGCGCAATGGGCACCGGTCTGTGTTGTTCCGTCCCACCAGGTGAAGCATGGCTGTCTCCCGGTGGGAGGGTGCCACCCAGACCATAGCTTGACCACATATTGGTCGCTAGATCTTAAAAAAGATCTTTTCTAGCAGGTAGGGAGTGGAGGCCCTGGAGGAGCGAACAGTGTCTCCCTGAGGCCAGGACCCATCATCTCCGGACCCTTCTAGTTGCAATATATCATCATACATAGAGACTATAAGCATTGGCATTAGTTATATGCAGCATTACTATTTTGTTTGTATATCACATTTCAGGTGGTATGAGCTCTAAAAAGAGAGAAAGGCATGTAACCCAATTGCATGCAAGTTGTAGGTCATTAGTTGTCTTAACCTCTAGCAAGTATAATCTTCCTGCTGTCCGTCTTCAGTTCGGAATTGTACAGTGCCAGTGTTCATTCAATGGTCATCTGTTAGCCAACCCGGATATCCAGGTGTGGAGGACAGTCTGGAGTTGTAGTCTTTCCGACCGTTTCCTGAACAGTGTCTGTGCAAAACGGCTGGTTATGTGGTAAAACGGCTATACTTATGTAAGGCTCTATAGTAGGGGCCAATGGAGTGTTGAAATCCGAGATGCAAGTGGTTATTTAGAGGCTGGAGTAAAAAAAAAAGGGTGTACGAATGTGGGGTTACAACCTAATTTGTATAGGGTTGCAAGCCAGGAAGATGTAGTATAAAGAGAGAGAAAAAGGATAACAGATGATTAAAAAAAATATAAGAGAGAGTCACCTTTTGTTAGGGCAGATGATTTGTGTGCCTCATAGGAGCATGTTACTCACGTTGGGCATTCCTATTATTCCATCTGGCATTTTTCCATTGTGGTCTCTGTGAAAGTGGTGGATTCTGCACAGTGCTATCTGATTGTAGTGGCCAGTCAGAAATCTCAAAAGCTGAAAGATTCAGAGCCTCTTTGATCTTGGGAGCATCCGTGGGGTCCTTCAAGGTATGTGTTTGCCCTTCATGACGAATTTGTAAACTGAATGGGTATCCCCACTTATATGGAATGCTTCTATCCTGGAGGAGCGAGAGCAGGGGTTTCAGTGATCTCCGCATCTGTAAAGTAAGCTTAGAGAGGTCTGAAAGGAATGTTATGCGTGCCCCATCAAAGTCTATACTACCCCTCTCGCGGGCGGCGGTCATGATATCATCTTTGATTATATAGCGATGCACTCGGCATATGACGTCCCTGGGTCTATCCGGGTTCGTGCTAATAGGGGCAAGGATCCTGTGCGCCCGGTCAAGTTCTATTTTGTGGTCTGCGGGTCTTCCTAGGAGTTTATTGAAAATCCCAACCAGGGTGGGGGCCAATTCAGCTTGTTTAGTTGATTCTGGAATACCTCTGACCCTGATGTTGTTCCTTCTCTGCCTGTTTTCCTGGTCATCAAGTTTCAAATAAAGATCTTTGATTTGTTTGTCATGGCGGTTAATATCATCCTGTTGTTTTTCTTGGGTGTGCGCGCCATTTTATCCACCTCTTTTTCTGTGTCATCTACGCGATGGCCTATCTGTTTTATGTCTTGTTTAATATCTGCCATCTCTCTTCTATATGTGGCTTCAATTCTGCTGACATATCTTTCAAGGTCGTCTTTAGTGGGTAATGCGCGTATGTATTCATGTAAGTCCACTTCTATAAAGGACTCTCAGCTGCTCGAGTGTGTGGGGGACAGCGTTATGGCGGTGCCCTCTGCTCTGTCTGTGTCGCCTCCATGTTCTAAGGAGGGTGGTGGTGGTGGTGAATTATTCCCTTGGCAAGAATCTGAGCGTGTTGGCAGTGTGGTGCCCGGGGACCCTTGCTTGGAGCTTACCGAGTGTGATGGTGAGGATCTGTCATCAGAGATCCTGCGAGCTGAGGTCGCGCTGTGGGTCGGGGATGCCCGGGTCTCCGCTTCTTCCATCTCGCGTAGGGAAAGCTACATCGCGGTTTGCGCGGTCAGAGAGATCGTTGGAGCCGGGGATGATTGGTTAGACTGGGCAGGCTTATCTTTCAAGTGTCCCTTACCGGCGGGTGAGGAACGCTCCGGAGGAGAAGATGTGGGAGTTTCCTTCCCCCTGTGATCTTGAGCCGGCGCCATCTTAGATGAGTGTGGCGGTGTGAGGTTAGAGGACAGCGGCTTCAGGAACTCTTTAATTTGCGAGCTTCGGTTCTTGCCGGGTGAACGCTTGGGTTGCTTGCGTTTAGTGCTCCCCATAGATAGTGGATTTAGTCTCTAGTAGATATGGGGTCTGGGATAATAGCGGTCCAGGCAGCGGGAGCTCTTATCCAACACGTCCTGTCCGTGCCATAGGCAAGCCACGCCCCCCTGTGTGGTGTATCTTATTGCTATTACCTGTATTGTTGTGTCTATGGTCTGTTACCTGTATTGTTCTGTCACCCCAGTTATCATTGTCTGTAATCATATTTATTGTACAGTGCTGCGTAATATGTTGGCGCTATATAAATCTAATAAATAATAATAATTATAATAATTGGCTCGGATAGCGTGTCCATAAAACTTTCCCACACCCCAAAGAAGTTTTTAGTATGAGTCTCCTTCTTTTGGGATGTTTCCATCCAGTCCGTCAAGAACACATTATACAATCTGAGCCACCGGAGTTTGGAGGTGCGGCTGTGTGGACCCTTGTGACGTGGAGGCGAGAGCTTGCTTTCCATCTGCTCGCTCTGGTGGCCCGCACGCGTCACTTCCGGTCCACACACGCACTTCCGCTCAGCTCCGATTTGCTCTATGAGCGGATTTGTATCCGCATGTTGAAGACGCAGGCACGCCTTCTGATGACGCCGTGAGAACGGCGAAACATGTAAGGGCCGTGCCAGCATGAGACGCCATCTCCTCCCGCGGGCCCCCTGTTCACTTGCCACCCACCGCATGAGACCAGAGGACATCCAGCACTGCCAGATCGGCACCTTGAGCCCACCAGGACTCGACCATTGATTCTGTCCATATGGTCGCATGTCTCGCTCGGCTGACCATCTCACCAACAGCTGTGATCAGATGCTGACAGCCCATGCATCCATGACATAGCGGACATCAGCACATCACCCAGCTTGCCATTCATCACCATAGATGGACTGCCCACATCCTCCAATGCTGGTGAATCACAGGAAGGTGAGATATCGTAATTATGTTTACACAGTGATCAGGACTAGCTTGGTGTGTCACATGGCATAAGCTTTGCTGTTGCTGTTCCCATTACTGTTGGCTTGCTGCTTGGGATGGTCATTTGAGAGCCTTGCTGCTTTACAATGGATTGCTCCTGCATCTGTCGCTTGAACTTTGGACAGTTTTTTGTCTTAACTAATGCTTTTTCATCTGTCGCTTCCATCCTGGACAGTTTTTGCTAGCAGACAAGCTCATACTATTGCCTGGCCAGCGTGTGTTAGTGGTATGAATGTGGGGTCTATGTGTGGAGATGGCCATCTCATGGGTTTTTTATTGCTCTTTTTAGATATGTTCACAATAAAATTCATAATTTTATAGACTTATGGTATAATCCCCTTATTATTCATGGAATAATCACTGTCAGCATATGTAAAATATTATCCTCTCCAAACAATTGTGTGTATTATACAATTTTAGTTAGAACTGAGTGAGCGTTGGAGGAGAGGAAGACATCCAATTTTGTAGAATGGCTTTCCTCGCGACTGCAGAAATAATAAGAGCAAGCTTTTTACTACCTCTAGTACTTCTAATTCCCTCCATTTCTGAAATTCTGAAGAGTGCCAGTCCGGCATAAAGGGAATATAGTTAAGGAGCTTGTCTTGTCTTGCATAATTGACCACTTGCCTCCAGAAAGCTTTAATAATACTGCAATGCCAAAGACAATGGGCCAGATCTGCATTGGGAGCAAGGCACTTGAGACATGAGTGGGAAGTAGATAAATGCATTTTAAAGGAATGATCCGGTGAGATATACGCGTAATGATATTGCTTAAGAAACATCTCTCGATAGGAGGAGGAAGAAATAGCTTGGTAAGAAAAGGCTAAGCTCTTAACCAGACTAGGTACACTTAAATGTGGAAAATGATCCAGCCATTTAGCTATATTAATCTTTTTCTGCTGATAATCGAGGGTGGGGTGCAAACAATTGTAATAAGCAGTAACAGCTTTATTAAGTGTATTAGGCACCAGAAGGAATGGGTCAAGTGCATTGGACCAATAAAAATCTGACAATCTCCCAATTATCTGGGTAGCGTACGATTTAAATTGAATAATTTCCAAAGGGGACAATCTCATAACTGGAAATCGTTCCAGTAAGAGATGGATAGGTAAAAGTGAACGAGTAGGAAGATCAAGGCAATCTCTAATAGATTTAAGACAAGAAGGTCAAAATTGATAACCTCTCAAATATCAATACCTCCTCCTGAGTCTTAGACTCCGGTAAGACAAAATTATACACAAAGAAAATGGAGGCAATGAAATTATTATAAAAATACAAAATACTTTATTAATCACCAAAATTATAAATAAATAGTAAAATTGACCAGAACACCTCTGCATATGAGGGTACACTTACAGTGGTGTGAAAAACTATTTGCCGCCTTCCTGATTTCTTATTCTTTTGCATGTTTGTCACACTTAAATGTTTCTGCTCATCAAAAACCTTTAACCATTAGTTAAAGATAACATAATTGAACACAAAATGCAGTTTTAAATGATGGGTTTTATTATTTAGTGAGAAAAAAAACTCTTAACCTACATGGCCCTGTGTGAAAAAGAAATTGCCCCCTGAACCTAATAACTGGTTGGGCCAACCTTAGCAGCAATAACTGCAATCAAGAGTTTGCCATAACTCGCAACAAGTCTTTTACAGCGCTCTGGGGGAATTTTGGCCCACTCATCTTTGCAGAATTGTTGTAATTCAGCTTTATTTGAGGGTTTTCTAGCATGAACTGCCTTTTTAAGGTCATGCCACAACATCTCAATAGGATTCAGGTCAGGGCTTTGACTAGGCCACTCCAAAGTCTTCATTTTGTTTTTCTTCAGCCATTCAGAGGTGGATTTGCTGGTGTCTTTTGGGTCATTGTCCTGCTGCAGCACCCTAGATCGCTTCAGCTTGAGTTGACGAACAGATGGCCGGACATCTCCTTAAGGATTTTTTGGTAGACAGTAGAATTCATGGTTCCATCTATCACAGCAAGCCTTCCAGGTCCTGAAGCAGCAAAACAACCCCAGACCATCACACTAACACCACCATATTTTACTGTTGATATGATGTTCTTTTGCTGAAATGCTGTGTTACTTCTACGACAGATTTAACAGGACACGCATCTTCCAAACAGTTCAACTTTTGTCTCGGCAGTCCACAAGATATTTTCCCACAAGTGTTGGCAATCATTGAGATGTTTTTTTTAGCAAAATTGAGATGAACCTTAATGTTCTTTTTGCTTAAAAGTGGTTTGCGCCTTGGATATCTGCCATGCAGGCCATTTTCGCCCAGTCTCTTTCTTATGGTGGAGTTGTGAACACTGACCTTAATTGAGGCAAGTGAGGCCTGCAGTTCTTTAGATGTTGTCCTGGGACCTTTTGTGGCCTCTCGGATGAGTTTTCTCTGCGCTCTTGGGGTAATTTTGGTCGGCCAGCCACTCCTGGGAAAGTTCATCACTGTTCCATGTTTTTGCCATTTGTGGATAATGGCTCTCACTGTGGTTCGCTGGAGTCCCAAAGCTTTAGAAATGGCTTTATAACCTTTACCAGACTGATAGATCTCAATTTCTTTCGTTCTCATTTGTTCCTGAATTTCTTTGGATCTTGGCATGATGTCTAGCTTTTGAGGTGCTTTTTGTCTACTTCTCTGGGTCAGATATCTCCTATTTAAGTGATTTCTTGATTGAAACAGGTGTGGCAGTAATCAGGCCTGGGGGTGACTACAGAAAATGAACTCAGGTGTGATAAACCACAGTTAAGTTATTTTTTAACAAAGGGGGCAATCACTTTTTCACACAGGGCCATGTAGGTTAAGAGTTTTTTTTTTCCTCACTAAATAATAAAAACCATCATTTAAAACTGCATTTTGTGTTCAATGATGTTATCTTTGACTAATAGTTAACGGTTTTTGATGAGCAGAAACATTTAAGTGTGACAAACATGCAAAAGAATAAGAAATCAGGAAGGGGGCAAATAGTTTTTCACACCACTGTATGTATTTAGGTCATGGGTCTAAATAGAGCCATGAGAAATAGCTGGTTCAAAAATTGTACATATAAGGAATCCCCTGCTTGAGAGAAAGCTTTTTTGGTACCATAAATATAAAAAAAAGGGAAAGAAAAAGCCACTTCATCTGCAATCAAGCAATTCTTGATGTACATTTATAGATGATTGCTAAAGGGAATATCTGGTATGTAGTCTCTCTGATGACAACAGGCGGAAAGCAGTCCGCCAGGATATAATCCTTATGCAGTTTTCACCTAGATAATTTCCAATAGAATGACATAGAAGGGATACAGTGCTGGTGATTTGATGTAGGTATTATACAAGTGGTGGGTAATCACCCCAAGCAGGCTTTATATATAGTGGAAGCACAGTCACACAAAGGGGAGTATGGGATAGTGACAGTCCGCCAGGAAAAATCCTTATGCAGCCCCAACTCCATATATTGGGTGTAATATGAAAGCCATTCCAAATTGTCAGACCATGGAAATATCAGCACCACAATCAAAGCTGTATTTGAAACATCAGCATAGTTCAAAACAGTACACAGCAGCAAGCTCCCAGCATGGTGTCATAGTAGGCATATGCAGCAGTTCCAGAAGATAACAGATGTAATTGACCAGTATGCAGATTCATCAATCATGGCATAGAGATGATAAGTTTATACTCATCCAAGTCCATTCAGCAGCCATGTAGGATGATAGACCGTAGACTATCCACAGGGTACCCTGCACGAGGTGTCTGGTCAAAGGGAGCCCTCAAGGCCGACCGGTTTCACTGGTGAGATACCAGCATCATCAGGGCAGGCTCAGCGGGATGCTGTCTGTGCGGTGATTGTCGGCCTAAAAAACGGAAGACGCCGCCCCGCCCACCGCCGTTATGCCAACCCTCCAGCATCATCACCCCCAGGAGAGACGAGCAGGGGGAAGGAAAGGCGGGGAGGAGCAGGGGGCGTAGATCCCCGAGGTGAACAACCCGGCTACTGCGAGTGCCGCCAAGCCGTCATGATGGAAGGTGCGGCCTATACAGGAAGCGCAGCCAGGCCGGGTGAGGCACAGCCTGGATCGCAACGCTCATTCACCTCGATGGAGAGGGGATATCACGAGCGCCCGCTGCTCAGGCAACAGGCCCCGCCCCTGGCTGCCCAAGACGCCATCACCCATCCGATCCAGTGCCAGAGGACCTACAGCACAAGCTCAGGAGCAAGGGACAAAAAGGGGAAAAAGGCAAAACAAAATTAAATAAAACTGAATAAATATAAATAAAGCAACATCACTATGACACCAATCCCGCACTGTGGGAAAACCCCAATATATGAGCGAGAGCATGTCAAAAATAAAACCCCATCTGTGTCCCCCCGCACCGTGCATGCGCCGGAGCCACCCAGCACTGTTGTGACCGCAGGGGGGCCATAACAGCCACCACCACAGAACCAGCAGAAGGAGATAATTAAAATAACAATGCATAAATCCTGATTCAGATTGGGCTTAAAAATAATTGCTCTAAAGAATCCACGTAACTTAATAATACAGAAAAGTGAAAAAAAGGAAAAACAAAAATATATCACTTATAAACAAAATAATCTGAGTCACAGAAGGGGGGGGGGGGGGGGGGGGTAGGCGAAAAAGGGGAAGGGCTAATATTGTAGTTGAGAGAGGGCCGTTTGGGGAGCCTCTGGCTCAAGGGCCCCGATGCGGTCGCATCCTCTGCAACCCCTATTGCTACGCCCCTGGCTGTAATTGACTGTAAAGGATTTGCAACCAAGTATTAAAAAGTGAAAGTTTGATTTATTATTATTATTATTATTATTATTTAGTATTTATATAGCGCCGACATATTACGCAGCGCTGTACAGTGTATATATATATCTTGTCACTAACTGTCCCTCAAAGGAGCTCACAATCTAATCCCTACCATTGCCATATGTCTATATTATGTAGTGTAAGTACTGTAGTCTAGGGCCAATTTTTTTTAGGGGTAGCCAATTAACTTATCCATATGTTTTTGGAATGTGGGAGGAAACCGGAGTGCCCGGAGGAAACCCACGCAGACACAGAGAGAACATACAAACTCTTTGCAGATAGTGCCCTGGCTGGGATTCGAACCAGGGACCCAGTGCTGCAAGGCGAGAGAGCTAACCACTACGCCACCGTAGTCCCATTTTTTTTTCTGGCTTAAAAGGTGGGAGGCAAATCTGCAAACAGTTGTAATTCCTACACCTTTCACCTGATTTGGATGTAAACACCCTCAAATTAAAGCTGACAGTCTGCAGTTAAAGCACATAGTGTTCATTTCATTTCAATCCATTGTGGTTGAGTATCTAATGTGTCTAGCCAGTGTCTAAAATGTCTAGTGTCTAAAAGTTTTGGGATCTTTCTTTGGTTTAGGTGTAAATTGGATATCAGCAGCAATAAATGGAAAACTTCCTAAATCTAATAGGAGTTTGAAGTTATAGAGCCTTCTTAACTTTCTATTTTGTTAATGCTTGCTGTTTATAATATACCGGGTTCTTAATTTGGTAGCTAGCAATTTATCCGGCTTGTTCGAAAATTTGTAGTAGTTTGCTTGGGTCCATTAATGCTTTTTTTTTTCATTTGATAGGATAATAGTGTGTTCATTTATAGCTTTTTGGTTTTTTTCATTATTTTGTTGTATAGATATGGGGTTGGTGTGACGTCACCCTCTAATTATTGTTCCCTTTGCTGCAGCTTATCATTCAGCCTCAGACCCTGAGGGAATCCTGAAGGCATGCCATTCAGCACTGCAGGCAAAGTAACCTTTTGGATTTGTTGTACGTACAATATATGCAATCTGTGATCTCATATAGAGATCGGGTTGCTGCCACCAATTAGCATTTTAGCATGTAAATACGCAAATCTAAATCTAGCTATTCCTGTAGGAAAAAGGGTTAATCCAACATCCTTTCTAGAGATATCAAAATATAACAATATCAGTAATTGTTATGTTGACGTTCTCTTAGGAAACATGGAACTCTTTGCAAAGCTATTCAGAACAAGCATTTAGACCAGTGGTTCTCAACCTCGTCAGCACATGTACCCCTTTGTTTGTCACTCCTAAGTAAATGTACCCTCTGTAATAAATATTTGTTGGTTGCTATGGGCAACAACACTACACCTTTGTTCGACACCCTATCACAGAAAGGGCTTGATTCACAAAGCCGTGCAAACTGTTTAGCATGGTGTAACGGTTGGGTGTCGCAGCTCAGATGTCTGATTATTTGGTGATCTGCAGAATCACCAATAATGCAGACGCTATACCTGATTATGTGTGATCTGCAGAATCACCAATAATACCAGTATAGCAGCACAAGGAGCTGAGTATGTAGTGCTTGGTGCAACCGTGACTTATATTTTGACAAGGCCTCACCAGAGGGGCTGGTGAGGTACTAACGATACACTGACCGTGTAATAGAGTTCAGAACTTGAATAGAATAACAAGGCCTCACCAGAGGGGCTGGTGAGGTACTATCGGCTCACTGACCGTGTGAGGTAGTACAATAACTTTAATAGTTTAGCGAGACCTCACCAGAGAGACTGGTGAGACACTATCGGCGTACTGCCCGTATAATAAAGTACAAACCCCAGCACGCTGGGGATACTGGAACTGAAGAGATAGAATCTCCCGAGAAGTGGGTGATTCAGACAGTACTGCAACCCAGTGATCGGCGATTACAACAATACTGCAATTACTAATCACCTGAGGAGCAGGCGATTAAGGCTGTACTGCAGCCTAGAGGACACCTGAGGAACAGGCGCTACAAATAATACTGCAATTACTGATCACCTGAGGAGCAGGCGATTAAGGCTGTACTGCAGCCTAGGGGACATTTGAGGAGAAGGCATTACAAATAACACTGCAATTGCTGATCACCTGAGGAGCAGGCGATTAAGGCTATACAGCAGCCTAGTAGAGCAACTTCACCAGAGGAGCTGGTTAAGCTAACACCTCACCAGTGGTGAGGGCCCACTGGTGAGCAGAATGGTCAAACAGGCAAGGGTCGGCAACAGAGAAGACAGTATAAGAGCAGAATCGTAAGGCAGAAGAGTAAACGGAAATCGGGCAGAGGTTCAGCAACTTGAGGCAGATAGGCAGTGGTACAGAATCAGTAAGGGAGATCAGAGTCAGAGTTTAGCCAGAGTCATACACAGGAATCAATAACAATATAAACAATATCCTAGACTAAGGGCCTGATTCACAAAGCGGTGTTAACAGTTGGCACGCTGGTGAAAAGCCCTTTATCATGCCTAAACTCAGTTTAGGCATGATAAGTGTAGGTGTGATAAGTGTAGGTGTGATAAGTTTAGGTGTGATAAGTTTAGGCATGTTAAGTTTAGGTGTGATAAGTTTAGGCATGATAAGTTTAAACACCAACTGGGTTAGCACTGCAGTGCACAGCTGATCAAAAGTTTTGCGCTAGCAAAGTCTGGTGCACTTCGCATAGAGTTTAATGGCGCTGCTTTGCGTGCGGGACTTTGCGTGCGATCTAAACTTATCTAAACTTAGCATGCCTAAACTTATCACGCCTAAACTTATCACGCCTAAACTGACTTTTCACCAGCATGGTGCAATGGTTATCATGCCTAAAGTCTCTAACTGGGTTAGCACCGCTTTGTGAATCGAGCCCTAGGTGTGAAGTCTAGTGATGCTCAAATACCCCTTTTTAAAATTCGAGTTTGGTCGAATTCGAATAGTAAATTATTCGAGGTCAGTCGAATATTCGAGTCGAATAATTTTTACTATTCGATTCGACCTCGGACTTCGAGCTCACTATTCGAGTCGGTATTCGAGCTAACTATTCGAGCTGACTATTCGAATTGGCCTTAAATAGCCTTCCAACACTTGTTTTGAGGGTGAATGATGCAAGAAACCTCTTTTTTTCCAAGTAACAACAGCAAGTGATTATGTGGGGATGTTCCTTTAAAAAAAAATGTGGAAAGAGAAGTTGTGTCCTTAATTTTGTTCAGTAGTGTTACTGTATATACTTGTTCTTCTTCTTCTTTATCTTTCTTCTTCTTCTTCTCGATCTTCTTCTTCTATATCTTCTTCTTCTTCTTCTATATCTTCTTCTTCTTCTTCTATATTGTCTTCTTCTTCTTCTTCTTCTTCTTCTTCATCTTCATCTTCTTCTTCTTCTTCTTCTTCTTCTTCTTCTTCTTCTTCTTCTTCTTCTTCTTCTTCTTCTTCTTCTTCTTCTTCTTCTTCTTCTTCTTCTTCATCATCATCTTCTTCTTCTTCATCATCATCTTCTTCTTCTTCTTCTTCTTCTTCATCTTCTTCATCTTCTTCATCATCTTCTTCATCTTCTTCTTCTTCTTCATCTTCTTCTTCTTCATCTTCTTCATCTTCTTCTTCTTTTTCATCTTCTTCTTCATCATCTTCTTCATCTTCTTCTTCATCTTCTTCTTCTTCTTCATCTTCATCTTCTCCTTCCTTTTCAATATCGTCTTCTTCTTCTTCACGTATTTCTCTTTTCAATTTTTTTTTAAAGAAATGCAGCTATTTTTGAGCGTAACAAATAGCTGGTGGGCGCACGCATGTTGGAAGCGCCATTGTATGTGCTCCCTGGCAGTGGAAACACAAAGACAGCAGGAGGTAAATTCAGCAGCAGGAGGAGGAGGATGAGTGTGTGGCAGCAGGCAGTCAATGAGGCAGGCAGCTCGCCGTGACATAATAGCCCTGGTACCTAGCGGTGATACCAGGGCTGTAAATAAACACAACAGGAGGTCCCAGACAGCGGTCGTGCAGCCCACATTGTGTCCAATACACAACTGGGACAACACAGTTTTCAACCCGGGCACCTCAGAAAAATTAAACCTTTTTTTTTTTTTTAATGGTTTGTTTGGTTTTTGGTTTTGCAACCAATATAGCTATTGTTTGACGTAATAGCTGGTGGCAGAGTGGCAGCAGAAGGTAAATCATCTGTGTACCCTGGCAGTGGGAAACACAGACAGACAGCAGCAGCAGGAGGAGGAATGGAGGAGTAGGCGAGCAGCTACTGTTTGACGTAATAGCTGGTGGCAGAGTGGCAGCAGAAGGTAAATCATCTGTGTACCCTGGCAGTGGGAAACACAGACAGACAGCAGCAGCAGCAGCAGGAGGAGGTATGGAGGAGCAGTGTGAGTGTGGCAGCAGGTAGGCAGCGTGACATAATAGCCCTGGTACCTAGCGGTGATACCAGGGCTGTAAATAAACACAACAGGAGGTCCCAGACAGCGGTCGTGCAGCCCACATTGTGTCCAATACACAACTGGGACAACACAGTTTTCAACCCGGGCACCTCAGAAAAATTAAACCTTTTTTTTTTTTTTAATGGTTTGTTTGGTTTTTGGTTTTGCAACCAATATAGCTATTGTTTGACGTAATAGCTGGTGGCAGAGTGGCAGCAGAAGGTAAATCATCTGTGTACCCTGGCAGTGGGAAACACAGACAGACAGCAGCAGCAGGAGGAGGAATGGAGGAGTAGGCGAGCAGCTACTGTTTGACGTAATAGCTGGTGGCAGAGTGGCAGCAGAAGGTAAATCATCTGTGTACCCTGGCAGTGGGAAACACAGACAGACAGCAGCAGCAGCAGCAGGAGGAGGTATGGAGGAGCAGTGTGAGTGTGGCAGCAGGTAGGCAGCGTGACATAATAGCCCTGGTACCTAGCGGTGATACCAGGGCTGTAAATAAACACAACAGGAGGTCCCAGACAGCGGTCGTGCAGCCCACATTGTGTCCAATACACAACTGGGACAACACAGTTTTCAACCCGGGCACCTCAGAAAAATTAAACTTTTTTTTTTTTTTAATGGTTTGTTTGGTTTTTGGTTTTGCAACCAATATAGCTATTGTTTGACGTAATAGCTGGTGGCAGAGTGGCAGCAGAAGAAGGTAATTCTGTGTACACTGGCAGTGGGAAACACAGACAGACAGCAGAAGGGCAGTACACAGCAGCCCACTGTAGGTGTAAAATGTGTGGCTGCAGGCGACGTAATAGTCAAAGTGAACCAGGCTGGCTTAGTGAGCAGGAGCCAGGAGGTGGTAAAGGGTGGTAAGGCACATTAACGATGGTTCCGGCAGCCAGTTCATGTCCCCCTCTCACCGACAACAGGGGCCAGGAACTCGCCTTCCACCCACGCCTGGTTCATCTTGAGAAACGTCAGTCTGTCCACAGACTTGTGAGACAGACGTGAGCGTTTCTCGGTGACCACGCCACCAGCTGCACTGAAGCAGCGCTCGGACAGCACGCTGGAAGGGGGGCAGGACAGCACTTCCAGGGCGTACTGCGCCAGCTCGCTCCAGATCTCCATGCGCTTGACCCAATACTCCATGGGATCAACAGGGGCATCGCTGTCAAGCCCGCTGTACGACCCCATGTAGTCAGCCACCATGCGGGTCAGGCGCTGGCTGTGACCGGAGGAGGATGCTGCTGCATGCATCTCCTCTCTAGTCACTGCTGCCGGAGCCTCTACAGTCCTGTAGAGCTCGTGGCTGAGAGACAGCAGGTCTGTGGGGCGCTTGCTGCTGCTGGATGCAGGCACCTGCTGCTGCCTCTGTGCTGGCTGCTGGACAGTGGGGGTGGAAGGCTGGGGGAAGGCTTCCTCCAAGCGCTCAACAAGGGCCTGCTGCAAGCTCCTTATTTGTTGCGCTGGGTCTCCTCCTGCAGGCGGCAGGAACTGGCTCAACTTCCCCTTGAGGCGTGGGTCCAACATCATGCTGATCCAGATGTCCTCCCTCTGCTTCATCTGGATCACCCTGGGGTCCCTGCGCAGGCACGTCAGCATGTGCGCTGCCATTGGGAAGAGGCGGGCCACGTCTGCTGGCACATCGACGTCAGTGCTGTCCTCATCCTCCTCCTCTGCCGCCTCATCCTCTCTCCACCCCCGCACCAACTCAGCTGCGCTGTGCTGATCCCCCTCATCAGCAGCCAGGTCAGGGACCTCCACCAAGTCCTCCTCCTCCTCCCCCTCAGAGGTGGACTGCGCAGCTGGTTGCCGCTCCTGCTGGTCCAAGGCTGCCGCTCCCTGTTCCAGCAAAGCATCGAGGGCCCTGTTCAGCAGAGAAACCAGGGGCACCCACTCGCAGACCATAGCATGGTCCCTGCTCACCATGTTTGTGGCCTGCAGGAAGGGAGCCAGCACTAAGCACACCTGCTGCATGTGCCTCCAGTCATCATCGGGGACGATGGACGGGAAGTTGCTGGTCTTGTCCCTTCTCAGAGCTGCGGAAACAGTGGCCAGGGCAAGGTACTGTTTGACAGCGCGCCTCTGTTCAACCAGACGCTCCAACATCGCCAGGGTGGAGTTCCAGCGAGTCGGAACGTCAAGGATCAGCCGATGGCGTGGCAGATCCAGCTCCTTTTGCACGTCTTCCAGGCTCGCACAGGCTGCAGCCGAGCGCCGGAAGTGACGCACAACATTCCTTGCCGTTTCCAGCAGTTCGCCCATCCCCTGGTAGGTGCGCAGGAACTTCTGCACCACCAGGTTCAGCACGTGGGCAAGACAGGGGATGTGGGTCAGGTTTCCCCTGTCTATTGCGGCAACCAGATTGGCCCCATTGTCGGCCACCACCGCTCCGACTCTGAGGCCTCTGGGGGTCAGCCAAATCCTCTCCTGCTCCTGGAGTTTGGCCAACACATGGGTTGCCGTCAGCTTGGTCTTCCCAAGGCTGACCAAGTGCAGCAGCGCTTGGCAGTGGCGGGCCTTCACGCTGCTGCTGAGGCGGGGGGTTTGGCCAGGTGTGCCGGAGGATGGCAGAGGATCGGAGGAACCTGCTGCAGTTCCCCTGAGCCTGCGGGGTGGCACCACCCACTGTGTTGCTGCTGCTGCTGTGCCCGCTGCTGCTCTCCCATCCTCACCCCCTTCCACCAAGCTGACCCAGTGGACAGTGAAGGACAGGTAGCGGCCTGTCCCGAAGCGGCTGCTCCAGGAGTCCATGGTGACGTGGACCCTTTCACCAACCGCGTGCTCCAGCCCTCGCTCCACATTGGCCATCACAAAGCGGTGCAGTGCAGGAATGGCCTTGCGGGAGAAAAAGTGTCTGCTGGGGAGCTGCCAATCTGGGGCTGCGCAAGCAAGCAGCGCACGAATGTCGCTCCCCTCCTGCACGAGCGTGTACGGCAGGAGTTGGGAGCACATGGCCCGTGCCAGCAAGCCGTTCAGCTGCCGCACGCGACGGCTGCTGGGAGGCAGAGCCCTAACCACCCCCTGGAAGGACTCGCTCAAAAGGCTCTGGCGTGGCCTTTTGCTGACACGGGAATCAGCAGACACAGCAGAGGAGGCCACTGAGGACTGGCTGCCAGAACAGGCCTCAGTGTCGGCGGCAGGAGTTGCAGAGGGGGGAGGAGCAGTGCGTTTCCGCACTCCTGCTGGTGCTGCTGGAGGAGCAGGAGGGCGGGTGGCTGCTGTTGCTGCTGCTGCTGCTGAAGGCTGTGCCGTGATGGGTGTGGTGCCACTGCCAGCAGCAGATGCCTTCAGCCTCTGGAACTCCTCATGCTGGTGGAAATGTTTAGCCGCAAGGTGGTTGATGAGCGAGCTGGTGCTGAACTTTAAGGGGTCTGCACCTCTGCTCAACTTCCGCTGACAGTGGTTGCAAGTGGCGTACTTGCTGTACACAGTGGGCATGGTGAAAAACCGCCAGATTGGTGACAGAAACTTCCCCCTACGGCATGGAAGCGCTGCTGCCTGTCTCCCTGTGGTGGTTGGGGGGGGGGGCTTGGGTGCGGCTGGGGGTGGTACTGGCTGATGCTGCTGCTGCTGAGCCTGAGACACCAGCAGGCTGTGGGACGCTGCCAATGCTTGCAATGATGCGCCTCCTTGCAAGGCCCACAAGCGCATCCTCCTCCTCCTCCTCAGAGCTGCTGAGGACGACATCCCCTGGAGGTGGTGGCACCCAGTCTCTGTCTGTCACCGGGTCATCATCATCCTCCCCCTCCTGAAACATGTCCTGCTGGGATGAGGACCCCCCAAACTCCTCTCCTGATGCATGGATGGGCTGCTTGACTGTCGCCACAGTCTTGCTGTCCAATCCCTCATCCCCCAAAGTGCCCATCAGCATCTCCTCCTCAAGATCGCCAACAACAGCAGACAATTTACTCATGATGCCTGGGGTCAAAAGACTGCTGAATGACAGGTCGGCGAGTGACGGTGAACTGGCCTCCTCCCCAGACCCTGCTGGGCGGCTGCTGCGAACAGGGGTGGTGGTGGTGGTGAGGGTGGAGGCCTCGGATGCAGAGCTGATGGCGGGCTGCTCATCCTCCGTCATGAGTTGCACCACAGTGTCTGCATCCTTTTCCTCAATGGGACGTTTCCGACCCGGCTGGAGGAAAATGGGAGCAGGTGCTACACGCTGCTGCTGCTGTGTCTCTGCAGCGTGAGTTGCAGATGCTCCTGCTGGGCGGCGCCCAAGGCGTCCACGGCCAGTGGCTATGGGAGGAATGTTAGCCACTGACGCTGCTGCTGCTGCTGCGGAACTGTGCATGGTGGCGCGGCCGCGGCTTGCCACAATGCTGCTCCCTCTCCTCCTGATTCCCTTGCTGCCCTTCCCCTTGCCCAAACCGCGCTGGCTGCCACTTCCAGACATCTTAAATGTTTTGGGCGTATAGACAAAAGTTTTGTAAAAGGGCGGGTGAAAAGTGGGGTACTTTAATGGAGTGGGTTGGTTGGTGAGGTGACTGAGTGAGTGTCCCCTAGTACAGTAAGTAAGTAGTAACAGTCAGGAAGTACAACTAGCAGTTACAATAATCAGTAGTAATCACAAGTAAATTTAGTGTGTGTACACTCAGACAGTGAGTGCACGCACGCAGGAGCTAGTAGCCTATGAACACAGTGACTGAGTGTCCTAGACTCCTAGTACAGTAAGAGTAAGTAGTAACAGTAAGTAGAACTAACTAATTACAATAATCAATCAGCGATCAGAAGGAAATGGAGTGTGGGTGTGTGTACACTCAGACAGTGAGTGCACGCACGCAGGAGCTAGTAGCCTATGAACACAGTGACTGAGTGTCCTAGACTCCTAGTACAGTAAGAGTAAGTAGTAACAGTAAGTAGAACTAACTAATTACAATAATCAATCAGCGATCAGAAGGAAATGGAGTGTGGGTGTGTGTACACTCAGACAGTGAGTGACCGCACGCAGGAGCTAGTAGCCTATGAACACAGTGACTGAGTGTCCTAGACTCCTAGTACAGTAAGAGTAAGTAGTAACAGTAAGTAGAACTAACTAATTACAATAATCAATCAGCGATCAGAAGGAAATGGAGTGTGGGTGGTGTGTGTACACTCAGACAGTGAGTGACCGCACGCAGGAGCTAGTAGCCTATGGACAGTGACTGAGTGTCCTAGACTCCTAGTACAGTAAGAGTAAGTAGTAACAGTAAGTAGAACTAACTAATTACGATAATCAATCAGCGATCAGAAGGAAATGGAGTGTGGGTGTGTGTACACTCAGACAGTGAGTGCACGCACGCAGGAGCTAGTAGCCTATGGACAGTGACTGAGTGTCCTAGACTCCTAGTACAGTAAGAGTAAGTAGTAACAGTAAGTAGAACTAACTAATTACGATAATCAATCAGCGATCAGAAGGAAATAGAGTGTGTGTTGTGTGTGTACACTCAGACAGTGAGTGCAGTGCGCACACGCAGGAGCTAGTAGCCTATATGAACAGTGACAGTGAGTGTCCCTACGGGTACAGTAAGAGTAAGTAGTAAGTAAGTACAACTAACTAACAATAATCTATCAGTAATCAGAAGGAAATAGAGTGTGTGTACACACAGACAGTGAGTGAGTGCACACACGCAGGAGCTAGCTAGTAGCCTATAAACAGTGACAGTCAGTGAGTGTCCTACTCCTAGTACAGTATAACTACAATACTATTAGTAAAGGACAGCAGAAATACTGGTATAGATGAGAGAAATAAACAGAGGACAGCTGCCCACAGAGGCAAGGCCCCCCTGAGGCCTAAACCTGTAAGCTTGCAGCAGCTGCCTGTCTCTAATGTAACACACAAGCTACTAACTAAAATACAATGTCTATCTAACTAACAACAATATAGGTGTATATGGCAGGTGTAGGTGAGCAAAAACGCTAGGTAAATGATCACAATAGAGCACTTGCTAAGCCAAAGCACAAAGGAGCAACTCTCTCTCTGTACAAGTCTCAGGCAAGCATGGAGAAACGGAACATGGCGGCCGCTATTTATAGGGTAGGGGCTGGCCAGGGTCCCCTTCTGTGATTGGCTGCCGTCAGAGGGCCTGGGAGCCCTCTGATTGGCTCTAAGGACATCAATCTGGGCTATGACGCTATTCGAGCTCGGTACCGAATACCGAGCTCAAATAGCTGAAAAAGAGCTCGAATATTCGAGCTACTCGAATATTCGAGCTCTGCTGAGCACCACTGGTGAAGTCCTAGGTTTCAACACCTGGGATCTAATCTAAGGTCTGAGCTGTGGCGAACATTACGGAAAGTGGTGTGCAATCGCCAACGATTTTCATATGGTCCTGCACAATTACTGTCAGTCCTGTGTAGAATAACACAAATACCTTTCTTTTGCTCTTCTTACTGAGAGCAACAGCCCCTCACCCTCACATCCTGTGTCAGGTTGGAAAAGAATTTCACACCAGGTCAACCCCCCTGGGTAAAGCCATTTGGCTACACAGCTCATCTCCCCCAAGCCAGCTCAAACTGGCTGAGATAAAAGTTCCCTCCAAGCTCATAGACTCAAACAAAGAGAACTTTAATTTATTAATAATTCAAAATAGGCTTGGCACAGCAAGACAAAAATGACATTTCCTGATGCCTAGAAATCAGTTCTATCATTCACCTGAAGTGCAATTTTCTGGCTATTAGGAATCAGTAGAGAAACCACTTTATCCGGCCTGTGTAGAGCTTCGTTTAATAAATATAGTCTGCTTATAAATATAGTCTCGGATTTGCGATGCGCCAATCTGGGGCGGAGTCACACAGATTATTAATAATTGGTACATTTTTTGCTGTGAGTCTGGGGGGCGGCAACCTGCTGATTAAGAGGTAACCCCGCCTTAAACACACCTACTTTCCAGGTAGGGACAGCCCAAAACTCAGGTCCTATAAGAGTGGGGCGGGACCAAACCCACCCAATTCTCCAAATTCCATCGACCAGGAACGTCCATGCAGGCGTTTAAGGAGAGCCAGCGCCTGCTGTGTTCAAGGACTCTTAACCTGAATGCCTACTTTTAAACTGGACTCTTTTTCTTCATTCTTCAAATGGACTGCTCAGCTAACTAAATAAGAATTTTCTGATTTTATTCCTTTTTGTTTTTAAGCTCTGTGTGTATATGTTAATTGGTGTATATAACTGTATGTAATGCAATTTTGTTATTAAACGTTTTAAAAATCGTTTAGTGGTTATGACCTGTTGCTGAACATACACAATCGTACCTATTCTCCTGAAATCACTACCCTGTGCTCAGGTATACATTTATAACCCGTATGCGTGATTCCGGCTCAGATAGTCCGATCTGACCCAGATTCCTGCATACCACAAAGGGTTAACAGAGCATTCTCAAAGTCCTAGTATAATTACAGTAGCGGGCTGTGTGACTTGCTTGGTGGCAGATCTTTGAACTGTATGTGTGAGGTGAATCCGTTGGCATCCGAACGCTCCCTCCGCGAGTCGGTTCATCAAATTGCGAACTCAGGTTACCCTTCATGATGAACAAAATGACCGTGTGAGAGGATTTCTGACGCTGACCGATTGACCCCATCCGCAGACAGGCCTTGCGGTCTGTGACATGAGCGCTAACACAGGAGGCATTCACGACACCAGACAACGCCAGACTGAAGCCCGGAGGCTTAAGAAGCAGAGGAGACCTCACTGGCACGCCCCCTGCAATCAGCCAATCCTGGGCGCCGTGAGTCTCCTCTGAGGTCAGCTGATCCGTCAGTCAGCTGACCAGCCTCCTTCCAGCATAAAGGTCCCGTCTGTACGCGCGCCCGCGCGAGACTGGGACCCCATTACCTAAGTGACGACCCGACTTCGGCGTCCTAGACGCCGGAGGGACGGGTGCGGGAATGGAGGCAGCCGCGGCGGTGGTGCTGTTCGCCGCGGCTGCCTCTTCAGTTGTCACAGTGCCACCCCTCTAGGCATGGACCCCGAACACGCACCACCCGGCCTATCAGGATTCAACCTATGAAACTCCTCCCTGAGTTCCTCCACATGCATGCGAGAGAGTGGTACCCACGATCTTTCTTCTGGCCCATACCCTCGCCAGTGGACCAGATACTGCAAGGAATTACGCACCCGTCGCGAATCCAAGATCTGCTCTATTTCGTACTCGGGTTCTCCATTGACTACCACAGGGGGGGAGGAGAGGAATCCACATACACAGCAGGTTTCAAAAGTGACACGTGAAACGTCCTACCACCCCTGAAACTGGGTGGAAGCGACACCATGTAGGTAACATTATTCACTTTCTTAGAAACAGGATAGGGCCCTATAAATTTGGGACCCAATTTAACAGAGGGCTGCCTTAAGGACAGGTGCCGAGTGGAAATCCACACCAAATCTCCCAGTGCGAATCTCCATTCCACAGAACGTCTTTTGTCGGCTTGCCTTTTCTGGACCGAAAAAGCTTTTCTTAAATTACCTTTCACCTTTTTCCAGATGTTTCCCATGGTCTCTGACCAGTGTTCCAGAGCTGAAAATGGTGATGCCACCACTGGCAGTGGTGAAAATTTGGGTGATCTCCCCGTAACAATCTGGAACGGAGAGAACCCTGATGATGCAGACCTCAAGTTATTGTGGGCAAACTCGGCATAGGGTAAAAACTTAACCCAATCAGTCTGGGTATCAGCCACATAACACCTGAGGAACTGCTCAAGGGCCTGGTTTACTCTCTCGGTCTGACCGTTGGTCTGTGGGTGGTAGCCGGAGGAAATTGATAACTTCATCCCCATTTGATGACAAAACGCTTTCCAAAAGCGAGAAGTGAACTGGACTCCCCTATCTGACACCACATCCTGGGGAATCCCATGCAGCCTGAAGATGTGGAGTACGAACAGCTCTGCCAATTCCTGTGCAGAGGGGAGTCTGTTCAAGGGGATGAAGTGTGCCATCTTACTAAACCTGTCGACCACCACCCATATGACCGTTTTACCCTCAGAGAGAGGCAGTTCACCCACGAAATCCATGGACACATGGGTCCAAGGTTCCTCGGGCACTGGAAGAGGCTGTAAGGTGCCGGCAGGCGCTCGCCTATACAGCCTTGCTCCTGGCACAAACGGCGCAGCTTCCCACGAACTCTTTACAATCAGAACTGATTGAGGGCCACCACACACTTCGACTTAATAATTCCTGAGTGCGAGCCACTCCCGGGTGACCGTGCTGGGCATGAAATGCTTGCAAGACCTTAAATCTGAACTGGAGGGGAACAAAAAGAGCCCCCTCTGGTTTGCCTTCAGGAATCTCCTGTTGAAAAGGGCCCAGCTCTGATGCCCAATCCAACTCAACCTCTTCCCCAGAGGGTTCTAAATCCTGCTCAATGGTTTCCTCTACTTGCGCTTCAGTAGCGGCGAGGGGAATCTGCTCTAAACAGTGTACATGGCAGTATGGTGACCAGCTTATTAACTGTCTGGTACTCCAATCAATGTCCGGGGAGTGTTTCTTTAACCACGGCATCCCCAGGATGAATGTGGATGTGGACATCTCTAACACCAAAAACTGCATTTGTTCTCTGTGCAGGGCCCCAATCTTGCATAACAATACAGGAGTCTGAGTGATGGTGAGTGGCAGTAGAGAATCATCCACAGCAGTAATTTTAATCTGTTCCCCAACAGGAATCAAAGGAAACACAAATTGGTTAGCGAATTTTCTTGACATGACATTTACAGCGAAACCTGAGTCTATAAAAGCCTGAGTAGTGTGAACCTGACCCTCCCAGGTGATAGTACATGGAAGCAACACACGTTTATTATTTAGAGGTAACTCTGGATCGCCTAGGGTAGTACCTCCAGCTACTCCTAGGCGATAGAGTTTTCCGCCTTTTTAGGACAGGCAGAAACCATGTGCCCTTTGTCGGCGCAATACAAACATAGTTTCTCTACACGCCTTCTATTTTTCTCAACTTCTGAGAGCTTGGCCTGTCCAATCTGCATTGGCTCGTCAGCAGGTGGAGAGGAAGGCGTAGGAGCTGAGAAAGTGCAAGAAGAGAAGCTTCTTGAGGGCTTAGACCGAGTTTGCTTTTGATAGCGAACTCGCCTATCAATCTTGATGGCCAAAGATATGGCCTCATCCAGGGTCTTGGGCTCTGGATGACCCAACATGAGATCAGCCACGGCATCAGACAATCCCGATAGAAAGCAATCTAAAAGTGCGTACTGCCCCCACCTGGCTGACACCGCCCATCTCCTGAACTCAGCAGCATAAACCTCAACTGGACTGTGTCAGTGCCTGAGGGTATTTAACTTCCTTTCAGAGGTTACTGCCAAATCAGGATCGACGTAGATCACGGCCATAGCCTTAAAGAATTCTTCTACTGAGACCAAAGCCTCATGCCCAGTAGGAAGACTATAAGCCCAAGATTGCGAATCTCCAGACAACAATGTTTTAATAAAGGTGACCTTCTGACCCTCTGTACCAGAAGAGACGGGTCGTAATTTAAAATACGACAAACATCTATGCTTAAAATTACGAAAATCCGAGCGTTGCCCTGAGAACTTCTCAGGTGGGGGCACCCTCGGTTCGATCACAGAAGGGGGTGACACTCGAGTATTAGGGTCCAGTAAGCAGTTAACTGACTCAGTTAGTTGTTCAATCTGAGTCTGTTGCGCGTTAACTGTTTTAATAAGTTCATTAACAGTGGTGGCTAATACATCGACCCGACTGCAGAGCGTCTCCATATTTTTCTGGTCTGGTGTTCTGTAACGGTTGGGTGTCGCAGCTCAGATATCTGATTATTTGGTGATCTGCAGAATCACCAATAATGCAGACGCTATACCTGATTATGTGTGATCTGCAGAATCACCAATAATACCAGTATAGCAGCACAAGGATCTGAGTATGTAGTGCTTGGTGCAACCGTGACTAATAATTTGACAAGGCCTCACCAGAGGGGCTGGTGAGGTACTAACAATACACTGACCATGTAATAGAGTTCAGAACTTGAATAGAATAACAAGGCCTCACCAGAGGGGCTGGTGAGGTACTATCGGCTCACTGACCGTGTGAGGGAGTACGATAACTTTAATAGTTTAGCGAGACCTCACCAGAGAGACTGGTGAGATACTATCGGCGTACTGCCCGTATAATAAAGTACAAACCCCAGCACGCTGGGGATACTGGAACTGAAGAGATAGAATCTCCCGAGGAGCGGGTGATTCAGAAAGTACTGCAACCCAGTGATCGGCGATTACAACAATACTGCAATTACAAATCACCTGAGGAGCAGGCGATTAAGGCTGTACTGCAGCCTAGAGGACACCTGAGGAGCAGGCGTTACAAATAACACTGCAATTTCTGATCACCTGAGGAGCAGGCGATTAAGGCTATACTGCAGCCTAGTAGAGCAACTTCACCAGAGGAGCTGGTTAAGCTAACACCTCACCAGTGGCGAGGGCCCACTGGTGAGCAGAATGGTCAAACAGGCAAGGGTCATCAACAGAGAAGACAGTATCAGAGCAGAATCGTAAGGCAGAAGAGTAAACGGAAATCGGGCAGAGGTTCAGCAACTTGAGGCAGATAGGCAGAGGTACAGAATCAGTAAGCGAGATCAGAGTCAGAGTTTAGCCAGAGTCATACACAGGAATTAATAACAATATAAACAATATCCTAGACTAGGTGTAAACTCCTTGGTTTCAACACCTGGGATCTAATCTAAGGTCTGAGCGCTAACACACGAGGCATTCACGACACCAGACAGCGCCAGACTGAAGACCAGAGACTTAAGAAGCAGAGGAGACCTCACTGGCATGCCCCCCTGCAATCAGCCAATCCTGGGTGCCGTGAGTCTCCTCTGAGGTCAGCTGATCCGCTGGTCAGCTGACCAGCCTCCTTCCAGCATAAAGGTCCCGTCTGTGCGCGCGGCCGTGTGAGACTGGGACCCCATTACCTAAGTGACGACCCGACCTCGGCGTCCTAGACGCCGGAGGGACGGGTGCGGGAATGGAGGCTGCCACGACGGCGGTGCTGTTTGCCGCGGCTGCCTCTTCAGTTGTCACACATGGATGTGCTAAACAGTTAGCACGTGAAGTGCCGTTCGCAGACTTTTGCGCACGCAAAGTGCCGCAATTCGCACGATCGCGGACTTTTGCTTGCGCCATTTGCCGTGATAATTGCGCGCGCAAAAGTCCGCGATCGCACAAATCGCGGCACTTTGCGCGCACAAAAGTCTACGAACGGCACTTCACGTGCTAACTGTTTAGCACACCCGTGCTAAACAGTTTGCACGGCTTTGTGAGTCAAGCCCAAAGTGTGATAACTTGACACTCATCACAGCAACAGCACCAGAGATAGAACTGCTTAGACGTCTTCAAATGTTAAGGTGTTTATTCAGAAAACAGATATACAGATGTGATCAGCAATCTTCGTTACCTCAGCAAAACAATCGGTTTGTAGAATCTTATGCATTCCATGCAGACTTGGGCCATCCCTGGTGAATGGTCCAGGCTTTATCTTATAATCTAGGATACGTTGCACTTAGCGTATATACAGCATACAGATAATGTAAGTTACAAGAAGGAAAGTAGAAAGTCAGCAGTCAGAAGTGGCTCTCTGGAGCCCGACGGCTGTTTTATACTAGCCTCTAAAGAGTTAAACGTGACATCATCCAGCAGGGACGGCCCAGTCCCCATTGCATGCAATTGACTGATAACAGCAGGTGATAGAGGACACGGTCCGCACCTGCTCAGGTGGGACAAGCCAAATATGGCATTCCCTCTCCTATTACCCCGTAAATGAGGTAATATGTCCCTAAGACTATTGTTTAATGCACTTGTGAGCATGTTTTCATAACATTGGCTCATGTTTATCCTGCTGCAGCCTGGAGGTCTGTACATCTGGGCCTGATAAGCCCTCCGGCCGCATTCATACGAAAATGGCGCCTATGAATAATGGCGCACGGCATTGCCGTTAACCCGTATGCGCTTATTGTTATTTACTGTTAAAGACCTTCCTTTCTATCCGGCATGCGCTTATCGTTATTTACCGTTAAAGAACTAACACATAGCCGGGATGCGCTTATCGTTATTTACTGTTAAATATTTTAAACTTATCCTACATGCGCTTATTGTTATTTACCGTTAAAGAACTTACACAGGCGGGATGCGCTTATCGTTGTTTAATGTTAAATATTTTAAACCCCCTATCCTACATGCGCTTATTGTTATTTACCGTTAAAGAACTTACACAGGCGGGATGCGCTTATCGTTATTTACTGTTAAATGACTGCAACTTAGCCGACATGCGCTTATCGTTATTTACCGTTAAAAAAACCTACATTTATCCCGTATGCGCTTATCTTTATGTAACGTTTACCTATTTACATTACATGTAGGCACTTATTGTTGTTTACCTATTTGCTACTTCCTTAACAGGAACATGCTGATCCTTATTTACCGTTAAGGTAAACCTGTATATTATAAAATAATTTTTTTAAATTAAAAAATGTCATAATCAGATTTATTATAAGTTCATTTCTTTCCTGATACCTATTTTCATTGAACATTATCTAACAATATTATCCTTAATAAAAATTTAATTTTAGAAATTATTTAATTAATTGATTAAAGTTATATAATAGTATGATTATATATACTTCCCTTTTCATTTCTTTATTTCTGTTAGTTTGTACTATGAAGCTGCTCCATCCACTTTGTTAAAATTTATACAGTTCTGCATGTTACTCATCTTTATTTTATTATTAAGATTTATAATAAATAATTGTTTCAATTCAGTAGTCAGCATAAGGATAAGCTATAAAATAAAGCATTTTTTAAATGTATGTTTTGTAAAACTATTCCATTGCATTTGCTATGTTTTGTTTTCACACGATTTCACACCCTTTGTTTTTAGATCCTGATAATTAATTTACTCAACACTGTAACATTTTTTTGTTGCATTTATTCAATAATCATTTTTTTATTCCCATACACTTCGGCATACACTTCGGCATATACTGCACTTCATCATACCTACCTACCTACCACCCCAATATCCCTCCTGCACTCTATTTAACCAAACAATGCTGGCATAGGCCGCACTGCATCATACCTACCAACCCACTGTCACTCCTGCACTCTATTTAACCACACAATGCTGGCATAGGCCGCACTGCATCATACCTACCAACCCACTGTCACTCCTGCACTCCATTTAACCACACAATGCTGGCATAGGCCGCACTGCATCATACCTACCAACCCACTGTCACTCCTGCACTCCATTTAACCACACAATGCTGGCATAGGCCGCACTGCATCATACCTACCAACCCACTGTCACTCCTGCACTCTATTTAACCACACAATGCTGGCATAGGCCGCACTGCATCATACCTACCAACCCACTGTCACTCCTGCACTCTATTTAATCACACAATGCTGGCATAGGCCGCACTGCATCATACCTACCAACCCACTGTCACTCCTGCACTCCATTCAACCCCACAATGCTGGCATAGGCCGCACTGCATCATACCTACCAACCCACTGTTATTCCTGCACTCCATTTATCCACACAATGCTGGCATAGGCCGCACTGCATCATACCTACCAACCCACTGTCACTCCTGCACTCCATTCAACCCCACAATGCTGGCATAGGCCGCACTGCATCATATCTACCAACCCACTGTCACTCCTGCACTCCATTCAACCCCACAATGCTGGCATAGGCTGCACTGCATCATACCTACCAACCCACTGTTACTCCTGCACTCTATTTAACCCCACAATGCTGGCATAGGCCGCACTGCATCATACCTACCAACCCACTGTCACTCCTGCACTCCATTCAACCCCACAATGCTGGCATAGGCCGCACTGCATCATACCTACCAACCCACTGTCACTCCTGCACTCCATTTATCCACACAATGCTGGCATAGGCCGCACTGCATCATACCTACCAACCCACTGTCACTCCTGCACTCCATTTATCCACACAATGCTGGCATAGGCCGCACTGCATCATACCTACCAACCCACTGTCACTCCGGCACTCTATTTATCCACACAATGCTGGCATAGGCCGCACTGCATTATACCTACCAACCCACTGTCACTCCTGCACTCCATTTATCCACACAATGTTGGCATAGGCCGCACTGCATCATACCTACCAACCCACTGTCACTCCTGCACTCCATTCAACCCCACAATGCTGGCATAGGCCGCACTGCATCATACCTACCAACCCACTGTTATTCCTGCACTCTATTTAATCACACAATGCTGGCATAGGCCGCACTGCATCATACCTACTTAACACTCAACTGTCACTCCTGCACTCCATTCAAATGTTAAAGAGTGGAACCAAGAACAGGTAACAGGTCCTATGTAATGTAAATTTGATTAAATGAATGAATGAATTATGTATGGGTACGATGCAGGTTAATATTTGAAAATTATACTCTATTTTACATTCTTAGAGCACAATTGAAAAAGGATTCAGGCCTTAGCATTAATAATTTTGCTATATGTAACAGTGATGTGCATGTACTCACAAAGAAAATTATTCAATTCCACCTTTACTACACGTTGGTTCAAGCTCACTGGAAAATAGTTTTATGTGTGATAGATAAGACCTCTGTCTTCAATGTGCACAACATTGTTAGTGGATTACCTGGAGCTGTTAGGCATGGGCATACTAGAGTATAGTAGTGCTGTGTAAGAAAGTGAACCTAATAAGTTCCTCAATGTCCTCCTCTACTACCTTGAGATTTATGTAAAAGTCAAGGTATTTCAATCTGTCTTGAGAATTGTGCATGTACACACAATGTCTCCTTGGGGTACTACACATGCGCACCACTACGGCGCATGTGTACAATCTTAATGCTTGTGTAAGTGGCACGGTGGAAGGATACCACTGACTGGCTTAATTAGCAGGACTCATAGTACAATTTGTATGTGGTGGATTGGGACAGCGATGGACTAATTGACATGAATGTGCATGGGAGAAGACACATGATTTATTATATTACTTGGTTCATAGATAAACAAGGTGCATTATATAACCCATTGTACTGTTTCTCAAACAGCAGCTTATATTTATGTTACAGCAAGTGTTAGTTACTTATTGATAGCCAAATAAAATTGAAAGGGCCTTTTTCCACTACACACAGAATGGATGCAGATAAACTGACTACAATAAATACCTTTGTGAAAATATGAATAAGAAAAATTGCATTTCATGGAATCAGGCCAATACAGTTTGATTTGAGTCAAATTTTCAACATCCATTCGTCATCTAATCAGCATGCAGTGTAAACTAGCCCTAATAGATAGAATTACATAAATGCAATGAAGTACCTGATGACCAACTGAAACATTATTTTAGAAAAAATAGTCATCAAACACTTCACTGTGAAATCTTGTCAAATACATATTTAAAAACAGTGAATGTTAACTTTTAATTTGTACAATAAAAATCGATTGCAATACTATTTTCATCCAAAGAACTAGTGTTTATTGAAAATTACACAATTTTAACATTAGTAATTGTATTGTTCACTGTATTTTCAAACATTTTACCAATGCTCATAATATTGCGTAATTGAAAACAATGCACATGGCCATATTTAGTAATTTACAACATATCCACATCTTGGTGTAACAGGTTTAATATGTATTAACAATGTTTCAATATAAACAATCTTTAACGTTTACAATGCAAAAGGCATAAAAGTAACGCAATGGCCGTAAGGTACATTTAAACACACAACGACGTACAGTTTTTAATACAGCATTTTGCTTAAAATACGAAATTTAAGCCATCCTCTCCAATAAGCATCAGTGTCTGAAATTAGTGAACCTTGCTTCTAAATAGTGTATTTATTGTTAACATGTACTACATAATTTGAGACACAAATATATGTCTTTCGGTTAACTTACGCTACGTCATGAATCGTCTCAAACTTGTCTTATCCTGTACATGCCCTTATATGTAATGTATCCCCACTAACAAAAAAAAAAAAATTAAACTTACTCACCTAAGGAGAGGGAATGCTCCGAGTACTAATGAGCCTACCCTCTCCTCTCCCGTTGTCCAGTGCACCCTTTATCCACTTGAGGACCCACCCTTTACCCCCCCCTTAAGGACCAGCGCTGTTTGTTGGGATCTGTGCTGGGTGGGCTCTGCAGCCCCCAGCACAGATCAGCGGGCACGCAGAGCGATCAGATCGCCCCCCTTTTTTCCCCCCTATGGGGATGATGTGCAGGGGGGGTCTGATCGCTCTGGTGGGCAGGCTTGTTGCGAGGGGGGGCACCTCAAAGCCCCCCTCCGCGGCGAAATTCCCCCCTCCCTCTCCTACCTGCTTATCCCCGGTGATCGGGGCTGCACAGGACGCTATCCGTCCTGTGCAGCCAGTGACAGGACGTCCCCTGTCACATGGCGGCGATCCCCGGCCGCTGATTGGCCGGGGATCGCCGATCTGCCTTACGGCGCTGCTGCGCAGCAGCGCCGTACTATGTAAACAAAGCGGATTATTTCCGCTTGTGTTTACATTTAGCCTGCGAGCCGCCATCGGCGGCCCGCAGGCTATTCACGGAGCCCCCCGCCGTGAATTGACAGGAAGCAGCCGCTCGCGCGAGCGGCTGCTTCCTGATTAATTAGCCTGCAGCCGGCGACGCAGAACTACGTCGCTGGTCCTGCAGCTGCCACTTTGCCGACGCACGGTATAAGCGTGCGGTCGGCAAGTGGTTAAGCAAATCCACGGTCGTGGGCACTTCTGAAGTTTTATGAAGCACTTGGGCTCATGAAGGCCGTCTGCTCGATACTGCACATGCGCAATAACGTTACATAGATGCGCCAGCGCATCATAGAGGGCACTCGCACATGTCCAGTATGCGGCGTCACGTCATCATTTGCCAGAGTGCTCCATTCTGTTTTCATTTTAATATAGTCCAAAACTTAAACATGTGGTTCAAATTCAATCAAAACTCTAGCACTTATGCTACATACACACTTGAGATAAAATTATTTGGAAAAGGAAAGACCACAGACCTATTTTAACACATTCCATACAGTATGAGAGCCATACCTACACAGTAGATTATATGGAGCTGAACTCCACATCAGATAAACACTTTCCACGATGCTGCACACACAGATGCCCGTACACATTCTAAAGATCATTATCTGCAATACACCTGTTAATGCAAAAGATCCATTCCAGCAATATGCAGTAATTGTCTATGAGATCTGCAGATCCTCATACACACCTTGATTAACAGATAATCATCTGGAGAACGGATCCACCAGGATGTATTTTCAGATCTGCAGATGAAGTCTGTTAAACAGCGTGTGTATGATGATCTGCAGATCTCATAGACTATGATTGAATTTAGCAGGAATGGATCTTTGGCAGGAACAGATCTTTTGAATTAGTACGGGCATCTTTGTGTGCAGCATCTTGCAAAGGTTGTATCTGTTGGTGGAGTGCAGCTCCATATTATATACTGTGTAGGTATGGCTGTGATACAACATGGAATGTGTTAAAATTGATCTGCGATCTTGCATTTGCCAAAGACTTTTATCTCAAGTGTGTATGCAGCATAACTTTTAAAATTAGTAATTCTTTGCAGTTTTTATTTAACATAAGTAGGTAGAAATAAAATTCCATGCTGGTGTATTTGTCAATGTAAACTACAAATAAAAAGTTCCTTTCTTTTACATTTAAACTGAATTAATAGGTATACATAGTCTGCCAAGTTTACTTTATTCACATCAATAACAGTTGTCGTACATAAAATGTGTTATATTTTAGGCATTATATTCAAATGAACATCACAAATAAGCATGTAGCTAGTCTGGTATGATCGTACTTTAAAGTATGAAATGCAGGATCCGCTGCATGCTTGTTCAGTGCCTATGGATAATATTAGAGGCAGAGGATCTGCAGGCCTACCAGCCAACTGTTATTGTTTACAAGGAAATAAACTTGGGCGTCTCCATATACCTATTTCCTCAGTGCCACTGTAAAGTAAAATGTTTTATACTTTATCGATGGATGAAGTTAAAATTACACTATTAATAGTAAACTCTAAAGCAACTGAACAATTACTGTTTGACAAGGACACTACTCTGAACACAATGAAACACAGATTACTGTGTTCACCCAATGTTGTCTATCAGATTATGGTGAAGGTTTGCGCTTCCCATCCAGAATTGTATTCTGCCTTTGTAAAATCTCAAGCTGATTTTCATGGACATACTTTAGATTTTCTAAGAGTAGACTCATAAGCTCATATATGTTTTTGGAAAGATTTAACATACGGTCCATATGTAAAGTAGTGTTTTTTTGTAACATTGCATCACTAATGTCTTGACTAATACTTTTGGAAACTGGCTCAGTTTCTTTATTGGAATCACTGTTTTCTATACTTTCTACACATTCTTCCTCGACTTCAGATTCTTCAACCACACATCCTGTCTTGTCCTTATTTTTTCCCTGCACTTCTATCTCTTTGGAGGGTGTATCATTACCCAATTTGTCATCGTCATTGGAAGACACCTCATATTCAACTATCCCTGAAACTAAGTTTTCTTTAACCTCTTTCTTTTTTCTTTCAAGACTGTAAACACAAGCATCGTAAACGTATTCATTGCACTTTGTGTAGTTTTTGGTTGCCGAGCGCTTTGGTCTTGTAGAAATTTGGTTGTTTTCTCACTAGCTACTAATTTATTAACCTCTTTTTTTTGTTTCTAATACCTTGTGCATGTCAACAGTAACTGTGATTTTTTTTTTTGGATGATTCAATCCCATTTCCAGGGTCTATGTTGTCACACACGTTAGAGTTTCCTTCACTTATGTATTCATCATGAGCATGATTTTTCTCCTCTTTTCTTTTTCTTTCCATGGGTGTCACGGACTCCTGGTTTTCCAGAGTCTGTTTTCCAATTTTTGTACCACTGGTGTTATCTTTCTCTATTTTTCCTTCTTTTCCATTTCCAATTTTATTTTTCTTCTTGTTTTTTCCCAGGTAAACACACTTCTTTGCTTTCATGTTCTGTACAAGAATTTTTAGTTAAATTATTATTGTGTAGAACTTATTAACACATTTCATATATATTGATACACTTCAACTCAGAACTGTGTATTCAGACTATGGGCCATATGCAATTCACTTTTTCAAACAACTTTCCTCACAGGAGATAATTTTTAATCTTCTATTTACATAATTTTTCAGCACTTTAAAAAGAAAACAAGTACAAAAAAGTAGTTAAAAGGGTACTATTACAATTTTTTTTTAGTATTTTGTTGTTCTCTGGTGTCTTAAAAGGCATTTTATTGAAAAGTTTCAAAACTTCGCCTAGGAGAAAACTCTGTAGAAAAATTAAATTGCATATGGTAAACAATCACAGAAAGCGCTGCTAAAAGGAGATTCAAGTAAAAAACAATACTTTAATAAAACAATAAAGGATTGGACAGAATTGTCCAGCTTTTTGGAAAAAATGCTGGTAGCATAAAATCACATGCAAATCGCATGAGATACTGAAACAGGTAAACACACCCGCCTCAGGTGTATATGTGCATATACTAAAACTGATAAAACTGGTTTAAAAACTGATGACGGACCTAGAAAAGTCCCAAACAGTGATCTTGTGGACAGGATCCCTCTGTCCTAAAACAGGGATTTCTTTAGATGTTAACAGTGGCTTGTTCCATAATGAGGAGGATTTTGATTTATCAGATTTGCATAGAGTAAAATACAATTGCTTCAATGTGGCAATGAGGTTAATCCAACTTGTGTGCGACTGCACTGAAACAATCTCACCCGTCTCGTGTTGGTTGAGGTTAATCTGTGTTGTTGCGCAGGACTGCGTCTTCCGAGGAGCCGCTCTATCTTACTGGCCCCGGCCGGCGGCACAGTAAAAGAGACTAGACGGAGGTGTCACGTCGGGCAGGAGTGCCCGGCTCCCCTATAGATGATGTGAGTATTTGGGTGGCAGCGGCACGCCGCTGAGCGGACTTCCGTAGTGAGGCTTGATGTTAGCAGCCGCTTGGCTCCAGCTGACCCCGTTCCCCACTGGTGGTGACGTCACACTCACAGCCTACGCTGACGTTTCGGAGGGAACGCCCCCCTTTCTCAAAGCTTGGCTGCTGGGGGATCTGGGGCTGGCTTTTTATGTCCTATGTAGCGCTGTCAGTTTTGCTCAAATGCAAATAATTCCAAGTCTTTATTTAGCCCGTGTGGAATAAGAGAATTTAAATTAAAAATCCACATTGTTTCTCTGCGGGACATTTCTGATACATAGTCTCCTCCTCTCCATGGTCTCTTTACTTGCTCCAGTGCACAGAATTTGGTTCCCTTAAAGGAACATCCATGTTTCATCTTGTAGTGTTCTGATAATGGGTGTTTCTTACAACCTTTTTTGATATTTATACAGTGTTCATTCAGTCTCTCTTTGAGGAATCTTTTGGTTCTTCCCACATAGTGTTTAGAGCATGGACATATTAATACATATATAACCCCCTTAGAGTCACAATTGGTAACATCCCTAATCTTAAATTTATCTTTACTGGTCATCGATTGGATTTCATGTATTTTTTCAATTGAAGAGTTGGATTCTCTACATGCTCTGCAAAAGCCACACTTCTTGAAGTATCCATCTTGTTTACCTTGTGTTGTGCTTTTTACGGTTGGGGCTAATATATTGCCCAGATTCTGAGATCTCCTAAAAATCTATTTTGGCTGTTCTGATAATATAGGCATCAATATGGGATCTTCCCTCAAAATGTTCCAATACTTGCCCACTATACTCTGAACTCTTGAAGATTGTGACGAATATTTCATAATAAGACATGGTTGCTGATCATTATGGTCCGTGTGAACCCCCCTCTCCCTCAATAGATCCTGTCTTACTGTACTTTTCGCTCGTTCTCTAGCTTCCATTAGAGCTTCAACTGGATACCCTTTTTGTTGAAATCTATCGTGCAATATGTCAGCCTCAACCTCAAAGTCACTGATCCTAGAACAGTTTCTCCTCAGCCTAAGAAATTGACCTCCAGGTATGTTGGTCAACCATTTAAGATGGTGACAACTATCTATATTAATGAAACTGTTGGTATCCACTGGTTTCAAATAAGTTCTAGTTAATATCTTGTCGTTTTCCTTGTAAATGGTAAGGTCCAAAAAGTTGACCTGTGTCTGGCTAGAGTCCCCTGTGAATTTGAGGTTGTAGCTGTTGTCATTTATCCACCTCATAAAAGCCTCCAAACTGGCTTTAGTGCCCTGCCAGATAAAAAATGCATCGTCTATGAATCTCCTCCAGAGCACCAGGGCGGCTCCGGGGCCCCCTGGGCCGTAAGGATGGAAGCGTTCCCAGTGGGACATATAGAGGTTGGCGAAAGAGGGGGCAAACCTCGTCCCCATCGCCGTCCCGGTGCCCTGGAGGAAGTACTGACCCTCATAGACGAAGTAATTGTGTTTAAGAATGAACTGGATGCCATCCAAAATAAACTGTATCTGTTCCTCCCTTAAGTTGTGAGCCTCCTCCAGGAAAAACTTCACTGTCTCCATTCCTTTGTCATGTGGTATGACCAGGGCCGGCCCTAGACTTTTTGCCGCCTGAGGCAAATTTTGCAAAAATTATTGCTGCCGCCCCCCCCCCCCCCCCCCCCGCCGCCGCCGCCGAGCTGGAGGGGTAGCGGGCAGGACGGGGAGGCAGTGGGCGGGGAGGACTCACCTCTTCCTCACTCGATCCAGCATGCGCCCCACTGACGTCATTTCCTGCAACGCCGTCCACTTACAATACAGTGGGCGGCGTTGCAGGAAGTGATGTCAGTGGAGCGCACGCTGGATCGAGGAAGAGGTGAGTCCTCCCCGCCCACTGCCTCTTACGAGTAGCGCTTCTGATCTATTTAAGGCTGGAGGGGAGCGGAGGACGGGGGACCCAGGCGAGGGAGGGGGGGGTCCGACCCCCCTCCCCGCCTCTAGGCCCAATACCCCTGTCCTGCCCGCTACCCCTCCAGCTTGGCGGCCGGCTCCCCGCACCCACCGACGGGCGGATGCCGCCCCTAGAAATGTGCCGCCTGAGGCAAAAGTTTCACCCCGCCTCATGAGCGGGCCGGCCCTGGGTATGACAGTGTACAGCGAGCTAACATCCACTGTACATAACCAGTACTCGTCCTGCCATCCGTAGCCATTAAGAATTCTTAAAAAGTGGCCAGTGTCTTTGATGTAGGCAGGAGTTTTCTTGACCAGTTCTTGCAGATAGAGGTCCACATAATGAGACAGCTGTGAGGACATAGAACCTATCCCCGATATTATCGGCCTCCCAGGTGGATCATGTAGACCTTTATGTATGTTTTAGGACAGAGGGATCCTGTCCACAAGATCACTGTTTGGGACTTTTCTAGGTCCGTCATCAGTTTTTAAACCAGTTTTATCAGTTTTAGTATATGCACATATACACCTGAGGCGGGTGTGTTTACCTGTTTCAGTATCTCATGCGATTTGCATGTGATTTTATGCTACCAGCATTTTTTCCAAAAAGCTGGACAATTCTGTCCAATCCTTTATTGTTTTATTAAAGTATTGTTTTTTACTTGAATCTCCTTTTAGCAGCGCTTTCTGTGATTGTTTACTAAGTTTATTCAGGTTTGGGACCCCTCTGCAGAGTCTGCAGCTGCGAGTGTGGGCGCTACGCTATATCAATTCAAATTGCATATGGCCCAATGAATCATACTCAAGAACTCGGATTTTGGGAAATCTTCTAAACCATGATTACGATTCAAAATAGTTATTTTCATACACTGATGATTTGTAGTCTAATTAATTTTATACAAAATAAACATAACTGTTAAATATTTAAATAATTAGTGGAAGTAGAGGAGACTAAGTAGTCGAACTACAGGCTTTTGAATTGGATCCATTTTGGGTCACCCTAGTTGGATTTTTTGTCTGAATACTGTTTTTATAAAGTAAGTCGTGACAGTAATACTGAACATTTTTACTAGTGTCCAGTACGTAAAGGTATTAAGGGTAGCGCTGGATGTCATGATATCAATCTGTGCATAAGCTTGTGGGCTACATACAAAGTATGTATAATAGCATAAGAGTACAATATACACGATCAACCAAAATAGAAATTTTCAAGTTCTCACACAGGCGAAATGAAGAGAAAGGTCTATGGAGGCTTTCATATTTTTTTAATTTAAGTGTAAAAAATTTTACAGGCAACCATGCTTAGCCACTGTCTACAATATTATAAAAGGTATTACACCTATACTAGCATGAACCAGATACGGATTTGTATTATTAAAAATCATATATTGTATTAATAGCTGCGTTTTTGTCTCATGGGTTATTCTCAGGCTACTGAAGACAAATAGAGCAGCATTGATGCCAGGCAACTGAAATACATTTAAAGCAATTAAACATGGAAGCCTCCATATACCTCTTACTACAGTCGACCTTTAAGTTTCATGCAAGATAACAAATATCACAGACAGCAAGGCAGAAGCCATACTAACTAACAGCTTGTTAAATAAGCCTGATTAATTGTGTGTTCATTCCATTTAAATGAATTTATATCCAATGTGTAAACAAATAATCTTGCTTGTCAAGGCTTAGGTACTCTATTTTGACTATGAGATGCTAGGGATATTGAACTACCAATGAACTGGGCCGAACAGGGTCATGGGTGTACCATTTCATTTTGCGGAGGAACGGAAGTAAGATAAAAAATGCTACATATAACATTAGCTATCAAAATTGTAATATTTTAATAGTGCAGCCACTCAAAGTTGTGCTGATTGAACTGGTTTGTTTACTTATTAAACCAATATTGATTTTTGTGTGAACATGAGTAAGACATACAACTAGCTATATTTTACTCTCATTCCATATGTTTTATAACACAATACTACACATTAGACATTATTTAAAATTTTTCTTAAGATTATTATTACATTAAGGGCGTTATCTGTTAATACACAGTGTACTATATAGACTTGTTTCTTACTTTTTTGGTTAAATACACGAGGTCACGATTTCATTATTGCTATTCTTGTTATGGGCATTAGAACAGAGCTACTGTCATTAAATTCTATTTAAATAAAAAAAAGGGCAAAGTAATGATACAAGACGTAAAAATTTGTTTAAATTAATAGGGAACAGACCATCAACTTAGAAGAAGAATGATTTATGTCTCATTATCCCACCCAAAAAAATTTGCTACGTGTTATTTGTACAACTGTCATAATTTTTAAACGTTGTTCTTTTCATTTCCATCACATGATGGAGTCATGTCTGCTTATTGCCAGAAATTTAGAAAAAAAAATTAAAATCAAGTATAAAATTATTGTTACTATATTCACACTGCACTATTGGAATGAGATTAAACTGTAAAATATGCTTATTGATATGTTAACTATAACATATAGATTGTGATAAATATTAACCTTCTTCATCCAAACTCTCCAAAACTTTGGATGTGGACACCACATTCTCAATACTTTCATTTTCCAAACCTGCTTCATTTTCTGTACTAAGTGCTCTCTTATACACTATCTTCTTTGCTGAGGATTTCTTCTTTCTTTTTGTTCCTATAAAAATAAAAATTTTAGATAAAAAAAATTGAACACTGTACACTATGTGTTAATAGTATTTGATACTATATTGAATTTCACAATGACAGTTGATTTAAAAAAATATTTATCAATATAATAAATATTTTCATACCAAAAAAAGGGGTTTTTTTATCCTTCCAGAAATAATTAGGGATTTTTTTTTTTTTAAAAAAACAGTCTGAAAAAATATCAGGGCTGTGGTGTCGGAGTCGTGGAGTCGGAGTCGGAGCAATTTTGGGTGCCTGGAGTCGGAGTTGTAGTTGGGAAATAATGCACCGACTCCGACTCCTAATGAATTTTAAACTGGAATTAAAATAGAAAATATGGTACAATGTTCTATTTCTCAGATAATAGTCATAAAAATAATGTATATATACAGTCAAAATACAGTAATAGCTGTGCTCAGTCCACAAAAATTAAATAAGGCAATCAAAATTAGTTACTTGTGCTGCTTCAATAAAGCAGTCCCCATATTTTTTAAGTCAGATATACGTATCTGATTTTGACTGTACAGTATATATGATGTGTACACAGGAACATCTTATATATATACTACATAACATCTATTCTGTAAGTATAAAGCCTGATGTGTAGCCGTGCCATTAACAGATGGTCAATGAGATGGAAATAATTCAGCATGGATGCTGGTTTATGCAAATGTATGGGCTCTCTTTGCTCATGAAATAAAAAAAATTGATATGTTGTTAAAATTTGGTTTGGTGACTACAAATTACAGGGTACCTGAGACGGATGAAAATTAATTTTTTTTATACACACCTGGGGCTTCCTACAGCCACCTTCAGGCCAATCAGTCCCTCGCTGTCCTCCTCCACCACCTTGATCTTCTGCTATGAGTCCTGGTATTTCAGCCAGTCAGCGCAGTCCAGCCACGTGCCGCTCCCACAGCCAGGAACATTCTGCACCTGTGCAATAGTGCTGCGCAGGTGTAGTACGCTTCAGGCGGCGGAGTGTGTGCATGCACACTATGACAGACTGGCTCAAGTACCTGGACTCATAGCAGAAGATGCAAGTGGTGGAGGAGGACAGCGAGGGACTGATTAGCCTGAAGGGGGCTTGAGGAAGCCACAGGTAGGTAGAAAACTTTAATTTCATCTGTCTCAGGTTTACTTTGTTACACAGCAGTACTATACTCTACATATGCACTCCCCACAGAGCTGGAGGGAATCCACTGAGAATGTTGTGCACATTGAACACAGAGGTGTTGTCTATCACCCATAAACCTGGTTCAGATTGTGCATGAAGAATGTGTAATAGAGGAAGAATCTCCTCATTCACCTGCAGCGTACCTGCACATCACTCTTACATGTACCCACAGTTACATTGCCTAAGGCCTGATCCATGTTCAGATTGTACATGAATAATGTGTAATAGATGAAGAATCTACTTGTTCCCCTGCAGAGTATCTGCACATAATTCTTACATGTACCCACAGTTACATTGCCTAGGGGCTGATAGATGTTCTTTGTTATGGTTTGTACCTTTTACAAGTACTCTTACCAAGGACTAGTTTTATTACAAAGTGAATAAATATAGTAGTCTACATATCCTTCACACTTCAGTTGTCTCTTAAATTCCTAAGTATTGCCAGTTAATAGACGAATTTCACGTTACATACTGTTAATCAACAAAATTGTAATATGCAAATTAAAGGAGTCTGAGTCGTCGAGTAGTCGGAGTTTGTGGAATCCTAAACTGAGGAGTCGGAGTCGGTGGATTTTTGGACCTACTCCACAGCCCTGAAAAATTTTGACCTACATACCCAGGTTATGTTAATATTTTACTCACACTTTACATAACATGTGCAGTAACCACATAACGCCTTGGACATAAGCTTTAAAAATAGATAACTGGTGGCCCAATTTTTGCTGCATGTGCAAATTTATTGCTACGGAACAGTTAGGCAGACACTATAGAAATTGTATATTTACAGCCATCAACATCAGTACAGCAGGAAAATAAAGATGCAATAAACAGGTAAGTTCGAAATATCTTTTATTCCCTGTGCTCGGTTTCATTGTGTACTGCTCAACCTCATCAATCAAAACTATGATAAAATAAATACTTGAGCATTCAATGTGCCTTCTCACATCCATCGACATAGGTCAGTCTTTGTTAAAAAAATGTACATTCTTACCCAAGCCTGCCCCCATGTGGTTATATTCATGAATTTTTTCAACTTTTGCAATACATAACATTGATAAAGAATACTCAATAATTGAAATTTTAAAACACAACTAGAATAAAAAAATAAAAAAAAATTTATAAAAAAAAAATTACAATTTTAGAGAATTACACGCACTTATTTTATGGTCTCCCAGTTATCGGGTAGTCCAAGAGTATCACCTGCTTTTAAAATCCATGATGAGATAGTCTTCAACAAATCCAACGCACTTTGCTGTCTTATGACTGCTAAAGGGGCCCATACACCTAATGATTTTACCAATGATATACAGCCGATCCTATCACAGTGATGAAATCGGCCGTGAAATCGCCGTGCATAACGCTGATAGACCAATCATTGTTCCAGTGACATCAGATGTTCACGTTGAACCATCCGTGAGGAAGAGTTTTATCGATCGCTGGCGGGTCGTGAGTGCATGGCTAGCGTTGGGCAAATTCACAAAGACCAACACAATGCAGCGGATATACATTTTCTGTTCCGCCACTAGCATGTTCACCACTGTATTGCATACGCTCCGAAATATGGACCTTTTCACCAGCTACACAGAACTTTAAAGAGACTCTGTAACAATTTTTTCAGCCTTAGTTCTTCTATCCTATAAGTTCCTATGCCTGTTCTAATCTGCTCTGGCTTACTGCAGTCTTTCCTAACTGCACTGTCTCTGTAATAAATCAATGTATCTTTCCTCTGTCCTGTTTGTCGGGCTAAAGCTTGATTGTGTGGAATGTGCAGGGCTGCTTGTGATTGGTAGAAGCGATATACACCCTCTGCAGGCCCCCTGCATACTCTGAATGACTCATACACTATGCTTAGCTGAGCCTATTAGAAGCTGGTTAGTTTGTTTGTAAACACTGCCTAAAACTGTTAATTACAAGCCAGGATTGCAGCAGAGAGTGGCAGAAACAGCACAGAGGGGCACAGGAGAAAATAATGAATAGAATGGTATGCTTTTTATTGTAAGAATATTAGAGTACAGATTCTCTTTAAGTCCAGGCAGGAAGGGTAAACAGTACAGCGCCATCCACAGTTTAAATTTACCCTAGCCCGGAAGTTCGGTAGCTGAAGGAACGGTCCACATCAGGGAGCGTACAAGAAAACAGCGGGGACCTGGTTAGTTGCGCCGGGGGAACAGGTAATGTATGCGTGTGAAGGGTGCAGCAACTGCAGCAGCTTCACATATTGTGATCTGTTTCAGAATTAAATCCAATCACAATCTGTTTGCAGTAAAGGCAGTCATACGATCTGGATATCAAACAGCATGTCACGGATGTCGGCTAAGCGTCTCTCCCTGTCACACGAGTCATGCAGTGACAGTGATGCGTCAATGCAAATACTTTGCCTTTTACGTACACTATCTATAGCCATTATCAAAGTGTCACTCACAGGACAATGTACTGCACTACAGCAGAGGCACAGGTGTGACAAAGTAGGCAGGTAAAGCACGCAATTATGCTTGTGCATCCGCCGTCAGTTTTGTACATTACAAATTCTTTTATTTTTTTTTATTTTTAATGTAAAACAAAATAAAAAATTACCTTTCCTACGGCCTAGAGTTGGATTTCGAAGGATAGCTTCGCGAAGTTTTCTCTCCCATTTATTGTACTGAACTGTAGTGTACTTTTCACGAGATATCTTGTCTTGTACTTTGGACTTGCAGTCCTGAAACCTGCGACAACAGCTGAACGGTCAATTTGTGAAACTGAAGATACCTAAAAAAAAAAAAAGTCATACATACCTTACTTTACGTAATTCTTATAAAAATACAGGTGAAATTAACTGTAAATAGATTAGTTCCCCAAAATAACTGTATAAAGATATGATGCGTTTTCTTGGTGAACTTTACACGTACAGTGAACAATTTCTTTGTATCTGTTTTAGGTATTGACAAGATCGTGGGAGGGGGCAACAAATTGGGCCTGTTATATGCAGCTTCAACGCCTGAATAGCTTCTGGTATAGAAACATTCACTTTAGAATAGCTAGATATGTTTTCAATAAATATGTAAAAGCGTAATAATCCGCACCACCTTCATGCATGTATCTTCATTTATTGGTAGAAAAAGACAAACATATTAAAAAGAACTGCAGGGCAAAACAGTCCGCTGTTTCGGGCTACCTGCCCATCTTCAAGTTGCCCAGTTCTGATTAAAACACATATCAATGCACACATATATATACATCTCATCCAATCGTAGGAGGTATACAAATTAGAGAACCTGATGGAGAACTGATCATTTGCATATATTGACCACACCTATAAGGCCACAAAGTGAGCTGATTGGCTAAAACCGATTTTCAAATTCCCAGTACAATGTAAATACAATAAAGATCGTTCCATATCTCACAGTAATCAGATCTCTCATGATCTATATAATTATATAGATCATGAGAGATCTGATTACTGTGAGATATGCTGATAACGATCTTTATTGTATTTACATTGTACTGGGAATTTGAAACTCGGTTTTAGCCAATCAGCTCACTTTGTGGCCTTATAGGTGTGGTCAATATATGCAAATGATCGGTTCTCCATCAGGTTCTCTAATTTGTATACCTCCTACAATTGGATGAGATGTATATATATGTGTGCATTGATATGTGTTTTAATCAGAACTGGGCAACTTGAAGATGGGCAGGTAGCCCGAAACAGCGGACTGTTTTGCCCTGCAGTTCTTTTTAATATGTTTGTCTTTTTCTACCAATAAATGAAGATACATGCATGAAGGTGGTGCGGATTATTACGCTTTTACACTATTGAATCCTGTGGTGTCCGGGATTTTTCTCCAGCACACCTACCATTCCTGACTGGATGGCATGCCAGTGAGTGCTACTCCATACATAGAACTTCAATAAATATGTATTCGCTTCGTTTTGCTAGATGTTCATGTATAACATTTATTTAAAATCCCCCCCCCCCCATGAGGTGCAAATGCAAGCCAATTAAGCATCAGGAAGTGCAATTAAGCAGTACATGAGCAAAGGGAATTAGTGCCGGTGTTGTGTTTCTGATTACACTTCCTGTGGATTTGCAGTGCACCGCATGCGCACTAGTAGACTGTGCGGTGGCTTTTACTATTTCATAATGCTGCTGATGGTAACATTATAATTATCTCTGCTTACACACATCCTACACTCCTAAAATTTTAAAGGTAGGAAGGGGGACCCCAAACTACATCTATAAAAAATTGCAGCCCCCGAGCCCCACTGCCTCCAAAGTTTCATTTCAAGAATCTATCTCCTGAACCACTGGTGCTCGGTGGATGCAATATGGCATACAGTTGGTTCGGGGGATCCATTCCCTTCTATGAAAATTTGAATAGTCTACTATATATGGAAGCATAGATATTTATTATGTTAACATCAGCATCAAAATTATCTTCACACTGTGCATGTGTACTACTCTATGTGGTGGCGAGCTTCAAGTTAGTGCAATCATACATTACACCAGTATTGTGTCCTAGTAGGCTGCCTGTTGATTTGCGCTTCCACACATGTGCAGTTGTAGACTAAGTCCACTATTCCGATAGCATGATGATGCTGGTGTTAAAAAATTGTCCCAAAAAAAATTGCACCAGGAGATATTACACTAATCATATTTTGAGGGTAAGGAGTGAACACCTGAAATACATAAAAAAAAAGAGAGATTGCAGCCTCCCTGATCCCTGCTATTCAAGGAGATAGATTAGTGAAAAGTTTCTTATGAAACATTTGGTCTCTGGTGCAGAAATTGTGTAGAATGTAGTTTGGGCTGTTTCCTCCCTACAATAAATAATATTGTAGTGTAAGAATTGTGGAAGCGTAGTTATGTACAATTAAACCACCAGAAGAAAAATTAAACTCACAGTAAGCATGCATGATACTCGTTATGTAAGGGAGCTTTCGGCCAGGTGTAAAGATTGATAGCACCGGTCGTAAGCTTCCTTAAAAACTACAAAACTTTTCCTACTGTAAATATCTACGCCTATACAACTATTACACTCAGATTATTTTGTGGGTAGAAAGGGGACACCACCATAACTACATTAATAACTATCTTCAGCACCCTAGACCCATTGCTTCCGGAGATTGATTACAGAAACCTATATAGGGAACCAGCTCTGCTCTGCAGCAGAAATTTGCCAGAAAGGTAGTGAGTGGTGTCACTTCCATGCCCTTAATTTGTGGAGTTTAAAAGGTTTTGGAGTGTAGATAGGTTGCTATTTGTAACATCATTAGCATCATTCTAAGTTACATGTGTCCACACATTCTGCTAATGCGCATGCGGCCAGCAAAAATCAGTATTCAGCGTACTTAGACACAACAAAGAAATATTACAATTTATCCATTATAATTCTTCAAATCAACATTACAAGATGTAAAACCTTGAGTGAAGGAAATAATGTGAACACCTGTCAATATCTCTAACTGACATAATAATGTAGTACTGGAAACATGAATTCTGTAATGTAAATAGTATTGTACACTCAAATACTACTTACTCATACTACTTAAAACTCATATCCCTGCCTACCAAAGCTGTGTCAAACTTCAACTTGCTAAAAGGTTCATTGGCTACTTATGTAGGATAAGGACAACATGAGGTATTAGTACGCAAAATTTCAATCTCCACGCAACGCTGAAGCTAGAGAAAAATTATTAAAAAATATATAGGGAAGCAGTAGGGCATGTGTGGTGGGATTATGCATATAGGTAGTTTGCTCACTCAAAATCATAAATGGAAATGTTGAGTAATGCATTATGTAATTATGCAAACAATTTGATAAGTTAAACACAGAAAAAATTAATGACGTACTTAATGTTCAAGCACAGTATACTACTGGGCATGCGTGGCATATCAACTTAACATGCATCTTAATAAGACACAACACCAGCTTCTAAGACATGACAATATTCACTTTACTATGCATTGCTCTGTATGGATGATTGTAACATTTCTGTGGGTTCTTCGCAACCTAAGCCACACAACAGTGGAGGAAAGAGCAAAGATTTAAATTAATACGAATGCTATTAGTGTAATGATGAATTTTATCCACACTCGTGCACTATGCATTTAGGTACAATATTTAATGTACATAATTGAAAATCCAGTCCGATGCTAGCAAAAAATATATTATTTGTATTTATTCATTAAAAGAAATCTTCTAAATTTTAACATGCAAACATTTTAAATAAATTAATAACTACTAAGTACCTGATTGTAGAAATAAGTATTTGATTTCAATGATGTAGCAGAAACGGTGTAGTGTCAGAACGGGCAGCCCCGCAGGTTGGGCCGCTCTGTTGCTTCTGCGCATGGGGCTATGGGACGTGCGTGCTACGTCATCCTCCACCGCTGCAGTTTCGTGTAGTGTGATGAATGTGTATATTTCAGTGCTGCTCTGCTTTATCACTATACTACACCCCTTGTTCGCCACTGTTATGTCATAATAGGCAGCCCGAGAGCAGCCCAGCTCGCTGCAGAGGAAACGTCATCGCGTACTACAACATCGGGATACACGTCTTCAGCAGAACAGCGCATGCCCGTTTTTCTGCTGCTCATTTGTATATAAACGTTGTGGCCGCCTCCATCCACCACCGCAGAAGGGGCGGCGAGCAAGGGGTGTACTATAATGATAAAGCAGAGCAGCACTGAAATATACACATTCATCACACTACACGAAACTGCATTGTTGGAGGATGACGTAGCACGTACGTCCCATAACCGCATGCGCAGAAGCAATAGAGCGGCCCAACCTGCGGGGCTGCCCATTCTCACACTACACCGGCACTATCACTCAGCAGAACCAGTCAGTATGCACTCATAACTACGAAGTTATTATACACTATCTACTTCCGTTCAGTGTAAATACAAGCCACTTCCGCTCATTCTCAACTGTTGGAATCGCCCTCTTACACGCCCCTCTCAGTGTGGTATCACTTGTAGGGGCGTGAATAGGAGGAGTTTCTTTGGCGAATAAGTGAAAAAAGGAATCTCATTTATTAAAACAGCTTAAGAAGAACACAATGCAGTACACACCGCGTGAACCTTGTGTCCATTTTGTTATTTTAATAAAGTTTTGTATTTAATAGCGCTAGCAGCGCTGTAAATATTCTTACTGTAATACATCAAAGCATATAAAATCTAAATAACATAATTATTTATTATATTATAAACCTCTACAACCCTTTTTTTTGGTAAAAAATCACACTGTACTCAAATTCTAGTCCCCCAAAAAAAAGTACCGTATATACTCGCCTATAAGTCGAGAAATTTAGGACTGACTCAAACTATAAAAGTGGGGGAGGGTCGCCTTATACTTGAGTAGTCCTAAATTTCACAACTTATAGCAGAGAATTGTAGGGGAGCCTCTTTCTCTCCCCTTACTCAGTCCTAACGCTGGCAGCTTTCCAGAAATCCCCCCTCCCTCCCATCACCACATAAAGGATGGTCTTCTCCCCCTCTCTCCCCCCTCTGCCGCAGTCATCTAATGGTCAGCGCTGAAGTGGAAACTCACTGATTACACAGCGAGACATCCTCCCTTGTCCCTCTGCTCACGCTGGTCTGTTTACAATACCACAGCTACGGCTCCGATGACACATGAAATCACATGACATCGGAGCCGTAGCTGTGGTATTGTAAACTAACAGACCAGAACGAGCAGAGGGACAACAGAGGATGTTGCGCTGTGTAGTCAGTGAGTTACGTTTCCACTTCAGCGCTGATGCTGCATTGATGACACAGAGGGCTGAGCGAGAGGGAGAAGAAGCCATCCTTTGCGTGGTGATGGGAGGGAGGGGGGCTTTGTGGAGAGCTGCTCGGGAGGGAGTGAGTGAGACGGGGCCCTTTCCTTGGTGGTGGGAGGGAGGGGGGAATTTCAGCAAGCTGTGTGCTGTAGCACTTTGGGGAAGGGGAGACAGATGCTGGCTGCTGCAGCTCCTGTAAAACAGGGGACACACAGCTAGGGGACATAGGGGCCACACAGCCAGGGGGACATGGGCCACATAGCTACAGGGGCCACACAGCCAAGGGGACACTGGGGCCACAAAGCTAGAGGGGCCACACAGCCTGGCGGACACAGGGGCCACACAGAGGGGTCACAGTGACCACACTGAGACATCCTGGTGCCAAGTGCAGTCTTTAACTTTCCTGGGTAGACTTGTACTTGAGTAAATAAAAAAAATCCAGCTTAAGAGGGTCAAATATTGGGGTCGACTAATACACGAGGTCGACTTGTATCCGAGTATATATGGTAAGTCGGATTTCCTAGCCCACATACACAATGCAAACTCATTAATGAGTCTGAAGTGCCCCATACGTATTCAACTAGAGAGCAATTAATTTCATATTACACTGTAAAATAATTGATTGTCATTGACAAATACTTATATAAATAAAGTAAAACCACTTGACATAACATATGGAATGTACGATGTCATACCTAATTCGTTACTTTACAAGTTTTTAAAAAGTATTTTTTTTTTTGTTAAATATATTTTTAAATAAAGCATTAAAACATATCTGAAAATGGTTTTTCTTAATATATAAATAAAACATTTTTACCTGTATAGTGATGTCCTCCCAGACTTTCTCCTTCTTTCGCAATTCTTCAGCATTTTGTTCTCTGGTGAATATGTACTTAAAACAAGGGCACAAGTGCGAGCATAACTCTAAATTCTCCTCTTCAGTGAATTTGAATGCTCTTTTTCTATTAGTTCCCATAAGCAATGATTGCTCTTTATCACTTTTTTCCTCATCTTCCATTAATAGTACGCTTGATCCAGAATCTTCTATACTTCGAGCACATTTCAAAGTGATAGAGGCCTCACTGTCTTCTTGGTCTTCCTGATCAGAATTGGATTCACTGCTTGATTCTTCTGTTTGAAACACTTGGTTATCTCTGTACTGTGTTAGATCAAGGACTTTAGTCTGGACATTCTTAGCCATGTTTGTATTCTGGTCTTCTTTGGAATTTTTGTTATCTTTTGGCTTCTTGATAAACTTTTCATCATCATCCTTCAATTTTTCTTGTCCTCTTGTCCTTCATTGACACGGATTGTGGATGCTCGGTTTGTCTTCCTTTATCGTTCTTTTTCGTCTGGCCACCGCCCTGCGACTTTAGTCGTCATTTCATCTTCGGTGTCTGCTGTCTTCGCTTAACGCAAGCTGCGTGTAACAATGAGCGAAGTCACACGGTCAACTAAATATAGGGATTAGGGAAACCTCGCGAGACTCTGAACATCCAGGCCCGCGAAACTATTAAAGAAGCATACCTCTATTTCTAAACATGTACATAAGGGATTTTAAGACTCAGTAAAGCTACTTAAATTTTACATAAGCTGATAAACAAAATACCTATGTAGAATATTTATATAATAATGTGGACACATAATATTAATTATAAATTACATAGGATAAAAACCACGCATGACAAGAACGTGATTCTCACGTGCACGCACATGCATGAACCTCGTGATATGCTAACACATTTTTTTTAAACCAATGAGAGTCACCACAAAAATTACAATACTGTGATTGACACCAGAAACAGCTAATCATGTGAAAAGTGAAATAATAAAAGCACGATCTTCCTTTTTAGACACAAGGTCTGTCGTGCTTTGTGCCAAGATATAGTTGGTGTACATGGTGAGAAAATTTTATTTAAAGTGCTGTCGTACATTTGTACTATAGAATTAATAATTTAAATTAGTCATTATTATGATATTCAGCATAGATTTCTAAATTAAAATCTTTATTAGAGGGATCATCAACATATTGAACAGAAATAATATAAATGCTTTTATTCAGATGTTAAATAGCAGCATAAGTTGTGGCAAACTTTTTTTTATATTTAATCACATACGGAAAAGACATGCATTTTGTTAGCCACCGCATTGATGTACATATTTATAGGAAGAATTTCATTCTAAAATTGATACAACTTTATTACATGAATTTCCGATGAAAAAAAAAGTACATATCTGCCTACTGCTATAGACATATTATATGTGATGAGGATGTTATCATCAGCTAATTAAATTAACTCATCTTTTTGTAAAAAGTGATCAACATAAGACTATAGAATTCATCCCATAAATACATCGTAATAAAGCATCGTTCCTTACATGTGCCTATGAAAATAGCCTCATTTTCAATTTTCGTTTTGTACAATTAATGTTAGCTTTGACATACAGTAAATTGTGTTCCATCATAATTCAACCCACCACTCCAAAAAAAAATTTCCAATACAAGCTGCCATTACTAAACATGACGTACTTACAAATAAAAGACAAGCTTCACTATCTAGCACCCCCTACTGGCCAGTCAGTGTACATTGATGAATGTTATACACGGCAGTAAACCAAAAAAAAAAAAAAGTGGTAATGTGGTTGTAGTGAATAACACCTGCTTAGTCAGTAAAGGAAATCTGAAGGTGTATATAATGTAAAAATAACGTAAATTAAGTTATTCTTAGATCACGCTTGACACAATTGGATTGAATTACTGTCTAAATTTTCAGTTAACTAAAATTTAAAAATCAAGGTTATACATTTTTAATAAAATTTCACATTATTTTAAATTCCGCATACAAATTTTACAGTTAATATTCTATATATTATTAATAAAGATTAGTAATAAAAAAGTAATAGAACATAACAGCAGTGTAAATGAGTAAACTACTATATTGGGTAATAGTACATTATTTATTCATGTTTAACCTATTTTGGTTCCTGGACGTAGTTTCTACGTCCAGGAACCATGCGCGCTGCCGCGCGCTCCCGCGGCCGATCGTGCGCGTGCACGCGCACTCCCGGCCGCGGATTCGGTAGCCAGGGAATCAATGTATCGGGCTACGGTGCCCGATCATTGATTCCTCTCCCCCGCTGAAAAAGCGACAGCTTCTTTCAGAAGCTGCGCCTTTTCTGGCCGTTCCCTGCCCAATGCGCCACTCTAAGCGTGTGTTACGCTTAGAGTGACGTCATGTAAACAAACTCATGGCCGCCATCTTGTGGCCAAAAAGTAATACTACACCTGTAAAAAAAAATAATTTAAAATTAACACACATTTACATTATAAATCTATTGTTTACCTCCCACCCTCCCAAAACTACCCAAATAAAATGTTTACAATAAAAAAAAAAAAACATTACAATAAAAAAAAAAAAAACATGTAAATATTTACCTAAGGGTCTAAACTTTTTAAATATCAATGTAAAGATGAAATATTTCTATATTTTTCTTATTTTAAACTTGTAAATAGTGATAGATGCAAAACGGAAAAAATGCACCTTTATTTCCAAATAAAATATTGTCGCCATACATTGTGATAGGGACATAATTTTAACAGTGTTATAACCGGGACATATGGGCAAATACAATACGTGAGTTTAATTATGGATGCATGTATTATTTTAAAACTATAATGGCTGAAAACTGAGAACTAATGAATTTTTTCCGTTTTTTCTTATTCTTCTTGTTAAAATGCATTTACAGTAAAGTGGCTCTTAGCAAAATGTACCCCTCAAAGAAAGCCTAATTGGTGGCGGAAAAAACAAGATATAGATCAGTGCATTGTGATAAGTAGTGATAAAGTTATAGGCTAATGAATGGGAGGTGAACATTTCTCACGTGAAAACGACGGAACCTGAATGGGTTAAGAACTGGATGAAGGACAAATACCTATGGGCATTTTCAAAGTGAAATGCCAAGGAAGAAGTAACGCCAAAGGGTGTCGTGTCCTTTGAATTTTTTTGAATGTGATGGTGCACTGTGTTGTATGTACAACAGCCGAATATTGTCTCCTGCCACACGAAAATTAAAAAACATAGCTGTTTGAAGTGGCCTGCGAATTGTTAACCCCTAGGACGCTGAATGGAAAGCTGAAAGGGTGTTATGTCGTGGATCAGATCTCTGTGTATGTGGTGATATGCATAATCAACAATTATGCAGACGCTATACCAGATTAGGTGTGGCCTGCAGAATCAACAATAATACCAGTATAGGAGAAAAAAAGCTTAGTGTACAGTGATTAGGTGCAAACGTAACTTTCAAAGTGTAATGAGACCTCACAATAGGGATGGTGATGTTCTGTCAGTACACTTAACGTGAACTAGAGTACAAGCTCAACAAAGCTGTAGAAAACATTCACGATTTGTCATAATCTCCCGTGGAGTAGGTGATTCAGGATGTACTGCAGCAGAGTGAGACACACGCAGTACTGCACTAGGTGAGTCATACTGTACTGCAGACTTGAACAAAGAAACATGACTGCACTAGGGAATAACTTCACCAGAGGCGCTGGTGAAGCTTTCACCTCACCATTGGCAAGGGCCCACTGATGAGTAGAGTGGTTTGACAGTCAAGTTTCGGCAACTGAATGGTAAGTATCAGTACAGAATCGTTAGACAGTAGAGTAATCGTTCATCAGGCATAGGTTCATATACAGAGAGGTTATTATTGTTTCAGAATCTTACTACAAGAGAGTAGCAGGCAAAGGTTCAGCAACTATCAAGGCAGATAGGCAAAGGTACAGGATCAGAAAGCAGGATCAGAGTCAGAGGAATAGCCAACAGTCATACACAGTAGATCAATATAATAGGCAATATCCTAGTGTAGGTGTGAATTCCTTGGCATCAACACATGGGAAGTACTATTACAAATAAACATTACCAAATTTTGATATATTGTACACTGCTTGTAAAGTCCTTGGCATCAACACCTGGGATCTAGTCTAAGGTATGAGCGCTAATACGCAATAATTCACGAAAACAGACAGCGTGTGAATGAAGCACGGAGGCTTAAGAAGCAGAGGAGACCTAACTGGCACTCCCCCCTCCATCAGCCAATTCTGGGCGCCGTGGGACTCCTCTGACGTCAGCCGACCTACAGGTCAGCTGACGTGCTTCCCCCCCACAAAAATGTCCCGTCTGTGCGAGCGCACACGCAAGACGTCGAGCCCCTCCACAAGTCAACGTTCATTCCTCGGCGTCCTGCACGCCGGACGGACAGACGTACGGTACCATGGAGGCAGCTGAGGCAGCGGTGCTGTTCGCCGCAACTGCCTCGAGTATCACAAAAGCTTAAAATACCCTTTGTACTGTATACTGTAACGATCAGTTTAAACACAGAGAGAATCTGGTTATTGGTGATCTGCAGTATCACCAAGAATACAGATATATACCTGATTATTGAAGATCTGCAGAATCACCGATAATACAGATATATCACTAACCTCTGGACACCTGAGTATGTGAGTGTTTGGTGCAACAGTAGTACTTTGAGTAGCAACCAGTATACAAAAGATACAGTAACCTTCCTGCAGCCTGAAACTCCCAATGGGCGCAGTCAGGCTGGGAAGAGAAAGGACCTGTAGTGAGTGACACCTATGAAGGATGTCAGCAGATCTGGAGACTATCTCCTAACAGGGGAGACAGCTCTCGGGGTCGGGTAAGCCAGGTCGGCAACACACAGTAAGATAAAGTACATAAACAGTCGGCTGATTCGGTATCAATGGAAAGAAGGGTCTGGCAACAGAGTATCAGAAGAGCAAAGTACCGAATCAGAGATCAGAAGATTTGGTCAGGAAAGCAATAGGTCATAACAGATAATCCACAATTCCTAGTCTTGGGTGTGAGCTCCTTGATCATCAACACCCTGGAACTAGTCTGAAGTATAACAGATTGGCAACACAAGTCCCTAGTCTTGGTTGTGAGGTCCGGGGTCATCAACACCCTGGAACTAGTCTATAGTATAACAGATTGTTAGCACAAGTCCATAATCTTGGGTGTGAGGTCCGTGGTCATCAACACCCTGGAACTAGTCTGAAGATTAACAGGTGATAACACAGATTCTGACAAAAGGTCTGAGTGCTTCAACGTAGTGATCGCAATGGCAGACAAGCAGCAAATGACCAGCCACAAGTATACATAGTACAGCGTTCTCCGGCGCCTCCCCTAAATGCTGGACCAATAGGAAATGGTTCTGGCGTCAGCTGACCGGCCTGGTCAGCTGGTCCTCCTCTGGCCGTCATAACAGCTCTGCCTCTCAGCGTGCGCGCACGTCCTTCTAAACCTGTGTGGACTAACAGTCCCAGCCACACCAGACACATGTTGCGTGCAAGACGCCGTGCTGGACGCGGAACCAGCCGCATTGCTGTCAAGGCATGCAGTGGTTTTTCCGCGTTCAGCCACACTATCAGATGCGGGCCTACGCGAGCAAAACGCCGCGTTGGACGCGGAATCAGCCGCCTTGCTCTGAGCACATGCGTCGGCTTTTCCACGTTTTCTCACATATACAAAGTGTATTATACATTATGCCTCCTGCCCTGGTGGTCCCAGTGTCCGAGGGACCACCAGGGCAGGCTGCAGCCACCCTACTCTGCACCCAAGCACACTGATCTCCCCCCCTTCCCTTTGATGGCCCACACCACCCCTCAGACCCGCCCCTGACCACCCCACAGACCCCTGCTTGCACCCAATAACCCACCTAATCACCCATCACTCACTCCCGGTGACTATCTGTCAACGCTATTTTTTTATTAGGTCCCTACCTGCACCCTGGGGACTCCTGATCACCCCCACCCCTCAGATTCTCCACAGACCACCCCCCCAGACCACAGCCCCTGTGTACTGTATGCATCTATCCCCCCTGATCACCTGTCAATCAGCTGTCAATCAGCCGTCAATCACCCAACAATCACCCCCTGTCACTGCCACCCATCAATCAGCCCCTAACCTGCACCTTGCGGGCAATCTGATCACCAACCCACACCAATAGATCGCCCGCAGATCCAAAGTCAAATCACCTACCAAGTGCATTGTTTACATCTGTTCTCTACCCTAAACACCCAACAATTACACATTAATCACCCATCAATCAACCCCTATCACCACCTGTCACTGTTACCCATCAGATTAAACCATAATCTGCACCTTGCGGGCACCCAATCAACCACCCACACGCACAGATTGCCCTCCGACCCCCCCTTATCAATTCACCAGTGCATCTTTTACATCTGTTTTTCCATGTAATAACTCAATGATCACCAGTCAATCACCTGTCAATCACCCATCAATCACCCCCTGTCACTGCCACCCAACAATCAGTCCCTAACCTGCCCCTTGCGGGCAATCTGATAACCCACCCACCCACACCAATAGATTGCACGCATATCCGACGTCAGATCTCCTCCCAATTGTATTGTATACATCTGTTCTCTGCTCTAAACACCCAATAATTATCCATCAATCACCCCCTGTCAGACTCATCACCTGTCACTGCCACCCATCAGATTAGACCCTTATCCACCCCTAGGGCACCCAATCACCAGCTCACACCCTCAGAACGTCCTCAGACCCCAGCCCTAATAATCACCTCGCCAGTGCATCGCTTGCATCTATTCCCCACACTAATCACACCTTGAGACACCCATCAATCAGCTCCGGTAACCACCTGTCACCACCTAGCACACCTACCCATCAGATCCTGCCCTAATTAGCACCATGTCTGCTCCTGATCACTGGACCAAACCCTCAGATCCCCCTCAGACCCCCTTCCGATCACCTCCACAGTGCATTGCTTGCATGTATTTTCCACTCTAACCATCCCCTGAGACAACCATCAATCACCTCCTGTCACCAGGGCCGGGCCGAGGCATAGGCTGGAGAGGCTCCAGCCTCAGGGTGCAGTGTAGGAGGGGGCGCACAATTAATTCAGCTGTAATTCCTAATTGTGTATGACGCAGAAAGAAATAAGAAAAGGGGATACATGGCAGTGACTGCAAGCCAGATAAGTAGATATTAAGGTGTTGGGGAGGTTGAGGGCCCTGTGGCCCTCTTAGTCTAATAGCAATCAGTGTGTGACAGCTGGGGTGGGAGGGATGGAGGGGCGCACTTTGGTGTCTCAGCCTTGGGTGCTGAAGGACCTTGTCCCTGCTCTGCCTGTCACCCCCCTAGAACTCCTATCCATCAGAGCAGGCCAAATACAACCTGTCATCTAAGAGGTCACCCTGCATAAAACCAGTTCAACAAAATTCGCCCCCTCATAGCCCACCTGTCATCAAATTTTGCAGAGGCTTACACCCCTGAACAGCCATTTTGAGACATTTGGTTTCCAGACTACTCACCTTTTTGTGCTTGTAAAATGCCAGGGCAGTATAGGAAGCCCACAATTGACCCCTTTTTATAAAAGAAACACCAGAAGGTATTCCGTTACTTGTATGAGGAGTTCATAGAAGAGATTTAAAAAAAAAAAAAGTTAGTGTACATTTTTTGTTATTATTTTTTATACACAAAGTGTGATTTTTTACTAACTTATGATAAAAAATGAAATATTCGATGAACTCACCATACACCGAACGAAATACCTTAGGGTAAAATGGGGTCACTGGTGGCATTCCTATACTGACCTGGCATTTTTGGGGCACTAAACAGTGAGTAGTAGTTTAGAATCCAAATGCTTAAAAATGACCTGGGAATAGGAAGTTAGGCCCCTAAGCACACCTCGGTTGCAACAAATTGTCACACATGTTGTATCGCTGTACTCAGAAGAAGTAGTAAAATGTGTTTTGTGGTGTATTTTTACACAAACCCATGCTGGGTGTGATAACCCTCTCTGTAAATGGACAATTGTGTGTAAAAAAAAAAAAAAATTGCATTTACTGAAATATTTCTCCCACCCAGCATGGGTATGTGTCAAAATAAACTACTAAACACATTATAGTACTTCTCCTAAGTATGGAAAAACCACGTGTGTCACTTTTTTTCAGCCTAACTGCGCTAAGGGGCCCACTGTCCAATGAGCACCTTTAGGCTTTACAGCGATGTTTACAATTTAGCAACCCGCAAAATGCAAGGACAGTGAACACACCCCACAATTTACACCATTTTCGAAAGTAGACAATTAAAGCTATTCAGAGAGGAGTATAGTGAGTCTATGGCAGATGTAAATTTTTTCAGAATTTTGATGAATTTTAAATTGTAATTTTTTTTAATAAAGTGTCATTTTCCACTACTTTGTGAAAAAAATTAAATATTCTATAAACTCACCATGCCTCTCAGTGATTAGTTTGGGATGTCTTCTTTAAGAAATGGGCTCCTTTGGTGGGAATTTATACTAACCTTGAATTATAGCACCTCAGGAAACATGGCAGGTGGCCATAAAACTCAGAGATGCTTCAAAATTGAAAGATTAACTTTGCCACCATATTTTCTAAACGCTATAACTTTTAGTCTAAACAATCAATATACACTGAATTTTTTATTTTTTCTAAAAGACATGTAGCATAATAACTTTCGTGCTACAATGTATTGGAAATTTGACTATATTTAAAAATGTCAGCAAAGAAAGTGTAAACATTAATTATTTTAACAAAAATCATGTATTATTTTATGAATATAATAAAAACCAAAAATCGCAGCAGCAATAAAATAGCAACAAAAGAAAGCTGTATTATTGACAAGAAAAGGAGATAAAATTCATTTAGGTGGTAGGTCGTAGGACGGAGCAATAAATCGTTAAAGCTGCAGTGTTCTGAATGGAGATTAAGGCTCTTGGCCTGGAAGGGGTAGAAAGACTGTGGTCCTCAAGTGGTTAAACTCTTTTCGTGCAAACAATGACCAGCAAACATCATCACATCGCCCGCAATTACACCTGATTAACTAAAAAGTGCCTGACTTGCATCTACGCCATCCTCTATTCACACACTGAGACAAAAATACATCACCTACTGTCACTAACTAGTAAGTTGATTTGAAAATCAAACTTTAACAAGATTGTAGCCTTGTAGACAAAAAAAGTTGCACCATTTAGTAGCTGTCAGCTTGATGACATCGTAAGTGAAGAAAACAGTGCGTTAATTTGTAATACATGCCCGATTCACGATGTAGCAAACGTTTTGCCGGCAAACGGTTGAAGGCTAACTTTGGTGTTTTGCGTTAGCAATGAGAAGGCAAACTGTAGAAGAAGTTCAATATGCCCCTTAGATCCAATTTTGCAAAAAAAGAGCAAATGTAATTCACACTCAGCAGGAACATTGTTGCCAATTACACTACACTCACTCATAGAGCCCCCCCCCCCCCTTTTTACAAGTTAAAGAGAACCAGAGATGAAGCACCCTCTTGTATTTTACCTTATAAATCAGTGGGAACATGACAGTAAACACCTAATCTGCCCTTTGTTTCATTGTTCTCTGTGTAATCTGACTGTTATCACGTCTGATAAGAATCCCCGACTGAGAAGTCAGGCTGCTCCGTCTAGCTTTGCTACAGAAAGATTATAGCTAAGTCTGTATTCTGTGGTGTTATTTCAAGCCCAAGCCTGCCCCCTTGTGGCTTTGCTATAATGACTTAGCTATAATCATTCCCAGCAAAGCCAGATTTAATTGCTCAGTCTGGGATTCTTGTGACTGCTGTTAACAGACACTTTTAGCAGTGAGGAGGAAACAGAGAGCATGGTAAGTGTTTTCTCTAATGTTCTTACTGATATACATGGTAAAATACACAAGGGTGCTTCGTCTCTGGTTCCCTTTAATGTCCATATTGACATTTTACTCACTACTCTGCTTACAGTAATTAGCAAAGGGACAGCTGATGACAGACTATGCTAGGTACATTTTAGTCATCAAGTGTTGTGAATCATTCCTTCTCTCATGTGCAAGTAATACATAATTCAACTACAAGGCTGTTAATCATCAAAACCCGCCATTGACACATATCACCAACCCCGCGCTCACTATCATGGTTACCTGTAAAATGGCCAATTGAGGTCAACATTGGATTAATGACATTCAAATACTTGCACAATATTTGTCCTGAATACATGAAGGACTTTTTGAAAATGCATCACTCGACCACCAATCGTAGATAAAAAGGACGTAACACAATGGTCACCACAACAGTCCGCCTCAAAACCTTTGGAGACAGAGCCTTTTGTCATGCTGGCCCTACACTTTTGAACTCCCTGCCACACCCAATCAGGACAGCTCCATCCCTGGAAGCATTTAAGTCTAAACTAAAAACCTACCTCGTCAGTCTGACATTCATGAACATCTGTCTATATCCTGTGTAACACAACCCAGCCTGCAACCCTGTATTAATCTGAGACACAACTATGCGCTTTGAGGCACATGGGAGAAAAGCACCTTTACAAATGTTCTTGTATTGTATTATATTTTAACGATTGTCTGATCTCTGTACGAACCAACAAACAAAACTGCAATCCATCAGTAATGCGGCATCAGTAATGAGCTACTTCTAACCTTGCTCTACCAGGGCGGCTGCCCTACTTGAATAACTGTGAAGTTTTAATGTACGTAGTGGAATAAATTTCATGTACAGGTTATCTTTAATGTGCACCGTTTATTTTTTCTGTACATATTTACTGCCCAAATAAATTAGGAAAATGCAATGTGACTGTTGTTTAGCTTCATCACAGAGAATTTATTTTGTAATAACTTTTGTACATACTTATGCCCACAGCAAACAACTGTTCTGTAACAGACGTTACATCTATACAAGCACCCTGTTTCTTTTGCTGCAGGGACCTGTGGCCTTACATTGTACTATTCATACTGGATGCCAATAGCTGGAGACTGCGAGGTAAGTTGAAATGTTATTAAAGCAGTAATTTTAAAATCAGTAAGGCTGTGCTTTGGTCAGTTTCCAGGCTAAAATTAACCTAGGGCGATGTCGTTAAAATTACGTTTCATTGCAAACCAAACCCCCCACCACACAAACATGGACCGAGGTATACATGCACGCAGTTTGGGTTAGCCATGTTTAGTTGCACTCGGTGTAGTTATACAGCTATAAGTCCACACAATATAGGTAGCCAGGCATAGTATTGGTAGTCAGCCATAGGTGCACCAGTATATTTGCACACAAAATGGGTTAGCCCGGTCGGTGCCTAAAGCATAAGTACACAGTGTAGTTGCACAAAGTATAGGTTAGGTAGTCTCGGGCACACCGTATAGCTTACATAGGTATGTGCACACAGTACATGTTATATTGGTGGATGCATGTAATATATGGTGTTAGAATAGTTCCCCCAAGCATATTTTACATAGAAATTTTAAAAAATTCTAGGTAAGTTAGGTATTTTACACAAATATAGGTAGCAATTAAAGTTGACACCAGTATAGGATAGGTAGGTAAGTGGGTGGCCCCAACACATTTTACATAGGTTAGGTGCCCTCCAGGATAGTTTACATTTTGTAGGTGCACCACAGTGTGGTTACACTCGCTAGGTGCCTCCCCCGTATAGGTTACATAGGTATCTGCCACCCACTATGGAGGGGGAAGTCAGCCTCGGGGAGCTTAGACCGACCTCCCCCTCCCTTCCTCTATGCGTTCCGCCCTACGAGTGTGACTGCAGGGAAGCGAGGTGTACAGAAGAACAACTCTACTCCCTGTTTCAAATAACTGCCATTTTCCTCTTATCCTCATAGCCTCTGATAAATGCACAGCTTCCTTTTAAAAATAAAGCACCTTGTGTATCAGCGGCTATGTGGAGAAGACAGATGCGAAGAGCGGTGTCAAATGGACACAGGGAGGTACGTTTAGATGTTTAAAAAAAGCTTTGCTGCAGTCATGCTCAGATGGCGTCCAACGGAGAGGAAGGGAGGGAGAGGTAGGGCTGCCCTACAAGAGGTTGAATCCCCTCTCTATTGAAGCATCCGCACTACTTAAGTGCCCATGAACATATAAAAGGTGCTGTCTGTGCTGCTGGAGCTGTAAACCTGTGAAAGATTACAAATGTTATTTTGAAATCTTTCTCTTTTTATCTTTGTGCCAACAGCCTTGAACTGTTCTGTACTGCACGTCCTATCAACCAACCACTTTCTATCTTTCGCTGCAGGGCACTGTGCCCTTCCGTGGGTTTATTCATACCGGATGCCCGTTGCTTGAGCCTGTGAGGTGAGTATAATTGGTGAAGTGAGCCGAATGGGTAAACTAAAGGTGGCCACACACCATACAATTTTTAAAATATCTGTTCAATTTAAGAATCAATCAATTTTTCTGACTGATTGTAATATTTCAAAAATATGACCAATGTACCACACACATATGTTAAATTTTTCCCTCAATTATGATAAAAATGATTGAAAACTCAGAGAAAATTGCTAGGGTGTGTATATGACTAAATTAACAATCCAACACACACCATACAATCTTTAGTAGAAATTGAAGAGTAATATCTGGCATTCCAGATCAATTTAAATAGAAAAAAACTGGAAATCTGATCGGATTTTTCAGTCGAATGAAAGAAAGCTTTCAATGTTTGCGAGAGATACGATCGTTTTTATCGAATTACTGTAAAATCGGATCATTTTATTGTATCGTGTGTGGCCACCTTTAGTAAGAATGTGATACTACAACAGTTCCAGTGTGTATGATAATTAACGAGTAATTTTAATAAGGTATTTACTTCCTTGTGCCCACAGTCTTTTCCTGTTCTGTAAAGGACATTATCTCTCCAAAGCATAATCTTCCTTTCGGCTCAGGGATCTGAGTCCTTCATTAATTCTATTGATAACGGATGAACTTTGCCTGAGCCTGATAGGTGAGTAAGAATGGTTATTTAAGAATAAGCATGTAACTCTGTGTGGCTGGGCTGTTATAGCTATTAAAAAGTACATGAGATAAATGTGTATTTTTTCCACGGCAGTTTCTAGGGCCGTGCGTCCCATGCGTGTGCCATGAGCAGTATTGGCAAGGGGGGCGCTGTAATGGAAGGGGGGAGCCAGCCGCTGGGAGGGCAGCTTGACATCTCCCTCCCTTCCTCTCCGTGTCCGCCCTCCGACCCCCCTCCCCCCCCTTGGAGGCAGAGTAATTGTATTCAGAAGCGCTAGTCACAACTTAGCTCCCTGCATTGCACTCGTGCACACTAAACGCTGGAGGAGTCCTCTCTGACGTAGACGCTGCGTTGATACACACGCTGCTTCCTGTTTAGTCAGAAGCAGTGTGTATCAGTGCAGCTAATAGGCTGAAATGAGTCCTCCAGCGGCTATTTACCGACGAGTGGAACGCAGGGAGGTAAGTTGAGACTAACGCTTCCTGATACAATTAATATGCCTCGGAGGGGGGAGAACGGAGGGCAGACACTGAGAGGAAGGGAGGGAGAGGTAGGGCTGACCTCCCCGCGTCTGGCTTCAACCCCCACTACGAATTTTAACTATGATTAAGGTCAGATTGAAAGCCCGACACGCGTCAGTTGAACTCTGTGAGTGTATTGCACCTGTCATGTACAATCTTGCAATAAAGAATACCAGCGTTTTTTCAAGCACTGTCTGGTTTGAGGATCCTTCTGTATATACCTGTGGATTAGTTTGGCTATACAGATCCTGCACCCAGTTGTTTCTTAGTAGGGGGTTGCGCATTTAGAACTTAATGTTGCACTATGGAAGGAGGGGGGTTACCTACCTACCTACCGGGGCAGCTACTTAGGTAATCTATACTGGGGGAGGGGAACCTACCTAATGTAACCTATACTGGAGGCATCAACCTATCTAACCTATACTGGGGGAATCAACCTATCGAACCTATACTGGGGGCACCTACTTATGTAACCTGTATTTGGGGCACCTACCTACCTACATAGATTATACAGGTGACAACTATACTTGTTAACTATATTGGAGAAACATACCTAACTAGCCTTTGCTGGTGGAAAATATTCTTGCTCCATATTAGAGGCACCAAAACAGCTAACCTGTACTGAGGGCACCTACCTATGTAACCTATACTAGGGGCACCTGCCTATGTAAAAAATACTGTGGGCAACTTTACCGGCTACCTATACTGGAGTCACCTACCTAGCTAACCTATACTGCGGGCAACTGTACTGGGGAACCAATGCCTGGATACATATACTGGGGGGACCTATAGTTTGCTACCTATAATGAGTGCAACAAACCTTGCTAACCTATACTGCAGACACCCATACCTGGCTCTGCGAGCGGTGTGATGAGGGGGGGCCCAATTTTACACACTCGCACTGGTTGCATTTTAGCCTTGAAACTGCTCTGATTTTTATGGAGGTCTTTACATACTTGTGCACACAGCCTTAGCCTATTATCTACCACAAATTAGTTCGCCTATGAGCAACCGCTTTCTGTGCCAACAGGGACCTGTTGCCAGTTAGATAGTTATGTACCAATGGAGTTCGGTTGAGGCAGAGAGCTGAGTCTTATTAATGTAATGAAAACTAATAAAAAATTTTTTATTAAAAATCAAGTATGTTGACTTTATAAAAAACAAGTATGTTACATATATGAATTAATAAAATATAGCAAAGAATTAAGAAATGTAATTAATGAATTAAAAATTAATATAATTATGATTGTACACAAGAAATATTCAATTAAATGTGTGACAATTGGATCTATGTTTTTGTAATCGCTGAGGTTTTGAACATGAAGCTTGTCTGTGGTCCATAAAAACAGGAAAAAAATTAAAATTTAAATTACCTATAGTTTTCTATTTCATCCTGCAGTAGTGCTGCTGGTCACGCAAAGCTCATGCAGTGTCCTCTGTTCCCCCATGCCACTTACTTTGTATTTTCGTACTACTATCTGCCTTCCTTCTGCAACGCTTCAGATTCTTCTGAATGACCCACCGTACATTGGCGTTAAGCTCTTCCATGTAACGAAACACAGAATGTACAGTGTTTCATCAAGAATTTATTTTCCGCAAGTCACATATTTGATAATGCGGAAGAAGATAACGCGTTGCATAAGGAAGAGTGAAAGAGTGAAGAAAAATGCAGTAAGCATCGGAGGTGGGACGGAGTACACTGGCTGACCTGGCCGTGCACAGGACGACTGCAGGAGTCTTATTAAAGCCATTTTTTTTTTATTTATTTTATAAGTTTAGGTGAAGATAAAGGTGAAGATAAACTTTAGGACTAAGGCAGAAATTGTATATTGTGACACTTGAATAATTAAAAAAAAAATAAAAAAAAAATTGAATACAGTTTTTACAGCGGATAAAAGAAAGTGAAGATCAGAAAGAAATGTGTACCAAATTAGAGAAATGTGTACCGAACTCTGGGAGTAGAGTTGGGAAAGGTGAAAAGGTAGAAGATCATAGTTCGTTGAGAACAGCAACTTTTTAAATAGGTCTACGTGCAGAAGAGGAATTAAAAGTATAGTGTGAAACGTTAATGCTTAATATTTTTCCCATCCGTGTGCAGGTGGAGAGATTGTATGATTTATTATCTTGTGTTAATTAGTATATTGGAGCCCACATGCATCCAATTAAAAGATGGAGTAAGGAACATCATGCATTTCATATGGTCGTTATGCGACAGAAATAATTTACAAACGGAGTACATACTACTGAATTCAAACCGCTGTTTGAACGGGTGTCTTCTTCGGATTGTTGTACTTACTCAATTTAAATTTGTAATACAGTACGAAGAATGAGGTGAGAATGGAGGAGTTTCGGTTGTTTAATTATAAAACCACAAACAGTGTTTAAAAGATTTTTAGAGGTTGCATTATGTATAAAATAAAATAGTATATGTCAATACAAATAATGTTCCTTACATTGTAAAGTATAATTTTTGAATAAATACATATTAGACAGTATTGAATCTTGTTTCCACAGAAACATTACATTGAAATATTGTGCTTCCAGTTCCTGTCCGATGCTTCTAACATCTATATCCATCTTCAAACACTGCATCGTATAAAATCACCCATATTTTTAGTAAGTATTAAGAGAAATGTAAATCATGCATTAATCATTTCATGAAGTATACAAAAATTTACAAATAAATTACATATTAATAATGAAACATACTTTTTTCATAGGCAAAGTGTGAAATCCATTACTGTGCAAGTCATTTTTCAGTAAACAGCCTAAGCTCCTTTGCATGTCACAGAAAAGTAAAAATGACGGTCAGTTCTTAAAAATTACATGTATAAAAATATAAATTTACATTGTGCCTCTGTTAAAAATTTGAAAAATGAAAATGTACATGACACTATTAAGATCATTTAAACATTATACCACTAGATGGTGCTATTTCGTTGATAGAACATGAATAATAACTAACAATTAACAGTAATTATAAGATATCACAACTACAGCTATGTAGTAAGTCAAATAACGTACAATAGTTTTCTGCATGTTACAATCTATGTAACCGTGCTTTGAATGTAGTTTTGTTATGTACATTTTAATATAATCAATCTTTGAGAATTGTTTGAAAAACAATATTTTAAAAATATTTAGAATATATTTTTGGGATGGACATATTACTATATATCATAACATCTTCAAATGTAAAATACATAAAAAATATGTAGTACTAAGAAAGTACACCTTGTTTGGAACTTTAAATAAGTTATAGAAATGAGATATGTACGTTACTATGCTTAATAGAAATCTGTATATGTTAGGAACAGAACCCAAAGTTCGGTCACTTCTATTTCTAACCGGCCACTTCGGGTTCTGTCCTGTCAATTTGGGAAATGGCCGCTGCACTAAAGACAATATATGTGAGAAATGGATTATTTCCTGTACCGTTAATGTATCTTCTGGACGCAGCACAGCGTTAAAAAGATTCACAGTGTTGTTAAGTTAACAAAATAAATCCGGCGCTAATGTAAGAGATGGACCTGCCAGCTTTTTCTCTGCAACTCTATCGTCCACCTTTCTCTCCTTCTCTTATGGCCAGATGGGTGGAGGGGGGGAGTTGTGCCACGCGTGTCACGCCATATTGTTAGTTTGCGGACAGGAATCCTGCCCTTCTTGCATAGTGAGTGCTGGCGGAAGCAATGTCTGCAGCCTCCACGCTCTGCTCTTCTGCCGCGACGAACGACTCTGGGTGACACGCATGTACCCCTACAGGATACGCCCGTAAGAGAAGGAGCGATACCCGGGTGGAGGAGAGAGAGAGGCAGAGCAAAAGCATGCGGCTTAATTTCTGCCGGCTTAATTTAATTAAATTATGTAAGATTTGATACATTAGCCCGCTACGCTGCAGACAGAAAATAAATTAAGGTGACAGGAATTATTAAATTTCTCACATTGCCCGCAGCACAGTGGCCAGGTCAAACATTGGCCGGCCTGAACCAGAATTGGCCGGACAGAACTAGAAGTGCAAAAAATGCTGGTTATAGCCGTAACTTATACAATAAAATTGGTATTAATGGATAGTCAGCCATACATGTAGTTGAATACTACTATGACAAAATTATTCGGACAGTATTAGATCATGAAAATGCATTACACTAACTATGTAATTATGGTGCACTAACAGTATGCTTGTTACATACTGTATAGTTATAGCGTATAAATGCACTAAAAAGAAATGCAACAAACACAATGGGCCTGATTCACAAAGCGGTGATAACTCAGTTATCACGCCTAAAAGACTTTAGGCGTGATAAGCCGTGCACTGCTGAGTTAGCACCGCTTTTGCTCTTTATCGCGCGCAAAGTCCCATAGGGTTTAATGGGCAATTCCGCGCGCAGAGCCCATAGGGTTTAATGGGCACATCGCGCAAACTGCACCATGCGCCGGGTGATTGCGCGCGCAAAACTTTGCGTGCGGAATTTTGCGCGAGTTTCATTTTATCACGCCTAAACTAACTTTAGGCGTGATAAAGGGCTTTTCACAGGCGTGCAAACACTTTGCACCGCTTTGTGAATCAGGCCCAATGTGTGTAATTGAGTAAGAACATTTTTTGGGGAATTGTCAGCAACATGATGTTGTAGCATAGCAGTGCACATTTATCCACCGCCCTATATAGGGTAACATGTCTATTGGTATATTTCTATATATGCATTTGAAAAAAAATACTGGATGGTCTTAGCACAAGCATCCACAACCACTCATCTTTTTGTAATGTTCAACTACATGGATAAACCAAAACAACAACATTATGATTAGTCCGTCTCTAGAACATATTTAGACAACCAATTCACCCAAAAAATATTCTCCATCCCTCATGAAATAAAAAAAGCTTCATTATTCACCTCCTACACGCTCACAAGAAACTACTAATCCACCCTATATTAAACTCACCTCCTTCACTCCTACTACTGCTGAGGAAGTCAACCACTTAATGCAGACTTCACATAACACTACCTCCCCCCTTGACCATATCCATTATGATGTACTTCAACCGTTCTTCATGGATCTGTGTGCAGTCCTCAGTACACTGCTTAACCTATTACTATCCATAGACACATTCCACTATGAATTGTAGCAGGGAACAGTAATGCACCTGCTAACGAAACCCTGCCTCGACCAATCGCTAACATTCAAACACCAAAAAATCTCCCTCCTTACCTTTGCATAATAACTCATTGAGTGTATAGGTTCACAAACACCTGATCCAGTACCTCAATGCAAAATCACTATTAGACAAAATTAAATCTGGATTTGGGCCTGCACAATGAACAGAAACTGCTCGAGCATAAGTGGTAAATGACCTTGCATTAGCTAAAGCTGAAGGTAAATAATACATTCTCCTACTCATTGACCTTTAATCAGCTTTTGTAACAGTAGATCATACCCTACTCCACCAGTGCCTCCAATACATGTGGATTCTGAATTTAACCCTGACATGGCTTTCTTCCTAACTTTACAAACGCTCATTCACGTACTTCTTTAATGATTCGTCGTCCAACAGAAAGAACCTCAAATTGGCAGGACACCAAGGTTCGGGACTTGGGAAATTAGTGTGATCCATATCCACATCCTCCATTGGATTAGTGATCTCCTCCATTGGTTTTAACTATGATCTGTATACAGATGATACCAAAATCAACATAAACACCACTGACATAACCACCAGTAAGATGGGCAGGGTATCTGTAAAGCATAGCGGAGATAACGCCGCAACAGGGAGCGGCATGCCGGCTATCTCCAAATTTCAACCTGCGTTTTACGCCATGCTACCTTTCAACCTGCGTTTTACGCCATGTCCACCTTTCATTAGGCTCGGTATAGGGAGCAATATGGGGAAAATGTTTAACATCTTCTGGGGATCAAATGAGAAACAGGAACATACTAGTGTTCGCATAGAAATATTTTGGAGAAAATAAAACTGGACAATATACATCAAAGTACAACTAAAAACATAACAGTTAATAATGTATTCCTGCATACATCCCCAAAAAAATTGTTAATTTCTAAATCATAAGAATGGTTATTAGTTTAAATAAGTATAATTGTGGAATGGAAAGTAATTGCATGCGTGGAATACTATATATGTAGGTAATAAAAAGAAGATTGTACATTTAAAGGGGTTCTTCCGCGAATGAGGAAAAAAAATCAAAATGGTTTATGCATGTTCTATTAAAAATCCTTCTAAAATAGTGTGAAAATTTTTTCAAAAAAATGAATGGTTTCACCAATACAACATGTAATGTATACAGTGACGGCTGACGGGACTGTGAGGCTAATCCATTTGTTAGGGGTGTTTTTTTTGTTACTTTCACTTCATAAGCTGCTCCCTACCTAGTTTTCATTGCTGTAATGCAGGGCTATGATGAAGTGCTGTGCAATGGCAGTTACAGCTATTAAAATAACGGCTGTGCTGCTCTGTAGTTTCTGCTTGTACTTCCTCACAGAGCTGACCCCCCTCCCCCCGCCTCTCCCTGTAGGCAGAGGTCGGGCAGCTCTTCGGAGCAAATCACGTGTTTACCTCGTTGCCGGGCAACCAGACTTCAGCGTCTGTGCAGAGGACTTCCTATCCATTGCACGGCAAGTTAGCTGCCTGAGCTACAGTTCAGTACAGTACAGTACAGAGAGGGGGGGGAGGGGGGTCAGCTCTGTAAGGAAGTACAAGCAGAAACTACAGAGCAGCACAGCCGTTATTCAGCTGTAACTGCCATTGCACAGCACTTCATCATAGCCCTGCATTACAGCAATGAAAACTAGGTAGGGAGCAGCTTGTGAAATGACAGTAACAAAAAAACCACCCCTAACAAATGGATTAGCCTCACAGTCACCTCAGCCGTTACTGTATACATTACATGTTGTATTGGTGAAACCATTCATTTTTTTAAAAAACTTTTCACACTATTTTAGAAGGATTTTTAATAGATTATGCATAAACCATTTTGATTTTTTTTCCTCATTCGCGGAAGAACCCCTTTAATGATAATTGAAATTTGCAAGTAAGGAACAGTACTGTAAAGGTATATAAACAACAATCTACAAATTTGTAGGTAAATTTTCCAAAGTTATTATTTCAGGTATGAAAATAATTGTACAGTATAAAATAATTACAGATATTTCAAACTTTCCTTTTTTTTGGCAGGACAATACTGAAGGTGACTCATCATGGGTGATTAGTAACAAAGGAGGAGACAAACTAGCACATAACGGATTTCTATACTTTTTTGACAGAATCAACCTTGACCGATCCAAAAAGTTTTGGAGATGTGTTAGAAAATGCTCAGATCCAAAATGCTTAGGGAGGGTGCACACTTCAGTAAGCACAGGGGAGGTCATCAAAATTGTCAGAGAGCATAATCACGGACCAACTCCTGAACTAATTATGGTTTCTAAAGTCCGTAATTCCATCAAGAATAGAGCCAAAAGAACAATGGAGGTGCCATCGGTTGTTATAAACAGTACATTGCGGAATGTTCCTCCCGCCGTGTTGGGCTTACTACCGCCACGGATTTATTTAACCCAGATGATCCGGCCCGTACGCAGGGCACTCAGAATTACTTCTCCGGCACCTACTACTGTTCATGACTTACAAATTCCAGAACAGTATACCAGGTATTGGGTGACAGAGGAGGAGTCTGAGTTGTTCTTGCAGTATGATTCCGGCAGGGAGGATCCACATAGGATTCTAATTTTTGCCAGGAGCACAATCAACTCTTGGATACGTACAGTTAAAGACCTATACGGAGATGGACTGTTTAAGATTACTCCACGCATATTCAAGCAAGTGTTTGCAGGGCCAGATTTGTACTTTTTACCGCCCTAGGCCAGCAATCAACAAACCGCCCCCCTCCATGTGTCTACATGGAAACCAAATATTATATCACTGATTGCGAGCTCCACTGAGGACAGTCAGTAACATGCCTGTAAAGTGCTGCAGAAGATGCCACTGCTATATAAATACATATTATTTTGATAGGACATTAGACTATGACAGGGATTAGATTGTGAGCTCCTCTGGGGACAGTCAATGACATGCCTGTAAAGTGCTGCAGAAGATGCCACTGCTATATAAATACATAATAATAATTTGATAGGACATTAGACTATGACAGGGATTATATTGTGAGCTCCTCTGAGGACAGTCAGTGACATGACTATGTACTCTGTAATGTGCTGCAGAAGATGTCAGTGCTATATAAATACATAATAATAATATGGTAGGACATTAGACTATGACTATGGTAGGATTAGAGTGTGAGCTCCTCTGAGGACAGTCAGTGACATGATTATGTACTCTGTAATGTGCTGCAGAAGATGTCAGTGCTATATAAATTCATAATAATAATATTGTAGGACATTAGGCTATGACTATGGTAGGATTAGATTGTGATCTCCTCTGAGGACAGTCAGTGACATGACTATGTACTCTGTAATGTGCTGCAGAAGATGCCACTGCTATATAAATACAGAATAATAATAATAACAATAATACGGTAGGACATTTAGTGACATGACTATGTACTCCGTAAAGTGCTGCAGAAGATGTCAGTGCTATATCAATACATGATAATATGGTAGGACATTAGGCTATGACTAGCAGAATTAGATTGTGAGCTCCTTTGAGGACAGTCGGCGACATGACTATGTACTTTGTAATGTGCTGCAGAAGATGTCAGCACTATACAAATGCTTTATCATAATATGGTGAAGCTTAGGACTATGGTAGGGATAGATTGCGAGTTCCTGAGGACAGTCAAAATGAGAGGAGGAAAAGTGGAGGAAAGGATAGAGGGCACATGATGAGTGATTAAGACAGACAGGGAACAAGATGAGGAAGAGGGTAGAAAAAGGACAGAAATAGACCTCAAGATGAGAGAACAAAGAGAGGGGGGATGATATAGGAAGGAAAGTGAAAAGAGTGGAGGAGGGAAGGAGACGTTATGGCCCATACTCACGAGGGACTTTTGTCGCCTCAACACGCGGCGCGCGCGTATGGGCCGCGCGCACCCCGAACTGTCGCCCGCAACGGGCGCGCACCCCGAACTGTCGCCCGTTGCTGATGTCGCCAGGCGATTGAAAAGTTCAATCGCCTGGCGACAGTCGCCGCCGCAACTCCGCCGCAGCTGTCGCTAGTACGCGGACTAGCGACAGCAACCTCCATTGAGGTACACAGAGCTTCCGGCGGGGGAGGAGGAACGTCGGCGACAGCTTCCGTCATGCCGCTGGTCCCTCTTCCGCGTGTGTACGCGGAGGGACCTGGCGAGGAGCTGTCACCGGCCTGTCGCCCACACGCTCACGTGTGCTGGCGACAGGCAACATTTGCTGCCCATGAGTATGGGCCATTACACATGTCCAGTTACTGGGATGGGTAATAAATCAGGCAGGCTGACTGAGACAAAACATTCAGCAGCATCTGGCAAGTCAGCTTATCTATACAGCTACTGGACTCCATTACAGGTCAGTGTGAAAGGAGGGCTTTCATCTGTCACATACCCATGTCTGTTCCTGTACCGCTGCCTGACTGCGGGCCCCTCCGCACATTCAGTGAGTGATTTACAGCCCTGCTCAAGTCACCTCTCCTTCACTAACTTCCCCAGCACTACATACACTATGCTGCAGACAATCAGCAGCGTGGTGGCTCAGTCATTAGAGTCAGCGATGCACAGTGATGAGTCATCACTGTGAGCCACTGTGTGTATGCAGTGCAGTCAGCCACTGTGTGTATGCAGTGCAGTCAGCAAGGGGAGGCGAGCAATGCTAATTTTCACAGACAGACCAGCGGTACAGGGCACAAGTGAAGCACCGCACACAGGGCAATTATGATACAGCTAACTTAGAAGCTGCAATGTCGCCCTAACTCTAGCCCCGCCCTAGGCCTGGGCTTATGTGGCCTGCCCACAAATCCGGCCCTGAGTGTTTGTGCTCGTGGTAAGAAGAGAAGACTTTGTGATTCCGTTAATGTACTGTTTATTACCAAACAAACTTCGACGCACCTACAACAAATTATTTGCCGCGATCCACCAACTATGGCCCGACCTAAACTCTGAACACTATTCCACGGATTTTGAAATTGCAGCCATTAATGCTGTCAGAGATATCTTCCCCTCCTGCAGCAATGATGGTTGTTTGTTTCATCTGACGCAGAATATCAAACGCAAATTGGATTCTTTGGGACTAAGTCAGAAATACATTTCTGACCCACAGTTTGCTTTACGTGCACGCATTGTAGCAGCTATGGCTTTTGTCCCAGTTCTAGATTTAGAACCGGCAGCGGATGCCCTCAAATGTGAAATTGGACAAGACCTACAACCAGTGCTTCAGTGGTTTACTCGAGTCTATGTTGGTGTCAGTGAGGGTAGGCAGATTACACCGATCTTTAAACCAGCTTGGTGGTCGGTGTATGAGCGTACACTCGCTGGCCGGGATCGGACAAATAATGTTGTTAAAGCTGAACACCGCAAGCTCCGTACTGAGCTTGGGGTGGAACACAGCACATTTTGGCGCTTTGTTGATGGAATACGGACGATTCAAAAAGCACGAGATGCACTGATGGAGCAGTTTGTGAGGGGACAACCTGCTCCTCCAAATAGAAGAAGATATAATGACAGCAACAACCGCATTTTAAAAATCATCGCACTTTCATGGAATATCTCCGCGGCATTGCCTTTAACATTGCCTTAGATTAAATTTAAAAAATATATGGGTCTGCTGTTGTTACAAATTATGTATTTTTTGGAATTAAATCCATCAATACTTTTCATACCTAACATAAGAAATGGACTTCCATTATCAAAGGTATGTTAATTATTTCCAAAAATCGAATTGAAAGCGCAAGTATTAACAAATTTGTAGCATTATGTGACGCTGAGACATACTTGAAGAAAACTAATTTCATGTTATACTAAACATGTAAACCATGTCGACAACATTTAGATAAAGAAAACTAACTTACGTAGTACAAGAAAAACAAATTTTGTTTTAATATTTGAGACCATGATAAAATAATACATACTTTAAGCAAAGTGATTATGAACATTTAATAATACATCTCTAAACGGTTATGTGGTTGAGTTTAAAGAAAAAAATTAATAAAAAATTGATGGTTTTTTGTATTATTTATAAAAATGTGAAGTGAGAGTAAGAATAAAATACACTTGGTACATAAAAAGATTGTCATTATTAACCTCCTACAGTGTCTTATGTTGTAATGTAACAAAATATCAGAAATAAATGTTTTTGAATGGAAGTTTAAAAATGTGACGCATACCAGGATGGATGTGAGGTAGGTGTAATGCTGGATACACACCATGCGTATCCGAATTCTATGCATCCGTCGCTACGCATAGATTCGATTATTTCAGACATGTCCGATTCAAGCTTTGAAGGGTCGTTAGGTCGATTTCAATTACTTAACATGGCATTCGACATAAAAAACATCGAGATGCATTTGGAAATGTTCTGAAATAATAGAATCGATGCCTATGGACGGACGCGTGCGACGCGGAAAGTCATGGTGTGTATCCAGCATAAAAAAAAAAACCTACAGAACAATGAGATATGTGTACAGTAGTAGTTGAAACATCAGATATGGATGAATGTTAAATAAAATAAAAAAATAAAAGTATTTAAGATTTACAAAATGTAATTAGTGGTATTAAAGTGAGGCATACATGTGTGTATGTAAGGCGTCCATTTAAATATGTGGCAAACGTATGCCGAGAATTGTAAATAAATTACAAGTAAAAATTGTTTTTTCAAGAAAAGTTTCATTTGAGCAGGGTACGCAAATAAAACATGCAAGAGGGTACAAGAATAGGCAATATGGTAAACGGTGCCAGAGGCAGCTGGAGAGAGAAGTGAATAGGCATTGGGTGAGAATGTGTGCTAAGGAAAAGTTTAACATGTCCTGTGCCTGAGATCGGTACTTCCCTCGGCTAATTAACTTCATACTTTGATTGCTGTATTACGGACGCCGTCAACACCCAATCGGGGGGATATAACCACATGATGATTGGACTGCTTAAGGAATACAGCAAAACAACGTAAAAAGTTAAGAAACGGATAGAAGAACCGATGGGCGGAAACGGAAAAGGTTATTTTATAATATTTCAAAAATAATAACCAATACCTAATCACTGCACTGTACGGTACATCTCAACCCCCCCCCCCCCCCCCCCCAGCCCCACCCACAATTTTGAACTATCTTTACCATTACAAGAGTAAGGCACACTGATTGAACTATTTTTGTACACTTATAGCGCTAAATAGCATTATATAACTTTAGACTATGCAGAACATATTTCATAAAAATTGAGGTGTGCTCAGTTTTGAACGATCCAGTGTTAACATTATAACTACAGATAGGGTTGTAAATGAGGTATTTGATACTTGATGTTTATTAGATGGGTGTGAGGATATTTTTAGATAGTAACTCAGAAATTGATGATAGTTACGGTGGATTGATGAACACTGAAAGCATTTTCCTGGGCTGAGTGATTTGAAAATGAATGGAGGCGGAAACAGGAGTAAACAAATAATAATAAAAATAAAGGTAGAAGAGACAATTCAAAAAATGTGATCAAGGGGGGATGATGAGCAGTTCTTACTAAAAATAACAAAACACACAAAGATGAGTGATAACAATAGAATAAGAATAACTACTTCAACAACAACAACAAATTTTTAAACACACATTTAATAGAACAGTTTAAGGGAACCAAAGGCCCAAAAAAGAAGAGTTTATACATACCAGGTTCTTCCTCCAGCACCATACGCACGGATCGCTCCGACGACACCCTCCTCCGCTTCCTGTATACGCAGGGCTGGATTTGTACTCTTTACTGGCCTAGGCCACTGTCACCAGCCGCCCCCTACAGTATAGGTAGCGAGATGACCCCTCCCCCTTCCCTCTAGTGCAGGTAGCCAGATGACCCCTCCCCCTTTCCCTCCAGTATAGGTAGAGAGATGACCCCTCCCTCTTTCTCTCCCGTATAGGTAGCTAGATGACTCCCTTAATCCCTCCTCCTCCCCCCCCCCCCTTCAGTATAGGTACCCAGCTTGCCTTAACACCGCATCAGTGTCACTAATTTTTCCACTCGTTTCCAGTGCAGAAGCTTCCTCTTCCTTTCTGTCTCCAATGCTGCCCAAGTCCATAGCCGCCGGCCACAATGCAATTGTGCACAGAGAGCAAGGTGGCTGCTGCACAGGCGGCAAGCAGCAGAGTACTGCATTCAGGCGCTCATCTGACCTCTCTGCATTGCAGCATTTGCAAGCTTGCAAATGCTGCACCAGTTTAGTCTGCTGCTTTGGTGCCCTTCCTCCTGTGGTGCCCTAGGCCATGCCCTAGGTGGCCTTGGCCTAAATCCGGCCCTGTGTATACGGCTGTACCGGTTCAGGTAGTTTCGGCCTGTCGTCGTCAGCATGCGGAAAATTGTCCGCATCACAGGGGCTCCCAGCATACCCGTACGCGTGCAGCTGCATACTACGCAGCCGCAGGCGTAAGGATAGAGAGCCCCTGCTCTTGCAGACATTTGGCCGCGTCTGCAGAAAATGACGGGACCCGGTACAGGGGATGCAGGAAGCGGAGGATGGCGGCGTGGGAGCGATGCAGGCTTATGGGGCTGGAAGAAGCCCGAGGTATGTATAAAATCTTTTTTTCTTTTTAGGATTCCGACGTCTCTGGTTACCTTTATAATGAAATATTAATAGAAGGTTAAGCATTCATGCAAATATAAGACAAATATGAAAGATTATTAAAAAAAATAAAATAGTAAGTAATGGAATGGATAGCACAAATACGACTGTATGAGGTGTAGATAACCAAACACCAGTATCGGAACAGAGAAAAATGTTACTCACAGCAAAGTGAATTTGAATGGTGCAGAAGAAACTTAAAAAGGTACGTTTTGTTTAAATTTATTATACAAATTTAGACAGGGGGGGTGGGGGGAAAGAGCAGCTGGAAGGACAGACAGCGTGGTAGACGAATTTTGGTTAGGTGGAGCATTGCTTCGCCTCGCACAATTCCTATCTGGCATCTGTGGCAGTACAGAGGGTTGGTTCCTCTGTTCTCCACACCTCCATGTACCGGGTATAATTACCCTCTACAGGTGCATAGCACCTTTGCTGGATTATATCATATTATACGCTTGTGGAGGATTTGCGCAGTGTAATCGAACATCCTGTACGCTGAAAACTGAAATAATTACAAAATAGTTACAAAAACATCAGGGGTCCACTGGATGCAGTGGAGTCTGATTCCATGCTCCTCAGGAAATCCTTGCCTGCAGTAGTGTCCATATGTCCGGCTTCTCGGGAGATAACTTCTCTGAATACTGTTGCACCGAACACAATACAACATTTGGTGTCCTGTGTCTACATATTCGAGTATTATTGGTGAGTCTGAAGATCAACACATAATCAGGTATAGCATCTGTATTATTATCAGGTAGAACATTATGTATTAATCAGGTATAGCATCTGTATTATTGGTGATACTGCAGATGACCAATAAGAAGAAAAAAAATCTGTGTTGCTGACACCAATCATTACAGTGCCACTCATACATGATTTTGTATACATAAATGATAGTAAAAAAAATATGATTTTTACAAAATAACCGACCTTTGAAAGTCAACACACATGATTGTTTGGATGTCAAATAGGGTGTGTGTACAGTCTGTGTACAGTCTGTCCTTCAAAATTGTAATAATAAGACTAGACATGAGCAATCCTGTTGGCGGATCAACTCAATTCAAGTTTTATAAGGTGAACGACAGACTGTACAAAAGGCCGATCTGACCTCGACACAGAAAATTGTTGGTAAGATTTGAACAAATTACACATTTTTAATAAAAAATATTTTAATGTAATTCAAGTAATAACTGAGGCAACACTGATGGATGCATATGTGTGAGGTGGAACACTACACAAAGGAATGGCTTATCGCAGCAATAGGTAGCGTTTGCCATTAACAGTTTGTACGCTATTTCAAGAGCGTTTTAGAGAGATATTTGGCAAAGTATATTAATTGAAAAAGCGATTGTGTATAGATCACCAATTAACAATGTAAAATCGGATTGGGCCTTCACATTAATTTTAGATTTTTCAACAATTGCAGTAACTGTAATACGCGACAAAAATCACTCCAGGCAGCTTTTCATGAGCGATTAAGAAACAGGATTTATATATATATAGTTTATATGGGCTACACCAGGCGCCTTTTTTGTAGCCGAAGTTGGTATATATATGGGCTCCACCAGGCGCCCTTTTTTACCGGCGCCCTTTTCATGTAGACCCAGAAACATACATACAAAAAATTAAAAAAGGTTTATGAAATGAGAAAAGAGTACCAGTCTTGAATACCATATGACATTCACACTTTTATTTGTAAAAAATAGTATAATAATATTAACATATAAATTAACATATATACATGTTAACATATAAATTACAATTGTATGTCGTTAAGATTTAAAATAATAAAGTTTAATAAAAGGCACTATTGAAAAATAACGATAGAACACAGGCGATATAGGAATAAGCGTATAACGGTAAATAACAATAACATTTTTATTTGTAAAATAAATATTATTAACGATAAAAACTAAAATCTATTTTTAATAACGTTAAATTACAATAATGAACAAGGCGCTATTGAAAAATATAGATAAAGCACAAAAGCAAGGGATATAACGGTAAATAACAATAACAAGTTTATTTGCAAAATAACAAATATTAACGTTAAAATAACAATTATAATTTTGTGTCTTAACGTTATATTACAAAAATTAAAATTTTAGACAAGGATCTATTGAAAAATGCAGGCAAATTATTTAGGCGCTAACGAAAAATATAGATAGGGCACTGATGCAAAGAAAAAAACTTACCATGCGCCATTATCGATGCCTATTAACGATAAATAACGTTAAGCGGTCAATTTCAATGCGGCGCCATTAACATGCATATGCGGCAGGCGCCATTTTTCACTGTCCCCCTCCGGCCTTGTGTAGTCAGAAGCACAATGTTCTCTAGTGCTTCTGGAAATACTCTTTAAAGGGAGACACTGCTGAGCAAGTCCTTTTACTAGGCCTCCCAATTCAAGCATATCATACTTAAATTCTAACAGCCTCCCTGAAAAAGGCTTGATCTGCAGATCTCTTCTTCTGGTTCAGACAGCACCCATGATTCTTTTCTTTATGTTTCACTTTTTGATGCTCGTGCTCACACACGCTCTCTGCTTTAGGTGGTTATCCCTGGGAGAGAGAGCAAGACCTCTTGGCCTCCTTTTAACCAGGATCTCTGGGGATGCCCGACTTCTAGGTCCCTATTGACCAAACTCTCAGAATTTGCGTCACATGCGTATTCCTTACAAACTTGCATGTTCATGGAAAAGTTAAACTTGTTTGTCTGTTAAGCAACGGAGCAGTGCCAGGTGTCTTCTAAAAAAACACCTTCAAACAATCAGCTCCATCATAGGTACCGCTGAAAGCTAGAAACCTAACCTTGTATAATGTAGCTTAGCTTGGAAATATGGGCGTATGAGATGTTTATTTGACATACATCAATCTCTTAACTATGTTGATTTGTTTGCGTAATTTCACACACAAACTCACCTGTGTAATGATGCCTATGATTGTAATCCCCATCATTAGGACCAGTGGGTGTAGAAAGAAGTTTTGAACTGCAGAGGCCCAGTCCGAGTGTCCCTGGAACACCGCAGAAACCTGGTCAGACTGGAACTCACATGATTATATTTGTGTTCAACCTCTTTAAGATCACCTTGATCATGGTGAAATATCACCTTTAGTTTAGTGTTCTGTTCAATTAACCTTTGTAACAAAGCGTGGTCTTGTGTCAAAACCTGTACCCATTTGTTCCATGGCGTGTTATCTCTCAGGATGGGCACTTCCTGTAGAGCTTTGAACTTTAGAGTTCTCTTTTGAGGAATAACGTAGTCAAACCTTGACGATTGGATCCATATGGGATCTCCGCTCGCGCAATAAGTTCCCCTTGGGAAATCAAACTTGTCGGAACAATTATAAAAAGTACAAGGAATGTGCCAGTAGACATCATGTAACAAACTTATCCTTCAGCCACTGGAGATATTGGTTTATCTTTAGGATAGATCTTTTGAATGGCAGCTGTGCATTCTGTGCTATTGAGCCAGCATGCTTTGTCACTGAATCTGATTTGCCCCGGCAAACCCAGGTACTTATATGAGAATTGCCAGCATGACAACAAGTCTACTTGTTTCACCTCTCCATCTAGTACCAAAAAATGTTGACCTCTCAGGTCATGGTGTAAGACATGTGTGGATGAAACAGGTGTCCCTAGTGATACTACTGGAAAAACTACCTGTGTTTTTCCACCGGTAGGAACTAAGGAAGTAGCAGTGCATAAAGAATTATTGCACCCTTTCCACCTGTTTAACCAGACATCTCGGTGCATCCATTCAAAAGATCCTTCCCCAGGAAAATCGATAAATCTCTCCTTGTGTCGTCTCAGTTGTAAAGGAGTTTTACCTTCTGATAAGGCTTGAGCCATTATCTTAAAATCCGCTGATAACTCAGTCTGCATAGACAGGCATGCTGTTTCCCATGCAGTACCCCTAGCATGTGCAATCATCAAGGCCGGGCTGAGGCAGAGGCGAGAAAGTCTCCAGCCTCAGGGCGCAGTGTAGGAGGGGGTGCAGGGTGGGGCAGAGGCAAGAGAGGCTCCAGCTTCAGGGTGCAGTGTAGGAGGGGGCACACAACTCACTTAGCTATCATTCCCCTATTGTGTTTGAAGCAGAGAAAAATAAGAAAAGGGGATACATGGCAGTGACTGCAAGCCAGATAACTAGAGATTAAGGTGTTGGGAGGGCCCTGGGGTGCCTCTTAGTCTAATAGCAATCAGTGTGTGACAGCTGGGGTGGGAGGGATGAAGGGGCGCACTTTGGTGTCTCAGCCTTGGGTGCTGGAGGACCTTGTCCCGGCTCTGGCAATCATCTTCTGAAAAATTATTTGAATGTGCCTTTGAGTGTACCCCTGAACTTTATAGGTGTTGTGCGTTAACTGTTCCAAAACCAAATTTCATGGCACAATGTTGGTGAAAGGTAATGAGGGTTAAGTGTGCTGGAAGTGTGATGTGAATGGCAGCTTAAATCTGCTCTTGAATGTCACACTCCCGGAGCCAACCCACTGATCCAAAGTCTTGTTAAAAGGTACATTGCAGTACAATGAGTACATGCAAGGATTACCTTGTCTTGGTGCTCTGGAGTAGGGTCCTTCTACATAGTGTTGGGCGAACAGTGTTCGCCACTGTTCGGGTTCTGCAGAACATCACCCTGTTCGGGTGATGTTCGAGTTCGGCCGAACACCTGACGGTGCTCGGCCAAACCGTTCGGCCGAACACCTGACGGTGCTCGGCCAAACCGTTCGGCCACATGGCCAAACTAAGAGCGCATGGCCGAACGTTCCCCGAACGTTCGGCTAGCGCTGTGATTGGCCGAACGGGTCACGTGGTTCGGGCCCGAACGCGCTCTGATTGGCCGAACGGTCACGTGGTTCGGGTAAATAAATACCCGAACCACGTCATATCTCCGCCATTTCTCTGTGGGTTTAGCTTTGGGTAGGCAGGCAGGGTAGTTCGCTCTCCAGCCACGCTAGCCAGGGTCCCCCCCAGTCATTGTGTGTCGCTGCTGGGAACAGTAGTACACCGCTCGCTCAGCCACACTATATATATAGCATTGTTTACTGCCACTGTGTACCTCACTCAGCCACGCTATATATAGCATTGTGTTTTCTGACACTCTGTGTACACGGCTTAGCCTGGCTATATAGCATTGTGTGTACTGCCACTGTGCACCTCGCTCAGCCACGCTATATATAGCATTGTGTTTTCTGACACTCTGTGTACACGGCTTAGCCTGACTATATAGCATTGTGTGTACTGCCACTGTGTACCTCGCTCAGCCACGCTATATATAGCATTGTGTTTACTGCCACTCTGTGTACACAGCTCAGCCAGACTACATAGCATTGTGTGTACTGCCACTGTGCACCTCGCTCAGCCACGCTATATATAGCATTGTGTTTTCTGACACTCTGTGTACACGGCTTAGCCTGACTATATAGCATTGTGTGTACTGCCACTGTGCACCTCGCTCAGCCACGCTATATATAGCATTGTGTTTACTGCCACTCTGTGTTCACCGCTCAGCCAGACTATATACCATTGTTTACTGACACTCTGTATACACGGCTCAGCCTGACTATATAGCATTGTGTGTACTGCCACTGTGCACCTCGCTCAGCCACGCTATATATAGCATTGTGTTTACTGCCACTCTGTGTACACCGCTCAGCCAGACTATATACCATTGTTTACTGACACTCTGTGTACACCGCTCAGCCAGACTATATACCATTGTTTACTGACACTCTGTGTACACGGCTCAGCCTGACTATATAGCATTGTGTGTACTGCCACTGTGCACCTCGCTCAGCCACGCTATATATAGCATTGTGTTTTCTGACACTCTGTGTACACGGCTTAGCCAGACTATATAGCATTGTGTGTACTGCCACTGTGCACCTCGCTCAGCCACGCTATATATAGCATTGTGTTTACTGCCACTCTGTGTACACCGCTCAGCCAGACTATATACCATTGTTTACTGACACTCTGTGTACACCGCTCAGCCAGACTATATACCATTGTTTACTGACACTCTGTGTACACGGCTCAGCCTGACTATATAGCATTGTGTGTACTGCCACTGTGTACCTCGCTCAGCCACGCTATATATAGCATTGTTTACTGACACTCTGTGTACACGGCTCAGCCAGACTATATAGCATTGTGTGTACTGCCACTCTGTGTACACGGCTCAGCCAGACTATATATCATTGTGTGTACTGCCACTCTGTGTACACCGCTTAGCCAGACTATATAGCATTGTGTGTACTGCCACTGTGCACCTCGCTCAGCCACGCTATATATAGCATTGTGTTTACTGCCACTCTGTGTACACCGCTCAGCCAGACTATATACCATTGTTTACTGACACTCTGTGTACACCGCTCAGCCAGACTATATACCATTGTTTACTGACACTCTGTGTACACGGCTCAGCCTGACTATATAGCATTGTGTGTACTGCCACTGTGCACCTCGCTCAGCCACGCTATATATAGCATTGTGTTTTCTGACACTCTGTGTACACGGCTTAGCCAGACTATATAGCATTGTGTGTACTGCCACTGTGCACCTCGCTCAGCCACGCTATATATAGCATTGTGTTTACTGCCACTCTGTGTACACCGCTCAGCCAGACTATATACCATTGTTTACTGACACTCTGTGTACACCGCTCAGCCAGACTATATACCATTGTTTACTGACACTCTGTGTACACGGCTCAGCCTGACTATATAGCATTGTGTGTACTGCCACTGTGTACCTCGCTCAGCCACGCTATATATAGCATTGTTTACTGACACTCTGTGTACACGGCTCAGCCAGACTATATAGCATTGTGTGTACTGCCACTCTGTGTACACGGCTCAGCCAGACTATATATCATTGTGTGTACTGCCACTCTGTGTACACCGCTTAGCCAGACTATATAGCATTGTGTGTACTGCCACTCTGTGTACACCGCTCAGCCAGACTATATAGCATTGTGTGTACTGCCACTCTGTGTACACTGCTCAGCCAGACTATATAGCATTGTGTGTACTGACACTCTGTGTACACCGCTCAGCCAGACTATATAGCATTGTGTGTACTGCCACTCTGTGTACATCGCTCAGCCAGACTATATACCATTGTTTACTGCCACTCTGTGTACACCGCTCAGCCAGACTATATACCATTGTTTACTGACACTCTGTGTACACCGCTCAGCCAGACTATATACCATTGTTTACTGACACTGTGTGTACACCGCTCAGCCAGACTATATAGCATTGTGTGTACTGCCACTGTGTACCTCGCTCAGCCACGCTATATATAGCATTGTTTACTGACACTCTGTGTACACGGCTCAGCCAGACTATATAGCATTGTGTGTACTGCCACTCTGTGTACACCGCTCAGCCAGACTTTATAGCATTGTGTGTACTGCCACTCTGTGTACACCGCTCAGCCAGACTATATAGCATTGTGTTTACTTCCACTCTGTGTCTGCTGGGCCTGGGAACAGTAGTACACCGCTCACCTGCCACTGTATAGCATTGTGCTCTGTGTCGCTGCTGGGAATAGTGGTACACCGCTCACCCGCCACTGTATAGCATTGTGCTCTGTGTCGCTGCTGGGAATAGTGGTACTGTATAGCATTTCTGTACTGCCACTGTACTGCTGCCAGTCAGCGTGTACTGTAAGGATAAGTGAAATGAGGAAGAAATCCGGTGAAAGAGGAAGGGGCAAGGGAAGAGGTGTTTCCCCTGACGGTTCACGTACAGGCCACAGGGGAGCACCCAAGAAAACCCACTCAATACCGCCCATGTTGTCCAGGACAACAACCCTCACAGATCCAAAAGAACAGGACCAGATAATTACTTGGATGACCTCTCAAGCGTCCAGCAGTGGGTTAAGCAGCACCAGCACATCACGCACGAGGTCCGAGTCCTCAGCCAGTTACAAGGAGCCAGTGGGCACAAAGCTGACACAACCGGCAGCGACACCACGCACACAACTGCCAGATAACCAGTCCGATGAATTACCTCAGGACACAATGGGGTATTCGCAGGAGCTATTCCCAGCCCAACAAACTTCCACCTTTCAAAGGTCAATGGAGGAACAGCCAGAAATGTTGTGCCCGGATTCACAACCATTAACTGTGGGAAATGCACCGCGCACTGAAATACAAGGCGAGTCCGAGGAGGACTCGGAAACCCAAATCCCAGAGCAAGTTGGGCAGGAGGGGTTGCAATTGCAGGAGGTCGGCCGACAAGATCTGGAAGACGACGTTGGAGTGAGCTGCGCAGAGGTTGTTCTGGGGAGCTCTACTCCACGGCGGCGGCCCCCCACAATGACATATGACGAGTTTGAGGAGATGGAAGAGGAGGGTATGGACAATGTGGACATAGACCCAGATTTTGTTTGTGAACGAGAACATCGCCGTCGTAGCAGCAGCACAGATGAGTCTGTTGAAGAACCCACTGCTGCACGAGTTCGCCTTGTGCCACAAGGTAGGCGGCGCGCAATTTCAGGCACCACAAGCGTGGAAGTTTAAGTGAGAGGCAAAAGAGGAGCAAACAGAAATCGCCAGCAAGGAGGCAGGTGCTCCAAAGTCTGAGCTTTCTTTGAAGACTGCACTGAGGATGTTACCATGGCGATTTGCAAGGTGTGCAAGACCCGCCTGAGCAGGGGGAAAAGTATTAACAACCTCTCCACCACCAGCATGAGCCGCCACATGCTATCCAAACATCCCACTCTGTGGGCAAACGCGGCAGGACAGGGTACCAGCAACACTGCCTCCCTTGGGTTCACCAGACTCACCACCAGACCCGCCTCAGCAGCAGCAGTAGCCCAGCCATTGCGTGGTTCACAACATTCACAAACATCAGACGACGCTGACACTGTCACTTTCCGGAGTAGTGCTCTTGAGGTCTCCCAGTGTTCATCAAACACAACAACCAACAGCCCTTCCGTGTGCAGCGCTACGGTTCAGTGTCGGAGATGTTTGAGCGCAAGAGGAAATTGCCAGCAAATGACCCCCGGGCCGTGGCAGTAACAGCCAGCATAGCCAAGCTTCTGGCCTGCGAAATGCTGCCATATCGAGTGGTGGAGACAAACAGCTTCAAGGGCATGATGTCAGTGGCCATCCCACGTTACGTGGTTCCCAGCCGCTACCACTTTGGGCGCTCTGCAGTGCCTGAGTTGCATGAGCACGTGGTCAGCAAAATAACCCGAAGCTTGAAGAATGCCGTTGCCTGCAAGGTTCACCTCACCACTGACACTTGGACGAGTGCGTTCGGACAGGGTCGATACATCTCCCTTACCGCACACTGGGTGAACCTTGTGGAGCCTGGCAGCGATTCCTCACCTGCTACGGCGCGGGTGTTGCCCACGCCGCAAACAGCTGCACCGCCGTCCCTCCCACTGGATAACAACAGCAGCACCTACCTCTCTGACTCCTTCTCCTCCAACGCATCTCAAAGCTGTACCTCATCCGGAAACGCTAACCCAGCAGCAGTAGGATCGTGGAAGCAGTGCAGCACAGCTGTTGGCATGCGTCAGCAAGCGTTGCTGAAGCTGATCTGCCTTGGGGATAAGCAGCACACAGGGGAGGAAATTTGGAAGGGAATAAAGGAACAGACGGATTTGTGGCTGGCACCGCTGGACTTGAAACCGGGCATGGTTGTGTGTGATAATGGGAGTAATCTCATTCGCGCTTTAAGGTTGGCTAAGCTGACACACATCCCTTGCCTGGCGCACGTGATGAACCTAGTAGTTCAGCGGTTCCTGAGGACATACCCAGGCGTGGCCGATCTTCTGTTGAAGGTGCGTCGAGTGGCCAAACATTGTAGAAATTCCAGTACTGCTTCGGGGGCACTCGCCAAGATGCAGGAGCGCTTCAATCTCCCCCACCATCGCTTGCTGTGTGATGTCCCTACGCGCTGGAATTCTACGCTGCACATGCTAGCACGCTTTTGTGAGCAGAAGAGTGCAGTGGTCCAGTACATGACAGCGCAGTACCGAGGCGCATCCGGACAGCTGCCAAGCTTCTGTGGATCCGATTGGGCCAACATGTTGGACCTCTGCCAAGTCCTCCAAAATTTTGAGCAATCCACGTTGCTTGTGAGCAGTGACAACTCTTCAGTCAGCATTACCATACCACTGCTGTGTTTACTGAAGAGGTCAATGTTGAAAATCAAGGAAACAGCTGTCATGATGCAACTGGGGGAATCTGAAGGAGAAAACGATCAGCGTGATGGTACCAACATCAGGCCATCCGCCTCAGGGAACGCTGGCCCCAGCAGCTATGACGAAGAAGAGGAGGAGGAACAGCTGGAGTTGGAGCAGGAATTTCATGCCACCACTGACGAAGGCCAGAGCGGTGCACGTTGGACTTCCACAATTCAGCGCGAATGGTCAGCAGAAGCAGACCAGGAGGAAGGTGACGACTATGATGCATCACAACAACTATCACAACGCTCACAAGAGGATGATGAGGATTCTGGTAGGACTCTTGCACACATGGCTCAATTCATGCTAGACTGCATTGAACGCGACCCACGCATTGTGCGCATTCTGGACAACACCAATTACTGGGTTTATACCCTTCTGGATCCACGGTACAAACACAATGTTCCAAAACTGCTTGAAGAAAGAGTCAGACAGGTCAAAATGGAAGAATACCAGCAGGCCCTTGTGGAGACTTTAGAGAGGAGATTGACATCCTCCCCCTCCTCTAGCCAGTTGTACGCCGACAGACTGACTTCCGCAAACCCAGGACGACCAGGAGGGCAGCAAACAACGCAAGCCGCAGCTAGTGCCCAAAAGGGAATGGTATCGGCAGTGTCCTTGGAGTGGGAAAATTTTCTGACACCCATGCAGCAGCAGCCCACTGAACAGGAAGCGTGCAGATCCACCTCCAACACCGATCGCCTGGAGAAGATGGTCAAGGACTACATGTCAGATGACGTAGCTGTGTCGAACAATCCATCTGCACCCTTCAACTATTGGGTATCGAAGCTAGACACCTGGCACGAACTGGCAATGTACGCAATAGAGGTGCTGGCTTGCCCGGCAGCCAGCGTTATGTCGGAACGCTGTTTCAGTGCTGCCGGAGGCATCGTCACAGATTGGCGTATCCGCCTCTCCACAGAAAATGCAGACCGTCTGACTCAAATTAAAATGAATCAATCCTGGATTGGAAATGACTACGCAACACTCCAGGACCCCAACCAAGTAACATGACCAATGAACATCTGGGATGGTGTAGCGTTTCCGGTCCCTGTTTATTGAACCTCTCATCTGTATTACATTTATGACTGCATGGCGGCAAAAAGCATTGCTGCTATATCCGCACGCTTTTTGTCCTCATGCAAGGCCTGGGTTGTTGTGTCTCAAAAAGCATGGCCTTCTCCTCCTGCGCCTGCTCCTGTTCCATCACGTGTGCTGCTGCTGCTGCTGGGTTAGCGTTGCCGGTCCCTGTTTATGGAACCTCTTATCTTTATTACATTTATGACTGCATGGCGGTACAAAGCATGCTATCCGCACGCTTCTTGTCCTCATGCAAGGCCTGGGTTGTTGTGTCTCACAAAGCGTGGCCTTCTCCTCCTGCGCCTCCTCCTGTTCCATCACGTCTGCTGCTGCTGGGTTAGCGTTGCCGCGTGGTCCCTGTTTATTGAACCACTTATCTTTATTACATTTATGACTGCATGGCGGTACCTCATGCAAGGCCTGGGTTGTTGTGTCTCACAAAGCGTGGCCTTCTCCTCCTGCGCCTCCTCCTGTTCCATCACGTCTGCTGCTGCTGGGTTAGCGTTGCCGCGTGGTCCCTGTTTATTGAACCACTTATCTTTATTACATTTATGACTGCATGGCGGTACCTCATGCAAGGCCTGGGTTGTTGTGTCTCACAAAGCGTGGCCTTCTCCTCCTGCGCCTCCTCCTGTTCCATCACGTCTGCTGCTGCTGGGTTAGCGTTGCCGCGTGGTCCCTGTTTATGGAACGTCTTATCTTTATTACATTTATGACTGCATGGCGGTACAAAGCATGCTATCCGCACGCTTCTTGTCCTCATGCAAGGCCTGGGTTGCTGTGTCTCACAAAGCGTGGCCTTCTCCTCCTGCGCCTCCTCCTGTTCCATCACGTCTGCTGCTGCTGGGTTAGCGTTGCCGCGTGGTCCCTGTTTATTGAACCACTTATCTTTATTACATTTATGACTGCATGGCGGTACCTCATGCAAGGCCTGGGTTGTTGTGTCTCACAAAGCGTGGCCTTCTCCTCCTGCGCCTCCTCCTGTTCCATCACGTCTGCTGCTGCTGGGTTAGCGTTGCCGCGTGGTCCCTGTTTATTGAACCACTTATCTTTATTACATTTATGACTGCATGGCGGTACCTCATGCAAGGCCTGGGTTGTTGTGTCTCACAAAGCGTGGCCTTCTCCTCCTGCGCCTCCTCCTGTTCCATCACGTCTGCTGCTGCTGGGTTAGCGTTGCCGCGTGGTCCCTGTTTATTGAACCACTTATCTTTATTACATTTATGACTGCATGGCGGTACCTCATGCAAGGCCTGGGTTGTTGTGTCTCACAAAGCGTGGCCTTCTCCTCCTGCGCCTCCTCCTGTTCCATCACGTCTGCTGCTGCTGGGTTAGCGTTGCCGCGTGGTCCCTGTTTATGGAACCTCTTATCTTTATTACATTTATGACTGCATGGCGGTACAAAGCATGCTATCCGCACGCTTCTTGTCCTCATGCAAGGCCTGGGTTGTTGTGTCTCACAAAGCGTGGCCTTCTCCTCCTGCGCCTCCTCCTGTTCCATCACGTCTGCTGCTGCTGGGTTAGCGTTGCCGCGGGCTCCCTGTTTATTGAACCACTTATCTTTATTACATTTCTGACTGCATGGCGGTACAAAGCATGCTATCTGCACGCTTCTTGTCCTCATGCAAGGCCTGGGTTGTTGTGTCTCACAAAGCGTGGCCTTCTCCTCCTGCGCCACCCTCCTCCTGTTCCATCACGTGTGCTGCTGCTGGGTTAGCGTTACCGGTCCCTTTTCCTGGAACCTCTGATATGTATTACATTTATGACTGCATGCCGACAAAAAGCATGTTACCTGTGCAAAGAAAACAGACATTTCCCGCATTTAAAAGACAGTTTTCCCTTTGAAACTTTAAAATCGATTTTCTCAAAAACTATAACCTCTTTTTGCTAAAAAAAATTTTCCTCTTGTACCCACTCCCAAGGTGCACATACCCTGTAAATTTGGGGTATGTAGCATGTAAGGAGGCTTTACAAAGCACAAAAGTTCGGGTCCCCATTGACTTCCATTATGTTCGGAGTTCGGGTCGAACACCTGAACATCGCGGCCATGTTCGGCCTGTTCGGCCCGAACCCGAACATCTAGATGTTTGCCCAACAAGTTCTACACTGGAGAGGAACGGGCAGTAATCGTAAATGTCCTTTCTCCTCCAGGAGAGAAGCGGGGAACCATACCACAGCCTGGAGTGGCCAACAGAGGGTGTCCCTGAGACAACTATATATATATATATATATATATATATATATATATATATATATATATATATATATATATATATATATATATATATATACACACACACACACAAAGGCCGGAAAGCAGAAGGGTTTTGGTTCTTGGAACAAGTCATAAGAATTGAGAACCAGCCACATTTTCAGGTAACCGAGAGGGTGGGGAGAGCAACCACGAGGAAGGGAGAGTCAACACAGGTAACACCATCCTCACTACATGGTTCACCATACGAGACAATCCCGCACAATCCATATTCAGCCACTTATCCTCATTCTAGATGGGTAAGTGAGGAGGTACTCTTAATTGAAAGATTGCAGAGAGTACATTCTTCCCGACCTAGAGTATGAATTTTCCCTCAGGACATAAGGGGGGCAAAGGTCCAATCAGGACAGTTGAGAACATCTTTTGTCATTGAGATGCTAATCAATTTCCCAGAAGAAAGAATACCAACCGTATTCTTCTGGGGAGGGCCACAAGGGTTAGCATGGGAGGTGAGTTTAATGGATCAGGGAACTTTTTGGAGTAGAGAGATAGAATCCTGGGATACAGATATAGATAATGTAAGTTACAAGGACGGCTGTTTTATACTAGCCTATAAAAAGTTAAATGTGACATCCTCCAGCAGGAACACCCCAGTCTCCATCGCATGCAATTGGCTGATAACAGCAAGCAGGGGCGTCGCTAGCCCTATTTGGGGGGGGCACGTACCCCCAATCTGTCCTGGGGTGCCACGGATCTCCGCCCAGCCGCCCCCTCTGTCAGCGGCTCCCTCCAGCCGCCGCCGCCGCGTCACTCAGACCTCAGGATCAGGCGGCGAGCCGGCGACCAATCGTGCGGGCGCTAGGACCCAGCGCCCGCACTGATATGCGGAAGTGACATCACTTCCGCATATCAAGCGGGTGCGTCCGGCGCCCGCTGGTACTGGTCGGGTCGCTGCTGATCATGAGGTCTGCTGCGAGGTAAGGGGGGGGATAGGCGGCGGCGGCTGGAGGGGGGGCCTCCCTGTCACTCACTCACTCACTCAATAAAGGGCCTCCCTGTCACTCACTCACTCCCTTAAGGGGCTCCCTGGCACTCACTCACTCCCTAAAGGGCCTCCGTGTCACTCACTCACTCCCTAAAGGGGCTCCCTGGCACTCACTCACTCCCTAAAGGGCCTCCCAGTCACTCACTCACTCCCTAAAGGGGCTCCCTGGCACTCACTCACTCCCTAAAAGGGCTCCCTGGCACTCACTCACTACCTAAAGGGCCTCCCTGTCACTCACTCACTTCCTAAAGGGGCTCCCTGGCACTCACTCACTCCCTAAAGGGGCTCCCTGACACTCACTCACTGCCTAAAGGGGCTCCCTGGCACTCACTCACTACCTGAAGGGCCTCCCTGCCACTCACTCACTCCCTAAAGGGCCTCCCTGTCACTCACTCACTCCCTAAAGGGGCTCCCTGGCACTCACTCCCTAAAGGGGCTCCCTGGCACTCACTCACTACCTAAAGGGGCTCCCTGTCACTCACTCACTACCTAAAGGGCCTCCCTGTCACTCACTCACTTCCTAAAGGGGCTCCCTGGCACTCACTCACTCCCTAAAGGGGCTCCCTGACACTCACTCACTGCCTAAAGGGGCTCCCTGGCACTCACTCACTACCTGAAGGGCCTCCCTGCCACTCACTCACTCCCTAAAGGGCCTCCCTGTCACTCACTTACTCCCTAAAGGGGCTCCCTGGCACTCACTCCCTAAAGGGGCTCCCTGGCACTCACTCACTACCTAAAGGGTCTCCCTGTCACTCACTCACTACCTAAAGGGGCTCCCTGGCACTCACTCACTCCCTAAAGGGGCTCCCTGGCACTCACTCACTACCTAAAGGGGCTCCCTGGCACTCACTCCCTAAAGGGGCTCCCTGGCACTCACTCACTGCCTAAAGGGCCTCACTGTCACTCACTCACTCCCTAAAGGGCCTCCCTGTCACTCACTCACTCCCTAAAGGGGCTCCCTGTCACTCACTCACTCCCTAAAGGGGCTCCGTGGCACTCACTCACTCCCTAAAGGGGCTCCCTGGCACTCACTCACTGCCTAAAGGGGCTCCCTGGCACTCACTCACTGCCTGAAGGGCCTCACTGTCACTCACTCACTCCCTAAAGGGCCTCCCTGTCACTCACTCACTCCCTAAAGGGGCTCCCTGTCACTTACTCACTGCCTAAAGGGGCTCCCTGTCACTCACTCACTGCCTAAAGGGCTCCCTGTCACTCACTCACTGCCTGAAGGGGCTCCCTGGCACTAACTCACTACCTAAAGGGCCTCCCTGTCACTCACTCACTGCCTGAAGGGGCTCCCTGTCACTCACTCACTCCCTAAAGGGGCTCCCTGACACTCACTCACTGCCTAAAGGGGCTCCCTGGCACTCACTCACTGCCTAAAGGGGCTCCCTGGCACTCACGCACTGCCTAAAGGGGCTCCCTGTCACTCACTCACTGCCTGAAGGGGCTCCCTGGCACTCACTCACTACCTGAAGGGCCTCCCTGCCACTCACTCACTGCCTGAGGGGGCTCCATGGCACTCACTCACTGCCCAAAGGGGCTCCTTGGCACTCACTCACTGCCTGAAGGGGCTCACTGGCACTCACTCACTGCCTGAAGGGGCTCCCTGGCACTCACTCACTGCCTGAAGGGGCTCCCTGGCACTCACTCACTGCCTGAAGGGGCTCCCTGGCACTCACTCACTGCCTAAAGGGGCTCCCTGGCACTCACTCACTGCCTGAGGGGGCTCCCTGGCACTCACTAACTATCTAAAGGGGCTCCCTGGCACTCACTCACTGCCTAAAGGGGCTCCCTGTCACTCACTATTGGGGTCCCTGTCACTCACTACCTAACTGGAGGCGCCTGTCACTCACTAGCTAACCTGGGGGTCCCTGTCACTCACTACCTAACTTGGGGGGCTACCATATTAAGGGGGCATTCTGCCTATTTATGTGAAATGCTGTCTATTTATGTGCCTCATGACTGCTGAATTCGTCTTGTTGGGAGCCTTATGATTTGTTGGGGGCCTCAAGATTGCTGAATTTGTCTTGTTGGGGGCCTCATGATTTGTTGGGGGCCTCATGATTGCTGAATTTGTCTTGTTGGGGGCCTCATGATTTGTTGGAGGCCTCATGATTGCTGAATTTGTCTTGTTGGGGGCCTCATGATTTGTTAGGGGCCTCATGATTGCTGAATTTGTCTTGTTGGGGGTCACGTGATTGCTAACTGCGAGACTATGGGAAAAGCTGAATCCTTATCATATGAAACAATAGCATTAAACCTACTTTTTTAGCTTTTTAAAACAGAAAATAAAACTGGGAGGTTCTAAAAAATTGAATACATTTTTCAGGAGTAGGATGGATGAAATTGTTTATCTTCACAGTTTATTTTCAACTTGGATTTTCCATAATGTTCATGTATGAGTTAAAACGTTTGTACAGTATTTAGTTTAAATTGCTGTTGCCACTTTGCGATAGATAAGTGACTTTTGGGTTGCAGTTTGGGCACCCGGCCTCCAAAAGGTTCGCCACCACTGTCATAATCTAATGTCCCACCATTGCTAGGTTCATGTAAATTTGTCTCCACCTGTTACCACACCTATATTCTGGTCCATGGCCCACCCATTTTTCGGTGCGGCGCGATAAGCACGCCGCACAACGTGATCCTCATATTTTTGGCACGCTAGCTGCAGTGTGCTGAATTCTGCTGCCTACAGTATGTACAGTATACGCTGTTCTCTAGTGCCTGCTCTGTGTGCTGATTTACCTCCAGTGTGTACAGTGTAAGGTGTTACTCTGTGCCTTTACTGATTGTAAACCAGCTATATTGTATGCTGATCCCTGCTACTTTCAGTATGTACAGTATTAGCTGTAAAGCCTGGTACACACATACAATTTTGATTAGCCAATTTTAGCTCTGTTCAAAAAATTCATTGTCTGTTGGCCCACTTACTGCACGGGGGTGGTAAAATTGGGGGTCAGTGATTGACCAATCAAAATTGTATGTGCGTATACATCTTTGATCTATGCCTATACTGATTGTAAATTATCCAAATAAAGGACAGGGGGCCCCATCCAATATTTCTATGGACAGGCCCGTTATCTGTAGCTTACACCGCTGCTAAGTTCATGTACATTTGGCCCCACCCATGGCCACGCCCATTCACCTCATGGCCACGCCCATTTTTTGCCGCAGCGCATACCTCCCCGCCTGGTGCCCACAGGTGCCCCCGATCTCCAAGGACCCTAGAAACGCCCCTGACAGCAAGTGATAGAGGACACAGTCCGCGCCTGCTCAGATGGGACCAGCCAAATATGGCGTTTCCTCTCCTATTACCCCGTAAATGTGGTAATATGTCCCTAAGACTATTGTTTAATGTACTTGTGAGCATGTTTTCATAACATTAGCTCATGTTTATCCTGCTGCAGCCTGGAGGTCTGTACATCTTGGCCTGATAAGCCCTCCGGCCTTGTGTAGCCAGAAGCACAATGTTCTCCAGTGCTTCTAGAAATACTCTTTAAAGGGAGACTCTGCTGAGCAAGTCCTTATACTAGGCCTCATCATTAGTCATCATGCACTGAACCTATAGATATCAATCATGCTTGTTTTACCACTTTCCCTGTTTAGGGAATTGATATCTCAAGGTGTGAACCATTAATATCTCAAAAAGTGTATTGACCTTGTCGCATTGTGCACTGTGAATCGTTAATGACTGCGCCCAAGCGGTCCCGAAATATTCTTCAAATTATGGCATTATACAGGTCCTTCTCAAAAAATTAGCATATTGTGATAAAGTTCATTATTTTCTGTAATGTACTGATAAACATTAGACTTTCATATATTTTAGATTCATTACACACAACTGAAGTAGTTCAAACCTTTTATTGTTTTAATACTGATGATTTTGGCATACAGCTCATGAAAACCCAAAATTCCTATCTCAAAAAATTAGCATATTTCATCCGACCAATAAAAGAAAAGTGTTTTTAAAACAAAAAAGTCAACCTTCAAATAATTATGTACAGTTATGCACTCAATACTTGGCCGGGAATCCTTTTGCAGAAATGACTGCTTCAATGCGGTGTGGCATGGAGGCAATCAGCCTGTGGCACTGCTCAGGTGTTATGGAGGCCCAGGATGCTTCAATAGCGGCCTTAAGCTCATCCAGAGTGTTGGGTCTTGGGTCTCTCAACTTTCTCTTCACAATATCCCACAGATTCTCTATGGGGTTCAGGTCAGGAGAGTTGGCAGGCCAATTGAGCACAGTAATACCATGGTCAGTAAACCATTTACCAGTGGTTTTGGCACTGTGAGCAGGTGCCAGGTCGTGCTGAATAATGAAATCTTCATCTCCGTAAAGCTTTTCAGCAGATTGAAGCATGAAGTGCTCCAAAATCTCCTGATAGCTAGCTGCATTGACCCTGCCCTTGATAAAACACAGTGGACCAACACCAGCAGCTGACATGGCACCCCAGACCATCACTGACTGTGGGTACTTGATACTGGACTTCAGGCATTTTGGCATTTCCCTCTCCCCAGTCTTCCTCCAGACTCTGGCACCTTGATTTCCGAATGACATGCAAAAGTTGCTTTCATCCAAAAAAAGTACTTTGGCCCACTGAGCAACAGTCCAGTGCTGCTTCTCTGTAGCCCAGGTCAGGCGCTTCTGCCACTGTTTCTGGTTCAAAAGTGGCTTGACTGACCTGGGGAATGCGGCACCTGTCGCCCATTTCCTGCACACGCCTGTACACGGTGGCTCTGGATGTTTCTACTCCAGACTCAGTCCACTGCTTCCGCAGGTCCCCCAAAGTCTGGAATCGGTCCTTCTCCACAATCTTCCTCAGGGTCTGGTCACCTCTTCTCGTTGTGCAGCGTTTTCTGCCACACTTTTTCCTTCCCACAGACTTCTCACTGAGGTGCCTTGATACAGCACTCTGGGAACAGCCTATTCATTCAGAAATTTCTTTCTGTGTCTTACAGTCTTGCTTGAGGGTGTCAATGATGGCCTTCTGCACAGCGGTCAGGTCGGCAGTCTTACCCATGATTGCGGTTTTGAGTAATGAACCAGGCTGGAAGTTTTTAAAAGCCTCAGGAATCGTTTGCAGATGTTTAGAGTTAATTAGTTGATTCAGATGATTAGGTTAATAGCTCGTTTAGAGAACCTTTTCATGATATGCTAATTTTTTGAGATAGGAATTTTGGGTTTTCATGAGCTGTATGCCATAATCATCAATATTAAAACAATAAAAGGCTTGAACTACTTCAGTTGTGTGTAATGAATCTAAAATATATGAAAGTATAATGTTTATCAGTACATTACAGAAAATAATGAATGTTATCACAATATGCTAATTTTTTTGAGAAGGACCTGTATATATCAAAGTTGAATTAGGAGACACTGGCTCTCGGCTTCTGAAGGACAGGCCTGGCGATTGTCCCTTTGAATGTCTCTTTGGCATTTGTGGTTTTATGACGGATCTACTTTTCTGACTTAGCTATTAGCATTCCTAGGAACTAAGAACAAGGAATGTGAGGTGGATCTGAGTTGATTACCCTCTCTCTAGGGGAGAAAAAAAAACATTTCCCCCAGAGTACAGGCCTGGGCTGAAGGAAACACTGTTTTGTTTTTTTTAAAAAACAGGCTAAGACTTAACTGGATACTCTGAATCATGTTTTGTGTGCTTGATTTTGTGCAATTGCGCAAGTGGCGAAGGCGAATCCATGACAGTTGGATTTTGTTGGTGAAATGAAGAAAGCTTTATAAGCTTGTATTCTTGATTTTTTTTATAGATTCAGATATAGCTTTCTTTCTTCATGCTGCCACTTTAATTAAGGTATATGATTTCTTACTTAACCAAAGGATGTCTGGATTAGTGTCCTGTTATTAGTACTAAAAAAACATATCTAGATCATCTGATATTTCCCACAGATTTTCTTTGTTTTATAACACTCTTTCGTTAAGCCGCCAATGGTGGGCGTTAGGCTTAGGAAATTGATATCTGAAGCAGTTAAGAACAGCGTCCTGGTCTGACACCAAATGTTGTGTATAAGTCTGGAGCAAGATCATATTTGATTAATTAATCTGCTTTAATAGTTGATTACCCTCTCTCAAGGGAAGACATTTCCCCCCAGAGTATAGGCCTGGGCTGAAGGAAACACTGTTTTGTTTTTGGTTTTTTTTAAAAAAAAAAAAAACAGGCTAAGACTTAACTGGATACATGTTTTGTGTGCTTGATTTCGTGCAATTGCGCAGGTGGCGAAGGCGAATCCATGACAGTTGGATTTTGTTGGTGAAATGAAGAAAGCTTTATAAGCTTGTATTCTTGATTTTTTTATAGATTCAGATATAGCTTTCTTTCTTCATGCTGCCACTTTAATTAAAGGAACACGATCGATTAACACAGAATTGTTTGGGACGTGCTGTAAAGTACGGGTGTATACATTTGACTGCTAATCTGTTTGTTTACTGTTATCAAATTCCTTTCACACTTCCCTGACTCTAATTCTGACAGGCCAGTGAACCATGAGAGGAGGGGGATTCCCGCACACTTTTAACCCTGTGTGTTAGAGAAAGCTCTCACTGCAGCTTCTTGTCTATGAGAGCTGTCTGCAGAAGAGCAGAGGAAATGTATCTTATGTGCAACTTAAACATTTGTAATAGTATGTGAAAGCTGACTCCAGAGGCATAACTGCTTCAATATTACACTGTTCTTAGCATGTCAGACTGCAGAGATTCACCTATGCAAATGAGACATTCCAAACGTAGCTAAAATCTATACATAATGAATTACAGATTTTGCCTCTGATATTTAACATGAAAAGTAGGAAAATGTTTACACCGCTACTTAGACATTATTTGTACATTGTCATTTTAGAACGCTTGGTTTGATAATGTTCCTTTAAGGTATATGATTTCTTACTCAACCAAAGGATGTCTGGTTTAGTGTCCTGTTATTAGTACTAAAAAAAAACATATCTAGATCATCTGATATTTCCCACAGATTTTCTTTGTCTCTCTTTCGTTAAGCCGCCAATGGTGGGCGTTAGGCTTAGGAAATTGATATCTGAAGCAGTTAAGAACAGCGTCCTGGTCTGACACCAAATGTTGTGTATAAGTCTGGAGCAAGATCATATTTGATACATTGAAACTATTTGTAAATATAATATCAATTCTAGAATGGGACTTCTTTACAGTGGATGGATAGTGTACTGTTTATGGGCTCTGCCTCTGACAGAGGGGACCAGGGTTCAAATCTTGGCTCTTCCTGTTCAGTAAGTCATTAGTTTATTAGGCTATTTAGTGAGGAGACTTTAGGCAAGACTCCCTAACACTGCTACTGCCTACAGAGTGCGCCCTAGTGGCTGCAGCTCTGGTGCTTCGAGTCTGGTAGAACAAAAGTATGGAGTCTTTATGATTGTTTAAGTTTATCTCTTTGTTTTTGAGTTAATTTATCTTTAGATTTCTTTCTCTTTAGAGTTCCACATGTGACCGCACTCATGTAGTGCAGGCGCAGAACTACTGCGCCTGCACAGAACACTCCAGACCGTGTGAGCACGATCACAAGCGGGGCTCATGCAAGCACAGAAGATTCTGACCTGGCAAGGTTGGCATCTGTAATGGAGGGGACCCTGGGCCACCAGCTGTGAGTGGAGCTGCGGTGAGGGCTCAGGACGGCTGCCAGGGGCTGGAGGAAGCCCCAGGTAAGTAGATTTTCTTTTTTTTTAAGCTGCTCGGACCTTCCCTTTAAGATGCATATTTATATCTCCACACCATATCAGTTTTAATGATAAGAAAAAGCTCAGCAATCTTACTGAATATAGTTAAGGGATTTTTAGGTGGTAAATAGTAGTTGATAATATTTATAATTCTCCCTTTTAGCTCTCCCATTAATATTATAAAATGAAAAGAACAGAAGGTGCATAAGTCGGCACTTCTTTTATTCCAAAGGGTGGTAACACGTATTATCACAACAGTGATAAAGAGGTGCACATACCATGAGGTAGAGGCTGTGAGCTGGTGATGGGTGCTGGGCACAGATTAGCCTTATGGCTGTTTCGCGCTGTATACACGCTTCTACGGAGGCTACACCTCATGGTATGTGCACCTCTTTATTACTGTTGTGATAATACGTGTTACCACCCTTTGGAATAAAAGACAGTCACCAAGCAGTGCCGACTTATGCACCTTCTGTTCTTTGCATTCTATGGGCTTGATTCACAAAGCGGTGCTAACGGTTAGCACGCCTGTGAAAAGCCCCTTAGCACGTCTAAAAGAGCTTTTCGCGCACTAATTTGTGCACGAAACGCATTGTTATGCGTGTAAAATTTTGCGCACGCACTGCACAGAGTGCAGGGGGCGCTCCGCGCGAAGTGCCCGTTAAAGCCTATGGGACTTGGCGTGCGCATAGGACATTGCGCGCAAAACTTTGCGTGCGCAAAGCACAATCTGATTGAGAAATCCGGTGCTAAAAGACTTTAGACGTGCTAAGTAGGTTAGCACCGCTTTGTGAATCAAGCCCTATGACTGTTTGTATGTAAGCCTGAGCACGCTGACAGTACCAGAGGACAGGAAAGCTGTGTGCCCTGCCACTTTCCCTCACTGCATGCAGAGTGGGCTGTAGTGCCGACTACCTTTTTCTCGCCTGTACCCTCCCAACATATTATAAAATGACCTTCATTCACTCTTTATGCTTTTGGTGATTTGTATTGAAAAGCTCTTTTTCAACAGGGTGATGACTTCCTTATGTTATATTGGAATTTGAACCAATCTGTATAGAGTCTTTGATATTTTTAATTCAGATATCTAGATTGTGGTGATGTTAAGAATTGTGTTTCCTGTATTCACAGGATGTCAGGGTTTTTTTTCTAACCACTTAACCCCATAGGCTATTTTACCCTTAGAGCAAAGAGCCATTTTCCCCTGTCAGTGCTCCTCCCGTTCATTTGGCCATAACTTTCTCACTGTTTATCACTGCTTATCACACCTAAATAATCTATTTCTTGGGGGGTTTTTTCACCACAAATTAGGTTTTTTGTAGTAATTACTTTATTTTCTATGCATTTTAGGGGTAAAACAAGGTAAAAAAATAAAAAATACCATTTCTCAAATTCCATCCCCTATAGTTTTAAAATAAACAATGCTACTGTAAATGAACCCCATACATTTTATTTTCCCATTACAGCATAGTTATTTGTGTGCTAGGCGCTGTACATACACATGTCTATCTCGTCATGTCACATCGGGTATCCTTTAAGATGAATCTTATGCCTTGCTTGCTGTACCCTCTTCAGACACTTCCCATTCATATTCGATGCTGACACATGCTTTTTGTGTCAGTATTAAATGTCCTCTTACCTAGGCCCTCTTACTTTGATTTGGGGTGATTATGCGTTTCCAACGGGCTTAAATCACATGTTTTCAGGTAAGAAACTCTTAGGAGAAGATATATCGCTCAAAAACATGTTGCCATTGGGAGTAGTTCTAACTAGGCAAGAGTTACTAGATAAGGGGCAGGGTTCTCATCTTTCCCAGTTTGAATACCTCCAATTGATTCATTTTCTTAGGCAGTGTCTGAGGAAGGGATATGATGTGAGGGATCTTAGGTATGTTGAGATACAAATATTTTCTGGATAGAAAGCCGCTGTCCATCTATTATAAACTGCTATTGGATGTCATTTATGATGCCAAACCATCTGACCTAGCTAAATGGCTAAATACTGAATTCTCTGAGGAAAAATGGGATAAAGCGTTTTTGTGAACAAGGCTTCCATTTCTGGTAGAGGAAAAAAAAGCTTTTAAAATACTTTTTTGGTGGTATAAGGCCTGGTTTATACTGACAAGTGCCCCTGATAAAATCCTGATGGGCAATGCACAAAGGATGAGGATGAACGCCGAAGCACCCCTGGGAGGTGCTTGAAGAGTCTAAAGGAAAGACTGAACAAATTATATATATATATATATACATTTTTATTTACAAGAATGAGGAGATGTATTCTGGTCAAAGCCAGTATGTGGCCACAGTCTGGAGGGCAGGCTTATTGGGAAGCATTCTGCTGAAGCTTCTTGAGCTTTGCTCTGAGCTTCTTCTTTTTTTCTTGACTCAGCTTTCCCTCGAGGATATTTGGTTCTTCTACTGGTTTTTGTTGCCGCACCTCTTCTTTATCCTCGGCCTGAAACCTCACTGTTTTCTTTGTTTTTTTCTTTTCTCCAGCTGGGTCAGTTTTCTTCTGAATAGGATGGCTTTTACGCTCCTTTTTCTGCTGGGCAGAGATCTGTATTTTCTTCTGCCTCTTGTCCTTTCTTACATCTTCCTCCTCCGTTCCACGCTCTACATCAGGGTCTATTCTCCTGGCTCTCCCTGGGATGAGCGAACGCAAAATGTCAGCCAGCATAAGGTCCATCTCTAGACCTTTGGGGACATTTGCTTTTTCTTTTTCTTTCATCAAAGCTGCAGTTTCCACCTTCACGGATTTGATCATTGTCTCGATCTTGTTTAATTTTGATCGGCATCTGAGGCTGTAAAAGATAATAAATATATCACATTATGTAATACAAGACATGGTCAATGTAAATAAGAGTATGGTACATTGATAGAGCAAGAGTGTGACTCAGTCAATTAATTAATCAGTGGAAACTAATTTTAATATGTCACATGATTTTTCTTCTATCTTACAACCCCAGTGGTTTACAACCCCAATTTATGATAGTAAAACAGCAAAGATCTGAGGCAGATCCCTTGCAGATATGAGACAGTGAAAAACTGTAGATTTATGAATTGGTCATGGGAAGTTTTTTATTGACTGCTCCTCTCAACCCGCCCCCCCCCCCCCCCCCCCCCCCAAAAAAAGCCACTGCTGGGTGGCTGGGTTCCTTTTCTCCCTTCATCCCTACAGAGTTGCAAACGGTCTATAAGAAGAGGGTTAACTCACGTAATCACCGCTTCCAGCGTCAGGTCTCCATAGCCACAGCGGCGTCATGTGACACATCTTCAGGACATTCCACCTTGTAATACGCTGGCATGTTCTGAAGGTGCACATGTTGTGGTGTTGTTTCCATGGAGACCTGATGCTGGAAGCAGGGATTAGGTGAGTTAACCCTCTTCTTAAAGCCCGTTAGCATCTCTGCAGGGGGGAGGGAGTTTATAAAAAATAAGCAATAGAGCCTGTGACGCAGCTGGTAGCAGGTGGCCTGGGAAAAGTGCTTCCCTGCTCTAGAGGGAGGAGGGGAGCACAGAAGGTTGCAGGGTAAATTACTTCACCCACATTTATATCTCTGCACTCTCGACCTCCCTCTAGAGGCTGGACAATGCATCATGCATCATGGAAGCACTCCATACAGCCTTCTGGGAGGGGTCGTGTCTAAACTGCCACTCTCCCTACTTACTATTACAGCTGACGGAAGGGGTTGTGTACCCAGGGCTAGTGATTATAGATACTTACTAGGTGCGGCACCAGTAGTAGCCTCCAATTATCAATCCTATTAAAAGGCTGACTGCCAGGAATATAATGATGGCCAAAAGCCATGTTGGAATTTCTGTAAAAGAAGGAAAGAGAAAGAATTATGAGCAGAGATGATCACACTAGGTCTGTAGAAAAATGCTTTCACACCTCTTGTTACAAGAAGGCACGGCTGTCCTCTAATGTAACAAAATATTACCTGCTTCCAGAACTTCCTCAACTTCTGGCAATTCCATTGCAGAACCTGAAATACAAGCAGAAAACATTATTAGTGCGAGCTGATTAGATGATAAATGTGTTTCCATGTTACAGGTGGAGTGACGTTATATCAATAGTAAGGGGCCCGAATGTTGAGGGATTCAGGAAGATGCTCCGGCCTGGATGTAGACTGTCACTGGGAGCGGATCCGAGATAAAAAACTAACTATAACAAATAACTTGTCTATATATTTTATCTAAAGTTTAAATAGTTTACACAGCAAATCTAGCTGCAAACAACTTCAACAGAATATGATTATTTCTTCCTGTGAAACAATGACAGCAGCCATGTTGTTTGTAAACATTACACACAGGCAAGCTGATCTGCATCTCCAGCACTCAGCCTGTGAAAACCTAATTGCCCCTCCTCCTCCCTCCTCCCCTCTGCCTCTGAAATCCCTGGCTAGTAACACCTCCCCCTCCTCCTGCCCAGACTGAGATCCCACAAGCCCTTGCTACTGTCTGAAAATGTCAAGGCACTCTGAAAAGCTGTGGGCAAGGCTTGTTTAGTTTATAGGGAATCAGAGTATTAAAACAAAAACAAAAATGTATTTGGCTTGAGGAATGCCCTATAAACAATATGAAAGGAACACAATTATTATTATTATTATTATTATTTATTTATATAGCGCCAACAAGAAAAAAAAGACAGGAAAATATTTAAAATTGCCAGATCGCGAAAAACTCAGAGTGGCATGGTCGCTATGTGATTTTCCTATACTTTATATATTTTACTAGCAGATTGGTGTATATTGCAAAATATATGCTATTGGGCACCAAAGAAGAAATTTGGGTGCCCAATAAATAGCAGGGCCCATCCAACCGAAATTTTTAGTTTTAAGAATTAGTGTTTTGATAATGTTTTGAAATTCATTTTGAGAATTATAATATCGTAAATTATCATTTTGGGCACCACCAGGGGGAATCTTAGGGTTAGGCCACACCAGGGGGGTCTTAGGGTTAGGCCCCACCAGGGGGGTCTTAGGGTTAGGCCCCACCAGGGGGGTCTTAGGGTTAGTCATCGGTAGAGGGAGAGTTTGGTGTAAGAGTAGGGTTAGGTTCAGTTGTAGTAAAATATCAGTAAGAACACCAATGCTTTACTATGCCTATTACGACTGTAAATATAGTTTAATTTTCATCGTTATAGACGATATTTTGCAATTACCGTTATTTAAACATATTTATTATTCTATATCAGATAAAGATGAAGAAATTATAAAAAATATTGTTATCGACAATAGCTTAAAATTTCTGCTACAAATACGTTTTGTGACTTTTGATGTATAGTGTGCTGTGGGTTCATAAAAGAGCACTGGGAGCAGGTTTTGGGACTATTGATGTCAGGGTAGAGGCAAGAGAGGCTCCAGCCTCAGGGCGCAGTGTAGGGGGGTGCACAAGTCACTCAGCAATCAGTTCCATATTGTGTTTGAAGCAGTGTGAAATAAGAAGAGGATACATGGCAGTGACTGCAAGCCAGATAACTAGAGATTAAGGTGTTGGAAGGGGGTTGGGGGCCCTAGGGAGCCTTTTAGTCTAATAGCAATCAGTGTGCGACGGCCGGTGTGGGAGGGGCGCACTTTGGTGTCTCAGCCTTGGGTGCTGGAGGGCCTTGTTCCGGCTCTGATTGATGTATAGTGTATTGTTGGTTGATGGCAGGGCACAGGGAGCAGGTTGTGTGACTATTGATGTATAGTGTACTGTGAGTTGATGGCTGGGTACAGGGAGCAGGTTGTGTGACTATTGATGTATAGTGTATTGTTGGTTGATGGCAGGGCACAGGGAGCAGGTTTTGTGACTACTGATGTATACCATGCATTGATTCCCTGACTAACGAATCACGGCCCGGGAGTGCGTTGCATGCACGCGATCGGCCGCGGGAGCACGCGGGAGTGCACATGCAGCCTTTTGGAAGTATACTATACGTCCAAAAGGCTAAAGTAGTTAATGAAGGATGACATTTGATACTTACCGCCAGGTGGTGGGGGTGGAGCAGAAGTCACACCCGGATCCACCGTCTTCTTCACCTCTGTGAAAACAAAAGGAACAGCATTGAATGATTAGTGGCGTTGAGCATGAAAACTTTCCCAGCATAAGAAGAGTTATTTCCCCACAAACACCCATACCTCCCAAATTTTTGAGATGAGAAAAAGGGACACTTAAACCACGCCCCTGCCACACCCCTGGTCACACCCTCACCACGCCTCTAGTCACGCATACCATAAAGATTTCATAAGAAACATATGTTGTTTTATAATTCAAACCACACTGGCCCTTTCTATCCTGGTTCATTTTCCTTCATAGTAACATTTTAAAATTAGTAATATATCAATTTAAAGGTTGGGAATAACGTTTAGAGTCAATCAAACACATGTTTAGTATAGAAATATATATATATTTACATAGAAAGAGGGACAAAGTCCTGAAAGAGGGACAAATGAGGGTGAAAGAGGGACAGAGGGACAGGGCTCCCAAAAAGGGATTGTCCCTCCGAAAAAGGGACAGTTGGGAGCTATGAACACCAATCAGATCCCAGCAGAGGAAATGCAACTCGGTACGGCTACTTAAAGAGATGCTAAGAATTCTGAGTTCATGCAGTTTTTATGCTTATTCTATGAACATTTATGAAGATATAAAATGGACCATCTGCTGTATCTGATTGATCCTGCTTCACGTTGTACACATTTGCATAAAATTATCTTCCATCACAGAATTAAAAGACAACTATCAATACGTTTTTCTGTAACAGGATCTGGATAGGATGGCTATATGGGCACATACATGGCAGATGAAATTCAATGTTGACAAATGTAAAGTCATGCATTTTGGTCGTACCAATGGTCTAGCACCATACAAAATAAATGGGATACAGTTGGGAACATCAAACTTGGAGAAGGACTTAGGAGTACTCATCGACAACAAGTTAAATAATCATACTCAATGCCAAGCCGCTGCAGCTAAAGCTAACAAAATTTTGGGATGCATTAAAAGGGAAATAAAAACTCGAGATGCTGGCATAATATTGCCCCTGTTTAACTCTCTAGTAAGGCCACATCTGGAATATGGAATTCAGTTCTGGGCACCACATTACAAAAAAGATATTGCAGTTTTAGAGCAGGTGCAGAGACGAGCTACAAAATTGATACGTGGGATGGAAGGTCTCACTTACCAAGAAAGGTTAGATAAACTGGGTTTATTTAGTCTAGAGAAAAGACGCCTTAGAGGAGATCTAATTAACATGTATAAATACATCAGAGGGCAATATAATAGCTTGGCGGATGAGCTTTTTGTCCCTAGGCCTTCTCAAAGGACTAGAGGACATGAGCTGCGCATGGAGGAAAAACGTTTTAGCCATTTATTTAGGAAAGGGTTCTTTACAGTGAGAGTGATTAAGATGTGGAATGCATTGCCACAGGAAGTCGTTATGGCAAACTCTATACCTGCATTTAAAGGGGGCTTAGATGCTTTCCTTGCGTTGAAAGACATCCATGGCTACAATTACTAGGTTATGCCTAATGATGTTGATCCAGGGATTTTATCTGATTGCCATCTGGAGTCAGGAAGGAATTTTTCCCTTTTGGGGCTAATTGGACCATGCCTTGTGGGTTTTTTTTCGCCTTCCTCTGGATCAACAGGGGTATGTTGGGGACGGGCTGGAGTTGTACTTTGTACTGGTTGAACTCGATGGACGTATGTCTTTTTTCAACCAAAATAACTATGTAACTATGTAACTATGTAACTATGTAAATGCCTTTAATAAGTAGGAATGACTTTGACTGTAAATAAAGTACCAGGTTTGAGGCCTTTACCATTAACAGTGGAAGAATGGCAGCAATTTAAATATTCCCCTTGAAAATCAAAAGGTAAATTTTGACTGGCTGTTCTAGGCTCCACCCACCTTCCTGAATATTAATTCCAGGTACCCAGTGACCAACTGTGTCAAGTTTGAGAACCCTGATATTAACAGAGTAAGAATTGCTAAAATCAAACATATTTGATAGGCTGTTTGTGGCACAGCCACTTTTCTGAATTTGAACCCCAATGATCAACTGTACCAGGTTTGAGGCCTCTACCAATAACAGTGGAAGAATAACAAAAATGTAAACATTCTTCTTGGAAATCAATAGGTACATTTTGATTGGATGTTGTAGGATCCACCCACTTTCCTGAATATTAATTCCAGTCACCCAGTGATTTTGCAAAGTTTGCAAACTCTGTGCTTATCAATACAAGAATGGCTAAAATGAACCAAACCAACCTGATTGGATATTTATGGCCCCTCCCCTTTTCTGATTTTGAACCACTGATTAGCTGTTTTTGGCCCCTCCCCTTTTCTGAATTTGAACACCAGTCACCCAATGATTAACTGTACCAGGTTTAAGGCCTATGCCATTAACAGAATGGCAGCAATTTAAACATTTCTCTTGAAAATTAATAGGTGAATTTGGATTGACTATTATAAGCTCCACCCACTTTCCTAAATATTAATTCAACTAGTCACCCAGTGACCAAAAAGTTTGAGAACCCTGCTATTAACATTGTAAGAATGGGAATAGTTTGTGATGACAAATATCTGCCAGATCTCAGGCTTAAAGCTTGTTACTGAAAAAAATGACATAGATAGATTAGCATAGGAAGCTAACAGCGGTAGTGTACAGAGGGGAGTGCAATCGCTGCTGGAGACAAGGATGGGTGAGAGATACTTATGTACTAATGCAGTACGCTGCTTGACTGCAGAAATGGGAGGGAGTATATCAATCAAACGAATGGCTGTTTATGGCTCTGCAACCTTTTCTGAATTTGAACCCCAATCACCCAATGACTGACTGTAGCAGGTGTCAGGTGTCTGCCATTTACAGTGTAAGAATAGCTGCAGTTTACACTTTATAAGGTTAAGTGAATGGCTGGAATTTGATTGGCTGTTTTATGCTCCCCTCACTTACCCTGAATTTTTTTGCCTCGGTCACCAAGTGACCAACTGTGCCAATATTACTGTAGTTACTGGACTGTTCTGGGAATTCTACAAAATTGTGCACATTAGGGAACAGTTTGTCAGGACAAATATCTGTCATATCTCAGGCTATAAAGCTTGTTAGTGAAAGAACTATATAGATAAAAAGCATCCTTACCTGATGACCATAGAGGGAAGGAATGGGCTAATCCAAAGAGGATTGCCAAAAGCATCCAAAAACGCAACAAAAGCATTCTCTCTCGAGACACAATATTGCAATAACACTCTCCACTACCACTCAGTGTTATCTGAGCCTCGAGCCCTCAGTGCTCCGCCTTTTATCAGGGCTGTGCACTGTGACATCATCAGAGGAGCTCCTTTGTGACATCATACCCTGCTGATATCATAGTCTGAAGCCAGAGAACAGCTGTGGACTGCGTTGCTATGGTAACTATAACACACAACTGTAAACAAACACTGATGCCCTTTACTTAACATGAAATATGATTATAATTGCATGTGTTGACAGTGCTGAGGTTTCATGAAAGAATATTAGAATACACATGAATATCATTAACCCTTAGGCTAGGAGCACACTAGGCAGAATCGCTAGTGTTGCGGAAAATGCTAGAATTCTTGCATGAAAACAATGCATTTATGTGCTTCTTTAAAAAATAATTCACAACTTGCTGTATATTTCTCAAAAAACGCACATAAAACACACAGAATGGGCTTGATTCACAAAACGCTGCTGACTGTTAGCACGGCAGTTAGCATGGCTTTTCGCGCGTTTTCGTGTAACAAACGTGTTTTGCTCAAAAAAGGGTTATTGCACGCAAAAATTTGTGTTTGTGCGTTAACACAATTTTTTCACACATTAACATTCGTGTTTGTGCGATAACGCAAATTTATCGTGAGAACACGACCGTTAACTCGCTAAAAATTCCCGTTAACGCAATTTTTTTTGCGTGATAAACGTTATCACGCAAAATTCCACGCGAAGCACTTTTCACAGCGTGCTAACAGCACCGTTTTGTGAATCAAGCCCAATGTATTTCAATGGAGATGCAGAGGACAACGTTTTTGCACGCGTTTTGGTTACTTTTTCATTAAATAAATATGATACTGTATTTTACTGTATAGAAAAAGAAAAAATATTGAAAAAACACAAAAGCAAAAATACAATCGCAGACAAAAATGCATTGAAAAATTTAAAAACGCACAATGCAGAAAACTCATGGTTTTCCACACTGCCTAGTGTGCTCCTATCCTCAATGGATATCTGAGGTGCTTAAAGTGTAAATAGCTTTACTTGCCTTGGGCTTCTCCTAGCCACTAGAGGCCGCGTGTCCCTCGCTGCAGCTCCGGTCTTCTCCTGGGTCCCGCTGTCAGTCCTGTAGTGCCTACTGCGCATGTGTGCACCTGTCACGAACACGCTTCTGCTGCGATTGGTTGGCGATCCACTGCAGAACTGACAGCGGGACCCAGGAGAAGACAGATAAGACAAACAGACTTCTAGAGACTGGAAGAAGCCCCAGGTAAGTAAAGGTATATACACTTTATAGCCTTATAACAAATGGATCGAGTCCCAGCTTCATGACGCCATCAAGCCGTGACCTGGTCCATTCGGCCTAGTGAGGAAGCTAACAGCGGTAGTGTACAGAGGGGAGTGCAATCGCTGCTGGAGACAAGGATGGGTGAGAGATACTTATGTACTAATGCAGTACGCTGCTTGATTGCAGAAATGGGAGGGAGTATATCAATCAAACGAATGGCTGTTTATGGCTCTGCAACCTTTTCTGAATTTGAACCCCAGTCACCCAATGACTGACTGTAGCAGGTGTCAGGTGTCTGCCATTTACAGTGTAAGAATAGCTGCAGTTTACACTTTATAATGTTAAGTGAATGGCTGGAATTTGATTGGCTGTTTTGAGGTAAGTCCCCTCACTTACCCTGAATTTTTTCCTTGGTCACCAAGTGACCAACTGTGCCAATATTACTGTAACTACTGGACAGTTCTGGGAATTCTACAAAATTGTGCACATTAGGGAACAGTTTGTCAGGACAAATATCTGTCATATCTCAGGCTATAAAGCTTGTTAGTGAAAGAACTACATAGATAAAAAGCATCCTTACCTGATGACCATAGAGGGAAGGAATGGGCTAATCCAAAGAGGATTGCCAAAAGCATCCAAAAACGCAACAAAAGCATTCTCTCTCGAGAGGCAATATCGCAATAACACTCTCCACTACCACTCAGTGTTATCTGAGCCTCGAGCCCTCAGTGCTCCGCCTTTTATCAGGACTGTGCACTGTGACATCATCAGAGGAGCTCCTTTGTGACATCACATCCTGATAATATCATAGACTGAAGCCAGAGAACAGCTGTGGACTGCGTTGCTATGGTAACTGTAACACACTACTGTAAACAAACACTGATGCCCTTTACTTAACATGAAACATGAATATAATTGCATGTGTGGACAGTGCTGAGGTTTTATGAAAGAATATTAGAATACACATGAATTATTATTATTATTATTATTTAGTATTTATATAGCGCCGACATATTACGCAGCGCTGTACAGTGTATATACATATATATATATATCTTGTCACTAACTGTCCCTCAAAGGAGCTCACAATCTAATCCCTACAATTGGCATATGTCTATATTATGTAGTGTAAGTACTGTAGTCTAGGGCCAATTTTAGGGGGAGCCAATTAACTTATCTGTATGTTTTTGGAATGTGGGAGGAAACCTGAGTGCCCGGAGGAAACCCACGCAGACACGGAGAGAACAAACAAACTCTTTGCAGATAGTGCCCTGGCTGGGATTCGAACCAGGGACTCAGCGCTGCAAGGCGAGAGAGCTAACCACCACACCACCGTGCTGCCCCTTAGGCTAGGAGCACACTAGGCAGAATCGCTAGTGTTGCGTAAAACGCTAGAATTCTTGCCCATAGTGAAAATCTATGGGCCGCATGAAAACAACGCATTTATGTGCTTTTTTTAAAATGCACAACTTGCTGCATATTTCTCAAAAAATGCACATATAACACACAGAATGGGCTTGATTCACAAAACGCTGCTAACTGTTAGCACGGCTGTTAGCATGGCTTTTCACGCGTCTTATCGCGTTTTCGCGTAACAGACGTGTTTTGCTCAAAAAAGGGTTATTGCGCACAAAAATTTGTGTTCGTGTGTCAACACAATTTTTTCACGCATTAACATTTGTGTTTGTGCGATAACGCAAATGTATCGTGAGAACACGACCGTTAATTGAAGGCGGAGATCTGTGACGACATGACGCTGCCGGCGCTTGGAACGCGGAAGTGGTGAATAATTCTGCGCATGTCTCCCCGCCCCCGCTGCCGAGCCCGCACTTGCCACCGCTGAATGGAGGGGGAGAGAGGCAGAGGGAGGGGTCCCAGGTGAGGGAGGGGGGGATATTTCCCCCCTTCCCACCGCTGTCCCCACTGTCACTCCTTCTAGCGCTGCTTCCCCACTCCAGGGACATCTATACTGGGGGCAACTGTACTAGCTATACTGGGGGCAACTGAACTAGCTATACTGGGGGCAGCTATACTGGGGGCAACTAAACTAGCTATACTGGGGGGCAGCTATACTGGGGGCAGCTCTACTAGCTATACTGGGGGCAGCTCTACTAGCTATACTAGGGGCAACTATACCAGCTATAGTGGGGGCAAATATACTGGGGGGAACTATACCAGCTATACTGGGGGCAACTGTACTAGCTATACTGGGGGCAACTATACTAGCTATACTGGGGGCAACTATACTAGCTATACTGGGGGCAACTAAACTAGCTATACTGGGGGCAACTATCCTAGCTTCACTGGGGGCAGCTATACTAGCTATACTGGGGGCAACTATACTGGGGGCAGCTATACTAGCTATACTGGGGGCAGCTATACTGGGGGCAACTATACCAGCTATACTGGGGGCAACTATACCAGCTATACTGGGGGCAACTATACCAGCTATACTGGGAGCAACTATACTAGCTATACTGGGGGCAACTATACTAGCTATACTGGGGGCAACTAAACTAGCTATACTGGGGGGCAGCTATACTGGGGGCAGCTCTACTAGCTATACTGGGGGCAACTATACCAGCTATACTGGGGGCAACTATACCAGCTATACTGAGGGCAACTGTACTAGCTATACTGGGGGCAACTAAACTAGCTATACTGGGGGCAACTATACTAGCTTCACTGGGGGCAGCTATACTAGCTATACTGGGGGCAACTATACTGGGGGCAGCTATACTAGCTATACTGGGGCAGCTATACTGGGGGCAACTATACCAGCTATACTGGGGGCAACTATACCAGCTATACTGGGGGCAACTATACCAGCTATACTGGGGGCAACTATATTAGCTATACTGGGGGCAACTATACTAGCTATACTGGGGGCAACTAAACTAGCTATACTGGGGGCAACTATACTAGCTTCACTGGGGGCAGCTATACTGGGGGAAACTACTAGCTATACTGGGGCAACTATACTAGCTAATACTTTAAATTACAGTTAGCTCCGCCCTCATCCGGCCATGACCACGCCCATTTTTGCCACGGAGCAAGCCGCAGGTTGTAGCCACGCCTATTTTTTTTTTGGGGGGGGTGTCTTTTAATACCCAGCACCGGGTGCCAAATGCCCTAGGTACGCCACTGCTTCTGCTGCGATTGGTTGGCGATCCACTTCGGGACTGACAGCGGGAGCCAGGAGAAGACAGATAGGACAAACAGACTTCTAGAGACTGGAAGAAGCCCCAGGTAAGTAAAGGTATATACACTTTATAGCTTTATAACAAATGGATCGAGTCCCAGCTTCATGATGCCATCAAGCCGCAACCTGGTCCATTCGGCCTAGTGAGGAAGCTAACAGCGGTAGTGTACAGAGGGGAGTGCAATCGCTGCTGGAGACAAGGATGGGTGAGAGATACTTATGTACTAATGCAGTACGCTGCTTGATTGCAGAAATGGGAGGGAGTATATCAATCAAACGAATGGCTGTTTATGGCTCTGCAACCTTTTCTGAATTTAAACCCCAGTCACCCAATGAGGCAATGACTGACTGTAGCAGGTGTCAGGTGTCTGCCATTTATAGTGTAAGAATAGCTGCAGTTTACACTTTATAATGTTAAGTGAATGGCTGGAATTTGATTGGCTGTTTTATGCTCCCCTCACTTACCCTGAACTTTTTGCCTCGGTCACCAAGTGCCAATATTACTGTAACTACTGGACAGTTCTGGGAATTCTACAAAATTGTGCACATTAGGGAATAGTTTGTCATGACAAATATCTGTCATATCTCAGGCTATAAAGCTTGTTAGTGAAAGAACTACATAGATAAAAAGCATCCTTACCTGATGACCATAGAGGGAAGGAATGGGCTAATCCAAAGAGGATTGCCAAAAGCATCCAAAAACGCAACAAAAGCATTCTCTCTCGAGAGACAATATCGCAATAACACTCTCCACTACCACTCAGTGTTATCTGAGCCTCAAGCCCTCAGTGCTCCGCCTTTTATCAGGACTGTGCACTGTGACATCATCAGAGGAGCTCCTTTGTGACATCATATCCTGATAATATCATAGACTGAAGCCATAGAACAGCTGTGGACTGCGTTGATATGGTAACTGTAACACACTACTGTAAACAAACACTGATGCCCTTTACTTAACATGAAACATGAATATAATTGCATGTGTGGACAGTGCTGAGGTTTTATGAAAGAATATTAGAATACACATGAATATCATTAACCCTTAGGCTAGGAGCACACTAGGCAGAATCGCTAGTGTTGCGTAAAACGCTAGAATTCTTGCCCATAATTAAAATCTATGGGCCGCATGAAAACAACGCATTTATGTGCTTTTTTTAAAATGCACAACTTGCTGCATATTTCTCAAAAAATGCACATATAACACACAGAATGGGCTTGATTCACAAAACGCTGCTAACTGTTAGCACGGCTGTTAGCATGGCTTTTCACGCGTCTTATCGCGTTTTCGCGTAACAGACGTGTTTTGCTCAAAAAAGGGTTATTGCGCGCAAAAATTTGTGTTCGTGTGTCAACACAATTTTTTCACGCATTAACATTCGTGTTTGTGCGATAACGCAAATTTATCGTGAGAACACGACCATTAATTGAAGGTGGAGATCTGTGACGACATGACGCTGCCGGCGCTTGGAACGCGGAAGTGGTGAGTAATTCTGCGCATGTCTCCCCGCCCCCGCCGCCGAGCCCGCACTTGCCACCGCTGAATGGAGGGGGACAGAGGCAGAAGGAGGGATCCCAGGTGAGGGAGGGGGGGATATTTCCCCCCTTCCCACCGCTGCTACCACTGCCCCTCCTTCTAGCGCTGCTTCCCCCCTCCAGGGACATCTATACTGGAGGCAACTGTACTAACTATACTGGGGGCAACTAAACTAGCTATACTGGGGGGCAACTATACTGGGGGCAACTCTACTAGCTATACTGGGGGCAACTATACCAGCTTTACTGGGGGCAACTATACCAGCTATACTGGGGGCAACTGTACTAGCTATACTGGGGGCAACTATACTAGCTATACTGGGGGCAACTAAACTAGCTATACTCGGGGCAACTATACTAGCTTCACTGGGGGCAGCTATACTAGCTATACTGGGGGCAACTATACTGGGGGCAGCTATACTAGCTATACTGTGGGAAGCTATACTAGCTATACTGGGGGCAGCTATACTGGGGGCAACTATACCAGCTATACTGGGGGCAACTATACCAGCTATACTGGGGGCAACTATACCAGCTATACTGGGGGCAACTATACTAGCTATACTGGGGGCAACTATACTAGCTATACTGGGGGCAACTATACTAGCTATACTGGGGGGCAACTAAACTAGCTATACTTGGGGCAGTTATACTAGCTATACTGGGGGCAACTAAACTAGCTATACTGGGGGGCAGCTATACTGGGGGCAGCTCTACTAGCTATACTGGGGGCAACTATACCAGCTATAATGGGGGCAACTATACCAGCTATACTGGGGGCAACTATACCAGCTATACTGGGGGCAACTGTACTAGCTATACTAGGGGCAACTAAACTAGCTACACTAGGGGCAACCATACTAGCTATACTGGGGGCAACTATACTGGGGGCAGCTATACTAGCTATACTGGGGGCAGCTATAATGGGGGCAACTATACCAGCTATACTGGGGGCAACTATACCAGCTATACTGGGGCAACTATACCAGCTATACTGGGGGCAACTATACTAGCTATACTGGGGGCAACTAAACTAGCTATACTGGGGGCAACTAAACTAGCTATACTGGGGGGCAGCTATACTGGGGGCAGCTCTACTAGCTATACTGGGGGCAACTATACCAGCTATACTGGGGGCAACTATACCAGCTATACTGGGGGCAACTGTACTAGCTATACTGGGGGCAACTAAACTAGCTATACAGGGGGCAACTATACTGGGGGCAGCTATACTAGCTATACTGGGATAGCTATACTAGCTATACTGGGGGCAGCTATACTGGTTGCAACTATACCAGCTATACTGGGGGCAACTATACCAGCTATACTGGGGGCAACTATACCAGCTATACTGGGGGCAACTGTACTAGCTATACTGGGGGCAACTAAACTAGCTATACAGGGGGCAACTATACTGGCTTCACTGGGGGCAGCTATACTAGCTATACTGGGGGCAACTATACTGGGGGCAGCTATACTAGCTATACTGGGGTAGCTATACTAGCTATACTGGGGGCAGCTATACTGGGTGCAACTATACCAGCTATACTGGGGGCAACTATACCAGCTATACTGGGGGCAACTATACCAGCTATACTGGGGGCACACAGTGGCGTAGCTACAAACCTCTGGGCCCCGATGCGGAATCTGGATGTGGGCCCTCCCCCCCCCCCGGCAACAATAGCCCACCCGGCCACAACAGCCCCCCCTCCCCCGGCAACACCCGACGCACACACATATCCGAATCCCTATAGCCAGCTATAGGTCCCCCCAGTATAGGTAGCCAGGCATAGGTAAGCCAGTATAGTTGCCCCCGGTATAGGTTAGCCAGGTAGGTGCCTCCAGCATAGGTAGCCAGTATAGTTGCCCCCAGTATAGGTTAGATAGGCAGGCGCCGTCGGTATAAGTTAGATAAGTTAGACAGGTGCCCCCAGTACAGGTTAACTAGGTGGGTGCCTCTAATATAGGTAGCCAGAATAGTTGCCCCCAGCATAGGTTAGATAGGTAGGTGCCCCCAGTATAGGTTCGTTAGGTAGGTGCCTCCAATATAGGTAGCCAGTATAGTTGCCACCTGTATAGGCTAGCTAGGTGCCCCCAATACAGGTTAGATAAGTAAGTGCCCCCAGTATAGGTTAGATAGGTAGGTACCCCCAGTATAGGTTAGATAGGTAGGTGCCCCCCAGTATAGGTTAGATTAGGTAGCTGTCCCCCAGTATAGGTTAGATGAGGTAGGTGCCCCCCAGTATAGGTTAGATAGGTAGGTGCCCCCCAGTAAAGGTTAGATTAGGTGGGTGCCCCCCAGTATAAGGTTACATTAGGTAGGTGCCCCCCAGTATAGGTTAGATTAGGTACGTGCCCCCAGTATAGGTTAGATTAGGTAGCTGCCCCCAGTATAGGTTAGATTAGGTAGCTGCCCCCCAGGATAGATTAGGTAGCTGCCCCCCAGGATAGATTAGGTAGCTGCCCCCCAGGATAGATTAGGTAGGTGCCCCCCCCCCCAGGATAGATTAGGTAGGTAGCTGCCCCCCAGGATAGGGTAGAGTAGGTAGCTGCCCCCCCCAGGAAAGATTAGGTAGGTAGCTGCCCCCTAGGATAGATTAGGTAGCTTCCTCCGCTTTCCATCCACATAATGGAGGGGGGAGCCGCAGCCGCGGGGAGGGCAGCCCGACCTCTCCCTCCCTTCCTCTCCCCCCCCCCCCTCAGATGCAGAGTGACGCGCACTGAAGCGCTGTAGGCAGAACTCACCTCCGTCCCTGGTTCCAACCGCTGCTGGTCTCCTCCCGCTCTGCATAGATGCTGTTACACACTGCTTCCTGTTTAGTCGGAAGCAGTGTGTAACAGCATCTATGCAGAGCGGGAGGAGACCAGCGGCGAGTGGAACGCAGGGAGGTGAGTTCTGCCTACAGCGCTTCCGTGCTCGTCACTCTGCATCTGAGGGGGGGGGGCGGGGAGAGGAAGGGAGGGAGAGGTCGGGCTGCCCTCCCCGCGGCTGCGGCTCCCCCCTCCCAATAGCGCGCATGGGCCGCACGGCCCTCCACACGAACATGGGCCCCTCCTCTGCCTCTTTAGGAGCCGGGCCCGGTCGCCATGTCGACCGTTGCGACCCCGGTCCCTAAGCCACTGGGGGCAACTATACCAGCTATACTGGGGGCAACTATACTAGCTATACTGGGGGCAACTATACTAGCTATACTGGGGGCAACTAAACTAGCTATACTGGGGGCAACTATACTGGCTTCACTGGGGGCAGCTATACTAGCTATACTGGGGGCAACTATACAGGGGGCAGCTATACTAGCTATTCTGGGGCAGCTATACTAGCTATACTGGGGGCAGCTATACTGGGGGCAACTATACCAGCTATACTGGGGGCAACTATACCAGCTATACTGGGGGCAACTATACCAGCTATACTGGGGGCACACAGTGGCGTAGCTACAAACCTCTGGGCCCCGATGCGGAATCTGGATGTGGCCCCCCCCCCGGCAACAATAGCCCCCCCCCGGCAACAACAGCCCCCCTCCCCCGGCAACACCCGACGCACACACATATCCGAATCCCTATAGCCAGCTATAGGTCCCCCCAGTATAGGTAGCCAGGCATAGGTAAGCCAGTATAGTTGCCCCCGGTATAGGTTAGCCAGGTAGGTGCCTCCAGCATAGGTAACCAGTATAGTTGCCCCCAGTATAGGTTAGATAGGCAGGCGCCGCCGGTATAAGTTAGATAAGTTAGACAGGTGCCCCCAGTACAGGTTAACTAGGTGGGTGCCTCTAATATAGGTAGCCAGAATAGTTGCCCCCAGCATAGGTTAGATAGGTAGGTGCCCCCAGTATAGGTTTGTTAGGTAGGTGCCTCCAATATAGGTAGCCAGTATAGTTGCCACCTGTATAGGCTAGCTAGGTGCCCCCAATACAGGTTAGATAAGTAAGTGCCCCCAGTATAGGTTAGATAGGTAGGTGCCCCCCAGTATAGGTTAGATAGGTAGGTGCCCCCCAGTATAGGTTAGATTAGGTAGCTGTCCCCCAGTATAGGTTAGATGAGGTAGGTGCCCCCCAGTATAGGTTAGATAGGTAGGTGCCCCCCAGTATAGGTTAGATTAGGTAGGTGCCCCCCAGTATAAGGTTAGATTAGGTAGGTGCCCCCCAGTATAGGTTAGATTAGGTAGGTGACCCCAGTATAGGTTAGATTAGGTAGCTGCCTCCAGTATAGGTTAGATTAGGTAGCTGCCCCCCAGGATAGATTAGGTAGCTGCCCCCCAGGATAGATTAGGTAGCTGCCCCCCCCCCCCAGGATAGATTAGGTAGGTAGCTGATCCTCAGGATAGATTAGGTAGCTTCCAACACTTTTCCCCCACATAATGGAGGGAGGAGCCGCAGCCGCGGGAAGGGCAGCCCGACCTCTCCCTCCCCTCCTCTCCCCCCCCCCTCAGATGCAGAGTGACGTGCACGGAAGCGCTGTAGGCAGAACTCACCTCCGTCCCTGGTTCCAACCGCCGCTGGTCTCCTCCCGCTCTGCATAGACGCTGTTACACACTGCTTCCTGTTTAGCCGGAAGTAGTGTGTAACAGCATCTATGCAGAGCGGGAGGAGACCAGTGGCGAGTGGAACGCAGGGAGGTGAGTTCTGCCTACAGCGCTTCTGTGCGCGTCACTCTGCATCTGAGGGGGGAGGGGCCCGGGGAGAGGAAGGGAGGGAGAGGTCGGTCTGCCCTCCCCGCGGCTGCGGCTTCCCCCTCCCAATAGCGCGCATGGCCCTCCACACGAACATGGGTCCCCCGAGCCCCTCCCCCGCCTCTTTAGGAGCCGGGCCCGGTCGCCATGGCGACCGTTGCGACCCCGGTCCCTACGCCACTGGGGGGCAACTATACCAGCTAAACTGGGGGCAACTATTCTAGCTATACTGGGGGCAACTATACTAGCTATACTGGGGGCAACTAAACTAGCTATACTGGGGGCAACTATACTAGCTTCACTGGGGGCAGCTATACTGGGGGAAACTACTAGCTATACTGGGGCAACTATACTAGCTAATACTTTAAATTACAGTTAGCTCCGTCCTCATCTGGCCATGACCACGCCCATTTTTGCCACGGAGCAAGCCGCAGGTTGTAGCCACGCCCATTTTTTTAGGGGGGGGTGTCTTTTAATACCCAGCACCGGGTGCCAAATGCCCTGGGTACGCCACTGCTTCTGCTGCGATTGGTTGGCGATCCACTTCGGGACTGACAGCGGGAGCCAGGAGAAGACAGATAGGACAAACAGACTTCTAGAGACTGGAAGAAGCCCCAGGTAAGTAAAGGTATATACACTTTATAGCTTTATAACAAATGGATCGAGTCCCAGCTTCATGATCCCATCAAGCAGCGACCTGGTCCATTCGGCCTAGTGAGGAAGCTAACAGCGGTAGTGTACAGAGGGGAGTGCAATCGCTGCTGGAGACAAGGATGGGTGAGAGATACTTATGTACTAATGCAGTACGCTGCTTGATTGCAGAAATGGGAGGGAGTATATCAATCAAACGAATGGCTGTTTATGGCTCTGCAACCTTTTCTGAATTTGAACCCCAGTCACCCAATGACTGACTGTAGCAGGTGTCAGGTGTCTGCCATTTACAGTGTAAGAATAGCTGCAGTTTACACTTTATAATGTTAAGTGAATGGCTGGAATTTGATTGGCTGTTTTGAGGTAAGTCCCCTCACTTACCCTGAATTTTTTCCTTGGTCACCAAGTGACCAACTGTGCCAATATTACTGTAACTACTGGACAGTTCTGGGAATTCTACAAAATTGTGCACATTAGGGAATAGTTTGTCAGGACAAATATCTGTCATATCTCAGGCTATAAAGCTTGTTAGTGAAAGAACTACATAGATAAAAAGCATCCTTACCTGATGACCATAGAGGGAAGGAATGGGCTAATCCAAAGAGGATTGCCAAAAGCATCCAAAAACGCAACAAAAGCATTCTCTCTCGAGAGGCAATATCGCAATAACACTCTCCACTACCACTCAGTGTTATCTGAGCCTCGAGCCCTCAGTGCTCCGCCTTTTATCAGGACTGTGCACTGTGACATCATCAGAGGAGCTCCTTTGTGACATCACATCCTGATAATATCATAGACTGAAGCCAGAGAACAGCTGTGGACTGCGTTGCTATGGTAACTGTAACACACTACTGTAAACAAACACTGATGCCCTTTACTTAACATGAAACATGAATATAATTGCATGTGTGGACAGTGCTGAGGTTTTATGAAAGAATATTAGAATACACATGAATATCATTAACCCTTAGGCTAGGAGCACACTAGGCAGAATCGCTAGTGTTGCGTAAAACGCTAGAATTCTTGCCCATAATGAAAATCTATGGGCCGCATGAAAACAACGCATTTGTGTGCTTTTTTTAAAATGCACAACTTGCTGCATATTTCTCAAAAAATGCACATATAACACACAGAATGGGCTTGATTCACAAAACGCTGCTTACTGTTAGCATGGCTGTTAGCATGGCTTTTCACGCGTCTTATCGCGTTTTCGCGTAACAGACGTGTTTTGCTCAAAAAAAGGTTATTGCGCACAAAAATTTGTGTCTGTGTGTCAACACAATTTTTTCACGCATTAACATTCGTGTTTGTGCGATAACGCAAATTTATCGTGAGAACACGACTATTAATTGAAGGCGGAGATCTGTGACGACATGACGCTGCCGGCGCTTGGAACGCGGAAGTGGTGAGTAATTCTGCGCATGTCTCCCCGCCCCCGAGCCCGCACTTGCAACTAAACTAGCTATACTGGGGGCAGCTATACTGGGGGCAACTAAACTAGCTATACTGGGGGGCAGCTATACTGGGGGCAGCTCTACTAGCTATACTGGGGGCAACTATACCAGCTATACTGGGGGCAACTGTACTAGCTATACTGGGGGCAGCTATACTAGCTATACTGGGGGCAGCTATACTAGCTATACTGGGGGCAGCTATACTGGGGGCAACTATACCAGCTATACTGGGGGCAACTATACCAGCTATACTGGGGGCAACTATACCAGCTATACTGGGGCAACTATACTAGCTATACTGGGGGCAAATAAACTAGCTATACTGGGGGCAAATAAACTAGCTATACTGGGGGCAACTAAACTAGCTATACTGAGGGCAGCTATACTAGCTTCACTGGGGGCAGCTATACTGGGGGAAACTACTAGCTATACTGGGGTAACTATACTAGCTAATACTTTAAATTACAGTTAGCTCCGCCCTCATCCAGCCATGACCACGCCCATTTTTGCCACGGAGCAAGCCACAGGTTGTGGCCACGCCCATTTTTTTTAGGGGGTGTGTGTCTTTTAATACCCAGGGGGTGCCAAATGCCCTAGGTACGCCACTGCTTCTGCTGCGATTGGTTGGCGATCCACTTCGGGACTGACAGCGGGACCCAGGAGAAGACAGATAGGACAAACAGACTTCTAGAGACTGGAAGAAGCCCCAGGTAAGTAAAGGTATATACACTTTATAGCCTTATAACAAATGGATCGAGTCCCAGCTTCATGACGCCAACAAGCCGCGACCTGGTCCATTTGGCCTAGTGAGGAAGCTAACAGCGGTAGTGTACAGAGGGGGGTGCAAACGCTGATGGAAACAAGGATGGGTGAGAGATACTTACAGTGGTTTGCAAAAGTATTCAGCCCCCTTGAGGTTTTCCACATTTTGTCATATTACTGCCACAAATGTGAAATACCAATACCAAGTGGTGTACATGTGAGAACGAAAATCATATATGATTCCAAACATTTAACAAAAAAAAACAACAACTGCAAAGTGGGGTGTGCGTAATTATTCAGCCCCCTTTGGTCTGAGTGCAGTCAGTTGCCCATAGACATTGCCTGATGAGTGCTAATGACTAAATAGGGTGCACCTGTGTGTAATCTAATGTCAGCACAAATACAGCTGCTCTGTGACGGCCTCAGAGGTTGTCTAAGAGAATATTGGGAGCAACAACACCATGAAGTCCAAAGAACACACCAGACAGGTGAGGGATAAAGTTATTGAGAAATTTAAAGCAGGCTTAGGCTACAAAAAGATTTCCAAAGCCTTGAACATCCCACAGAGCACTGTTCAAGCGATCATTCAGAAATGGAAGGAGTATGGCACAACTGTAAACCTACAAAGACAAAGCCGTCCACCTAAACTCACAGGCTGAACAAGGAGAGCGCTAATCAGAAATGCAGTCAAGAGACCCATGGTGACTCTGGATGAGCTGCAGAGATCTACAGCTCAGGTGGGGGAATCTGTCCATAGGACAACTATTAGTCGTGCACTGCACAAAGTTGGTCTTTATGGATGAGCGGCAAGAAGAAAGCCATTGTTAACAGAAAAGCATAAGAACCGTATCAGCTGAACAGCCCAAATCCAAAATTGTCGTTTTTTCTTGATTTCAGCTGATACGGTACATAAAATTAAACAAAAAAATCAAATTTAATTGGAATGAGCGTGTGATTAACTATCTTGGAATCTCCCTCACAAAAGACCCTAGGGACCTTTTTGGAGCTAATTTCTCAAAAATTATAAAAGAATTTAAGGGTAAACTTCAGTCATGGGACCGCCCCTGTTTTAATATTATTGGTAGGATCAGTATTATCAAAATGGTAGTGCTACCCAAACTCTTTTTTTTTATTGCAGAGTGTGCCAGTGACAATCCCGGGTTCATGGTTCCAAATTTGGCAAAAAATGTTTTCAAAATTTCATATGGAGTAGGTCCAGACGCAGATTAAGTTATAAGCTAATCTCCAGAGGGAAAGAGAGAGGTGGCCTAGCCGCCCCAAATATCCAGATTATTATAGAAGTATACACTTGGCCAGAATTCTAGACTGGAGAATAGAATCCTCCCCCAATAAAACAGGCAAAATATGGACATCATTAGAAAAGGAGGAAGGCAAACCTGATTTAATCTTTTCATGGATACCTAGCAACATTTACAAAATATATTCGACTACCCACCATCCTTTGATTACGCCAACACTAAAAACCTTTTATTAGTTTGTGCAAAAATGGCAAAAAGAAACGGGCCTCTCGCCCATGACTACACTGAGGGACAACCCAGACTTTATTCCAGGCGCGAAGAAGTCGTGGTTCATAAAGAATAATATAAGTAGTGAAACCCGTATTATTAATCTCAGGGGCAACCACACTCTGAAAATACCTAGCCTCTTATATAATGATGGGCAGAAAAATACTTGGGGACTAACTCAAGCGTGAAGTTTCCTGCATAAAGTGCATTTGAAAAGTAGGTTTGACTTGAATATCCTAGAAAAACACATCTTGCTTAACAAAAAAATGGAAAAAGCTTTATCTAAACTTAATAAACTTAATAGCCCAGGTGAGATCGATAATTCTACCCCAAATTATTGTAAAAAATGGGAAACGGCTGTTAGTCCCACCCTTAGCCAGAAATGGTCTAAGATTTGGCAGAGTAACTGGTCCATACGGGATACAAGTCTACAACTTATCCAGTACAAGACCACTGCTAAATGGTATTTCACTCCATCACGCATTCAGAAATTTACTAGCCATAGAGTGGTTTGTTGGAGGTGTGGGCAGGAGGACGGGACAGAGCTGCATATGTGGTGGTCATGCCCCATAGTTAAAGTTTTTTGGGAAGAAATAACCCTCTTTTGCAAAGAATTACTAACAGATACCTTTGACCTATCTGCAGAAGAAGCTATCTTCAGATTTGCTGACGCAGGTGGATGTAAGGGTAGCATTCTAATCAAAGAAGTAGGTTCCAAGGTTGCTAAAAGAATGATACTGGATAAGTGGAAAGAACCAACTTCCCCAAGTCTGGATGAATGGGTTTGTAGAATGGACCAGCTGTGTGGTGGCAGGTATCCTGTAGTCCAAGATATGAAGGAAGATGATATGACTTATGAAGGTGGTGAATGGGCAGGACCGTGTAGTAAAATCTGGCGAGTAATCACAGAAGGGTATTTAAACAACTCAAAAAACATAGATTCATGTCAGGGATAAGGGCGGGTGGGGATCGAGGCGGTTGGGCAATTGGTAGTAGAGACTGGTGATAGGGGTGTGGTATTTATGAATTTTGAATGGGTAGACTGTGGAATAAGAGTTGGTTGGATGAGGATAGAGTGTGTGTGCTCACATGCGGTGGCCGGAATTTACTGCCCATCGTCTTAGGGTTGGTGAGAAGGAACAGTTGGTGTGGCGCGACTGTCTTCAGTGTGGGGACGATCGGGCTCTGAAAGGGCGAGTATATAATCAAGTTACCTATGAGCAATATAAGAAATATGAACACTATGATGACAGCACTACCCAGCGATGGCATACAGCCATTTAAGGCTGATAGGCCCTTAGCTGACAAGCTTTCCGCATGTGGTGTGCATCTGAGTGTAAAAAAAGAAAAAAAAAAAGAAAAGCATAAGAAGTCCCGTTTGCAGTTTGCCACAAGCCATGTGGGGGACACAGCAAACATGTGGAAGAAGGTGCTCTGGTCAGATGAGACCGAAATTGAACTTCAGGGCCAAAATGAAAAACGCTATGTGTGGCACAAAACTAACACTGCACATCACTCTGAGTCTGAACACACCATCCCCACTGTCAAATATGGTGGTGGCAGCATCATGCACTGGGGGTGCTTCTCTTCAGCAGGGACAGAGAAGCTGGTCAGAGTTGATGGGAAGATGGATGGAGCCAAATACAGGGTAACCTTGGAAGAAAACCTCTTGAGGTCTGCAAAAGACTTGAGACTGGGGTGGGGGTTCACCTTCCAGCAGGACAACGACCCGAAATAAAGCCAGGGCAACAATGGAATGTTTTAAAACAAAACATATCCATGTGTTAGAATGGCGCAGTCAAAGACCAGATCTAAATCCAATCGAGAATCTGTGGCAAGATCTGAAAACTGCTGTTCACAAACGCTGTCCATCTAATCTGATTGAGCTGGAGCTGTTTTGCAAAGAAGAATGGGCAGGGATTTCAGTCTCTAGATGTGCAAATCTGGTAGAGACATACCCTAAAACGGGGATCCCCAACCTTTGGTCCGCGGCCAACTGGTGGCCCGCGGGACGCTCCCAGTTGGGCCGCAGGACTGTCCTCTTCAACCCCCCTCCCGCCCGTCCCCCTTCCCCGCGGCCGCCGCTGTTATTACCTTAGCAGCGGCCGCTCTCCCCTCTCCAGCGCATGTATTTATTCAAGCAGCACATCTCCCGGCTGCTCTGTGTGATGCGCAGGAACCCAGCAATAGGTGCAATGCACCTGTAGAGGGAAATTCCTGTTGGCAGGTGGAGCTGTGGAGCGCAGAGGAACAGCTCCTCTGCCCTGCCACAGATGCAAGACAGGAATTGCACGAAGGGAAGAAACGCAGGGCAAGATAGCCCTGAAAGAGAGAGATCAAAGCGACAGAGGGTATGTGTGTTCACCAAACTAGTCGCCACCCTGCGACGATGAACACACAACCAGGAAGATAAAGTGAGAAGGCAATCGCCGGAGATGGTGGTTGCTAACAGCGACACCAGACCGAATAAGCACAGATGAGGAATGTATGTATGTCCACCAATCTAGCCGCCAACCTGTGACGGTGGACACACAACAAAGGAAACTGAGTGAGAACGCAATCGCCTGAGAAGCGATTGCGAATGAGATTGAGCAAAGGGACAGATTGTATGTGTGTGCAACCCGTGACGGTGCATACACAACAGCAGATATGAAGTAGGAACGCAATCGCGAGAGAGGCGATTGCCAGAGGTGACACAAGGCTACAGCAAGGCAGAGCACGAGAGTAGCAAAGGCACAGCAAATATACAATGAGAAGATAAGGAAAAAAACAAACGCTAACAAAACGCGAACACCGCACTCATTCGCAACAGAGCAGGCAAATATGCGCGGTCTCCGCGTGTTAAGCACAACAGAGACAAGCACGCCTAACTAACCACCGACAGACAAACATGAAACAGAGGACGCGAGCGCTTGCTTAACGGTTACCTCACCGAGCCTCCAGCAAGCGTTCGTAGCAGACAAGACAGATACACGAAAACAGGAATAAGTGAGAGATAGGATCCACAGCACTAGCGCAAGAGGCTAGTGCGATCCAGGAAGACAGAACAGAAGGATCCACAGCACTAGCGCAAGGCGAGTGCGATCCAAGCTAGACAGGCAGATGAGATAGCTGGTAGCAACCGCTGCTCCAGCTATACTCCAAGAACAAAGATCAGAACGATCTCCTGTCGACCACCGCTGGGACAGGACAATCGCAGCAGACAAATAAAACAGATATGCAATCCTAACTGCACTAGGGAACCTGCCTAGTGCAGTCCCAGGAATTACTCTAAGCTAATCTTTAAACAAAGAGCAAGGCTGACACTTCAGGAGTGTTTCACAGGAACTAACCCTTATGACCAGCCCAGGTCTGTGATATCACATGATATATATAGAGCAAGCCTACAAAGGATGTGGCTAGGCAATCTGCATGACAAACGTATGCAAATTCCTCAGCAGCAAGCTGCAAAACAGACAAAAGGTCTCTCTTCCAGAGACCTGCAGAATGCAGACCTGAACAGTGGTCAAAAAGCTGCCTGCCTGCGCAGGCAGCCGAGCGGATCCTCACACTATGTTCCTTGCTTTCATACATAGTATGTGATTCTGTGTTGTATGTTGTCTTTTATGCTAAAAATTTGTTAAATAAAGAATATTTGCAAAAAAAAAATTGTAATAAGTAGTAACAGCTTTATTAAGTGTATTAGCCACCAGAAGGAATGTGTCAAGTGCATTGGACCAATCAAAATCTGACAATCTCCCAATTATCTGGGTAGCGCATGATTTAAATTGAATAATTTCCAAAGGGGACAATCTCATAACTGCAAATCGTTCCAGTAAGAGATGGATAGGTAAAAGTGAACGAGTAGGAAGATCAAGACAATCTCAAATAGATTTCAGTCCTGCCTCATGCCAAAGCGTAAAGGTTCTGGAATTAGTTGAGGGGAGAAAATCTGGGTTTTTCCTAAACGGTAAGAAAAGTGAGGAGTGAGCATTAATGTTATGGGAACTGCGCAGAGAGTGCCATAGTTGCCAGATGGAGAAGAGGAGGGGATTATCTTGAATGCTATCCAGCAGGCATTCCCTGTGTGTGTGGAGCATGGCTATTAAATCTATCCCCAGACAAAGGTTTTGATCTAGCATCGTGTTAGTATAAATAGAAGAGGAGTGCAACCAATCTTTAAGGATTCGTAGCAATGCCACCTTATTGTAATTCTCTATTATCGGAAAATTAACTCCTGCGTTACATTTACATTGTTGAAGAGTAGACTGTAATGATCGGTGTAACGCAGAGAGGATCTGATTACTGGTGATCTGCAGTATCACCGAGAATGCAGATATATACCCGATTATTGATGATCTGCAGTATAAGAGTGATAAGAGTGTTTGGTGCAACAGTAATACTTTGAGGAGAGCACCCGAGAGAAGGGTGCTAAACAGTGAGAGATACTGCTTGAGATCAGGTTCCTTCCACAGGTCATAAGCTCCCCAAGGGGCGGAGCTAGGCTGAGAGTGGGAAGGACAGAACGTGAGTGACACCAATGAGGGAGTGTCACTGACAGATCTGTGAACTATCTCTTAACAGGAGAGAGAGTTCTCGAGGTCGGACAGGCCAGGTCGTTAACACACGAACAGATAAAGTGCAGAGACAGTAGACAGGTGCAGAATCCTTAGACCAGCAGAGTTTGGAAACAGAGTATCAGAATGACAAAGGTACAGAATCAGAGATCAGAAGAATGGTCAGAAAAGCAGAAGGTCATAACAGATAATCAACAATGCCTAGGCTTGAGTGTGAGCTCCTTGATTCTCAACACTGCAGGAACTAGACTAGATAATAATAATGATACAGATGGTACAGAATTCCTAGACTAAGGTGTGAGTTCCTTGGCCATCAACACCTTGGACACTGGTCTAGATAATAACACAGATAATAATACAATTCCTAGGCTAAGGTGTGAGCTCCGTGATCATCAACACCTACGAAACTGTCTAATAAACACAGATACTGACAAGGTCTGAATGCTACCACGCAGTGATCGCAACGCCAGACACCAGAGAAATGACCAGCACCCAGTATATATACACCAGCGCTCTCTAGCGCCCCCCCCTAAGTGCTGGACCAATGGAAGTTGCTGAAATTGTCAGCTGACCGGCTTGGTCAGCTGACTCCCTTCTGACTGTCATAAAGGCCCTGCCTCTCTGTGCGCGCGTGCGTCCTCCTGAGCCAGTGTGGACTATCAGTCCCAGCCACACCAGACATGTGTTGTAATGTTCCTGCTGTGTTGAATGCGGAATCCGCCGCACCGCTGTCAGTGCGTGCGGCGTTTTCTCCGCATTCCGCATTACTGACAAGAGTAGGCCTATGCGTGCTACCTGCTGCGTCGGACGCGGAATCCGCCGCCCTGTTGTCTGGGCATGCGGCGGTTTCTCCGCGCTCCGACTGCGCGCAGCTGCCATGGTTGAACGCGGAATCAGCCGCCTTACTTTGAGTACTAGCGGCGGCTTTTCCGCGTTTCCTCACATAGACCTTCTAATTCTAGCACATTTGTTAGCCCAGATGAAGCCAGCTAGTAGCTTGTATATATCTTGAAGATCCCTATGGGGAACAAGGAAAGGGAGGATCCGAAAGGGGGAAAAACAATTTGGGGAAAATGACCATCTTTACTAAATGCATTTGTCCCAAATAAGAAAGTAAAAGATGTCTCCAAGAATGAAGATCTCGTTTGATATTGGCAATAATGGGATAGAAATTGGATGAGCAGAGATGGTGTTAAGACTTCGGAAGTTTAATTCCCAAATAAGTTAGGTCTGTTTTGTCCCAAAGAAAAGGCATATTTTTACCCCAGAAAGGCCTAGTTTGTTTGGAAAGGTACAAGGCTGTAGATTTGTCCTGATCAGGGCCGGATTTGTACTTTTTACCGCCCTAGGCCAACTATACTGTCTGTATGGTTGTTATTTCTTTGTGCCCCAATGAGAATTCTACTTACTTTCCATCATTGGATGTCACAGACAATAACTATTTCAGTAATATGCGTATAGATTATAAGTTATGTTTTCCTTAAGAACTTTTATGTTATGTTTGCCATCTCGTTAATGATGGACCCATTGTGTCTCCATCTGAGTTAAGGTGGCCACACACGATACAATAAAATGATCCGATTTTACGGCAATTCGATAAAAATGATCGGATCTCTCGAGAAAAAACGAAAGCTTTTTTTCATCCGATCGGATTTCCCGTTTTTATCGATTCGGAATGCCAGATATTTTTCTTCAATCTTTCTGAAGATTGTATGGTGTGTGGTAGATTGCCAATTTATTAATATACACACCCTAGCAAATTTCTCAGAGTTTCTAATAATTTTTATCATAATTGGGGAAAAATTTAACATAGGTGTGTGGTACATTGGTCATATTTTTGAAATGTTACAATCCGTCAGAAAAATTGATTGCAATTCTTACATTGAACAGATATTTAAAAAATTGTATGGTGTGTGGCCACCTTTAGGCTAATGTGTACCTGCAGGATAGAGCTTACAGGACTTGCAGGGATGACACAAGTACAGGACAGAGTGTTCAAAGGTTAAAGCTGTCCTTGTAGATAGGGATGGCTGTATAGAACAGCTTTACTGCCTCTCACTGAGCCGCCCCTAAATTTCTGGTGCCCTAGGCCATGGCCTATGTGGCCTTGCCAGAAATCCGGCCCTGGTCCTGATTAGTAGTGTACCCAGAAACCTCACTGTATTGTTTTATTAGGGCCAAGATATCAGGAATAGCCTGTTTAGGATTCGCTATATATAGCAGAAGGTCATCTGCAAAAGCTGTTAATTTGGTCTCCACCAGGCAATCTTGTCAAAAGCCTTTTCTGCATCGACGCTAAGTAGAAGGGCCTTTGAGTTTTTAGCATGAATTGTAGCGGCAATAGCTGTCCTAATACCAACCGTAATATGGCGACCTCTCGTGAAACCTAGTTGCATAGGAGTGAAAATATGTGGAAGGATTTGGGGAAGTCTATTTGCCATTATCTTGGCAAGGATTTTGTCATCTACGTTGAGAAGTGCAATTTTATTAAATATATCTAAAAGAGTTGGGGCAATTGAGTTTATAAAACTCTATGGGATAGCCGTCGGGTCCAGGTGACTTATGGTTGGCCATTAAATTAATAGCAAACTCCACTTCCCCCTATCACGCTGGGCGACTCGGTAACAGATCTATATACAGTATATAATAGATACAGTGGAGGAAATAATTATTTGACCCCTCACTGATTTTGTAAGTTTGTCCAATGACAAAGAAATGAAAAGTCTCAGAACAGTATCATTTCAATGGTAGGTTTATTTTAACAGTGGCAGATAGCACATCAACAGGAAAATCGAAAAAATAACCTTAAATAAAAGATAGCAACTGATTTGCATTTCATTGAGTGAAATAAGTTTTTGAACCCTCTAACAATAAAAGACTTAATACTTAGTGGAAAAACCCTTGTTTGAGGTCAAAGTTTCTTGTAATTGATGACTAAGTTTGCACACATTTTAGGAGGAATGTTGGTCCACTCCTCTTTGCAGATCATCTCTAAATCCCTAAGGTTTCGAGTCTGTCTCTGTGCAACTCTGAGCTTGACCTCCCTCCATAGGTTTTCTATTGGATTAAGGTCCGGAGACTGACTAGGCCACTCCATGACCTTAATGTGCTTCTTCTTGAGCCACTCCTTTGTTGCCTTTGCTGTATGTTTTGGGTCATTGTCGTGCTGGAACACCCATCCACGACCCATTTTCAGTTTCCTGGCAGAGGGAAGGAGGTTGTCGTTCAGGATTTCACGATACATGGCTCCGTCCATTTTCCCGTTAATGCGATTAAGTTGTCCTGTGCCCTTAGCAGAAAAACACCCCCAAAGCATAATGTTTCCACCCCCATGCTTGACGGTGGAGACGGTGTTTTGGGGGTCATAGGCAGCATTTTTCTTCCTCCAAACACAGCGAGTTGAGTTAATGCCAAAGAGCTCTATTTTGGTCTCATCAGACCACAGCACCTTCTCCCAGTCACTCACAGAATCATTCAGGTGTTCATTGGCAAACTTCAGATGGGCCTGCACATGTGCCTTCTTGAGCAGGGGGACCTTGCGAGCCCTGCAGGATTTTAATCCATTGCGGTGTAATGTGTTTCCAATGGTTTTCTTGGTGACTGTGGTCCCTGCTAATTTGAGGTCATTCACTAACTCCTCCCGTGTAGTTCTAGGATGCTTTTTCACCTTTCTCAGAACCATTGACACCCCACGAGGTGAGATCTTGCGTGGAGCCCCAGAGTGAGGTCGATTGATGGTCATTTTGTGCTCCTTCCATTTTCGAACAATCGCACCAACAGTTGTCACCTTCTCTCCCAGCTTCTTGCTAATGGTTTTGTAGCCCATTCCAGCCTTGTGCAGGTCTACAATTTTGTCTCTGACATCCTTGGACAGCTCTTTGGTCTTTCCCATGTTGGAGAGTTTGGAGTCTGCTCGATTGATTGATTCTGTGGACAGGTGTCTTTTATACAGGTGACTAGTTAAGACAGGTGTCCTTAATGAGGGTGACTAATTGATTAGAAGTGTCTAATCACTCTGTGGGATCCAGAACTCTTAATGGTTGGTAGGGGTTCAAAAACTTATTTCCCTCAATGAAATGCAAATCAGTTGCTATCTTTTATTTAAGGTTATTTTTTCGATTTTCCTTTTGATGTGCTATCTGCCACTGTTAAAATAAACCTACCATTGAAATGATACTGTTCTGAGACTTTTCATTTCTTTGTCATTGGACAAACTTACAAAATCAGTGAGGGGTCAAATAATTATTTCCTCCACTGTAAGTGCCTCAACCTTCAAGCAAGAAGAAGTAGCGCCCTGCCCCCAGGGCCGGTCCAAGCAAGAAGAAGGGGCTGGTCCAAGCAAGAACAAGAAGTAGTGTCATATCAAACCAAGGGCAAAGAGGGATCATTTGCATATTCAGTAGCAGTGCATTGTGGGTAACCACAAATGTTCACTTATAGCTGAATTATTGCAGATTTGCTTCTGTTTTAAGAAGGAAAATTACAACAAGCTTTGCTTTTTTTAGTAGGAGGGCTTTTTGGTCTCTTTTATCCTCCTATACATTCTTAGTAGTTTGGGTCACTCTGAGCTGCTTGGTTACTCTGTTGTACTGGTCCAAGCCCTATCTCATACAGCCTTATCAATCCCTGCTATGTACTGATAAGGACCAAACGTCTGAAATAGGCTGTCACATGTGGGTTTGATACGACTGTGTGAAACTTAAAGAGAATCTGTATTGTTAAAATCGCACAAAAGTAAACATACCAGTGCATTAGGGGACATCTCCTATTACCCTCTGTCACAATTTCGCCGCTCCCCGCCGCATTAAAAGTGGTTAAAAACAGTTTTAAAAAGTTTTTTTATAAACAAACAAAATGGCCACCAAAACAGGAAGTAGGTTGATGTACAGCATGTCCACACATAGAAAATACATCCATACACAAGCAGGCTGTATACACCCTTCCTTTTGAATCTCAAGAGATCATGTGTGTGTTTCTTTCCCCCCTGAGGGGGGAGTTCATAGCAGAACCACAACACTGAAGAACTTGGCAGCCTTCCAGACACAGGCTGACAAGTCTGACAAGAGAGAGATAAGTTGATTTATTACAGAGACTGTGATAGTACAAAGTGCTGCAGTAAGCCAGAACACATTAGAATAGCTTTTGGAACTTGTAGGATGATAAAAAACAGGATGCAATTTTTGTTACGGAGTCTCTTTAAAGCTATAGGCTTGCTTGACTTACCAAGGGTGAAAAGGAATAATTTGCATATTTAGTAGCGGTGCATTGTGGGTAATCACAAATGTTCACTTATAGCTGAATTATTGCATATTTCCTTCTGTTTTAGGAAGGCAAATTACACCAAGCTTTGCTTTTTTTAGTAGGAGGTCTTTTTAGTTCCTTTTATCCCCTTATACATTCCGAGTGGTTTGGGTCACCCTGAGCTGCTTGGCTACTCTGTTGTACTGGTCCAAGCCCTATCTCATACAGCCGTATCAATCCCTGCCATGTACTGATGAGGACCAAAAGTCTGAAACAGGCTGTCTACATGTGGGTTTGATATGACTGTGTAAAATTTAAAGCTATATGCTTGCTATACACCAGCGGCTCTGGATGCTTGCTTGGCTTACCAAGGGGGAAAAGGGTTATTTGCATATTTAATAGCAGTGAATTGTGGGTAACTTATAACTGAATTATTGCAGATTTCCTTCTGTTTTAAAAAGGCAAATTACACCAATACAGTGTGCGGCATTGCAGGAAGTGACGACAGTGGAACGCACGATGGAACACGGAAGAGGCGAGTCATCCCCGCCCGCTGCCTCTTACTAATAGTGGCAGCTGCTACTGTGCTTAAGCAGGAGGGGGAGCGCACATGGGGGACCCAGCTGAGGGGGGGCGGGTTCCTGCTGAGCTTAAGCTGGAGAGGGAGCGCACATGGGGGACCCAGCTGAGGGGGGGGCGGGTTCCTGCTGAGCTTAAGCTGGAGGGGGGAGTGCACATGGGGGACCCAGTTGAGGGGGGGTCCAACCCCCCTCCCCGCCGCTGTGCCCAATACCCCCTTCCTGCCCTCTACCCTCTTATGCGGCGTATGCTACACCGCGAGTCGGCTAGTACAATTTATTTTGCAGGCACATGGCCGAAATGCCTAGATCTGCTGCCAAGGTAGCATTGATAAAATTACCACTTAGGCGGTCAAATTTTCCGGCAACATTTTGACATTACATGTTAGAGCAAAATGACCCTTGCCTCCACAATACATACATAACCCTTCTGTTTTTCTCCTATTTCTCTCGACTGCCGAGAGTTTGGAGTAGCCTAATAGTCAGACACTACAGAATAAAGAGTACCAGGGAAAATTTACAACACACTTGGCGTCCAGAAGGACATAGCCCTATGGGTACAAATAGTAAATGCTGATAAATTTACTCTATCAATGTGACGTAATCGTCGCATACATGAGTACCACAATCAAAGTACTCTCCTGTGTGGGTCTCAATTTGGTGTCTGCTGTCCGGGTATGGGGGTCTTTGCTCATCCCCCTTAGAAGCACAGCATATTGTGCTGCGTCCAAGGTGTAGCTATCCCACACTCCTGCGACTGCTATCCCCACACAGGTAGGTGGTTTGTAACTGGGACAGTGAAAGCTAACTGCCAAACAAAATATGTTAGCTTGTGCAACCACCTATCGTTCGGTCCCCCTGTACAAACTGATCCTATGACAGGAGGGTAAAACCTATATACAAAGTGCTAGGTGCTGTACAAGTGCTTTAACATGAGCATGTTTCACCAAAAGGCTTCTTCAGAAACAGTGCTGTACATATATACATTACCTACACCACATATTTACATATATTACAGAGTCCCCCCCATCATCAAAAAAGCCCAAGTCAGAGCTGAAGTGCCCCATCAGGCACTGCCATATATATAGAGGAGTATGAGAGGAGAGGGAAGCAATAAAGTGGGTGTGGTAAACATGTCTCCCATACCACCCAACATCTGATCACATACAGGTTCTGGGGTGGTGTCCAGTCCCCATTTCTTACCTCCACATGTGCTATCCCAACTGTAGAGATGTATGGGGAAAACGGGCGAGTATCCTCATCCTGCTGTGCAGTGGGTTGTGGGCGGAGCACAGGGCGTGCTATCGGAGAGGGGAGTTAGCCGCTGGATTTAAAAAGTAAGAAGGTGTACCAACTTATTGGTAATGCAGCCGGCGGTGCGGCGGTTACGTCACTTCCGCCCGCACACTCGTCTGTACCCATTTTCCTTGGGGGGTCTAGAGTGTTATGCAAGATTGATGAAATTAATACAAAATCGGGGGGGGGGGGGTGCGCATACCCCTATTGGTGGGCTTAACTGTATATACACACAACATGAGTGGACCAATCATGTCCTACATTGGTTGTAGATGCATGTTATATATGTAAACACGCACCAGTATGTACCCAGTGCATTCCTGTGTGTAGGGGTCATGTGCTTACACCAATTTATGTGCATGTATAAGTACACGGGGAGTGTGGCAGATAGACGTTTTTGTATGCCTCCAATGCGACCTTTTGCTCAAATGTACCCATTTTCTTTGGGGGGTCTAGAGTGTTATGCAAGATTGATGAAATTAATACAAATCGGGGAGAGGGGGTGCGCACACCCCTATTGGTAGGCTTAACTGTATATACACACAACATGAGGGGACCAATCATGTCCTACATTAGTTGTAGATGCGTGTTATATATGTAAACACGCACCAGTATGTACCCAGTGCATTCCTGTGTGTGGGGGTCATGTGCTTACACCAATTTATGTGCATGTATAAGTACACGGGGAGTGTGGCAGATAGACGTTTTTGTATGCCTCCAATGCGACCTTTTTATGCATGTCAGCCGCAGACTTGTGTTTTTGTTTTTTGGTTGATAAGCAGCAGGGTCATGTGACTCCTGAGGACGCTTTATGCACCCTCTTCACAGGGACCCGCAGATTGTAGTACCGGTTGCTGGGAAACCCTACACATCCACACACTGCGGGGTCACATGGTCCCTGGTCGGGGGATGGGCGGATCTCCCACATCCACGCAGCCCTTACGAGGAAGCAGCCATCCTCACGATGAGGCCTGGAGCGCACATGCGTTCCGGGACTCTGGAGGACAGGATGCAGACGAGCGTGCGGGCGGAAGTGACGTAACCGCCGCACCGCCGGCTGCATTACCAATAAGTTTGTACACCTTCTTACTTTTTAAATCCAGGGGCTAACCAATAGGAGGTAAGCGCCATATGGTACACCCCCTCCCCTCTCCGATAGCACGCCCTGTGCTCCGCCCACAACCCACTGCGCAGCAGGATGAGGATACTCGCCCGTTTTCCCCATACATCTCTACAGTTGGGATAGCACATGTGGAGGTAAGAAATGGGGACTGGACACCACCCCAGAACCTGTATGTGATCAGATGTTGGGTGGTATGGGAGACATGTTTACCACACCCACTTTATTGCTTCCCTCTCCTCTCATACTCCTCTATATATATATGGCAGTGCCTGATGGGGCACTTCAGCTCTGACTTGGGCTTTTTTGATGATGGGGGGGACTCTGTAATATATGTAAATATGTGGTGTAGGCAATGTATATATGTACAGCACTCTTTCTGAAGAAGCCTTTTGGTGAAACATGCTCATGTTAAAGCACTTGTACAGCACCTAGCACTTTGTATATAGGTTTTACCCTCCCGTCATAGGATCAGTTTGTACAGGGGGACCGAACGATAGGTGGTTGCAAAAGCTAACATATTTTGTTTGGCAGTTAGCTTCCACTGTCCCAGTTACAAACCACCTACCTGTGTGGGGACAGCAGTCGCAGGAGTGTGGGATAGCTACACCTTGGACGCAGCATTATATGCTGTGCTTCTAAGGGGGATGAGCAAAGACCCCCATACCCGGACAGCAGACACCAAATTGAGACCCACACAGGAGAGTACTTTGATTGTGGTACTCATGTATGCGACGATTACGTCACATTGATAGAATAAATTTATCAGTATTTACTATTTGTACCCATAGGGCTATGTCCTTCTGGACGCCAAGTGTGTAGTAGCCTAATCCGTCTATCAGCACGGATGGCCAGAGAGATAGCCACTTCCAGATTTTTCGGTTCTGGATGATTAATACATCATTTACTGAGTCAAATAACCCAAAGAGGAACTGGTCAAGGAGTGCTGCCCCACCCCACTTGACCGAGACTGCCCATTTTCTGAACTCTGCAGTGTATTTCTCAGCAGTATGTTTTCCCTGACGAAGATCTCTCAGTTTGCGGGCTGCAGTAGCTGAGATATCAGGGTCAGCGTAAATAGTAGCCATCTCATTGAAAAAAACTTTCCACCGAGGTGAGAGCCACATGATCAGAAGACAAGCCATAAGCCCATGTCTGTGAATCACCGTGTAGTAAAGTTTTATATAAATTAATCCTTTGACTCTTAGTGCCTGATGATCTAGGTCTGACTTCAAAATACGACATACATCTGTTACGAAAATTACTGAAATCAGCACGTGAACCCGAAAATCTTTCTGGCAACGGCATTTTCGGTTCAGGTGCAGGTAAGACAGAAATGCTTAGAGGACTTGTCTGATTACCAGTATTCGTCTAAGCAAGAGTGTTAGTGATTCCGGTTAGTTGAGATTGTTGTGCAGCTACCTGCTCAGTGAGATTATTGACAGCTCCTGCGAGCGTCAAAATCTGGTTTTGCAAGTCCTCCATATATATTTGTTTTTGGGCCTTGATAATATCACGCTGGGCGACTCGGTAACAGATACAAGATAATAGAATACAGAACAAAGTTCAGTTCAGTCAGTACTTGTGCACAAGTTTCAAGTCGAGGTACAAAATCGTAAGCTTAATCAGAGTCAATGTACAAGCAGGGTCATACACGTGTATCAGATGTCAGTCGTATTGCAAGGATCAGACAGTAACAGAGTCAGGGACAGGCCGTGTCGGTAACAGGAATCAGATGACTGAGGTACAGAATCGTCAGGCTAAAGTGGAGCCAAAGGCAGGCAAAAGTCGGTACACAGATAAACAATAGATATGATTTCCTAGGAAATTACAATTTACAGCTATCAATGAAACTAACAACGACTGACTAACTGGAGTACATATATATGGCGAGTACCACCATATATAATGTAGCTCAATGTAGCTAGCTAGGGCCAAGAACCAGCGAACTGATTAGTATCAAGGCCAGTGAGCAACTGAAGCTCCTGGCCTTATAGACAACTCCTAATTCAGCAGTCAATACCCCTTTTAGGTGATGTCACTAATGACATTCCCCTGCTGACCAGCTAAACCCTCCTCCTGAGCCTATAAGGCCTACTCAGACTCGATGCGACCTGTGGGTCGCGTGCGAGCAGGAAGACACCGCCGGAGGTGAGCCGGGGATGCCGTCAGAACATTCCAGTGCGGCAGTCCCGCCGCTCGCCCGGACCATGCCGGAGACGCCGCGGGACCTGCCGTTGGAAGGTAAGCGTGTCACACCGTCAAAGAGATGGAGGAGTTAAGAGTATCTTTCTGGTCTTGCGATAGCTTCGACAAATTGGATTGATCTAGCAAATGCTGAAGCAAAGTGGAATTTGAGAGATCAACTTTATATAAATTGGTGTAAAAATTCTCAATATGTTCAATCAAATCAGAATCAGAATTCAGAATTTGTTTATTTCGCCAAGCATGATTGGGGCCATGCCTGGAATTGGATTTGGCACATTGAATTGGCACAGAAAGAGCAATACAACAGACAAGAGAATACAACAATAACAAGAGTAGTGCAACAGAAAAACAGGAGTAATACAACAGAACTGGGGTAATACAACAATTGAAGTAGAGCATTGCGGGTCTGGCAGGTGCAGCACTATGAGACAGAAGATAAATTCTAGTACGAACAAAAGCAAACAAAAGCACGGCAGTAAGCAGAGCGGACGCAGCCGATGTCATATATTAGTCCACAGGTGGCTACAGGGGGGGATTGGTGGAGTGGGCAGAGTTCAAGAGCCTGACGGCCGTGGGGAAACAAGTGTTCGTACGCCTAGTAGTCTTAGCATGGATGGACCGGAACCTCCGGCCCAGTTTGAGTCGACTGAAGAGGCTGTGACCAGGGTGAGAGGGGTCGCCCACAATTTTCATTGCTCCGTTATGCAGTCTAGTGCTGTAGATGAGATCTAGAGGGGGAAGAGGTTTTCCAATAATCTTCTCCACTGAGCTGACGACCCTCTGGAGTTTGTATTTGTCGCTGGCAGAGCAGCTAGAGAACCAGACCAGGATGGATGAGCAGAGGACTGACTCTATTGTGGCAGAGTAGAAGGACCTCAGGAGTTCTTGGGCCATACCAAACTTCTTTAGTTGACGAAGAAAGAAGAGTCTTTGCTGTGCCTTTTTCTGAGTTGCGGTGGTGTTTGCCCTCCAGGTCAGGTCATCAGAGATGGTTGTGCCCAGAAGGCAGACGCTGGGAACCCTAGCAACTTCAGTACCCCCGATATGTAACAGGGGGGGTTACTGGCATACTTCCTGAAAATCAATGACCATCTCCACGGTTTTGGCTGTGTTAAGAACTAGTTTATTCTCTTTGCACCAACTGCAGATTCTGTCTACCTCCTGGCGGTAAGCCCGCTCGTCGTTCTCACTAACAAGGCCAACAATAGTTGTATCATCCGCAAATTTGATGATTTTGACAGAGTCGGCTGTGGATGTGCAATTGTTCGTGTATAGAGAGAACAGGAATGGTGACAGGACGCAGCCCTGAGGGGCTCCAGTGTTGGTTAATGTGGGTCTGGAGGATATGTCACCCAGCTTAACAACCTGGGACCTGTTCGAGAGAAAGTCTGAGATCCAAAGGCGAAGAATTGGATGGACTCTGAGCTCCGTGAGATTGTCATGCAGGATACGGGGGCAGATGGTATTGAAGGCCGAGCTGAAGTCCAGGAGAAGAATTCTAGCGTATGAGTCCAGCCTGTCTAGGTGGTCAGTGATGAACTCCAGGCAGATGTTAATAGCATCATCAGTGGACCTGTTTGCTCTGTACGCGAACTGGAGAGGGTCCAGTCGGTCCAGAGTAGCATTCTTAAGCAGAGGCAGGACCGTGCTTTCAAAGGTCTTCATGATCACTGATGTTAGGGCCACGGGCCTGAAGTTATTTAGGTCAGAGACCCCTTGCTTTTTTGGCATGGGAATGATGATGGATTCCTTGAAGCATGTGGGGACCTTCCCTTCGTTGAATGATCTGGCAAAGATAGAGGTGAGGACAGGGGCCAGCTGACGTGAGCAGGACTTCAGACATGCAGGTGACACGCCATCAGGGCCAGATGCTTTCCTGGCATTCAAGGCAGACAGGAGGTGCAGAACATCGGCCTCGGGTACTATAGGGGCAGGGCATGTGCTTGAGCTAGATTCAGTGCTCTTAGGGGTAGAGAAGGGGGCAGAAGGAGTATAGCTGGTGGCAGCCTTCAGACCCTTCCAGACCGCCCGAGGGTCGTTTGAGCGGAGATTATTCTGAATCCTTTCAGCATATGCCCATTTTGCAGCACGCAGTTCCCTGTTGAGGGAGTTCCTCGCCGTCCTGAAGTCCTCCAGGGAGCCGGACTTATGTGCGACTTCCTTGCGCTTCCGCAGTTGGTGCAACTTGTTTGAGAACCACGGTTTGTCGTTAGGGTAAATCTTAAAGGACTTGGTGGGCACACAGGATTCCTCACAGAAGCTGATATAGGATGAGACAGTATCGGCCCACTCATCAAGGTTGGGTGATTCCAGCGCCTTCCAGTCCGTGCAGTCAAAGCATGCCTGGAGTTGGAGCTTGGGTTTGTTAGACCACACTTTGGTGGACTTCAGAACAGGTTTCGCTGACTCCAAGCGCCTTCTGTAGGTAGGAACCAGATGGATGAGGCAGTGGTCAGAGGAACCGAGAGCAGCCCATGAGAAGGCCTTGTAAGCGTCCTTTAGAGGTGTATAACAGTGGTCCAGAGTGCTAGCATTCCTGGTGGGGCAGACCACGTGCTGGTGGTAGCGTGGGAGCTCACGCTGGAGGTTGGCTTTGTTGAAGTCACCCATAATGATAAACAGAGAGTCTGGAAGGGACGTCTCCCACTGCATGATGGTGTCACTGAGGTCGCGCTGAGGTGTGTAATAATGTGCCAGTCTTAGGATATTTTAGGACAAGTATTCTGGATTTTAAATTTGGGGTTTTCACCATCTTAGCCAATAAAGCTCCTGGTCTATTATATTTGGGCCTGTATTGTGTCATGTATGAATTCAGAGCAGAGACTAAGTTTAATTATACTGCTGCAGTCTCCAATCCTGTAAATAAAAACAAACTCCACATAGGGCAATATTGTTCAATCTTTTGTTGGTTCTATTCCAACCACTGGCATAGGGCCAGTGGTCGCAGGGGTCGCGTGGCGACCGGGCCTGCCTCCTGAAGAGGCAGGTGAGGGGCCCAGGGGCTGTGTGTTGGAGGACCCGTGCCCCCGCTCTAGTCGCCGCTCCCTCCCTCCCTCTAGCCATCAGACCTCGATCAGGTGGCGCTGCGGCAACCAATAGTGCGGGCGCTAGGACCCAGCGCCTGCACTGATATGCAGAAGTGACATCACATAGTTACATAGTTACTTTGGTTGAAAAAAGACATACGTCCATCGAGTTCAACCAGTACAAAGTACAACTCCAGCCTGCTCCCTCACATATCCCTGTTGATCATAAAATCCCTGGATTAACATCATTGGCATTACCTAGTAATTGTAGCCATGGATGTCATTCAACGCAAGGAAAGCATCTAAGCCCCCTTTAAATGCAGGTATAGAGTTTGCCATAACGACTTCCTGTGGCAATGCATTCCACATCTTAATCACTCTTACTGTAAAGAACCCTTTCCTAAATAAATGGCTAAAACGTTTTTCCTCCATGCGCAGATCATGTCCTCTAGTCCTTTGAGAAGGCCTAGGGACAAAAAGCTCATCCGCCAAGCTATTATATTGCCCTCTGATGTATTTATACATGTTAATTAGATCTCCTCTAAGGCGTCTTTTCTCTAGACTAAATAAACCCAGTTTATCTAACCTTTCTTGGTAAGTGAGACCTTCCATCCCACGTATCAATTTTGTTGCTCGTCTCTGCACCTGCTCTAAAACTGCAATATCTTTTTTGTAATGTGGTGCCCAGAACTGAATTCCATATTCCAGATGTGGCCTTACTAGAGAGTTAAACAGGGGCAATATTATGCTAGCATCTCGAGTTTTTATTTCCCTTTTAATGCATCCCAAAATTTTGTTAGCTTTAGCTGCAGCGGCTTGGCATTGAGTACGATTATTTAACTTGTTGTCGATGAGTACTCCTAAGTCCTTCTCCAAGTTTGATGTCCCCAACTGTATCCCATTTATTTTGTATGGTGTTAGACCATTGGTACGACCAAAATGCATGACTTTACATTTGTCAACATTGAATTTCATCTGCCATGTATGTGCCCATATAGCCATCCTATCCAGATCCTGTTGCAATATGACACTATCTTCCTTAGAGTTGATGATTCTGCACAATTTTGTATCATCTGCAAAAATAGCAACATTGCTCACTACTGTATCCACTAGGTCATTAATAAATAAATTGAAGAGCACTGGACCCAGTACAGACCCCTGTGGGACCCCACTGCTAACAGTCTCCCATTTTGAGTATGATCCATTGACCACAACTCTTTGTTTTCTGTCCATTAGCCAGTTCCCTATCCAAGCACACAGACTCTTCCCCAGTCCTTGCATCCTCATCTTTTGCACCAGACTTTTGTGGGGAACAGTGTCGAATGCCTTAGCAAAGTCTAAGTATATCACATCTACAGCATTCCCAATATCCATATTAGCATTCACTACCTCATAAAAGCTGAGCATGTTAGTCAAACAGGACCTGTCTTTAGTAAACCCATGTTGATGCTGAGAAATAAGATTATTTTCTACTATGAAATCATGTATAGTATCTCTTAGTAACCCCTCAAATAGTTTGCATACAACTGATGTTAAGCTTACAGGTCTATAATTTCCTGGATCTGATTTTTTGCCCTTCTTAAATAATGGGAAAACGTGGGCTGTACGCCAATCCACTGGGACTCTGCCAGTTGCAAGAGAGTCACAAAAGATAAGATAAAGGGGTTTAGCTATAACTGAACTTAATTCCCTTAGGACCCGAGGATGCATGCCATCCGGGCCAGGTGCCTTGTCTATTTTTAATTTATTTAGTCTTGCCTTTACTTCTTCCTGCGTTAAGTATTTAATATTACAGTTAGAAGATTGAGACTCTTCCGCCTCTGTAATTTGCAACAGTGCTGTTTCCTTTGTAAAGACAGAAGCAAAGAAAGCATTTAATAACTCTGCCTTACCTTGGTCATCCACCATTGAGTTCCCACCCTCATCCTTTAGGAGTCCTATACAGTCAACCTTTCTTTTTTTAGAGTTGATGTACTTGTAAAACTTTTTTGGGTTAGATTTGATATCCCTAGCGATTTGATTTTCAGCTTCGATCTTTGCCAGCCTAATTTCTTTTTTACAATTTTTATTGCACTCCTTATAATTGCTTAGTGCAGCCTCGGTCCCCTCCTGTTTTAGGACCTTATAGGCATTCTTTTTCCTCTTCATTTTATCCCTAACCTTTCTATTCATCCATAGAGGCCTTTTTTTATTCCTAGACATTTTGTTTCCATATGGGATATACATACTACAATATTGATTGAGAATACGTTTAAAAGCTTGCCATTTCCCTTCAGTGTCCTCCCCTTGTAGTATATTATCCCAGTTCACCAAACTTAGTGCCTGCCTGATTTGATTGAACTTTGCTTTTCTAAAATTCATAGTTTTAGTGGTCCCGCTGCCCCGTGGCCTATCAGTCACCAGATCAAACGTTATCATGTTGTGATCACTATTTCCCAAATGTTCTTGAACCTGCACATTTGATACATTATCTGGTCTATTCGAAATGATCAGATCCAGTAACGCATTCCCCCTAGTTGGTTCCGTTACCATTTGAGTCAAGTAATTGTCCTGTAGTGCTGCCAGAAATCTGCTGCTTTTACCAGAATGGGTAGCCTCAATACTCCAGTTAATGTCTGGAAAGTTGAAGTCGCCCATAACTATGACCTCATTTTTACTTGCCGCTTTTTCAATTTGCTGTAGTAATTGCAGTTCTGCAGCTTCATTAATATGAGGTGGTCTGTAGCATACCCCAATAAGCAATTGGCAACTTTTATTTCCACCATGAATATTTACCCAAACGGACTCCACATCTTCGCAATCTTCCTCCATCTCATCGTTGAGGACAGCTGTAAAAGAATTCTTAACAAAGAGACAAACCCCTCCACCTTTTTTTCCTGTTCTATCCCTCCTGAACACATTGTATCCTTTTAAATTGGCTATCCAGTCATGACTTTCATCCATCCATGTCTCGGTTATTCCCACAATGTCATAGCCTTTGTCATTCAGAATGAACTCTAGTTCATCTATTTTATTTGCAAGGCTCCGAGCATTGGTTATCATGCACTTTATATTTTTACCACCACATTTACCAATTTTGTTTACCTGAAATGGGCTACTTGAAGTTTTACCAACCTCCTTAATCTTTACACTGTCCCCACCCCCCTCTCCACCCCCCATAATGTTAGGCTCCCACTGTCTTTTTACCTTATCTTGTCTATATGTTGAGACTTTATCCTCCCGCCTCCCCCCAGATCCTAGTTTAAAATCTCCTCCAACCGTTTAGCCATCTTCTCCCCCAATGCAGCTGCACCCTCCCCATTAAGGTGCAGCCCGTCCCTGCTGTAGAACCTGCAGCCGACTGCAAAGTCTGCCCAGTTCTCCAGGAACCCAAACCCTTCCTTCCTACACCAATTTCTCAGCCACTTATTTAACTCCCTAAGCTCCCTCTGTCTCTCAGATGTAGCACGTGGCACTGGCAGTATTTCAGAGAACACCACCTTGGAGGTCCTTGCTTTAAGTTTATCACTTCCGCATATAGAGCGGGTGCGTCCGGTGCCCGCTCTTACTGGTCGGGTAGCCCGCTGATCGAGGTCTGACACGCTGCAAGGTAAGGGGGAAGCGGCGGCGGCGGCTGGGGGGGGTCCATGTCACTCACTAGCTAAAGGGGCTCCCTGTCACTCACTGCCTAATGGGGCTCCCTGTCTGTCACTGCCTAAAGGGGCTCCCTGTCACTCACTAGCTAAAGGGGGTCCCTGTCACTCACTAGCTAAAGGGGCTCCCTGTCACTCACTAGCTAAAGGGGCTCCCTGTCACTCACTGGCTAAACGGGGCTCCCTGTCACTCACTGGCTAAAGGGGCTCCCTGTCACTCACTAGCTAAAGGGGCTCCCTGTCACTCACTAGCTAAAGGGGCTCCGTCACTCACTGCCTAAAGGGGCTCCCTGTCACTCACTGCCTAAAGGGGCTCCCTGTTACTCACTGCCTAAAGGGGCTCCCTGTCACTCACTGCCTAAAGGGGCTCCCTGTCACTCACTAGCTAAAGGGGGTCCCTGTCACTCACTAGCTAAAGGGGCTCCCTGTCACTCACTAGCTAAAGGGGCTCCCTGTCACTCACTGCCTAAAGGGGCTCCCTGTCACTCACTGCCTAAAGGGGGTCCCTGTTACTCACTGCCTAAAGGGCTTATTATGTGCATTTACTGGTGAAAAGCTGTCTCTTATTATGTGCATTTACTGGTGAAAAGCTGTCTCTCATTATGTGCATTTACTGGTGAAAAGCTGTCTCTAATTATGTGCATTTACTGGGGAAAAGCTGTCTCTCATTATGTGCATTTACTGGGAAAATGCTGTCTCTTATTATGTGCATTTGCTGGTGAAAAGCTGTTTCTTATTATGTGCATTTACTGGTGAAAAGCGGTCTCTTATTATGTGCATTTACTGGGGAAACGCTGTCTCTCATTATGTGCATTTACTGATGAAAGGCTGTCTGTCATTACGTGCATTTACTGGTGAAACGGTGTCTCTTATGTGCATTTAGTGGGGAAATTTTGTCAGTAAAAATAATCTTTGTCAGTAAATTTTTAGGTATTTGTCAGTAAAAAAATAACATGAAAGGTTGGCAACACTGGCAGGCTGCGCAGCACAACGGGAAAGATACAGGCAGCCCACCTCACGCTTGGGCTTGGCGGGAGGAGGAGCCGACGACAGCGAGCGAGAGTAGGGTGGCCGCAGGCAGCCATAAATACACAGTGCGTGACTGCGTCGCACTCGCAGAACCTCTCAGCCTGCGTCAGTCCAGAGACTAGCAGACCCGCAGGCAGCCAAAGCCAGCCAGGAGCAAGCCAATGGAAGAGGGGTAGGAATGGGGTATCACATGCATGCGTAAAGAGGTGGAAGGTGTGGGTGTGATTAGGCAGGACATGGGTGTGGTTATGTAGTTGGGCGCGGTTAATTTAACCACTCCCATAGGCGCCAGAGAAAATCTTGCACCCAGGTGCCAGACACCCCAGCCCGGATATATATGCCTGGCGCTGGCAGTGGCCGTTTTGTACGAGATAGCGGCCGCCCTGCATCATTTCTACATCCTGAGTGGCTATGGACAGCCGGGTCAGGCACTTGGACGATGAAAGCTGCAGGTCTCTGTAAACAGACAGCTAAGTGGATAGAAGATCGATCCGTGCATGCTTGCAGGAGGAGGAGGAGGATAGTGTATCTCTGCGTGGGGCTGACTTCCCACCACGTGATGTGCCCGCACGATGTTTGACTACTAGCAGTGTGGATGAAAGAACACACTGAAGCTGTAACATGAATAGCCGAGTGGAGATTGTTATCTAGAATGCGTTGATCCTGGGCTGCCGCTGGAGTGGTGAGATTAACCCCTAATTGCCTGTGTCTCTCCTATGAACTGTGCAGCTGTCTTTTTATTTGCCTTTGGTTGGACTCCTGTATTGAATACTTCTGTAGTGAACATCATGGGGCCCTCCAACAGTTGATCAGTTAGCCTGGCACTTGTGAATGTATGATTGCCTGGGTATGTTTGTTGTGTTGGTCCTATAATCTGTCCAGGGAATTTATGCTTTATAATGTAGCATTTTATTGCAGTGTTATTAGTATTCTGGAGTGGTTAGAGGATACCCGAACTGAAATGTGACATAATGAGATAGACATGTGTATGTACAGTGCCTAGCACACAAATAACTATGCTGTGTTCCTTTTTTTCTTTCTCTGCCTGAAAGAGTTAAATATAAGGTATGCAAGTGGCTGACTCAGTCCTGACTCAGACAGGAAGTGACTACAGTGTGACCCTCACTGATAAGAAATTCCAACTATAAAACACTTTCCTGGCAGAAAATGGCTTCTGAGAGCAAGAAAGAGGTAAAAAAAAGGGGAATTTCTTATCAGTGAGGGTCACACTGCAGTCACTTCCTGTCTGAGTCAGGACTGAGTCAGTACTTACATACCTGATATTTAACTCTTTCAGGCAGAGAAAGAAAAAAAAAAGAACACAGCATAGTTATTTGTGTGCTAGGCACTGTACATACACATGTCTATCTCATTATGTCAAATTTCAGTTCGGGTATCCTTTAAGCACTTGTATTATTATCCTATTTAAGTGTGAAGTTTAATTAGGCATGTTTGTATAATACAAATTGGTATTACCAGTCAGCTTTGTGACCCAGTGCTAAGGCGTGTGCGTGCGTGCGTGTCTCAGTCAGCAGCGGTGTGTGTGTATATATATGTGCGTGTTGGCAGCAAAGTTTTTAAACGTAAGTGTGAGCCGGGCCTTATGCTGGGAATACACGGGTTGATTCTGGGGCTCGATTCTGCGCCCAATCGTTTTTGCCACTCAAATCTGTGGGCGATTCTCCTATTTTCCGCTTGTTTTTCTTATCTTTTTCCATTGTCCCCAATGCAGAATCAAGCGGCAAAACGATCGGACGTGTCGGAAATTATCTATCGAGCCATCTTATCAGCTCAGAATCAAGCCGTGTATTCCCAGCACTAGGTTCGGGCTGATCTCTGCTACTTTCAATGTGTACAGTATAAGCTGTTATTCTGTTCCTGTACTGCTAGTAAACTAGCGGCAGTGTGTGCTGATCTCTGCTACCCCCAGCGTGTACAGTATAAGCTGTAATTCTGTGCCTGTACTGATAGTAAACTAGCTGCAGTGTGTACTGATCTCTTCTAACTCCAGTAGTATAAGCTGTAATTCTGTGCCTGTACTGATAGTAAACTAGCTGCAGTGTGTACTGATCTCTTCTAACTCCAGTAGTATAAGCTGTAATTCTGTGCCTGTACTGATAGTAAACTAGCTGCAGTGTGTACTGATCTCTTCTAACTCCAGTATGTACAGTATAAGCTGTTACTCTGTGCCTGTACTGATGATAAACTAACTGCAATGTGTGGTGATCTCTGCTACCTCCAGTATGTACAGTATAAGCTGTTACTCTGTGCCTGTACTGATAGTAAACTAGCTGCAGCGTGTGCTGATCCCTGCTACCTCCAGTATGTTCAGTATAAGCTATTACTCTGTGCCTGTACTGATAGTAAACTAGCTGCAATGTGCTGAGCTCTGCTGCCTCCAGCATGTACAGTATAAGCTGTCACTCTGAGCCTGTACTGATAGTAAACTAGCTGCAGTGTGTACTGATCTCTTCTACAACCAGTATGTACAGTATAAGCTGTTACTCTGTGCCTGTACTGATGGTAAACTAACTGCAGCGTGTGGTGATCTCTGCTGCCTCCAACATGTACAGTATAAGCTGTTACTCTGTGCCTGTACTGATAGTAAACTAGCTGCAGTGCTTGCTGATCTGTTACCTCCTGTATGTACAGTAAAAGGTGTTGCTTTGTGCCTGTACTGACAGTAAACTAGCTGCAGTGTGTGCTGATCCCGGCTACCTCCAGTATGTACAGTATAAGGTGTTGCTCTGTGCCTGTACTGATTGAAAACTAGCTGCAGTGTGTGCTGATCTGTTACCTTCAGTATGTACAGTATAAGGTGTTGCTCTGTGCCTGTACTGATTGTAAACCAGCTGTATTGTATGTACAGTATTAGCTGTAAAGCCTGGTACACACATACAATTTTGAATAGCCAATTTTACTACTTCTAGGTATTATGAGAGCCCAGCTCTGTTCACAGTATTTCAAAGTCTCTTGGCCCTCATACTACATGCAGTGGTAAAATTGGTCAGTGATTGACCAATCAAAATTGAATGTGTGTATGCATCTTTATTCTATGCCTATACTGATAGTAATCTATCTAATTAAAGGCATCTTGCTACTTATTTCCCCATTTCCTCTGGGTGCTGCGTATGTCTGCAAATTGAACGTTGCTCCCATGGTGCTGCAAAACTGAAAATGCGTTTTCTTTCTCAATTATGTTTTTATGAGTAATTTTAACAGTGAGAATAAAGTAAAGTCCCTGCAAGAGGCTTTTTGCAAACCACTAAGAATCATGTTGTTGATTGGATTTACATAAAGCGCAGCAGAGCCGGGACAAGGTCCTCCAGCACCCAAGGCTGAGACACCAAAGTGCGCCCCTCCATCCCTCCCACCCCAGCCGTCACACCCTGATTGCTATTAGACTAAGAGGAGCCACAGGGCCCACAACCTCCCCAACACCTTAATATCTAGTTATCTGGCTTGCAGTCACTGCCATGTATCCCCTTTTCTTATTTCTTTCTGCTTCAAACACAATTAGGAATGACAGCTGAATGAATTCTGCGCCCCCTCCTACACTGCGCCCTGAGGCTGGAGCCTCTCCAGCCTATGCCTCGGCCCGGCCCTGAAGCGCAGTCTCCACCTATGCAAAGAGGTGGGCTACATCTGGTAAGCAGTGTGGCATGCAATGAGGTGGATTGGCACTGATAACGGGTGTGAATACGGAGGCACGGTGTTTGCAATAATTGAACTGTCTTACTGCTTGAACTGTATTACCCTATGTGGAGATTTTCTTTTTTCTACAGAAGCAAGTGGATATGGTTATAATGCTATGCCTAAGACCCACCTGACAATTGCGGTGGATACAATCTGGTGAGCATTTAGTGAGAAGGGACAAGGGAAATAGATGTGATTTACCACCTGGGGAACACAAGACACGGGTGACTCCTAGGGGTTGTAATAGAACCAACAAAAGATTGAACAATATTGCCCTATGTGGTGTTTGTTTTTATTTACAGGATTGGAGAGCACAGCAGTATAATTGAACTTTGCTATTTAATAACTGGACTTTCTGCAGCGAACCCATTGACTGTTGATTGTATTAAGTGGTAACTACTGTATGAACTCTGGCGCAGTGTTTATGAATTGATCAGAGCAGACACTGCTGCAGTCCTTTCTTTCCGCTTTGGCTGGGACGGATCTGTCCCGGTAATTAGTGTAAGTCGATACCACCAAATTATGTAGATCACAGTATTGCTTGTTGTTAGCTCTGCTTTTAAGCTTACTAACAAAAGAAATAATGTGACCTCTTATGACTGTTTTAGCAGCATTCCACAAAAGGGGGGGGGGGGAGTCAATGTGCTCAATGTTGTCATCGATATAGTTTTCCCAAGTTCAGTGGAGAAAATCACTACATTTTTGGGATTTGATAAGGTATGAGGGAAATCTCCAGGTCCTAGTTGTGGTAAATGGGGCCTTTAATTGCAGGTCTAGTAGGTGAAGGGCATGATCTGAAATGGCAATTAGTTTAATTTGCACATCTAATGCTGGGCATACATGGGTAGATACTTGTTATCAATCGAGCCGCTGGCGCTGATGGCTCGATTGATAATTTCTGACAGGTCCGATTGCCCGCCGGATCGATTCCGCGCTTGATACCGGCGGGCTGGACAAAAGAAAAAGCGAAGCGGTGATAAGGAAGTGCTCGTGGGGACGAGCGGGAATCGATCTGGGCGGCGGCGGGGGCGCATAATCTACCCGTGTATTCCCAGCATAAGACCTCTGGAAGGAGGTGATCTACCAGAAAGATATAGTCAATTCTAGATAATGTTTTATGGGCTGCTGACAGACAAGTAAATTCTTGGGCAGATGGGTTCAGTGCTCTCCAGGGATCAATCAAAGAGAATTTATCTTGAAAACAAAACACTGCTAGATATGTTCAGGTAGGTATGATTCGAGTGAACAAAAAAAGTCAAACTAATTTGGGAATACTATATACAAAATCTTTATTAATCAACATTATTCTATAAAATTAACATTAAAAATGTGCCCCCGTCCCAACTACTGCCCTCCCCACCTAGTGGACCACCCCTCACCCATAGCCACCCACTGCCAGCCCGCCACTCCCCAGAAAGTCACTCAAAGGGATCAGTGAAGCATATGCATCTGCTTCACTGCTGATGAAAAAACACAATGTCCAACTGAGCTAAGGATAAAAGGAAAAATTTTAAATCAAAAAAGAGAAACCATGTACAGTTTGTCAAGAAGCAATATTGTCCATAAAGCAGCTGATCTATCAGTTCCGGATGTCAGCGGCTGCATGCAATTCAAAGGCAGAAGGTATAATCAAGCAGTTGTAACAAGCCAAAGAGGTTCATAGTCAGCAGATAGTATAGCAGCAGAAAACACCTCTATATTCAGCCATATGATGCAGCCCACTGTAAGGTTCCCAGGCAAAGCAATAATGCACATTCAGTCATGCAGTGACATATAGCTCAAACATAGTTCAGCTGGATTAGTAGTGGCATAAGTAGCTCATTGCAGCCTTGGCACACATGCAGCCAGCAATGCAGTTAGTCACATTGAACAGTTCATATGCAGGGCACAATATATATGCAGCATAAAGAGTCTCTCACAGATAGTGCCCGCTGGGCTGCTTACGTCTCCTCAAGCAGAAGTCAGTGGCTAATGAGTGCTGATGTCCGGAAGGGGCTGGTAGGCTGAAAACCATGTGGAACCGATGGGGTAACGGAACTGCCTCGATGGAAAGCCAATGGCCAGGCCGGTCCACGGTGAGGAGGTGCAGACGGTCGGGACGCAGCACATGCGTACCCTCGACCGGTTTCACCGGACTTCCGACTTCCTCTAGAGATACGTAGCTTCCCTACGCAGCCTCCAATTTATTCCCCCCAGCGGGCGGAGAGCCAGATGCCAGCCACGCCCGCCCCCACCCGCGGCCAATGTCGGGCGGGAAGGTGGGGCCAGCCGACACAGCGGGGAGGTGCAAACACGCAACCCACCCGATGCGTCAGCACAGCCCCACCCACCCGCCCAAACACCCGCCGGGCAGCGGGGCGGAACAGGCAGACATAGCAAGAAGGCGTCAAAGCAACCATCCCGATGCGTCTGCCAGGCCCCACCCCCCGCCCGGACCGCCACTGGAGGGGGCAGGCGAGAACAGGCACCATAGCCCCCAGCATCCAACCAGGAGGAAAAGCCGGAGACTGCCGGAGCTAAACATTTCACCGCTCTTGAATAGAAAACATATCAAAATCCCCACATCCTTACAGATTCATCTTAATCTATACAAGCCTAAAGATGGCAGATGAAACAATAAAGTTATATGTTTACTCAAACCCAGGGGATTCCTAATGAACCTAACCCACGTAGTGGATGCCATGTTCAGTGCCCCCGGGAAAAGGGATTATTAATACCCATCAAATAGCTCACAGTTCTATACATAAAATTCATGTTTGGCAATGTGCAGCGAGAAAACACCCATGCCCAGCCGGGCCAACCCAGGTGTCCCGCAGGCATCAGGGAGCCCAGACACCAGCATACCCTCATACAGGCAAGAACGAAACATAACTTGTCTGTTCATTCAAGCCAGGGGGCCTTGTGGCCTCCAATTCAAAGATCCATCGCGACTCCCTCTGTAACAACAAACGATCCATATCTCCACCCCTGGCGGAGACATGGATACGGTCCAAACCAACGAACCGCATTTTGGTGGGGCTGCCACCATGTACAGTTTTGAAATGTCTGGCTACGGGGGTCAGATTGGAGAGGCTTTTGCTCTTAATGTTAGTAACTTGATCAGAAATACGTGAGCGTAGCTTCCGTTTCGTTTTCCCTATATAAAATTCACCACAAGGGCACAAAAGAAGGTGAACAACTAAAATCGTGCTACAATGCCAACTCCCAGTCTCTACCATCCGGTAGTCTCACAGATCTACCCACTTGTATGTATCTGCACCACCACATGTGTAAGTACCTGTCACTTTACAATGTTTGCCACTAGTAGAAGGATCCACAAAGTGGCTACTCACCACCTTATCCCTCAAGGAAGGTGCTCGTCTAAAAGGGAATAGGGGTCTTGTGAGGATAAATCTATTCAGTTTAGGGTCATTAGCTAAAATGTGCCAATGTTTCTCAATTATATTTACGATTTTAGAGTGTTGGGCTGAATACCTAGTACAAAAGCGCACAGCGGGTTCCATATCACGTGCAGAACGCGGGCCAGTCGATTTAATTTATCTTGAAGCATAGAGATAATGGAATTAGTGTTTGTGTGTGTGTGTGTGTGGGGGGGGGGGGGCTTAATTGACCCTGAGGGTTCAGTTGTAGATCTAAAGAAAAATTAAGGTCACCCAATAAGATCAAATTTGGATATCGGTCTCCAAAAGTTGCTTTGATAAGCAGGAATAAAAAGTGTGATTTGGACCGTTAGGAGCATATATATTCACAAACGTATATGTTACACCAGAGATCTCAAGCTGAATCAAAAGGAATCTGCTGTCATCATGAACATCAATGCTTTTGATCTGTTATTATAAAGATTTCCCCAGGAGAACCATGACCCCACGTTGCTTTTTAGATTAAGTAGAGGCATATTGCTGCTGTATCCAAGAATCCCTCAAAATTGCAAGATCCCCCTCCCTCCAATGCGCCTCCTGCAAAAAGACCAAGTCTGGTTTCAAAGATTTGAGATGGCGCAACACTTCGTCTTTTAACAGGATGATTAAGTCCACCTACATTCCAATAGAGATGTGGCGAACGGTTCCCGAACCGTTCGCCGGCGAACATCTCTAAATCCATGGGCCTCTTACTACTTCCGGGTCGCAATGACCCGGAGTAGTACGCCTGCGCTGCCCGGCGGAGCGCGTCCTAGATCGCACTCCCGTTGCCGGGCACTCTCTGCGCATGTGCGTGACGTCATGAGTGACGTCACGCTCATGCGCAGAGAGTGCCCGGCAACAGGAGCGCGATCTAGGACGCGCTCCGCCGGGCAGCGCAGGCGTACTACTCCGGGTCTTTGCGACCCGGAAGTAGTAAGAGGCCCAGAGAGGTTCGCCAGGCGAACTGTTCGGCCCAACACTACATTCCAAGAGTCGCATCTCCGCGCCGAAAATTTGGGGTGGTGTTGTGAAGCGCGCTAAAAAATGGGGCTACGTCATGAGGCGCGCGTAGCCCCGAAAAATGGGTGTGGTCATGAACCAAAATGTGGGTGTGGTCGTGGGTGGAGACAAGTTTACATGAACTAAGCAATGGTGGGACATTAGATTAGGACAGTGGTGGCGAACCTTTTGGAGGTCGAGTGTCCAAACTGCAAAGTCACTTTACTATCACAAAGTGCCAACAGCAATTTAAAGAGAGTCTGAAGCGAGAATAAATCTCGCTTCAGACCTCATAGATAGCAGGGGCATGTGTGCCTCTGCTAAACCGCCGCAATCGCGCCGCTAAACGGGGGTCCCTTCACCCCCAAATCCCCCTCCGTGCAGCGCATCCCCTCTTCCTGGTTGGGGCAGGGCTAACCGCCGCAGCCCTGCCCCATGCGCGTCTGTCAGAGCGTATCTCCGCCTCTCCCCCGCCCCTCTCAGTCTTCCTTTACTGAGAGGGGCGGGGGAGAGGCGGCGATGCGCCGCTGATAGACGCGACTGGAGGCAGGGCTGCAGCCGTTAGCCCTGCCTCCAGGAAGAGCAGATTTACGACCAAATCTGCGACCAAGTTTGCGGGGGTGGGTTTGGGGGTGAAGGGACCCCCGTTTAGCGTCGCGATAGCGGCGTTTTAGCAGGGGCACACATGCCCCTGCTAACTATGAGCTCTGAAGCGAGATTTATTCTCGCTTCAGAGTCTCTTTAAACTAAATATAAACATTTTAACTCATACATGAACATTATGGAAAATCCAAGTTCAAAATAAACTGTGAGGATAAACAATTTCATACATCCTACTCCTGAAAAATTTATTCATTTTTTTAGAACCTCCCAGTTTCATTTTCTGTTTTAAAAAGCGGAAAAAGTAGGTTTAATGCTATTGTCTCATATGATGATGATTCAGCTTTTTCCATAGTCTCGCAGTTAGCAATTATGTGACCCCCAACAAGACAAATTCAGCAATCATGAGGCCCCCCCATCAAGACAAATTCAGCAATCATGAGGCCCCCAACATGACCAACTCAGCAATCATGAGGCCCCCAACAAGACAAATTCAGCAATCATGAGGCTCCCAACAAGACAAATTCAGCAATCATGAGGCCCCCAACAAGACAAATTCAGCAATCTTGAGGCCCCCAACAAATCATGAGGCCCCCAACAAGACAAATTCAGCAGTCATGAGGCACATAAATAGACAGCATTTCACATAAATAGGCAGAATGCCCCCTTAATATGGTAGCATAATACCATAATAACACTCAATCTGACAGCAGTGGTTCCCCAAAAATAGGTAGCCCCAGGTCTATAGGTGTCCCCATAATAGGTGGCCAGCGGTATAGATGTGCCCAGAACTGGTAGCCAGGGGTAGAGATGTCCCCAGAACAGGTAGGCAGGGGTATATGTGCCCAGTATATGTAGCCAGAGGTATAGATGACCCCAGTATATGTAGTCAGGGGTATATGTGCCAGTATATGTAGCCAGGGGTATATGTGCCCAGTATATGTAGTCAAGGGTATATGTGCCCAGTATATGTAGTCAAGGGTATATGTGCCCAGTATATGTAGCCAGAGGTATATGTGCCCAGTATATGTAGGCAGGGGTATATGTGCGAGAAATGGAGCGCGCCATAGCGCATTAATCGTAAAAGGTTGTTTATTAAAAATTAAAAGTTATACTTACAAACACAATTTGTGTAATTCACTTGTCAACGGACAGCCAACCGCTTATCTCAACAGGGGAGGATGCCGCGCTGTGGCCAGCAGCGCGAGTCCCGATCGTCTGGGCTCCACCGCTGTGAGGTGGGCGTGGCTGTTATTCAGTAGGCGTGTGACGTCATTACGCGTTTCGGCGCGCTGCGCCTTCGTCAGATGGCGTCACACGCGTACAGACGTACACTTATAGTGTTTCCCTGTATTGTTGCCATGGTGACGGAAGGGGAAGCTTTAATAAGCTTTATTAGACTAACATTTGCGTGCCACGCGGCATAATTGCGGAAGTTGATGCGGAAAATTGTATGCGTGCCATGCGGCAATTATGCGGCAAAGTTCTATGTGGGCAGAACCACTAGACCACTGAGGCAAAGATTAGGGGAACATAAGAGGAACATACTGGATGGGGTGGAAAAACACAGTGTACCTCGCCACTTCAAAGAATTTCATAATAGCAGTGTGGATTCCCTTCAAATTGTGGGCCTTGAACTGATTCCAAAGACTTTGTTACAAGGACAGGGATTCAGGAGACTGTGTGAGAGGGAAACCTTTTGGATATTCAAATTGGACGCCCTGAGTCCAAAGGGCCTCAATGAGGGATTAGAAATATCAACATATTTGTGACATGATAACTGATGTTTAAAGGTTTAAGCTGTGCCTAGTATGTGGTTTGAGATATTGATTCGATTTTTCTCTCTTCCTCCCTCCAGCTTCCCCCTAGTAGCAGCCCCAAACACTAGATGAGGGCGGTGAGTACACTGTATAACAGGTCTATGTCCATAGCAGGTCTCTTGTTTCCTCTTCCAAAAGGTTGTTTCAAACCCAAGAACCTATGGCCAATTTATAAATTTATTCTATAAACAATAAGTCCCCTTCCCCCCCCCCCCCACAATTTTTTTCCCTTCCTTTCCCTTCCCCCCCTCTTCCCCCCCCTCTCTCTTCCTTTTCCCCCTCCCCCTTCCCCCACCTCCACAGTTTTCAGTGACCCAGACCAATTGTGGTCCATTCTTTTACATGGGTATCAACCATTCCTCGATTTTAGTCCAGTTTAATTTTATGTTCAGGTTTATTTTTAAAAAAATATGCTTTTATAAGCACTGAAGAACCAATAATGGGTACTTGACAGATGGGATCATGGACTGTGATGACGTGATGAGTTTATTTGAATTCCCATATTGCCCATACCACGGTTGGTGTGTTTAACGGTTTGTTGTTTTTAGTAGAGTTTTTGTCAGAGTTTTTATTAGAGTTTTCTGAGTTTTTTGTGTTTTATTTGTCTTTTTGTATATGTATATCCATTGCTTATAAGTTTTAAAATATTGACAGATTTTTATAATGCTCAGTACATGAAGGGTAAAAAGTTTTAATTTATATGTGTGCCTTTAAATGCGGGGGATGATGCGCTGGTTAGCCGCATAAAACGTTTCCCCTATACAAGTTTCCGCATCAATGCCCATATAATTGCCGCATGGCACGCATACAATTTTCCGCATCAACTTCCGCAATTATGCCGCGTGGCACGCAAATGTTAGTCTAATAAAGCTTATTGAAGCTTCCCCTTCCGTCACCATGGCAACAATATAGGGAAACACTATAAGTGTACTCCTGTACGCGTGTGACGCCATCTGACGAAGGCGCAGCACGCCGAAATGCGTAATGACGTCACACGCCTACTGAATTCCAGCCACGCCCACCTCACAGCGAGACGGAGCCCAGACGATCGGGACTCGCGGCATCCTCCCCTGTTGAGATAAGCGGTTGGCTGTCCGCTGACAAGCGAATTACACAAATTGTGTTTATGAGTATAACTTTTAATTTTTAACCACTTCAGCCTACAGGGTTGAAATTTTTTTGCATCTGAGCAACTTTCACCTCCCATTAATTTGCTAATAACTTTATCACTACTCGGCACAATGAATGGATCTATATCTTGTTTTTTTCACCACCAATTAGGCTTTCTGTGGGTGATACATTTTGCTAAGAGCCACTTTACTGTAAATGCATTTTAACAGGAAGAATAAGAAAAAAACGGAAAAAATTCATTATTTCTCAGTTTTCAGCCATTATAGTTTTAAAATAATACATGCCTCCATAATTAAAACTCACGTATTGTATTTGCTCATATGTCCCGGGTATTACACCGTTACAATTATGTCCCTATCACAATGTATGGCGACAATATTTTATTTGGAAATAAAGGTGCATTTTTTCAATTTGCGTCCATCACTATTTAGAAGCCAATAATTTAATAAATCATATTGATATACTCCTTTGATATGCATATTTAAAAAGTTCAGACTCTTAGGTAACCTTTTAAGTTTTTTTTTTTTTTTTTTTATTATTGTAATTTTTTTTTTTTTTATTTAAACTTGTATGTGGGTATTTTTTGGTGTGGGAGGTAAACAGGGGTTTTTTAATGTAATCAAATGTATTTATTTAACACAAAGTGTGTTTTTGGTGTAATTTGCTATTTGGCCACAAGATGGCCACAGTCAAAAAGTCCTGGGAGCGATCGATCTCGCTCACAGGCAGAAGAAAGGAGACCAGTGCTCAGAAAAGCCGCAGCGTCTGAAGAGACGCTGTCGGCTTTTCTCTGGGGGGGTCCGATCAGCGAAAGGGATTTATAATCCCTTTCACTGATCGGTGGGCTAACGGCCAGCAGCGGGGGCGTGCACGGGGGCGCGCACGGGGGGGCCTGTGGGAGCGTGCGCAACCCGCGGGAGTGCGCGCAGCCTAACTGGACGAAAATTTTCATCCAGTTAGGCTGAAGTGGTTAATAAACAACCTTTTACGATTAATACGCTATGGCGCGCTCCATTTCTCTTTGATTGTTTTACCAAGTTACCCTATTATGGAGTGTCGCAGTGCATGACATCATAAGAGGAGTACATCTCTAATTGGTTACCCAGGATCAGGAGCGCAAAATACCTTTCTTTGTGTTAGGGGTATATGTGCCCAGTATATATAGTCAGGGGTATATGTGCCCAGTATACATAGTCAGGGGGATATGTGCCCAGTATATGTAGTCAGGTGTATATGTCCCAGTATATGTAGGCAGGTGTATATGTCCCAGTATATGTAGGCAGGTGTATATGTCCCAGTATATGTAGGCAGGGGTATATGTGCCCAGTATATGTAGGCAGGGGTATATGTGCCAGTATATGTAGGCAGGGGTATATGTGCCCAGTATATGTAGGCAGGGGTATATGTGCCCAGTATATATAGAAAGGGGTATATGTGCCCAGTATATGTAGTCAGGGGTATATGTGCCCAGTATATGTAGGCAGAGGTATATGTGCCCAGTATATGTAGCCAGGGGTATATGTGCCCAGTATATGTAGGCAGGGGTATATGTGCCTAGTATATGTAGGCAGGGGTATATGTGCCCAGTATATGTAGGCAGGGGTATATGTGCCCAGTATATGTAGTCAGGGGTATATGTGCCCAGTATATGTAGTCAGGGGTATATGTGCCCAGTATATGTAGGCAGGGGTAAATGTGCCCAGTATATGTAGTCAGGGGTATATGTGCCCAGTATATGTAGGCAGGGGTATATGTGCCCAGTATATGTAGGCAGGGGTATATGTCCCCAGAATAAGTAGCCAGGTGTATATGTCCCAGTATATGTAGGCAGGGGTATATGTCCCCAGAAAAAGTAGCCAGGTGTGCCCCAGCAGGAGGGGAGCAGCGCAGAGAAGAGGGAAAGCTATGTGCGGACAGCGGGGAAGGGCGGATGTCTCCCCCCCTTCCCTCACCTTAGGGGGCTCTCCCTCCCTCGCTCTCCCCTCCGGAGTCCGGAACGAAGTGTGCAGCGGCTGGGCAGTGGGCGGAACTTACCTCGTCTCGTTGCAGGCGTCGGATGGATTATCCGCTACTCTGGTCTGGTCCAGACCAGAGTGCGGCACCAGAACTTCCGGCGCAGGAGTGAGACGAGGTAAGTCCCGCCCGCTGCCCAGCCGCTGCACACTTCGTTCCGGACTCCGGAGGGGAGAGCAAGGGAGGGAAAGACCCCTAAGGTGAGGGAAGGGGGCGGAGACGACCGCCCTTCCCCACTGTGCCCATAGCTTTCCCTCTTCTCTGCGCTGCTCCCCTCCTGCTGGCTGCACGGGCGTGCGGCTGGGGGGGGGGGGCATCGGGTGGCCAGGGTCGGGCAGATGCCCGGTTTTGCCATATGTGCGGACGCCCATGCCTGTGTGTGAGAAATATCTCTGTAAATGACAATTTTTTCACACTAAATTGTCATTTACAGAGATATCTCTCACACCCAGCATGGGTATGTGTGGAAAGACACCCCAAAACACATTGTACTACTACTCCTGAGAATGGCAATACCACATGTGACACTTTTTTGCAGGCTAGCTGCGCAAACTTGCCCAAAGTCCAATGAGCACCTTTAGGCTTTACAGGGGTGCTCACAATTTAGGAACCACCAAACAATGCCAGGACAGTAAAAACACCCCAGAAATGACCCCATTTGGAAAGAAGAGACCCCAAGGTATTCCACGAGGGGCATAGTGAGTTTATATAAAATTTTATTTTTTGTCACAAGTTAGCGGATAATGACACTTTGTGAGAAAAAAAATCCATTTCTGCTAACTTGTGACAAAAAATAAAATCTTCTATGAACTCACCATGCCCCTCAGCGAATACCTTGGAATGTCTTCTTTCCAAAATGGGGTCACTTGTGGGGTCTGTCCTGGCATTTTAGTGTCTCCGCAATAATTACATGTATGGCCAGTATTAGGAGTTTCTGCTATACTCCTTATATTGGGCATACGGGTGATGCACTTTTTTTTCCATAAAAGGAAAAATGAACGGCAAAGATTCTAGCATTCGCATTGATCAATGTGGATGAAAAAATATCTGCCGAAATATGTGAAAAAAGAGGGGAGCATGGCGTTTGCCAGGACATAGGAGCACCGCCCACAACATTTTCCAAACCCACTTTGCTCCTTTGCCCTGGCAAACACGATTAATCCATTCACATCGATCGATGTGGATGAAAAAACCTTTGCCAGGTTTGACACAAAGTGCTTGCCAAAGCATAGGAACTCCAACACCGCCCCTCAGCTCATATGCCTTGGCAAACGTATCTTACTGCGGAGGAGAAATCTCATCCTGCAGCGCTGCATGCACTGACTTGTGTGTAATCTGACAGACGCGCAATGCTTCTGTCTGGATGCACCATCAGTGCTGCAGCTGGTTGGTCGATCAGTCGTTTGCTCGGTCGACCTGGAAGGGTAAAGGATGGAAAAAGAGAGAGAGAGGGAAAAAAAATACAAAAAGAAAAACAAGCAAGCAGCAATGCAAGAAATTCATTAACATTAACTTTCAAACTTTTTTTAAACCTTTTTAACCAAACAATAAGATTTGGAACTTAACTTTTTTGCTTACCTGTTTGTTTTTTTTACTTACTTACCTTCCGAGGACAAACTTCTCCTTCCCCATGGGACAGTGTGGAAAGTGCAAAATGCACAGAGATATGGCGAAGTACACTATGCACTTTGTCCCAAGAGGAAGGAGAGGTTTCTGGCAGCCCTGTGTATTTGGGTCTCTCCAAAGCTGATTTGTGGTTTCACACTGCATATTGGCGTATCCGGTGGGTCGCGCCCGCCGCACCGCCAGACCTTCAGGGAATACTGTGTTAGTACATGGTATTCCCTGTCTGGCATTCGGGTAAGTAACCTTTGCGTCGCCATCCGGCCGACGCAAATTGCCACAGGAGCCGCGCAGTAGCGTAGCTAAGCACTAGCATTAAAGTGTACCCGAGGTGACATGTGACATGATGAGATAAACATGTGTATGTACAGTACTAAACATATTAATAACCAGGGTGTTTTACTTGTTTTATTTTGCTGCCTGAAATATTTAATTTTTAAGGCATGGAAGTGACAGCTTCTGTCTTGTCAGCACCTTGTCAGGAATATAGTAAACATCACTGATAAGCAAATTACAACCATAAAAGTTTTTTGTGGCAAAATACATTTTCTACATATTTCTGAGAGCAGATGGAGAGAGAAAGGGTTAATATAGTTCATGTATTTTCATTTAGGGACACTTAATAGACTGCAACTGAGCAGAGACAACAAAACATTAAATCTACTTTCTAAATGTTTAAATATAAAATAAAATCCTGGGATGTCTTAAAAAGTCATTTTTAGGAGTAGGAGGATAAATATAATTGTTTATCTCGTCAGTTTATTTTCACCTCGGGTTCACTTTAAGTCACACACTTCCGGCGTAGTGGGGACCGCAGAGTGGGACTTTTGCTAGGCAATTTACCGCATTGCATCGCGCCAGTGTGAACGAGCCTTTAGAGACCTTTGTGTGCCTACTCTGTGTCTCGCGTTCCCTACTCTAATAGCATACCTGCTCATGGTAGTTCTCGAAACACTCCCCTACGCATGGGGCAGGCTCGTCAGGACAGTAGGGACAATAAAAAGTGGTGTCACGCCTTATTCCAGCCCTGCTGCAGACATGACAACGTTTTCTTGGGGAATGATGAGATGGGGTACCTGGAAAGACATACGGGTAGTGTATTTCATGTAGCTGGCTAACTACATTTTGGGGTTGGGCCACGGCTCCTTCTGGATAGAGAAATTCCGAAATGATCTCTTCCTGGAATTTAAGGAAGGATCCTTTAGTTCTCCCAGCCTTACTGTAGAGAAGAAACCTGTTGTACATTGCCAACTGAATCAAATACACAGACACTTTCTTATACCAACGTCTGGTTCTGCGGGAAACCAAATAGGGAGCCAACATCTGGTCGTCGAAATCCACCCCTCCAATGTTAAGGTTATATTCGTGGACGGCGAGGGGTTTTTCAACAACCTCAGTTGCTCGCTGAATTTGGACTGTCGTGTCTGCGTGAATGGTGGACAAAAAGTAAACATTCCTCTTGTCCTTCCATTTCACCGCGAGCAAGTTTTCATTACACAAGGCAGCCCTCTCCCCCCGTGCAAGTCGGGTACTAGTGAGCCGGTGGGGGAAGCCCCGGCGACTAGGCCGCATGGTGCCACAGCACCGAATTCCGAGTAGCTGTAAATGCTTATAGAGGACCACGCTTGTGTAGTAATTATCCATGTAAAGATGGTACCCCTTCTGGAACAAGGGTGACACCGAGTCCCAAACAATCTTGCCACTGCTCCCCAGGTAGTCAGGGCATCCGACCAGCTCTAATTTTGAGTCTTTTCCCTCATAGACCCTAAAACGATATGTATAGCCCTGTGACCCTGTCACAGAGCTTATACAGCTTGACCCCATACCGGACGCGCTTTCTTGGAAAGTACTGCTTAATGCCAAGGCGACTGGTAAAATGTACAAGGGACTCGTCTATGCAGATGTTCTGTTCAGGGGTGTAAGCATCTGCAAATTTGGATGACAGGTGGTCTATGAGGGGCCGAATTTTGTGGAGCCGGTCATAGTCAGGGTGGTCTCTTTGATGACAGGTTGTATTATCGTTGAAGTGCAGGAAGCGCAGGATGTCCTCAAAACGTGCCCTGGACATGGCAGCAGAGTACATGGGCATGTGATGTATTGGGTGCGTAGACCAATAGGACCGCAATACCTTTTTTTTAGTTAGACCCATGTTGAGGAGAAGGCCCAAAAAGATTTAAAATTCTGAAACTGTGACTGGTTTCCACCGAAACGGCTGGGCATGGAAGCTGCTTGGATGGGCGGTGATAAATTGTGTGGCCTTACGCTTGGTCTCTGCCACGACTAAGTCGTAGAGATCCACGGTGAAGATCAGATGAAAAGCGTCTAGGGCTGATCCTAGATGATCTGTCTCCACCTGGACTCCAGACTGGGCGGTGAAAGGGGGCACTATGGGTGTGGCGGAACCAGGGGGTTGCCAATCGGGATTTGCCAGCACCTCTGGGAGTGTAGGGGTTCTACGGGCCCGTGTTCCTGGTGGCTGCGACCGGGGTCTTACTGCACGTGCCACTGAACCAGTTTCAACTGCCATGCTGGTGTTCGCCACTTCACCAGGGTCTACGGCAGTACTGGTTCCAAGTCCAGGATGTGCTGCACTGCCGGTGCATGCCTCTCCATGAAAACCTGGATCAGCGCTAGCTCCACTCTGCTGCCCTTGAGGTTGATCCTGCACCACCTGCGGTTCACTGACATGGTGTGAGGAAACGCGGAAAAGCCGCCGCAAGTACTCAGAGTGAGGCGGCTGTTTCCGCGTCTAACATGGCGGCGCAACGCGAAGAAACCGCCGCATGCCGCATGGGCAGAGCGGTGGAGTCCGCATTGGATTGTGCACATGAGAATGCCACTGACAATATGGTTGGACGTGGGGAAGCCGCTGCTTGCTCGGAAAGCGGTGCGGCGGTCCCCGCCCCCAAACCAGCGGATACATTGCAAAACATGTCTGGTGTGGCTGGGACTGATAGTCCACACAGGTTCAGAAGGACGCACGCGTGCGCTGAGAGGCAGAGCTTATATGACAGCCAGAAGAGAGTCAGCTGACCAGGCCGGTCAGCTGACATATTCACCAGTTCCTATTGGTCCAGCACTTAGGGGAGGCGCTGGAGAGCGCTATAGTATATATACTGGGTGCTGGTCATTTCTCTGGTGTCTGGCGTTGCGATCACTACATGGTAGCACTCAGACCCTGTCAGTATCTGTGTTATCTAGTCAGTTTCCAAGGTGTTGATGATCATGGAGCTCACACCTTAGTCTAGGAATTCTGTTATTATCTGTACTATTATTTAGTCAGTTTCCAAGGTGTTGATGACCAGGGAGCTCACACCTTAGCTTAGGCATTGTTGATTATTTGTTATGACCTTCTGCTTCCCTGACTATCCTTCTGGTCTCTGATTTTGTACCTTTGCCATTCTGATACTCTGTTGCCAAACTCTGCTTGCCTTTAGACTCTGCATCTGTCTCCTGATTCTGTACTTTATCTGTCTGTGTGTTAACGACCTGGCCTGCCCGACCTCGAGAACTATCTTCCCTGTTAGAGATAGTTCACAGAGCTGTCAGTGACAATCCTCATTGGTGTCACTCACGTTCTGTCCTTCCCACTCTCGGCTTGACTCCTCCCCCGGGAGAGTCCAGGCTAACGGAAGGAACTTGTATATGTGCAGTACTCCTTACTGCTTCTGTACCTACTCCTGAGGTGCAGTCCTCAAAGTATTACTGTTGCACCAAACACTCACTTGTCACTCAGGTGTCCAGAGGTTAGAGATATATCTGATTATCGGTGATACTGCAGATCATCAATAATCTGGTATATATCTGCATTCTCGGTGATACTGCAGATCACCGGTAATCAGACCCTCTCTGTCTTACACCGATCGTTACACATGGGGTGCGGTATGCCTGGCGCTAGCAGGAACCACAACCTCGTCATCTTCGCTATCAGTTAGTGAGCCACTGCTATCTATAGGTTCATATTCTGACCCGGATGATTCGTCGGATAAGAAGTCCCAATCACTCTCATCCGACTGAGCTATAATCTTATAGGCCTCTTCAGCGGAATACCCTTTTCTTGCCATGGTGGACTGCTAAATTTAGGGGGTATTCCTCTGAGACTACCCAGGAAAGAGAGCACACCTACCTAGCAAAAAGGAGTGCTTGTGAACTAAAAAGCTGAGGTTGCTCAGTTTTGATAAAAAAAAAAAAATCAAATCTTTAGAGCGCCGCAGCTAATGTGTAGTGTTTTTGCAGTGATCAGAAAAAAACAATTTCTGTCACTGCGGTGGGGCAAACGATCAGGCCTGATCGGGCAAACACTGCGTTTTTAGCGGAGCCTACTCCATGGTGACCCTAACGTACTTATATAGATCTGACTGCGATCAGTACTGATCACTTACAGATACTACATAGTGACAATGCTGATTAGCGACAGTGATGACGCTAATCAGCAACTAATTAGTGACTGCGGTGTAGTGGGCTGGGCGCTAACTAGCTAACAAAGGGGCCTAGCTAACTCACTGGCCAAAAAACAGTGCACAGGCAATAGATGTCACTCAGACCTCGATCAGAGCTGTGACAGGCGACCAGATATCAATCACAGTGCCGCTGTCAGATGCCAACCAATGTAAACAGCAATTGAAATCACAGGGCAATCACAGATGATCAAAAACCAATCACAATGCAATCAATGAATCAATCAATCAGATGTCAAAAAACTGCACAGGCAATAGATGTCACTCACATGTCAATCAGACCTCGATCAGAGCTGTGACAGGCGACCAGATGACACTCAGACCTCAGTCAGACGCCTTGGCAGGGCCAGTGAGGGGGTTAGTGAGGGTGATCAGCGGCGATCGGCGGGGAGCTGGAGCAGGATCAGTGTGTCTGTGTAACGAGCAGGGCTGCCGTCCTCTCTCCTGGTGGTCCCGGAACGCTGTGACCTGGAGAGGAGGAGGCAGCCAGTATAATACACGTTGTTTACATAACAACATGTATTATATGCTTAGGATAGGGCTGTGTGAAAGATCACAGCCCGTCGGCGCTGCTAATTGGCCGGCGGGCTGATGACACAGGGGGCTGCACAGCATGCCAGGTGATGCGCGCGCAAGCGTGCATCCGATTTCCGGCAAAACAGCGCTCCAGGACCTGATGCCAATTGGTGTAAGGCGGTCCTGGAGCTGCCGCCGCGACCACGCCCATTGGCGTGGGGCGGTCATCAAGTAGTTAATAATACTGCAATGCCAAAGACAATGGGCCAGATGTGCATTGGGAGCAAGGCACTTGAGACATGAGTGGGAAGTAGATAAATGCATTTTAAAGGAATGATCCGGTGAGATTTATGCTTAATGGTATTGCTTAAAGAGAACCCGAGGTGTGTTTAAAGAATGTTATCTGCATACAGAGGCTGGATCTGCCTATACAGCCCAGCCTCTGTTGCAATCCCAAACCCCACTAAGGTCCCCCTGCACTCTGCAATCCCTCATAAATCACAGCCATGCTGTGAGGCTGTGTTTACATCTGTAGTGTCAGTCTCAGCTGCTCCCCCGCCTCCTGCATAGCTCCGGTCCCTGCCCCCGTCCCTTCCCTCCAATCAGCAGGGAGGGAAGGGATGCAGGCGGGAACCGGAGTTCTGCAGGAGGCGGGGAGAGCAGCAGACTGACACTATAGAGATAAACACAGCCAGCTCTGACAAGCTGTTTGTCAGCAGCGTGGCTGTGATTTATGAGGGATTGCAGAGTGCAGGGGGACCTTAGGGGGGTTTGGGATAGCAACAGAGGCTGGGCTGTATAGGCAGATCCAGGCTCTGTATGCAGATAATATTCTTCAAACCCACCTCGGGTTCTCTTTAAGAAACATCTCTCGATAGGAGGAGGAAGAAATAGCCTGGCAAGAAAAGGTTAAGCTCTTAACCAGACTAGGTAATCCTAAATGTGGAAAGTGATCCAGCCATTTAGCTATATTAATCTTTTTCTGCTGATAATCGAGGGTGGGGTGTAAAAAATTGTAATAAGCAGTAACAGCTTTATTAAGGTGTATTAGGCACCAGAAGGAATGTGTCAAGTGCATTGGACCAATCAAAATCTGACAATCTCCCAATTATCTGGGTAGCGTTTGATTTAAAGGGGAACTGAAGAGAGAGGTATATGGAGGCTGTCATGTTTATTTCCTTTTAATCAATACCAGTTGCCTGGCAGCCCTGCTGGTCTATTTCTCTGCAGTAGTATCTGATTAAAACCAGAAACAAGCATGCAGCTAGTCTTGCCAGATCAGACTTATAAGTCTGAACCACTGAAACACCTGATCTGCTGCATGCTTGTTCAGGGGCTATGGCTAATAGTATTAGAGGCAGAGGATCAGCAGGGCTGCCAGGCAACTGGTATTGTCCAAAAGGAAATAAACATGACAGCCTCCATATACATCTCTCTTCAGTTCCCCTTTAAATTGAATAATTTCCAAAGGGGACAATCTCATAACTGGAAATCGTTCCAGTAAGAGATGGATAGGTAAAAGTGAACGAGTAGGAAGATCAAGGCAATCTCTAATAGATTTCAGTCCTGCCTCATGCCAAAGCGTAAAGGTTCTGGAATCAATTGAGAGGAGAAAATCTGGGTTTTTCCTAAAGCTACATACACACGGGGGACAATTGTCCCCCGTTGCATGCGCGCACGCGAACAGGGAGCGACAGCTCCATGCCGGCGACAGCTGTCCACACGTCTCGCCAGAAAGGCAGAGACGCGGCGGAAGCTGTTTGTGAATGGAGCATCCCCCGGCTGGATGCTCCATTCACACGCGTAGGTCTCCTGTCGCTAGCCCGCGTACTTACGCGGGACTAGCAACAGTTCCGAACATGTCAATCGCCTGGCGACAGCTCCGACGGGCGACGGTTCGGGGCGCGCGCGTGATACACACGGGCGACCTGTCGCGGCAACATGCGCGTGCCACGTGGTTGCGGCGACGGCCGTACCCCGTGTGTATGCGCCTTAAAAGGTAAGAAAAGTGAAGAGTGAGCATTAATGTTATGGGAACTGTGCAGAGAGAGCCATAGTTGCCAGATGGAGAAGAGGAGGGGATTATCTCGAATGCTATCTGGCAGGCATTCCCTGTGTGTGTGGAGCATGGCTATTAAAGAGACTCTGTAACAAAATGTTCAGCCTTAGTTCTTCTATCCTATAAGTTCCTTTGCCTGTTCTAATGTGCTCTGGCTTACTGCAGCCTTTCCTAATTGCACAGTGGCTGTGTTATCTCTGTTATATGATCTAATCTGTTTTCTTCAGTCGGCTCTGTTGGGCAAAGGCTGGAATGTGTGGAATGTGCAGGGCTGCTTGTGATTGGATAGAAGCGATACACACCCTCTGCAGGCTCTGTATGACTCACACACTCTGCTTATGTGAGCCTATCACAAGCTGGTTAGTTTGTTTGTAAACACTGACTAAAACTGTTAATTACAAGCCAGGATTGCAGCAGAGAGTGGCAGAAACAGCACAGAGGGGCCCAGGAGAACATAATGAATAGAATTATATGCTTTTTGCTGTAAAAATTTTAGAGTACAGATTCTCTTTAAATCTATCCCCGGACAAAGGTTTTGATCTAGCATCGTGTTAGTATGAATGGAAGAGGAGTGCAACCAATCTTTAAGGATTCGTAGCAATGCCACCTTATTGTAATTCTCTATTATCGGAAAATTAAATCCAGCGTTACATTTACATTGTTGAAGAGTAGACCTTCTAATTCTAGCACATTTGTTAGCCCAGATGAAGCCAGCTAGTAGCTTGTATATGTCTCGAAGATCCCTATGGGGAACAAGGAAAGGGAGGATCTGAAGGGGGAAAAACAATTTGGGGAAAATGACCATCTTTACTATATGAATTAAAAAAGTAAAAGCTGTCTCCAAGAATGAAGATATTGGCAATAATGGGATAGAAATTGAATGAGTAGAGATGGTGGTAAGACTTCGGAAGTTTAATTCCCAAATAAGTTAGGTCTGTTTTGGCCCAAAGAAAAGGCATATTTTTACCCCAGAAAGGCCTAGTTTGTTTGGAAAGGTACAAGGCTGTAGATTTGTCCTGATTAATAGTATATCCAGAAACCTCACTGTATTGTTTTATTAGGGCCATGATATCAGGAATAGCCTGTTTAGGATTCACTATATATAGCAGAAGGTCATCTGCGAAAGCTGTTAATTTGGTCTCCACCTGTCCTATTTGAATGCCTCTAAAAGAGGGAATTTGATCGAGCAATCTGAGGAAAAGGTCGAGGGCTAAGTTAAACATAAATGGCGAGAGGGGGCACCCTTGTCGAGTTCCCCCTCCATGCGGATAGAACCAGATAGCTGGTAATTTACAACGATCGAGGTGCATGGGGCAGAACAGATCCAATGGACAAATCTAATGAAAACATCTCCAAATGCTCTTTTCATCATAATGGAGTTAAGAGCAGGCCAGGCAATCTTGTCAAAAGCCTTTTCTGCATCAAGGCTAAGTAGAGGGGCCTTTGAGTTTTTAGCATGAATTGTAGCGGCAATAGCTGTCCTAATACCAACCGTAATATAGCGACCTCTCGTGAAACCTAGTTGCGTAGGAGTGAAAATATGTGGAAGGATTTGGCTAAGTCTATTTTCCATTATCTTGGCAAGGATTTTGTCATCTACGTTGAGAAGTGCAATTGGTCTATAGGAAGCAATATTCTCAGGAGATTTCCCAGGCTTCAAAATTAGTGAAGTAATTGCATCAATGAAGTATGGGATTGAAGGACCATCAGATAGTATTTCATTAAATATATCTAAAAGAGTTGGGGCAATTGATGATAATAAAAGTTTATAAAACTCTATGGGATTGCTGTTGGGTCCAGGCGACTTATGGTAGGCCATTGATTTAATAGCAAACTCCACTTCCGCCAAAGAGATGGAGGAGTTAAGAGTTTCTTTCTGGTCTTGTGATAGCTTCGACAAATTGGATTGATCTAGCAAATGCTGAAGCAAAGTGGAATTTGAGGGATCAACTTGATATAAATTGGTGTAAAAATTCTCAATATGTTCAATCAAATCCTTTGAGGTAGTAATAATGCGCCAGTCTTAGGATCTTTTAGGACAAGTATTCTGGATTTTGAATTTGGGGTTTTCACCATCTTAGCCAATAAAGCTTGTGGTCTATTACCCCATCGATAGAACTTGTTTTGACCAAGTGCACTTCTTTTGGGCATGGATTGTCATGTATGAATTCAGAGCAGAGACTGCTTCAGTCCAGTCTTTCCGCTTTGGCTGGGAGGCATCTGTCCTGCAATTAGTGTAAATCGATGCCACCAAATTATGTAGATCACAATATTGCTTGTTGTTAGCTCTGCTTCTAAGCATACTAACAAAAGAAATGATGTGACAACTTATGACTGTTTTAGCAGCATTCCAAAAGGAAGGGGGGGGGGGGGAGGTCAATGTGCTCAATGGTGTCATTGATATAGTTTTCCCAAGTTGAATGGAGAAAATCACTAGATTTTTGGGATTTGATAAGGTATGAGGGAAATCTCCAGGTCCTAGTTGTGGTAAAAGGGGTTTTTAATCGCAGGTCTAGTAGGAGAGGGGCATGATCAGTAATGGCAATTGGTTTAATTTGCACATCTAAGACCTCTGGAAGGAGGTGATCTACCAGAAAGATATAGTCAATTCTAGATAAAGTTTTGTGGGCTGCTGACAGACAAATACATTCTTGGGCAGATGGGTTCAGGGCTCTACAGGGATCAATCAGAGCTAATTTATCTTGAAGCATAGAGATAATGAAATTAGTGCTCAAATTTGGATAATCGTTCTCCAAAAGTTGCTTTTGATAAGCAGGAATAAAAAGTGTGATTTGGACCATTAGGAGCATAGATATTAACAAACGTATATGTTACACCAGAGATTTCAAGCTGGATCAGAAGAAATCTGCTGTCGTCATGAACATCAATGCTTTTGATTTGATATTATAAAGATTTCCCCAGGAGAACCATGACCCCACATTGCTTTTTAGATTAAGTAGAGGCATATTGCTACTGTATCCAAGAATCCCTCAAAATTGCAAGATCCCCCTCCCTCCAATGCATCTCCTGCAAAAAGACCAAGTCTGGTTTCAAAGATTTGAGATGACTCAACACTTTTCTACTTTTAACAGGATGATTAAGTCCACCTACATTCCAAGAGTCGCATCGGAAGGACGAGACAGACCTGGATGACGTGTATATTGAATCGGTAGATTACGTCATAGGTAAATACAGTTAAGTAAAAGTAGAAAGAGTTCAAATGTAGACAAAAGTGAGGGGCGTCCCAGCAGCACCCCATACACGTGATCCAGAAGGTGAATTGCCTTCCCTGCCGGGGGGTTAAGTAGTTCCCCCACAAACTTAAAAAAAGAACATGAGAACATGCAATTGTGAAATAAACAGTTCCTCATCAAATTTTTGAATTTTTCATCAACCACTGAGTTTCCCACAAGGGGAAACATTCAAACAAATAAAATAGAATAAGTCAACATCGTAGAAAAAGAAAAAAAATATGCATAGTGGCTGTATAAGTGGCATTATTACAAAGGGAATCATAGCAGTTAAGTTACTTCATCACCAGAAATCAGTTGCCGCAATTAAGATAATGCCGTTTTGGGATTGTCAAATACCTGTGTTTCCCCATTATAGGTGAACCGTAATTTGGTGGGATAGAGGAAAGCAAACCTAATTGCTTTATCCAAGAGTAATTTGCACACAGGAGCAAACTTTCGTTGTTTCTGGGAGACTTGTGCAGAAAAATCTTGAAAAATTAGTATTTTATTTCCATCTATGGAGAGGCCACCGCCTCTCCTGAATGCCTGCAAAACTGCTTCTTTGTCTGTGTAGTGGAAGTATTTGGCAATCACCGGTCTGGGTCGTTGCAGGTTTCGCTGTGTTTCTGGACCCAGCGTATGAGCTCGCTCAATCTTTCTGCTAGTGCAGGGTTCTAAGTCAAGGGCTGACATAAGATAATTTGTTAGGAATTTGACCAGATCTGCAGTCATATAAGATTCTGGTATGCCTATGAATCTAAGTTTTGACCTATGTGATCTATATTCTAGATTTTCCTTTTTTTCTAGTGAAGTAGAAATGGTACCAGATTGCGTTACGATGGTATGCTTTTGAGAATTTACCTGATCTTCCAAATCGCTAACCCTTTGCTCCAGCTCATTAATCCTACTTGAGTTAAATGTAATACTTTCCATGCAAAACTCTAGTTTTGATTCAAGAGTCGAATCTCTTATCAAAATGGGGCAAAAGAATTGCTGTAACTTCCTTTGCGACAGAAGCATTAGATTGTGATGTCGGTTGGGCCTTTTTTGGTGGTGTCCCCATCATCAGGCCAGTCCCGTTGAGGGCTCTGCCACGGGGATGTGGACGACTGAGACATAGCTTTAGGGGTGGCCTACGAATCCGGTTTGTTTTTAACCCTTTGAGATTGGCTCGGCAATGTTTTCTCAACAAACTTACCCATTTGTGACATGATGACATGAAGTTTTCAGTTCAAAGAGAAACAACAGGACATTTCAAAATACCAACAAAACCTAAGAAGAAAGTAGGAAATTAGCAGGCAACATGGAATATGCTGAATATAGATCAGAGGTGACAAAAACAAATTGTAACGATCGGTGTAACACAGAGAGGGTCTGATTACCGGTGATCTGCAGTATCACCAAGAATGCAGATATATACCAGATTATTGATGATCTGCAGTATCACCAATAATCAGATATATCTCTAACCTCTGGACACCTGAGTGATGAGAGTGTATTGGTGCAACAGTAATACTTTGAGGACCGCACCTGGATAACAGATGCTAGAGCAACTAGGAATATTGCTCAGCAGTAAGTTCCTTCCGTAGTCTGGACTCTCCACAGGGAGGAGTCAGACTAAAGTGTGGGAAGGACAGAACGTGAGTGACACCAGTGAGGGCGTGTCACTGACAGATCTGTGAACTATCTCTTAACAGGAGAGATAGTTCTCGAGGTCGGGCAAGCCAGGTCGTTAACATACAGACAGATAAGGTACAGAGACAGGAGGCAGATGCGGAGTCTAAAGGCAAGCAGAGTTTGGCAACAGAGTATCAGAATGACAAAGTACAAAATCAGAGATCAGAAGAACAGTCAGGGAAGCAGAAGGTCACAACAAATAATCAACAATGCCTAAGCTAAGGTGTGAGTTCCTTGGTCATCAACACCTTGGAAACTGATCTAGAATATAACACAGATAATAACAGAATTCCTAGACTAAGGTGTGAGCTCCTTGATCATCAACACCTTGGAAACTGACTAGATAAACACAGATACTGACAAGGTCTGAGTGCTACCACGTAGTGATCGCAACGCCAGACACCAGAGAAATGACCAACACCCAGTATATATACTCAAGCGCTCTCCAGCGCCTCCCCTAAGTGCTGGACCAATGAGAACTGGCAAAACTGTCAGCTGACCGGCTTGGTCAGCTGACTCTCGTCTGACTGTCATATAAGCTCTGCCTCTGAGCGCGCGCGCGCGTCCTTCTGAACCTGTGTGGACTATCAGTCCCAGCCAAACCAGACATGTTTTGCAATGTATCTGCCGGTTCGAGCGCGGGGCCAGCCGCACCGCCATTCAAGCATGCGGCGGTTTCTACGCGTTCAGCCACTGTGTTAGTAGTAGGCCTATGCGTACAGCCAGCCGCGTCGGACGCGGACTCCACCGCCTTGTCAGCTGGGCATGCGGCGGTTTCTTCGCGTTCCGCCCGGCTGGTGGACGCGTGCCTACGCACGCCAGAAGCCATGTTAGATGCGGAATCAGCCGCCTCACTCTGAGTACTTGCGGCGGCTCTTCCGTGTTTTCTCACAGTACCCCCCCCCCCCCCCCCCTGAGGAGTGAACTCCGGACAGCTCCTACCGGGTTTCTCAGGATACAAAGCGTGAAATTCACTTCTCAATTTGTCCACATGCATGCGACATTCAGGTACCCATGTTCTCTCCTCAATACCATACCCTTTCCAGTGAACCAGATACTGTACTGAGTTCTGTACTATACGTGAGTCTAAAATCTTTTCTACTTCGTACTCAGGTTGGTCATCTACCATCACAGGAGGAGGAGGAGTGGCACCTACATGGACTGCTGGTTTAAGCAGGGACACATGGAATGATCTAACCCCACGCATGCTGGCAGGAAGATCAATGACATAAGTAACATTGTTGATCTTCCTGGTTACTGGAAAAGGACCCACAAATCTGGGACCCAACTTGGCCGAGGGTTGTTTCAGGGTCAGATGACGTGTGGACACCCAGACCAAATCTTCTGGTCGGAACTTCCACTCTAAAGAACGTCTTTTGTCAGCTTGACCTTTCTGACTTTGAAAAGCTCTTTCCAAATTATTCTTTACAATCTCCCAATTGTCCTTAAATGATTTTTGCCAAGCCTCCAGAGCTGGAAACGGAGTGGAAGCTACTGGCAATGGGGAGAACTTGGGCAACTTTCCAGTTACCACCTGAAATGGCGAAAATCCAGAGGAAATGCTTTTCAAATTATTGTGCGCAAATTCTGCGAATGGCAAGAACTTGACCCAATCATTTTGCGCATCCACAACATAACATCTCAAAAATTGCTCCAATGACTGATTTACTCGCTCAGTCTGACCATTGGTCTGTGGGTGGTAGCCCGACGAAAATGACAGTTCCATGCCCATTTGATGACAAAATGCCCTCCAAAATCTGGAAATAAATTGGACTCCCCGATCTGACGCTATGTTTTCCGGAATACCATGTAGCCGGAAAACGTGGATGATGAAAAGATCGGCCAGTTCCTGGGCCGAGGGGAGTCCTTTCAAGGGCACAAAATGGGCCATTTTGCTGAAACGGTCGACTACCACCCAAATGACCGACATGCCCTCAGACCTCGGAAGTTCCCCCACAAAATCCATGGACAATTGGGTCCACGGTTCACTCTGGGTGGGCAAGGGCTACAACGTTCCCACAGGTGCCAGACGGGAGGGTTTACTTTTTGCACATACAGCACACTCTCTTACATACTCCTTGCAGTCTGTTGCCAATGAAGGCCACCAAGCACACCTAGCAACTAGGTCCTGTGTTCTGGAGGCCCCAGGATGTCCAGCATTCTTGTGTGACTGGAACATCTGCAATACTTGGAGGCGAAAAGGCAGTGGCACAAACATGACCCCTTCAGGCTTTCCCTCAGGAACGTCCTGTTGGAACGGGCTCAAAGTCTCCCTCCAGTCTTCCCAAGTTTCTGTAGCAGCCAACACAACTTTCTGTGGAACAATAGTCTCTGGGTCTGAGGACTGTGCTGTCTCTGGCTCAAAACATCTGGACAGGGCATCTGCCTTAACGTTTTTACTACCAGGAGTGTACGTAATTATAAACCTAAATCTCGAGAAAAACAATGACCATCGAGCCTGACGGGGGCTTAATCTCTTAGCCCCCTCAATGTATTCCAAATTTTTATGATCCGTGTAAACCGTAATAGTATGTTCTGCTCCTTCTAGCCAATGACGCCATTCCTCAAAGGCCAATTTAATGGCTAGAAGTTCCCTGTTGCCTATATCGTAGTTTTTCTCTGCTGGTGAAAACCTACGAGAGAAATAGGCGCAGGGGTGCAATCTTCCCTGCAACCCAGAGCGCTGAGACAGCACAGCCCCTACTCCAACCTCTGAGGCGTCTACCTCAACAATGAAGGGATAAGAGGTGTCTACGTGCCTCAGAATGGGTGCCGAGCAAAACAACTTTTTCAAAGTGGAGAAAGCATCCAGAGCCTCAGGGGACCAGTGGTTAGTATCTGCCCCTTTTTTAGTGAGACTGGTAAGGGGTGCTATGACTGTAGAATACCCCTTTATGAACCTTCTATAGTAATTAGCAAATCCTAAGAACCTCTGAAGGGATTTCAGGCCTACTGGCTGGGGCCATTCTACAATGGCAGAGACTTTAGCAGGGTCCATAGAAAGACCCGAGGTGGAAATCATGTACCCCAAAAAGGCGACAGAAGTTTCCTCAAAAATGCATTTCTCCAATTTGGCGTAAAGCATGTTCAGTCTTAGCTTGTTCAGCACAAACTTGACGTGAGCCCTGTGCTCGGAGAGGTTGTTTGAGAAAATGAGTATATCATCTAGATACTAGAACAAATTTACCCAACACCTCCCTGAATACCTCATTAATTAGTTCTTGAAAAACGGCCGGGGCATTACACAACCCGAAGGGCATCACCAGGTACTCGTAATGCCCATCGGGTGTGTTAAAGGCCGTCTTCCATTCATCGCCCTTTCTAATTCGCACCAGGTTGTATGCACCCCGTAAATCCAACTTTGAGAAAATCTTAGCGTTAGTGACCTGCGTGAATAAATCGTCTATCAAAGGTAATGGATATCGATTTTTTACTGTAATCTTATTCAGACCCCGGTAATCAATGCACGGCCGAAGACCTCCGTCTTTTTTCTTAACAAAAAAGAAGCCTGCTCCAGCAGGTGACCGGAAAGGGCGAATGAACCCTTTAGCTAAGTTTTCACGGATGTACTCCTGCATGGCCAACTTTTCAGGCCCAGATAAATTGTAGAGATGACCTCTAGGGGGCATACAACCAGATCGGAGATCAATAGGACAGTCGAAAGGGTGATGTGGAGGTAACTTATCAGCGGCTTTGGGACAAAACACATCAGAGAACTCAGAATATTGTTCTGGTACTCCCTCCACATGAACCCTGGTCTGACCCAAAGTCACCTTCACTAAACAGTGATGAAAACAATGGGCTGACCAGCTCGTTAACTGACCAGTGGCCCAATTAATCTGAGGGGAGTGAAGGTGTAACCATGGCATGCCAAGGATGACTGTGGAGGTTGTCATATGTAATACAAAAAACTGCAATTTCTCTCTATGCAGCACCCCTATAGTGACTTCCACCTCTGGTGTCTGAGACAGAGGATGGTTACGTTGCAGGGGGGAATCATCCACTGCTGTAACCTGGATGGGTGGTTTTACCGGGGTGAGCGCAATACCTAATCTCTTAGCAAATTCGTAATCCATGAAATTAGCCGCTGAACCTGAATCAACGAAGGCCTCAGAGGCTTCAGATTTATTATCCCATGTAACCGTACACGGGAGAAGTAACCGTTTATCTTCTAGGGGTAAAAGTTGTACGCCTAGGGTATTACCCCCAACTATTCCTAGGCAATAGCGTTTCCCGACTTTTTAGGGCAATTCCGTACTCTATGACCCCACTCGGCACAATACAGACACAACTGCTCTGAAATCCTGCGTCTCCGCTCCACTTGAGACAATCTTGACCAGCCAATCTGCATTGGCTCGGGTGGAGGTGAAACGGGAGGAGGTGGAGTCACAGGAGGTGCAGCGTAGGACACCATCTTTACCTGATCTCTACCCCGGGTCTGCCTCTGATAGCGTAACCTACGATCAATCTTAATGGCCGAAGAAATGGCCTCATCGACGGTTTTAGGTTCAGGCTGACTTAACATAAGATCAGAGACCTCATCTGATAATCCTGATAGAAAACAGTCTAAAAAAGCATAGGTGCCCCACCTGGCTGAAACTGACCACCTCCTAAATTCAGCAGCATATTCCTCGACCGGACTCTTGCCTTGGCGTAACATCTTGAGCTTCCGCTCAGAGGTCGAGGCAATGTCTGGATCGTCGTAAATTATTGCCATGGCTTTAAAAAATTCATCTACCGAGGTTAAGGCTAGTGTTGGGCGAACAGTGCTCGCCACTGTTCGGGTTCTGCAGAACATCACCCTGTTCGGGTGATGTTCGAGTTCGACCGAACACCTGATGGTGTTCGGCCAAACCGTTCGGCCATATGGCCGAACTAAGAGCGCATGGCCGAACGTTCCCCGAACGTTCGGCTAGCGCTGTGATTGGCCGAACGGGTCACGTGGTTCGGGTAAATAAATACCCGATCCACGTCATTTCTCCGCCATTTGTCTGTGGGTTTAGCTTTGGGTAGGCAGGCAGGGTAGTTCTCTCTCCAGCCAGGCTAGCCAGGGTCCCCCCAGTCATTGTGTCGCTGCTGGGAACAGTAGTACACCGATCACCCACACTATATAGCATTGTGTTTACTGCCACTCTGTGTACACCGCTCACCCACCACTGTATAGCATTGTGTTTACTGCCACTCTGTGTCTCCGCTGGGAACAGTAGTACACCGCTCACCCGCCACTGTATAGCATTGTGCTCTGTGTCGCTGCTGGGAATAGTAGTACACCGCTCACCCACCACTGTATAGCATTGTGCTCTGTGTCGCTGCTGGGAACAATAGTACACCGCTCACCCACCACTGTATAGCATTGTGCTCTGTGTCGCTGCTGGGAATAGTAGTACACCGCTCACCCACCACTGTATAGCATTGTGCTCTGTGTCGCTGCTGAGAATAGTAGTACACCGCTCACCCACCACTGTATAGCATTGTGCTCTGTGTCGCTGCTGGGAATAGTAGTACACCGCTCATCCACCACTGTATAGCATTGTGCTCTGTGTCGCTGCTGAGAATAGTAGTACACCGCTCACCCACCACTGTATAGCATTGTGCTCTGTGTCGCTGCTGGGAATAGTAGTACACCGCTCACCCACCACTGTATAGCATTGTGCTCTGTGTCGCTGCTGTGAATAGTAGTACACCGCTCACCCACCACTGTATAGCATTGTGCTCTGTGTCGCTGCTGGGAATAGTAGTACACCGCTCACCCACCACTGTATAGCATTGTGCTCTGTGTCGCTGCTGGGAATAGTAGTAAACCGCTCACCCACCACTGTATAGCATTGTGCTCTGTGTCGCTGCTGGGAATAGTAGTACACCGCTCACCCACCACTGTATAGCATTGTGCTCTGTGTCGCTGCTGGGAACAGTAGTACATCGCTCACCCACCACTGTATAGCATTGTGCTCTGTGTCGCTGCTGGGAACAGTAGTACACCGCTCACCCACCACTGTATAGCATTGTGCTCTGTGTCGCTGTTGGGAATAGTAGTACACCGCTCACCCACCACTGTATAGCATTGTGCTCTGTGTCGCTGCTGGGAACAGTAGTACACCGCTCACCCACCACTGTATAGCATTGTGCTCTGTGTCGCTGCTGGGAACAGTAGTACATCGCTCACCCACCACTGTATAGCATTGTGCTCTGTGTCGCTGCTGGGAACAGTAGTACACCGCTCACCCACCACTGTATAGCATTGTGCTCTGTGTCGCTGTTGGGAATAGTAGTACACCGCTCACCCACCACTGTATAGCATTGTGCTCTGTGTCGCTGCTGGGAACAGTAGTACACCGCTCACCCACCACTGTATAGCATTGTGCTCTGTGTCGCTGCTGGGAACAGTAGTACACCGCTCACCTACCACTGTATAGCATTGTGCTCTGTGTCGCTGCTGGGAATAGTAGTACACCGCTCACCCACCACTGTATAGCATTGTGCTCTGTGTCGCTGCTGGGAATAGTAGTACACCGCTCACCCACCACTGTATAGCATTGTGCTCAGTGTCGCTGCTGGGAATAGTAGTACACCGCTCACCCACCACTGTATAGCATTTCTGTACTGCCACTGTACTGCTGCTAGTCAGCGTGTACTTTAAGGATAAGTGAAATGAAGAAGAAATCCTGTGAAAGAGGGAGGGGCAAGGGAAGAGGTGTTTCCCCTGATGGTTCACGTACAGGCCACAGTGGAGCACCAAAGAAAACCCACTCAATACCGCCCATGTTGTCCAGGAAATCAACCCTCACAAATCCAAAAGAACAGGACCAGATAATTAATTTGATGACCTCTCAAGCGTCCAGCAGTGGGTTAAGCAGCACCAGCACATCACGCACGAGGTCCGAGTCCTCAGCAGGTTACAAGGAGCCAGTGGGCACAAAACTGACACAACCGGCAGCGACACCACGCACACAACTGCCAAATAACCAGTCCGAAGAATTTTCTCAGGACACAATGGGGTATTCGCAGGAGCTATTCCCAGCCCAACAAACTTCCACCTTTCAAAGGTCAATGGAACAGCCAGAAATGTTGTGCCCGGATTCACAACCATTTACTGTGGGAAATGCACCGCACACTGAAATGCAAGGCGAGTCCGAGGACTTTGAAACCCAAATCCCAGAGCAAGTTGGGCAGGAGGGGTTTCAATTGCAGGAGGTCGGCCGAGAAGATCTGGAAGACGACGTTGGAGTGAGCTGCGAGGAGGTTGTTCTGGGGAGCTCTACTCCACGGCGGCGGCCCGCAATCACATATGACGAGTTTGAGGAGATGGAAGAGGAGGGTTTGGACAATGTGGACACAGACCCAGATTTTGTATGTGAAGGAGAACATCGCCGTCGTAGCAGCACAGATGAGTCTGTTGAAGAACCCACTGCTGCACGAGTTCGCCTTGTGCCACAAGGTAGGTGGCGCGAAATTTCAGGCACCACAAGCGTGGAAGTTCAAGTGAGACGCAAAAGAGGCGCAAACAGAAATCGCCAGCAAGGCAGGTGCTCCAAAGTCTGGCCTTTCTTTGAAGACTGCAGTGAGGATGGTACCATGGTGATTTGCAAGGAGTGCAAGACCCGCCTGAGCAGGGGGAAAAATATTAACAACCTCTCCACCACCAGCATGACCCGCCACATGGTATCCAAACATCCCACTCTGTGGGCAAACGCGGCAGGACAGGGTACCAGCAACAGTGGTGCTCGGATACCCCTTTTTATTATTCGAGTTTGGTCGAATTCGAATAGTAAATTATTCGCGTTCGGTCGAATATTCGAGTCGAATATTTTTTACTATTCGATTCGACCTCGGACTTCGAGCTCACTATTCGAGTCGGTATTCGAGCTCATTATTCGAGCTGACTATTCGAATTGGCCTTAAATAGCTTCCCAACACTTGTTTTGAGGGTGAATGATGCAAGAAACATCTTTTTTTCCAAGTAACAACAGCAAGTGATTATGTGGGTTTGTTCCTTTAAAAAAAAAAAAGGTGGAAAGAGAAGTTGTGTCCAAAATTTTGTTCAGTACTGTATATACTTCTTCTTCTTCTTCTTTATCTTCTATATCTTCTTCTTCTTCATCATCTTCTTCTTCTATATCTTCTTCTTCTATATCTTCTTCTTCATCTTCTTCTATATCTTCTTCTTCTTCTTCTTCTATATCGTCTTCTTCTTCTTCATCTTCTTCTTCTTCTTCATCATCTTCTTCTTCTTCTTCTTCTTCATCATCTTCTTCTTCATCTTCTTCTTCTTCATCTTCTTCATCTTCTTCTTCATCTTCTTCATCTTCTTCATCTTCTTCTTCATCTTCTTCTTCTTCATCTTCTTCATCTTCATCTTCTTCATCTTCTTCTTCTTCATCATCTTCTTTTTCTATATCTTCTTTTTCTATATCTTCTTCTTATTATTATTTTTCTATTTCATCTTCTTCTTTTTCTATATCTTCTTCTTCTTCTTCATCTCCTTCTTCTTCTTCTCCTTCTTCTTCTTCTTTTTCTATATCTTCTTCTATATCGTCTTCTTCTTCTTCACTTATTTCTCTTTTATATATTTTTTTTTTAAAGAAAAGCAGCTATTTTTGAGTGTAATAAATTGCTGGTGGTGCACGCATGTTGGAAGCGCCATTGTATGTGCTTCCTGGCAGTGGAAACACACAGACAGCAGGAGGTAAATTCAGCAGCAGCAGCAGGAGGAGGATGATTGTGTGGCAGCAGGCAGTCAATGAGGCAGGCAGCGAGACATAATAGGCTGTGTGGTACCTAGCGGTGGTACCAGGCCGTAAATACACAGCATGAGGTTCCAGACAGCGGTCGTGAAGCCCACATCATGTCCAATACACAACTGGGACAACACAGTTTTCAACCCGGACACCTCTAAAAATAATATCACACAGTATTAATAAAAAGTATATATATTTTTTTTGTTTTTTTAAAGAAATGCAGCTATTTTTGAGCGTAACAAATAGCTGGTGGCGCACGCATGTTGGAAGCGCCATTGTATGTGCTCCCTGGCAGTGGAAACACACAGACAGCAGGAGGTAAATTCAGCAGCAGGAGGAGGAGGATGAGTGAGTGGCAGCAGGCAGTCAATGAGGCAGGCAGCGTGACATAATAGCCCTGGTACCTAGCGGTGATACCAGGGCTGTAAATAAACACAGCAGGCAGTAGGTCCCAGACAGCGGTTGTGCAGCCCACATCGTGTCCAATACACAACTGGGACAACACAGTTTTCAACCCGGGCACCTCAGAAAAATTAAACCTTTTTTTTTTTAATGGTTTTTTTTGTTTTGTTTTTACAACAAATTACACAGATATAGCTATTGTTTGACGTAATAGCTGGTGGCAGAGTGGCAGCAGAAGGTAAATCTGTGTACCCTGGCAGTGGGAAACACAGACAGACAGCAGCAGCAGCAGGAGGAATGGAGGAGGAGTAATGTGAGCAGCTATTGTTTGACGTAATAGCTGGTGACAGAGTGGCAGCAGAAGGTAATTCTGTGTACCCTGGCAGTGGGAAACACAGACAGACAGCAGCAGCAGCAGGAGGAATGGAGAAGTAGTGTGAGTGTGGCAGCAGGCAGGCAGCGTGACATAATAGCCCTGGTACCTAGCGGTGATACCAGGGCTGTAAATAAACACAGCAGGCAGGAGGTCCCAGACAGCGGTCGTGCAGCCCACATCGTGTCCAATACACAACTGGGACAACACAGTTTTCAACCCGGGCACCTCAGAAAAATTAAACCTTTTTTTTTAATGGTTTTTTTGTTTTGTTTTTACAACAAATTACACAGATATAGCTATTGTTTGACGTAATAGCTGGTGGCAGAGTGGCAGCAGAAGGTAAATCTGTGTACCCTGGCAGTGGGAAACACAGACAGACAGCAGCAGCAGCAGGAGGAATGGAGGAGGAGTAATGTGAGCAGCTATTGTTTGACGTAATAGCTGGTGGCATGGTGGCAGCAGAAGGTAATTCTGTGTACCCTGGCAGTGGGAAACACAGACAGACAGCAGCAGCAGCAGGAGGAATGGAGGAGTAGTGTGAGTGTGGCAGCAGGCAGGCAGCGTGACATAATAGCCCTGGTACCTAGAGGTGATACCAGGGCTGTAAATAAACACAGCAGGCAGTAGGTCCCAGACAGCGGTCGTGCAGCCCACATCGTGTCCAATACACAACTGGGACAACACAGTTTTCAACCCGGGCACCTCAGAAAAATGAAAAAAAAAATTTTAATGTTTTTTTTGTTTTGTTTTTACAGCAAATTACACAGATATAGCTATTGTTTGACGTAATAGCTGGTGGCAGAGTGGCAGCAGAAGGTAAATCTGTGTACCCTGGCAGTGGGAAACACAGACAGACAGCAGCAGCAGCAGGAGGAATGGAGGAGGAGTAATGTGAGCAGCTATTGTTTGACGTAATAGCTGGTGGCAGAGTTGCAGCAGAAGGTAATTCTGTGTACCCTGGCAGTGGGAAACACAGACAGACAGCAGCAGCAGCAGGAGGAATGGAGGAGTAGTGTGAGTGTGGCAGCAGGCAGGCAGCGTGACATAATAGCCCTGGTACCTAGCGGTGATACCAGGGCTGTAAATAAACACAGCAGGCAGGAGGTCCCAGACAGCGGTCGTGCAGCCCACATCGTGTCCAATACACAACTGGGACAACACAGTTTTCAACCCGGGCACCTCAGAAAAATTAAACCTTTTTGTTTTAATGGTTTTTTTGTTTTGTTTTTACAACAAATTACACAGATATAGCTATTGTTTGACGTAATAGCTGGTGGCAGAGTGGCAGCAGAAGGTAAATCTGTGTACCCTGGCAGTGGGAAACACAGACAGACAGCAGAAGGGCAGTACACAGCAGCTCACTGTAGGTGTAAAATGTGTGGCTGCAGGCGACGTAACAGTCAAAGTGAACCAGGCCGGCTTAGTGAGCAGGAGCCAGGAGGTGGTAAAGGGTGGTAAGTAGTGTTGGGCGAACAGTGTTCGCCACTGTTCGGGTTCTGCAGAACATCACCCTGTTCGGGTGATGTTCGAGTTCGGCCGAACAACTGATGGTATTCGGCCAAACCGTTCGGCCACATGGCCAAACTAAGAGCGCATGGCCGAACGTTCCCCGAACGTTCGGCTAGTGCTGTGATTGGCCGAACGGGTCACGTGGTTCGGACCCGAACGCGCTCTGATTGGCCGAACGTGTCACGTGGTTCGGGTAAATAAATACCTGAACCACGTCATTTCTCCGCCATTTGTCTGTGGGTTTAGCTTTGGGTAGGCAGGCAGGGTAGTTCTCTCTCCAGCCAGGCTAGCCAGGGTCCCCCCAGTCATTGTGTCGCTGCTGGGAACAGTAGTACACCGCTCACCCACACTATATAGCATTGTGTTTACTGCCACTCTGTGTACACCGCTCACCCAGCACTGTATAGCATTGTGTTTACTGCCACTCTGTGTCGCTGCTGGGAATAGTGGTACACCGCTCACCCACCACTGTATAGCATTGTGCTCTGTGTCGCTGCTGGGAACAGTAGTACACCGCTCGCTCACCCACACTATATAGCATTGTGTTTACTGCCACTCTGTGTACACCGCTCACCCAGCACTGTATAGCATTGTGTTTACTGCCACTCTGTGTCGCTGCTGGGAATAGTGGTACACCGCTCACCCACCACTGTATAGCATTGTGCTCTGTGTCGCTGCTGGGAATAGTGGTACACCGCTCACCCACCACTGTATAGCATTGTGCTCTGTGTCGCTGCTGGGAACAGTAGAACACCGCTCGCTCACCCACACTATATAGCATTGTGTTTACTGCCACTCTGTGTACACCGCTCACCCAGCACTGTATAGCATTGTGTTTACTGCCACTCTGTGTCGCTGCTGGGAATAGTGGTACACCGCTCACCCACCACTGTATAGCATTGTGCTCTGTGTCGCTGCTGGGAATAGTGGTACACCGCTCACCCACCAGTGTATAGCATTGTGCTCTGTGTCGCTGCTGGGAACAGTAGTACACCGCTCGCTCACCCACACTATATAGCATTGTGTTTACTGCCACTCTGTGTACACCGCTCACCCAGCACTGTATAGCATTGTGTTTACTGCCACTCTGTGTCGCTGCTGGGAATAGTGGTACACCGCTCACCCACCACTGTATAGCATTGTGCTCTGTGTCGCTGCTGGGAACAGTAGTACACCGCTCGCTCACCCACACTATATAGCATTGTGTTTACTGCCACTCTGTGTACACCGCTCACCCAGCACTATATAGCATTGTGTTTACTGCCACTCTGTGTCTGCTGGGAACAGTAGTACACCGCTCACCCGCCACTGTATAGCATTGTGCTCTGTGTCGCTGCTGGGAATAGTGGTACACCGCTCACCCACCACTGTATAGCATTGTGCTCTGTGTCGCTGCTGGGAACAGTAGTACACCGCTCGCCCACACTATATAGCATTGTGTTTACTGCCACTCTGTGTACACCGCTCACCCAGCACTATATAGCATTGTGTTTACTGCCACTCTGTGTCTGCTGGGAACAGTAGTACACCGCTCACCCGCCACTGTATAGCATTGTGCTCTGTGTCGCTGCTGGGAATAGTGGTACACCGCTCACCCAGCACTGTATAGCATTGTGCTCTGTGTCGCTGCTGGGAACAGTAGTACACCGCTCGCTCACCCACACTATATAGCATTGTGTTTACTGCCACTCTGTGTACACCGCTCACCCAGCACTATATAGCATTGTGTTTACTGCCACTCTGTGTCTGCTGGGAACAGTAGTACACCGCTCACCCGCCACTGTATAGCATTGTGCTCTGTGTCGCTGCTGGGAATAGTGGTACACCGCTCACCCACCACTGTATAGCATTGTGCTCTGTGTCGCTGCTGGGAACAGTAGTACACCGCTCGCCCACACTATATAGCATTGTGTTTACTGCCACTCTGTGTACACCGCTCACCCAGCACTATATAGCATTGTGTTTACTGCCACTCTGTGTCTGCTGGGAACAGTAGTACACCGCTCACCCGCCACTGTATAGCATTGTGCTCTGTGTCGCTGCTGGGAATAGTGGTACACCGCTCACCCAGCACTGTATAGCATTGTGCTCTGACTCGCTGCTGGGAACAGTAGTACACCGCTCACCCAGGGTTAGCGTTGCCGGTCCCTGTTTATTGAACCTCTCATCTGTATTACATTTATGACTGCATGGCGGCAAAAAGCATTGCTATATCCGCACGCTTTTTGTCCTCATGCAAGGCCTGGGTTGTTGTGTCTCAAAAAGCGTGGCCTTCTCCTCCTGCGCCTCCTCCTGTTCCATCACATGTGCTGCTGCTGCTGCTGGGTTAGCGTTGCCGGTCCCTGTTTATTGAACCTCTCATCTGTATTACATTTATGACTGCATGGCGGCAAAAAGCATTGCTATATCCGCACGCTTTTTGTCCTCATGCAAGGCCTGGGTTGCGTCTCAAAAAGCGTGTCCTTCTCCTCCTGCGCCTCCTCCTGTTCCATCACGTGTGCTGCTGCTGGGTTAGCGTTTCCGGTCCCTGTTTATTGAACCTCTCATCTGTATTACATTTATGACTGCATGGCGGCAAAAAGCATGTTACCTGTGCAAAGAAACATGACATTTTCCGCATTTAAAAGACAGTTTTTCCTTTGAAACTTTACAATCAATTTTCTCAAAAACTATAAGCTCTTTTTCAAATATTTTTTTCCTCTTGTACCCACTCCCAAGGTGCACATACCCTGCAAATTTGGGGTATGTAGCATGTAAGGAAGCTTTAGAAAGCACGAATGTTCGGGTCCCCATTGACTTCCATTATGTTCGGAGTTCGGCGCGAACACCCGAACATCGCGGCCATGTTCGGCGAACGTTCGTGAACCCGAACATCCAGGTGTTCGCCCATCACTAGTCCCTAGTACAGTAAGTAGTAACAGTCAGTAAGTACAACTAGAAATTACAATAATCAGTAGTAATCACAAGGAAATAGAGTGTGTGTACTGTACAGACAGTGCACACACACACACACGCAGGAGCTAGCCTATGAACAGTGACTGAGTGTCCAGTACAGTAAGTAGTAACAGTAAGTACAACTAGAAATTACAATAATCAGTAGTAATCAGAAGGAAATAGAGTGTGTGTACTGTACAGACAGTGCACGCACACACACACGCAGGAGCTAGCCTATGAACAGTGACTGAGTGTCCCTAGTAGTAAGTAGTAACAGTAAGTACAACTAGAAATTACAATAATCAGTAGTAATCAGAAGGAAATAGAGTGTGTACTGTGCACGCACACACGCAGGAGCTATGAACAAACAGTGACAGTGAGTGTCCTAGTACAGTTACAGTATAACTACAAAATACAATCACTCAGTAGTAAAGGACAGCAGAAACACTGGTATAGATAAGATGAGAAATAAACTAACAGAGGACAGGAGGACAGCTGCCCACACAGGCAAGGCCCTGAGGCCTAAAGCTGTGTAAGCTTGCCTGCAGCAGCTGGCTGTCTCTATGTAACACACAAGCTACTAACTAAAATACAATGTCTATTTAACTAACAACAATATAGGTGTATATAGGAGGTGTATGTGAGCAAAAACGCTAGGTAATTGACCACAATAAAGCACAGTCATGCTTTATTTCACGCCACCTACCTTGTGGCACAAGGCGAACTCGTGCAGCAGTGGGTTCTTCAACAGACTCATCTGTGCTGCTACGACGGCGATGTTCTCCTTCACATACAAAATCTGGGTCTGTGTCCACATTGTCCAAACCCTCCTCTTCCACAGTCAATGAGGCAGGCAGCGAGACATAATAGGCTGTGTGGTACCTAGCGGTGGTACCAGGCCGTAAATACACAGCATGAGGTTCCAGACAGCGGTCGTGAAGCCCACATCATGTCCAATACACAACTGGGACAACACAGTTTTCAACCCGGACACCTCTAAAAATAATATCACACAGTATTAATAAAAAGTATATATATTTTTTTTGTTTTTTTAAAGAAATGCAGCTATTTTTGAGCGTAACAAATAGCTGGTGGCGCACGCATGTTGGAAGCGCCATTGTATGTGCTCCCTGGCAGTGGAAACACACAGACAGCAGGAGGTAAATTCAGCAGCAGGAGGAGGAGGATGAGTGAGTGGCAGCAGGCAGTCAATGAGGCAGGCAGCGTGACATAATAGCCCTGGTACCTAGCGGTGATACCAGGGCTGTAAATAAACACAGCAGGCAGTAGGTCCCAGACAGCGGTCGTGCAGCCCACATCGTGTCCAATACACAACTGGGACAACACAGTTTTCAACCCGGGCACCTCAGAAAAATTAAACCTTTTTTTTTTTTAATGGTTTTTTTTGTTTTGTTTTTACAACAAATTACACAGATATAGCTATTGTTTGACGTAATAGCTGGTGGCAGAGTGGCAGCAGAAGGTAAATCTGTGTACCCTGGCAGTGGGAAACACAGACAGACAGCAGCAGCAGCAGGAGGAATGGAGGAGGAGTAATGTGAGCAGCTATTGTTTGACGTAATAGCTGGTGACAGAGTGGCAGCAGAAGGTAATTCTGTGTACCCTGGCAGTGGGAAACACAGACAGACAGCAGCAGCAGCAGGAGGAATGGAGAAGTAGTGTGAGTGTGGCAGCAGGCAGGCAGCGTGACATAATAGCCCTGGTACCTAGCGGTGATACCAGGGCTGTAAATAAACACAGCAGGCAGGAGGTCCCAGACAGCGGTCGTGCAGCCCACATCGTGTCCAATACACAACTGGGACAACACAGTTTTCAACCCGGGCACCTCAGAAAAATTAAACCTTTTTTTTTAATGGTTTTTTTGTTTTGTTTTTACAACAAATTACACAGATATAGCTATTGTTTGACGTAATAGCTGGTGGCAGAGTGGCAGCAGAAGGTAAATCTGTGTACCCTGGCAGTGGGAAACACAGACAGACAGCAGCAGCAGCAGGAGGAATGGAGGAGGAGTAATGTGAGCAGCTATTGTTTGACGTAATAGCTGGTGGCATGGTGGCAGCAGAAGGTAATTCTGTGTACCCTGGCAGTGGGAAACACAGACAGACAGCAGCAGCAGCAGGAGGAATGGAGGAGTAGTGTGAGTGTGGCAGCAGGCAGGCAGCGTGACATAATAGCCCTGGTACCTAGCGGTGATACCAGGGCTGTAAATAAACACAGCAGGCAGTAGGTCCCAGACAGCGGTCGTGCAGCCCACATCGTGTCCAATACACAACTGGGACAACACAGTTTTCAACCCGGGCACCTCAGAAAAATGAAAAAAAAATTTTTAATGTTTTTTTTGTTTTGTTTTTACAGCAAATTACACAGATATAGCTATTGTTTGACGTAATAGCTGGTGGCAGAGTGGCAGCAGAAGGTAAATCTGTGTACCCTGGCAGTGGGAAACACAGACAGACAGCAGCAGCAGCAGGAGGAATGGAGGAGGAGTAATGTGAGCAGCTATTGTTTGACGTAATAGCTGGTGGCAGAGTTGCAGCAGAAGGTAATTCTGTGTACCCTGGCAGTGGGAAACACAGACAGACAGCAGCAGCAGCAGGAGGAATGGAGGAGTAGTGTGAGTGTGGCAGCAGGCAGGCAGCGTGACATAATAGCCCTGGTACCTAGCGGTGATACCAGGGCTGTAAATAAACACAGCAGGCAGGAGGTCCCAGACAGCGGTCGTGCAGCCCACATCGTGTCCAATACACAACTGGGACAACACAGTTTTCAACCCGGGCACCTCAGAAAAATTAAACCTTTTTGTTTTAATGGTTTTTTTGTTTTGTTTTTACAACAAATTACACAGATATAGCTATTGTTTGACGTAATAGCTGGTGGCAGAGTGGCAGCAGAAGGTAAATCTGTGTACCCTGGCAGTGGGAAACACAGACAGACAGCAGAAGGGCAGTACACAGCAGCCCACTGTAGGTGTAAAATGTGTGGCTGCAGGCGACGTAACAGTCAAAGTGAACCAGGCCGGCTTAGTGAGCAGGAGCCAGGAGGTGGTAAAGGGTGGTAAGTAGTGTTGGGCGAACAGTGTTCGCCACTGTTCGGGTTCTGCAGAACATCACCCTGTTCGGGTGATGTTCGAGTTCGGCCGAACAACTGACGGTATTCGGCCAAACCGTTCGGCCACATGGCCAAACTAAGAGCGCATGGCCGAACGTTCCCCGAACGTTCGGCTAGTGCTGTGATTGGCCGAACGGGTCACGTGGTTCGGACCCGAACGCGCTCTGATTGGCCGAACGTGTCACGTGGTTCGGGTAAATAAATACCTGAACCACGTCATTTCTCCGCCATTTGTCTGTGGGTTTAGCTTTGGGTAGGCAGGCAGGGTAGTTCTCTCTCCAGCCAGGCTAGCCAGGGTCCCCCCAGTCATTGTGTCGCTGCTGGGAACAGTAGTACACCGCTCACCCACACTATATAGCATTGTGTTTACTGCCACTCTGTGTACACCGCTCACCCAGCACTGTATAGCATTGTGTTTACTGCCACTCTGTGTCGCTGCTGGGAATAGTGGTACACCGCTCACCCACCACTGTATAGCATTGTGCTCTGTGTCGCTGCTGGGAACAGTAGTACACCGCTCGCTCACCCACACTATATAGCATTGTGTTTACTGCCACTGTGTACACCGCTCACCCAGCACTGTATAGCATTGTGTTTACTGCCACTCTGTGTCGCTGCTGGGAATAGTGGTACACCGCTCACCCACCACTGTATAGCATTGTGCTCTGTGTCGCTGCTGGGAACAGTAGAACACCGCTCGCTCACCCACACTATATAGCATTGTGTTTACTGCCACTCTGTGTACACCGCTCACCCAGCACTGTATAGCATTGTGTTTACTGCCACTCTGTGTCGCTGCTGGGAATAGTGGTACACCGCTCACCCACCACTGTATAGCATTGTGCTCTGTGTCGCTGCTGGGAATAGTGGTACACCGCTCACCCACCACTGTATAGCATTGTGCTCTGTGTCGCTGCTGGGAACAGTAGAACACCGCTCGCTCACCCACACTATATAGCATTGTGTTTACTGCCACTCTGTGTACACCGCTCACCCAGCACTGTATAGCATTGTGTTTACTGCCACTCTGTGTCGCTGCTGGGAATAGTGGTACACCGCTCACCCACCACTGTATAGCATTGTGCTCTGTGTCGCTGCTGGGAATAGTGGTACACCGCTCACCCACCAGTGTATAGCATTGTGCTCTGTGTCGCTGCTGGGAACAGTAGTACACCGCTCGCTCACCCACACTATATAGCATTGTGTTTACTGCCACTCTGTGTACACCGCTCACCCAGCACTGTATAGCATTGTGTTTACTGCCACTCTGTGTCGCTGCTGGGAATAGTGGTACACCGCTCACCCACCACTGTATAGCATTGTGCTCTGTGTCGCTGCTGGGAACAGTAGTACACCGCTCGCTCACCCACACTATATAGCATTGTGTTTACTGCCACTCTGTGTACACCGCTCACCCAGCACTATATAGCATTGTGTTTACTGCCACTCTGTGTCTGCTGGGAACAGTAGTACACCGCTCACCCGCCACTGTATAGCATTGTGCTCTGTGTCGCTGCTGGGAATAGTGGTACACCGCTCACCCACCACTGTATAGCATTGTGCTCTGTGTCGCTGCTGGGAACAGTAGTACACCGCTCGCCCACACTATATAGCATTGTGTTTACTGCCACTCTGTGTACACCGCTCACCCAGCACTATATAGCATTGTGTTTACTGCCACTCTGTGTCTGCTGGGAACAGTAGTACACCGCTCACCCGCCACTGTATAGCATTGTGCTCTGTGTCGCTGCTGGGAATAGTGGTACACCGCTCACCCAGCACTGTATAGCATTGTGCTCTGTGTCGCTGCTGGGAACAGTAGTACACCGCTCGCTCACCCACACTATATAGCATTGTGTTTACTGCCACTCTGTGTACACCGCTCACCCAGCACTATATAGCATTGTGTTTACTGCCACTCTGTGTCTGCTGGGAACAGTAGTACACCGCTCACCCGCCACTGTATAGCATTGTGCTCTGTGTCGCTGCTGGGAATAGTGGTACACCACTCACCCACCACTGTATAGCATTGTGCTCTGTGTCGCTGCTGGGAACAGTAGTACACCGCTCGCCCACACTATATAGCATTGTGTTTACTGCCACTCTGTGTACACCGCTCACCCAGCACTATATAGCATTGTGTTTACTGCCACTCTGTGTCTGCTGGGAACAGTAGTACACCGCTCACCCGCCACTGTATAGCATTGTGCTCTGTGTCGCTGCTGGGAATAGTGGTACACCGCTCACCCAGCACTGTATAGCATTGTGCTCTGACTCGCTGCTGGGAACAGTAGTACACCGCTCACCCAGGGTTAGCGTTGCCGGTCCCTGTTTATTGAACCTCTCATCTGTATTACATTTATGACTGCATGGCGGCAAAAAGCATTGCTATATCCGCACGCTTTTTGTCCTCATGCAAGGCCTGGGTTGTTGTGTCTCAAAAAGCGTGGCCTTCTCCTCCTGCGCCTCCTCCTGTTCCATCACATGTGCTGCTGCTGCTGCTGGGTTAGCGTTGCCGGTCCCTGTTTATTGAACCTCTCATCTGTATTACATTTATGACTGCATGGCGGCAAAAAGCATTGCTATATCCGCACGCTTTTTGTCCTCATGCAAGGCCTGGGTTGCGTCTCAAAAAGCGTGTCCTTCTCCTCCTGCGCCTCCTCCTGTTCCATCACGTGTGCTGCTGCTGGGTTAGCGTTTCCGGTCCCTGTTTATTGAACCTCTCATCTGTATTACATTTATGACTGCATGGCGGCAAAAAGCATGTTACCTGTGCAAAGAAACATGACATTTTCCGCATTTAAAAGACAGTTTTTCCTTTGAAACTTTACAATCAATTTTCTCAAAAACTATAAGCTCTTTTTCAAATATTTTTTTCCTCTTGTACCCACTCCCAAGGTGCACATACCCTGCAAATTTGGGGTATGTAGCATGTAAGGAAGCTTTAGAAAGCACGAAAGTTCGGGTCCCCATTGACTTCCATTATGTTCGGAGTTCGGCGCGAACACCCGAACATCGCGGCCATGTTCGGCGAACGTTCGTGAACCCGAACATCCAGGTGTTCGCCCATCACTAGTCCCTAGTACAGTAAGTAGTAACAGTCAGTAAGTACAACTAGAAATTACAATAATCAGTAGTAATCACAAGGAAATAGAGTGTGTGTACTGTACAGACAGTGCACACACACACACACGCAGGAGCTAGCCTATGAACAGTGACTGAGTGTCCAGTACAGTAAGTAGTAACAGTAAGTACAACTAGAAATTACAATAATCAGTAGTAATCAGAAGGAAATAGAGTGTGTGTACTGTACAGACAGTGCACGCACACACACACGCAGGAGCTAGCCTATGAACAGTGACTGAGTGTCCCTAGTAGTAAGTAGTAACAGTAAGTACAACTAGAAATTACAATAATCAGTAGTAATCAGAAGGAAATAGAGTGTGTACTGTGCACGCACACACGCAGGAGCTATGAACAAACAGTGACAGTGAGTGTCCTAGTACAGTTACAGTATAACTACAAAATACAATCACTCAGTAGTAAAGGACAGCAGAAACACTGGTATAGATAAGATGAGAAATAAACTAACAGAGGACAGGAGGACAGCTGCCCACACAGGCAAGGCCCTGAGGCCTAAAGCTGTGTAAGCTTGCCTGCAGCAGCTGGCTGTCTCTATGTAACACACAAGCTACTAACTAAAATACAATGTCTATTTAACTAACAACAATATAGGTGTATATAGGAGGTGTATGTGAGCAAAAACGCTAGGTAATTGACCACAATAAAGCACTTGCTAAGCCAAAGCACAAAGGAGCAGATCTCTCTCTGTACAAAGTCAGGCAAGGACGGAAAAACGGAACATGGCGGCCGCTATTTATAGGGTAGGGGCTGGCCAGGATCCCCCTCTGTGATTGGCTGCCGTCAGAGGGCCTGGGAGCCCTCTGATTGGCTATAAGGACATCAATCTGGGCTATGACGCTATTCGAGCTCGGTATTCGAGCTCGAATAGCGCTGTTTGCTCGAATAGCGCGAATAGTGAATGGGCTATTCGAGTTTACTCGAATAGCCCATTCGAATAGCTGCAGCTATTCGGAGCTCGAATACCGAGCACGAATAGCTGAAAAAGAGCTCGAATATTCGAGCTACTCGAATATTCGAGCTCTGTTGAGCACCACTGACCAGCAACACTGCCTCCCTTGGGGTCACCAGACTCACCACCAGACCCTCCTCAGCAGCAGCAGTAGCCCAGCCATTGCGTGGTTCACAACAACATTCACAAACATCAGACGACGCTGACACTGTCACTTTCCGGAATAGTGCTCTGGAGGTCTCCCAGTCTTCATCAAACACAACAACCAACAGCCCTTTAGTGTGCAGCCTTACGGTTCAGTTGTCTGTCTCGGAGATGTTTGAGCGCAAGAGGAAATTGCCAGCAAATGACCCCCGGGCCGTGGCACTAACAGCCAGCATAGCCAAGCTTCTGGCCTGCGAAATGCTGCCATATCGAGTGGTGGAGACAAACAGCTTCAAGGGCATGATGTCAGTGGCCATCCCACGTTACGTGGTTCCCAGCCGCTACCACTTTGCGCGCTCTGCAGTGCCTGAGTTGCATGAGCACGTGGTCAGCAAAATAACCCGAAGCTTGAAGAATGCCATTGCCTGCAAGGTTCACCTCACCACTGACACCTGGACGAGTGCGTTTGGCCAGGGTCGATACATCTCCCTTACCGCGCACTGGGTGAACCTTGTGGAGCCTGGCAGCGATTCCTCACCTGCTACGGCGCGGGTGTTGCCCACGCCGCAAACAGCTGCACCGCCGTCCCTCCCACTGGATAACAACAGCAGCACCTACCTCTCTGACTCCTTCTCCTCCAACGCATCTCAAAGCTGTACCTCATCCGGAAACGCTAACCCAGCAGCAGTAGGATCGTGGAAGCAGTGCAGCACAGCTGTTGGCATGCCTCAGCAAGCGTTGCTGAAGCTGATCTGCCTTGGGGATAAGCAGCACACAGGGGAGGAAATTTGGAGGGGAATAAAGGAACTGACAGATTTGTGGCTGGCACCACTGGACCTGAAACCGGGCATGGTTGTGTGTGATAATGGGAGTAATCTAAATTTGCGCTTTAAGGTTGGCTAAGCTGACACACATCCCTTGCCTGGCGCACGTTATGAACCTAGTAGTTCAGCGGTTCCTGAGGACATACCCAGGCGTGGCCGATCTTCTGTTGAAGGTGCGACGAGTGGCCAAACATTGTAGAAATTCCAGTACTGCTTCGGGGGCACTCGCCAAGATGCAGGAGCGCTTCAATCTCCCCCACCATCGCTTGCTGTGTGATGTCCCTACGCGCTGGAATTCTACGCTGCACATGCTAGCCGCTTTTGCGAGCAGAAGAGTGCAGTGGTCCAGTACATGACGGCGCAGTACCGAGGCGCATCCGGACAGCTGCCAAGCTTCTGTGGATCCGATTGGGCCAACATGTTGGACCTCTGCCAAGTCCTCCAAAATTTTGAGCAATCCACGTTGCTTGTGAGCAGTGACAACTCTTCAGTCAGCATTACCATACCACTGCTGTGTTTACTGAAGAAGTCAATGTTGAAAATCAAGGAAACAGCTGTCATGATGCAACTGGGGGAATCTGAAGGAGAAAACGATCAGCGTGATGATACCAACATCAGGCCATCTGCCTCAGGAAACGCTGGCCCCAGCAGCTATGACGAAGAAGAGGAGGAGGAACAGCTGGAGTTGGAGCAGGAATTTCATGCCACCACTGACGAGGGCCAGAGCGGTGCACGTTGGACTTCCACAATTCAGCGCGAATGGTCAGCAGAAGCAGACCAGGAAGAAGGTGACGACTATGATGCATCACAACTATCACAACGCTCACAAGAGGATGATGAGGATTCTGGCAGGACTCTGGCACACATGGCTCAATTCATGCTAGACTGCATTGAACGCGACCCACGCATTGTGCGCATTCTGGACAACACCAATTACTGGGTTTATACCCTTCTGGATCCACGGTACAAACACAATGTTCCAAAACTGCTTGAAGAAAGAGTCAGACAGATCAAAATGGAAGAATACCAGCAGGCCCTTGTGGAGACTTTAGAGAGGAGATTGACATCCTCCCCCTCCTCTAGCCAGTTGTACGCCGACAGACTGACTTCCGCAAACCCAGGACGACCAGGAGGGCAGCAAACAACACAAGCCGCAGCTAGTGCCCAAAAGGGAATGGTATCGGCAGTGTCCTTGGAGTGGGAACATTTTCTGACACCCATGCAGCAGCCCACAGAACAGCAAGCGTGCAGATCCACCTCCAACACCGATCGCCTGGAGAAGATGGTCAAGGACTACATGTCAGATGGCGTAGCTGTGTTGAACAATCCATCTGCACCCTTCAACTATTGGGTATCGAAGCTAGACACCTGGCACAAACTGGCAATGTACGCAATAGAGGTGCTGGCTTGCCCGGCAGCCAGCGTTATGTCGGAACGCTGTTTCAGTGCTGCCGGAGGCATCGTCACAGATCGGCGTATCCGCCTCTCCACAGAAAATGCAGACCGTCTGACTCAAATTAAAATGAATCAATCCTGGATTGGAAACGACTACGCAACACTCCCGGACCCCAACCAAGTAACATGAACAATGAACATCTGTGATGGGTTAGCGTTTCCGGTCCCTGTTTATTGAACCTCTCATCTGTATTACATTTATGACTGCATGGCGACAAAATGCATTGCTATCCACACGCTTCTTGTCCTCATGCAAGGCCTGGGTTGCGCCTCAAAGCGTGGCCTTCTCCTCCTGCGCCTCCTCCTGTTCCATCATGTGTGCTGCTGCTGGGTTAGCGTTGCCGGTCCCTTTTTACGGAACCTCTTATCTGTATTACATTTATGACTGCATGGCGACAAAATGCATTGCTATCCGCACGCTTCTTGTCCTCATGCAAGGCCTGGGTTGCGCCTGAAAGCGTGGCCTTCTCATCCTGCGCCTCCTCCTGTTCCATCACGTGTGCTGCTGCTGGGTTAGCGTTGCCGGTCCCTTTTTACGGAACCTCTTATCTGTATTACATTTATGACTGCATGGCGACAAAATGCATTGCTATCCGCACGCTTCTTGTCCTCATGCAAGGCCTGGGTTGTTGTGTCTCAAACCGTGGCCTTCTCCTCCTGCGCCGCCCTCCTCCTGTTCCATCACGTATGCTGCTGCTGGGTTAGCGTTACCGGCCCCTTTTCCTGGAACCTCTTATCTGTATTACATTTATAACTGCATGGCGACAAAATGCATTGCTATCCGCACGCTTCTTGTCCTCATGCAAGGCCTGGGTTGCGCCTCAAAGCGTGGCCTTCTCCTCCTACGCCTCCTCCTGTTCCATCACGTGTGCTGCTGCTGGGTTAGCGTTGCCGGTCCCTTTTTACGGAACCTCTTATCTGTATTACATTTATGACTGCATGGCGACAAAATGCATTGCTATCCGCACGCTTCTTGTCCTCATGCAAGGCCTGGGTTGTTGTGTCTCAAAGCGTGGCCTTCTCCTCCTGCGCCGCCCTCCTCCTGTTCCATCACGTGTGCTGCTGCTGGGTTAGCGTTACCGGTCCCTTTTCCTGGAACCTCTGATCTGTATTACATTTATGACTGCATGGCGACAAAAAGCATGTTACCTGTGCAAAGAAAAATGACATTTTCAGCATTTAAAAGACAGTTTTTCCTTTGAAACTTTACAATCAATTTTCTCAAAAACTATAAGCTCTTTTTCAAATATTTTTTTTTCCTCTTGTACCCACTCCCAAGGTGCACATACCCTGCAAATTGTAGCATGTAAGGAAGCTTTACAAAGCACGAAAGTTCGGGTCCCCATTGACTTCCATTATGTTTGGAGTTCGGCGCGAACACCCGAACATCGCGGCCATGTTCGGCGAACCCGAACATCCAGGTGTTCGCCCAACACTAGTTAAGGCTAAATCCCCGGTGGGTAGACTGTACGCCCAAGTTTGAGAATCGCCTGATAAAGTCTTAATAAATGTGACCCTTTGGGCCATAGTTCCTGATGATCTAGGTCTTAACTCAAAGTATGATAACACTCTATTCCTAAAATTTCGGAAGTCAGATCTGTGACCAGAAAATTTTTCAGGGACAGGCATACGTATGTCAGAGCTAGGAGGGGATCGCACCTCATCCACAGCCGTCTGGAGGATTTGTAAAGAACCAGACAAAGCGTCAATCATCGCCTTGTGATTACCCAGCGCTTGGTTGATGGTCTCCACCGAAGTGGTAAGCGCGCCCAGACGGTCAGTGTATGCGTCCATTTGCATTTTTGGTCTGGTGTTCTGTAACGATCGGTGTAACACAGAGAGGGTCTGATTACCGGTGATCTGCAGTATCCCCGAGAATGCAGATATATACCAGATTATTGATGATCTGCAGTATCACCGATAATCAGATATATCTCTAACCTCTGGACACCTGAGTGATGAGAGTGTATTGGTGCAACAGTAATACTTTGAGGACCGCACCTGGATAACAGATGCTAGAGCAACTAAGAATATTGCTCAGCAGTAAGTTCCTTCTGTAGTCTGGACTCTCCACAGGGAGGAGTCAGACTAAAGTGTGGGAAGGACAGAACGTGAGTGACACCAGTGAGGGCGTGTCACTGACAGATCTGTGAACTATCTCTTAACAGGAGAGATCGTTTTCGAGGTCGGGCAAGCCAGGTCATTAACGTACAGACAGATAAGGTACAGAGACAGGAGGCAGATGCGGAGTCTAAAGGCAAGCAGAGTTTGGCAACAGAGTATCAGAATGACAAAGTACAAAATCAGAGATCAGAAGAACAGTCAGGGAAGCAGAAGGTCACAACAAATAATCAACAGTGCCTAAGCTAAGGTGTGAGTTCCTTGGTCATCAACACCTTGGAAACTGATCTAGAATATAACACAGATAACAGAATTCCTAGACTAAGGTGTGAGCTCCTTGATCATCAACACCTTGGAAACTGACTAGATAAACACAGATACTGACAAGGTCTGAGTGCTACCACGTAGTGATCGCAACGCCAGACACCAGAGAAATGACCAGCACCCAGTATATATACTGAAGCGCTCTCCAGCGCCTCCCCTAAGTGCTGGACCAATGAGAACTGGCAAAACTGTCAGCTGACCGGCTTGGTCAGCTGACTCTCTTCTGACTGTCATGTAAGCTCTGCCTCTGAGCGCACGCGCGCGTCCTTCTGAACCTGTGTGGACTATCAGTCCCAGCCACACTAGACATGTTTTGCAATGTATCTGCCGGTTCGAGCGCGGGGCCAGCCGCACCGCCATCCAAGCATGCGGCGGTTGCTCCGCGTTCAGCCACTGTGTTAGTAGTAGGCCTATGCGTACAGCCAGCCGCGGACTCCACCGCCTTGTCAGCTGGGCATGCGGCGGTTTCTTCGCGTTCCGCCCGGCTGGTGGACGAGTGTCTACGCACGCCAGAAGCCATGTTAGACGCGGAATCAGCCGCCTCACTGAGTACTTGCGGCGGCTTCTCCGCGTTTTCTCACACAAATACAACCGCTGAAGATCACAAAGCAGTAGTTCCTAGTGGCTGAAGTGGTTGTATTTCTCACACAGCCAAACGTGAAAATTCAACAGCTTATTCAAATATTGCAGAGGTGTAAGAGAGTCAGAGTATATTATACAGTGGTGATCCACAACACAATGTGAGCAGCATGCAGAATGTTACCACTTAATCAAAGCGAAGAGATCTGGAACATAATATAATCTGATCTTTAGTGCTTCAGAACAGGCTGGGAGAGTATCACAGACAGCCAGGGAAATTTGAAATGCAGTGTAATCACAGTTCTGTCCCTGTGTAAAAAAAAAAGTCACTGCATCTTATAGTCCAAATGCAGGGAGTTTCTAACTTGTGTGTGCCTGCTAATATGAACCTCCAACCTGCCACAATGTCGGGGACTCCCTGTACTGTGCCCATGCAGGGGAGGACACAGGGGGACAAATGGAGGACACAAAGGGGCATAGAGGAGGACACAAGGAGGACAGAGGCAGAAACAGGAGGATAGAGAAGGACACAGGGAGACACAAGAGGTACAAGGGGGCATGAGGTACAAAGGGGCATAATCCACAAGATACCCCTTCTCCATGGATGCACCAGGTTTAGTATATATTTTTTTCCCTTGCCTTTTGTCCTTTAAACCTAGGTGCATCTTATGGTTATGGTCTGTTTTTCATATCATCTTAGTAAGAGGGCTTTTTGTTCTCTTTTAGCCCCTTACACACTCCTAGGAGTCCTGGTTCACCATGAGCTTGCGGAGTACTCCCTAACTCTGGTTGTTTCAAGTCCTTCCCTGTAGATCCACATTAATCCATACCATGCACTGATGATGACGACCAACCAGTCTGAAACAGTCTGTATGAATGTTCGATTAGTGTGGCTCTGTAATATTAACAAACTGACACATCATTGCATTCCAGCGGTTCTGGAGGTGTGTTTCGCTCTCAGGGACATCAAAGAGATGATTTGCATATTCAGCAGTGATGCACTGGGAGACACCTCAGAGCGCACTCCAACCTGAATAATTGTAAATACCTTCTGTTTTTGGAAGGCAAACTTCTTATTTTCAGTTCATTATCCTTCATCCTCTCTTATTTCTTTATTATGCTTTTGTTTGCGAATGCAAGTTTTGGGCCATGATGATGATCGTGATATAAGTCCAGGCTCGCACACCAATTCAAGATGCAATAATCTTCTTTATTGCTTCATCAGCACAAAAAAATGTGACAATTGTTTCGGGGCCTTTCGGGTCCCCTTCCTCAGACAGTGCAAAAAAGGAAGGGGACCCGAAAGGCCCCGAAACAATTGTCACATTTTTTGTGCTGATGAAGCAATAAAGACGATTATTGCATCTTCAATTGGTGTGCGAGCCTGGACTTATATCACGATTGTTATATGAATTGGTGCTTTGGCTTGGCACTCACAGGTTCTGCACCCACCTAAAGCTGGGTAAGGTGTGCCACCTCCACCTCTATTTTCCTGACTTTGGGCCATGATGATGGTCAGGACACATATATGTTTCCACTGCTACCTCTAAGATTTATTAAGTTAACCTGTTATTCCATTTTTGTGACTTTGTACTGTTGGTTCATATGACTCTGGAGATATTTTTCTGGTGTTTCTATGCAACGTTATGGTTGTTGTGCCCCTCCCTTTCATGTGTTCTGGATCATGGGGAGGAGGTATAAGCGACCGATAGGAGAAAAATTCTTGAATAGTTATATGTCTGCTTTAAGAATGTACACCTAATACCTTATTTTTACAGATGTGCCCTCCCAAAGGTGTCGGATAGAGGGCAGCACTACAAGTAGTCTTAATATGTATAGGCAGGATTGGGCGTGTTATTTCTCCAATGTATGTGACCATTAGCAGCAATGCTCAATGTTTAAAGTTTGTTAGATTTATGAGTAGAGTGCTGTGGAGTTGTCCGGGATTGCCATTGCTTTCAACTTCCCCTCAGGGTGGTAAAACAGCCTGTACAGTGTCGGACTGGGAGGTGGAAAAACTGAGGAAATCCACCTGCTGGCCAAGCAGCAGTAACCCTGTGTTATGACTCCCAATAGAGACCTGCAGCAAGTATTCACTGTGAGCAACAACACCTGATTACTGCTGCTTGGCCAGCAAGTGGATTTCCTCAGCTTTTCCAGCTCCCAGTCGGACACTGAGTCTGTAGGTGGTTGGAAGGACTGTGGTGATCTTTTATCACTCTCTCCAATTAGCCTTGAGGTTCAGGCTTGTTTGGGGTGTGGTTGGGTTTGGTGTCAGGTGGATGGCTGGGGGTTGGTTTGGGTGGGGGGGGGGGTACTTTCTCGGTGGACTTTGATGGATATGCTATGGTGTGGTTGTGTAAATATCTATGGCCATTAAATTATGCTCTATAATTGTAAAAGGTTTAAATGAACCAACCAACCGGGCAAATATTCTGTATCGGTGTAACAAGGAGTGAGTAAAAATTATTTTGTTATGAGAAATGCATTTCCTGGTGGGTAAGGCTTCTGAAATGTTGCATAATAGAAATTATTGTAACTGGATGTGCAGTAACTACGAGGGTAGGAAATCAAGAGGTGTGGCAATAACATTTCCTTCCCTTTCATTGGCGGGAAGATCAGATCACTTATCTTGGACTGAAGATCACTAAAGATCCAGCTAGGCTATATAAGGATAATTTCTTGTCCCTACTGGGTAGGTTTGTGGAGGATCTGATCGTGGATCGGGGGGTTGGCCCTAGAGCTGCGCAGCCGCACTCGTGGCAGGTGCGGACTGCGCAGCCGCGGCCAGCTCCGGCGGCCATATTGGCAGAGGCAGGAGGGTCGTGACAGGCCGGGGGGGTCTATTGAGCGGCGGGGACCCGGCGGAATAACACGGAGGGCGCGGATGTCGTCCGCCGCGTGTTTTAAGGAGATGCAGGTACTTCACTTTTTAAACTTTTTTTTAAATAATTTGGCCTCGTAAGTCCTTTAAAGGATACCTGAAATGACATGTGACATGATGAGATAGACATGGGTATGTACAGTGCCTAGCACACAAATAACTATGCTGTGTTCCTTTTTTCTCTTTGTCTGCCTGCAAGCGTTAAATATCAGGTATGTAAGTGGCTGACTTAGTCCTGACTCAGACAGGAAGTGACTACAGTGTGACCCTCACTGATAAGAACTTCCCATTTTTATCTCTTTCTTGCTCTTAGAAGCCATTTTCTGTAAGGAAGTTATAGTTGGAATTTCAGATCAGTGTCAGCCACTTACATACCTGATATTTAACTTTTTCAAGTAAAGAAAGAAAAAAGGAAAACAGCATAGTTAGTTGTGTGCTAGGCACTGTACATACACATATCTATCTCATCATGTCACATCGGGTATCCTTTAAGATGAATCTTATGCCTCACTTGCTGTACCCTCTTCAGACACTGCCCATTCATATTCAATGTTGACACATGCTTATTGTGTCAGCATTGAATGTCCTCTTACCTAGGCCCTCTTACTCTGATTTGGGATAATTATGCGTTTCCACCGGGCTTAAATCAGATCAGATAACGCTCAAAAACATGTTGCCATTGGGAGTACTTCCAACTAGGCAAGAGTTACTAAATAAGGGGCAGGGTTCTCATCTTCCCCAGTTTGAATACCTCCAATTGATTAATTTTCTTACGCAGTATCTGAGGAAGGGATATGATGTGAGGGATCTTAGGAATGTTGAGATACAAATATTTTCTGGATAGAAAGCCGTTGTCCATCTATTATAAACTGCTCTTGGATGTCATTTATGATGCTAAACCATCTGACCTAGCTAAATGGCTAAACACGGAATTCTCTGAGGAAAAAATGGGATAAAGCATTTTTGGGAACAAGGCTTCCATTTCTGGTAGAGGCAAAACGCTTTTAAAATACTTTTTTGGTGGTATAAGGCCTGGTTCATACTGACAATTTAGTGCCCCTGATAAAATCCTGATGGGCAATGCACAAAGGATGAGGATGGACGCCGAAGCACCCCTGGGAGGTGCTTGAAGAACACCTGGCTGCAGCGGAACCCAGTTTGAGAATCTCAAAATACATACTCTAAATACATACAGGCAATGTTGCGCTGCACTTGAAGAGTAATCACACTAACAGATTCCCATAGTGCAGTGTTCTCCCCAGGATTTTTTTCCAGCCGGGTGGCATGAAAAAGTAGCCGGGTGGCATGCGACGGGCAAGTGCAGGACAAGTGCAACTCTGCTTACAGCATAGGGGGAGGAGGAGGAGACGAGCAGATGTACCTGCTAGGTACACACGATGCAATTTACAGATTTACTGTCAGATGGACTATTTCCAACATGTTTAATCTGATTTTCAATCGATTTTCCGTTTACTTTTATGGGAAATCGAGCTGAAATTTGATCAGAAATCAGATTGGACATGTTGGAAATAGTCCATCTGACAGTAAATCTGTCAGAAAATTGCATCGTGTGTACCTAGCATTAGGGAGAAAGTATTTCAGATTATGGTGCTCAGGTTCCTTTAAAGCAGACCAGCACTCAGAACTTCCTCTCTTCTCTAAAAGATAAGCAACAACATAATAAATTTTAATGGAAGACATTTCATTGTTACAGCTGATAAAAATTCTACAATAAATCTGCACTGTTTCTACTTCCTGCTTTCAAGGAAGCAGACATTGTTAACCTCCTGTGCTTTCAAATTAGTTTATCTGCCATAGCAGTCGGGTAACACAGGGGAGAAATAAAACTACAAATTGTGATTAGACAAGAGGGGTAATTAGACAGGCCAGACTCTATAAATACATGCAGGGTACATTTCACTGTTTTCCTTCTATGCAAGAGTTCAGGTCCACTTTGTTCATGCAGAGTGATTGTTTAAGGGGGAGGGGGATCATTACTGACAGAATGCAAGCTGGGGGGTAGACACAGACACCGCAGGAGAGAAGATTGCTTTTTTTTCTTACTTTACGTTTGGGACTCGGGAGCAGAAAAGAGCTGAGTGCAGAGGAGGCTGCCTCAGAAACACCGTCACTCTACATGCCCTGTAATTCTATCCTCCCGAAGTGAATGCAAACAAAAGAAAGCAAAGTAGCTCTGAAGTTATATCACCTCTCCTAGCTGGATTAGACCAGCAGCTCCTTATCTAAATGGTTGTTATCTGCTGTCTGCTGGGATGGTGAATGAAGGAGTCGCTTCTGACTGACTGTCCCTGATTGCAGAACGAACGCACATGGTCTCTCTCCTCTCATAACTTTTGCAGGCTGCTGAGAAAGATGTGTGGGCGTGCTTGCTTGGCTGCCTCTCTTTCCATTGGCCAGAGAGCTGCCAGCATAAAATAAAGCCTGTTTCATTGGAGGGCGGGAGGCAGAGACGGAGCAGAAGTTTCCAGCTAGAGGACATGCATGGTGCCGCCCCTCACAACCCGCCCAGCCAATCCCTGCTCCACCAGACCAGACAGCGTGAGGTGACAGGCAGAGGAGCGCTCCTCAGCTCCTGCAGTGTACAGCGTCAGCTCTCCCTATTGTGCGAGAGCTGGACGCTGATTGCTAGCAGGCAATGCAGCGCTCCTGCCTGGGTTTTTTTTGCAGCTGGGTGGGTGATTGACAGCTGGGCGGGGTCTGAAAACAGCCGGGCGGCCCGCCCACTTAATTGGCCCTGGGGAGAACACTGTAGTGTGTAAAAGAGTCTAAAGGAAAGACTGAACAATTTATATATATATATACATTTTTATTTACAAGAATGAGGAGATGTATTCTGGTCAAAGCCAGTATGTGTCCACAGTCTGGAGGGCAGGCTTATTGGGAAGCATTCTGCTGAAGCTTCTTGAGCTTTGCTCTGAGCTTCTTCTTTTTTTCTTTACTCAGCTTTCCCTCAAGGATATTCGGTTCTTCTACTAGTTTTTGTTGCCGCACCTCTTCTTTATCCTCGGCCTGAAACCTCACTGTTTTCTTTGTTTTTTTCTTTCCTCCAGCTGCTTCAGTTTTCTTCTGAATAGGATGGCTTTTACGCTCCTTTTTCTGCTGGACAGAGATCTGTATTTTCTTCTGCCTCTTGTCCTTTCTTGCATCTTTCTCCTCCGTTCCACGCTCTACATCAGGGTCCATTCTCCTGGCTCTCCCTGGGATGAGCGAACGCAAAATGTCAGTCAACATAAGGTCCATCTCTAGGCCTTTGGGGACTTTTGCTTTTTCCTTTTCTTTTATTAAAGCTGCAGTTTCCACCTTCACGGATTTGATCATGGTGTCGATCTTGTTTAATTTTGATCGGCATCTGAGGCTGTAAAAGATAATAAATATATCACATTATGTAATACAAGACATGGTCAATGCAAATAAGAGTAGGGTACATTGATAGAGCAAGAGTGTGACTCAGTCAAGTAATTAATCAGTGGAAACTAATTTTTATATGTCACATGATTTTGCAAGTTTCTCTTTTATCTTACAACCCCAGTGGCTTACAACCCCAATTTATGATCGTAAAATAGCAAAGATCTGAGGCAGATCCCTTGCAGATATGAGACAGTGAATAACTGTAGATTTATGAATCGGTCAGGGGAAATTTTTTATTGACTGCTCCCCTCAAACCCCCCCCCAAAAAGCCACTGCTGGGTGGCTGGGTTCCTCTTCTCTCTTCATCCCTGCAGAGTTGCAAACAGTCTATAAGAAGAGGGTTAACTCACATCACTGCTTCCAGCATTGGGTCTCCATAGCCACAGCGGCGTCATGTGACACGCCTTCGGGACATTCCACCTTGTAATACGCTGGCATGTTCTGAAGGTGTATCATGTTGCGGTGTTGTTTCCATGGAGACCTGATGCTGGAAGCAGGGATTAGGTGAGTTAACCCTCTTCTTAAAGCACACTTGCATCTCTGCAGGGGGGAAGGAGTTTAAAGTGTACCCGAGGTGACATATGACATGATGAAATAAACATGTGTATGTACAGTACTAAACATATTAATAACCAGGCTGTTTTACTTGTTATATTTTGCTGCCTGAAAGAGTTAATTTTTAAGGCTGGAAGTGACAGCTTCTGTCTTGTCAGGAGCTTGTCAGGAATATAGTAAACATCACTGATAAGCAAATTACAGCCATAAAAGTTTTCTTGGCAGAATACATATTTCTGAGAGCAGAGGGAGAGAGAAAGGGTCATTATAGTTCATGTATTTTCATTTAGTGACACTTAATAGACTGCAACAGAGCAGAGACAACAAATATTCAATTTAATTTCTAAATGTTTAAATATAAAATAAAATCCTGGAATGTCTAAAAAAGTCATTTTTAGGAGTAGGAGGATAAATATAATTGTTTATCTCATCAGTTTATTTTCACCTCGGGTTTACTTTAAAAAAAAAAAAAAAGGAATGGAGCCTGTGACACAGCTGGTAGCCGGCAGCCTGGGAAGCACTTTTCCCAGACCTGCTCTAGAGGGAGAAGGGGAGCACAGGAGGTTGGAGGGTAAATTACTTCACCCACATTTATATCTCTGAACTCTCTACCTCCCTCTAGAGGCTGGACAATGCATCATGGAAGCACTCCATACAGCCTTCTGGGAATTTTCGTGTTCGTATTCCGAGTGCATTTCTATTGAAGTCAATAGTGCCAATTCCTGCGGTTAATTGTAAAGCCCCTGTACATGCTATCATCACCAAATTTGGCATGTATATTAAACAGATGAGTAGGAACATAATAAAAAAAAAATTGTGAAAAGACCTTATAGTTTTTGAGCAAATCGATTTCAAAGTTTCATAGGAAAAATGGTTTTTAAACTGTGTAAAATGACACTGCTGCAGTATAGGTTATTGCATTCTGAGTTTTGTATACATATTGTATACATTTCATGAAAACAGACAGCGTGGGGTCCCCCCTCCCAATCCTTCTTAACTCCTTGTCTCCCATGCAGGCTGGGATAGCCAGAATGCGGAGTCCCGGCCACGTGGGGCTTCGCACCCTGAGCTATACCAGCCCACATGGTCCTTGGTATTGGGGGGCTCTGGAGGAGAGGGGCGGTCAACCTCCCCCTCTCCCCCTTGTCCAATCCATGGACAAGGGGCTCTTCCCCACCTCCGGTGTTCCGGGAGGAGGTGGGGGCTGCCGACGTCCTGGGGGGTTCATGGTGCCATCCGGGGTTCCCCTTTGACAAGCGGACCCCAGAAGCCGCCCCCTCCCCAGGAGAAATGAGTGTAGGGGTACACGGTACCCCTTACCCATTTCAACAGAGTTAAAAAAAGAAATAAAAACACAACAACGAAAAAAGTCCTTTATTGTTCTAAATTAACAAGGAATACTTACCTTGCGAAAATCCCTCGCCAGTATCCTTAGAAGTGGTCCCACACCAGTATCATCTTAGGACATCTCACCACCCTTCCACACCGATGAACTCCCGCCACTGAATGGTCACAGTCAGCCTCTGCATCTGTATAGCAGAGGCTATGAACACGAAAATGTTGCCTTTGAAACAAGAAATTTCGGCAAACAGTGATCCGATCAAAATGGTCACTGGGAAATCCCGGAACGCTGGAGGCCACACTAGAGTGGCGAAACTAGCCATTTTTCACATAGATGGTGGGTCCAGGTGACCAGAGCAGGAGGTGCCCTGGTCCCCTGGACCCACCTATATATGTGAAATAACGCTCAATCTGACACTCTGAGGTGGCCTCCGGGGAACGGGGATTCCCAGCAGCCATTTTGTTTATGACACTGTTTGCCAAAAATTCTTGTTTTAGCAAACAATTTTCGTGTTTCTAGCTTATGCAATACAAATTGCAGAGGCTGTCTATAGCCATTCAGCCCCGGGAGTTGGGCGGGTGCGTGGGACCACTCCTGAGGATACTGGCGTGGGACCACTCCTGAGGACACTGGCGTGGGATTATTGCAAGGCAAGTATCCCTGGTTAATCCAGAGCAATAAAATACTTTTTTAGTTGTCGTGTTTTTATTTCTTTTTTTAACTCTCTGCTGAAATGGGTAAGGGGTACCGTGTACCCCTATACTCATTTCTCCTGGGGAGGGGGTGGCTTCCGAAGTCTGCTTGTTAAAGAGACACTGAAGCGAAAAAAAATATATGATATAATGAATTGGTTGTGTACTATGAATAATTACTAGAAGATTAGCAGCAAAGAAAATATTCTCATACTTTTATTTTCAGGTAGTGTTTTTTCTAACATTGCATCATTCTATAATATGTGCAGATTACACAACACTGAGCATTGAAAATTAGTCTTTCAGAGCAGTCTGTGAAGTAATGAACTCTCCTCTGGCAGAGGAAAAGTAAACAGTTCAATTACAGTTGAGATAATAAAAGTCAGATAACAGCCCTCTCCACGACTAACTTAGTCGGAGAGCTTAATAGCTTTTTTGCATAGAGATAACAACTGGAGTTTCTCAACTCTTCCTGTACTGGAAACAATTAGACTGATGTATCTGATCTTAATGTTTTATTTCTTAGCTGTACTACACATACAAATCATAATATCATAATTTTTTTTTCGCTTCAGTGTCTCTTTAAAGGGGACCCCCGGATGGCACCATGAGCCCCCCAGGACGTCGGCGGCCCCCACCTCCTCCTGGGGCACCGGAGGTGGGGAAGAGCCCCTTATCCATGGATTGGACAAGGGCTCTGGGGAGAGGTTGACCGCCCCTCTCCTCCAGAGCCCCCCCATACCATGGACCATGCGGGCTGGGATAGCTCAGGGTGCGAAGCCCCACGTGGCTGGGACTCCGCATTCTGGCTATCCCAGCCTGCATGGGAGACAAGCAGTTAAGGAGGCTTGGGAGGGGGGACCCCAGGCTGTCTGTTTTCATGAAATGTATACAATATGTATACAGAACTCGGAATGCAGTAACCTGTACTGCAGCAGTGTCATTTTACACAGTTTAAAAACCATTTTTTTATGAAACTTTAAAATCGTCTTTTTCAAAAACTATAAGGTCTTTTTACAATTTTTTTTTAACATGTTCCTACTCATCTGTTTAATGTACATGCCAAATTTGGCGATGATAGCATGTAAGGGATCTTCACAATTAACCACGGAATTTAGCACTATTGACTTCAATGTAAACGCGAATTCGGTACTCGGAATTGCAGAATTTTTGAGTTTCGAGTGCTTACTCAGAACTGCCAAATTCCGATGGCAAACTCAAAATTCGGAATCCGAGAGCTCAGCCCTAACCCTCCTTACTTCTACAGCTGAGGGAAGGGGTTGTGTACCCAGGGCTAGTGATTATAGATACTTACTAGGTGCGTCACCAGTAGTAGCCTCCAATAATTAATCCTATTAACAAGCCGACTGCTAGGATGATGATGATGACCAAAAGCCATGTTGGAATTTCTGTAAAACAAGGAAAGAGAAAGAATTATGAGCAGAGATGATCACACTGGGTCTGTAGAAAAATGCTTTCACCTCTTGTTACAAGAAGGCACGGCTGTCCTCTAATGTAACAAAATATTACCTGCTTCCAGAACTTCCTCAACTTCTGGCAAATCCATTGCAGAACCTGAAATACAAGCAGAAAACATTATTAGTGCAAGCTGATAAGCTGATAAGTGTGTTTCCATGTTACAGGTGGAGTGACGTTATATCAATAGCAAGGGGCCCGAATGTTGAGGGATTCAGGAAGATGCTCCAGCCTGGATGTAGACTGTCACTGGGAGCGGATCCGAGATGAAAAACTAACTATAGCAAATAACTTTTTATCTATATATCTTATCTAAAGTTTAGATAGTTTACACAGCAAATCTAGCGGCAAACAACTTCAACAGAATATGATTATTTCTTCCTGTGAAACAATGACAGCAGCCATGTTGTTTGTAAACATTACACACAGGCAAGCTGATCTGCATATCCAGCACTAGCCTGTGAAAACCTAATTCTCCCTCCTCCTCCCCTCTGCCTCTGAAATCTCTGGCTAGTAACACCTCCCCCTCCTCCTGCCCAGACCGAGATCCCATAAGCTTTTGCAACAGTCTGAAAATGCCAAGGCACTCTGAAAAGCTGTGGGGGAGGCTTGTTTAGTTTATAGGGAATTAGAGTATTAAAACAAAGACAAAAAAGTATTTGGCTTGAGGAATGCCCTATAAACAATATGAAAGGAACACAATTATGCAATGAGTAAGTTTATCTCAGGTCCACTTTAATAAAAGGCTGCTAGCACCTGTGACCCAGATGTGAAACGGCCAGTGTGCCGCTCTGTTCCTAGGCTTCCACCCCTTCCAGCCACTCACCCCTTCAGCACCGTATGTACATTTCAGGCACAAGCACTGCATGTGCTATGTTGATTATGCTATTTGCTACACCAGGAAATCACTTTTTTGACTGTGCCCAGATCTTTCCTCCTTTGTTTTATGCATTAATAAAAGGTTGCCTCACAGAGGCGGATCAGGATCTACCAGGGCCGGGACAAGGTTCTCCAGCATTAGAGGCGGAGATTCCAAAGGACACCCCACCAGAGCAAGGACAAGGTCCTCCAGCACCCAAGGCTGAGACACCAAAGTGCGCCCCTACATCCCTCCCACCCCAGCCGTCACACACTGATTGCTATTAGACTAAGAGGGCCACAGGGCCCACAACCTCTCCAACACCTTAATATCTAGTTATCTGGCTTGCAGTCACTGCTATGTATCCCCTTTTCTTATTTCTTTCTGCTTCATACACAATTAGGAATGACAACTGAATGAATTGTGCGCCCCCTCCTACACTGCGCCCTGAGGCTGGAGCCTCTCCAGCCTATGCCTCGGCCCTGCACCCCACTGAGTTGTGCCTGCCCCAGTGTAGGTAGCAAATGTGCTCCCAGTATTGTGCCCAGTTTAGATAGCCAGATGTGCCCCAAATATTAGGTAGCCCCCTCCCCAGAGAAGATAGCCAGATGTACCCTGAGTTTTAGGGAGCACCCCATCCCCAGGTTAGATAGCCATAGTATAAAACCTTGATTACATTTACTGTGCTTATTTTTACCACAGCTTCACTACAACAGTCAATCAGAGCTTTCAGAGCCGTTTTCTTTAAAAAAAATGGAAAATCCCTCTCTATTTCTAGTGCAGCGATTGCAGGTGTATGGATCGATTACGGTGCATTTGCCGCAAGAAGAAAAAAAGACAGGAAAATATTTAAAATTGCCAATTTGCAAAAAACTCACAGAGTGGCATGATCGCTATGTGATTTCCCTATACTTTATATATTTTACTAGCAGATTCGTGTATATTGGGCACAGTGAAAGTCAGAGCATAGAACAGGGTGTAGCAATAGGAAAGTGTACAGTGCAGGGGTGTGCAATGTGGAATCAGGAAATTTGAGGGCCTGGGGCTAATGGACCATTTAGGCGCCCCATTGGCGCTAATGCAAAATATATGCGATTGGGCACCAAAGAAGAAATTTGGGTCCCCAGTAAATAGCAGGCGCCCTCTCTTGACGCACTTCCTGTTTACTATTGAAGTCGCGTCAAGAGAGAGCAGAAGTACAGCGATGACGCGCACGAGGGTACGTGTCATCATGTAGATGACGCGTACCCTCGTTCGCGTCATCGCGGTACTTCTGCTCTCTCTTGACGCGACTTCAATAGTAAACAGGAAGTGCGTCAAGAGAGGGCGGAAGTACCAGAGGGTAGTAGCGCCTAGGATCTACGGCTGCCCTCTTCCTGCCCTCCTCCTCGGGTACTTTTGGGGGGCTGAAATTTAAAGTTATAGGGTCCAGCAGAAGGGAGAGCTTAGCGGGGAGGGGTGGGGGGCATTTCGGACCACCCCCCCCCCCCCCCGCGCTTGGGGCATGCTCTCCCTTTATGCTGGGACCCTATAGGGGCCCCAAAGGGACATGTTCGGGTTGGGTTCGGCCCGAACATGCCGAACATCGGGGGCATGTTCGGCCGAACCACCCCGAACCCGAACATCTGGATGTTCGCCCATCACTACTTTTAATGTATAGTGTGCTGTGGGTTGATGAAAGGGCACAGGGAGCAGGTTTTGTGACTATTGATGTCAGGGTAGAGGCAAGAGAGGCACCAGTCTAAGGGCGCAGTGTAGGGGGGCGCACAACAGGTTTTGTGACTATTGATATATAGTGCATTGTGGGTTGATGGCAGGATGCAGGGAGCAGGTTTTGTGACTATTGATATATAGTTTATTGTGGGTTGATGGCAGGATGCAGGGAGCAGGTTTTGTGACTATTGATGTATAGTGTACTGTGGGTTGATGGTAGGCACAGGGAGCAGGTTTTGTGACTATTGATGTATAGTGTACTGTGATTTGATGGCAGGATGCAGGGAGCAGGTTTTGTGACTATTGATGTATAGTGTACTGTGGGTTGATGGCAGGTGCAGGGAGCAGGTTTTGTGACTAGTGATGTATAGTGTACTGTGGGTTGATGGCAGGTGCAGGGAGCAGGTTTTGTGACTATTGATGTATAGTGTACTGTGGGTTGATGGCAGGTGCAGGGAGCAGGTTTTGTGACTAGTGATGTATAGTGTACTGTGGGTTGATGGCAGGTGCAGGGAGCAGGTTTTGTGACTATTGATGTATAGTGTACTGTGGGTTGATGGCAGGTGCAGGGAGCAGGTTTTGTGACTATTGATGTATAGTGTATTAGTGACTTGATCCTATATGGTGGGTGGAGCTTCTCATGGGAGTGTGGATAGGTGGAGCACGAGGGTCTAAGTGTGTGTGTGTGTGAATGTGTGTGTGTGAATGTGTGTGTGTGTGTGAATGTGTGTGTGTGAATGTGTGTGTGTGAATGTGTGTGTGTGTGTGTGTGTGAATGTGTGTGTGTGAATGTGTGTGTGTGAATGTGTGTGTGTGTGTGTGTGTGAGAGAATGTGTGTGAATGTGTGTGAGTGAGTGTGTGAGTGAGTGAGTGAGTGAGTGTGTGTGTGTGTGTGTGTGAGTGTGTGTGAGCGTGCGTGCGTGCGTGCGTAGGGGCAGAACCTAAAGATGGCTGCAGACACTGGTTCCACTGAATTCTTCCACTTCCTCTTCCTTTTATCTCCTGCTTTCAGAAGACAACAGGATATACTTTGTATACGACCTCAAGTGCACAAAAAATTCAGCAGGAACAATGATTGCAATGAGCAAAAATCCTGTTGCAAATGAGTCACACTGATGGAAACATTTGCTGCGGTTTCCATCAGTTTTTATATACCTAGAGGTTGATTTACTAAGCTGCTCTGTTATAGCAGCGCAGCCTAATGACAACAGTGCATAGTAATAATTCTTAGCGCACACTGTGCAGTCATAGCATGCACTGCTAAATTATGCCCTGCTCTGATAGTTTAAAGTGAGTGTTTACCAATTTCAAAATAAAAAAAAGTCGGATACTCACCTAAGGAGATGGAAGGCTCGGTCCTAATGAGCCTTCCCTCTCCTCTCCCGGTGCCCGGTCCCGCGCAGGATCCCCCGTGGCAGTATTCGACCAGTTCGGTCAAATACTGCCACTTCCGCATGCCTTCGGGAGCTTTCTGAAGCCTTCGGGAGCACTCGGGCTCCCGAAGACGGGCCCCGCCATACTACGCATGCGCGAGCGCCCTCTATGACGCACTCGCGCGTGCGTAGTATGGAGCGGCTCGTCCTCGGAAGCCCGAGTGCTCCCGAAGACCTCCGAAGTCCCTGCGGCGGCGGACGCGAACGGAGGAGCCAGCGCAGCACCGAGGGCACCGGGAGAGGAGAGGGAAGGCTCATTAGGACCGAGCCTTCCCTCTCCTTAGGGGAGTATCCGACTTTTTTATTTTTAAACTAGTACCCATTAGCTTTAACAAGTGTGGAGACGTAATAATCTATAAAGTGGCAGTGATCATGGGAAAAGCAGGACATAAACTACCCAGGAAGATCAATGAACTATCAATAAACACTAATCAATACAATAATATTCCAAATAATCATATCAAAATTTATTGAGGAAAATGCTAAAGACATTAAAAGCACATGGGATGGCCACCCCGTCACAACTCATCCATCCAGGCAGTCCACATGCAGTCACATACGTACGCCGGCATCAACCTCTACAGCTAGATTTAATGATCCAATGAGCGTCAGCATTGAAGAGAAAGCATCAGTTCTTATGAGATCAGAGTTCTTGTAAATTTGTTGTCATCAGAGTAAAGTGAAAACTGGCATGAGTGCACAGGCTGATGAGGACAGTCACAATGTCACAGCAGACCGTGATGCTTAGACAGCTGCAGCGTGAGCACATATAGCACATATAGCAAGCACCAATCAGCAATAATTCACACTGTAAAAGCGCAGCACAGCGCAGCAAACAGACAGCGTGATAAGTGTCAAGCAAGGCTTAGCTCACCAGATCCATGGAAGCCCACTGTAAGCAGACTGGCAGTTCGTCTCAACCTGGCGGTGTAACAAGCTCCTGATGACAGCCGGATGTGTGTGATCCTCGTGTGCTTCCTGTAATATGGGGAGTGCGGCTGTACTAGAAGTCCAAGCAGTGCGGATGGTAGTCAGTCAGCTCACCCGGGCAGCATGCATGGCCAGGTGGCCCTCGGACGGACCAGTGGTCACTGGCTGAATGGAGGTCGGGACGGAGTGGCGTCCCATGCAGGAAGCGTGCGGCTCCCCCGACGTTTCGCCGGCTTCCGGCTTTCTCAAGGGGGTGTGGTTGCCAACACGTTGGTTCCAACAGTACTTATCTAAGACATCACACAGACACACCTCTTTCTCCATCCACTCATGACATCAAGGGTGTAGTGTGTGCGATCGTGGAGAGAGGGAGCCAGTGCAGGCGGCGGAGCAGCGGCGAACGTAACGCTGCAAAAAAGCGATTGCTGTGCCCAGGTGCATATATATGTATATATATTAGCCACGCAGGGTCAGTCATACCAAAAAGATTAAATATAGATGAAAAAAAGAAGGGGGGGAAAAGGAAGGTCCCAATGTATGTGTACATATGGGCACCAAAGCTGACTACACCTATAGCCAGCATGCTCAGAGGAGCCAAAAAACCAGACCAAAACAAAAACTAAAAAAAGGCCCTGCGTGGAGAGCACAGCTAGTGCGTCACCACAACCGCCTAAATGCACCGGCTCACCGCGAACGCACACACACAAAACAATCAACAAGTCTCCGTCATGTTAATGACGGTCATACAATGTTATAATTTACGTTAAATAATCACAGATAAATTGATCGCAAAAGATAATAGCCCATGAAGATACAAAAAGCTGGAACCCGATAGTGCATCAGGTAAACTTATATGACAGAGAGGCCCGGAAGCATCTGTCCCAGTGTGAGGGACGCCATGCAAAGGGGCAAAGGGCTAACAAGTGGGGGAAGAGGATTGTTGCAGCAAGACACCATGCCATCGCATGCGACAGAAATCACGCACTCAAGCCAGCACAAAGAGACGCACATACTATGCGCAAATCAGGATCTAAATGGGCAAAAAATGAGCATAGCTGATCTGCTCATTTAAACCTGGTGTTGAGCAGGCCTGTAGATTATAGATCCAACGGGATTCACACCGCAGAAGGAGTCTATCAGGATTACCGCCTCTGATTGTGGGGTGTATCCGATCAAGGGCCATAAATTTAACACCCCTTGTACTGCCGCTATGTTCCGACCCAAAATGCCTCGCGACAGGAGAACCCGCGTCCCGATTTTCAATACTCTTAATGTGCTCAGACATGCGTTCTCTAAGTGGACGCTTCGTCTTACCAACGTAGAAAGCGCCACAGTGGCATAATAGAATATATACCACTAATTTCGTTTTGCAGTTAAAAAAGTGGGACAGCGTAATCCTCCTGCCGCAGGGCATGGGCACAACCCTGCCAACCTGCACATACTGACAATAATCACAGCCCCCACAGGTGTAAATCCCCGTGGTGATGCAGTGTTTTTTGGGGGTAACACCGGTGAAGTGACTTCGAACAAACGCGTCCCTTAGGGATCTAGCCCTCCGGAACGTAAAGTTAGGAGATGCCGGCACCAAGGGACCAACCACGGGATCGTTCTGTAACAGGTACCAATGTTTCCTGAGGATACCCTTAAGTGCAGGATGCTGCGCACAATATCTAGTAAAGAAACGCAATGGAGCGGGTGATGCCCCCTCCACAACCCTTCTATGTGGACGAAGGAGGTCAGCTCGTTTGCTCTTCCAAGCACGATTAAATGCCTTACGTAGATAACTATCACCGTAACCTCTGGACTTAAACCTCCGCCGTAGGTCATCTGCTTCAGTGAGGAAAGACTCATCTCCCGAACAGTTCCGACGTGCTCTTAAATATTGGCCAACTGGTATGCCTCTAATGGTGTGCGTGGGATGAAAACTATCCGCGCGAAGCAACGCATTACTTGCTGTTGCCTTACGATGAAGAGTCGTGGACAACCGTCCACCCTGTTCAATTGAGATACGGATATCGAGAAATGCGATTGATTGCAATTGAACCTCCGATGTAAATTTAAGGTTCTTGTTATTACGATTAAGTTGGGAGACAAAGTCCGTCACTTGTGCAGATGTACCAGTCCATAGGATCAAAATATCGTCAATGTACCTGAGCCACGATATCACGCGGCCCAGGTACCCCGACAGACTATCGTCGGAGAAAATGAGTCTCTCCCAGTCACCCAGGTACAGGTTTGCGTACGACGGGGCACAGGTCGTACCCATCGCCGCACCCTGCACCTGGAGATACCGGTCACCGTCAAAGGTAAAAACATTGTTAATTAGCAAAAACTTTAACAGGTCCAAAATGAAACCATTGTGCGCAGCATCCTGCACTCCCAGCTCACCCAGAAAGTTGGCCACCGCCTGGACCCCGAGGCCATGGGGGATGCAAGAATACAGAGACTCTACGTCAAGGGACACCAAAATGGTGCCCGGTGGAACAGTAATATCATCCAACACCCGCAATAAATGTGTGGTGTCTTTTATATATGAGGGCAACCCCTGAACGTGTGACTGTAGGTGTTTGTCCACATAGACACTTATTTTCTCTGTCAAGGAGCCTCTTCCCGAAATAATCGGGCGTCCCGGGGGTTTGTGCAGACGTTTATGTACTTTTGGTAGCGCATAAAAAGTAGGTAAAATGGGGTCATTGACCTTTAAAAAGGCTGCCACCTCCTCATCAATCAAACCCATGCAGCGGGCATTCTCAATGAGGTCAAAAAGCTCACCCTGGCAACGATCTACCCTTGACGCCGAGACCCTCTCATAACATCCCCGCTGGCCCAGGAGGTCCAGACACATGGCCCTATAATCGCGAGCAGTCATGACCACAACGTTCCCCCCCTTATCGGAGGGTTTAATGACCCAGTCAGTACGAGAAACCAGAAAATCGAAAGCCTCACAATCAGTGCCAGCCAACTCAGATCTACCGTCATTGGCTACATCCAGTTTGGCAATATCCCCTTCAACTGCCTGGACAAAGCATCTAATCCCTACGTTCGTGGACAGGGGTGGAAAACGTGTGGACCGGCTTTTAAATTGTCTGTTGACACTGATGTAACGAGGTGGCAGAGGACCCCACACACCGGCAGCAGCAGCAGACCCAGAAACACCATCATCATCCGTTTGGTTCAAAGTGTATAAAAAATTGAGATCCTCCAAAGCCTCCTGATCACCCTGAGTCAATGTCAGGGTGGGAGGGGTCGGAGTAGGAAAAGAATTGCTTCCTTTTGTAACCGTGGACTGGAGGAACAACTTCCTACAGAATAAATGTAAATCCACAGTAAAGTCAAACCTATCCATATGTTGCGGGGGACAGAAGCCCAAACCCTTACCTAATAATTGTTGAACAATATCAGGTAGCGTCTCTCCTGTGAGGTTAATCACTTGCAGGTCACCTTGTGACTGCGGACATATGTCCGCAGGAAAGTCATTTCTACTAGATAATTTGGGTTCGGTTACTCTAAAAAAGGAATTGATGATGATGAAGAGGATGGCTGCGCCTGCCCCGATGTGCCAGGTGTCCCTGTGCCACCCCCACATCCCTGCTGTAGTTTAGACTTTTTGGTTACTTTATCCTGTGATCGAGTCTGATATTTGCCTTTTTTAGTTTGAGATTCAGAGTCCTGACTTGAATCTGAGGTAGCGGAGCTGACACTCACTACTGATGAGTCTGAATCATCAACAACAACGCTCTTAGGTTTTAGGTTTGGCTTTGGTCGCCCTCCTCGAGGTTTAGGGGGGGTAGGCTTACTTTCCCAACGATATGCCTGGCCCAGTTTATATGCCAGGCGATCGTTGAACAATTTTTTGTCCCGTAGGAATACCAAATCCTTATTATATTTTTTAATATGTAGTTCCAGTTGCTCGTTCCGTTTTTTATATAGGTCCTCACCAGAGTGAGACTTCAACTCCGCTGTAATGCTATTAATCTCCTCATCCAGGAGGGTCAAATCTGCCTCATCTAAATCATTCATCAGAGAAAGGCACACATGCGCACAATTCTCTAGATTGGCCTCCCATTTTCTCTTAAATTCCGCTGTTAAATTCTTTCGGTGGGGAAAAATTTGGACTCTCAACCACATAGGGGAGACGTGGCGGGTTCAGTGGCTTCAAAGTGCTGCCTACTGGGCCAATCACAGTGCAGGAATATAGTTCTTTGAAGCTAGTGGATCCACCAGGGCTCCTTGCTTGTTAAACTATAAGAGCAGAGCATAATTTAGTAGCACACGCTATGACTGCATAGGGTGTGCTGAGAATAATTACCACTGGCTTTTGTCATTAGGCTGTGCTGCTGTAGCAGCGCAGCTTAGTGAGTCAACCCCCTAGTGTTTTGCGATCCGCGGGCCATCGAAATCTGATCACAAATCATTGCTTTTGGAAAAGGGCCCTAACAGGTAAATGTATTTAGCTTAATGAAGGATGACATTTGATACTTACCGGCAGATGGTGGGGGTGGAGCAGAGGTCACACCCGGATCCACCGTCTTCTTCACCTCTGTGAAAACAAAAGGAACAGAATAAAATGATTATGCAGGAGAACAGAGGCGCCAAAAGGATAAAAGGAAGCTAAATGAGCTTAAAAACCAAATTCTTGGTAAATAGAGGAGGTAGTAGTGGACTTACCTCCTCCAAGTAGACACACAACGACTGTAGTAAAGACAGTCAATATATTTTATTTATGAACTCCAAATATGCAACGCGTTTCGCAGGTTTGATCCCGCTTCATCAGGCAATAACAACGGAGCAATAGCTGTAAACAGAGATAATTGGCTCATAACCCATGTGTAGTCATACAGTCATTAAATTGTATAAAAATAAAAATATATATATAAAAACTATAAATAAATATCAAACATCAGAGGTGAAATAGGTATTAAAAAGTGGGGGTGATTGGGATAAAGACAGTGGAACAGGTAATTGTGAGCAGTGATGAGCAAAACTGTTAATATTCTTTTCACATAAAATCTTGCAATAATAATGCTTAATTCAAATTTTAAGTAAACAATTTTGGGGAAAAAATTCCCATTAAATTGCGCGGTTTTTGCGTACATTGCACATATTCACGAAAAAAACACCGATCTTTTGGGCTAGAATAAAAATTATTGTTTCAGACGTTTTGCGCTAAAATATAGTTCTATACGTTTTTACAATAAAATATTGATCTTGTGTATTTTTGCGCTAAAAGCAAAGAATGTAAAAATCAAAGATAAACCTCAAATCAAAAACCGAATTCTCAATGCAAAAGTTCACAAGCAATTGAAAACTTGAAGGTATCATAAAGAAAGACAGCTGGGACTTACCATATGTGGTCAGTAGAAGAGCCAGGCACCTCTGTGAGGGCTCACTTCCAGGAGTGCTCATTTATACTACTTTGGGGGTTGATTGACCAATCACAGTGCTTGGTAAATGTGCTGAGTCATTCTGCACATGTGCAGATGAAACTAGCAGTTGCTGGTGCCATTTTGGAATAGGGCAAGAGTAAGGGCAAGTTCATTTTAGTGATGCAGTGCCATCTAGTGGTGGATTGTGATATATGTATATAGGTGATTGTATGAAAAAGTGCATAGTAGAGCGTAACAATTACCTGAACAGATAAAATAAGTACCTGCAAGACAGGTTAAAATGATGTGATATATGTAGAATAATAAGATAATCAAAGAATATTAAAAACGCATACTATAAAAATATGTAAAAACCTCTAAGAAAAGCATGATATAAAACACTAGGAAAAATTGTCACATCTGTGTCACTTGATGTTGTAGCATCATGATATAAATAACCATATTGTTGTCTATCCATCCATACGTTTTTACAGTTTTGTGGCACTGTATTGATCATAATTTACAGTAAAAAATATAAAACTGTAAAATCATAACATCAGAAATTAAAAAATTAAAAGAGAGGACTAGATAAAAGTGTGAACGGAACAGTATGAATATATTGCTTACAAAATGAATAGATTTTTTCTAGGACCTCGTTTAATCCTTCTGGAGCGAGTGTCCCAAGAGTCTGGATCCAGTACATTTCTAGTTTTTTGAGTTTCTCAAATGCCGCTGGTTCTGATTCGTTAATGGTGTCAATTAAGGTGATGGAAAAAGTGTCGGGTTTGCTCTGGTGCATGAGGTGAAAGTGGCGTGAAACACTGTGCATGGGAAATTTATTAAGAATGTTCCTTTTATGTTGGCCGATTCGGCTCCGGGCTTCTTGAGTTGTTCTGCCAACATACTGGAGATGACAGGCACAAGTAATCACGTAAATAACGAATTTGGACTGGCAGGAGATGTGTTTCTTTATGGAGTAATGGGTATTGGTGACAAATGATTTAAATGAGGAGGTATTGGAGACAAAGGTGCATGCTAGACAACGGATGTGGTTGCAGGACCAGGACCCTGGTGTGGAGGGGGCTTGGTTAGGTGTACTTTCAGTTTTGTGGCAGCGGAGTCTGCTGGGGGCTAGTAAGTTACGGAGGTTGGGTGCTCTTCTATAAGTGATGAGTGGCTTATTGGGTAGAATGGGTCTGAGGTATGGGTCCTGGAGTAAAATTTCCCATCTTTTGTTGAGTATTGATCTGATGCCCTGGTGTTCTTTGCTAAATTGTGTGATGAATCTGGGGGGTGGATTTGCATCAGTATTAGGATTGGGTATTGGGTATGAAATGGAGGGTTGTTTAGCTTTATGGCATGCATCACGGATGAGTTTTTTCGGGTATTTTCGAGCAGTAAATTTCTTGGTAAGTGTTTTGGATTGTGTAATATAATCATGGTTATCGGTACAATTTCTGTGTATGCGTCTGAACTGGCTGTAGGGTGTATTTTGGGTCCAAGGTCTGTGATGAAAGCTATTGAAGTGGATGTAGTTGTTGGAGTCTACGGATTTGAAGAAGGTCTTGGTTTTGATTTTACTGTGTTCGGTGAAAATCGTTAGGTCCAGGAAGTCGATGGATACAGGGTGATGTTGTGAGGTGAATTGAAGGCCGGCTTTGTTTGAGTTTAGAAATTGTATGAATGCGGGGATGAGTGTGATGTCACCTTTCCAAATAAAAAACAGGTCATCGATGTAACGTTTGTATAGTATAATGTTGTCGGTAAATGGATGTTCAGTTTCTATTAGTTGTTGTTCAATGTAGCCCATGGTGAGGTTTGCATATGATGGTGCAAAGGAGCTACCCATAGCTGTGCCGCTGATTTGGTGGTAGTATTTGTCATTGAAGGAAAAAATGTTATTGTTAAGGATGAATTCGGTGCATTGTAAAAGAAAATTCTGTTGTATGGGTGGCATGGAGGGAACAGTGGTAAGGAAGAATTGTATAGCTGATAAACCAAACTGATGGGGAATGTTGGTGTAAAGCGATGTGATGTCACAAGTGAGCCAATGGTATTCAGAGGACCAGGGGATGTGGGATAGTATTTGTATCAGATGTTGCGAGTCCTTCCGATATGATGGGAGGTTGGTAACTATTGGTTGTAGGTGTCGGTCGATGAAGCGGGAGAGATTGCTTGTCATGGAGTCGATACCTGATATGATTGGTCGGCCGGGTGGTTTATGGAGATCTTTGTGTATTTTGGGGAGATAGTAGAAGAAGGGGGTTTTTGGGTGAAAATTAAGAATGAAATTACGTTCGTTTTTGGTGATGATGTTTAGTAGTAGGGCTTGGTTAATGAAGTCTTTAAGGATTTTATTGAGTGTGATGGTGGGGTCTGAGGAAAGTTTATTGTAGTGTCTGGGGTCTTCAAGGAGCCTTGCGGCTTCCTCTAAGTAGTCTGTTCTGTTGAGGATAACTATACCGCCGCCTTTGTCGGCGGATTTTATGATGAGGTCTGGATTGTTGAGGAGAGATTTGAGAGCAGAATTTTCTTTGGGTGTGAGATTGGGTTTAACAGTAGGTGTGTGATATTGTAAGGTCTGTAAGTCATCTAAAACCAGGGAGTAAAATGTTTCAATGAAATTACCCTTTGAGGCTGTCGGATAGAAGCGGGATTTACCTTTAAGCTGTGTGGTGATGCATCTTTCAAGTTGTATTTCGTTTGGATCAGAGGAGACTACCGGTAAATTGTCGTTATTCGTGATAATGAGAGGGGCGGAGGTGAGTAGGGTTTGATTCTTTTTGATGGCAAAGTGTCTTTTGAGGGTGAGTTTCCGTATGTAGGAATTGAGGTCAGTGAAGAGATCAAACATATTGGTGGAATTGATGGGACAGAAAGACAGCCCCTTTTCCAGCAGTGTAGTTTCAGGTTGAGTGAGTATGTGATTCGAGAGGTTAAAAATGCATTTTATGGGTTGATCTTTGGATTCTGTTTGTGTGGGTATTTTGTTTTTGCCTTTTCCCCTCGAGCCCCTTTTCCTACGTTTGGGTGGGGAAGAGGTTAATATGGTTACTCGGGGTGGTGGGTTCTGTTCTGGGTGGTGACTGGGTAGGGTTGTGGGGTGGTCGTCGTTTTCTGGGAGAGGGATGGGGGCAATTCTAAAAAAGAGTTGGACAGATTGGGTTTATTTTGTAGAGTGGGTGCTTGATGGGATTGAATCTTGAGGGGTTGGAAAAAGTATTTTATTGAGGTTTGAACTGTGTTTGGGGCCAGGAGGGGAAGACTTTGAGAGAGAAGGGCTGCCCGGGTGGGTTGGGGGTGGGGACTCGGGAGTGGGGAATAGTTGGGTGATGATGGGTCTGTATCACAGAGGCTGATCTGTGAGATCCCAAATTCTGTTGGGGAAACTGGTTCAGAAATTGGTATGGGGGTGTGGTCCTGAATGACGTTTTGGGCTAATGTGGTGGGGTTGGCGATGAGGGGGTCCAAGTGAGGTACTTTGGCGGCCTTGGTAGTGGAGACCGGGACAGTGGTGGCGGGTGTGTTGCCAGTCATCTCCATGTTGTCATCAGATTTGTCTGGGCTGCTGGCTATTTCATTGAAAGTTCTTTTTTTGGGGTTTGTCCTCATGGGTTTTGGTTCTAGATTGGGTCTGGGGGTAGAGTGTGTTGTGTTGGGCAGTGTTGTGGGTAGTGGTTGGATGGGTAGGGGAGTGTTGATGAGGGTAGGGGTGTCTGTGGGCTTAGGCTGTGGGGGGGGGGGGGGGGGGTGGGGCTGTGATTGGGACATATCCAGTTGGTGGGGGGTGGAACAGGGGAGGTGGGGGATATGGTGGGTATTTGAATTGTGGTGGGGGAGGGATAGACAGGCTCATGAGTGGGCATGGTGTGGATGTGGGGTGATATTTGGGTGGTGGGTTGTGAGGGGGGCGGGGGGGACCGCCTGGGGGAGGTCTCGGTTTACGCTCCCTTTCGCGATGTTCTGCGTATGCCAGGCGGTCCCTGTTTAGCTTTTTGATTCTGTTATCCATGGTGTCCCGTTCAAACTTTTTTACTTTATTTGTGAGATTCGACATTAGTGGGTAATACTGTGGGTTATCGATATGCAGAGACAGAACTTCTCTGCATTCATTGATGATTGGCTGTTGACCAGCGTAGTGCGTTTATTTATTAATCTGGTCATCATACCTTCGCCACAAGATTCAAGGTACTCGTACCATTCTGTAGAGTATACGGTGTCATTCGGGAAGGCTGATAATGTCTTAACTCGAATAAATTTCCCATGCACAGTGTTTCACGCCACTTTCACCTCATGCACCAGAGCAAACCCGACACTTTTTCCATCACCTTAATTGACACCATTAACGAATCAGAACCAGCGGCATTTGAGAAACTCAAAAAACTAAAAATGTACTGCATCCAGACTCTTAGGACACTCGCTCCAGAAGGATTAAACGAGGTCCTAGAAAAAATCTATTAATTTTGTAAGCAATATATTCATACTGTTCCGTTCACACTTTTATCTAGTCCTCTCTTTTAATTTTTTAATTTCTGATGTTATGATTTTACAGGTTTATATTTTTTACTGTAAATTATGATCAATACAGTGCCACAAAACTGTAAAAACGTATGGATGGATAGACAACAATATGGTTATTTATATCATGATGCTACAACATCAAGTGACACAGATGTGACAATTTTTCCTAGTGTTTTAGATCATGCTTTTCTTAGAGGTTTTTACATATTTTTATAGTATGCGTTTTTAATATTCTTTGATTATCTTATTATTCTACATATATCACATCATTTTAACCTGTCTTGCAGGTACTTATTTTATCTGTTCAGGTAATTGTTACGCTCTACTATGCACTTTTTCATACAATCACCTATATACATATATCACAATCCACCACTAGATGGCACTGCATCACTAAAATGAACTTGCCCTTACTCTTGCCCTATTCCAAAATGGCACCAGCAACTGCTAGTTTCATCTGCACATGTGCAGAATGACTCAGCACATTTACCAAGCACTGTGATTGGTCAATCAACCCCCAAAGTAGTATAAATGAGCACTCCTGGAAGTGAGCCCTCACAGAGGTGCCTGGCTCTTCTACTGACCACATATGGTAAGTCCCAGCTGTCTTTCTTTATGATACCTTCATGTTTTCAATTGCTTGTGAACTTTTGCATTGAGAATTCGGTTTTTGATTTGAGGTTTATCTTTGATTTTTACATTCTTTGCTTTTAGCGCAAAAATACACAAGATCAATATTTTATTGTAAAAACGTATAGAACTATATTTTAGCGCAAAACGTCTGAAACAATTTTTATTCTAGCCCAAAAGATCGTTGTTTTTTTCGTGAATATGTGCAATGTACGCAAAAACCGCGCAATTTAACGGGAATTTTTTCCCCAAAATTGTTTACTTAAAATTTGAATTAAGCATTATTATTGCAAGATTTTATGTGAAAAGAATATTAACAGTTTTGCTCATCACTGCTCACAATTACCTGTTCCACTGTCTTTATCCCAATCACCCCCACTTTTTAATACCTATTTCACCTCTGATGTTTGATATTTATTTATAGTTTTTATATATATTTTTATTTTTATACAATTTAATGACTGTATGACTACACATGGGTTATGAGCCAATTATCTCTGTTTACAGCTATTGCTCCGTTGTTATTGCCTGATGAAGCGGGATCAAACCTGCGAAACGCGTTGCATATTTGGAGTTCATAAATAAAATATATTGACTGTCTTTACTACAGTCGTGTGTCTACTTGGAGGAGGTAAGTCCACCACTACCTCCTCTATTTACCAAGAATTTGGTTTTTAACCCATTCAGGTTCCGTGGTTTTCACGAGAGAAATGTTCACCTCCCATTCATTAGCCTATAACTTTATCACTACTTATCACAATGAACTGATCTATATCTTGTTTTTTCCGCCACCAATTAGGCTTTCTTTGGGGGTACATTTTGCTAAGAGCCACTTTACTGTAAACGCATTTTAACAGGAAGAATAAGAAAAAAATGGAAAAATTCATTATTTCTCAGTTTTCAGCCATTATAGTTTTAAAATAATACATGCCTCCATAATTAAAACTCACGTATTGTATATGCCCATATGTCCCGGGTATTTCACCGTTAAAATTATGTCCCTATCACAATGTATGGCGACAATATTTTATTTGGAAATAAAGGTGCATTTTTTCCATTTTGCATCCATCACTATTAACAAGTTTAAAATAAAAAAAATATAGAAATATTTCATCTTTACATTGATATTTAAAAAGTTTAGACCCTTAGGTAAATATTTACATTTTTTTTTTTTATAGTAAACATTTTATTTGGGTAGTTTTGGGAGGGTGGGGGGTAAACAATAGATTTATAATGTAAATATGTGTTGATTTTAATTCGTTTTTATTTTCAGGTGTAGTATTACGTTTTGGCCACAAGATGGCGGCCATGAGTTTGTTTACATGACGTCACTCTAAGCGTAACACACGCTTAGAGTGGCGCATCAGGCAGTGAATGGCCAGAAAAGGCGCAGCTTCCGAGAGAAGCTGTCGCTTTTTCAGCGGGGGAGAGGAATCAGTGATCGGACTTCATAGTCCGATACATTGATTCCCTGACTACCGAATCCGCGGCCGGGAGTGCGCGTGCACGCGCGCGATCGGCCGCGGGGGCGCGCGGTAGCGCACATGGTTTCTGGACGTAGTTTCTACGTCCAGAAACCAAAATAGGTTAAGGTCATTTAGCTTCCTTTTATCCTTTTGGCGCCTCTGTTCTCCTGCATAATATTGAGTCCACCCTGGGTGGAGGGTTGAACCCCCTTTTTCTCATCTACAGAGAGCGACTTCTTATTCCTGAGTGGGGTCAGGAAAATCTCCCCACCTGCCTTTACAGTGGTTGCCTAATGGTAACCCTGGTTTGTGAGTATTAATATTTACTCTATCTAGTAACCATTTACCAGTACATATTACACTATTGGGGCTCTTGGTGTTCCTTGTTTTTATCTCGTTGCAAGCTCGCTTGGCCCATCCACGGATCAGGGCACCCTACACCAATTGCAGACCCTCAAACATGGAGTTCGTTAATGATCGATCTACACATTTAAACAGCGCCAGGATCTCCTGGCGCTGTTTAAACGCAATCCGGACCTGCCCAATGTTCCCGCCTCCATACCCACTACTGATGGACCTGTACCAGATCCCATCGATCTCAAACCTACATTCCTTAACCACTTCGTCCACAGGTCAGTAGATATACGTCCTCTGGGACTTCATCTAAGCCACAGGTCAGTAGAATCTACTGACCTGTATTGAAGCAGTGCTGTGCAGGATTGGGCTTGCTCCTGTGCACATTTCTGGCACTATCTGATGCAGGACTAATTGGTGAATGGGAATATAAGTTTCCTGAGCTAATGAGATTGATTTTTACTATGAAAAATACTTTTATTTTCTCATTTCATAGTGAAAAATACACTCTGTGGCATTATTTCAGAATCAAATATCTTCACCATAAATTGTGACCGGAACATAATCTAAGTTTTGTGATAAGCGGTAAGAATAGCCAAACAAAATTTGTGCTTTTTTATCTACAGTAGCACTTTTTATTTTTAAACTGGAATTGGTAAAACTGAGAAATACATGTTTTTTCTATTTTTTCTTTGTTTTCCCATTAAAATTCATAGAAAACAAAATTGTTTGAGGGGAAAAAATGGCATACAATGAAAGCCTAGTTTGTCTTGAAAAAAACAATATATATTTCATTTCTGTGTCATAAGTAGGGATAAAGTTATTTCTGATTAAATAGGGACATAGCTAAACTGTCAAAACTGCTCTGGTCAATAAGTTGAAAACAAGGTCTGGATGCGAAGTGGTTAAACTTGAAAATGCCTTAAAAGAGGAGTTTTTCCAATTAGCGGACATAGCAATGCAGCAGACTTATATAAACGAAAAGATCTCCCCCGATGGTATTCGAGTTAAGACATTATCAGCCTTCCCGAATGACACCGTATACTCTACAGAATGGTACGAGTACCTTGAATCTTGTGGCGAAGGTATGATGACCAGATTAATAAATAAACGCACTAGCAAAGTGCTAGCTGCGTCCAGCAAAAAAAAAAATAAACAAATCGGCCCAGTAGGGCCTGAGCGGCACCCTCCGGCGGCTTACCCCGAACGTACTGCCAAGGAGGTTAAAATGCATTTACAGTAAAGTGGCTCTTAGCAAAATGTACCCCCCCCCCCCCAAAGAAAGCCTAATTGGTGGTGGGAAAAACAAAATATAGATCAGTTCATTGTGATAAGTAGTGATAAAGTTATAGGCTAATGAATGGGAGGTGAACATTTCTCAAGTGAAAACGACGGAACGCAAATGGGTTAATGGGATGCTAAGAATTCTGAGTTCATGCAGTTTTTATGCTTATTTTATGAACATTTATGAAGATATAAAATGGAGCATCTGCTGTATCTGATTGATCCTTGCGGAAAATGCTAGCATTCTTGCCCATAATGAAAATCTATGGGCTGCATAAAAAGAAATACATTTATGCATGGGAGACAAGGAGTTAAGGAGGCTTGGGAGGGGGGACCCCAGGCTGTCTGTTTTCATGAAATGTATACAATATGTATACAGAACTCGGAATGCAGTAACCTGTACTGCAGCAGTGTCATTTTACACAGTTTAAAAACCATTTTTTTATGAAACTTTAAAATCGTCTTTTTCAAAAACTATAAGGTCTTTTTACAATTTTTTTTTAACATGTTCCTACTCATCTGTTTAATGTACATGCCAAATTTGGCGATGATAGCATGTAAGGGATCTTCACAATTAACCACGGAATTTAGCACTATTGACTTCAATGTAAACGCGAATTCGGTACTCGGAATTGCAGAATTTTTGAGTTTCGAGTGCTTACTCAGAACTGCCAAATTCCGATGGCAAACTCAAAATTCGGAATCCGAGAGCTCAGCCCTAACCCTCCTTACTTCTACAGCTGAGGGAAGGGGTTGTGTACCCAGGGCTAGTGATTATAGATACTTACTAGGTGCGTCACCAGTAGTAGCCTCCAATAATTAATCCTATTAACAAGCCGACTGCTAGGATGATGATGATGACCAAAAGCCATGTTGGAATTTCTGTAAAACAAGGAAAGAGAAAGAATTATGAGCAGAGATGATCACACTGGGTCTGTAGAAAAATGCTTTCACACCTCTTGTTACAAGAAGGCACGGCTGTCCTCTAATGTAACAAAATATTACCTGCTTCCAGAACTTCCTCAACTTCTGGCAAATCCATTGCAGAACCTGAAATACAAGCAGAAAACATTATTAGTGCAAGCTGATTAGCTGATAAGTGTGTTTCCATGTTACAGGTGGAGTGACGTTATATCAATAGTAAGGGGCCCGAATGTTGAGGGATTCAGGAAGATGCTCCAGCCTGGATGTAGACTGTCACTGGGAGCGGATCCGAGATGAAAAACTAACTATAGCAAATAACTTTTTATCTATATATCTTATCTAAAGTTTAGATAGTTTACACAGCAAATCTAGCTGCAAACAACTTCAACAGAATATGATTATTTCTTCCTGTGAAACAATGACAGCAGCCATGTTGTTTGTAAACATTACACACAGGCAAGCTGATCTGCATATCCAGCACTCAGCCTGTGAAAACCTAATTCTCCCTCCTCCTCCCCTCTGCCTCTGAAATCTCTGGCTAGTAACACCTCCCCCTCCTCCTGCCCAGACCGAGATCCCATAAGCTTTTGCAACAGTCTGAAAATGCCAAGGCACTCTGAAAAGCTGTGGGGGAGGCTTGTTTAGTTTATAGGGAATTAGAGTATTAAAACAAAGACAAAAAAGTATTTGGCTTGAGGAATGCCCTATAAACAATATGAAAGGAACACAATTATGCAATGAGTAAAAGTTTATCTCAGGTCCACTTTAATAAAAGGCTGCTAGCACCTGTGACCCAGATGTGAAACGGCCAGTGTGCCGCTCTGTTCCTAGGCTTCCACCCCTTCCAGCCACTCACCCCTTCAGCACCGTATGTACATTTCAGGCACAAGCACTGCATGTGCTATGTTGATTATGCTATTTGCTACACCAGGAAATCACTTTTTTGACTGTGCCCAGATCTTTCCTCCTTTGTTTTATGCATTAATAAAAGGTTGCCTCACAGAGGCGGATCAGGATCTACCAGGGCCGGGACAAGGTTCTCCAGCATTAGAGGCGGAGATTCCAAAGGACACCCCACCAGAGCAAGGACAAGGTCCTCCAGCACCCAAGGCTGAGACACCAAAGTGCGCCCCTCCATCCCTCCCACCCCAGCCGTCACACACTGATTGCTATTAGACTAAGAGGGCCACAGGGCCCACAACCTCTCCAACACCTTAATATCTAGTTATCTGGCTTGCAGTCACTGCTATGTATCCCCTTTTCTTATTTCTTTCTGCTTCATACACAATTAGGAATGACAACTGAATGAATTGTGCGCCCCCTCCTACACTGCGCCCTGAGGCTGGAGCCCCTCCAGCCTATGCCTCGGCCCGGCCCTGCACCCCACTGAGTTGTGCCTGCCCCAGTGTAGGTAGCAAATGTGCTCCCAGTATTGTGCCCAGTTTAGATAGCCAGATGTGCCCCAAATATTAGGTAGCCCCCTCCCCAGAGAAGATAGCCAGATGTACCCTGAGTTTTAGGGAGCACCCCATCCCCAGGTTAGATAGCCATAGTATAAAACCTTGATTACATTTACTGTGCTTATTTTTACCACAGCTTCACTACAACAGTCAATCAGAGCTTTCAGAGCCGTTTTCTTTTAAAAAATGGAAAATCCCTCTCTATTTCTAGTGCAGCGATTGCAGGTGTATGGATCGATTACGGTGCATTTGCCGCAAGAAGAAAAAAAGACAGGAAAATATTTAAAATTGCCAATTTGCAAAAAACTCACAGAGTGGCATGATCGCTATGTGATTTCCCTATACTTTATATATTTTACTAGCAGATTCGTGTATATTGGGCACAGTGAAAGTCAGAGCATAGAACAGGGTGTAGCAATAGGAAAGTGTACAGTGCAGGGGTGTGCAATGTGGAATCAGGAAATTTGAGGGCCTGAGGCTAATGGACCATTTAGGCGCCCCATTGGCGCTAATGCAAAATATATGTGATTGGGCACCAAAGAAGAAATTTGGGTCCCCAGTAAATAGCAGGCGCCGGGCCCATCCAACCAAAATTTTTAGTTTTAAGAATTAGTGTTTTGATAATGTATTGAAATTCATTTTGAGAATTATAATATCGTAAATTATCATTTTGGGCACCACCAGGGGGGGTCTTAGAGATAGGCCCCACCAGGGTTAGTCATCGGTAGAGGGAGAGTTTTGTGTGAGAGTAGGGTTAGGTTCAGTTGTAGTAAAATATCAGTAAGAACACCAATGCTTTATTATGCCTATTTCGACTGTAAATATAGTCTCATTTTCATTGTTATAGACAATATCTTGCAATTTTATTACCGTTATTTAAACATATTTATTATTCTTTTTCAGATAAAGATATGATAAAAATCTTGTTATAGACAATATCTTAAAATGTATGCTATAAACTGTCCGTTTAGTGACTTTTAATTAGTGATGGGCGAACAGTGTTCGCCACTGTTCGGGTTCGCCCGGATTTTGGCCTGTTCGGGTCGGCACCCCCCGAACACCTCATGGTGTTCGGGAGGGTGCTCGGGCACGCTGCCCGAACAGGCCTTCTTTGCTCGGCCAGACACAGCCGTGTCCGGCCGAACATAGCCCCCTATAGGGTCCCAGCATAAAGGGAGAGCATGCCCCGAGCGCGGGGGGGGGGGGGGGTCGGAAATGCCCCCCACCCCTCCCCGCTAAGCTCTCCCTTCTGCCGGACCCTATAACTTTAAATTTCAGCCCCCCAAAAGTACCCGAGGAGGAGGGCAGGAAGAGGGCACCCGGAGATCCTAGGCGCTAGTACCCTCTGGTACTTTCCGCCCTCTCTTGACGCACTTCCTGTTTACTATTGAAGTCGCGTCAAGAGAGAGCAGAAGTACCGCGATGACGCGCACGAGGGTACGTGTCATGTAGATGACGCGTACCCTCGTTCGCGTCATCGCGGTACTTCTGCTCTCTCTTGACGCGACTTCAATAGTAAACAGGAAGTGCGTCAAGAGAGGGCGGAAGTACCAGAGGGTACTAGCGCCTAGGATCTACGGCTGCCCTCTTCCTGCCCTCCTCCTCGGGTACTTTTGGGGGGCTGAAATTTAAAGCTATAGGGTCCAGCAGAAGGGAGAGCTTAGCGGGGAGGGGTGGGGGGCATTTCGGACCCCCCCCCCCGCGCTTGGGGCATGCTCTCCCTTTATGCTGGGACCCTATAGGGGCCCCAAAGGGAATTGTTCGGGTTGGGTTCGGCCCAAACATGCCGAACATCGGGGGCATGTTCGGCCGAACCCGAACATCTGGATGTTCGCCCATCACTACTTTTAATGTATAGTGTGCTGTGGGTTGATGAAAGGGCACAGGGAGCAGGTTTTGTGACTATTGATGTCAGGGTAGAGGCAAGAGAGGCACCAGCCTAAGGGCGCAGTGTAGGGGGGCGCACAACAGGTTTTGTGACTATTGATATATAGTGCATTGTGGGTTGATGGCAGGATGCAGGGAGCAGGTTTTGTGACTATTGATATATAGTTTATTGTGGGTTGATGGCAGGATGCAGGGAGCAGGTTTTGTGACTATTGATGTATAGTGTACTGTGGGTTGATGGTAGGCACAGGGAGCAGGTTTTGTGACTATTGATGTATAGTGTACTGTGGGTTGATGGCAGGTGCAGGGAGCAGGTTTTGTGACTATTGATGTATAGTGTACTGTGGGTTGATGGCAGGGCACAGGGAGCAGGTTTTGTGACTATTGAAGTATAGTGTACTGTAGGTTGATGGCAGGTGCAGGGTGCAGGTTTTGTGACTAGTGATGTATAGTGTACTGTGGGTTGATGGCAGGGCATAGGGAGCAGATTTTGTGACTATTGATGTATAGTGTACTGTGGGTTGATGGCAGGTGCAGGGAGCAGGTTTTGTGACTATTGATGTATAGTGTATTAGTGACTTGATCCTATATGGTGGGTGGAGCTTCTCATGGGAGTGTGGATAGGTGGAGCATGAGGGTCTAAGTGTGTGTGTGTGAATGTGTGTGTGCGTGCGTGCGTGCGTAGGGGCAGAACCTAAAGATGGCTGCAGACACTGGTTCCACTGAATTCTTCCACTTCCTCTTCCTTTTATCTCCTGCTTTCAGAAGACAACAGGATATACGACCTCAAGTGCACAAAAAATTCAGCAGGAACAATGATTGCAATGAGCAAAAATCCTGTTGCAAATGAGTCACACTGATGGAAACATTTGCTGCGGTTTCCATCAGTTTTTATATACCTAGAGGTTGATTTACTAAGCTGCTCTGTTATAGCAGCGCAGCCTAATGACAACAGTGCATAGTAATAATTCTTAGCGCACACTGTGCAGTCATAGCATGCACTGCTAAATTATGCCCTGCTCTGATAGTTTAAAGTGAGTGTTTACCAATTTCAAAATAAAAAAAAGTCGGATACTCACCTAAGGAGATGGAAGGCTCGGTCCTAATGAGCCTTCCCTCTCCTCTCCCGGTGCCCGGTCCCGCGCAGGATCCCCCGTGGCAGTATTCGACCAGTTCGGTCAAATACTGCCACTTCCGCATGCCTTCGGGAGCTTTCTGAAGCCTTCGGGAGCACTCGGGCTCCCGAAGACGGGCCCCGCCATACTACGCATGCGCGAGCGCCCTCTATGACGCACTCGCGCGTGCGTAGTATGGAGCGGCTCGTCCTCGGAAGCCCGAGTGCTCCCGAAGACCTCCGAAGTCCCTGCGGCGGCGGACGCGAACGGAGGAGCCAGCGCAGCACCGAGGGCACCGGGAGAGGAGAGGGAAGGCTCATTAGGACCGAGCCTTCCCTCTCCTTAGGGGAGTATCCGACTTTTTTATTTTTAAACTAGTACCCATTAGCTTTAACAAGTGTGGAGACGTGGCGGGTTCAGTGGCTTCAAAGTGCTGCCTACTGGGCCAATCACAGTGCAGGAATATAGTTCTTTGAAGCTAGTGGATCCACCAGGGCTCCTTGCTTGTTAAACTATAAGAGCAGAGCATAATTTAGTAGCACACGCTATGACTGCATAGGGTGTGCTGAGAATAATTACCACTGGCTTTTGTCATTAGGCTGTGCTGCTGTAGCAGCGCAGCTTAGTGAGTCAACCCCCTAGTGTTTTGCGATCCGCGGGCCATCGAAATCTGATCACAAATCATTGCTTTTGGAAAAGGGCCCTAACAGGTAAATGTATTTAGCTTAATGAAGGATGACATTTGATACTTACCGGCAGATGGTGGGGGTGGAGCAGAGGTCACACCCGGATCCACCGTCTTCTTCACCTCTGTGAAAACAAAAGGAACAGAATAAAATGATTATGCAGGAGAACAGAGGCGCCAAAAGGATAAAAGGAAGCTAAATGAGCTTAAAAACCAAATTCTTGGTAAATAGAGGAGGTAGTAGTGGACTTACCTCCTCCAAGTAGACACACAACGACTGTAGTAAAGACAGTCAATATATTTTATTTATGAACTTAAAATATGCAACGCGTTTCGCAGGTTTGATCCCGCTTCATCAGGCAATAACAACGGAGCAATAGCTGTAAACAGAGATAATTGGCTCATAACCCATGTGTAGTCATACAGTCATTAAATTGTATAAAAATAAAAATATATATATAAAAACTATAAATAAATATCAAACATCAGAGGTGAAATAGGTATTAAAAAGTGGGGGTGATTGGGATAAAGACAGTGGAACAGGTAATTGTGAGCAGTGATGAGCAAAACTGTTAATATTCTTTTCACATAAAATCTTGCAATAATAATGCTTAATTCAAATTTTAAGTAAACAATTTTGGGGAAAAAATTCCCATTAAATTGCGCGGTTTTTGCGTACATTGCACATATTCACGAAAAAAACACCGATCTTTTGGGCTAGAATAAAAATTATTGTTTCAGACGTTTTGCGCTAAAATATAGTTCTATACGTTTTTACAATAAAATATTGATCTTATGTATTTTTGCGCTAAAAGCAAAGAATGTAAAAATCAAAGATAAACCTCAAATCAAAAACCGAATTCTCAATGCAAAAGTTCACAAGCAATTGAAAACTTGAAGGTATCATAAAGAAAGACAGCTGGGACTTACCATATGTGGTCAGTAGAAGAGCCAGGCACCTCTGTGAGGGCTCACTTCCAGGAGTGCTCATTTATACTACTTTGGGGGTTGATTGACCAATCACAGTGCTTGGTAAATGTGCTGAGTCATTCTGCACATGTGCAGATGAAACTAGCAGTTGCTGGTGCCATTTTGGAATAGGGCAAGAGTAAGGGCAAGTTCATTTTAGTGATGCAGTGCCATCTAGTGGTGGATTGTGATATATGTATATAGGTGATTGTATGAAAAAGTGCATAGTAGAGCGTAACAATTACCTGAACAGATAAAATAAGTACCTGCAAGACAGGTTAAAATGATGTGATATATGTAGAATAATAAGATAATCAAAGAATATTAAAAACGCATACTATAAAAATATGTAAAAACCTCTAAGAAAAGCATGATATAAAACACTAGGAAAAATTGTCACATCTGTGTCACTTGATGTTGTAGCATCATGATATAAATAACCATATTGTTGTCTATCCATCCATACGTTTTTACAGTTTTGTGGCACTGTATTGATCATAATTTACAGTAAAAAATATAAAACTGTAAAATCATAACATCAGAAATTAAAAAATTAAAAGAGAGGACTAGATAAAAGTGTGAACGGAACAGTATGAATATATTGCTTACAAAATGAATAGATTTTTTCTAGGACCTCGTTTAATCCTTCTGGAGCGAGTGTCCCAAGAGTCTGGATCCAGTACATTTCTAGTTTTTTGAGTTTCTCAAATGCCGCTGGTTCTGATTCGTTAATGGTGTCAATTAAGGTGATGGAAAAAGTGTCGGGTTTGCTCTGGTGCATGAGGTGAAAGTGGCGTGAAACACTGTGCATGGGAAATTTATTAAGAATGTTCCTTTTATGTTGGCCGATTCGGCTCCGGGCTTCTTGAGTTGTTCTGCCAACATACTGGAGATGACAGGCACAAGTAATCACGTAAATAACGAATTTGGACTGGCAGGAGATGTGTTTCTTTATGGAGTAATGGGTATTGGTGACAAATGATTTAAATGAGGAGGTATTGGAGACAAAGGTGCATGCTAGACAACGGATGTGGTTGCAGGACCAGGACCCTGGTGTGGAGGGGGCTTGGTTAGGTGTACTTTCAGTTTTGTGGCAGCGGAGTCTGCTGGGGGCTAGTAAGTTACGGAGGTTGGGTGCTCTTCTATAAGTGATGAGTGGCTTATTGGGTAGAATGGGTCTGAGGTATGGGTCCTGGAGTAAAATTTCCCATCTTTTGTTGAGTATTGATCTGATGCCCTGGTGTTCTTTGCTAAATTGTGTGATGAATCTGGGGGGTGGATTTGCATCAGTATTAGGATTGGGTATTGGGTATGAAATGGAGGGTTGTTTAGCTTTATGGCATGCATCACGGATGAGTTTTTTCGGGTATTTTCGAGCAGTAAATTTCTTGGTAAGTGTTTTGGATTGTGTAATATAATCATGGTTATCGGTACAATTTCTGTGTATGCGTCTGAACTGGCTGTAGGGTGTATTTTGGGTCCAAGGTCTGTGATGAAAGCTATTGAAGTGGATGTAGTTGTTGGAGTCTACGGATTTGAAGAAGGTCTTGGTTTTGATTTTACTGTGTTCGGTGAAAATCGTTAGGTCCAGGAAGTCGATGGATACAGGGTGATGTTGTGAGGTGAATTGAAGGCCGGCTTTGTTTGAGTTTAGAAATTGTATGAATGCGGGGATGAGTGTGATGTCACCTTTCCAAATAAAAAACAGGTCATCGATGTAACGTTTGTATAGTATAATGTTGTCGGTAAATGGATGTTCAGTTTCTATTAGTTGTTGTTCAATGTAGCCCATGGTGAGGTTTGCATATGATGGTGCAAAGGAGCTACCCATAGCTGTGCCGCTGATTTGGTGGTAGTATTTGTCATTGAAGGAAAAAATGTTATTGTTAAGGATGAATTCGGTGCATTGTAAAAGAAAATTCTGTTGTATGGGTGGCATGGAGGGAACAGTGGTAAGGAAGAATTGTATAGCTGATAAACCAAACTGATGGGGAATGTTGGTGTAAAGCGATGTGATGTCACAAGTGAGCCAATGGTATTCAGAGGACCAGGGGATGTGGGATAGTATTTGTATCAGATGTTGCGAGTCCTTCCGATATGATGGGAGGTTGGTAACTATTGGTTGTAGGTGTCGGTCGATGAAGCGGGAGAGATTGCTTGTCATGGAGTCGATACCTGATATGATTGGTCGGCCGGGTGGTTTATGGAGATCTTTGTGTATTTTGGGGAGATAGTAGAAGAAGGGGGTTTTTGGGTGAAAATTAAGAATGAAATTACGTTCGTTTTTGGTGATGATGTTTAGTAGTAGGGCTTGGTTAATGAAGTCTTTAAGGATTTTATTGAGTGTGATGGTGGGGTCTGAGGAAAGTTTATTGTAGTGTCTGGGGTCTTCAAGGAGCCTTGCGGCTTCCTCTAAGTAGTCTGTTCTGTTGAGGATAACTATACCGCCGCCTTTGTCGGCGGATTTTATGATGAGGTCTGGATTGTTGAGGAGAGATTTGAGAGCAGAATTTTCTTTGGGTGTGAGATTGGGTTTAACAGTAGGTGTGTGATATTGTAAGGTCTGTAAGTCATCTAAAACCAGGGAGTAAAATGTTTCAATGAAATTACCCTTTGAGGCTGTCGGATAGAAGCGGGATTTACCTTTAAGCTGTGTGGTGATGCATCTTTCAAGTTGTATTTCGTTTGGATCAGAGGAGACTACCGGTAAATTGTCGTTATTCGTGATAATGAGAGGGGCGGAGGTGAGTAGGGTTTGATTCTTTTTGATGGCAAAGTGTCTTTTGAGGGTGAGTTTCCGTATGTAGGAATTGAGGTCAGTGAAGAGATCAAACATATTGGTGGAATTGATGGGACAGAAAGACAGCCCCTTTTCCAGCAGTGTAGTTTCAGGTTGAGTGAGTATGTGATTCGAGAGGTTAAAAATGCATTTTATGGGTTGATCTTTGGATTCTGTTTGTGTGGGTATTTTGTTTTTGCCTTTTCCCCTCGAGCCCCTTTTCCTACGTTTGGGTGGGGAAGAGGTTAATATGGTTACTCGGGGTGGTGGGTTCTGTTCTGGGTGGTGACTGGGTAGGGTTGTGGGGTGGTCGTCGTTTTCTGGGAGAGGGATGGGGGCAATTCTAAAAAAGAGTTGGACAGATTGGGTTTATTTTGTAGAGTGGGTGCTTGATGGGATTGAATCTTGAGGGGTTGGAAAAAGTATTTTATTGAGGTTTGAACTGTGTTTGGGGCCAGGAGGGGAAGACTTTGAGAGAGAAGGGCTGCCCGGGTGGGTTGGGGGTGGGGACTCGGGAGTGGGGAATAGTTGGGTGATGATGGGTCTGTATCACAGAGGCTGATCTGTGAGATCCCAAATTCTGTTGGGGAAACTGGTTCAGAAATTGGTATGGGGGTGTGGTCCTGAATGACGTTTTGGGCTAATGTGGTGGGGTTGGCGATGAGGGGGTCCAAGTGAGGTACTTTGGCGGCCTTGGTAGTGGAGACCGGGACAGTGGTGGCGGGTGTGTTGCCAGTCATCTCCATGTTGTCATCAGATTTGTCTGGGCTGCTGGCTATTTCATTGAAAGTTCTTTTTTTGGGGTTTGTCCTCATGGGTTTTGGTTCTAGATTGGGTCTGGGGGTAGAGTGTGTTGTGTTGGGCAGTGTTGTGGGTAGTGGTTGGATGGGTAGGGGAGTGTTGTAGAGGGTAGGGGTGTCTGTGGGCTTAGGCTGTGGGGGGGGGGGGGGGGGTGGGGCTGTGATTGGGACATATCCAGTTGGTGGGGGGTGGAACAGGGGAGGTGGGGGATATGGTGGTATTTGAATTGTGGTGGGGGAGGGATAGACAGGCTCATGAGTGGGCATGGTGTGGATGTGGGGTGATATTTGGGTGGTGGGTTGTGAGGGGGGCGGGGGGGACCGCCTGGGGGAGGTCTCGGTTTACGCTCCCTTTCGCGATGTTCTGCGTATGCCAGGCGGTCCCTGTTTAGCTTTTTGATTTTGTTATCCATGGTGTCCCGTTCAAACTTTTTTACTTTATTTGTGAGATTCGACATTAGTGGGTAATACTGTGGGTTATCGATATGCAGAGACAGAACTTCTCTGCATTCATTGATGATTGGCTGTAAATTGTTGACCAGCGTAGTGCGTTTATTTATTAATCTGGTCATCATACCTTCGCCACAAGATTCAAGGTACTCGTACCATTCTGTAGAGTATACGGTGTCATTCGGGAAGGCTGATAATGTCTTAACTCGAATAAATTTCCCATGCACAGTGTTTCACGCCACTTTCACCTCATGCACCAGAGCAAACCCGACACTTTTTCCATCACCTTAATTGACACCATTAACGAATCAGAACCAGCGGCATTTGAGAAACTCAAAAAACTAGAAATGTACTGCATCCAGACTCTTAGGACACTCGCTCCAGAAGGATTAAACGAGGTCCTAGAAAAAATCTATTAATTTTGTAAGCAATATATTCATACTGTTCCGTTCACACTTTTATCTAGTCCTCTCTTTTAATTTTTTAATTTCTGATGTTATGATTTTACAGGTTTATATTTTTTACTGTAAATTATGATCAATACAGTGCCACAAAACTGTAAAAACGTATGGATGGATAGACAACAATATGGTTATTTATATCATGATGCTACAACATCAAGTGACACAGATGTGACAATTTTTCCTAGTGTTTTATATCATGCTTTTCTTAGAGGTTTTTACATATTTTTATAGTATGCGTTTTTAATATTCTTTGATTATCTTATTATTCTACATATATCACATCATTTTAACCTGTCTTGCAGGTACTTATTTTATCTGTTCAGGTAATTGTTACGCTCTACTATGCACTTTTTCATACAATCACCTATATACATATATCACAATCCACCACTAGATGGCACTGCATCACTAAAATGAACTTGCCCTTACTCTTGCCCTATTCCAAAATGGCACCAGCAACTGCTAGTTTCATCTGCACATGTGCAGAATGACTCAGCACATTTACCAAGCACTGTGATTGGTCAATCAACCCCCAAAGTAGTATAAATGAGCACTCCTGGAAGTGAGCCCTCACAGAGGTGCCTGGCTCTTCTACTGACCACATATGGTAAGTCCCAGCTGTCTTTCTTTATGGTACCTTCATGTTTTCAATTGCTTGTGAACTTTTGCATTGAGAATTCGGTTTTTGATTTGAGGTTTATCTTTGATTTTTACATTCTTTGCTTTTAGCGCAAAAATACACAAGATCAATATTTTATTGTAAAAACGTATAGAACTATATTTTAGCGCAAAACGTCTGAAACAATTTTTATTCTAGCCCAAAAGATCGTTGTTTTTTTCGTGAATATGTGCAATGTACGCAAAAACCGCGCAATTTAACGTGAATTTTTTCCCCAAAATTGTTTACTTAAAATTTGAATTAAGCATTATTATTGCAAGATTTTATGTGAAAAGAATATTAACAGTTTTGCTCATCACTGCTCACAATTACCTGTTCCACTGTCTTTATCCCAATCACCCCCACTTTTTAATACCTATTTCACCTCTGATGTTTGATATTTATTTATAGTTTTTATATATATTTTTATTTTTATACAATTTAATGACTGTATGACTACACATGGGTTATGAGCCAATTATCTCTGTTTACAGCTATTGCTCCGTTGTTATTGCCTGATGAAGCGGGATCAAACCTGCGAAACGCGTTGCATATTTGGAGTTCATAAATAAAATATATTGACTGTCTTTACTACAGTCGTGTGTCTACTTGGAGGAGGTAAGTCCACCACTACCTCCTCTATTTACCAAGAATTTGGTTTTTAACCCATTCAGGTTCCGTGGTTTTCACGAGAGAAATGTTCACCTCCCATTCATTAGCCTATAACTTTATCACTACTTATCACAATGAACTGATCTATATCTTGTTTTTTCCGCCACCAATTAGGCTTTCTTTGGGGGTACATTTTGCTAAGAGCCACTTTACTGTAAACGCATTTTAACAGGAAGAATAAGAAAAAAATGGAAAAATTCATTATTTCTCAGTTTTCAGCCATTATAGTTTTAAAATAATACATGCCTCCATAATTAAAACTCACGTATTGTATATGCCCATATGTCCCGGGTATTTCACCGTTAAAATTATGTCCCTATCACAATGTATGGCGACAATATTTTATTTGGAAATAAAGGTGCATTTTTTCCATTTTGCATCCATCACTATTAACAAGTTTAAAATAAAAAAAATATAGAAATATTTCATCTTTACATTGATATTTAAAAAGTTTAGACCCTTAGGTAAATATTTACATTTTTTTTTTTTATAGTAAACATTTTATTTGGGTAGTTTTGGGAGGGTGGGGGGTAAACAATAGATTTATAATGTAAATATGTGTTGATTTTAATTCGTTTTTATTTTCAGGTGTAGTATTACGTTTTGGCCACAAGATGGCGGCCATGAGTTTGTTTACATGACGTCACTCTAAGCGTAACACACGCTTAGAGTGGCGCATCAGGCAGTGAATGGCCAGAAAAGGCGCAGCTTCCGAGAGAAGCTGTCGCTTTTTCAGCGGGGGAGAGGAATCAGTGATCGGACTTCATAGTCCGATACATTGATTCCCTGACTACCGAATCCGCGGCCGGGAGTGCGCGTGCACGCGCGCGATCGGCCGCGGGGGCGCGCGGTAGCGCACATGGTTTCTGGACGTAGTTTCTACGTCCAGAAACCAAAATAGGTTAAGGTCATTTAGCTTCCTTTTATCCTTTTGGCGCCTCTGTTCTCCTGCATAATATTGAGTCCACCCTGGGTGGAGGGTTGAACCCCCTTTTTCTCATCTACAGAGAGCGACTTCTTATTCCTGAGTGGGGTCAGGAAAATCTCCCCACCTGCCTTTACAGTGGTTGCCTAATGGTAACCCTGGTTTGTGAGTATTAATATTTACTCTATCTAGTAACCATTTACCAGTACATATTACACTATTGGGGCTCTTGGTGTTCCTTGTTTTTATCTCGTTGCAAGCTCGCTTGGCCCATCCACGGATCAGGGCACCCTACACCAATTGCAGACCCTCAAACATGGAGTTCGTTAATGATCGATCTACACATTTAAACAGCGCCAGGATCTCCTGGCGCTGTTTAAACGCAATCCGGACCTGCCCAATGTTCCCGCCTCCATACCCACTACTGATGGACCTGTACCAGATCCCATCGATCTCAAACCTACATTCCTTAACCACTTCGTCCACAGGTCAGTAGATATACGTCCTCTGGGACTTCATCTAAGCCACAGGTCAGTAGAATCTACTGACCTGTATTGAAGCAGTGCTGTGCAGGATTGGGCTTGCTCCTGTGCACATTTCTGGCACTATCTGATGCAGGACTAATTGGTGAATGGGAATATAAGTTTCCTGAGCTAATGAGATTGATTTTTACTATGAAAAATACTTTTATTTTCTCATTTCATAGTGAAAAATACACTCTGTGGCATTATTTCAGAATCAAATATCTTCACCATAAATTGTGACCGGAACATAATCTAAGTTTTGTGATAAGCGGTAAGAATAGCCAAACAAAATTTGTGCTTTTTTATCTACAGTAGCACTTTTTATTTTTAAACTGGAATTGGTAAAACTGAGAAATACATGTTTTTTCTATTTTTTCTTTGTTTTCCCATTAAAATTCATAGAAAACAAAATTGTTTGAGGGGAAAAAATGGCATACAATGAAAGCCTAGTTTGTCTTGAAAAAAACAATATATATTTCATTTCTGTGTCATAAGTAGGGATAAAGTTATTTCTGATTAAATAGGGACATAGCTAAACTGTCAAAACTGCTCTGGTCAATAAGTTGAAAACAAGGTCTGGATGCGAAGTGGTTAAACTTGAAAATGCCTTAAAAGAGGAGTTTTTCCAATTAGCGGACATAGCAATGCAGCAGACTTATATAAACGAAAAGATCTCCCCCGATGGTATTCGAGTTAAGACATTATCAGCCTTCCCGAATGACACCGTATACTCTACAGAATGGTACGAGTACCTTGAATCTTGTGGCGAAGGTATGATGACCAGATTAATAAATAAACGCACTAGCAAAGTGCTAGCTGCGTCCAGCAAAAAAAAAAATAAACAAATCGGCCCAGTAGGGCCTGAGCGGCACCCTCCGGCGGCTTACCCCGAACGTACTGCCAAGGAGGTTAAAATGCATTTACAGTAAAGTGGCTCTTAGCAAAATGTACCCCCCCCCCCCCAAAGAAAGCCTAATTGGTGGTGGGAAAAACAAAATATAGATCAGTTCATTGTGATAAGTAGTGATAAAGTTATAGGCTAATGAATGGGAGGTGAACATTTCTCAAGTGAAAACGACGGAACGCAAATGGGTTAATGGGATGCTAAGAATTCTGAGTTCATGCAGTTTTTATGCTTATTTTATGAACATTTATGAAGATATAAAATGGAGCATCTGCTGTATCTGATTGATCCTTGCGGAAAATGCTAGCATTCTTGCCCATAATGAAAATCTATGGGCTGCATAAAAAGAAATACATTTATGCATGGGAGACAAGGAGTTAAGGAGGCTTGGGAGGGGGGACCCCAGGCTGTCTGTTTTCATGAAATGTATACAATATGTATACAGAACTCGGAATGCAGTAACCTGTACTGCAGCAGTGTCATTTTACACAGTTTAAAAACCATTTTTTTATGAAACTTTAAAATCGTCTTTTTCAAAAACTATAAGGTCTTTTTACAATTTTTTTTTAACATGTTCCTACTCATCTGTTTAATGTACATGCCAAATTTGGCGATGATAGCATGTAAGGGATCTTCACAATTAACCACGGAATTTAGCACTATTGACTTCAATGTAAACGCGAATTCGGTACTCGGAATTGCAGAATTTTTGAGTTTCGAGTGCTTACTCAGAACTGCCAAATTCCGATGGCAAACTCAAAATTCGGAATCCGAGAGCTCAGCCCTAACCCTCCTTACTTCTACAGCTGAGGGAAGGGGTTGTGTACCCAGGGCTAGTGATTATAGATACTTACTAGGTGCGTCACCAGTAGTAGCCTCCAATAATTAATCCTATTAACAAGCCGACTGCTAGGATGATGATGATGACCAAAAGCCATGTTGGAATTTCTGTAAAACAAGGAAAGAGAAAGAATTATGAGCAGAGATGATCACACTGGGTCTGTAGAAAAATGCTTTCACACCTCTTGTTACAAGAAGGCACGGCTGTCCTCTAATGTAACAAAATATTACCTGCTTCCAGAACTTCCTCAACTTCTGGCAAATCCATTGCAGAACCTGAAATACAAGCAGAAAACATTATTAGTGCAAGCTGATTAGCTGATAAGTGTGTTTCCATGTTACAGGTGGAGTGACGTTATATCAATAGTAAGGGGCCCGAATGTTGAGGGATTCAGGAAGATGCTCCAGCCTGGATGTAGACTGTCACTGGGAGCGGATCCGAGATGAAAAACTAACTATAGCAAATAACTTTTTATCTATATATCTTATCTAAAGTTTAGATAGTTTACACAGCAAATCTAGCTGCAAACAACTTCAACAGAATATGATTATTTCTTCCTGTGAAACAATGACAGCAGCCATGTTGTTTGTAAACATTACACACAGGCAAGCTGATCTGCATATCCAGCACTCAGCCTGTGAAAACCTAATTCTCCCTCCTCCTCCCCTCTGCCTCTGAAATCTCTGGCTAGTAACACCTCCCCCTCCTCCTGCCCAGACCGAGATCCCATAAGCTTTTGCAACAGTCTAAAAATGCCAAGGCACTCTGAAAAGCTGTGGGGGAGGCTTGTTTAGTTTATAGGGAATTAGAGTATTAAAACAAAGACAAAAAAGTATTTGGCTTGAGGAATGCCCTATAAACAATATGAAAGGAACACAATTATGCAATGAGTAAAAGTTTATCTCAGGTCCACTTTAATAAAAGGCTGCTAGCACCTGTGACCCAGATGTGAAACGGCCAGTGTGCCGCTCTGTTCCTAGGCTTCCACCCCTTCCAGCCACTCACCCCTTCAGCACCGTATGTACATTTCAGGCACAAGCACTGCATGTGCTATGTTGATTATGCTATTTGCTACACCAGGAAATCACTTTTTTGACTGTGCCCAGATCTTTCCTCCTTTGTTTTATGCATTAATAAAAGGTTGCCTCACAGAGGCGGATCAGGATCTACCAGGGCCGGGACAAGGTTCTCCAGCATTAGAGGCGGAGATTCCAAAGGACACCCCACCAGAGCAAGGACAAGGTCCTCCAGCACCCAAGGCTGAGACACCAAAGTGCGCCCCTCCATCCCTCCCACCCCAGCCGTCACACACTGATTGCTATTAGACTAAGAGGGCCACAGGGCCCACAACCTCTCCAACACCTTAATATCTAGTTATCTGGCTTGCAGTCACTGCTATGTATCCCCTTTTCTTATTTCTTTCTGCTTCATACACAATTAGGAATGACAACTGAATGAATTGTGCGCCCCCTCCTACACTGCGCCCTGAGGCTGGAGCCCCTCCAGCCTATGCCTCGGCCCGGCCCTGCACCCCACTGAGTTGTGCCTGCCCCAGTGTAGGTAGCAAATGTGCTCCCAGTATTGTGCCCAGTTTAGATAGCCAGATGTGCCCCAAATATTAGGTAGCCCCCTCCCCAGAGAAGATAGCCAGATGTACCCTGAGTTTTAGGGAGCACCCCATCCCCAGGTTAGATAGCCATAGTATAAAACCTTGATTACATTTACTGTGCTTATTTTTACCACAGCTTCACTACAACAGTCAATCAGAGCTTTCAGAGCCGTTTTCTTTTAAAAAATGGAAAATCCCTCTCTATTTCTAGTGCAGCGATTGCAGGTGTATGGATCGATTACGGTGCATTTGCCGCAAGAAGAAAAAAAAAGACAGGAAAATATTTAAAATTGCCAATTTGCAAAAAACTCACAGAGTGGCATGATCGCTATGTGATTTCCCTATACTTTATATATTTTACTAGCAGATTCGTGTATATTGGGCACAGTGAAAGTCAGAGCATAGAACAGGGTGTAGCAATAGGAAAGTGTACAGTGCAGGGGTGTGCAATGTGGAATCAGGAAATTTGAGGGCCTGAGGCTAATGGACCATTTAGGCGCCCCATTGGCGCTAATGCAAAATATATGCGATTGGGCACCAAAGAAGAAATTTGGGTCCCCAGTAAATAGCAGGCGCCGGGCCCATCCAACCAAAATTTTTAGTTTTAAGAATTAGTGTTTTGATAATGTATTGAAATTCATTTTGAGAATTATAATATCGTAAATTATCATTTTGGGCACCACCAGGGGGGGTCTTAGAGATAGGCCCCACCAGGGTTAGTCATCGGTAGAGGGAGAGTTTTGTGTGAGAGTAGGGTTAGGTTCAGTTGTAGTAAAATATCAGTAAGAACACCAATGCTTTATTATGCCTATTTCGACTGTAAATATAGTCTCATTTTCATTGTTATAGACAATATCTTGCAATTTTATTACCGTTATTTAAACATATTTATTATTCTTTTTCAGATAAAGATATGATAAAAATCTTGTTATAGACAATATCTTAAAATGTATGCTATAAACTGTCCGTTTAGTGACTTTTAATTAGTGATGGGCGAACAGTGTTCGCCACTGTTCGGGTTCGCCCGGATTTTGGCCTGTTCGGGTTCGGTTCGGCACCCCCCGAACACCTCATGGTGTTCGGGAGGGTGCTCGGGCACGCTGCCCGAACAGGCCTTTTTTGCTCGGCCAGACACAGCCGTGTCCGGCCGAACATAGCCCCCTATAGGGTCCCAGCATAAAGGGAGAGCATGCCCCGAGCGCGGGGGGAGGGGGGCATGCTCTCCCCTTCTGCCGGACCCTATAACTTTAAATTTCAGCCCCCCAAAAGTACCCGAGGAGGAGGGCAGGAAGAGGGCACCCGGAGTTCCTAGGCGCTAGTACCCTCTGGTACTTCCGCCCTCTCTTGACGCACTTCCTGTTTACTATTGAAGTCGCGTCAAGAGAGAGCAGAAGTACCGCGATGACGCGCACGAGGGTACGTGTCATGTAGATGACGCGTACCCTCGTTCGCGTCATCGCGGTACTTCTGCTCTCTCTTGACGCGACTTCAATAGTAAACAGGAAGTGCGTCAAGAGAGGGCGGAAGTACCAGAGGGTACTAGCGCCTAGGATCTACGGCTGCCCTCTTCCTGCCCTCCTTCTCGGGTACTTTTGGGTGGGCTGAAATTTAAAGTTATAGGGTCCAGCAGAAGGGAGAGCTTAGCGGGGAGGGGTGGGGGGCATTTCGGACCACCCCCCCCCCCCCGCGCTTGGGGCATGCTCTCCCTTTATGCTGGGACCCTATAGGTGCCCCAAAGGGACATGTTCGGGTTGGGTTCGGGGTTCGGCCCGAACATGCCGAACATCGGGGGCATGTTCGGCCGAACCACCCGGAACCCGAACATCTGGATGTTCGCCCATCACTACTTTTAATGTATAGTGTGCTGTGGGTTGATGAAAGGGCACAGGGAGCAGGTTTTGTGACTATTGATGTCAGGGTAGAGGCAAGAGAGGCACCAGCCTAAGGGCGCAGTGTAGGGGGGCGCACAACAGGTTTTGTGACTATTGATATATAGTGCATTGTGGGTTGATGGCAGGATGCAGGGAGCAGGTTTTGTGACTATTGATATATAGTTTATTGTGGGTTGATGGCAGGATGCAGGGAGCAGGTTTTGTGACTATTGATGTATAGTGTACTGTGGGTTGATGGTAGGCACAGGGAGCAGGTTTTGTGACTATTGATGTATAGTGTACTGTGGGTTGATGGTAGGCACAGGGAGCAGGTTTTGTGACTATTGATGTATAGTGTACTGTGATTTGATGGCAGGATGCAGGGAGCAGGTTTTGTGACTATTGATGTATAGTGTACTGTGGGTTGATGGCAGGTGCAGGGAGCAGGTTTTGTGACTAGTGATGTATAGTGTACTGTGGGTTGATGGCAGGTGCAGGGAGCAGGTTTTGTGACTATTGATGTATAGTGTACTGTGGGTTGATGGCAGGGCATAGGGAGCAGATTTTGTGACTATTGATGTATAGTGTACTGTGGGTTGATGGCAGGTGCAGGGAGCAGGTTTTGTGACTATTGATGTATAGTGTATTAGTGACTTGATCCTATATGGTGGGTGGAGCTTCTCATGGGAGTGTGGATAGGTGGAGCATGAGGGTCTAAGTGTGTGTGTGTGTGTGTGTGTGTGTGTGTGTGCGTGCGTGCGTGCGTGCGTGCGTGCGTGCGTGCGTGCGTGCGTGCGTGCGTAGGGGCAGAACCTAAAGATGGCTGCAGACACTGGTTCCACTGAATTCTTCCACTTCCTCTTCCTTTTATCTCCTGCTTTCAGAAGACAACAGGATATACGACCTCAAGTGCACAAAAAATTCAGCAGGAACAATGATTGCAATGAGCAAAAATCCTGTTGCAAATGAGTCACACTGATGAAAACATTTGCTGCGGTTTCCATCAGTTTTTATATACCTAGAGGTTGATTTACTAAGCTGCTCTGTTATAGCAGCGCAGCCTAATGACAACAGTGCATAGTAATAATTCTTAGCGCACACTGTGCAGTCATAGCATGCACTGCTAAATTATGCCCTGCTCTGATAGTTTAAAGTGAGTGTTTACCAATTTCAAAATAAAAAAAAGTCGGATACTCACCTAAGGAGATGGAAGGCTCGGTCCTAATGAGCCTTCCCTCTCCTCTCCCGGTGCCCGCGCAGGATCCCCCGTGGCAGTATTCGACCAGTTCGGTCAAATACTGCCACTTCCGCATGCCTTCGGGAGCTTTCTGAAGCCTTCGGGAGCACTCAGGCTCCCGAAGACGGGCCCCGCCATACTACGCATGCGCGAGCGCCCTCTATGACGCACTCGCGCGTGCGTAGTATGGAGCGGCTCGTCCTCGGAAGCCCGAGTGCTCCCGAAGACCTCCGAAGTCCCTGCGGCGGCGGACGCGAACGGAGGAGCCAGCGCAGCACCGAGGGCACCGGGAGAGGAGAGGGAAGGCTCATTAGGACCGAGCCTTCCCTCTCCTTAGGGGAGTATCCGACTTTTTTATTTTTAAACTAGTACCCATTAGCTTTAACAAGTGTGGAGACGTGGCGGGTTCAGTGGCTTCAAAGTGCTGCCTACTGGGCCAATCACAGTGCAGGAATATAGTTCTTTGAAGCTAGTGGATCCACCAGGGCTCCTTGCTTGTTAAACTATAAGAGCAGAGCATAATTTAGTAGCACACGCTATGACTGCATAGGGTGTGCTGAGAATAATTACCACTGGCTTTTGTCATTAGGCTGTGCTGCTGTAGCAGCGCAGCTTAGTGAGTCAACCCCCTAGTGTTTTGCGATCCGCGGGCCATCGAAATCTGATCACAAATCATTGCTTTTGGAAAAGGGCCCTAACAGGTAAATGTATTTAGCTTAATGAAGGATGACATTTGATACTTACCGGCAGATGGTGGGGGTGGAGCAGAGGTCACACCCGGATCCACCGTCTTCTTCACCTCTGTGAAAACAAAAGGAACAGAATAAAATGATTAGTGGCGTTGAGCATGAAAACCTTCCCAGCATAAGAAGAGTTATTTCCCCACAAACACCAATCAGATCCCAGCAGAGGAAATGCAACTCGGTACGGCTGTAGAAACTACGTCCAGGAACCATGCGCACTCCCGGCCGCAGTTCGTTAGCCAGGCAATCAGTGAATCGGGCTATGGTGCCCAATCACTGATTCCTCTCCCCCGCTGAAAAAGCGACCGCTTCTCTCGGAAGCTGCGCTTTTTCTGGCTGTAGCATCCCCCATGCGTCTCTCTAAGCGTATGTTACGCTTAGAGTGACGTCATGTTAACAAACTCATGGCCGCCATCTTGTGGCCAAAAAGTAAAACTACAACTAAAAGTAAACTCAAACACACATTTACATTATAAATCTATTGTTTACATCCCACCCTCCCAAAACTACCCAAATAAAATGTTTAATATAAAAAAACAAAAAACATTACAATCAAAAAAACAACAACATGTAAATATTTACCTAAGGGTCTAAACTTTTTAAATATCAATGTAAAGATGAAATATTTCTATATTTTTTTTATTTTAAACTTGTAAATAGTGATAGATGCAACACGGAAAAAATGCACCTTTATTTCCAAATAAAATATTGTCGCCATACATTGTGATAGGGACATAATTGTAACGGTGTAATAACCGGGACATATGGGCAAATACAATACGTGAGTTTTAATTATGGAGGCATGTATTATTTTAAAACTATAATGGCTGAAAACTGAGAAATATTGATTTTTTTCCGTTTTTTTTTCTTATTATTCCTGTTAAAATGCATTTACAGTAAAGTGGCTCTTAGCAAAATGTACCCCCCCCCCCCCCCCAAAGAAAGCCTAATTGGTGGTGGAAAAAAACAAGATATAGATCAGTTCATTGTGATAAGTAGTGATAAAGTTATAGGCTAATGAATGGGAGGTGAACATTTCTCAAGTGAAAACGACGGAACGCAAATGGGTTAATGGGATGCTAAGAATTCTGAGTTCATGCAGTTTTTATGCTTATTTTATGAACATTTATGAAGATATAAAATGGAGCATCTGCTGTATCTGATTGATCCTCCTTCACGTTGTACACATTTGCATAAAATTATCTTCTATTGCAGAATTAACGGACAACTAACTATCAATACGTTTTTCTGTAAATGCCTCTAATAAGTAAGAATGACTTTGTACTAAAAGACTGTAAATAAAGTACCAGGTTTGAGGCCTTTACCATTAACAGTGGAAGAATGGCAGCAATTTAAATATTCCCCTTGAAAATCAAACGGTACATTTTGACTGGCTGTTCTAGGCTCCACGCACTTTCCTGAATATTAATTCCAGCTACCCAGTGACCAACTGTGCTAAGTTTGAGAACCCTGCCATTAACAGAGTAAGAATTGCTGAAATCAAACATATTTGATAGGCTGATTGTTGCACAGCCACTTTACTTAATTTGAACTGTACCAGGAGTGAGGCCTCTACCAATAACAGTGGAAGAATAACAAACATTTAAACATTCCTCTTGAAAATTAATAGGTGAATTTGGATTGACTATTATAAGCTCCAACCACTTTCCTAAATATTAATTCCACTAGTCACCCAGTGACCAACAAGTTTGAGAACCCTGCTATTAACATTGTAAGAATGGGAATAGTTTGTGATGACAAATATCTGCCAGATCTCAGGCTATAAAGTTTGTTACTGAAAAAATGACATAGATAAAAGGCATCCTTACCTGATGACCATAGAGGGAAGGAATGGGCTAATTCAAAGAGAATTGCCAAAAGCATCCAAAAACGCAACAAAAGCATTCTATCTCGAGACACAATATCGCAATAACACTCTCCACTACCACTTAGTGTTATCTGAGCCTCAAGCCCTCAGTGCTCCGCCTTTTATCAGGACTGTGCACTGTGACATCATCAGAGGAGCTCCTTTGTGACATCATACCCTGCTGATATCATAGACTGAAGCCAGAGAACAGCTGTGGACTGCGTTGCTATGGTAACTGTAACACACAACTGTAAATAAACACCGATGCCCTTTAGTTAACATGAAAAATGACTACAATTGCATGTGTGGACAGTGTTGAAGTTTCATGAAAGAATATTAGAATACACATGAATATCATTAACCCTTAGGCTAGGAGCACACTAGGCAGAATCGCTAGTGTTGCGGAAAATGCTAGCATTCTTGCCCATAATGAAAATCTATGGGCTGCATAAAAAGAAATACATTTATGCATGGGAGACAAGGAGTTAAGGAGGCTTGGGAGGGGGGACCCCAGGCTGTCTGTTTTCATGAAATGTATACAATGTGTATACAGAACTCGGAATGCAGTAACCTGTACTGCAGCAGTGTCATTTTACACAGTTTAAAAACCATTTTTTTATGAAACTTTAAAATCGTCTTTTTCAAAAACTATAAGGTCTTTTTACAATTTTTTTTTAACATGTTCCTACTCATCTGTTTAATGTACATGCCAAATTTGGCGATGATAGCATGTAAGGGATCTTCACAATTAACCACGGAATTTAGCACTATTGACTTCAATGTAAACGCGAATTCGGTACTCAGAATTGCAGAATTTTTGAGTTTCGAGTGCTTACTCAGAACTGCCAAATTCCGATGGCAAACTCAAAATTCGGAATCCGAGAGCTCAGCCCTAACCCTCCTTACTTCTACAGCTGAGGGAAGGGGTTGTGTACCCAGGGCTAGTGATTATAGATACTTACTAGGTGCGTCACCAGTAGTAGCCTCCAATAATTAATCCTATTAACAAGCCGACTGCTAGGATGATGATGATGACCAAAAGCCATGTTGGAATTTCTGTAAAACAAGGAAAGAGAAAGAATTATGAGCAGAGATGATCACACTGGGTCTGTAGAAAAATGCTTTCACACCTCTTGTTACAAGAAGGCACGGCTGTCCTCTAATGTAACAAAATATTACCTGCTTCCAGAACTTCCTCAACTTCTGGCAAATCCATTGCAGAACCTGAAATACAAGCAGAAAACATTATTAGTGCAAGCTGATTAGCTGATAAGTGTGTTTCCATGTTACAGGTGGAGTGACGTTATATCAATAGTAAGGGGCCCGAATGTTGAGGGATTCAGGAAGATGCTCCAGCCTGGATGTAGACTGTCACTGGGAGCGGATCCGAGATGAAAAACTAACTATAGCAAATAACTTTTTATCTATATATCTTATCTAAAGTTTAGATAGTTTACACAGCAAATCTAGCTGCAAACAACTTCAACAGAATATGATTATTTCTTCCTGTGAAACAATGACAGCAGCCATGTTGTTTGTAAACATTACACACAGGCAAGCTGATCTGCATATCCAGCACTCAGCCTGTGAAAACCTAATTCTCCCTCCTCCTCCCCTCTGCCTCTGAAATCTCTGGCTAGTAACACCTCCCCCTCCTCCTGCCCAGACCGAGATCCCATAAGCTTTTGCAACAGTCTGAAAATGCCAAGGCACTCTGAAAAGCTGTGGGGGAGGCTTGTTTAGTTTATAGGGAATTAGAGTATTAAAACAAAGACAAAAAAGTATTTGGCTTGAGGAATGCCCTATAAACAATATGAAAGGAACACAATTATGCAATGAGTAAAAGTTTATCTCAGGTCCACTTTAATAAAAGGCTGCTAGCACCTGTGACCCAGATGTGAAACGGCCAGTGTGCCGCTCTGTTCCTAGGCTTCCACCCCTTCCAGCCACTCACCCCTTCAGCACCGTATGTACATTTCAGGCACAAGCACTGCATGTGCTATGTTGATTATGCTATTTGCTACACCAGGAAATCACTTTTTTGACTGTGCCCAGATCTTTCCTCCTTTGTTTTATGCATTAATAAAAGGTTGCCTCACAGAGGCGGATCAGGATCTACCAGGGCCGGGACAAGGTTCTCCAGCATTAGAGGCGGAGATTCCAAAGGACACCCCACCAGAGCAAGGACAAGGTCCTCCAGCACCCAAGGCTGAGACACCAAAGTGCGCCCCTCCATCCCTCCCACTCAAGCCCTCAGTGCTCCGCCTTTTATCAGGACTGTGCACTGTGACATCATCAGAGGAGCTCCTTTGTGACATAATACCCTGCTGATATCATAGACTGAAGCCAGAGAACAGCTGTGGACTGCGTTGCTATGGTAACTGTAACACAACTGTAAATAAACACTGATGCCCTTTAGTTAACATGAAAAATGACTACAATTGCATGTGTGGACAGTGTTGAAGTTTCATGAAAGAAAATTAGAATACACATGAATATCATTAACCCTTAGGCTAGGAGCACACTAGGCAGAATCGCTAGTGTTGCGGAAAATGCTAGCATTCTTGCCCATAATGAAAATCTATGGGCTGCATAAAAAGAAATACATTTATGTGCTTTTTTTAAAATGCACACCTTGCTGCATATTTCTCAAAAAATGCACATAAAACACACATAATGGGCTTGATTCACAAAATGGTGCTAACTGTTAGCACGGCTTTTCGTGTGTTTTAGCATGAAAAACGTGTTGTGCGTGAAAAACAGTTATTGCGCACAAAAATTTGCGTTTGTGCGTTAACACGAATTTTTCAAGCATTAACATTCGCTTTGTGCGATAACGCGGATTTATTGTGCAAATGCGACCGTTAACGCGCTAAAAATTTGTGTTAATGTGTGAATGTGAATTTTTGTGCGTGATAACCGTCATCACGTGAAATTTCGCGCCAACCACTTTTCACAGCGTGCTAACACCATCATTAGTTTTTGCATGCGTTTTTGATGACTTTTTCATTAAATAAATATGATACTGTATTTTACTCCATTGAAAAAGGAAAAATATAAAAAAAAAAACGCAAAACACAAGCAAAAATGCAATCGCAGACAAAAATGCATCGAAAAATTGAAAAACACACAATGCAGAAAACTCATGGTTTTCCACACTGCCTAGTGTGCTCCTATCCTCAAAGGATATCTGAGGTGATTAAAGTGTATATAGCTGTACTTGCCTTGGGCTTCTCCCAGCCCCTAGAAGCCACGTGTCCCTCGCTGCAGCTCCGGTCTTCTCCTGGGTCCCGCTGTCAGTCCTGTAGTGCCTACTGCGCATGTGTGCACCTGTCACGAACCCGCTCCTGCTGCGATTGGTTGGCGATCCACTTCGGAACTGACAGCGGGACCCAGGAGAAGACAGATAGGACAAACAGACTTCTAGAGACTGGAAGAAGCCCCAGGTAAGTTAGGGCTGATGCACACCAGAGCGATTCTGAAATGTTTTTTAAAACGCTTGCAGGGGGAAAACCGCTTGGCTAATGAAAGTGAATGGGATGGTGCACACCAGAGCAGTTCGTTTTTACCACAAACTCTAACTCAGGGGCTGCAGCATTTTTTACATTTCTGATGTGTTTCTGCCTCAATGTTAAAGTATAGGAAAGTGGAAAACAACTCTGAAAAACGTTAGATCAGAGCGGTTTTCCAGGCGTTTTTGTTACAGAAGCTGTTCAGTAACAGCTTTTACTGTAACAATATTTGTAATCTGCTACACAAAAACGCTTTAAAAAACGCTAGGCATGTTTAGAAAACGTCTCTAAACATGCCTAGAATTGCTCTGAAATCTGCTTCAAAAACCTCTAGCGTTTTGCAGATTTGCTAGAGGTTTGTGGTGTGCACTGGTCCTTAAGGTATATACCCTTTTTGGCTTCATAACAAATGGATCGAGTCCCAGCTTGATGACGCCATCAAGCCATGACCTTGTCCATTCAGCCTAGAGAGGAAGCTAACAGCGTTAGTGTATGGAGGGGAGTGCAATCGCTGCTGGTAACAAGGATGGGTGACATACTTATTTACTAACTCAGCATGCTGCTTGATTGTAGTGTTGGGCAAACACCTGGATGTTCGGGTTCGCGAACGTTCGCCGAACATGGCCGCGATGTTCGGATGTTCGCGCCGAACTCCGAACATAATAGAAGTCAATGGGGACCCGAACTTTCGTGCTTTCTAAAGCTTCCTTACATGCTACATACCCCAAATTGCAGGGTATGTGCACCTTGGGAGTGGGTACAAGAGGAAAAAAAGATTTAGCAAAAAGAGCTTATAGTTTTTGAGAAAATTGATTGTAAAGTTTCAAAGGAAAAACTGTCTTTTAAATGCGGAAAATGTCATGTTTCTTTGCACAGGTAACATGCTTTTTGCCGCCATGCAGTCATAAATGTAATACAGATGAGAGGTTCAATAAACAGGGACCGGCAACGCTAACCCAGCAGCAGCAGCAGCACACGTGATGGAACAGGAGGAGGCGCAGGAGGAGAAGGCCACGCTTTTTGAGACGCAACCCAGGTCTTGCATGAGGACAAAAAGCGTGCGGATATAGCAATGCTTTTTGCCGCCATGCAGTCATAAATGTAATACAGATGAGAGGTTCAATAAACAGACCGGAAACGCTAACCCAGCAGCAGCAGCAGCACACGTGATGGAACAGGAGGAGGCGCAGGAGGAGAAGGCCACGCTTTTTGAGACGCAACCCAGGCCTTGCATGAGGACAAAAAGCGTGCGGATATAGCAATGCTTTTTGCCGCCATGCAGTCATAAATGTAATACAGATGAGAGGTTCAATAAACAGGGACCGGAAACGCTAACCCATCACAGATGTTCATTGTTCATGTTACTTGGTTGGGGTCCGGGAGTGTTGCGTAGTCGTTTCCAATCCAGGATTGATTCATTTTAATTTGAGTCAGACGGTCTGCATTTTCTGTGGAGAGGCGGATACGCCGATCTGTGACGATGCCTCCGGCAGCACTGAAACAGCGTTCCGACATAACCTCTATTGCGTACATTGCCAGTTCGTGCCAGGTGTCTAGCTTCGATACCCAATAGTTGAAGGGTGCAGATGGATTGTTCAACACAGCTACGCCATCTGACATGTAGTCCTTGACCATCTTCTCCAGGCGATCGGTGTTGGAGGTGGATCTGCACGCTTGCTGTTCTGTGGGCTGCTGCATGGGTGTCAGAAAATTTTCCCACTCCAAGGACACTGCCGATACCATTCCCTTTTGGGCACTAGCTGCGGCTTGTGTTGTTTGCTGCCCTCCTGGTCGTCCTGGGTTTGCGGAAGTCAGTCTGTCGGCGTACAACTGGCTAGAGGAGGGGGAGGATGTCAATCTCCTCTCTAAAGTCTCCACAAGGGCCTGCTGGTATTCTTCCATTTTGACCTGTCTGACTCTTTCTTCAAGCAGTTTTGGAACATTGTGTTTGTACCGTGGATCCAGAAGGGTATAAACCCAGTAATTGGTTGTTGTCCTGAATGCGCACAATGCGTGGGTCGCGTTCAATGCAGTCTAGCATGAATTGAGCCATGTGTGCCAGAGTCCTGCCAGAACCATCATCATCCTCTTGTGGGCGTTGTGATTGTTGTGATGCATCATAGTCGTCACCTTCTTCCTGGTCTGCTTCTGCTGACCATTCGCGCTGAATTGTGGAAGTCCAACGTGCACCGCTCTGGCCATCGTCAGTGGTGGCATGAAATTCCTGCTCCAACTCCAGCTGTTCCTCCTCCTCTTCTTCATCATAGCTGCTGGGGCCAGCGTTTCCTGAGGCAGATGGCCTGATGTTGGTACCATCACGCTGATCGTTTTCTCCTTCAGATTCCCCCAGTTGCATCATGACAGCGGTTTCCTTGATTTTCAACATTGACCTCTTCAGTAAACACAGCAGTGGTATGGTAATGCTGACTGAAGAGTTGTCACTGCTCACAAGCAACGTGGATTGCTCAAAATTTTGGAGGACATGGCAGAGGTCCAACATGTTGGCCCAATCGGATCCACAGAAGCTTGGCAGCTGTCCGGACGCGCCTCAATACTGCGCCGTCATGTACTGGACCACTGCACTCTTCTGCTCGCAAAAGCGGGCTAGCATGTGCAGCGTAGAATTCCAGCGCGTAGGGACATCACACAGCAAGTGATGGTGGGGGAGATTGAAGCGCTCCTGCATCTTGGCGAGTGCCCCCGAAGCAGTACTGGAATTTCAACAATGTTTGGCCATTCGTCGCACCTTCAACAGAAGATCGGCCACGCCTGGGTATGTCTTCAGGAACCGCTGAACTACTAGGTTCATCACGTGCGCCAGGCAAGGGATGTGTGTCAGCTTAGCCAACCTTAAAGCGCGAATGAGATTACTCCCATTATCACACACAACCATGCCCGGTTTCAGGTCCAGCGGTGCCAGCCACAAATCCGTCTGTTCCTTTATTCCCCTCCAAATTTCCTCCCCTGTGTGCTGCTTATCCCCAAGGCAGATCAGCTTCAGCAACGCTTGCTGACGCATGCCAACAGCTGTGCTGCACTGCTTCCACGATCCTACTGCTGCTGGGTTAGCGTTTCCGGATGAGGTACAGCTTTGAGATGCGTTGGAGGAGAAGGAGTCAGAGAGGTAGGTGCTGCTGTTGTTATCCAGTGGGAGGGACGGCGGTGCAGCTGTTTGCGGCGTGGGCAACACCCGCGCCGTAGCAGGTGAGGAATCGCTGCCAGGCTCCACAAGGTTCACCCAGTGCGCGGTAAGGGAGATGTATCGACCCTGGCCGAACACACTCGTCCAGGTGTCAGTGGTGAGGTGAACCTTGCAGGCAACGGCATTCTTTAAGCTTCGGGTTATTTTGCTGACCACGTGCTCATGCAACTCAGGCACTGCAGAGCGTGCAAAGTGGTAGCGGCTGGGAACCACGTAACGTGGGATGGCCACTGACATCATGCCCTTGAAGCTGTTTGTCTCCACCACTCGATATGGCAGCATTTCGCAGGCCAGAAGCTTGGCTATGCTGGCTGTTACTGCCACGGCCCAGGGGTCATTTGCTGGAAATTTCCTCTTGCGCTCAAACATCTCCGAGACAGACAACTGAACCGTAGGGCTGCACACTGAAGGGCTGTTGGTTGTTGTGTTTGATGAACACTGGGAGACCTCAAGAGCACTAGTCCGGAAAGTGACAGTGTCAGCGTCGTCTGATGTTTGTGAATGTTGTTGTGAACCACGCAATGGCTGGGCTACTGCTGCTGCTGAGGAGGGTCTGGTGGTGAGTCTGGTGAACCCAAGGGAGGCAGTGTTGCTGGTACCCTGTCCTGCCGCGTTTGCCCACAGAGTGGGATGTTTGGATACCATGTGGCGGCTCATGCTGGTGGTGGAGAGGTTGTTAATACTTTTCCCCCTGCTCAGGCGGGTCTTGCACACCTTGCAAATCGCCATGGTACCATCCTCAGTGCAGTCTTCAAAGAAAGCCCAGACTTTGGAGCACCTGCCTTGCTGGCGATTTCTGTTTGCGCCTCTTTTGCGTCTCAAAGGAACTTTCACACTTGTGGTGCCTGAAATTTCGCGCCGCCCACCTTGTGGCACAAGGCGGACTCGTGCAGCAGTGGGTTCTTCAACAGACTCATCTGTGCTGCTACGACGGCGATGTTCTCCTTCACATACAAAATCTGGGTCTGTGTCCACATTGTCCAGACCCTCCTCTTCATTCTCCTCAAACTCGTCATATGTCATTGTGGGGGGCCGCCGCCGTGGAGTAGAGCTCCCCAGAACAACCTCTGCGCAGCTCACTCCAACGTCGTCTTCCAGATCTTCTCGGCCGACCTCCTGCAATTGAAACTCCTCCTGCCCAACTTGCTCTGGGATTTGGGTTTCAAAGTCCTCGGACTCGCCTTGTATTTCAGTGCGCGGTGCATTTCCCACAGTTAATGGTTGTGAATCCGGGCACAACATTTCTGGCTGTTCCATTGGCCTTTCAAAGGTGGAAGTTTGTTGGGCTGGGAATAGCTCCTGCGAATACCCCATTGTGTCCTGAGGTAATTCTTCGGACTGGTTATCTGGCAGTTGTGTGCGTGGTGTCGCTGCCGGTTGTGTCAGCTTTGTGCCCACTGGCTCCTTGTAACTGGCTGAGGACTCGGACCTCGTGCGTGATGTGCTGGTGCTGCTTAACCCACTGCTGACGCTTGAGAGGTCATCCAAGTAATTATCTGGTCCTGTTCTTTTGGATTTGTGAGGGTTGTTGTCCTGGACAACATGGGCGGTATTGAGTGGGTTTTCTTGGGTGCTCCCCTGTGGCCTGTACGTGAACCGTCAGGGGAAACACCTCTTCCCTTGCCCCTCCCTCTTTCACCGGATTTCTTCCTCATTTCACTTATCCTTAAAGTACACGCTGACTGGCAGCAGTACAGTGGCAGTACAGAAATGCTATACAGTGGTGGATGAGCGGTGTACCACTATTCCCAGCAGCGACACAGAGCACAATGCTATACAGTGGCGGGTGAGCGGTGTACTACTGTTCCCAGCAGACACAGAGTGGCAGTAAACACAATGCTATATAGTGCTGGGTGAGCGGTGTACACAGAGTGGCAGTAAACACAATGCTATATAGTGTGGGTGAGCGGTGTACTACTGTTCCCAGCAGCGAGTCAGAGCACAATGCTATACAGTGGCGGGTGAGCGGTGTACTACTGTTCCCAGCAGACACAGAGTGGCAGTAAACACAATGCTATATAGTGTGGGTGAGCGGTGTACTACTGTTCCCAGCAGCGAGACAGAGCACAATGCTATACAGTGGCGGGTGAGCGGTGTACTACTGTTCCCAGCAGACACAGAGTGGCAGTAAACACAATGCTATATAGTGCTGGGTGAGCAGTGTAAACAGAGTGGCAGTAAACACAATGCTATACAGTGGTGGGTGAGCGGTGTACTACTGTTCCCAGCAGCGAGTCAGAGCACAATGCTATACAGTGGCGGGTGAGCGGTGTACTACTGTTCCCAGCAGACACAGAGTGGCAGTAAACACAATGCTATATAGTGTGGGTGAGCGGTGTACTACTGTTCCCAGCAGCGAGTCAGAGCACAATGCTATACAGTGGCGGGTGAGCGGTGTACTACTGTTCCCAGCAGACACAGAGTGGCAGTAAACACAATGCTATATAGTGCTGGGTGAGCGGTGTACACAGAGTGGCAGTAAACACAATGCTATATAGTGTGGGTGAGCGGTGTACTACTGTTCTCAGCAGACACAGAGTGGCAGTAAACACAATGCTATATAGTGTGGGTGAGCGGTGTACTACTGTTCCCAGCAGCGAGTCAGAGCACAATGCTATACAGTGGCGGGTGAGCGGTGTACTACTGTTCCCAGCAGACACAGAGTGGCAGTAAACACAATGCTATATAGTGCTGGGTGAGCGGTGTACACAGAGTGGCAGTAAACACAATGCTATATAGTGTGGGTGAGCGGTGTACTACTGTTCCCAGCAGCGAGTCAGAGCACAATGCTATACAGTGGCGGGTGAGCGGTGTACTACTGTTCCCAGCAGACACAGAGTGGCAGTAAACACAATGCTATATAGTGCTGGGTGAGCGGTGTACACAGAGTGGCAGTAAACACAATGCTGTATAGTGTGGGTGAGCGGTGTACTACTGTTCCCAGCAGCGAGTCAGAGCACAATGCTATACAGTGGTGGGTGAGCGGTGTACCACTATTCCCAGCAGCGACACAGAGCACAATGCTATACAGTGGCGGGTGAGCAGTGTACTACTGTTCCCAGCAGACACAGAGTGGCAGTAAACACAATGCTATATAGTGCTGGGTGAGCGGTGTACACAGAGTGGCAGTAAACACAATGCTATATAGTGTGGGTGAGCGGTGTACTACTGTTCCCAGCAGCGAGTCAGAGCACAATGCTATACAGTGGTGGGTGAGCGGTGTACCACTATTCCCAGCAGCGACACAGAGCACAATGCTATACAGTGGCGGGTGAGCGGTGTACTACTGTTCCCAGCAGACACAGAGTGGCAGTAAACACAATGCTATATAGTGCTGGGTGAGCGGTGTACACAGAGTGGCAGTAAACACAATGCTATATAGTGTGGGTGAGCGGTGTACTACTGTTCCCAGCAGCGAGTCAGAGCACAATGCTATACAGTGGCGGGTGAGCGGTGTACTACTGTTCCCAGCAGACACATTTAATAAATATACACCTGGGAAAACTAATTAGGCGTAAACGCAAAAATGACACATTATTTCATTTTTACACCTTTCTAACTTTTACAAGACAAGTGCCACAGTTTTAAAACACATCAAAATACATTATTTGGATCCGGAGGGTTAAAAAAATACATTAAATGTCATATTTCATCGTTAGTTGGACCTGTAGCGTACCATTATTGCCAGCCTGTGCTTCTGAAGTGATTGCATTCAATTGGTTGGGAAGGGAACCCCAGTGCTATATAGATGCATTGGTAAGCGACATTTTAATGCATCTATACAAAGTTGGGTCCTCGAGCTGTAGCCATAGTGATCACATCCGACTGCTATGGGCAGAAGCCATTACAGCTTCCACGAATCTTATGGCCAAGTATAGTTAACATAAGGTGCTTATTAGTTTGGTAGGAGAATAGGTGCAGCCAGTATAGGTAGCCAGGAATCGGTGCAGCCAGTACAGGTAGCCAGGAATAGGTGCTGCCAGTTTAGGTAGCCAGGGATAGATGCCCACAGTCGAAGTAGCCAAGTGGAGGGGAGATACAGTGGCTGGGGTGAGATGCAACAGTGGGTGCTCGAACAGCAGCGGGGGTAAACAAATACTTACTTTGTCTGGATCCATTGCACGTGTACTACTCGCTTCATCCTTCCATCTCCCTGCAACAGCGCCCCTGGGCTCTATCTTTGCAGCTGCCTGGCACACTGGTGAATGCCAATCCTTCCACCCTTACCACCAAGGAAAGGTAAGTTTATGCCACCTCCAGCCTGATACATATCATCTCTTATCTCTCTACTTTTCACCCATCCTGTCACTAGCTTTAACTACCCACTACCCAGCCACTGTATTATCTGCCATCAGCCACTACCCACTACCTGCCACCATCACCTACTACCGATCACCAAGCTAACACCCACTAGCTGTCACTACCCACCACCATCACCCACTAGCTTTCACTACTTACTACCTGCCACCACCACCCACTACCTGTCACCTAGCTACCTGCCATCACCACTCACTAGCTGTCACTACCTGCTACCACCATCCACTACCTGTCACCCAGCTACCTGCCACAAACACCCACTGCCTGTCACCCAGCTACCACCAACTAGCTGTCACTACCCACTACCTGCCACTTCCACCCATTACCTGTCACTCAGCTACCACCAACCAGCTGTCACTACCCGCTACCTGCCACCACCACCCACTACCTGTCACCCAGCTACCTGCCACAAACACCCACTGCCTGTCACCCAGCTACCACCCACTAGCTTTTACTACCTGCTACCTGCCACCACTACCTGTCACCCAGCTACCTGCCACCTCCACCCACTACCTGTCACTCAGCTACCACCAACTAGCTGTCACTACCAGCTACCTGCCACCTCCACCCACTACCTGTCACCCAGCTACCACCCACTAGCTGTCACTACCCGCTACCTGCCACCACCACCACTCACTAGCTGTCACCCAGCTACCTGCCACCACCACCCACTACCTGTCACAAAAACCCACTGCCTGTTTCTCAGCTACCACCAACTAGCTGTCACTACCTGCTACCTGCCGCCACCACCACCCACTACCTGTTACCCAGCTACCACAAACTAGCTGTCACTACCCGATACCTGCTACTACCTGTCACCCAGCTACCTGCCACAAACACCCACTTGCCTGTCACCCAGCTACCACCCACTAGCTGTCACTACCTGCTACCTGCCACTGCCACCCTGTCACCCATCTACCACCCACTAGCTGTCACTACCTGCCACCACCACCCACTGCCTGTCACCCATCTACCACCCACTCGCAGTCACTACCTGCCACCACCACCCACTGCCTGTCACCCAGCTACCTGCCACCACCACCCACTGCCTGTCACCCAGCTACCACCCACTAGCTCTGAATACCTGCTATCACCACCCACTACCTGTCATCTAGCTACCTGCCACCAACACCCACTACCTGTCACCCAGCTACATGCTGCTACCACCACCCACTACCTGTCACCCAGCTACCAACCCCAAAAGCTGTCACTACCCGCTACCTGCCACCACCCACTAGCTGTCACTACCTGCCGCCACCACCACCCACTGCCTGTCACCCAGCTACCACCCACTAGCTGTCACTACATGCGACCTGTCACCATCACTCACTACCTGTCACCCACCTACCACCCACTAGCTGTCACTACCCACTACCTGCCACCACCATCCACTTGCTGTCACCCAGCTACCTGCAAACACAACCCACTAGCTGTCACCACTACCCACGGTCTGTCGCTACCAGCTACCTGTACTATCTGCCACCCAGTCACCACACACTACCTGTCACCCAGCTTCCACCAACTAGCTGTCACTACCCGCTATCTGCTACCACCAGTCACCACCTGTCATTACCAGATGCCTGCACTTTCTGCCACCCAGCCACCATGTACTACCTTTCATCCAGCTATCACCCACTATCTGTCACTAGCACCCACCAACTATTACCTGTCACTACTTGTCACCACCCGCAACTGCTAATACCGCTACCCACTGTGCCACTAGTTGTCCCCTGTCACTACATGCCAATCACAATCTGCCTCTACCCTCCACGTACTGTGTACCACTACTTTTCACCCACTATCTGCCACTACCTATGACTTACTATGTGCATGCACACATTCAGTAAGTCACCCGTAAGGATCAACCTAAATTCTGGGCTACACTGTGGGTATTGAGAGCGACACAGGCATGTGACTTAGGTGTACACAAGCAGTGTGCATGGTTTCTACGAAGAGAGGGGAGGAGGGACAGACTTGGGATGGAATTCCCTTGACAAAAAAGTAAATGAACTTATTAAAACAGGACTAAGAAATATACCGAGGAGGATAGAGTAAAGGAAAAGGGACAAGGCTATGGAGGAGCCTATTACCTATTAAAGAGAATCTGAAGCGAGAATAAATCTAGCTAATTCTCTTATATATAGCAGGGGCATGTTTGCCCCTGCTAAAACGTCGCTATACCGCCGCTAAATGGGGGTCCCTTACCCCCCAAATCTCCCTCTGCAAAATCCACTACCAGCTTGGTCGTGGATTTTGCTGCTGCTGGAGGCAAGGCTAATAGCCGCAGCCCTGCCTCTCAGCGGCGGATCTCCGCCTCTCCCCGCCCCTCTCAGTGAACGCAGACTGAGAGGGGCAGGGAGAGGCGGCGATCAGCGCTGACAGACGCGCTGAGAGGCAAGGCTATAGCCGTTAGCCCTGCCTCACCAGGAAGTGATCCCGCGCTGCATGGAGGGGATTTGGGGGGTAAGGGACCCCCGTTCAGCGGCAGTATAGTGGCGTTTTAGCAGGGGCAAACATTCCCCTGCTATATATAAGAGAATCAGCGAGATTTATTCTCGCTTCAGATTCTCTTTAAATGCTATTTTTTTGCAAGAAATAACAGAATTTTGTCTGTTTGGTCTACTGGGGAGGTAAGCAGGGCTGTGGAGTCGGAGTCGTGGAGTCTGAGTAATTTTGGGTGCCTGGAGTCGGAGTCGGGAAAAAATGCACCGACTCCGAATGAATTTGTAACTGTGATTAAAATAGAAAATATGATAAAATGTTCTATTTCTCAGATATTAGTCATTAAAAATAATGTATATATACAGTAATAGCTGTGCTTAGTCCACAAAAATGAAATAAACCAATCAAAATTAGTTACTTGTGCTGCTTCAATAAAGCAGTCCCCGTATTTTTAGTTTCAAAAGTATTTTATTGAAATAATCGGTTGATTACAGAGTTGCTTTTCATAAGCCCTTAACATAGGGCACAGTATAACTAAAACAGTATAGAAAAGTGGGAACACAGTCCACTTACAAGAATAGCAGTATATCAAATATACAATTTTGGTTAGTTACAGTCATATATTTTAGCTTTAATGTCCGGGTTGGTACACAGGCCCGTCACAGGCACTGCAGAGTTTTGCTTCAGAAAGAAAGGGCACAGGAGCGAAGACCTATCGTGTGAGAGCAGGAGAGCCAAGGCTGCCAGGTTCTAGTGAAGGCATCTGTGGTGTCATTAATAATAGCCAGAGTTCGTTCAGAAATTAACATGTCAGTAATGATATGATCAGTGAGATCTATCGACAGTGTTGGATGTCTCCATTGGCGTGCGATGTGGAGTCTAGCTGCCTTGGCTATGTGTTGGGAGAGCCTGTGCTGAGGATAACTCCATCCAGGAGGTTTATCTCCTAAAAGTAAGAGCAAGGGGTCTGGAGAAAGAGACTTTTCAAGAGCTGTGCTCAGAAAGGTAGTAACTTGGGACCAGTATTTTTTTACTATGGGGCAAAACCACCAAATATGGTCAATAGTTCTGGGCAAACCACAGCCTCTAAAACATAGGTGGGAGTTGGTCTGTGATATTGCATGCATTTTGATGGGGGTTACATAAGTTCTATGTAGTATTTTGTAATTGGTTTCGATGTGGGAAAAATAGCTACTCCCTTTTGTAAGTGTTAACCACCTTAGCGGTATGGACGAGCTCAGCTCGTCCATTACCGCCAGAGGGTGCCGCTCAGGCCCTGCTGGGCCGATTTACCTGAAATAAAGAGCAGCACACGCAGCCGGCACTTTGCCAGCCGCGTGTGCTGCCCGATCGCCGCCGCTCTGCGGCGATCCGCCGCGAGCAGCGGCGAAAGAGGGTCCCCCCAGCCGCCTGAGCCCTGCGCAGCCGGAACAAATAGTTCCGGCCAGCGCTAAGGGCTGGATCGGAGGCGGCAGACGTCAGGACGTCGGCTGACGTCCATGACGTCACTCCGCTCGTCGCTATGGCGACGATCTAAGCAAAACAAGGAAGGCCGCTCATTGCGGCCTTCCTTGTTTATTCCGGGCGCCGGAGGCGATCAGAAGAACGCCTCCGGAGCGCCATCTAGTGGGCTTTCATGCAGCCAACTTTCAGTTGGCTGCATGAAATATTTTTTTTTTTATTTAAAAAAAACCCTCATGCAGCTGCCCTGGCGATCTTAATAGAACGCCAGGGTGGTTAAGCAACAATTGGACCAAAGTTTAATAGTTAAGGTGGTGCCTAGGTCCCTTTCCCATTGTTCGGGTTTTTATAAATTCTGTTGGTTGGGAAAGCAAAGAATAAATATAAGAAATAAGGCCTCCTTCTAGGGGGTGTAGGGCACACCAGGCTTCATATGTGGTCCTGGGTGGGAGTGTGACATTGTTGGGACAGATCGATTTTATGAAGTGATAGATCTGGATAGCATGGAAGTACTCAGAGGGCGGGAAGGAAATAGCCGCTTTAAATTGCTCCCAAGTGGGTAGCTTATCATTTATTAGAAAATTTTTGAGAGTAACATGACCTCTTTCCCCTCCACCATCCGAGCGCTCCCCGCTCCAAACCAGGGGGGGGAATTGGGGTTGCCAAACAGGGGGATCTGAGGGGGGATAATTGACTGCAATTCTTTCTGAGTTTTGAGTCTGTTCCAAATTGATAAGGAATGTGCTGTTAGCGGGGACAGTTTTTGATAGCTAGATGGAGATACGCGAGGCGACCATTGCAATGCTTGAAATGTGATGGGTTGTAATAAGCCATTTTCTATTTCAGCCCACAAAGGGGGGTTGTATTCAGCGTGTATCTGGGCTATTTGGGCTAGTTGCGAGGCCCTGTAGTAACTAAATAGATCTGGGACTCCCAATCCACCCCTGCTTCTGTTCATGTACCGTATTTTTCGGACCATAAGACGCTTCGGACCATAAGACGCACCTAGGTTTAGAGGTCAAAATCCAGGGGAAAAAAAAATATGCTAAACCTGGTGCATCCATGGTGCAGGGGCATCTTGTGGAGGTTCTCCCCTCGATTTCCCCTTGTAGATTTTGTGTTCTCTGTCCCTATTGTGTCTCCTCTAGTCTGTTCCCGTGTCTGCCTTTGCCCCATGTCATCCAGTCTCATTGTCTGTCACCCTGTGTCTCTTTACTCTCCATGTCCTCCTCTGTCCCTGTGTTTCCTCTGCCCTGCTGTGTTACCTGCCCCCCTGTGTCACGTTTTTAATGGTTTCCTTCCTCCAAGGCTCTGCCCTCCCATGTCAGCCAACCTGGTGCCACCTGTCCCCCTGTGTCACCTGTCCTCGTATGCCTGTCCCCAATGTCCTCCTTCCTTATGTGTCTACCCTCCTGTGTCATCGAACCTGGTGTCACCTGTCCTCATATTGCTGTCCCCAATGTCCTCCTCCCTTATGTCTCTCCCCTCCTGTGTCATCCAACCTGGTGTCACCTGTCCTCATATTGCTGTCCCCAATGTCCTCCCTTATGTCTCTCCCCTCCTGTGTCATCCAACCTGGTGTCACCTGTCCTCATATTGCTGTCCCCAATGTCCTCCTTGTTTATGTCTTTGCCCACCTGTGTTGCCCGCCCCCATCTCACTTGTCCGCAATGTCCAGCTGCCTGTCACATCCCCTTGCCGCGTTACAGGCATATGTGTCCTGCGTCCCCAGATTATATAAACCGCTGTGTATGAAGGAAAGATCGATACTTACCAAACAGCTAATGACGCGGCAGGAGTCCCACGCCGAGATGAGAAGCCCCGCATTAGTTACCGATCACCGGGACTCGCTTCAGCTTGATCCAGCGCTGTGCAGCCAATCAGGCGTGGGAGCTGCATCACGCTCATCCAATCACCGCCGCCTGCTATTCTGACTGGAAGCGATGATCCCGGAGGCCAATCACTAGCGCTTCCAGTCAGAATAGCAGGCGGCGGTGATTGGATGAACGTGATGCAGCTCCCACGCCTGATTGGCTGCACAGCGCTGGATCAAGCTGAAGCGAGTCCCGGTGATCGGTAACTAATGCGGGGCTTCTCATCTCGGCGTGGGACTCCTGCCGCGTCATTAGCTGTTTGGTATCGATCTTTCCTTCATACACAGCGGTTTATATAATCAGGGGACGCAGGACACATATGCCTGTAACGCGGCAGGGGGATGTGACAGGCAGCTGGACATTGCGGACAAGTGAGATGGGGGCGGGCAACACAGGTGGGCAGAGACATAAGCAAGGAGGACAATGGAGACGGAGACACAACACGGGGAGGACGATGCAGGGCACCATAAACCACCTTTGTTGGGCACCTTTGGACCATAAGACGCAGGGACTTTCCCCCCCCCATTTTGGGGGGAGAAAAAGTGCGTCTTATGGTCCGAAAAATACGGTACATTGTTTTTTGATTTATTCTCGCCCGTTTATTGTTTGTTATGAACCTGAAAATGGCACGTTGTAGGTCTTTAAGAGAAGTTTTGGTTACTAAAACCGGTAAGGTCCTAAACAGGTATAGGAGACGAGGGAGAAGGGTCATTCTAATCGCTTGAATTCTTCCAGTCCAGGACAGAGTTGGTGAGTTCCATTTTAATAAGTCTTGCTTTAGAGAGGCCAGCATTGGTTTATAGTTTAAGTTAAATAGCTCTTTAGGATTTTAACTCCTAGATAAGTAATATATTTATTTTGAAGCGAGAGGCCTAAGGAGGAAGTAATAGCAGTTGCCTGCGTTCTAGTTAATTGGTGAAGAGCACCTCAGATTTGTTGATGTTAAGGGAGAGACCTGAGATGTTGCCAAATCTTTTCATTAGATCGATCAGGTTAGGTAGGGAGGTATGGGGGGATGTCAGGGTAAGGAGTAAGTCGTCCGCAAACAGGTTAGCTTTATAGTTAGTTCCGGCAACAGATATTCCCTGAATGTCGGTCGAATCGCGTATCTTGGCCGCCAACGGTTCTATAGTTAGGGCGAACAAGGCGGGCGACAGTGGACAGCTCTGCCTTGTCCCCCTTTGAATTGAGATTGGGGTTGGTTTGTCAGTGGGGAGCTTAAGTTGGGCTGATGGAGTGGAGTATAGAGTTTGTATGGCTTTTAGGAAGGAGCCCCCGATACCCGCTTTTTGGAGAGCTTGCAGCATGTATGGCCAGTCTATTGTGTCAAAGGCCTTCTCCATGTAGAGTGAAACCAGAGCTAAAGGAAGCCTCTTGTAAGCAGCGACATGGAGAAGGTCTACAACTTTCCTGACATTATCAGGGGCCTGTCGCTGTGGGATGAACCCCACTTGGTCTCTGTGGATTAATGGGCCTAAAACCTTGTTTAGTCTTGACACTAGGATTGAGGTAAATAGTTTATAGTCTAAGTTGAGCAGTGAGATCGGCCTATAGTTTTTAATGTCCAATGGGTCCCTTTTTGGCTTGGGGATCACTGCAATAGTAGATTGTAGGAACTCGGGGGCAAGAGATTTGCCTTCCAAAATAGCATTAAATAGTCTGATGAGGTAGGGGGTTAGAATTTTTTTACATTTTTTATAATATATGGCCGAAAAGCCATCTGGCCCAGGGGCCTTGCCTTGTTTTAGGTGCTTGATAGCCAATTGGACCTCCAGTTCTGAGATTGGCAGGTTTAGGGCTAATGCTTTTTCCGGACTGAGATAAGGGGTTCTCAGGTCATTTAAAAACTTAAGAGGGGTGGGATGATGGACCACTGTTGTTTTTGGCTGCGTATAGAGATTGATAGTAATCCGCGAATTCCTTGTGTATTTTTAAAGGGTCAGAGGTGACTGCTCCTGATTTAGTTCTAATTTGATGCACTTTATTAAGAGCTTGGGTCTGGCGTAACTTTCTGGCAAGCCACGTACTAGGTTTGTTATATTGGGCGTAGATCTTTGATCTCGTCCAGCGAATCGCTTTTTCAATGCGGTTCGATAATAGAATATTTATTTGTGATTGAGTGGTCTCTATTTGCTTCTGCAAATATCTAGAGGGTTGATGTGCATGGGCTATGCGAAGTTGGGCTAGTTTATGTTCTAGTGTGCGCTGCCTCTGTGTCATGGATTTTTTACGTTGAGAGGCTATTCTGATTATCTGACCTCTAATTGTAGGTTTGTGGGCTAGCCACAGTATGTCTGGTCTAATGTCAGTGGTATCGTTTATTCTGAAGTATTCTGTGAGTCGCTCTTCTAGGTCAAGTACTATTTCACCGTCAGCTAGCAGACTCTCGTTTAATCTCCACGGAGGGCGGGTTAGAGGGGTAGTAAGGGAGCCGCAGGCTGTCCAGACAATGTCGTGGTCTGACCACGCACTAATGATATGTCTGGAAAAGGGTAAGTTAGGTATTAGTGGGGCCGATAAAAGGATCATATCTATTCTGGAGTAAGTGTGGTGGGAAGGAGAATAAAAAGTGTAGCCACGCATAAGGGGATTATGTTCTCTACAAGTATCTATAAGGTGAGCTGAAGTCAGGAGTTTTTGCAATGCAGTAGATTGCTGCTTTTGTTTTGCAGACGGTGTGGCATGTGATCTGTCCAGTGTGGAATTTGGGGCTATGTTAAAGTCGCCTGCCCAAATTAAGAAATGTTAGGGTATTCTTCCAGCAGTTTTAAAATTTCTCTTAGTGGGGTCAAGGGGGCTTCTGGGGGGGCATACAAATTAATTATACATATCTGGAGGGATTGCATTGCCCCAAAAAGAGCTACATAGCAGCCTGCTGAGTCGGTTATACATTTATCTAAAACAAATGGTAGTGAATTGTGCAGCAGAGTTATCACGCCTCTATGTTTCGTATCCGCAGAGGAAGCAAAGAATCGTTGATAATTTTTGTGATAGTACTTAGGAGTTGCTCGTTTTGTAAAGTGCGTCTCCTGGAGACAAATGATGTCTGGGGAGCACTTTTGGTAGTTAATAAAAGCTTTCCGTCTCTTTTGCGGCGAGTTGAGGCCCTTAGTATTATGGGACACAATATTAATCAGGGACATTGTTTAAAAACGTCATGGGGTTGCTTTGGTAAAAGTGAAATATAAGTTTGCCTTAGGGGCTATCTTGTTTCCCCCCGGATACTTTTGAGACCGTGTAACAACCAGTATGGTAGTAAGTAAATAGTTAAACAGAACAAGGTATATATAAAACATCAATAAACATAGCCAACATGGCTCAGTATGGACCATGAGATGTTCAAGAACATCCTGGAGGGACAAATGTCCCTTAAGTATGAAGTGGGTTGCCAGCAATAAGATAGAGCTGGCAGCACAGTTCATAATGTTGAGGCAGCACTTGAACACTCAGACCTCATGCCACTTCTTAAAAACTGTTACACGATATGCCAAACTATATATTTCAATTATCATACCAATACTGCCACCTAGTGGCCATTGTAATAAACAACATTATAGAATAGAAATGCCCAGGACCAAAAAGATTATAATATTGAGGGCTAATATAACAGGTACATTTTTAAATTAAAGGCGCCTGGGAGGTAGATATAGATCCCGAGGTCTCAACATCAGTGTGGGAACGCGGAATCATTTTCCGAATATAGAAACGACCATATTTAGTAGAGTCTGTCCCAGTACAAAGTCAAGCCGTGAGCTTCTAACTTTTGGTTGTCAGGCATGGGAGGTTACGGCTGTAAAAGTTCAGAGTCAATGTTCAGAACCCTGTCCATGCCAGCCTTTGGTGTTAAAGATGGTGCCTTATGCCAAAGTTAGCCGAAGGATGGGAAAGATGGCAGTAGTGGACAGAACTGTTCACTAGTACGAGCAATAACGGCCAGTTGTAATAGTTATATTTTAACGGTAAACAGAGACATTAAGGGTTTGTTCATCTCTCATCAGTAGAGATACTCACGGGGCTTCATACGCTTGTGACCCTTTCCGCGACTCTAATGGCTCCTGGGTGTGCGTAAGGTGCTTAGACACCGGACCGAGGGAACATGGCGTCAGAGGTTACAAGAGGAGTATTGGGCCCAGCTCAGGCTTGGTCTTGCGAAGTACGCAGACGGGCTCTTTTTGAGGACCAGATTCTCGCTGGCCTTGAGGGACGCTGGAGAAGAGGGGCCGGAGGCATCGGCTCAGCAGGAATGGAGGCTGCCTGTAGAATCTTTCTCCCTTCCTCCAGTGTGCGACACGTGTGTCTGCGGCCATTATGTGTACAGTTCAGAGAGAAGGGAAATCCCCATCTATACTTTACCGCTGCCTTCTGCAGTGAGAGAGTGATGGGGCGGAGGGCCCGTCTGCGCTGTATTGTAGGAGCCAAATCGGCGAATAGCTGGACCGTGTCCGGGACATCTGGCAGGGTTGTAAGGTTGCAGGCAGCTTCTAGCAAAAGATCCCGGACTTACTCATGGTGCAGTTTCAGCACAATGTCACGCGGGAGATCTGTGTTACGGGGCTTGTACAAGGCCCTATGGATCCGGATAATGCGGAAAGAGGATTGATCTTCCTGCGGGAGCAGGGCCTTAAACAAGTTAAGTGCCATGGGCTTGAGGTCAGTGATATCCTCTGGCATCCCCCTGATTCGCAAGTTAGCTCTCCGATTTCTGTTTTCGGCGTCTTCAAGCCGTAGTTCAAGAGTGTCAATTTTTTTCTGCCTGGGCATCAATAAGGGCCTTGTCAACCGCAAGTGTATCGGTAAGGTCATCAGTTTGCTTCTCTAGATCGGCAACCCGACCTCCGAGCTCTCTGATCTCCATTTTGATGTCCTTCACTGCGGCCCTCAGCTCAATTCTGAATACCTTCTGGATTGTCGCAATTAGGTTTTCTTGTGAGGCAGAAGGGATTGATGCTTGTTCCTCCTCATCCTGACCTTCAAAGATGTCATTGCTATTATCATCTTGAACCGGAGATGAGCTTCGGGAGGGTTGCAGCGTGTTGTCGGCCATCTTGGATCGAGTAGCCCGGCCTGGCGTGGCAGATGGGAGCTGCGTAGGTGGGTTCAGGGAACTCAGTTTGTCTCCAAGCTTGTTTTTTTTAGTTCTGGACATGTTCCAACGTCCCACCGAGGTGTTTGACGGCAGTTGGGTTGCTTGAAGTGGCTTATTTTAGCGGCGGCAGTCGGTCTAAGAGCGGAACAGTGAGGAGTTACATAAGTCCTCTCTGACGCCGCACATGCGCCTCAGTCCCCGTATTTTTAAGGTCAGATATAAATATCTGATTGTACAATTGAAAAGAAATCGAGAGCCCAATATGGTGTAGTATGTCAAGACAGATTGAATAATTGAGGCAGTGAGATGGTAATACTCACAAACATGGGTTACCGCTCAGGTAACCACTCAATAGGCAGGTGAGGAGATTAGACCTGTCCTCACTCAGGATTAAGAAGTCGCTCTCTGTAGATAGGAGAAAAAGGGTAGATCACCCCTCCACCTGGGGTGGACTTGAATATACTGGTAGGTGAACAGAGGCGCCAGTAGAATAAAAGTACATAAAATGTTTAAAAAATTGCAACGCGTTTCGCGGGCACAGCCCACTTCTTCAGGCAATAAACAGGGGATAAACAACAGCAATTCTGTTACAGCAAGCAGAGCACCTCTGTGAGGTGCTGTTGTTTATCCCGTTTATTGCCTGAAGAAGTGGGCTGTGCCCGCGAAACGCGTTGCATCCTTGGGGTATCTTCAATAAATGTGTATTTATTTATTTAATCACAGTCCTTGGTGTCTGCTTTAACGGAGGCAAGTCCACCACTTCCTCCCAGCAATTTTTTAAAAAATTTTATGTACTTTTATTCTACTGGCGCCTCTGTTCACCTACCAGTACAAATCTGATTGTGACTGTATATATGATGTGTACACAGGAATCTCTTATATATACTAAATAACATCTATGCTGTAAGAATAAAGCCTGATGTGTCGCTGTGTCACTAATAGAGATGGTCAATGAGATGGAAATAATTCTGCATTGATGCGGATTTATGCAAATGTATGCACTCCCTTTGCTCATGAAATCAAATAATTTGATATGTTAAAATTTGGTTTGGTGACTACAAATTAAAGGGTACCTGAGACGGATGAAAAGTAAAGACAAAAATTACTTACGGTAATGTCTTTTCCAGAAGTCGGAAGGACAGCAACCCTGAGACTTGTCTCCATCCAAACTACACTGGACAGGAACTAGATAAAAAAGATTTGCATAATTGGTTAGGCAGGCAGAACATATATAAACCCCTCATGCTCTTACCCCCTCAGTTGGTAAAAAAAAGACTCCACACATAATGATGCTTCAAAATAAATTTTAATAGAAACAGCGGTGGGTAGTAAAGGGTGCTGTCCTTCCGACTTCTGGAAAAGACATTACCGTAAGTAATTTTTGTCTTTCCCAGAACGTCTCAGGACAGCAACCCTGAGATGATATACAAGATAATCATTAGGGAGGGACTACAGCCTGTAACACTTTTCTGCCGAAACTTAAATCGGCACTAGATAAGACATCAAGCCTATAGTGTTTCACGAATGTGTTGTGACTTGACCAGGTGGCTGCCTTGCAGATTTGCTCAACCGATGCTCCTGCCCTCTCTGCCCATGAAGTTGATACTGCTCTGGTTGAGTGAGCTTTCACTTTAGCTGAAAGTTGCTTTCCTTGTTTGGTATAAGCGAGATTAATAGCCTGTTTTATCCATCTGGCTATAGTTGCTTTAGAAGCCTGTTTACCTCTGAACTTTCCTGCAAATAGTACCAAGAGGGCGTTCGAAAGTCTCCATGAACTGGTGCGTTGCATGTACTCCATAACACATCTTCTGACATCCAGATGATGCAGTCTTTCCTCCTTTTGGTTTGCTGGATTATTGCAAAAAGAGGGAAGGAATATCTCCTGCGATCTGTGGAATTTTGATACCACCTTAGGCAAAAAAGCTGGATTCAACTTCAGTGTGATTCTGTCATCTGATACAATACAGTAAGGCTCTAGGATGGATAATGCCTGTAGTTCTCCCACTCTTCTGGCTGATGTTATCGCCAAGAGAAATGCTGTCTTGAGTGACAAATGTTTATCTGAACTTTCTTCTAGAGGCTCAAACGGAGGATCACATAACCCTTGCAGTACTGTGTTTAAGTCCCAAGGCGGTACTCTATTCTGAACAGCAGGACGAAGTCTTTTCAAAGCTTTAAAAAATCTTATGACATATTCTTCTTCCGCCAGCCTTCTATCCAGGAAGACACTCAAAGCTGACACCTGCACTTTCAGGGTACTGATGCTTAAACCCTTCTGAAATCCACTTTGAAGAAACTCCAAAACAGAATTAGATTGCGACAGCTCTCTGGCGTTGGCGTCACACCAGGAACTATAAACTCTCCATGCCTTATAATAGATCTGACGTGTAACCTTTTTTCTGCTTTGTATCAGAGTCTCTGAAAGTTTGTTAGAGAAGCCTTTCCCCTTTAGTAATCGCCACTCAGGCTCCAGGCAGAAAGATGAAGGAGGTTCAAGTTGGGGTGAACTGCTGGCCCCTGGACTAATAGATCCGAGTGGTCTGGAAGGATTAGATGTTCTGAAGCTAACCTCTGCAACAGTGCAAACCACGGTCTCTTGGGCCAGTATGGGACCACTAGAATTCCCTGAGCTCTGTCTCGATAAATCTTGCTGATCACTTTCGATATCAAATGGATAGGGGGAAACATGTACATAGTCTGGTGACCCCATTTGATTGAGAATGCATCCAGGGCCCAGGGCTTGTCTTCGGGACACAGGGAGCAAAACAGACGGCACTTCGCATTGGTTCTCCTGGCGAACAGATCCACCTGAGGCACCTCCCACCGGTCTGTAAGTTGTTGAAACACTCGGTCGTTGAGGCTCCACTCGTCCTGTGAAAGCCTCTTTCTGCTCAGGAAATCCGCTAGGGAATTTAAGGTTCCTTTTAGATGAACAGCTTTCAAAGACTGCACATTCTGTTCCGCCCAATGTAGCATCCTTGATGATTGATGTAGCAGCGATCTGCTCCTTGTGCCTCCTTGATGATTTATGTAAGCAACCACAGTACTGTTGTCTGTGCGGATCGTGACATGTGCCTGTAGAATCTGAGTACTGAACACTTGTAGAGATTCCCAAACTGCCTGTAACTCTCTGCTGTTTGAGGACCGAAGACGAGATCTGTTCGACCACTGTCCCTGGGCTGTGTGAGAATCGAGGTGAGCTCCCCATCCCCAAGAACTCGCATCTGTTGTTATGACACACTGTGTGGGGAATTCCCAAAGATTCCCTTTCAGGCGATTTTGAGGCTCGATCTGCCAGAGTAAGGATTGTTTTACGCTCCATGGGACTAAGAGTCTTTTGTCCAGAGAGGAGATGCGTTTGTCCCATTTGGATAGAATCCAGGACTGTAGAACTCTGGAGTGAAGCTGACCCCACTGTACTGCCGGGAAGGAAGATGTTATTGTCCCCAATAGTGCCATAGCCTTCCTCAGAGATATTAACTTCAGGTTCTGAAAAGAGAGAACAGACTTTAACAACATTGTTGATTTTCTATTAGGCAAAAAAAGTCTTTTGCTGACTGTACAGATCTCAAACCCCAAAAATTCCATCTTTTGGCGGGGAGTTAGGGCTGACTTTTCCCAATTAATTAACCACCCCAGGGATTGAAGGAAGTTTATAGTGATATTCATTTGGTCATTCACCACATCCACTGAAGGGCCCCAAATAAGCAGGTCATCTAAATATGACGTGATCTGGATAGACTGAAGCCTAAGGCCTGCTAATACTTCCGCCATGACCTTAGTAAAAAGCCATGGAGCAGATGATAAACCAAAGGGTAAAGCAACAAACTGAAAGTGCCTTACCTCTCCCCGTAACACCACTGCGAACCTCAGGAACTGTTGAGATTCTAGATGAATGGGTAAGTGAAGATAGGCATCTTTGAGATCCAATGACGTCAAGTAGCAGGCTTCCTGTAGGAGGTTTACCACTGAACGGATGTTGTCCATCCGGAATTTTCTGTATCTCACTACTTTGTTCAGTCTTTTGAGGTTCAGAATGAATCTGTAACTTCCCTGAGGTTTCTTGATGAGGAATACAGGAGAGTAAAACCCTCGTCTCTCTTGACACCTTGGTACTTTCCTGATGACCCTCTTTTCCAGTAAGGACGACACTTCTAGTTGGAGAGCCTTGGCCTGAGCTGACGCACTTGGAGGGGGGGTGATAAAGAACTGGGATGGTGCTGGGGCTATAAACTCTATCTTGTATCCCTCCAAGATAATGTCCAATAGCCACCTGTTTTTGAAGACTGTGTGCCATTGTTCGTAATAGTGGGCTAGCCTGCCCCCCACTGGAATCCTGGCGTCATTGCTTTGGTTGTTGTCCGGAGGAAGCATAGGGGGGGTTATTTCTTGATCGCTGAGTTTTATTAGGAATCCACTTTCTTCTCTGGGAACCCTTAATCGTCTGTTCCGATTTGTCCGTGGCACGAAAGGAACGATTAGGGCGGAAAGTTTTCCTCTTGTACGGAAAATTCTTTTTCCTGTCAGCCGATCTTTCTAATGTCTCCTCCAATTTGGATCCAAATAGCAAGTTTCCTTCACAAGGAATACTACATAATTTCGATTTAGATGATGTGTCTCCCTGCCAGGTCTTCACCCAGATTCCTCTCCTGGCTGAGTTAACCAAGGCGGTGGTCCTCGCTGTGAGTCTCACTGAGTCATCTGCTGCATCAGATAAGTAATTAGTTGCATGCAAAATTTTTGGGAAAAAAATTCAATATTTCTTCTCTGGGGATTCCCGAGGCAATCTGGGATTGTACCTCTAACAACCATAACTTTAAAGACCTTGCTACTGCAGTGGAGGCGATTGAAGGTTTAAAATTCAAGGATGCTGCCTCCCAGGCCCTTCTTAAGATATTATCCATTTTCTTATCGATTGGGTCTTTTAAACTCCCAAAATCTTCAAATTGAAGATCTGACCTTCTGGAAACTTTCGACAGGGATGGGTCTAACTTAGGTGCTGTCCCCCAACATTTCTGGTCTTCCGGACTATAAGGATATCTCTTATTTAATGCTTTTGGCCAAAAAGCTCTATTATCAGGATTATCCCATTCTTTTTTGATAAGCCCCTTAAGACTACTATGTACAGGTATAAAAGCAATCTGAGGGTCAGAAAGGGTTTCATACATCTGGTCGAGGGGAGATAGAGTTTTCCGTTCAATTGTAATACCCATAGCCTGGTGCATCGCTTCTAACAGCTCTTTCATAAAGTCAGTTGAAAAAGCAAACTTTTGATTCTTAACAGATTTATCTGTCGATTTTTCAGTCTCTGATGGAATATCCTCCAATGAGGAAATTTCCACCTCCCCCTCTGACATGTCTGACTCAGCTGAATCCTCCTCTCTCCTTTTCCTTTTCAAAGTAATCTCCTCTACAGGGGCCGGCCCGGATGGACCCGGTCTTTCTGTAATAGGTGGGGGATCTGAAATAGGATCTGATTTAGAGGAAATCTCAGGCGCTTTAATTGTCTGCACCGCAGATGAGATCTCAGATCTTATCCAACCTTTAAGTTCTTTCATCATAGAGGGAGTTTCGTCTCTAACTATCTTCTTTGTACACTCAGCCATTTCAGTCCTCATTGTACTCATTAAATATTTGTATGAAGTGGCAGACTCTTGATTCAATACAGTAATTATGCATGCCTGACATAAGGTTTTTGTCCATGTCTGGGACAATTTAACATTACATGTAGGGCAACGTTTAGACCTGGGCCTGTCAGATTTATCAGTAGCATTACTCTGAAATAAAGCAGACAACAGAAAAAAACCCAGTCAAACAAAAACAGACACTTTCTTGCAACAGCAATACATTGTCACAACAGCTAATACAAGCTGTAACAGTTCCACCAAACCAGCATGAATCTCACCGCTCCTGCGTCAGTTTTGGCCTGGTCTGCCTCAGGTTTGTCAGCCTTAGCGTCCCTCTTGGCCTCCTGCCTTGGTTCGCTGGCCTCCTGAGCGGCGTCCATCTCTCACAGTATCCCCGCGTTTGTGAGAGTGAGACGCCGAGACGCTGTAGCTCTTCCTTCCTGGCGGGCGGAAGTGACGTCACGGCGGCGGCGGAAGTACCCGCGCCGCCATCTTGGTTGAGGGAAGCATGCGCACAGCCTCTGCCTACCGCTCCGCCTCCCTCTACGTCCAGCAACCGTGCCAGTAGCCTCTGCCAAAGAGCGTCTTCGCTACAGCCTTCCCCCTGACGCCATTAAGCACGCATCCTGAGCGTGTGAGGGAGGTAAGCCGCTGGACTCCATTCGCTGTTTAGTATACAGCAGCAGCATCTCAGCAGCATGCCCAAAAGCCCTTAGCCACCCAGGCTCTCCAGGACTCGGACACCTACAGAGAGACCTGTTCCAGGGAACAGGAAACATCCATACTGCCGGACACCTGCGGTGGGTCTAAACTTATAGAGAGACCAAGTGGATGTTTCCTGTTTCCTGGGAGGGGTCAAATCTCGTAGTTCACCTGTCCTGGAGGGTTACTGGAAAAAAGGTATTGCCACAAACAGCACATTTCCTTGACTTATGTGATGATTTTGACTGAGGTAAAGATTTGTCAGGCTTATCAGGCTTATCTATTTTATCAGCTTTCTCATGTCTTGATCCGGATCTGGATTCAGATCTAGAGTCTGATTTATCCGGTTTAGGCTGAAATACAAACAAAATACCAGCCATTAGCCTGAAGAAACGCCAAACAAACCTCTCTATCAGATATGAAGCAAATAACACATTGCACATACCAGAGAGGGAACGGAGCTTGACTCCACAGAGCCCTGGGAGGAAGATCCAGTGGCAGCCTCCATAGTCACCAACAACCATATGTGACTATAGCCGAGCTTTTAAATAGCTCACCAAATTTCGCCCGCCCCCCCCTCATACAAGGACTGCCTACCTTGGCGAAAAAACAGCACCCAGAAGCGCTTGTACAGCTGCTGGTTTGCGGAGTCAGCCGCTTCTCACTCCCTCCCTGCAGCCTCGCTTCAGTGGAGCGCACGCCGATGCCAGGAACTTCCTGCTTCCGGCGCTGGGTCACGTGCGGCGCCGGTCACGTGACTTGGGGGCGGGACTTTCTGAGCCTCCGATCCGCTTCCTCCGCTCAGACCATCCCAGGAAAGGCTGTGCGAGCAGCATGATCCCACGCACTCAAACTAGCGTGCGCAGCCCAGGGGATCATCCAAGCCGCGGCTCCTGCAATCTAGCATGGGTGGCCAGCCCTCCCCGACATCTAGCGTCCTGTGGACAGGAAGACAACTGAGGGGGTAAGAGCATGAGGGGTTTATATATGTTCTGCCTGCCTAACCAATTATGCAAATCTTTTTTATCTAGTTCCTGTCCAGTGTAGTTTGGATGGAGACAAGTCTCAGGGTTGCTGTCCTGAGACGTTCTGGGAAAGTAAAGTTTTATACATACCTGGGGCTTCCTCCAGCCCCCTTCAGGCCAATCAGTCCCTCGCTGTCCTCCACCACCTGGATCTTCTGCTAGGAGTCCTGGTAATTCAGCCAGTCAGCGCAGTCCAGCCACATGCCGCTCCCACAGCCAGGAACATTCTGCACCTGCGCAATAGTGCTGCACAGGTGTAGTATGCTCCTGGCGGCAGAGTGTGTGCATACGCACTACGCCCAACTGGCTCAAGTACCTGGACTCATAGCAGAAGATCCAGGTGGTGGAGGAGGACAACGAGGGACTGATTATCCTGAAGGCGGCTGGAGGAAGCCCCAGGTATGTATAAAAGTTTAATTTCATCTGTCTCAGGTTTACTTTGTTACACAGTAGTACTATACTCTACACATGCACTCCCCACAGAGCTGCAGGCAATCCACTGCGAATGTTGTGCACATTGAACACAGAGGTGTTGTCTGTCACCCATAAACCTGGTTCAGATTGCGCATGAAGAATGTGTAATAGAGGAAGAATCTCCTCATTCCCCTGCAGAGTACCTGCACATCATGTTTACATGCACCCACACTTACATTGCCTAGGGTCTGATACATGTTCTTTGTTCCGGTTTGTACCTTTTACAAGTACTCTTACCAAGGACTAGTTTTAGTCTAAGGGGAATAAATATAGTAGTCTACATATCCTTCTCACTTCAGCTGTCTTGTAAAATTCCTAAGCATTGGCAGTTAGAGACGAATTTTCACGTTACATACTTTTAATCAACAAAATTGTAATATGCAAATTAGAGGAGTGGGAGTCGGAGGAATCCTAAACTGAGGAGTCGGAGTCGGCGGATTTTTGGACCGAATCCACAGCCCTGGAGGTAAGTCCACCACTACCGCCTCTTCTAAACATTTTTTAAACACTGTTTTATCCTACTTTGGCACCTCTGTTCAAACTTCTACACCAGAGGCTCTGGAGGAGTCTGCAACACAATGTCTCAACATGGACCCAAAGTGACAGGGAAAAGGAACAGCTATATGCATCTATATGTGGATGTGAGGCAATATAACATGACCTTGTATGTAGAATTGAAGAATTCTTCAGAACTGTGAATAAAACAAATGCATTAAAGAGACATGTCCCACACCGCAGCTCCGCTCTCAGCCACCGGTGCAGAGGCTGACCTTGGGAGGTCTTCCTCTACTGCCCCTGCGTGAGTGCCGCTATCAAGTGCACATTGCCCGGAGTGTCCAGTAGTTCTGTGCGCAGGTGCAGTGGAGGATGACCTCGTGAGGTCGGCCTCTGTACCGGCGGCTGAGAGCGGAGCTGCGGTGTGTGACATGTCCGCTGCAAGGAGCTGGAGGAAGCCTCAGGTAAGTAGATTTTTTTTTCAGTTTCTTGGACATTCTCTTTAAACTATTTAACATTTGTTTCTAATTCTGCTGTCTGAAATAATTTCCAAAACATTTAGCCTTCTTGAGCGATTTTGGAAAAAAGGTTGTAACTAACCTCTCCCACTTTTAGGCCACACACCCAAGCCGGTATTTTCTCACCCAAAAGGTGGCAATCCTAACTGGAAAGAGGAGGTTAGTGTTTAAGACAACTGTAGTGAGAAGAATATGGAGGCTTCCATATTTATTTCCTTTTAAACAATACAAGTTTTCTGGCAGTCCTGCTGACCTATTTGGCTGTAGTGGTGTCTGAGCAACACCAAGGATCAGCATGCAACTAATCTTGTCAGATCTGACAGAACTATGTCAGAAACACCTGATCTGCATATGCTTGTTCTGGGTCTATGGCTAAAAGTATTAAAGATAATCTGTACTCTACAATTCTTACAATAAAAAGCATACCATTCTATTCATTATGTTCTCCTGGGCCCCTCTGTGCTGTTTCTGTCACTCCCTGCTGCAATCCTGGCTTGTAATTGCCAGTTTTAGGCAGTGTTTACAAACAAAAGACATGGCTGCTAACCAGCATGTGATAGGCTGAGAGAAGCTCAGTCTATGACTCATGCAGAGCCTGCAGGGGGCGTGGAGAAGGTGTGTATAGTTTCGGCCTATCACAAGCAGAGCAGCACATTCCTGCCTGAGCCCGACAAAGCCATCAAAGGAAAGAAGATTAGATTATATAACAGAGATAATACAGCCACTGTGCAACTAGGAAAGGCTGCAGTAAGACAGACCACATTAGAACAGGTATAGGAACTTATAGGATAGAAGAAATAAGGCTGAAAATTTTGTTAAAGAGTCTCTTTAAATGCAGATGATTAGTAGTATAGCCAGGTAACTGGTATTGATTAAAAGGAAATAAATACGGCCGCCTCCACCTCCATATCCCTCTCACTCCAGTTGGCCTTTAAAAGGTTACTAGAGTGTAAAAAAAAAAAAAAAAAAATCATCGGTAGTGCAGTAAGGAGGCACGTGGCCGGCCAGCTTAGCAGGGGTCATTGTTGCTGGCTGGAAGGACGGTGAAGGCACACAATAACTCCAGGGGGTTGCAAGGAGCCCAAGGTAAATTAATCTAATTTTTTTTTATTTTTTTCTCTTTACACTTCAGATTTCCTTTTAAGTGTACCAGAGACTCTTTGCCAATGTGGTTTGATTGTATGCATTTCATATTACATCAACATGATGGCGTTTCAGCTGCTTTCTTTCACTTATGCTCGATACTGTATTTCAGTTTATTTGTTCCTTTTACATTCCTAACAAATTCAAATAAATATATAATTGAAAAAAAATAAAGTGCACCAGACACTGGGCCACATGGATAAAATATACCATATTTTTCGAACCATAGGACGCACTTTTTCTCCCCTAAAAGTGGGGGGGGGGGGAAAGAAAAAACTAAGAGCCTCTTATGGTCCGAATGCTACAATTCAGACTGGCGCCTCGGGTTCGGTTTCCTTCCGCCCCCCAATCATTACAACTATGCTATCCTTCCGTCTTCCACAGCCACCCGTTCTGAGTCCTCTGCAGCAGGCTCACAGCTAACTCAAAGCACTTGTTCCCTGTGGCACCATCATTGGGCCAATCACTGCACTCCCTCAGTAGCTGTGACCTATCAGATAGGTCACTGCTACTGAGGGAGTGCAGGGATTGGCCCGATAGCGTTGCCATGGTCCCGCCTCTGAGACCATCGACAACAGCGTGATTGGCCCAGTGTTCTGCTAGAAGTGCCATAGGAAAAAAGAGCTGCGAGCCTGCTTTGAGACCATTAGCACCAGTGTGACTGGCACAGCATTCTGTTAAAAGTGCTTAAAGTGGCTGTGGGGAAGAAAAGCTGTGAGCTAATTAGCGTGATCGAGCGAATTAGCGTGATCTAGCCAGCTGTGAGCCTGCTGTGAGATTACAGTCAACATGATTGGATCAGCCAGAATTACTTCCAGCACAGCCATCTCCGCCCTCATCAAGGCATGTATGAGTGCAAGAGGCTGAACTGCAGCGCAAGTGGAATGCTAGCCAGTGAAGGATCTGAATCAGGTAGGTGAGAGCACCTGAATGGACACAGCTCACTGCTGCGACACTTAACCCTGGGCTGTCTCTCCTCCTGCACCATGTTTTTGTAGGTGGATGGTGCAAGGGCTGCATGGTTTCTGATCTGAAAGTGCAAAATGCACAAGGCAATAGCAGAGATAAGCACTCTGAAAAGGTTTTATTAATGTGCTATTGGAATCACCCTGATATTAAAAGATATACAGCACATCAAACTTTCATTTTGTCTCCAACTAGTCAGAAACACATTCTTGTGCCTTACAGGTAAATTACATTTCAAGGCTTTTCCTGCCAGACAGGAGACAAAACCTGTATGTGAATACCCACTTGGTATATTACCATAAAGGCTTGTTAACAGAGATCTGAAGAGTTAAGGCCCATACACACATCGGATTTTTTTAAACGACGGGTCGTTTGGACGTCCCGTCGTTCGGATGCCAAATCGGGCGTGTGTACAGTCCGTTGTTCAGCTGATAAGACTGGTCTTGAGCGATCCGCCTGGCGGATCGCTCAAAACCAGTCTTATCAGCTGAACGACGGACTGTACACACGCCCGATTTGGCGTCCGAATGACTGAACGATGGGACATTCAAACGACCCGTCGTTTAAAAAAATCCGACATGTGTATGGGCCTATAGAAGGACCTGGTGTATTGAAGATTAACACATGTAACAAATTCTACCTCTGCCAATGTTTACAGAAAAACAAACCCTATTGTCTTTGCTGTCTGTACTATTGTCTCAAATACTTCACATGGGCACTCCTGTTTAATCTGGCTTTCCCCCATCATCAGTGTGTATATAAGATTGACTTGTAAATAAAGATTTGAGATGCATTTTCACCAACTTAAGTGTAGTGTCAATTGCATCTCCCAGCTGGAGAGAGACTACTCACTAAACCAGGGAGCTGAATCCATAGGTCTGACTGCTGCTAAAGTGAACTTGCAGCCACCTCGGAAGGAACCGAGCTATCGCACTCCAAATGAAAGAAGGAATGGAAGGCTTCTATTCTGTGCAAATTAAGGCCCGGTTCACATTAGCGGTGGCTATCCGGAATAGCCGTGCCGGAGCCGCACTGCATGCTGGCCGGACGAAACGGACGCACGGCATAGCAATGTTAAGTCTATGCCAGGGTTCACATGTGTCCGTTTCGTCCGGACCGGAGCCGGACCGGATCCGGACTCCGGTGTCCGTTCCAACATGCGCTATTTTTTGGTCCGGCTCCTCCGGCAGCCGTATCCGGGGCGGAGCCGGACTGCACCATCCGGCCAATGGAAACCAATGAGAACCGGAGAGCGCACAACACACTGGCAAAAAATCCGGATGTTCTACCCCACTTCCTATGCGGATTTTTGCGGCGATATTGGCTGGGGACACATGGGCAAGCATTTTGGAGTGGAGCAGCACAGCTGGATCCGGATCCGGAGATGTTGGCAGCATGTCGGAGGTGGAGGTGAGTGCTAAACAGCAGAGGGCCTGATTCCACAGGTCCCCCTTCTGCTGACCTCTTTTTTTTTTTTATACAGGTTGTACTCTTTAAGAATCCGGATCCGGACCGCAACCGTGTTCATACCGCACGGAAACCGTATGCAACCGGACCGGATCCGGACAGGAACCGTACGGTTCAGGTCCGATCCGGCTCCGGTGCGGTCCGGACATCCGGTGCGGTTTTTGCAAAACCGCAAGTGTGAACCGGCCCTTAGTTTGTGTATGCATTACACATCTACATTACATATACTGTAACAATCACATATTACAGCGGGTAAATAGTGGGTGGGTGCAGGAAGTCTTAAAGGGAAGGTTCAGGGAGTGGGTAAAAAAAATAAAAATCCATATCCACTTACCTGGGGCTTCCTCCAGCCCGTGGCAGGCAGGAGGTGCCCTCGCCGCCGCTCCGCAGGCTCCCGGTGGTCTCCAGTGGCCGACCCGACCTGGCCAGGCCGGCTGTCAGGTCGGGCTCTTCTGCACTCCAACGACGGGCTCCTCTGTGTTTCACGCGGGCGTGCTGACGTCATCGGACGTCCTTCAGGCTGTACTGCGCAGGCGCAGAACTACTGCGCAGTACAGCCCGGAGGACATCCGATGACATCAACTCCCCCCCCCCCCCATGAGGCGCAGATTGGAGCGCAGAAGAGCCCGACCTGGCAGCTGGGCCTGGCCACCAGGAGCCTCCGGAGCGGCGGCGAGGGCACCTACTGCCTGCCACGGGCTGGAGGAAGCCCCAGGTAAGAGGATATGGATTTTTTTTTTTTTTTTACCCACTCCCTGAACCTTCCCTTTAATATGAACATAATGTACACAGAATACATTTTTGCAAGCATTGCCAGCCTCCCATCTCTTCCTTCATTTCATTATAGTGTATGGTTTGTAACTAGTGATTTTGATTGATATTCTGACATGCCTGGAGTCAGAGTCGGGAAAAAAAATGCACCAACTCCTAATGAATTTAAACTGTAATTAAAATAGAAAATATAATAAAATGTTCTATTTCCAAGATAATAGTCATCATAAATAATGTATACATACAGTAATAGCTGTGCTTAGTCTACAAAAATGAAATAAACCAATCAAAATTAGTTACTTGTGCTGCTTCAATAAAGCAGTCCCCGTATTTTTAAAGTCAGATATACACATCTGATTGGGACTGTATATATGTGTACACAGGAAAGCCTGATGAGTAGCCATGTCAACTATAGAGATGGTCATTGAGATGGAAATAATTCTGTGTTGATTCTGATTTATGCAAATGTACGCACTCCCTTTGCTCATGAAATCAAATAATTTGATATCAAGCAATAGGCAGCGCTCACAGGCTGCAAGTGAAGTGAAAGCTCCAGAGATATGCCCAGCCCCTTGGGGCTAAAAACACACCTTGAACACAAATCAGATGCAAATTATGTGCTAACACTAATCTAAATTCTAAACTTTGAATGCAAGCTGACACCCCTGGAGGCAGCTAGCCTGAAGTATACTTAAATTTTGTACAGCAGAAGGAAATGGCAGCGCTTCCAAACAGACGCTGCACCTGAATTGACTACCTGCACAAGTATGCAGAGCTCGAATAACGGGCAGATTACACACCTTGCATTCAAAACAGGTACAGTAAAGAGGGGCATTAGCTTCAGCATAAGTTCCTGTTTGATATGTTCCACTGTTGAATATGGTTCACTGTTACATTAGTTTGAGGTTTTAACCCTTTTTTTGGATAATTTTCACTGTACATGCTTCACGTTTTGATATGTTTCACTGCTAGATTAGTGGTTAGTTTCTCTCCTGTGGGGGCACGTCACCACCGTAGGAGAGTCTATTAGGGATAATTTGTGCACAACTTATGCTGAAGCTAACGCCCCCCTTTACTGTACCTGTTTTGAATGCAAGGTGTGTAATCTGCCCGTTATTCGAGCTCTGCATACTTGTGCAGGTAGTCAATTCAGGTGCAGCGTCTGTTTGGAAGCGCTGCCATTTCCTTCTGCTGTACAAAATAATTTGATATGTTAAAATTTGGTTTGGTGACTACGAATTAAATGGTACCTGAGAAGGATGAAAAGAAAAGTTTTATACCATACCTGGGGCTTCTTCCAGCCCCCTTCAGGCTAATCAGTCCCTCGCTGTCCACCTCCACCACCTGGATCTTCTGCTATGAGTCCCGGTAATTCAGCCAGTCAGCGCAGTCCGGCCGCATGCCGCTTCCACAGCCAGGAGCGTTCTGCACCTGCGCAACAGTGCTGCGCAGGTGTACACTCCCGGCAGCGGAGTGTGTGCATGCGCACTACGTCAGACTGGCTCAAAGTACCTGGACTCATAGCAGAAGATCCAGGTGGCGGAGGAGGACAGCGAGGGACTGATTAGCCTGAAGGGGGTTGGAGGAAGCCCCAGGTATGTATAAAACTTTAATTTCATCTGTCTCAGGTTTACTTTGTTACACAGTAGTACTATACTCCACAGAGCTGCAGGGAATCCACTGAGAATGTTGTGCACATTAAACAGAGGTGTTGTCTATCTCCCATAAACCTGGTTCAGATTGTGCATGAAGAATGTGTAATAGAGGAAGAATCTCCTTATTCCCCTGCAGAGTACCTGCACATCACTCTTACATGTACCCACAGTTACATTGCCTAGGGCCTCATAGATGTTCTTTGTTCCGGCCTGTACCTTTTACAAGTACTCTTACCAAGGACTAGTTTTAGTCTATGACTAAAGGGAATAAATATGGCAGTCTCCATATCCTTCTCACTTCAGTTGTCTTTTAAAAATTCCTAAGCGTTGGCAGTTAAGAGACGAATTTCATGTTACATACTTTCAATCAACAAGATTGTAATATGCAAATTAGAGGAGTCGGAGGAATCCTAAACTGAGGAGTCGGAGGATTTTTGTACCGACTCCACAGCCCTGTATTCTGAGCTTTATCCATACAGTGTATGAACTTACATTAGCTTAAAGAGACTCTGAAGTCTCAATTTTTACACGTTTTTATAATTTAATCCTCTTCAGCATTATAGCCTAAGTTAAACCGCCGCAATACGAGGGTTTATTCAGAGAGAAAAAGCCCTGCAAAGTTCCTGGTCTCGCAGGGCTTTACTTCCTTGAAGGGGCAGAGCTTTGAGCTGTAGCTCTGCCTCTCCGCAATCAATCTCTGCCGATCGCCGCCTCCTCCCGCCCCTCTCAGTCTTCCCTTCACTGAGGGGCGGAGATCTACGGAGATTGATTGCAGAGAGGCAGAGCTACAGCTCAAAGCTCTGCCTCTCCAGGGCAGCACGATCTGCAGGTTGTTTCCTCTATGAATAATAAACCCTAATTTTGCGTCAGGACTGCTGTGGTTTAACTTGGGCTATAATGCTGAAGAGGATTAAATTATAAAAATGTGTAAAGATTGAGACTTCAGAATCTTTTTAACTGCCTCCCTTTGTTAAAGGGGAACTGAAGTAAGAGGTATACGGAGGCTGCCATATTTATTTCCTTTTAATCAATATAAGTTGCCTGGCAGCCCTGCTGGTCTATTTCTCTGCAGTAGTATCTGAATAACACCAGAAACAAGCATGCTGCTAGCCTTGTCAGATCTGACTTTAAAGGGATACTGTAGGGGGGTCAGGGGAAAATGAGTTGAACTTACCCGGGGCTTCTAACGGTCCCCCGCAGACATCCTGTGTTGGCGCAGCCACTCACCGATACTCCGGCCCCGCCTCCGGTTCACTTCTGGAATTTCAGACTTTAAAGTCTGAAAACCACTGCGCCTGCGTTGCCGTGTCCTCGATCCCGCTGATGTCATCAAGAGTGCACGGCACAGGCCCAGTATGGTCTGTGTCTGCGCAGTACACTCCTGGTGACATCAGCGGGAGCGAGGACACGGGCGTGCAGGCGCAGTGGTTTTCTGACTTTAAAGTCAGAAATTCCAGAAGTGAACTGGAGGCGGGGCCGGAGCATCGGTGAGTGGCTGCGCCAACACAGGATGTCTGCGGGGGACCATTAGAAGCCCCGGGTAAGTTCAGCTCATTTTCCCCCGACCCCCCTACAGTATCCCTTTAAAGTCTGAAACACCTGATGTGCTGCATACTTGTTCAGGGGCTATGGCTAATAGTATTAGAGGCAGAGGATCAGCAGGGCTGCCAGGCAACTGGTATTGCTTAAAAGGAAATAAGCATGGCAGCCTCCATATACCTCTCTCTTCAGTTCCACTTTAACTGCTGTTTCCAGAGTGTGTGAGTGTGTGTGTGTGTGTGTGGGGGGGGGGGGGGGGACTGTTGTAACTGGGAGTAGCTCCGTAGCTCCACAAGATGCCCCTGCACCAGGGAGGCACTAGGTTTAGTTTTTGTTTGTTTGCTTTTTTTCCTGGGCCAGAGGGGACATCCTCCAGGCCCAGGTATGTACAGGATCTTCTCAAAAAATTAGCATATTGTAATAAAGTTCATTATTTTCTGTAATGTACTGATAAACATTAGACTTTCATATATTTTAGATTCATTACACACAACTGAAGTAGTTCAAGCCTGCCAACTCTCCTGACCTGAACCCCAGAGAATCTGTGAGATATTGTGAAGAGAAAGTTGAGAGATGCAAGACCCAACACTCTGGATGAGCTTAAGGCCGCTATCGAAGCATCCTGGGCCTCCATAACACCTGAGCAGAGCCACAGGCTGATTGCCTCCATGCCACGCCGCATTGAAGCAGTCATTTCACCAAAAGGATTCCCGACCAAGTATTAAGTGCATAACTGAATTGAGTGCATAAGTGCATAACTGTTTATCAGTACATTACAGAAAATAATGAACTTTATCACAATATGCTAATTTTTTGAGAAGATCCTGTATATTTTATCCACCTGGCCCCGTATTAGAGTCACTTTAACCACTTAACCTCCCTGGCGGTAAGCCCGAGCTGAGCTCGGGCTATGCCGCGCAGGGGGAGATCTCAGCCCCTGGTGGGGCGATTTTTATTCTGTAAACTGCTGTGCGCGCAGCCAGCACTTTGCTAGCCGCGCGCACAGCTTGATCGACGCCGCTCTGCGGCGATCGGCCGCACGCAGCGGCGAAAGAGGGCCCCCCCCCCCCCCCCGCCAGAGCCCTGCGCTGCCCGGACCAATGAGTTCCGGGCAGCGCTATGGGCTGGATCGGAGGTGTCTGACGTCAGGACGTCGGCTGACGTCCATGACGTCATCCCGATCGTCGCCATGGCGACAGGAGAAGCCAAACAGGGGAACGCGTTGTATACGCGTTCCCCTGTTTGCTATAGATGCCGGCGACGATCGCACTAGAGGGACACATGCGCCCTCTAGTGGTGTTTCATGTAGCTACCACTCTGGTAGCTTTACATGAAACAAAAAAAAAAAAATTTAAAAAAAAAAAGTTTTTTTGCCAATTTGGCAAAAAAAATTAACCGCCAGGGAGGTTAAAGGAGTTATCAGGTGAAATGTAACAAAATAAGCGCTACTTACCCAGGGCTTCCTCCAGCCCCCAGCATGTCCCTCGCCGCAGTTCTGCCCGCGGCTCCCTCCCAGTCCCCGGCGATGACGTCAGGCCTACACCCCCCCCCCCCCCCCCCCCAGTGACCAGGCTATTTTTTTCAAAGTAGGGCTCTGCAGCTTTAAAGAGAACCAGAGCTAATGGAAGGAAACGTTGTGATACATACCTGGGGCTTCCTCCAGCCCCATACGCACGGTTCGCTCCCACGCGGCCATCCACCGCTGCCCGCATCTAGGAGAACCGGGACTCCGCTCTGCCGCCAGTCGGAGCCAGTCTAGCGTAGCAGAGGTGCGCTCTTTGCGTATCTCTGCAGCAGTGTATGGAGAGATACGTAGAGGGCGCACTTCTCCTGCGTAACCGGCTCCGATGACGTCACTGACGGGAGCCGGTTCTCCTAGATGCGGGCAACGGCGTGGGATCGATCAGCACGTATGGGGCTGGAGGAAGCCCCAGGTATGTAAAACAGTGTTTCCTTCCATTAGCTCTGGTTCCCTTTAATGGCTTGCTGCAGAGAAAATTCACTTTTTGCATCATAGTTTGTAAACGCTATAACTTTTACCCAAACCAATAAAGATACACTGAATGTTTTTTTTTTTTTTATCAAAGACATGTAGCACAATACATTTGGGCAAAAATGTATACAGAAATGTTACTTTGACAAATTTTATCACAGAAAGTTAAAAATTTTTTTTTTTTTTTTACAAAATTCATGTCTTTTTTGATGTTACTACAGCAATAGAGTCAGCACCATCCAGTATTCTTAAAGGACTTACGAGGCCAAATTCGTTAAATAAGTGAAGTACCTGCAAGATGTCTAAATGCACGGAGGACGCCGTCCGCGCCCTCCGTGCACTTCCGCCGGGTCCACCTCCTGAAAGCGCCCCCCGTGCCGCTGGCAACCCTACGGGCCGGGTTCTCATGCCGCTCCCAAGATGGCCGCCGGAGCTGGCCGCGGCTGCGCAGTCCGCATTGCCGCGAGTGCGGCTGCGCAGATCTAGGGCCAACCCCTCCGAACCACGCACTGTAGCGTGGATCGGAGGGGTTAACCCTAGAGCTGCGCAGCCGCACTCGCGGCAATGCGGACTGCGCAGCCGCGGCCAGCTCCGGCGGCCATCTTGGGAGCGGCAGGAGAGCCCGACCCGGCCCGTGGGGTCGCCAGCGGCACGGGGGGTGCTTTCAGGAGGGGGACCTGGCGGAAGTGCACGGAGGGCGCGGACGGCGTCCTCCGTGCATTTAGACATCTTGCAGGTACTTCACTTATTTAACAAATTTGGCCTCGTAAGTCCTTTAAGCTCTTTTATTGGTTAAAATAGCATGATGTATGCTGCCAGCATACATCATGCTATTTTAACCAATAAGAGAGCTTAAGAATACTGGATGGTGCTGACTCTATTGCTGTAGATACATTGGAGTATCCTGTGCAGAGATACTGAGGGTCATAGCACGTCCTCTATCCTCTCCTGGGTGCATGCTTCAGATTGGAGAATGTCTTTTTTGATGAATATAATAAAAAGTTAAACTCGCAGCAGCAATCAAATAGCACCAAAAGAAAGCTGTATTAGTGACAAGAAAAGGAGGGAAAATTCATTTAGATAGTAGGTTGTATGACCGAGCAATAAACTGTGAGGGCCCGTTTCCACTATCGCGAATCCGCATGCGTTGCCCGCATGCGGATTCGCACAGCCAGTACAAGTGGATGGGACTGTTTCCACTTGTGTGTTTCCCTGCACGTTTTTCTGTGCAGAAAAAATCTGCATGGTAGGGCCCTCAGAATTCGCCTGCGTGTGGAATGCAGGCGAATCGCACGCAATGTATTTAATAGGGAAATCGCATGCGTTTTCCCCATGCGTTTTTTGCCACGAATTCGCATGCGATTTCGCATAGGTACCCATGTTAAGTCACACAGGCAGTGACATGGTTAAAATCGCATCACCCTAACCTATGCGATTTGCCTGCGGTGATTCGCCGGCGATTCCGCAACGCTATAGTGGAAACGGGCCCTGAAAGCGGCAGTGGTCTGAATGGAAAAAAAGGCTCTGGTCCTTAACCTCCCTGGCGTTCTATTTCCCCAGGATTTACGTGCAAAAAGTGGTTCAATTAATTTCCAATAATTTTCAACCTTTTTTTTTTTTTTTTTGCAATCATTTTTTTAATATTGAATTCAATACAGGTTATTGTATTGAATTCAACTAAAAAAAAGTGTTTACTGCGAGATGTTGATGACGCTGTGTGACCCTGGTGTCATCAACGCCGATCGCCGGGGGACATGTCATCGCTGAGGGAGAAGCAAAATCCGCACAGGGACATGGAAGAAGGCACTGGGGAAGCTATCAGAGGTACGCGATGAAGGATCAGCACGCCAATGGTAAGTATAATACCCAGATGTGTAGCCAGGTGTATAGGGAGCCACATGTAGCCAGATGTCAGGGTAGCCAGGTGTGTAGACAGATGTATAGGTAGCCAGGTGTGTAGCCAGGTATAGGGTGCCAGGTATAGGGTGCCAGGTGTAGCCAGTTATGGGGTGCCAGGTGTAGCCAATTATGGGGTGCCAGGTGTAGCCAATTATGGGGTGCCAGGTGCAGTGTAGCCAGTAATGGGGTGCCAGACTACCCCCCCCCACACACACACCTTCGGCTGTGGGTGGCCGGCGGGGACCCCCCTTCTGGGCGGGGGGGGGGGGTGTCCCCGTCCTTTGCGGGCTGTGGGTGGCCTTTCCATCCCCCCTCCCATCCCCCGTGCAAGCCCCCCTTCCCTCGGTGTAAGTCTTGTTCTACTCACCCAGGCTGTCGGCAGCGGCAGAATCCCTTCTTCCTCCATCCCCGAAGTCTCATGCTCTGTGTAATTACCGCTACGAGGCTTGGTGACGTCACCGAGCCTCGTAGCAGTAACGTCACAGGCCGGGACTTCGGTGTTAGAGGAAGAAGGGATTCTGCCACCGCCGCTGGAGACAGCCTGGGTGAGTAGAACAGGACTCACACCGAGGGAAGGGGTTCAGGGGGAAGGGGGGCTTGCACGGGGGGTGGGAGGGGGGGAATGAAAGGCCACCCACAGCCCGCAAAGGACGGGGACACCCCCCCACCCGCCCAGAAGGGGGGGGGGGTCCCCGTTGGCCACTACCAGCCAGCATAGAACGGGGACACCCCCCCTTCCTGCACAGAGGGGATCCCCGCCGGCCACTACCAGCCCGCATAGGGAATCCCCCTGCACAGAACGGGCACTCGTCCGCACACAAAGGGGGAATCCGTGCACGCAGCACATTCTCTGCCCCGCCAGCTGCACAGGGATTCCCCAGGGTGGCTGGATGCTTGTTCTGTATGCTGTGGGTAGCACAGATCGCTATCCACAGCGTGCAGTCAGGCATCCAGACATCCTGGGGAATCCCTCTGATGAGGGAAAATTGCAGCGGGCGGTGCAGAGAAACAGGAAATCTCCCTGGCGGGATTGACGAGCTGAGCTCGTCCAAAACACTTGTCAGCAAGTTTTTGCTGGACGAGCTGAGCTCGTCCAGAACGCTAGGGAGGTTAAGGGGCAAAAAGACTGTGGTCCTCAAGTGGTTAAAGGGGTTCTGTGGGGTGTAAAATAAAGCAGAGTGTCACTTACCTAGGGCTTCTACCAGCCCCCTACAGCTATGAAGTCCCACACCGTCACTGAAGCCTCCGCCGTTCTTCGCTGCCGGCGACCTGCTAATTATTCATCTAACTAGACAAATAGCTCTGCGGCTGCGCGGCCATGCATGTCACCAGGAGCTTACTGCGCAGGCGTAGTACAAGAAAACTTCGTACTGCGCCTGCCCAGTAAGCTCCCAATGGCGCCCAAGAGTGAGGATGCGCACGGCCGTGCAGCCGCAGAGCTATTAGTCTAGTTAGACAAATAATTAGCAGGTCACCGGTGGCGATGAACGGCAGAGGCTTCAGTGATGGCGTGAGGCTTCATAGCTGCAGGGAGGCGGTAGAAGCCCCAAGTAAGTGACACTTTTGGTCAGTGGCGGATCTAGAGGGGTGCAGGCATGGCTAGTGCCATGGGCGACAGCACACCATGGGCGCCATGCCTGCTGCCTGCCACCTCCGCATCGGCACATCCTTGCCGCTCCTTCCACTATGCCTCCGGTCCCCCGCGCCCCCCTCCCCTTTCCTTCCCATGAGGGCCACCTGTATTTGCCACCTCCGCATCTTGTGCTTCCCTCCCATGCTAGATGTCTCCGGTGACCGGTCTTCCGCGCCCCCGCCCGCCGGCTCTCTGTCCCCGCTGTCGGACTTTAGTTTAGCGGCAAGAGGCGAGACAGAGAGGGCGCACTCCATACACCCGTCGCGTCACATGCGGAAGTGATGTCATCAACCACTTCCTGCATTTGAAGCGCACCGGGCAGGAAGTGTGCGCCCTCTCTGTCTCGCCTCTTGCTGCTAAGCTAAAGTTAGACAGCAGGGACAGAGAGCCGGCGGGGGCGCGGAAGACCGGTCACCGGAGACATCGAGCATGGGAGGTAGCCAGGCACAAGATGCAGAGGTGGCTAACATCTAACTCTACGGTCCAGGAACAGAGAGCCGGGAATGTGGTAGAGGTGAGCACTTCATCCCTCCTCCTTATAATCTAACCCCTGCTGCATTCTGCTGTATCTTTACTGCATTCTACTATATGTCACTATAGAGCCTCTTTCCTGCATTCTGCTATATGTCACCACAGGGCCTCTTTACTGCATTCTGCCATATGTCACTACAGGGCCTCTTTACTGCATTTTACTATATGTCACTATAGAGCCTCTTTCCTGCATTATGCTATATGTCACCACAGGGCCTCTTTACTGCATTCTGCTATATGTCACTACAGGGCCTCTTTACTGCATTCTGCTATATGTCACTACAGGGCCTCTTTACTGCATTCTGCTATATGTCACTACAGGGCCTCTTTACTGCATTCTGCTATATGTCACTACAGGGCCTCTTTACTGCATTCTGATATATGTCACTACAGGGCCTCTTTACTGCATTCTGCCATATGTCACTACAGGGCCTCTTTACTGCATTCTGCCATATGTCACTACAGGGCCTCTTTACTGCATTCTGCCATATGTCACTACAGGGCCTCTTTACTGCATTCTGCCATATGTCACTACAGGGACTTTTTACTGTATTCTGCTATATGTCACCACAGGGCCTCTTTACTGCATTCTGCTTTATGTCACCACAGGGCCTCTTTACTGCATTCTGCTATATGTCACCACAGGGCCTCTTTACTGCATTCGGCTATATGTCACTACAGGGCCTCTTTACTGCATTCTGCTATATGTCACTACAGGGCCTCTTTACTGCATTCTGCTATATGTCACTACAGGGCCTCTTTACTGCATTCTGCTATATGTCACTACAGGGCCTCTTTACTGCATTCTGCTATATGTCACTACAGGGCCTCTTTACTGCATTCTGCTATATGTCACTACAGGGACTTTTTACTGCGTTCTGCTATATGTCACCACAAAGCCTCTTTACTGCATTCTACTATTTGTCACCACAGGACCTCTTTACTGCATTCTGCTATATTTCACCACAAGGCCTCTTTACTGCATTCTGCTATATGTCACCACAGGACCTCTTTACTGCATTCTGCTATATTTCACCACAAGGCCTCTTTACTGCATTCTGCTATAGGTCACCACAAGGCCTCTTTGCTGCATTCTGCTATATGTCACCACAAGGCCTCTTTACTGCATTCTGCTATATGTCACCACAGGACCTCTTTACTGCATTCTGCTATATTTCACCACAAGGCCTCTTTACTGCATTCTGCTATATGTCACCACAGGACCTCTTTACTGCATTCTGCTATATTTCACCACAAGGCCTCTTTACTGCATTCTGCTATAGGTCACCACAAGGCCTCTTTGCTGCATTCTACTATATGTCACCACAGGGCCTCTCTACTGCATTCTACTATATGTCACCACAGGGCCTCTTTACTGCATTCTGCTTTATGTCACCACAAGGCCTCTTTGCTGCATTCTGCTATATGTCACTACAGGGCCTCTTTACTGCATTCTGCTATATGTCACTACAGGGCCTCTTTACTGCATTCTGCTATATGTCACTACAGGGCCTCTTTACTGCATTCTGCTATATGTCACTACAGGGCCTCTTTACTGCATTCTGCTATATGTCACTACAGGGCCTCTTTACTGCATTCTGCTATATGTCACTACAGGGCCTCTTTACTGCATTCTGCTATATGTCACTACAGGGCCTCTTTACTGCATTCTGCTATATGTCACTACAGGGACTTTTTACTGCGTTCTGCTATATGTCACCACAAAGCCTCTTTACTGCATTCTACTATTTGTCACCACAGGACCTCTTTACTGCATTCTGCTATATTTCACCACAAGGCCTCTTTACTGCATTCTGCTATATGTCACCACAGGACCTCTTTACTGCATTCTGCTATATTTCACCACAAGGCCTCTTTACTGCATTCTGCTATAGGTCACCACAAGGCCTCTTTGCTGCATTCTGCTATATGTCACCACAAGGCCTCTTTACTGCATTCTGCTATATGTCACCACAGGACCTCTTTACTGCATTCTGCTATATTTCACCACAAGGCCTCTTTACTGCATTCTGCTATATGTCACCACAGGACCTCTTTACTGCATTCTGCTATATTTCACCACAAGGCCTCTTTACTGCATTCTGCTATAGGTCACCACAAGGCCTCTTTGCTGCATTCTACTATATGTCACCACAGGGCCTCTCTACTGCATTCTACTATATGTCACCACAGGGCCTCTTTACTGCATTCTGCTTTATGTCACCACAAGGCCTCTTTGCTGCATTCTGCTATGTCACCACAGGGCCTCTTTACTGCATTCTGCTATATGTCACTACAGGGCCTCTTTACTGCATTCTGCTATATTTCACCACAAGGCCTCTTTACTGCATTCTGCTATATGTCACCACAGGACCTCTTTACTGCATTCTGCTATATTTCACCACAAGGCCTCTTTACTGCATTCTGCTATAGGTCACCACAAGGCCTCTTTGCTGCATTCTGCTATATGTCACCACAAGGCCTCTTTACTGCATTCTGCTATATGTCACCACAGGACCTCTTTACTGCATTCTGCTATATTTCACCACAAGGCCTCTTTACTGCATTCTGCTATATGTCACCACAGGACCTCTTTACTGCATTCTGCTATATTTCACCACAAGGCCTCTTTACTGCATTCTGCTATAGGTCACCACAAGGCCTCTTTGCTGCATTCTACTATATGTCACCACAGGGCCTCTCTACTGCATTCTACTATATGTCACTACAGGGCCTCTTTACTGCATTCTGCTATATGTCACTACAGGGCCTCTTTACTGCATTCTGCTATATGTCACTACAGGGCCTCTTTACTGCATTCTGCTATATGTCACTACAGGGCCTCTTTACTGCATTCTGCTATATGTCACTACAGGGCCTCTTTACTGCATTCTGCTATATGTCACTACAGGGCCTCTTTACTGCATTCTGCTATATGTCACTACAGGGCCTCTTTACTGCATTCTGCTATATGTCACTACAGGGCCTCTTTACTGCATTCTGCTATATGTCACTACAGGGCCTCTTTACTGCATTCTGCTATATGTCACTACAGGGACTTTTTACTGCGTTCTGCTATATGTCACCACAAAGCCTCTTTACTGCATTCTACTATTTGTCACCACAGGACCTCTTTACTGCATTCTGCTATATTTCACCACAAGGCCTCTTTACTGCATTCTGCTATATGTCACCACAGGACCTCTTTACTGCATTCTGCTATATTTCACCACAAGGCCTCTTTACTGCATTCTGCTATAGGTCACCACAAGGCCTCTTTGCTGCATTCTGCTATATGTCACCACAAGGCCTCTTTACTGCATTCTGCTATATGTCACCACAGGACCTCTTTACTGCATTCTGCTATATTTCACCACAAGGCCTCTTTACTGCATTCTGCTATATGTCACCACAGGACCTCTTTACTGCATTCTGCTATATTTCACCACAAGGCCTCTTTACTGCATTCTGCTATAGGTCACCACAAGGCCTCTTTGCTGCATTCTACTATATGTCACCACAGGGCCTCTCTACTGCATTCTACTATATGTCACCACAGGGCCTCTTTACTGCATTCTGCTTTATGTCACCACAAGGCCTCTTTGCTGCATTCTGCTATGTCACCACAGGGCCTCTTTACTGCATTCTGCTATATGTCACTACAGGGCCTCTTTACTGCATTCTGCTATATGTCACTACAGGGCCTCTTTACTGCATTCTGCTATATGTCACTACAGGGCCTCTTTACTGCATTCTGCTATATGTCACTACAGGGCCTCTTTACTGCATTCTGCTATATGTCACTACAGGGCCTCTTTACTGCATTCTGCTATATGTCACTACAAAGCCTCTTTACTGCATTCTGCTATATGTCACTACAGGGACTTTTTACTGCGTTCTGCTATATGTCACCACAAAGCCTCTTTACTGCATTCTACTATTTGTCACCACAGGACCTCTTTACTGCATTCTGCTATATTTCACAAGGCCTCTTTACTGCATTCTGCTATATGTCACCACAGGACCTCTTTACTGCATTCTGCTATATTTCACCACAAGGCCTCTTTACTGCATTCTGCTATAGGTCACCACAAGGCCTCTTTGCTGCATTCTGCTATATGTCACCACAAGGCCTCTTTACTGCATTCTGCTATATGTCACCACAGGACCTCTTTACTGCATTCTGCTATATTTCACCACAAGGCCTCTTTACTGCATTCTGCTATATGTCACCACAGGACCTCTTTACTGCATTCTGCTATATTTCACCACAAGGCCTCTTTACTGCATTCTGCTATAGGTCACCACAAGGCCTCTTTGCTGCATTCTGCTATATGTCACCACAGGGCCTCTTTACTGCATTCAGCTATATGTCACTACAGGGCCTCTTTACTGCATTCTGATATATGTCACTACAGGGCCTCTTTACTGCATTCTGCCATATGTCACTACAGGGCCTCTTTACTGCATTCTGCCATATGTCACTACAGGGCCTCTTTACTGCATTCTGCCATATGTCACTACAGGGCCTCTTTACTGCATTCTGCCATATGTCACTACAGGGACTTTTTACTGTATTCTGCTATATGTCACCACAGGGCCTCTTTACTGCATTCTGCTTTATGTCACCACAGGGCCTCTTTACTGCATTCTGCTATATGTCACCACAGGGCCTCTTTACTGCATTCTGCTATATGTCACTACAGGGCCTCTTTACTGCATTCTGCTATATGTCACTACAGGGCCTCTTTACTGCATTCTGCTATATGTCACTACAGGGCCTCTTTACTGCATTCTGCTATATGTCACTACAGGGCCTCTTTACTGCATTCTGCTATATGTCACTACAGGGCCTCTTTACTGCATTCTGCTATATGTCACTACAGGGACTTTTTACTGCGTTCTGCTATATGTCACCACAAAGCCTCTTTACTGCATTCTACTATTTGTCACCACAGGACCTCTTTACTGCATTCTGCTATATTTCACCACAAGGCCTCTTTACTGCATTCTGCTATATGTCACCACAGGACCTCTTTACTGCATTCTGCTATATTTCACCACAAGGCCTCTTTACTGCATTCTGCTATAGGTCACCACAAGGCCTCTTTGCTGCATTCTGCTATATGTCACCACAAGGCCTCTTTACTGCATTCTGCTATATGTCACCACAGGACCTCTTTACTGCATTCTGCTATATTTCACCACAAGGCCTCTTTACTGCATTCTGCTATATGTCACCACAGGACCTCTTTACTGCATTCTGCTATATTTCACCACAAGGCCTCTTTACTGCATTCTGCTATAGGTCACCACAAGGCCTCTTTGCTGCATTCTACTATATGTCACCACAGGGCCTCTCTACTGCATTCTACTATATGTCACCACAGGGCCTCTTTACTGCATTCTGCTTTATGTCACCACAAGGCCTCTTTGCTGCATTCTGCTATATGTCACTACAGGGCCTCTTTACTGCATTCTGCTATATGTCACTACAGGGCCTCTTTACTGCATTCTGCTATATGTCACTACAGGGCCTCTTTACTGCATTCTGCTATATGTCACTACAGGGCCTCTTTACTGCATTCTGCTATATGTCACTACAGGGCCTCTTTACTGCATTCTGCTATATGTCACTACAGGGCCTCTTTACTGCATTCTGCTATATGTCACTACAGGGCCTCTTTACTGCATTCTGCTATATGTCACTACAGGGACTTTTTACTGCGTTCTGCTATATGTCACCACAAAGCCTCTTTACTGCATTCTACTATTTGTCACCACAGGACCTCTTTACTACATTCTGCTATATTTCACCACAAGGCCTCTTTACTGCATTCTGCTATATGTCACCACAGGACCTCTTTACTGCATTCTGCTATATTTCACCACAAGGCCTCTTTACTGCATTCTGCTATAGGTCACCACAAGGCCTCTTTGCTGCATTCTGCTATATGTCACCACAAGGCCTCTTTACTGCATTCTGCTATATGTCACCACAGGACCTCTTTACTGCATTCTGCTATATTTCACCACAAGGCCTCTTTACTGCATTCTGCTATATGTCACCACAGGACCTCTTTACTGCATTCTGCTATATTTCACCACAAGGCCTCTTTACTGCATTCTGCTATAGGTCACCACAAGGCCTCTTTGCTGCATTCTACTATATGTCACCACAGGGCCTCTCTACTGCATTCTACTATATGTCACCACAGGGCCTCTTTACTGCATTCTGCTTTATGTCACCACAAGGCCTCTTTGCTGCATTCTGCTATGTCACCACAGGGCCTCTTTACTGCATTCTGCTATATGTCACTACAGGGCCTCTTTACTGCATTCTGCTATATGTCACTACAGGGCCTCTTTACTGCATTCTGCTATATGTCACTACAGGGCCTCTTTACTGCATTCTGCTATATGTCACTACAGGGCCTCTTTACTGCATTCTGCTATATGTCACTACAGGGCCTCTTTACTGCATTCTGCTATATGTCACTACAGGGCCTCTTTACTGCATTCTGCTATATGTCACTACAGGGCCTCTTTACTGCATTCTGCTATATGTCACTACAGGGCCTCTTTACTGCATTCTGCTATATGTCACTACAGGGACTTTTTACTGCGTTCTGCTATATGTCACCACAAAGCCTCTTTACTGCATTCTACTATTTGTCACCACAGGACCTCTTTACTGCATTCTGCTATATTTCACCACAAGGCCTCTTTACTGCATTCTGCTATATGTCACCACAGGACCTCTTTACTGCATTCTGCTATATTTCACCACAAGGCCTCTTTACTGCATTCTGCTATAGGTCACCACAAGGCCTCTTTGCTGCATTCTGCTATATGTCACCACAAGGCCTCTTTACTGCATTCTGCTATATGTCACCACAGGACCTCTTTACTGCATTCTGCTATATTTCACCACAAGGCCTCTTTACTGCATTCTGCTATATGTCACCACAGGACCTCTTTACTGCATTCTGCTATATTTCACCACAAGGCCTCTTTACTGCATTCTGCTATAGGTCACCACAAGGCCTCTTTGCTGCATTCTACTATATGTCACCACAGGGCCTCTCTACTGCATTCTACTATATGTCACTACAGGGCCTCTTTACTGCATTCTGCTATATGTCACTACAGGGCCTCTTTACTGCATTCTGCTATATGTCACTACAGGGCCTCTTTACTGCATTCTGCTATATGTCACTACAGGGCCTCTTTACTGCATTCTGCTATATGTCACTACAGGGCCTCTTTACTGCATTCTGCTATATGTCACTACAGGGCCTCTTTACTGCATTCTGCTATATGTCACTACAGGGCCTCTTTACTGCATTCTGCTATATGTCACTACAGGGCCTCTTTACTGCATTCTGCTATATGTCACTACAGGGCCTCTTTACTGCATTCTGCTATATGTCACTACAGGGACTTTTTACTGCGTTCTGCTATATGTCACCACAAAGCCTCTTTACTGCATTCTACTATTTGTCACCACAGGACCTCTTTACTGCATTCTGCTATATTTCACCACAAGGCCTCTTTACTGCATTCTGCTATATGTCACCACAGGACCTCTTTACTGCATTCTGCTATATTTCACCACAAGGCCTCTTTACTGCATTCTGCTATAGGTCACCACAAGGCCTCTTTGCTGCATTCTGCTATATGTCACCACAAGGCCTCTTTACTGCATTCTGCTATATGTCACCACAGGACCTCTTTACTGCATTCTGCTATATTTCACCACAAGGCCTCTTTACTGCATTCTGCTATATGTCACCACAGGACCTCTTTACTGCATTCTGCTATATTTCACCACAAGGCCTCTTTACTGCATTCTGCTATAGGTCACCACAAGGCCTCTTTGCTGCATTCTACTATATGTCACCACAGGGCCTCTCTACTGCATTCTACTATATGTCACCACAGGGCCTCTTTACTGCATTCTGCTTTATGTCACCACAAGGCCTCTTTGCTGCATTCTGCTATGTCACCACAGGGCCTCTTTACTGCATTCTGCTATATGTCACTACAGGGCCTCTTTACTGCATTCTGCTATATGTCACTACAGGGCCTCTTTACTGCATTCTGCTATATGTCACTACAGGGCCTCTTTACTGCATTCTGCTATATGTCACTACAGGGCCTCTTTACTGCATTCTGCTATATGTCACTACAGGGCCTCTTTACTGCATTCTGCTATATGTCACTACAAAGCCTCTTTACTGCATTCTGCTATATGTCACTACAGGGACTTTTTACTGCGTTCTGCTATATGTCACCACAAAGCCTCTTTACTGCATTCTACTATTTGTCACCACAGGACCTCTTTACTGCATTCTGCTATATTTCACAAGGCCTCTTTACTGCATTCTGCTATATGTCACCACAGGACCTCTTTACTGCATTCTGCTATATTTCACCACAAGGCCTCTTTACTGCATTCTGCTATAGGTCACCACAAGGCCTCTTTGCTGCATTCTGCTATATGTCACCACAAGGCCTCTTTACTGCATTCTGCTATATGTCACCACAGGACCTCTTTACTGCATTCTGCTATATTTCACCACAAGGCCTCTTTACTGCATTCTGCTATATGTCACCACAGGACCTCTTTACTGCATTCTGCTATATTTCACCACAAGGCCTCTTTACTGCATTCTGCTATAGGTCACCACAAGGCCTCTTTGCTGCATTCTGCTATATGTCACCACAGGGCCTCTTTACTGCATTCAGCTATATGTCACTACAGGACCTCTTTACTGCATTCTGCTATATGTCACTACAGGGCCTCTTTACTGCATTCTGCTATATGTCACTACAAAGCCTCTTTACTGCACTCTGCTACATGTCACTACAGGGCCTCTTTACTGCACTCTGCTACATGTCACTACAGGGCCTCTTTACTGCATTCTACTATATGTCACTGCAGGGCCTCTTTACTGCATTCTGCTATATGTCACTGCAGGGCCTCTTTACTGCATTCTGCTATATGTCACTACATGGCCTCTTTACTGCATTCTGCTATATGTCACTACAGGACCTCTTTACTGCATTCCGCTATATGTCACTACAGGGCCTCTTTACTGCATTCTGCTATATGTCACTACAGGGCCTCTTTACTGCATTCTGCTATATGCCACTACAGGGCCTATTTACTGCATTCTGCTATATGTCACTACAAAGCCTCTTTACTGCATTCTGCTATATGTCACCACAAGGCCTCTTTGCTGCATTCTGCTATATGTCACTACAGGGCCTCTTTACTGCATTCTGCTATATGTCACTACAGGGCCTCTTTACTGCATTCTGCTATTTGTCACCACAGGACCTCTTTACTGCATTCTGCTATATGTCACTACAGGGCCTCTTTACTGCATTCTGCTATATGTCACTACAGGGCCTCTTTACTGCATTCTGCTATATGTCACTACAGGGCCCTTTTTACTGCACTCTGCTACATGTCACTACAGGGCCTCTTGCTATCCTTGTAATTTGCTTGTGTGATTCCATCCACACTTTTGGTGGTATAATAACAATGTATAATATTACAGAAACAGAATCGCGTTTTATTATTCACAGTTCACTATTCTGCTCAATATAGGCTGGTTTTCTTTACATCACAGGAGGCTGATTTCTGGGACTCTTGTATGAAGCAATGCTTGGCATTAGTGAAGTGATGATGTTACAGTAGCAGGATATCCAGAATTAGATGCTGTTAGACTCTGTTGTCTCATCTAATTTACCATCACAGGGATATCATTTAGTTGTGATTTATCATCGGAATCATTTGTCAACTGCAACGCATTTGCTAATTCTGTTACAGGGGTGCAGGTATACCTTGTGTGGGGAGGTGGGGGATCGGGCTGGCTGTGCAAGAGGAGCTTACAATCTAATTTCTGCCGCACTTGGCTACCTAATTATTTGATCTTGATGCCTCTGACTGTAATGCTTACTGTGATGCACCTGGTTACTGAATTATTGCATCTGGAGGTGTGTAACTACTTAATAAAAACTACTAATTAAAAATTTAATTGGAGGCAGTGACTACTTGATTAATTATCTGGAGGCATGTGACTACTTGGTGGTGGTGGGGCAATCTCAGTGTTTGCCATGGGCGCTATATTTCCTAGATACGCCTCTGCTTTTGGTTTTATTTTAGACCCCACAGAACCCCTTTAAAGAGACACTGAAGCGGAAAAAAAATTATATTATGATTTGTATGTGTAGTACAGCTAAGAAATTAAACATTAAGATCAGATACATCAGTCTAATTGTTTCCAGTACAGGAAGAGTTGAGAAACTCCAGTTGTTATCTCTATGCAAAAAAGCTATTAAGCTCTCTGACCAAGTTAGTCGTGGAGAGGGCTGTTGTTATCTGACTTTTATTATCTCAACTGTAATTGAAATGTTTACATTATAGAATGATGCAATGTTAGAAAAAACACTATATACCTGAAAATAAAAGTATGCTAATATTTTCTTTGCTGCTAATCTTCTAGTAATTATTCATAGTACACAACCAATTCATTATATCATATTTTTTTTTTCGCTTCAGTGTCTCTTTAAGTTCTCCTCTTTCTCATCTCAGCACATTGAGAAGATGTAGGCAATTGGATTTCCACCTGGCCAAATAATAAATACTCTATTTTTATCTTTTCCAATGTTTCTGCCTTTCAAATAAAAAAATGGATTGCTTCATTGGCTTATGATGCCCTCACTACCGATATTTCTGTACCTTGCATTTTCATCCAGTTTAGGCTTCAATAGGAAAAACAAATAACAGACAGCAATGAGAAACTAAAAACGGCGGTAAAATGAATCAATGCTTTTCTGTGAGGGCAGAAGATTACTTGAGACCGAGTCACAAGACAACAGTACTGTCAGTAAACACCTCATAAACACATTACGAGCACTACACTATCTACAATATTGTTTTCTGGGCTTAATTATTTTAAGGAGAATGCAATAAGCAGCCCTATATGCCCGGCAATCAGTAAGAAACACTGCCACTTCTTCCCTGTACATTCCATACATGAGCAAAAGTAAACAAAATACATTCTGATCTACTTACCTGGGGCTTCCTCCCGCCCCTTGAAGTCCCCGGACCCCTCGTCTCCGCTCCGGTAGTAGCCACGCTTCCACGATCTCCATCCTCAACCTCGCCCTGTCGATGACTTCACGTCTGCCCATGCCGCTCCCGGTCAGGGCCGCGCCTCGGCCGGGCAGGGATAAACGCAGTACAAATTTGAGCGCTCTGAATTCTGGGATGGCAGTTTTTTTTTCTCCTCACAGCTCCATGCACGGATCTACCCACAATCCCTCTTGCGCAACTCTTTGGAGGCGGACTAGTATTGCGCGGCAGCAGTTTCCCGCCCGAATAGCAGCGCTCCTCCCACCTCACGCGCACGAGGGAGGCTGAGGCGAATGTAACAGGACCGACCGTCTCCTCCCCTGGGTGCCAGAAGACTGGAAGCGTGGCACTGGCTGCTACCAGAGCGGAGACGAGGGATCCGGAGACTTCAAGGCGCTGGAGGAAGCCCCAGGTAAGTAGAATAGTATTTTTTTAAAACTTTTGCTCATGTAATGAATGTATGTACAGGGAACGAGTGGCAGTGTTTGTTACTGATTGCCGGTGGGACACCGGGCAATAGGGCTGCTTCTTGCACTCTGCCTAACAGAATTAAGCCCAGAAAATAATATTTTACATCTGGTAGTGTGTTTGTGAGGTGTTTAATGGTAGTACTGGTGTCCTCTGTCTCGGTCTGCAGTAATCTGTTCTCATAGAAACGCATTTATTTCATTTTACCGTCTCTTTTAGTTTCTTATTGCTGTCTGTTTTTCTTATTGAAGCAGAAACTGAATGGAAATGCAATGCACATATGGTAAATATCGGTAGTGAATCCTTCTTCCTTTTTTTTTTTTTATATGAAGGGCAGAAAAATTGAAAAAGATAAATAATAAAAAAAAGATTATTTTTCATTTGGCCTGGTGGAAATCCAGTAGCCTACAACTTCTCAATGTGCTGAGATGAGAAAGGAGAACTTCACCACTTCAGGACCATAGGCTTACACACCCCTAGTGACCAGTCTATTTTTTACTAATTAGGGCTCTGCAGCTTTAAGTGCTTGCTGCAGAGCCGTACAGTCAGCAGGTAAGTGATTTCCCCCCTCCCCCTTTTTCGGCCCACTCTGATTTACTGGAATTTTTGTTTAATTATTTTATTTTGTACTAAATTTGCCCTTTTTTTTGTTTTTCTCTTCCTCCCCCTGCCAGCCAGTCACAGATTGCGCAGTGTTCTCCCCAGGCACTTTTAGCCGGGTGCTCCACCTGGCTAGTTTTGGTGAGCACCCGGCTTTTTGGCTCACCTCCTCCTATGCTGTAAGCAGAGTTGCTCACAGAAGCACTGGCCTTTTATTCTCATCTTGCCCCACCCAGCTACTTTTTCATGCCACCCGGCTGGAAAACATTTCTGGGGAGAAAACTGTTGTGGAGTATCGGTGCACGCGATCTACTGCAAAACCACACCCCGGGACTTTACGCCAATTGGCGTTGAGTGATCCTGGGGCTGCCGCTGTGTGCACACCAATCAGCCTGGAACGGTCGGCAAGTATTTAAAGGGGCTTTATTGCGAAATTCAGCATTTTAATGGATTTAATATAAAATATAAGCAGTTATAGTAATGCCTGATACAGGGCTGTAGAGTCAGAGCAATTTTGGGTACCTGGAGTTGGAGTAGGTGGTTTCATAAACTGAGGAGTTAGAGTCGGATGATTTTTTTTTTTAACGGACTCCACAGCCCTGGTCTGATATGTATAGTGGCTGAGTGTAAGCTATTTGTACACTTACATTACTAATTTCCAGTGAGGGAGTCGGGTCGGAAGATACATTTTCCTGATGCCGATTTAGATTATCTACTCTGCGACTGCCTAACGCAGGATGTTGTCCTCCAGAGGTTAAACCATCAGCCTGTGGGAGGCAGCTGTACCAGCTGTTTGTGGCTGGTATGTTTCACTCCCTGTTCGTCTGTAAGGGCTCTTTCACACTACAGGCAGCAGTGAAAGGCTAAAACGCTGCGTTTTGGCTGCGGGCGTTTTGAAGGCGTTTTAACGCCAATACATTACAATCAATTGTAATGAGAAACGCCGCGGCAGGCCCAGAAAAAGCGCCTGGGAGCGTTGAAACGCAACGCTCCAAAACGCGGCGTTTAGTGTGAATGGTAAAATGAAAGTCTATGGACTTTCTTTTACCTAGGAAAACGCCAACTTCAGCAGTGGCGTTAAAACGCAGAAAAAGCCCTCTGGTGTGAAAGGGCCCTAAAAGGATTGTGTCATCTTGTAACTGCGCTCTCGTGCAGCACTTCTGCCTAACAGCTGTCAACAGCGCAGGAGGGCACTGTACGGCTCTGTAAATAATGTTGCCTGCCGAAGACCCCTTCAACGCAGCTGGTACATGTCCTTTGCCGTGGAGACCAGATTTTGCCTGTAAGCAAGATCCCTGACTGCAGCTCTGAGGACACATGCGCTTTAGCAGCGTTGAAGGGGGCTTTGGCAGGCAGCATTATTATGGAGGGTGAAGTCTAAGGTGCCAGGACAATTGTGCCTCCTGTGATGTAAATCCGGGCCTGCCGCTGTGTCATTCAGGGACGCTATCCCCGCCCTCCTCCCCTGTGCCTATCAGTAGTGTGGAAGGGAGGGGAAGCTCACATTGCCTGAATTCTCCTAGAAACAGGAACTGAGGGGGTTGGTTCCAAAGAGCTTCCTTTAATTGCAGATGGCAGTCCAATGAGATTAATGCATTTATAATGCGAAAAGATATATATAATATAATGCGAAACAGATGAAGGGGAGTTAGACAGGCTAAACTCTTGAAATACATACAGGTTGGATGTCTCTGTTTTCCTTACTATCCTGTACAAGAGTTCAGGTCCACTTTAGCCACTTATGTTTTTTTGGACATAAGCTTCTTGTTCACATTAGCTACACTACAGGTTCCTGGACATGAGACTTACGTTCAGTATTAAAAACAGCCGCCGCCCGATCTTGTATGTGCACACGCCCCTGTCGCTTGTGCATGCTCGTGCATTGATCTCATTGTGAATCATTGCCGCTAGCAGCAGTCATTCACATAAAGTTACATTGAAAAAAAATTGACAGTGTAATATGAAAAAAAATTAAAAAAATGTCAGCGTTTTAACCCTTACCAGTGGCGTAAGAATCACTATAGCAGCCATAGTGACTGCTATGGCCAGGGGGGGGGTCTGGTCGCTGCAATTTGGTATTTGGTTTCAATGCAATTTATTCTTCATTGTCTGTTTCTTCCTTGCTGTTGATCTGGCTCTCTCTCCAGAGAGGGGAACCCCTAGACCACCAGGAAAAGCTTTATGGGGAGAGGACCACTAGTCTACCAGGGTAATTATTATAGAGAGGGACAACCAGTAAAAGCTATATGGAGGGGTGACTACTAGATAATTTTGCTATGGAGCCCAGTCAGTTCTAGTTACGCCCCTGACTTGTGTTGCTGTGGTACAGCGGTATACCGCAGTTTGATTGTGCATGTAAATCATACCATGCACAATCGCATTTTACATTTTTTGGGGGGGCGCAGCGGCGAACACACAAGCAGCAGCGGGGGTAAACAAATACTTCGCTGGATCCATCACATGTGTACTTCCTGTTACAGCGGGGCACTGTTACAGGGTGATGGAACGCAAGAACAGGAAGAAGGAAGAGGTAAGTAGTACATGCCCGATGGATCCAGGCAAAGTGAGTATTTGTTTACCCCCAACACTGTTTGAGCACCCACTGTGTCTCCCCTCCATGTGGCTACTTATACTGGCTGCACCTATTCCTGGTTACCTGTACTGGTTGCACCTATTCCTGGCTACCTGTTCTGGCTGCACCTATTCCTGGCTACCTATACTGGCTGCATGTAACGATCGGTGTAACACAGAGAGGGTCTGATTACCGGTGATCTGCAGTATCACTGGGAATACAGATGTATACCAGATTATAGATGATCTGCAGTATCACCGATAATCCGATATATAAGCTAACCTCTGGACACCTGAGTAGAGTGTTTGGTGCAAACAGTAATATTTAGAGGACTGGGCCTCGGAGCAGTAAGGAGTACTGCACAATTCCTTCTGGACTCTCCCGGGGGGGAAGAGTCGGGCTGAGAGAAGGAACGACAGAACGAGAGTGACACTCAGGAGGGAGTGTCACTACCAGAACTGGGAACCGCCTCTAACAGTAAGGTCGGTTCTCGAGGTCGGACAAGCCAGGCCGTAAACACACGGACAGATAAAGTACAGATTCAAAAGGCAGAGGCGGAGTCTAAAGTACAGGCAGGGTTCAGCAACAGGGTATCAGATATATCGAGGTACAAAATCATGAGGCAGATGCGGAGTCTAAGGACGAGCCGGGGTTCGGCAACAGAGTATCAGAACGGCAAGGTACAGGATCAGAGTTCAGAAGAATAGTCAGGCAAGCAAAGGGTCATAACAGATAATCACAATCAAACTAGTACTTTAAACTATCAACAGAATCTAGCTAAGTGTAGGATTACGGCTCCAGCTGGTCCCGGCACACTTTAGGATCTGACTAAGGTCTGAGTGCTACTACGTTGTGATCGCAACGCCAGACAACGGGCAAGTGAACAGCCAGCAGTATAAATACATAGCAATCTCCAGCACCTCCCTAAGTGCTGGACCAATGAGCAGGGGCAGATTTGTCAGCTGACCTCTTTCTGGCTGCCATATAGTCCCTGCCTCTCCGCGCGCACGCGCGTCACTCTGAACCTAGAGGGACTACGAGTCCCAGCCACACCAACATTGTCCGACAATCTCTCTGCTGCCCCATGCGCGGGGTTGGTCACACCGCTAGCCGCACCGGCGGCGGCCTCCCCGCGCTGGGACACAGTGACAACAGGGCCGTGCGCACCAACCGCCGCGTCAGACGCGGCGGTTTCTCCGCGTTCCGCCATGCCCTTTCTGGGAGCAGCCGCCTCACGCTGAGCAGAGGCGGCTGCTCTTCCGCGTTTCCTTACACTGCACCTATTCCTGGATACCTGCACTGGCTGGGGGCACCTATTCTTGGCTACCTATCCCTTTCTACTTATACTGGGGGCACCTACCCCTTTCTACTTATACTGGGGTCACCTATACCTAACTAGCTGTACATGAAGGGAATGAAGCTCTGTATAAACAGCGCCACAGATTTGAGTGCAGCAGATGCCGCTATAGGTTATAATAGGAATTACGGCTATAGCAGCGCTCAGTGATTAATTTGGGCGTAGTCAAAAGTGCAAATTACTATTAAATGTAATTTGGCCGCCAGCAATAGCTGGATGCCGAATTACATCTTTCACCACTTTTCACAGCGACCTGAAGGGGAAATAGTATTTAACACGGTCAGGACTTTTGCAGAGTGAGCAATTTTACAGCTTTACCATGTGGCCAAAAATAGGTGAAAATAGCCAATATCCATCGGGTCCGCCCTCAGCATAGGGCCTAGGGCACATCTGGCTACCATACTGGGTGAAAGGAGGAAGGGCACTTTTTTTAACTCTACACCTGACACCTACCAAACTAATAAGCCCCTTGTGTTAACTATACTTGGTCGTAAGATTCGTGGATGCTTGTAATGGCTGCTGCCCATTGTGGTCAGAGGCGATCACTATGGCGACAGCTCAGGAACCCAATGCTTTCTAGATGAACTGAAATGTTGTTGCTTAGCAATGCATTTATACAGCACCAGTGTCCCCAAACTGTTCGCCCAACCGATCGCATGCAGTCACTTCAGACACACAGGGTGGCGATAATGGTACATGTCCAACTAGTGATGAAATATGGCATGTAATGTATTATGTTAACTGCCAGGAGCCAAATAATATATTTTGAGGTGTTTCAAAACTGTGGCACTTGTCTTGTAAAAGTTAGGAAGGGGTAAACATGAAAAAACGTATCATTTTTGCGTTTACGCCTTATTTGCCCCACTAAATTGCCTGTGAAATTAAATAATACTTGGAAAAGTATTACCCAAAGAGACCCTAGACCCTAGAATGTCCTGAAAAACAATATATGTATAAATTTAATGGCATAGGTAATGTTGTTGCTGCATCAAAAGCAACACAGCTGATATGCCAAAATTGTCAGGAACCTTAAAGGGTAAAAACCCTGAAACCTGAAGCTGTTAGAGTCTGAAGCCTAAAATAAAAACCTCTTTTTACTAGGCAGTCCTGTTCAGCAATAAGGCCATAGCTGAAACGCCGCACGCTTGCGGCAGAATGATCAATTAATACCCCTGAAATCCCCGGGGGAACATTCGGGGCTCCTTCCGGGTAGAGGCAGAGCTTTGTGCAGTAGCTCTGCACCTGCTCACGTGGATCTCCGCCTCCTCCCGCCCCTCTGTCTTCTTTCACTGAAAGGGGCAGGGAGAGGCGGAGATTGACGCGACTGGAGGCAGAGCTACAGCACAAAGCTCTGCCTCCCCTGGCAGCAAAATCCACAACCTGGGAAGTCTTGCAATTTTGCCCCAGGATTTCTCGTTCTGCTGCAGGGATGCAGCGTTTCAGCTATGGCCTTATTGCTGAACAGGACTGCCTAGTAAAAAGAGGTACAGTTTTTTTTTTTTTTTTTTTTTTTTCCTTTCTTAGGATTCAGACTCTTTTTTTAAAAAGACACTGAAGCGAAAAAAAATATATGATATAATGAATTGGTTGTGTACTATGAATAATTACTAGAAGATTAGCAGCAAAGAAAATATTCTCATATTTTTATTTTCAGGTATATAGTGTTTTTTCTAACATTGCATCATTCTATAATATGTGCAGATTACACAACACTCAGCATTCAAAATGAGTCTTTCAGAGCAGTCTGTGAAGTAATTAACTCTCCTCTAGCAGAGGAAAAGTAAACAGTTCAATTACAGTGGAGATAATAAAAGTCAGATAACAGCCCTCTCCACGACTAAGTTAAGGTGGCCATACACTGGCCCGATTCGCGGCCGTTTCGACAGCAGATTAGATCCTGGGATCTAATCTGCTGCCAATCGTTCGCGGTAAACGCACCCGCCGATCCGATTTCCTCCCGAAATCGGATCGGTCCGTCGATGGCGCCGTGCGGGAAATTACCCTCGATCGCCCGCGGGTAGAGTGCGCGTCGCTAGCGGCGGCCGATCCGATCAGGTATACATTACCTGAGGCTGGCTCCCGGGCGTCTTCTCCGCGCTGTATGGCTCTGTTCCGGCTCCATCCCGGCGCTTCCTGTGTCACTGCAGTGACCAGGAAGTTCAAATAGAGGGCGCTCTATTTGAACTTCCTGGTCACGGAGTAACACAGGAAGCGCCGGGATGGAGCCGGAACAGAGCCGTGCAGCGCGGAGAAGATGCCCGGGAGCCAGCATCAGGTAATGTATACGGGGGGGGGGGGGGGCAGGCGGCAGGAGTAGCTCAACAGATTGTGATCGGTTTCAGGCTGAAATCGGTTCACAATCTGTTTGCAGTAAAGGCAGCCATACGATCCCTCTCTGATCAGATTCGATCAGATAGGGATCTGTCAGCTGGTCAATCTAATGGCACATCGACTAGTGTATGGCTACCTTTAGTCGGAGAGCTTAATAGCTTTTTTGCATAGAGATAACAACTGGAGTTTCTCAACTCTTCCTTACCTGGAAACAATTACACTGATGTATCTGATCTTAATGTTTTATTTCTTAGCTGCGCTACACATACAAATCATAATATCATCATTTTTTTTTTCGCTTCAGTGTCTATTTAAATACCCACAGTTCTGTTTATATGAAGACTCATTATTCTTTGCACTTATAACTTACAAAAGTATTGTTACAGTTGGGTTCTGTATTTTGGGTCTTTCTCTCGGTAGATGGCGCAGAACCTTCCCATATGCACTGCCCAGACGACCTGAACTGCCGTATTTCCGCGGCTACGAGTGGTGGCTGATTAACCTGCTGAGCGGTCTGGACGAGCTCAGCTCGTCCAACACCGCCAGAGGCTGCCGCTCAGGCCCTGCTGGGCCGATTTTCGTAAAATAAAAAGCAGCACACGCAGCCGGCACTTTGCCAGCCGCGTGTGCTGCCTGATCGGCGGCGATCCGCCGCGAGCAGCGGCGAAAGAGGGTCCCCCCAGCCGCCTGAGCCCAGCGTAGCCGGAACAAAAAGTTCCGGCCAGCGCTAAGGGCTGGATCGGAGGCGGCTGACGTCAGGACGTCGGCTGACGTCGATGACGTCACTCCGCTCGTCGCTATGGCGACGATGTAAGCAAAACAAGGAAGGCCGCTCATTGCGGCCTTCCTTGTTTATTCTGGGCGCCGGAGGCGATCGAAAGAACGCCTCCGGAGCGCCCTCTAGTGGGCTTTCATGCAGCCAACTTTCAGTTGGCTGCATGAAATAGTTTTTTTTTTATTTAAAAAAAACCCTCCCGCAGCCACCCTGGCGATTTAATCAGAACGCCAGGGTGGTTAAGGAGGCCAACATCAAGCTTATCGGTAAATTCTGTCGCTGCTTCAAAAAGGGATATTCACATAAAGGTGTTTTGTTTTGTTTTTTAAGGGGGGAAAGGGGTAATTTTTTTATGAATGCATTTATGCTCCTTTGGGGCTCCACCTGCTGTTTCATTTGGTGATCATTTGTGAGCAGAAAAAAGCATCACTTTACCGTTGCCACAAACAATTCCCTGTCATCTGACAGAACGAGGGCAAAGTCCCCAGACCTGGTAAATAATCTGCCCATACATCTAGCGATTTTGTACCCCAATCGACTATCTGATGTGATAATTTTATGAAATTGAATTAAAATTGTTGCCGCAATGAGCATGCACAGTTGATGATTCGATTGATCTTGGGCTGAATGTATCAATCGAGCATGCTGGAAAATCTGTCTGACATGATCGATCGGGTGCCCGGCGGTAACGGCGTTCAATATAACAATGATCAACGTATGCGACACCACTTGCCGCTGCCCCAAGTGTAAAATGCCTGTGTGCAGCGTAAATTATCACCTGTCTCGCTGCCATGACTCCTGGCCTCCTTTGCCATCACACCGTTCCAAGTGCTAGCAGTCACGGTAACGGCAGATACGAGGGGTGAAAGTGAATGAGTCACGCCCGCGGGACAGGTGAGAATTTACATTGCATGGGCACTGGTGAAGACAGTTTACACTTGGGGGAGGGGTTGGCCATGCAGGTATAGGTGGCGTCGCTAGGCCGATTCGGATAATTTCATGATGAGCATATGGGAATTTTTACAGCCTATTGTACTATAGAGCTATCTTATCTTTACCACAGAGCAGTGTATGTTCCCTTAATCACTGCTTTAACTATTTCTCTGAACTGTTTTTGCTTATTGTGCAGCATTAGCCCCCCTCCCCATGCTGATCGTTTGAATTATTTTTCCCAGGTGAATATTTATTAAAGAGGACCTGTAGTGACATGTAGTAGAATGCAGTAAATTATTTAGGATTGCCACTTTTACAGTAATTTTCCTGGTCGCAGCATCATAGACACAGAACATTTATATTGCGCTCTTCTCCTGGCAGACTCAAATTGCTGCAGCCACTAGGGCGCACTCTATAAGCGGTAGCAGTGTTCAGAAGTCTTGCCCAAGGTCTCACTGAAAAGGTAGAGGCTTACTGAACAGGAAGATTTGAACCCTGGTCTCCTGTGTCAGAGGCAGAGCCCTTAACAGAGCACTCTCGGAGACCAGGTATGTTTTCCACTGGCTTCTGAACTATCAGTAAACAGACATACTGCAAAGATCACTTCACAGAACTAAAGATGTCACCCAGGGCTGTGGAGTTGGAGTCGGAGCAATTTTGAGTACCCAGAGTTGGGAGTCTGAGTCAGTGATTTCATAAACTGAGGAGTCGGATGACTTTGTACAAAATCCACAGCCCTAGTAAGTAGGGCTGCACGATTTTAGGGAAAAATTGAAATTGCGGTTTTTCACTCAGAAATTGTGATTTCGATTTTTTTTTTTTAAGATTTTTTTCTTCAAAGCAAGCTTTAGCACTAAATTGCACATATATGCAGGTGGGGCCTTCTGTGAGGACGCTGGGCTGGGGGCAGTTAACAATGTGCGGCGTATTGCGGAGTGCTTGAGCCGGGCAGCGGTTTCGGTTTTAAACCGCAAAACCGTGCAGCCCTAACACACGCTCTGACACACACACAGACACACGCTCTGACACACACACAGACAAACGCTCTGACACAGACAAACGCTCTGACACAGACAAACGCTCTGACACGACACACGCTCTGACACGACACACGCTCTGACACGACACACGCTCTGACACGACACACGCTCTGACACGACACACGCTCTGACACGACACACGCTCTGACACGACACACGCTCTGACACGACACACGCACAGACACGACACACGCACAGACACGACACACGCACAGACACGACACACGCACAGGCACGACACACGCACAGGCACGACACACGCACAGGCACGACACACGCACAGGCACGACACACGCACTGGCACGACACACGCACAGGCACGACACACGCACAGGCACGACACACGCACAGGCACGACACACGCACAGGCACGACACACGCACAGGCACGACACACGCACAGGCACGACACACGCACAGGCACGACACACGCACTGGCACAGACACTGGCACACACACAGGCAAACACTGTACACTCATGTCCCCACCCCCACCTCCGTGCAATCACACAGCTGAAAAAAAAAAGTTACTTCACGGGGCAGCCTTTGAAGTTTCCTGGAGGAAGGAGGGGGGAGAGCATCCCACACTCTCTCGGCTGGAGCTGCCTGTTCTCTCCATAGAGCTGTTCGCTGTCATCCTTTTCAGGGAGGGAGAAAGCAGCGGATGCAGCAGAAACAGCTCTGCTTGAGCGGCCACACTCTCCTGAGTCAGTCTCCCGGCATAAGTTGTGCACAGCGGTCCTCCCCCGTCGCACGGTCGCGGGGGCTGTGAGGTCAGCAGATACGCTGTCTCTGGGAGATGCAGTGCAGACAGAGTGGGGCGGCATAGAAGCCAGGGATTAGCGGCGGCCGGCGGGAGGTAGCAGAGCAGCTAGTAGCACAAAAAACCGAAGCTACTGACGATCTCAAGATCGTCTGCATGTGAATCACGGTTTCGGTTTTAAACCGCAAAACCGTGCAGCCCTACTAGTAAGTATTAGACTAAGGAGTCAGAGTCTGAGCCATTCTGGGTACTCGCAGTCGGAGTTGGATTTCGTGGTTTCATAAACTGAGGAGTTGGAGTCAGAAGATTTTTGTACCGACTTCACAGCCCTGAGGTCACCATGTGTGATAAATTTCAGAATGTAAATCGGGGAGAGGAAATATTTTACAATGGACAAACGCTGACTAAATCATTTATAAACAAATATTGTAAAAAATAAGCAGTTTTATTATTGTAAAAAATAAGCAGTTTTATTCATAGTTATCTTTATTACAGTTATAAGTACACTTTGTACAGTAGATATCAGTATAGTGTGGATCTTGCTGGTCTCTGGCTTCTTTTTGATTTCAGATTTATTTCTTTATCTGGAGTTGCGCTTCAAACGTCATCAATAAGTCACATTTTGGCAGTGTGACCTTTTGGACAAAACTGGTAAAGATTTGTGGGTTGTGATCAACATGTACATAGGAATTGAGTATTAGCAGGTTATTGGCAGTTCTTTTAAAAAAAAAAAAGGTGGCGGCGAGCGGAAGCTTATCTTTTACAATATGCTTCCGTATCTCCGAAACAGGAAGTGACCACAAACGTGCGTCACTTCCTGTTTGGGCGGATGCCAGACGGAATACTGTCCACTAGTGCGGTATTCCCTGAAGGCTTGTTTTGGGCAGTGGGGTTGGTGTACCGGAACGCTAACGCCAATCTACTGTGTGAAAGGGGCCTCGGGCTAATGCAATAAAAAGGAAACCTAAACTGATTAACAAAAAAAGTTTTGAGCGAAACCATAACCAAGAATTGAACTTCATCCTAATCAGTTGCTGATACCCCCTTTTACATGAGAAATCTATTCCGTTTCACAAACTGATTATCAGGGGGCTCTGTAAGGCTGATATCGTGGTGCAACTTCTCCCACAGGAAACTGAGGACCATGGTCCTGGCAGTTTCCTGTCTGGGAACCTTGTTGCATTGTGAGAAATAGCTATTTACAGCTGTTTCCAACTGCCAAAAAGACAAACAGCAGCTACTTCCACTGACATAACCTGCCAGCAGTAAAAATGTCACCATGTGATAAATGTCAGAATGTAAATCAGGGAGAGGAAAGCTTTTACAATGGCAAACACTGAATAAATCATTTATACATATTTTTTGTAAAAATGAAGCAATTTCTTTATTACATTATTTTCACTCGAGTTCCTCTTTAGCTTGCCTAGGGTTTCTACCAGCCCCCTGCAGTAACCCTGTGCCCACACCGGTACTTAAAGATCCTCTAATCCCCCGCCACGGCTAAGTTTTGATTCTGCCAGTTGATGGGAACTGCGCCTGCGTGGCCCTGGCCACAGGCATCCTCGTTTGCGTTCCCATCTTGGAGAGCATCCTGCATAGGCACAACAGAGATTTTCTCAAATTACGCCTGTGCAGGACGGTCCCAGTGACGGGAGCGCAGTGGCAATCGACTGACTCAGTTGGCCGAATCGGAACTGATAAGTACACTGTAGGATGAAACAAAACTCGGCACTCAGGAGTATATCTTCTGAGGGAAGAAGGGGATCAGTCTGCACTTGTGCAGATTTCAGTAAGTCACACTCCAATGAAGCACCTGTATGGTGGCCTTGTCGGGCAAGCTGAGTGGCGTGCAACCGGAAAATTGTGGGCGGAAAACATTCAGCAAGCATTCTTGTACATTGAGTCAGACCGAGCACTGTCACTTTAAATGCTTTATTGCCTCTTGTTGCCATGCAAACATATTATCGCCATGCAAATAATACATCAATTCTGCCATACACTTATATTTTCTAAAACCTTGATTGATGGTGGTGCTGGGGATGCGGGTGACCAGGGGAAGGTGGACGGCACAACAGCCGTTTCACGCCTAATCGGCCCTTGCTCACGTGCGTGTCCTGCACAAAAGACGGCGCAGCGTGGCTTCCTGAAATCAGTACACAAGTTCTGGTGTCCAGGTTTGCCATATATGAGTGAACTAGGTCGGGAGACGCCACCCCTCGTCCCCGGGATGCCAGCCTTAACATTGCCCCCTCCTTGTCATTCTGTGAACTGAGGCTTATCCTGTTCTTTTTATGTCCTCTGGTCGCCCCTGTCACCTTGTGGGTCACATGGGAGGCCTCCCCACTTCCATAGGTCTCCTTGGTTTTTTCTGTGGTCCCTGGCTCGCTTTACTCCTTCCCTTTAAGCCGTAGGCATCCTTTGAAACGGGATAGGTCTCACCTTTGAGAAGTTGAGTATTCGTAAGGGGGAAAAAAGGGGAATTACAGTGGCAGTCCGTGGCAGCTATTGGGGAAGTATGCCCCTCCAGGTCCTATTGACATACAGTTTTGCCCCTGGTATTTTTAAATGGGTCATTTGGGTTTTTTATAGGGGTTTGATATATAACAAATAAAAGTCTAGATATATGAGATTTCACATGTTTTCCATAGAAGAGGTAACAATACTGGAAAGTAATACATACTCTGCCAGCACAAGCCGTGACAGGCATATACATCTCTGCCCTACACTTAGAATCCAAGCGTTATGCACAGTTTAGGACGATCCTAATCAATGCACGTTCACAATTCAAAAATGTTTTCCTCACTAGTTTTGTTCTAAACACGTTATTTAGCATGTTATGCATATACGCCTTTGCAATAATCACTAAGTTAAAATGTTTAGCTGCACGTAATGCACAAATAAAGTTTCTCTTCACTAGCAGTCTAAGTGCGCACAGTAGCCAATGCCCTTCTTTGTTTACATGGCTCACATGGCGAGTTTCCGCCCCCTCACCCCCGACCTCACTGACTCTACCTCCACTATCCAATGACGTGCGCCGAAGGCGCGGCTTGTGTACTGATTTCAGGAAGCCGTGCTGCACCGTCTTTTGTACAGGGCACGCACGTGAGCAAGCGCCGATTAGGCGTTGTGCCGTCCACCTTCCCCTGGTCACCCGCATCCCCAGCACCACCATCAATCAAGGTTTGAGAAAATATCGATGTATGGCAGAATTGATGTATTATTTGCATGGCGATAATGTTTGCAAGGCAATAAAGCATTTAAAGTGACAGTGCCCGGTCTGTCTCAATGTACAAGAATCGGAACTGAGCTGTGGTGGGAGAACGGAGGATCGTTGAATACCCGTGTGGGCACGGTATCTGCAAGGGGGCCGATAGAAGCCCCAGTTAAGTTAAACTTTTTTTTTTTTCTTAATCAGTTTAGGTACACTTACAATACCTGAGGTGACATGATGAGATATACAGGTGTATGTACAGTGCCTAGCACACAAATAATTGCTGTGTTCCTTTTTTCTTTCTCTGCCTAAAAAAAGTTGAACATCAGGTATGCAAGTGGCAGTTCCTGTTTGAGTCAGGATTGGGTCAGACTACAGTGTGACCCTCACTGGTTAGAAATTAAAACTATAAAACACTTTCCTAGCAGAAAATGGCTTCTGAGAGCAGGAAAGAGATAACAAGGGTCAATAGTTCATAGATTTTAGCTCTGGCATATTTCAATGAATGTGTCATTGAGCAAAAAACAATAAAACAGTTAAAACTTAAAAAGTAGATTTAAATATAAAATAAAACTGTGGGATATCTTAAAAAGTCATTTTAATAGGAGGATAGATACAATTGTTTGTTTCATTCGTTTATTTTCACCTTGGGTGTCATTTAGGTTTGAGAGTAAAGGAAGGAACGAGCTGTAGATTGCTCTTTGTGACGGTAAGTCTGAGTTGTGTATCTCTGTATTCCAGGACTGCCTTGGGCTTTTCCCAGTTGGATCGGTAAGAACTGGCTATATGACTTTCCTGATATCATCACCTACAGCAGTGGTTCCCAACCTTTTCCAGGTCGTGACACATCACGACAAACATTCAGATATCCGTGACACGTCACATCATGCCAAACATTCAGATATACATGACACATCCCGTATGATAGAAAAGAGGGGCTCAGTAACAATCTGATGATGCTGCAGGCACAATGAGGGGCTCAGTGACAATCTGCTGGTGCTGCAGGCACAATGAGGGGCTCAATAACAATCTGCTGGTGCTGCAGGCACAATGAGGGGCTCAGTAACAATCTGCTGATGCTGCAGGCACAATGAGGGGCTCAGTAACAATCTGCTGAGGCTGCAGGCACAATGAGGGGCTCAGTAACAATGTGCTGGTGCTGCAGGCACAATGAGGGGCTCAGTGACAATCTGCTGGTGCTGCAGGCACAATGAGGGGCTCAATAACAATCTGCTGATGCTGCAGGCACAATGAGGGGCTCAGTAACAATGTGCTGGTGCTGCAGGCACAATGAGGGGCTCAGTGACAATCTGCTGGTGCTGCAGGCACAATGAGGGGCTCAATAACAATCTGCTGGTGCTGCAGGCACAATGAGGGGCTCAGTAACAATCTGCTGGTGCTGCAGACACAATGAGGGGCTCAGTAACAATCTGCTGATGCTGCAGGCACAATGAGGGGCTCAGAAACAATCTGCTGATGCCTGCAGGCACAACGAGGGGCTCAGTGACAATCTGCTGGTGCTGCAGGCACAACGAGGGGCTCAGTAACAATCTGCTGGTGCTGCAGGCACAATGAGGGGCTCAGTAACAATGTGCTGGTGCTGCAGGCACAATGAGGGGCTCAGTAACAATCTGCTGGTGCTGCAGGCACAATAAGGGGCTCAGTGACAATATGCTGATGCTGCAGGCACAATGAGGGGCTCAGCAACAATCTGCTGGTGCTGCAGGCACAATGAGGGGCTCAGTGACAATCTGCTGATGCTGCAGGCACAATGAGGGGCTCAGTGACAATCTGCTGATGCTGCAGGCACAATGAGGGGCTCAGTAACAATCTGCTGGTGCTGCAGGCACAATGAGGGGCTCAATAACAATCTGCTGGTGCTGCAGGCACAATGAGGGGCTCAGTAACAATCTGCTGGTGCTGCAGACACAATGAGGGGCTCAGTAACAATCTGCTGATGCTGCAGGCACAATGAGGGGCTCAGAAACAATCTGCTGATGCCTGCAGGCACAACGAGGGGCTCAGTGACAATCTGCTGGTGCTGCAGGCACAACGAGGGGCTCAGTAACAATCTGCTGGTGCTGCAGGCACAATGAGGGGCTCAGTAACAATGTGCTGGTGCTGCAGGCACAATGAGGGGCTCAGTAACAATCTGCTGGTGCTGCAGGCACAATAAGGGGCTCAGTGACAATATGCTGATGCTGCAGGCACAATGAGGGGCTCAGCAACAATCTGCTGGTGCTGCAGGCACAATGAGGGGCTCAGTGACAATCTGCTGATGCTGCAGGCACAATGAGGGGCTCAGTGACAATCTGCTGATGCTGCAGGCACAATGAGGGGCTCAGTAACAATCTGCTGGTGCTGCAGGCACAATGAGGGGCTCAGTAACAATCTGCTGATGCTGCAGGCACAATGAGGGGCTCAGTAACAATGTGCTGATGCTGCAGGCACAATAAGGGGCTCAGTGACAATATGCTGATGCTGCAGGCACAATGAGGGGCTCAGCAACAATCTGCTGGTGCTGCAGGGACAATGATGGGCTCAGTGACAATCTGCTGGTGCTGCAGGCACAATGAGGGGCTCAGCGACAATCTGCTGATGCTGCAGGCACAATGAGGGGCTCAGTGACAATCTGCTGATGCTGCAGGCACAATGAGGGGCTCAGTGACAATCTGCTGATGCTGCAGGCACAATGAGGGGCTCAGTAACAATCTGCTGGTGCTGCAGGCACAATGAGGGGCTCAGTAACAATGTGCTGGTGCTGCAGGCACAATGAGGGGCTCAGTGACAATCTGCTGGTGCTGCAGACACAATGAGGGGCTCAATAACAATCTGCTGGTGCTGCAGACACAATGAGGGGCTCAATAACAATCTGCTGATGCTGCAGGCACAATGAGGGGCTCAGAAACAATCTGCTGATGCCTGCAGGCACAACGAGGGGCTCAGTGACAATCTGCTGGTGCTGCAGGCACAACGAGGGGCTCAGTGACAATCTGCTGGTGCTGCAGGCACAACCAGGGGCTCAGTGACAATCTGCTGGTGCTGCAGGTACAATGAGGGGCTCAGTAACAATCTGCTGATGCTGCAGGCACAATGAGGGGCTCAGAAACAATCTGCTGATGCTGCAGTGCCCCAGTATAGCTAGTATAGTGCCCCAGTATAGCTAGTATAGTGCCCAAGTATAGCCAGTATAGTGCCCCAGTATAGCCAGTATAGTGCCCCAGTATAGCCAGTATAGTGCCCCAGGATAGCCAGTATAGTGCCCCAGGATAGCCAGTATAGTGCCCCAGTATAGCCAGTATAGTGCCCCAGTATAGCCAGTATAGTGCCCCAGGATAGCCAGTATAGTGCCCCAGGATAGCCAGTATAGTGCCCCAGTATAGCTAGTATAGTGCCCCAGTATAGCCAGTATATTGCCCCAGGATAGCGCCCCAGCATAGTGTCCCAGTATAGCCAGTATAGTGCCCCAGTATAGTGCCCCAGTATAGCTAGTATAGTGCCCCAGTATAGCCAGTATAGTGCCCCAGTATAGCCAGTATAGTGCCCCAGGATAGCGCCCCAGTATAGTGCCCCAGTATAGCTAGTATAGTGCCCCAGGATAGCTAGTATAGTGCCCCAGGATAGCCAGTATATTGCCCCAGGATAGCGCCCCAGTATAGTGCCCCAGGATAGCCAGTATAGTGCCCCAGGATAGCTAGTATAGTGCCCCAGTATAGCCAGTATATTGACCCAGGATAGCGCCCCAGTATAGTGTCCCAGGATAGCCAGTATAGTGCCCCAGGATAGCCAGTATAGTGCCCCAGTATAGCCAGTATATTGCCCGAGGATAGAGCCCCAGTATAGTGCCCCAGGATAGCCAGTATAGTGCCCCAGAAAGGGAAGAGGACAGTCCTGCGGCCCAACTGGGAGCGTCCCACGGACCACAGGTTGGCGATCCCCGCCCTAACTCACCCCTCCATAGCCACCACTCCGCCCCTTCTTCTCCTCCGTGGCTCCGTCCTCGATGCGCTGCCTCCGCCCTCTGCCTGTAGATAGTGCACATCTACAAGAAAATGGCCGCCGCATGTCTGCAAATGTGGACGGCGGCGGCCATTTTCTTGTAGCCCTGAGAAGGACGATCTGCGGGGGAGACAAGCAGGGGGAGCAGAGAGCGGCGACACATAGCTGGTGCTGCCGCGACACATAAATGTGTCGCGGCACACCGGTTGGGAACCTCTGACCTACAGTGTGGTCTCCTGGATCATTGGAGTGAAGCAGTACCAGGACTTGGATGTAGACTATGTGGGGGTGAGTGCCAGTGACAGAGTTGTTCTGGATCAGTACTGTGGCGCTGCAGTACGGGTTTCTGGTGAATTTGGGCTGAGGTCTCATAGAAGAGCTGGGAACACCACCATTCAATAACTATTCAGTAAGGACTCCTTGGGCAAAACTCCCTAACTTTGCTATTGCTTACTGAGCGTGCCCTAGTGGCTGCAGCTCAAGCCTTTGCATCTGACAGGAGAAAAGTGCTATTCAAATGTCCCTAACTTTGCTATTGCTTACTGAGCGTGCCCTAGTGGCTCCAGCTCAAGCCTTTGCATCTACCAGCCCCCTGCAGTCACCCTGTGCCCACACCGGTACTTAAAGATCCTCTAATCCCCCACCACGGCTAAGTTTTGATTCTGCCAGTTGATGGGCAATGCGCCTGCGTGGCCCTGGCCACAGGCATCCTCGTTTGCGTTCCCATCTTGGAGAGCATCCTGCATAGGCACAGCAGAGATTTTCTCATATTGCGCCTGTGCAGGACGGTCCCAGTGACGGGAGCGCAGTGGCAATCGACTTAGTTGGCAGAATCGGAACTGATAAGTACACTGTAGGATGGAACAACACTCGGCACTCAGGAGTATATCTTCTGAGGGAAGAAGGGGATCAGTCTGCACTTGTGCAGATTTCAGTAAGTCACACTCCAATGAAGCACCTGTATGGTGGCCTTGTCGTAAAAAGCTGAGTGGCATGCGACCGGAAAATTGTGGGCGGAAAACATTCAGCAAGGATTCTTGTACATTGAGTCAGACCGGGCACTGTCACTTTAAATGCTTTATTGCCTCTTGTTGCCATGTGTAACGATCAGTGTTAGCAAACAGGAGTCTGGTTATTAGGTGATCTGCAGTATCACCAATAATCCAGACACTATACCTGATTATGTGGTGATCTGCAGAATCACCAATAATGCAAGTATAGCAAGCAACAGGAGAGAGAGCAATATACAGTGTAGTGCTTGGTGCTACAGTAGTACTGGATAGATTTAGCAATACCTCACCAGAGGAGCTGGTGGGTACTATCAGTACAGGAGTCCTCACCAGAGATCAGGGCTCTCTGGGGGGGAGGCAAGGTCAGACAGGCAAGGTTGGCAACAGACAGGCAATACAGTACAAAATCAGAAGGCAGGAGAATGAAGGTAAATCAGGCAGAGTTGGCAACAGTATCAGATGGGCAAAGGTACAGAAACCGTAAGCGAGAGAGAGGTCAGAGGCGAGCCAGAGTCATGCACAGAATATCAATACAGAAGTAACACAATAATAACAATAATTCCTATCTAGTGTGAAATCCCCGGTTTCCTCCCGGATCAAAGCACACCGGAACTATCTAAGGTCTGAGCGCTAACACGAAGTATTCGCAACAGCAGACAAGTTGCAAGTGAAGCCGAGAGGCTTAAAGCGGAATATAACCCTGCATTTCAACTTTGCTCTAAAACATTATTTACAGCATATTATATGCAACCAGCATTTTTTTTTTTACTAGACCAGCATTGGAAGGGTTAAACACAGAGGTTTAAATTTCCGTGGAGAGATATGCAGAAGTTCAGATTGTTACATTCTATTTAGTTAAATGTATCTATTGAGAAATGTTACACACTCTTTGGCTGTCCTCCAGCTCCTTCTCAGTTAGAGAGAGTGAGTCACATTCAACACTTAGATACATTTATGTAAACAAAATTTATCTATGTCAGCTTCGGATGCGTCTGCAGAAATCTCCAGGAACTTTGAAGCTCTGTGTAACCCTTCCAATGCTGGTCTAGTAAAAAAAAAATGCTGGTTGCATATAATATACTGTAAATAATGTTTTAGAGCAAAGTTGAAATGCAGGGTTATATTCCGCTTTAAGAAGCAGAGGAGACCCAATAGACACGCCCACTCCTCTGGGCCAATGAGAAGCGGCGAACGTCTCCTCTGACGTCAGCTGACGCGCCTCCTCCCTGCATAAAGGTTCTGTCTGTGCACGTGCACTTGACAATGCGACCCTATGTGCGGCTGACAAACCCGTCCTCGGCGTACTAGCCACCGGAGTCACGGGTGACACGCTGGGCAGAGGAATGGAGGCAGCTGCGGAGGACGCCAGACTGCCCGCAGCTGCTTCCTCCACGTTCATTACAGTACCCCCCCTTGAGGCGTGGACTCCAGACACGACCTGCATGGCTTCTCAGGATGCAACTCATGGAACTTCTTCCTAAGTTCCTCAGCATGCATACGATGACCCGGCACCCAAGACCTTTCCTCAGGCATATACCCTTTCCAATGCACCAGGTACTGTAATGAGTTGCGCACCCTTCGAGAGTCCAAAATCTGCTCAATCTCATATTCAGGCTCACCATCAATCACCACAGGGGGGGAAGAGGAAGCCACATGCACAGCCAGTTTTAAAAGAGACACATGGAATGACTTTACACCTCTCATACTGGAAGGCAGTGAAATGACATAAGTGACATTATTAATCTTCTTGGACACCGGGTATGGGCCTATAAATCTGGGGCCCAATTTGGCTGAGGGTTGTTTTAAAGGAATACTATCGATTCACATTTTTTTCAACTGACACAGGAATTGTTTGGGAAGTGCTGCTAAGTACTGGTGTATACATTTTAGTAGCAACTTCTTTGTTTACTGTTATCAACATACATTCAAACTTTACTGACGCCAAAACTGATGGCTGACTGAGCCATGAGGAGAGGGGAAATTCCCCTCACACTTGATCAGTTAACTGTGTAGCTCTGTGTGTGACAGAGAAGAGAGCTCCCAACAGCTGCAGCTCCTGTGTCCTGTGTTTCTGACTGACTTGTCTGAAGAAAGCAGAGGAAATGTAACTAATTCTCACAGCTTCCATACTGTTTTTGCTTTCAGAGTGTTTGATATTTGCTTTCTGTAGTCTGATATGCAACTCTGGCTGTGCATTGAAGCTGACACCCCTTCTGCAATTGATTTGTCCCAATATAGCTAAATCCTACCCTCAATAAATTACAGCTTTTGCCTCTGATATTTAACATGAAAAGTAGGAAAATGTTTACACAGCTACTTAGACAGTATTTGCACACTGTCATTTTAGAACACTTGGGTATCGATAGTATTCCTTTAAGGTCAGGTGCCGGGTAGAGACCCACACCATATCTCCTGGGGCAAATTCCCATTCTACAGACCGTCTTTTATCTGCCTGTTTCTTCTGGGACTGAAAGGCCTTTTCCAGGTTTTTTTTTTTGACCAACACTCAAATCTCCTTCAAAGCTCCCTGCCAATCTTCCAGGGCAGGAAAAGGAGATGACACCACAGGTAACGGAGCGAATTTGGGTGATCTTCCCGTAACCACCTGGAATGGGGAGAAACCTGAGGAGGAACTCTTCAGGTTATTGTGCGCAAATTCTGCGAAGGGTAGGAACTTTACCCAATCCAACTGGGCATCCGCCACATAACATCTTAGGAACTGTTCAAGGGACTGGTTAACCCTTTCAGTTTGTCCATTGGTCTGTGGGTGGTAGCCGGAGGAAAATGACAGGTTCATACCGAGATGATGACAAAAGGCCCTCCAAAACTTGGACACAAACTGGACTCCCCTATCTGACACTATATTCTCCGGTATCCCATGCAACGGAAAATATGCTGGATCAAAAGTTCTGCCAGGTCCTGGGCTGAGGGGAGTCCGTCCAATGGAATGAAGTGAGCCATTTTGCTGAACCTGTCGACTACCACCCAAATGACCGTTTTACCCTCAGATCTAGGCAGCTCACCCACAAAGTCCATGGACAGATGGGTCCATGGTTGCTCAGGTACAGGCAATGACTGAAGCGTGCCTACAGGAGCCTGTCTGGACGGCTTATTCCTGGCACAGACTGGACAATCTCTGACAAAGTCCCTACAGTCTAAGACTATGGATGGCCACCAGACGCATCTGTCCAACAGTTCCTGAGTCCTAGCAACCCCTGGATGCCCTGCATTCTTATGAGCATGAAATACATTAAGAATTTTCAGACGAAATTGCAGTGGCACAAACAGAACCCCTTCTGGTTTCCCTTCGGGAACGTCATGCTGATAGGGACTCAAAGTGGACGAACAATCCTCCCAAGTTTCAGTAGCAGCAAGGACAACTTTCTCGGGACGGATGTTCACAGGGGTTGGTGGCTGTACTGTCTCGAGCTCAAAACATCTAGATAACGCATCTGCCTTAATGTTCTTACTACCCGGTTTGTAGGTAATAATGAACCTGAATCTCGAGAAAAATAACGACCAGCGAGCCTGTCTGGGACTGACCCCTTCAATATACTCTAAATTCTTGTGGTCTGTATAGACCATAATAGTATGTTCTGCCCCTTCGAGCCAGTGTCGCCATTCCTCAAACGCGAGTTTGATGGCCAACAACTCTCGTTTTCCGATGTCATAATTTCTCTCGGCGGGAGAAAACTTCAGAGAGAAAAATGCACATGGGTGTAATCTGCCCTGCAGACCGGAGTGTTGAGACAGTACAGCCCCAACCCCGATCTGACGCATCCACCTCAACAATAAAAGGATAAGTGACATCCACATGGCGTAAAATGGGGGCGGAGCAAAACAATTTTTTCAATGATGAAAAAGCTGAGTGTGTTTCGGCTGACCAATTATAGGTATCTGCCCCCTTTTGGTAAGCTCCGTGAGAGGTGATACCACAGAAGAAAATCCCTTAATGAACGTTCTGTAGTAATTGTGTAGTAAGAAGGAACAGAGGCGCCAAAAGGATAAAAACAATAATTAAAATAGCTTGGGAGGAAGTGGTGGGCTTGCCTCCTATAAGCAGACACAACAAGCTGTGTATTCAAAATAAAGGGCATTTATTGGTACACTCCAGGGTTTAGTTGCAACGCGTTTCGCAGGTTCGCACCCGCTTCATCAGGCAAAATGTGACAGGAGTACACAACAGCAGTCCGTCCAGATTACACCTGGCGCCTAGGTGTAATCTGGACGGACTGCTGTTGTGTACTCCTGTCAAATTTTGCCTGATGAAGCGGGTACGAACCTGCGAAACGTGTTGCAACTAAACCCTGGAGTGTACCAATAAATGCCCTTTATTTTGAATACACAGCTTGTTGTGTCTGCTTATAGAAGGTAAGCCCACCACTTCCTCCCAAGCTATTTTAAGCATTTTAATTATTGTTTTTATCCTTTTGGCGCCTCTGTTCCTTCTTACTACACATTGAACATCCACCCTTGGTGGAGGGGGATACCCCTTATTTTTTTCTTGAGTCCACAGAGAGCGACTTCTTATTCCTGAGTGGGGACAGGACAATATCCTCACCTGCATATACAGTGGTTGCCTGGAGGTAACCCTGGTTTGTGAGTATTTTTCTAATCATTTTATTATATCAATTGCCTGAACGTACTACACTATATTGGGCTCTCTGTTCTTTCTTTTACAGTTCTGTAGTAATTGGCAAAGCCAAGGAATCTCTGGAGTGCTTTCAGCCCTAAAGACCGTGGCCAATCCAGAACAGCAGAAACTTTTTTTAGGGTCCATAGAGAGTCCGGCGGTAGAGATAATGTATCCCAAGAAGGGAACCTCAGACACTTCAAAAATGCATTTCTCTAGCTTTGCATATAAAGAATTTTGCCTCAGTTTTTCAAGAACAAATTTCACATGCTTTCTGTGTTCAGTTAAATTGGGTGAAAAAATAAGTATATCGTCCAGATATACAAGGACGAACCGCCCTAGAACTTCTCTAAAGACCTCATTGATCAGCTCCTGGAAGACAGCGGGAGCGTTACACAACCCGAAGGGCATGACCAGATACTCGTAGTGCCCGTCGGGTTTGTTAAACGCAGTCTTCCACTCGTCACCCTCTCTTATCCGTACCAGGTTGTATGCCCCTCTAAGATCGAGTTTTGAGAAGACACAGGTATCAGTGACCTGAGAGAACAAGTCGTCAATTAAAGGGAGAGGATAATGATTTTTCACAGTAATTTTGTTCAACTCTCTATAATCGATACATGGCCTAAGGCCACCGTCCTTCTTCTGTACGAAAAAGACTCCCGCTCCGGCCGGAGGCTTTGAGGGATGGATGAACCCCTTGACCAAATTCTCTTTGATATACTCCTGCATAGCAAGCTTTTCAGGCCCAGAAAGATTATACAAGTGACCTCTAGGAGGCATACAACCTGGTCTTAACTCAATGGGACAGTCAAAACTTCGATGAGGAGGAAGTTTGTCTGCCGCTTTGGGGCAGAATACGTCTGCATAATTAGAGTACTGTGCAGGCAAACCTTCCATTTGAACCTTGGTAGCGCAAATCGTGACTTTCTCCATACAATGATGATGGCAAAAGGAGGACCAGCTCAACAACTGCCCGGAACTCCAGTCAATCTGAGGGGAGTGCTTTTGCAGCCACGGCATACCAAGGATCACTGTGGAAGTGGCCATCTTGAGTACAAAGAACTGTATCTGTTCTTTATGCAGAGCCCCCACCTGACATAACAATACAGGAGTCTGTGACGGGTTGTTTCCCCTGCAGTGGTGAATCGTCCACTGCAGTAACGAAAATCCGTCGGCCCAAGGAAACAAGGGGAAAACCAAATTTAACAGCGAAATCATAGTCAATAAAATTGGCTGCGGAGCCCGAGTCTATAAAGGCCTGGGTTGAGCAGACTTGATCTTCCCAGGTAATAGAACATGGGAGAAGTAACCGATTTTCTTTCAGAGGTAATACAGGTTCGCCTAGAGTAGTACCTCCAGCTACACCTAGACGATAGTTTTTCGCCTTCTTGGGACAATTCTGTACAATATGACCCTTCTAAGCACAGTATAAGCAGAGTCTCTCAGTAAGTCTCCTGTTTTTCTCTACCTCAGACAATCTGGACTGACCAATTTGCATCGGTTCGTCCTGAGGAAGAGAAGGAGCTGAAGCAGGAAATGTGATGGGTGTGGATTTAACTGACGCTCTACCTCGAGTTTGCCTTTGATAGTGAACCCTGCGATCTATCCTAACAGTTAACCAGATCGCATTGTCCACAGACTTAGGTTCTGGGTGACTCAACATCAAATCAGCAACAGTGTCAGATAATCCTGATAAACATTGCAACCTTTTTTCTTAAACCACAGAATCGTCATGTGCTTAAATATACTTTAATTGTTTATCTGCAGAATCTTGTACAAAAACAGTGACTCACAAACATTAAAACATCCTAAAACCAAATACTGGCACTGGAGCTGCTACTTTCTTCTATCCCACTGTCACTGTGATGTTTAATGCAAATCGATGGGTCACACAATCACAATTGGACAATAGTGGGCCCTCCACCCGGCGCACACCACGAGGCCTCCACATTCAAACTGTATAGTGCACTCTCACACTGGGGCAGCTAGCTGGACGATTCCATCCTTTATCACAGTCCTTGATCCCAATGGGTCTTATGGCAATGATGTTTACAACATACATAAAGCACTTTTCCTATTTCTTTTGGGGAGAAAAGATTTTACTGTCCATACTGGACCTCTCTCTCACATCCCACATAAGGCATTACTACTATGTTTCTGCATGTGTACAATGCCCGGACTGTCACATCAATTCAAACGTCTGAGTGCCACTGCAGCTGCTAATCACCCGAATCTTCCGCCTGACAGGACTGCACATAACACAACTTGAGCTTGTATATGTGGGTTACTCACAACCTTCACGCAGTGTTGCGCTCTTCCGAGGGAGCTCCGCTCAGGGCTCCTATGACTCTGGATGCCCGATGCTCTCCATGCATCACCTCACAGCGTCTCCTGCTCGGGTTGTTTTCAATTTTCCCGCAGAGGTTCCTGGCGTGGCCCGGCGTCCCGGGATTTGGTGAGCGCTCACGTGTGCCAGTCAGGCCCCGCCCGCTGACGCATTTCGCCCCGCCCACGGGGCTTTCTCAAAGCGAAAAGGGGATGGAGACTGACAAACAGTCTAATAATGCGAACTGCCCCCATCTAGCCGACACCGCCCACCTTCTAAACTCTGCAGCATATGTCTGTAACGATTGGGGAATTATTTCCGTGGTCAGCGCACAAGATGCGCGCCGACACTACAGAAATCCTCCACAAGCGTTTAAAATAACAGAACCCAGCAATGGTGCAATGCACCTGTAGAGAGAAAGGGAGCACAGAGGCAGAATGTATGTGTGTCCACCAATCTAGTCGCCACCCGGCGACGGTGAACACACAACAGCGGAAACCAAGTGGGAACGCAATCGCAAGAGTGGCGATTGCAAACAGTGACACAAGACCGAGTAAGACAAAGCACAAGTGTAGCAAGAAAGGCACAGCAAATAACAATGATCAGAACACCAAGGAAAATAACAAACGCACTCACTAAGCGCGGTCGCCGCGCGAAAAGCGCAACAGCGACAAAGCACGCTAATGGCACGGTCTCCGCACGAAAAGCGCAACAGAGACAAAACACGCCAACCCTAACTAACCAATGTAACACGAAAATGAATAGAGAACGCGAACGCTTGCTAGACGGTTACCTCACAGAGCCTACAGCAAGCGTTCGTTCCAGACAAGACAGACAGAAGGAGTAACCAGTAGCAACCGCAGCTCTGGCCTACACTCCCAGACAGAGTACAGAAGAAACCACCGCCACTACCGCTAGGGCGAATGCGATCCAGACAAACAGACTGAACGATTTCCTGTCGACAGCCGCTGGCGACAAGACAATCGTAAACACAGTAACTGACTAGTTTGTCAGAACCTCACCAGAGGAGCTGGTGGGTACTATTATAGCACAGCAACTGACTAGTTTAGCAAAACCTCACCAGAGGAGCTGGTGGGTACTATATACGGATAGACAGAGCAAGGCAATACAGATAATACAACCTGACTACGCTAGAAGGAATGCTAGTGCAGTCCCAAGGAATTACTCTAAGATAATCTTAGCAAACAATTAGCAAAGGCTGAGACTCCAGGTAAGTTAGCAGGAACAAACCATCATGACCAGCAAGGAATTCTGGGAAGAAATGTTTTTTATACTGCAAGCCATTAGAGGAAGCAGCTAAGCAATTTGCATGACAAGTGGATGCAAATTCCTCCCCAGAACAGCAACTCTGCAGCTTGCAGAGTGGAGACAGGTCTCTTTTCCAGGGACCTACAGCACTCAAATTTACAAAATGGTCAAACAGCTGTCTGCCTGTGCAGACAGCAGAGCAGATCATTACAGTGTCTCTACAGTGTTATGCCCTTGTCGGAGAGTTTTGAGCTTCCTCTCTGCGGTCACTGCCAAATCGGGATCGTCATATATAATTGCCATACTTTAAAAAAAACTCTTGAACTGAGGTTAGGGCCTCATGACCAGTGGGGAGACTGTAGGCCCATGTCTGCGAATCCCCAGATAACAATGTCTTTATAAATGTAACTCTTTGACTTTCTGAACCTGAAGATGGACGTAACTCAAAATATGAAAGGCAACGGTCTTTAAAGTTCCGGAAATCAGACCTGTGCCCTGAAAACTTTTCAGGGAGAGGCATCCGGGGCTCTATAGCAACAGGGGATGGCACTGGTGCATTGGGTGTTTGCAGGGTGCTCACCACCCCAGACAACTGGTCAATCTGTGTCTGTTGGGTGTTCACCGTGGTGGTCAAATTATTGACGGCCGTGGTCAAGAGTTCGACCTGACTGCACAGTGTCTCCATAGACATTTTGGTCTGCTGTTCTGTAACGATCAGTGTTAGCAAACAGGAGTCTGGTTATTAGGTGATCTGCAGTATCACCAATAATCCAGACACTATACCTGATTATGTGGTGATCTGCAGAATCGCCAATAATGCAAGTATAGCAAGCAACAGGAGAGAGAGCAATATACAGTGTAGTGCTTGGTGCTACAGTAGTACTGGATAGATTTAGCAATACCTCACCAGAGGAGCTGGTGGGTACTATCAGTACAGGAGTCCTCACCAGAGATCAGGGCTCTCTGGTGGGGAGGCAAGGTTGGCAACAGACAGGCAATACAGTACAAAATCAGAAGGCAGGCGAATGAAGGTAAATTCGGCAACAGTATCAGTTGGGCAAAGGTTCAGAAACAGTAAGCGAGAGAGAGAGGTCAGAGGCGAGCCAGAGTCATGCACAGAATATCAATACAGAAGTAACACAATAATAACAATAATTCCTATCTAGTGTGAAATCCCCGGTTTCCTCCCGGATCAAAGCACACCGGAACTATCTAAGGTCTGAGCGCTAACACGAAGTATTCGCAACAGCAGACAAGTTGCGAGTGAAGCCGAGAGGCTTAAGAAGCAGAGGAGATCCAATAGACACGCCCACTCCCCTGGGCCAATGAGAAGCAGGGAACGTCTCCTCTGACGTCGGCTGACGCGCTTCCTCCCTGCATGAAGGTCCTGTCTGTGCGTGTGCACGTGACAATGCGACCCTATGTGCGGCTGACAAACCCGTCCTCGGCGTGCTAGACGCCGAAGGCACGGGTGACACGCTGGGCAGAGGAATGGAGGCAGCGGCGGAGGGCGCCAGACTGCCCGCAGCTGCTTCCTCCACGTTTATTACACCATGCAAACATATTATCGCCATGCAAATAATACATCAATTCTGCCATACACTGATATTTTCTCAAACCTTGATTGATGGTGGTGCTGGGGATGCGGGTGACCAGGGGAAGGTGGACGCCACAACAGCCGTTTCACGCCTAATCGGCGCTTGCTCACGTGCGTGTCCTGTACAAAAGACGGCGCAGCGTGGCTTCCTGAAATCAGTTACACAAGTTCTGGTGTCCAGGTTTGCCATATGAGTGAACTAGGTCGGGAGACGCCAACCCTCGTCCCCAGGATGCCAGCCTTAACATTGCCCTCTCCTTGTTTTCGTTCTGTGAACGGGGCTTTCCTGTTCTTTTTATGTCTTCTGGTCGCCCCTGTCACCTTGTGGGTCACATGGGAGGCCTCCCCACTTCCATAGGTCTCCTTTGTTTTTTCTGTGGTCCCTGGCTCGCTTTACTCCTTCCCTTTAAGCCGTAGACATCCTTTGAAACGGGATAGGTCTCACCTTTGAGAAGTTGAGTATTCGTAAGGGGGAAAAAAGGGGGAATTACAGTGGCAGTCCGTGGCAGCTATTGGGGAAGTATGCCCCTCCAGGTCCTATTGACATACAGTTTTGCCCCTGGTCTTTTTAAATGGGTCATTTGGGTTTTTTATAGGGGTTTGATATATAACAAATAAAAGTCTAGATATATGAGATTTCACATGTTTTCCATAGAAGAGGTAACAATACTGGAAAGTAATACATACTCTGCCAGCACAAGCCGTGACAGGCATATACATCTCTGCCCTACACTTAGAACCCAAGCGTTATGCACAGTTTAGGACGATCCTAATCAATGCACGTTCACAATTCAAAAATGTTTTCCTCACTAGTTTTGTTCTAAACACGTTATTTAGCATGTTATGCATATACGCCTTTGCAATAATCACTAAGTTAAAATGTTTAGCAGCACGTAATGCACAAATAAAGTTTCTCTTCACTAGCAGTCTAAGTGCGCACAGCAGCCAATGCCCTTCTTTGTTTACATGGCTCACATGGCGAATTTCCGCCCCCTCACCCCCGACCTCACTGACTCTACCTCCACTATCCAATGACGTGCGCCGAAGGCGCGGCTTGTGTACTGATTTCAGGAAGCCGTGCTGCGCCGTCTTTTGTACAGGGCACGCACGTGAGCAAGCGCCGACTAGGCGTGAAATGGCTGTTATGCCGTCCACCTTTCCCTGGTCACCCGCATCCCCAGCACCACCATCAATCAAGGTTTGAGAAAATATTGATGTATGGCAGAATTGATGTATTATTTGCATGGCGATAATATGTTTGCATGGCAATAAGAGGCAATAAAGCATTTAAAGTGACAGTGCCCGGTCTGTCTCAATGTACAAGAATCGGAACTGAGCTGTGGTGGGAGAACGGAGGATCGTTGAATACCCGTGTGGGCACGGTATCTGCAAGGAGGCCAATAGAAGCCCCAGTTAAGTTAAACTTTTTTTTTTCTTAATCAGTTTAGGTACACTTACAATACCTGAGGTGACATGATGAGATATACAGGTGTATGTACAGTGCCTAGCACACAAATAATTGCTGTGTTCCTTTTTTCTTTCTCTGCCTAAAAAAAGTTGAACATCAGGTATGTAAGTGGCAGTTCCTGTCTGAGTCAGGACTGGGTCAGACTACAGTGTGACCCTCACTGGTAAGAAATTAAAACTATAAGACCCTTTCCTAGCAGAAAATGGCTTCTGAGAGCAGGAAAGGGATAACAAGGGTCTATAGTTCATAGATTTTAGCTCTGGCATATTTCAATGAATGTGTCATTGAGCAAAAAACAATAAAACAGTTAAAACTTAAAAAGTAGATTTAAATATAAAATAAAACTGTGGGATATCTTAAAAAGTCATTTTAGGAGAAGGAGGATAGATACAATTGTTTTTCATTCGTTTATTTTTACCTTGGGTGTCATTTAAGTTTGAGAGTAAAGGAAGGAACGAGCTGTAGATTGCTCTTTGTGACGGTAAGTCTGAGTTGTGTATCTCTGTATTCCAGGACTGCCTTGGGCTTTTCCCAGTTGGATCGGTAAGAACTGGCTATATGACTTTCCTGATATCATCACCTACAGTGTGGTCTCCTGGATCATTGGAGCGAGGACTTGGATATAGACTATGTGGGGGTGAGTGCCAGCGACAGAGTTGTTCTGGGTCAGTACTGTGGCGCTGCAGTACTGTTTCTGGTGAATGTGGGCTGTTTCACTTCACTGCTGGGAATTGTGAGCTCTGATTATATTATATTGCTGTTGTTTGTAAATTTGTGTTTTGCTGCTTTGATATCTGGTAGGCTTGTGCATTGCAGTTCATCAGATATCTAGTCGCAAGTGTTAGCTTTAAAAAATTTTAAAAGTACATTTTTTTTCCCTCTAGTGTGCTTGCAACAGGCAGGTAATTAGCTAGGGGGAGGGATTAGCTGTAACAGGAGGTATTTGGTCAGCCTAAGGACTCAGTACTGAGCTTGCTCAGTCTGTGGCTTGCTCACTAAGTGGCTTCGACACAAGTGGCAAAGGCGTTAAAAACAGGCGTTACAACACAGGCACAAAGAGAGAGGTGAGAGGAAGCAGGTAAAAAAAAAAAAAAAATTAAACAATATTGCGGTTCTTTGCATTGGTTAGGATGTGCTAACACGTTGTGGTGTAGTCTTTAAGTTTTGAGGACTCCACCCCAGCTTCACTCACTCCCCCTCCTCCACCCCAACTTTACTCACTCCCACTCCTCCACTCCAACTTCACTCACTCCCCCTCCACCCCTCCCCCTCTTCCACCCCAACGTTACTCACTCCCCCTCCTCCACCCCAACTTCACTCACTCCCTCTCCACCCCTCCCCCTCTTCCACCCCAGCTGCACTCACTCCCGAACTTCATTCCCTCTCCCGTTTCAACTTTTACCGCCACAGTTTACTTTAAATAAAATTTCCCCACACAATAGTCATCATGTTGGACTATGCTGTACAGTGTACATCCTGTGACATGTATGCATGCCTTGATCAGCGGATTGAGGGTGTTTACTGTTGCCCTGGGTGTGTGCGTGTTGCTCAGTTAGAGGCGGAAGTCGCAGAGCTAAATAAGCATCTTGCAACACTGAGACGCATACACAACATGGAGATGAGCGTGGATCTCACGATCCAGACACTGGATGGAATCGGTGAAGATGAGGTGGGTGGAGTAAAGCCGGAGCAAGAAGCGGAGGTAGCCGCTAGTTGGGTCACAGTTAGAAGGGGTAGGGGAAAAAGTGACAGGGAGGCTAGTCCCGAGTTGTCCCTCACTAATAAGTATGCTTGTTTGCGTAATATTGGGGAGGATGATTCAGGAGTAGCAATGCTGCAGCAGGATGTGCTCCTTAGCAACCAAGGGGCAGACTGCTGTAACGAGAAAGGGAATAGGAGTGCAGCTAAGGCTAGACAGGTACTGGTGGTAGGGGATTCAATTATTAGGCGCACAGATAGGGTAATCTGTCGAAGAAACCGTGAATGCCGTACAGTCTGTTGCCTCCCGGGTGCTCGGGTTCGGCATGTAGCGGAAAGAATTGACAGATTATTGGGTGGGGCTGGGGAAGACCCAGCTGTCATGGTACACATTGGCACCAATGACAAAGTTAGTGGGAGATGGAAGGTCCTCAAAAATGATTTTCAGGTACTTGGAGATAAACTTAAAGCAAGGACCTCCAAGGTGGTGTTCTCTGAAATACTGCCAGTGCCACGCGCTACATCTGAGAGACAGAGGGAGCTTAGGGAGTTAAATAAGTGGCTGAGAAATTGGTGTAGGAAGGAAGGGTTTGGGTTCCTGGAGAACTGGGCAGACTTTGCAGTCGGCTACAGGTTCTACAGCAGGGATGGGCTGCACCTTAATGGGGAGGGTGCAGCTGCATTGGGGGAGAAGATGGCTAAACGGTTGGAGGAGATTTTAAACTAGGATCTTAGGGGAGGCGGGAGGATAAAGTCTCAATATGTAGACAAGATAAGGTAAAAAGACAGTGGGAGCCTAACATTATGGGGGGTGGGGACAGTGTAAAGATTAAGGAGGTTGGTAAAACTTCAAGTAGCCCATTTCGTGTAAACAAAATTGGTAAATGTGTTGGTAAAAATATAAAGTGCATGGTAACCAATGCTCGGAGCCTTGCAAATAAAATAGACGAACTAGAGTTCATTCTGAATGACAAAGGCTATGACATTGTGGGAATAACCAAAACATGGATGGATGAAAGCCATGACTGGATAGCTAATTTAAAAGGATACAATGTGTTTAGGAGGGATAGAACAGGGAAAAAAGGTGGAGGGGTTTGTCTCTTTGTTAAGAATTCTTTTACAGCTGTCCTCAACGATGAGATGGAGGAAGATTGCGAAGATGTGGAGTCCATTTGGGTAAATATTCATGGTGGAAATAAAAGTTGCCAATTGCTTATTGGGGTATGCTACAGACCACCTCTTATTAATGAAGCTGCAGAACTGCGATTACTACAGCAGATTGAAAAAGCTGCAAGTAAAAACGAGGTCATAATTATGGGCGACTTCAACTTTCCAGACATTGACTGGGGTATTGAGGCTACCCATTCTGGTAAAAGCAGCAGATTTCTGGCAGCACTACAGGACAATTACTTGACTCAAATGGTAACGGAACCAACTAGGGGGAATGCGTTACTGGATCTGATCATTTCTAATAGACCAGATAATGTATCAAATGTGCAGGTTCAAGAACATTTGGGTAATAGTGATCACAACATGATAACGTTTGATCTGGTGACTGATAGGCCACGGGGCAGCGGGACCACTAAAACTATGAATTTTAGAAAAGCAAAGTTCAATCAAATTAGGCAGGCACTAAGTTTGGTGAACTGGGATAATGTACTACAAGGGGACGACACTGAAGGGAAATGGCAAGCTTTTAAACGTATTCTCAATCAATATTGTAGGATGTATATCCTATATGGAAACAAAATGTCTAGGAATAAAAAAAGGCCTCTATGGATGAATAGAAAGGTTAGGGATAAAATGAAGAGGAAAAAGAATGCCTATAAGGTCCTAAAAACGGAGGGGACTGAGGCTGCACTAAGCAATTATAAGGAGTGCAATAAAAATTGTAAAAAAGAAATTAGGCTGGCAAAGATCGAAGCTGAAAATCAAATCGCTAGGGATATCAAATCTAACCCAAAAAAGTTTTACAAGTACATCAACTCTAAAAAAAGAAAGGTTGACTGTATAGGAATCCTAAAGGATGAGGGTGGGAACTCAATGGTGGATGACCAAGGTAAGGCAGAGTTATTAAATGCTTTCTTTGCTTCTGTCTTCACAAAGGAAACAGCACTGTTGCAAATTACAGAGGCAGAAGAGTCTCAATCTTCTAACTGTAATATTAAATACTTAACGCAGGAAGAAGTAAAGGCAAGACTAAATAAATTAAAAATAGACAAGGCACCTGGCCCGGATGGCATGCATCCTCGGGTCCTAAGAGAATTAAGTTCAGTTATAGCTAAGCCCCTTTATCTTATCTTTTGTGACTCTCTTGCAACTAGCAGAGTCCCAGTGGATTGGCGTACAGCCCACGTTTTCCCATTATTTAAGAAGGGCAAAAAATCTGATCCAGGAAATTATAGACCTGTAAGCTTAACATCAGTTGTATGCAAACTATTTGAGGGGTTACTAAGAGATACTATACATGACTTCATAGTAGAAAATAATCTTATTTCTCAGCATCAACATGGGTTTACTAAAGACAGGTCCTGTTTGACTAACATGCTCAGCTTTTATGAGGTAGTGAATGCTAATATGGATATTGGGAATGCTGTAGATGTGATATACTTGGACTTTGCAAAGGCCTTCGACACTGTTCCCCACAGAAGTCTGGTGCAAAAGTTGAGGATGCAAGGACTGGGGAAGAGTTTGTGTGCATGGATAGGGAACTGGCTAATGGACAGAAAACAAAGAGTTGTGGTCAATGGATCGTACTCAAAATGGGAGACTGTTAGCAGTGGGGTCCCACAGGGGTCTGTACTGGGTCCAGTGCTCTTCAATTTATTTATTAATGACCTAGTAGATGCAGTAGTGAGCAATGTTGCTATTTTTGCAGATGATACAAAATTGTGCAGAATCATCAACTCTCAGGAAGATAGTGTCATATTGCAACAGGATCTGGATAGGATGGCTATATGGGCACATACATGGCAGATGAAATTCAATGTTGACAAATGTAAAGTCATGCATTTTGGTCGTACCAATGGTCTAGCACCATACAAAATAAATGGGATACAGTTGGGAACATCAAACTTGGGGAAGGACTTAGGAGTACTCATCGACAACAAGTTAAATAATCATACTCAATGCCAAGCCGCTGCAGCTAAAGCTAACAAAATTTTGGGATGCATTAAAAGGGAAATAAAAACTCGAGATACTAGCATAATATTGCCCCTGTTTAACTCTCTAGTAAGGCCACATCTGGAATATGGAATTCAGTTCTGGGCACCACATTACAAAAAAGATATTGCAGTTTTAGAGCAGGTGCAGAGACGAGCTACAAAATTGATACGTGGGATGGAAGGTCTCGCTTACCAAGAAAGGTTAGATAAACTGGGTTTATTTAGTCTAGAGAAAAGACGCCTTAGAGGAGATCTAATTAACATGTATAAATACATTAGAGGGCAATATAATAGCTTGGCGGATGAGCTTTTTGTCCCTAGGCCTTCTCAAAGGACTAGAGGACATGAGCTGCGCATGGAGGAAAAACGTTTTAGCCATTTATTTAGGAAAGGGTTCTTTACAGTAAGAGTGGTTAAGATGTGGAATGCATGGCCACAGGAAGTCGTTATGGCAAACTCTATACCTGCATTTAAAGGGGGCTTAGATGCTTTCCTTGCGTTGAAAGACATCCATGGCTACAATTACTAGGTTATGCCTAATGATGTTGATCCAGGGATTTTATCTGATTGCCATCTGGAGTCAGGAAGGAATTTTTCCCATCTGGGGCTAATTGGACCATGCCTGGTGGGGTTTTTTTCGCCTTCCTCTGGATCAACAGGGGTATGTGGGGGACGGGCTGGAGTTGTACTTGTACTGGTTGAACTCGATGGACGTATGTCTTTTTTCAACCAAAATAACTATGTAACTATGTAAGGTCTGATAGAAGAGCTGGGAACACCACCATTCAATAACTATTCAGTAAGGACTCCTTGGGCAAAACTCCCTAACTTTGCTATTGCTTACTGAGCATGCCCCAGTGGCTCCAGCTCAAGGCTTTGCATCTGACAGGAGAAAAGTGCTATTCAAATGTTGGTATTATTATTGCGAGGTTATGTCACTATTGTTTTTTTGTTTTTGTTTTTTTCCTTACTTTTCACATTAAAGGGGTTCTGGGGGGGGGGGTGTTAAAGATAAAAACAGACACTTACCTGGGGCTTCTATCAGCCCCCTGTAGCAGTAATGTCCCAGGCCGTCCTCCTCCGATCCGCTGTTCTCCTGCCCCGGTCTAACGAGGCATGCCATCCAGCTGTTATCGGAGAAAACTTCGTACTGTGCCTGCCGGTAAGCTTCCGATAACGCGAGCGGGAGCATGCATTATTCGTTTTGTTATAAGAATAATTGCCCGGCGGTGGGAAACGGCGGAGCGAAGGAGGACAGCGGGGGACATTACTGCTACAGGGGGCTGATAGAAGCCCCTGGTAAGTGTCTGTTTTTATCTTACACACACACACACACAGAACCCCTTTAAAGAAAACTTGTAACTTTATAAACCTCCCCTGGGGGTACTCACCTCGGGTGGGGGGAGCCTCCAGATCCTATTGAGGCTTTCCCCATCCTCCTCAGTCCCACGACGGGGGTGAAAAAGCTCTGGGAACGGCGGGGATGTAAATATTTACCTCCCCGGCTCCAGCGCAGTATCAGCTCTCCGCCTCGGAGATAGGCGGAAATAGCCGATCGCTGTCGAGGCCGCTGTACTGCGCAGGTCTCCTGCACCTGCGCAGTAGAGCAGACCCGACGGAGATCGGCTATTTTCGCCTATCTCCGTGTGGAGAGCCGCAACAGTGCCCCGGCTGGAGCCAGGAAAGGTAAATAAATCAGCGCTTGCCAGGCTTGTCGAGGGAGGATTCCGGGACACTTCGGGGGAGCCAGCGCTTGACTGCCTGCAGCTACAGGGGTGGGGAAGCCTCTCTGGGACCCAGAGGCTTCCCCCTCCCGAGCTGAATACCCCCCAAGGGAACTTTTTTTTCGTTACAGGTTCAGCAGTGTTTTAAAATTGCTGCTATCAGTTGTGGAATAGTATAAGATTACTGAGCAAGGCCTCCGTTTATGAGGAACCCTATACTTATACTGGGTCTTCTGGTGCAGGGACTGATGAGAATGGATGAGTGATCTCTGTTCAGCTCTGTGGAATATGTCAGAGCTATATAAATGTATAATAATAGTAGAGTGTGGCTGTGGTTTGGACACTGGAGTGTAAGCTCCTCTGGTGCAGAGACTGATTGGAGTGGATCTGTGATCTCTGTACAGTGGTTTGATATATGTCAGGACTTTATAAATGTATAATACAGTAGTGTGTGGCTGTGGTGAGGACGTTAGTGTAAGCTTCTTTGGTACAGAGTCTGATGGGAATGGATCAGTGATCTCTGTACAGCGCTGTGGAATGTTAGTTGTATAAATGTAAAAAATATTAGTGTGTGGCTGTGGCGAGGACATTAGAGTGCCAACTCCTCCGGTGCAGACACTGATGGGAATTGGATTGGTGATCTCTGTACAGTGCTATGGAATATGTCAGAGCTGTATAAATGTATAATAATAATAGTAGTGTGGGACTGTGGTATTTTAGGGTGTAAGCTCCTCTGCAGAGACTAATAGGAATGGATCAGTGATCTCTCTAGAGCACTATGTAGTATGTTAGAGCTATATAAATGTATAATAATAATAGCAAGCGACTGTGGTGAGGACATTAGAGTGTAAGCTCCTCTTGTGCAGAGACTGATGGGAATGGATCAGTGATCTCTGTACAGCGCTGTGTAGTATATTAGAGCTGTATAAATGTATAGATGACTACTTCTGGTCATGTTGTATGGTGGTGTAGGAACACAGGTACCAGTGTTCTCCTCAGCCTCTTTTAGCTGGGTGCTCCACCCGGCTAGTTTTGGTGAGCACCTGGCTGTCATCGGCTCACCTCCTCCTATGCTGAAAGCAGAGTTGCGCACAAAAGCACCGGCCCTGCATTCTCTCATTACGCCCCACCCAGCTAATGTTTCATGCCATCCAGCTACTTTTTCATGCGTCCCGGCTGGAAAAAAATTCTGGGGAGAACACTGAGGTACGCTTGGGAGGTGGAAGATATGTGAATTGCCACTGGTTATGTTTTTCATAGATTTTTTTCCATTGTGTCTTTATTACAGATATGGAACAAGCAAGCTTACAATGCCACGTACATAAAGGTAAGGATCTGATCCTGCGAGTGATAAGAGTTGGGGGCTTCACCTCTGTGTTTTGTGTCTCTCTCTATACACTTCTCTGCTACACTTTTTCTGTGATCAGCAATTCTCAATCAATGCTGTATATACTGAAGCAAAAAAAATCCTAAACTCGCCCATTTGCTTTAGCGCCAACCCTGTTGAAAATCAGTATGTGCATTCTAAAGGGTGACTTCGATCACAAGTTTTGGAGCTTTGGCTTTGATTTATAAAGCATTACCGCATACGGTACTACAGAAAACAACTGGTTTTACTGAGCACTTAGGAAAACATCAATTCATCAAGGCTGTTACCACATGGAAAGCTGAAATTACAGAGCAGTGAGGTAAATAACTGGCTTGTGCGGTTAATACCTGAATACATGTCAGCTAATTTCAATTCATCAAGGTTACAGCATCCGGTATAGTCCAGAAACATGTGCGGTGATTACCGGCAGCTCTGATGTGGCAGAAACTGTGCGGTAGCCCGTGACTCACAAAAGCAGAGCGGGATAACCTGACTGAGAGGAACAGAGAGCTAGGCCACCCCACACCTTCTCAGGTCAAGCTATTCCACCAACATGGAATGTAAGAGAGAGAGCAGGAACAAGAGTCCCCCTGCAGCCCTTCAGACATTTAACCCTTTAGGTTCCTGTTTGAAGATGTGGGGAAATCACTTAAAGGATACCACAGCTGAAAATAAGATTGCGGCAGTGTGTGGGGGATTACAAGTAAATACCTTTAGCTCCTCCTGCCCCCCTCCATCTGCCGCCTTTCCTCTAATATTCCTCCCCCGGTGTCCGGCGACTCTCTTGACCACCCACCCGGACATACTGCGCCCTGTGTGCGCAGTATGTCCTCCCCTCTTCACTTCTGGCCGGCGCATAGCGATCGGCTCAGAAGCACGCTGATCCCTCTGCCTCCTCTGGACTTCGTGTGCGTTCCACTACACAAAGCGTCACATGATTAGCTTATGACGCTTGGTGTAATGGAGCGCACACGCAGCCCAGAGGAGGCAGAGGGATCAGCGTGCTTCTGAACCGATCGCTATCCGCCGGCCAGAAGTGAAGAGAGGAGGACATACTGCGCACACAGGGCGCAGTATGTCCGGGTGGGGGGGTCAAGAGAGTCGCCAGACACCGGGAGGAATATTAGAGGAACGGCGACAGACGGAGGGGGGCAGGAGGAGCTAAAGGTATTTACTTGTAATCCCCCACACACTGCCGCAATCTTATTTTCAGCTGGGGTATCCTTTAAGCATGGTGTGTTTAACGTTTCTTGGAAGTTCATTTAAACTGTGGCAATAAAATGTAAAAGTGGTTCTGTGGATAGCAAAAACAGAAACTTACCTGGGGCTTCTATATCCCCTCTGTAGCTGTCATGTCCTGCGCCGTCTTCCTACGATCCTCCGTTCGCCGGCACCGAGCAATTATTTGTCTAACAAGATGAACAATGTGCAGGAGCTTACCACGCCGGCGCAGTACGAGGTTTTCTCGTAATGCGCAGTAAGCTCCCGGAGACGGGAGCAAGCACACGCTTGGGCTCAGTCTCGCTAAAGGACTATTCAAACTGGAACCGGCGGTGAGGTTTGGAGGAGGAAGGACAGGACAGCTACAAGGGGCTGATAGAATCCCCAGGTAAGTGTTTTTGTTTCTTTTTAGTATCAAAGAACTCCTTTACCACTTAAGCCCACAGGGTTGTATTTTTTTTGCATCTGAGCATCTTTTACCTCCCATTAATTTGCCAATAACTTTATCACTACTCATCACAATTGATCTATATCTTGTTTTTTCCGCCACCAATTAGTCTTTCTTTGGGTGATACATTTTGCTAAGAATTAATTTATTCTAAATCCATTTTAACAGGAATATTAACCCCCTTGCCGGTTATCCCGAGCTCAGCTCGGGGTAACCTGCGCAGGAGGATTTCTCAGGCCCCGCTGGGCCGATTTTTATAAAATAAAAAGGAGCACACGCAGCCGGCACTTTGCCAGCCGCGTGTGCTACCTGATCGCCGCCGCAGCGCGGCGATCCGCCGCGTGCAGCGGCGAAAGAGGGTCCCCCCAGCCGCCCGAGCCCAGCGCAGCCGGAACAAACAGTTCCGGCCAGCGCTAAGGGCTGGATCAGAGGCGGCAGACGTCAGGACGTCGGCTGACGTCCATGACGTCACTCCGCTCGTCGCCATGGCGACGAGGAAAGCGAAACAAGGAAGGCCGCTCATTGCGGCCTTCCTTGTTACTTTTGATCGCCGGAGGCGATCGAAAGTGCGGCTCCGGAGCGCCCTCTAGTGGGCTTTCATGCAGCCAACTTTCAGTTGGCTGCATGAAATACTTTTTTTTTAATTTAAAAAAAACCCTCCCGCAGCCTCCCTGGCGATTTTAATAGAACGCCAGGGAGGTTAAGAAAGAAATGGAAAAATTCATTATTTCTCAGTTTTTGGCCATCATAGTTTGAAATGAATACGTTACCATAATTAAAACCCATGTATTTTATTTGCCTATTTGTCTCGCTTATAACACAATTTAAATTATGTCCCTATCACAATGTATGGCGCCAATATTTTTTTGGAAATAAAGGTGCATTTTTTTCAATTTGCGTCCATCACTATTTACAAGCCCATAAATTTAAAAATCATATTAATATACTCTTTTGACATGCATATTTAGGTTTAAGTTCAGACCCTTAAGTAACTATTTGTGTTTTTGTATTTTAATTGTAATTTTTTTTAATTTATTAAAAAATGTATTTGGGTATTTTTTGGTGTGGGGAAGTAAAAAGCTAATTTTTAAATGTGATTGAATGTTTATTAAAAAATGTATGTGAGTGTAGTTTACAATTTGGCCACAAGATGGCCACAGTAACAAAAAACCCTGGAAGCGTACAATGACGCTTCCAGGCAGGGCTGTGGAGTCGGTCCAAAAATCCACCAACTCCGACTCCTCAGTTTAGGATTCCACCGACTCCGACTCCTCTAATTTGCATATTACAATTTTGTTGATTAAAAGTATGTAACATGAAATTCGTCTCTTAACTGCCAACGCTTAGGAATTTTACAAGACAACTGAAGTGAGAAGGATATGTAGACTACTATATTTATTCCCTTTAGACTAAAACTAGTCCTTGGTAAGAGTACTTGTAAAAGGTACAAACCGGAACAAAGAACATCTATCAGGCCCTAGGCAATGTAAGTGTGGGTACATGTAAGAATGATGTGCAGGTACTCTGCAGGGGAATGATGAGATTCTTCCTCTATTACACATTCTTCATGCACAATCTGAACAAGGTTTATGGGTGACAGACAACACCTCTGTGTTCAATGTGCACAGCATTCTCAGTGGATTCCCTGCAGCTCTGTGGGGAGTGCATATGTAGAGTATAGTACTACTGTGTAACAAAGTAAACCTGAGACAGATGAAATAAAAGTTTTATACAGACCTGGGGCTTCCTCCAGCCGCCTTCAAGATAATCAGTCCCTCGTTGTCCTCCTCCACCACCTGGATCTTTTGCTATGAGTCCAGGTACTTGAGCCAGTCGGGCGTAGTCCGCCAGGAGCATACTACACCTGTGCAGCACTATTGCGCAGGTGCAGAATGTTCCTGGCTGTGGGAGCGGCATGCGGCCGGACAGCGCTGACTGGCTGAATTACCAGGACTCATAGCAGAAGATCCGGGTGGTGGAGGACAGCGAGGGACTGATTAGCCTGAAGGGTGCTGGAGGAAGCCCCAGGTATGTATAAAACTTTACTTTTCATCTGTCTCAGGTACCCTTTAATTTGTAGTCACCAAACCAAATTTTAACAACATATCAAATTATTTGATTTCATCAGCAAAAGGAGTGCATACATTTGCATAAATCAGCATCAATGCAGAATTATTTCCATCTCATTGACCATCTCTATTAGTGACACAGCTACACATCAGGCTTTATTCTTACAGCATAGATGTTATTTAGTGTATATATAAGAGATTCCTGTGTACACATCATATGTACAGTCACAATCAGATCTGTATATCTGACCTTAAAAATACAGGGACTGCTTTATTGAAGCAGCACAAGTAACTAATTTTGATTGGTTATTTCATTTTTGTGGACTAAGCACAGCTATTACTGTATACCGTATTTTTCGGAATATAAGACGCTCTGGAATATAAGACGCACCTAGGTTTAGAGGATAAAAATGAGGGAAAAAAAATAATACATTAAACCTAGGTGCGTCCATGGTGCAGGAGCGTCTTGTGGATCTTCCCCCCCTCACCAAGCACTATCTAAGCTACAGTAAAACCTTGCTGCCTCACTAACTACCCTACAGTAACTCCTGCTGCCCCATTAGCTACACCAACCCCCTGCCATCCCCACCAGCTCCATTAACCACATCAATTACATCCATTAATCAGCACTACTAATTACAGCTACAGTAATATTTATACAGAAATCAGAATCTGCAACAAAACTACAAGCAGATACAACAATGTACAGACAGTAGGAATAGATAAAAGTAACAGGTCTTACAATTTTGAGGAGCAGGTGTCCATGTGGGAGAGGGCCAGTGGAGTGGGCTGTGGGATCAGTGCCCATCCAAAGCACCAGCAGTAGAGGCTGAAGGAGGCAAGGGGGTAATGTCCAGGTCACAGCCAGAGCAGCTTACGGCGGATGTTGCAGAAGCTGGGTGCTGGTGGGTCTCAGCTGAGGCAGCACGTGTGGCCATTTGTCCCCCTCCTAAGCGTGGCCGTGAAGTGCTGGAGTTGATAGCCGCTGGTCTCTCTATGGATGTCGGGGAGAGAGCCGTGTTCAGCCTGTTTGGCTGATGGCTGGAAGTCTGAGGCATGCTATTAGTGCAGAGCGCAGCGGAAGGCGTTATTACCGATCCGGGATCCAGCCGACGAGTCCTCCATCTGCTTCTGTATCTTCAATACCGGCGCGCGCGGATCCCCGTCTTGTAACTTCCTGGTCAGCCGCTCTCGCACTACGTGATCCTGACGCACGTGATCCGCCGAGGTCACACAGTGCGAGAGCGACAGACCAGGAAGTTACAAGACGGGGATCCACGCGCGCCGGTATTGAAGATGCAGAAGCAGATGGAGGACTCGTCGGCTGGATCCCGGATCGGTAATAACGCCTTCCGCTGCGCTCTGCACTAATAGCATGCCTCAGACTTCCAGCCATCAGCCACACAGGCTGAACTCGTCTCTCTCCCCGACATCCATTGAGATCATGGCCACGGTATCCTGGCATATCTGCCGCTCTGCAGCCGCATCTGACCAGCGGCTATCAACTCCAGCACTTCACGGCCACGCTTAGGAGGGGGACAAATGGCCGCACGTGCTGCCTCGGGCGCCATATAAATACAAAATTTCAAACATTTGGAATATAAGACGCACTCACTTTTTCTCCCCACTTTAGGGGGAGAAAAAGTGCGTCTTATATTCCGAAAAATACGGTATATACATTATTTTTAATGACAATTATCTGAGAAATAGAACATTTTATCATATTTTCTATTTTAATTACAGTTACAAATTCATTAGGCATCGGAGTCGGTGCATTTAACAAACTTCTAACAGACACACACACCTATGTCACAGGAGCCCTAGTGGTCAGACCGCCTTCCAATCGGTTTCAGCACACAGACCATGCAAGCTTTGGTCGCGAACTTTGTGCAGAAACCGACATAAATTTGGGCAGCAGCCCGACCAAAAGGGAACCTGTGAGGTACGGTAATTACAACTTACACACTATTTCAGGGTATCTGCCACCACCACTGGTATGGGCCAGTGGACCCTACTGACTGACTATTTCTCGACCTGCAAGTAAAAACGGTTAAACACACACTATTCTGTCGGGCTAGTAACAACAGTAGCGTCTCTTCAGAAGTCTGGTTCAGTTTGTGCGGTTGAGAAGCAGGGTAGTGGAACAGTGAATGACTTTGATAAAGTCTTTATTCACGGGCAATATAAATAATTAATATATACAGTCAATTATTAAAATCAACAATTATTGAAACATTAAAGCGGAATATAACCCTGCATTTCAACTTTGCTCTAAAACATTATTTACAGCATATTATATGCAACCAGCATTTTTTTTTTACTAGACCAGCATTGGAAGGGTTAAACACAGAGGTTTAAAGTTCCGTGGAGAGATATGCAGAAGTTCAGATTGTTACATTCTATTTAGTTAAATGTATCTATTGAGAAATGTTACACACTCTTTGGCTGTCTTCCAGCTCCTTCTCAGTCAGAGAGAGTGAGTCACATTCAACACTTAGATACATTTATGTAAACAAAATGTATCTATGTCAGCTTCGGATGCGTCTGCAGAAATCTCCAGGAACTTTGAAGCTCTGTGTAACCCTTCCAATGCTGGTCTAGTAAAAAAAAAGGCTGGTTGCATATAATATACTGTAAATAATGTTTTAGAGCAAAGTTGAAATGCAGGGTTATATTCCGCTTTAATAGCCAGTATGAAAAATAAAAGAAAGGAAGAAAAAATACTTAGTTTCATGGAAAGATGTCCTTTTGTGGGAAGAATCATAATGTCCTTGGCAAAGTCCTTTGTTTCAGCTCAATTTACAATCCAAGCAAAATGGTTTCAAGTTCCGCAAAGTTCTTTGTTTCAGAGCAAAATTCAAAGTTCAGCAAGATGGCCGCCAACCATGTGTCCTCTGGCTGGCAGCATACCGTTCTCATACAGATGGAATTTGGAGGACTGAGGGAAGAGCCCCTCGCAGATTCTTTTGATGAAGCTGGTTTGGGGGTGTGGCAGTGCCGGCCCCCTCTGAATTACCAACCAATGACAGTTTATTTCCTCTGAGAGATTTTAGGTTTTAAACTCATAAACTGCCGTAACTCACAAACGATACAAGTCATATTTAGGTGGATAACAGATTCATAGTTGTCGGAAAATACAGATTAATATGACATCAGACATGGCTAGTGCAGCGGACCCAGTTCTTGAGAAGGGTCATACCTCAGTAACCGGATGGGCTATCGCGATGAATTTCATATCAGTCCGATGGCCAGTTTTTTTCCCGAATAAGACTATATGAATTTCATAGCTGTGCGATGTATGGCTGCCATATAATCGACAAGAAACCATACATCATATGCATTCAGATGGCCCGTGGTCGGTGCCGGATAGTCTGGAGTGAAAGCAGGTTTTGAATAGCCCCCTGCTGGGATTAGCTTCCTTGGCTCTGAAAAGACTCCTGGTTCGTTAATTAACATCTGAGTGTTACACCTCTGGCTTGATTAGCAAGTCACAGGGCCAGGTTTCCTGCCAGCTGGTAAAGGAGGGGGGAAAAAACTGCCTGTTTAAAAAACCAGGAATGTCAGTCTCTGATTGCTTGCCCGACTATGATAAATGGCAATCAGCGCAATATACCGATTGCGTTCTCGTTTCTCACGGCTGTTCCGTGGCAACCTACCTTTATGAATCAAGGCCATTGCAAATTTCAGTGTTTCCAGACTGACGCCCTATAGGCTATACTTAAAATTATTGGATCCTCCAACTGAATGTGATGAGTTAACTCCTAATGGAGCAAGTCAGAGAAACAGGCCCTGTTGCTTTGATATCTCAGCTGATTGTGCTTACATGAAAATGGCGGAGCATGAGATGCATTATCTCCTCTGATTGCCCACATAGGTGGATTCATACTGCTGCAATAAGGGGTGTGGCAAGATTTCAACCTCTACCTGAGAATTCTGGGTACAAGTCACCTGACCTCTCTTTCTTAAAGAAAATCTGTAACTTTAAAAACCTCCCCTGGGGGTACTCACCTCGGGTAGGGGAAGCCTCCGGATCCTATTGAGGCTTCCCCCGTCCTTCTCGGACCTAGGGCGGCGGCGATAATCCTCCCGGAATGGCGGGGATGTAAATATTTACCTCCCCGGCTCCAGCGCAGTGTCGGCTCTCTGCCTCGGAGATAGGCGGAAATAGCCGATCGCTGTTGGGCCACTCTACTGCGTAAGTCGCCTGCGCAGTAGAGCGGGCCCAGCGGAGATCGGCTATTCTCGTCTTTCTCCGTTCCAGCGGGGCCTCAACAGCGCCCCCACTGGAACCAGGAAAGCGCTTGTCGGCCTTGTCGAGGGAGGATTCCGGGACACTTCGGGGAGCTAGCGCTGGACTGCCTGCGGCTACAGGGGTGGGGGAAGGCTCATTGGGACTCTGAGGCTTCCCCCTCCCGAGGTGAGTACACCCCAGGGGAACTTTTTTTTGTTACAGGTTCTTTTTAAAGTGGACAAGAACTCAGAACTTCCTCTCTGCTCTAAAAGCTATGCAACATACAAGAAAAACATTTGTTACGGTTGATACAAATCCTGCAATAACTCTGCAGTGTCTACTTCCTGCTTTCATGGAAGCAGACATAGGGTTAACATTCTGTGTTTATCAATTAGCTGCTTTGCCCAGGCAGCCATCTGACACAGCTGAAAGATCTAATTACAGTTATTAGTCAGAGAAGAGGGGTAATTAGACAGGCTAAACTTTCTAAATACATACAGGGTGCATTTCTCTTTTTTTCCTTTCGTCCTGTGCAAGAGGTCCACTTTAATACAGTACCATAATTCCGGCAGACAGTCTTTTTATTCTGTGTTCCACACACAGTGCTTTGAAGTCCAGATTAACACTAAACTGAACAAGGCAAGTTGTGATCCTTGCTGCTGTTTGGAAACACGGGTATTACCTGTGTGGAGCTTTACTCTTTTAGCTGTGCTTGCAGATGTTCACCAGATTCATGTAACCCTTATGCTGTATACATACCATGCAATTTTCCCATCAGATTAGTGGGTCAATCCATAGTTTCTGACATGTCTGATCTGCTTCCCATTGAGTAAGGGATTGATCTTAAAGAGAACCTGTAACGAAAAAAGTTCCCCTGCTGGGGGTACTCACCAATGAGGCTTCCCCCAACCCTGTAGCTGCAGGCGGTCCAGCGTTGGCTTCCCCGAAGTATCTCAGAATCCTCTCCCGACAAGCCTGACTGATTTATTTACCTTTCCTGGCTCCAGCGGGGGCACTGTTGCGGCTCTCCACACAGAGATAGGCGAAAATAGCCGATCTCTGTCGGGTCCGCTCTACTGCGCAGGTGCAGGAGACTTGCGCCTGCGCAGTAGAGCGACCCGACTGCGATCGGCTATTTCCGCCTATCTCAGAGGATAAATTATAGATTGACCTGTCGATGAGCTGGGAAAATAGCAATGTGTATATACAACATAAGAGCACTATTGCTTAAAGGGAATATTAACCTTCTTGCCGGTTATCCCGATATATCCGGTTATCCCGGTAACCTGCGCAGGAGGATTTCTGAGGCCCCGCTGGGCCGATTTGCATAATTTTTTTCCCTACACGCAGCTAGCACTTTGCTAGCTGCGTGTAGTACACGATCGCCGCCGCTACCCGCCGATTTTCTGCTACCCGCCGCGCTGAGTCGCCCGCGCCCCAGACCCCTGCGCAGCCTGGCCAATGAGTGCCAGGCAGCGCTAAGGGGTGGATCGGAATTCCCTATGACGTTGTGACGTCATCCCGCCCTGTCGCCATGGCGACCGGGGAAGCCCTGCAGGAAATCCCGTTCTCAATGGGATTTCCTGCTTACTCTGATCACCGAAGGCGATTGGAGTGGGTGGGGGGATGCTGCCGCTTAGCGGCTATCATGTAGCGAGCCCTGGGCTCGCTACATGATTTAAAAAAAAAAAAAAAAAAAATTTAAAAGTGCTGCGCTGCCTCCTTGCCGGCGTGAATTGAACCGGCAAGGAGGTTAAGGGGGAAAAAATGTCACTTACCTGGGGCTTGTTCCAGCCCCCTGGACTCCTACTGGGTCCACGACATCATCCTGCTGCCCACAGGCCAGAGGCGGCTTGTCACCACCAGTCGGCGGCTAGTGCGCACTCGTAGCCAGGAGCGTTATGCGCAGCATGCATAATTTGCCGTTGCCCATGCACAGAACACTCCCAGCACAGTGAGTGCGGCCAGGGTTGTGCGTGTGCAGTAGCCACGACTGGCGGCAACAGGCCAGCTGTGCTGTGCGGGGGTCAGCGGGAGGACGCTGTGGGCAGAGAAGGAGTCCAGGAGGCTGGAAGAACCCCCAGGTGAGTTAAAATCTTCTTGGGGGGGGGGGGGGGGGGGAGTGGTTCACAGCTGAACACTTGCCTCCTGTGAACTACAAGTCCCGCCTCTTGGTATAGACACACATTTTCTACTTAAAGAGTAACTGTCAGGCTGCAGAAGCTAATTTAAACCTCTATTCTCCTGTGTTAAACAGTTTAGACAGAAGCCAAAAAGACATTACTAAAGATAAAGATCTCTCTTACATTTAATGTGTGCTTATCAGCACATCTAAGCTCCTAAGGAGGACGCAAGCCGCATTCCATACTGCAAAGCATTCTGGGGCCCTCCCCTCGGCTGCTAAGGAGAAGACGGGATCAAGTTTCAGCAGCTTCTAACGCAGTCCAGCCACAGCACAGATAAATCTCCGGGAAGATTACTCTGCAGCAGTCCGCTATTGTTCCTAGCCACATGGCTCATTAATATTCACTGCACACTGTGTTATTCTGTACTAGCTCCTCTGTGATCAGAAGCAGGCAGGACATGACGACACATTTGGCTTCACAAACATGGAACCTGCCATGGGCTGTCAGGAGCATCATTCTCTGCATATACTATATAAAAATTCTGTGAAATCCAAACGTGGACAGTGAAATGCATATGTAATGTAAGTACAGCCAATCTTTAGCTACTGATATATGTGTTTATTTTCTCTGAGACCTTATACCTAACAGCTCCTCTTTAAGTGCAGGGATGCTGGGTTATGTAATGAGACATCTGTTGTTCTTTGTATTTTGGGTGTCATGTGGCCACCTCTAAGTTGACCTATCCAATGGTTGCGTTCAGAGCAGAGAGCAGCAATCAAAATGCACCTGTGGCCAATGAACAGCTGTTCCGTCCATTACTTGACTCGTTTCCTGGTCAGTGTTAGAACTTTCCTTCAATCTTGTTTTAAGTCTTAAAGCAGAAGGTGCTTAAGCTTTAAGTGAACATTTGTGGTTACCCACAATGCACTGCTACTGAATATGTAAATTATTTCTTTATGCCCTTGAAACCAGGCTTGAATTATCGTATCTTTTTTAAGAAGGCAAATTGCACCAAGCACTGCTTCTTAGTAGGAGGGCTTTTTGGTCTCTTGGCCCCCTATACTGTCCTGGTTGTTTGGGTCACCCCGAGCTGCTTGGTTACTCTGTTGTACTGGTCCAAGACCAATCCCATACAGCCATATCAATTCCTGCCATGTACTGAGGGGGACCAAAAGTCTGAAACAGGCTGTCTACATGTGGGGTTGGTGTGGCTCTGTAAAATGTAAAGCTATAGGTGTGCTATATACCAGCGGTTCTGGATGCAAGCCTGGTTTCAGGGGCATAAAGAGATAATTTGCATATTCAGTAGTGGTGCATTGTGGGTAACCACAGATGTTCACTTAAAGCTGAATTATCGCAAGTACCTTCTGTTTTAAGAAGGCAAATCGCACCAAGTACTGAAATCAGAGGCTCAAAATTATAGCCAGACAGTTAGTATTTTGTATAAGAGGAAATAGTAATGGCCGTCCCCACATTCCTCTCACTACAGATTCTTCTATCACTATATTTCCATTTCATGCTCAGAATAAGGTGGTGTGATAAGGTGATGATGAGGAGCTGGTAGAGTTCTCTGTATCTGCAGGAGCCAATCGGAAGCCTGCATTTAGCTGAGACAGGAAGTCGGGCTGCACTTTGCACATTGTTATTGCTGTTATTTTGACCCGCTGTGGAATTTCACCAGAGTTTTGTCTGCTTGTAAAATGCAGAGAAAGGTGAAGCAAGTTAGCAAAGAGAAGTGCATGCAGCACGGCACAATGATCTGAACGCAGGAGCACGAGGAAGTCGGGAAGGATTAATGCACGATTACAGTCTGGACTTAGTTTACATAGTTTGGTTGAAAAAGACATCTCTCCATTAAATACAACCAGAATAATAAAAAATAAATAAACATTAGGTACCTTTCTGTCCTGAGCCCTCGCATATTCCTGTTAATCCAGGCAGTAGCATAGCAATAGGGGTTGCAGATGTAGCGACCTCATCGGGGCCCTTGGGCCGGAGGGGCCCCTAAGGGTCCATCTTTTATCACAGTATTAACTATCTATTGGTCCTGTGTTGGTAAAAATCACTTCTATAGATGCTTTGAATAGCAGTAATCCTGAACACACTGTTCCCAATCCCCTTCTTACACCTCTGACACTGTGGCTGGCCTTGGCAGGTTTTGGTGCGCCATATCAATTGTTATGTATAGAGTGCTTGGGGGGCCCAATGTAAAACTTGCACCGGGGCCCATAGCTCCTTAGCTACGCCACTGAATCTAGGGGAAGGCAAAATAACCCCTTACAAAGCTTGGACCAAATAACCTTTAATGCTGCGTACACACCATTCCATTTCCTGAGCCTGAAGGAGGTATTGGCTGCACTTAAGAGACAGGAGGGGTTAATGGTTGCAATACTGTAAGCAGTGCAGTCATTAACCCCTCCTGAGCCCCAAGTGCAGGCATTAACTTTGCTGGGTAGACTTTTATACTTGAGTCGATAAAAAAAAAAATCCAATTCTTAAGAGGGTTACATATTGGAGTCAATTTATACACGAGGTCGACTTATATTTGAGTATGTACGGTAATTATAGCCAGGATTGTCCTTCAATGTAGGAAAAGCAACCAAACCTCCTTTAAAGGACAACTGAAGCGAGAGGAATGTGGATGCTGCCATATTTATTACATTTTAAGCAATACCAGTTGTCTGGCAGTCCTGCTGACCTATTTGGCTCTAATACTTTTAGCATAGACCCTGAACAAGCATGCAGCACATCTCATGTTTCTGACATTATTGTCAAATCTGACAAGATTAGCTGCATGCTTGTTTCTGGTGTTATTTAGACACTGCTGCAGCCAAATTGACCAGCAGGGCTGCAGGCAACTGGTATTCTTTTAGAAAAATGATTATAAAGCGCTCAACCAATATTAAATAACCAGCACATATAAAACACAGAAGGCTCAAATGTCACAAAGAAATAAACACGATGGTTAGTATCCTCTCCTGCCCACAATCGTGAACTGCAGGTATAGGGTAAATACACATCAGCTGGTGGTGCGCTCTAAGTTCTTATCACAATTCAGGCTAGAGATTACACATTTTAATATGAGTAATGCTCAACACTGGTACTACTCCTTGAATGCTTGAGTTCAATAACATGGGCTACACATTCAGTGAAGTTAAGCACAGTCCACCACCTGGGAGATTCTTACACCTTGTGATTCCCCCCTCCAGATGATTAAATCACCAGATCCAAGGACCCACCAGGGTCTGTCTGCACATGTGGGGTATATGGCCACCTCCAGCCTCTCTGGCAATCTCTTCTGCTGGGCTACCTCCGATATTCAAATAGTTGTCCAGCTTACCTCATAAAAAATATAGACAGACACTCCAGATAGCGTAAAAATACCTTCATATACTTCTATTAAAAAATATTTTAATATCAAACCGTGCACAGACATTTAACGAACTGTACAAGCAGCACACGTGGGTAAGTGTGTCAGCCCTAACGCACCGGCCACGCTCTGTTAGTAGCAAAAAATACTACCACCCGCTCAGTCTCTACAGGCTCCCCACAGACTCTGCATCAATTAAAAACAAGCAGCATAAAGAGCTTGCTTCAGCAGCACTGCATGCAGCTTGCTCAAACGATGTTACAGGCCAGACTCCACCCAATGTTTTGTTGCTACGGATACTCATCAGGGGGTACGGGCAACTGGTATTGTTTAAAAGGAAATAAATATGGCAGCCTCCATATTCCTCTCGCTTCAGTTGTCCTTTAGGTGCAGATATAGAGTTTGCCATATCTACTTCCTGAGGTTAGATGTTCTGGATTTTAACCTTTTAAGCCACATTCACAGTGTTTGTTGCGTTCCCGGTGGCAGCATGAACGCAACAAATCAGGAAAGTGGCACCACACGTAAAGTATGCTTTTACTGTTATCCTGCAGGTGTAGTCGTAATACACTGCATGCAGTGCATTACCATACTGCAACCCATTATACTGCAACACACTTTGCGCACTGTGAACGTCTCTACCTATAATCATTGCAGGACAGCCAATATCGTCTTTTAAGTTAAAAATTCTGGAAAGAAACACAATCTGTCTCTCATTAGGGGCTTACACGTTGACTAACAGAAATTGTGTGGTACCTAGGGTGCATTTAAGTATAATGTTTCTGCACTTAGGATCTAAGGTGTGATCCAGTATTTTAATCTGGGAACGACGTTTTAGTAAAATAGCAATGCCAGCTTTTCCAGTAACATCACTTGCCATGAAGGCAGTTGGAATATGTTTAGATGCAAATTTAAAGGGAAGGTCCAAAGTGTCGGGAATATAGCAGCTAGTTATGAGGCTGATGATGTAAGGATAACAGGAACATATTTCTATCATTTTTCTAATCTGCTGTGTTATGTCAAAGGTGTAGATATGCCAGGCTAGATCCCTGGACAGTTCATGTGATTGTGTGTGTGGGTCAATAGACCTACATTTGCATCTAAAGAGGACTTCAGTGAATAGAGCTGGGGTAATCGGACAATGGCCATGGTCTGCTCCTAACTGGGAGATGGGAAATCTCTGCAATTAGGGACTGTCTGCCTAGAATCTAATTAGGAGATGGCTATTCAGGCCAATACTGTCAACAATGTGTTTGTCACCTGTAACTTGGACTAAGGAAGTTTTTTCATGTATGTACTAAAGTACACTCTTCACATGTGGATGTTAGATTCTGGAAATGGAATTGCTTTGAAATCTGTAAGTGTAAACAGGGTACTTGCTGTTCTCAGGATACAATCTTACCTGTGAAATCTGCAACCTTCAAAAAGCTGAAACAGGAACCCTTTGAAGTTCGCATATCACAGGAAGATTATGGCAAGCCTTTGGTGATGTCACAAACGGGGAAATGGCATTAGTTCCTGGGGGCTGGGCATTAAATGCCCCAGGGGACACTTCAGACTATTTAAGCTGGTCCAGAACAGTCACAGGTATCTTCTCTTGAGAGTAGCTCATTGCTAGAGATGATCCCGAGGAAATCGGTAAATCCGCGTCTCTCCACGGTTGGACATTTGCGATGGTAAAAGTTCACTTTACGTTTATTCCATTTTTATTTTTTGCAACTTGTCTTGTGTGCATCTTTGTAAACTCTTAATTTTGTAACTTTTTATTTTGTTGTTTTTGTAATCTTTTGTATATACTCTGTTCTGCATTGTTCCACTTTTTCCTGGAATATTAAATTATTATTTAATAAGCTTGACTTCTGCTGTACCAAACTAACACTCATAGCCTAGAAGAGACTGCAGTGTAACCGTGTATAAGCCCGTGCCTGATTGTACATTTGAGCAACCCTACCGTATAAGATTGTGATTGCATTGTGTGTGTATGGGGCACTTCTGCGCTCGACAGCCGAGTGGGAAGTCTAACAGTATCGTTCGGAACGACTGTTAGTGGTTTTGCTTCACTACAGTGGAAGATTGCAACTGTGTGTGTGTGCGTGGCGTTCTCGTATTCGGCCTAAGCGCAAAGCTGACCCAAATACGAAAACGCAGATTGCGTGTTGAGCACTCGACAGCTGAGTGAACGTGTCTAGCAATGGCTAGTGGTGGCAGTGGGAAGTGTTTGAGGGGTCCCAGCCTTGTTTTTAGCTTAAATAAGGCTGTTCCCCACTTGATCTGGTCAAACCCACAGTTGGGAACCGTATACGCAGGTGTGCCGCGGGCCGGTTTCTGACATAATTGGCTGGCAGCGGTGGGATCGTTTAGTACATTAGTACGCAGTTTAGCTCGCTATTCTGAATACTAAAGGCTGGAAGCTTGCTAGAAGCGACTAGCCTACAGAAGTCTACTCAGTGCAGAATTTATATACTTTTTTTTTTCACAAAGGTACACACTTGGCATTGTTGCTTTCCCCTCCCCCTTTTTCTTTTTATTTTGCAACACGATGGCTCAGAAAGCATCCAGCTATGCAAGGCAAAGCAAAGAGATACTACTCAACCTGTGTGAGCACAAAGGCATCGAGACGGTGAGCGGCCAGACTAAGGAGCAGTTAGTTCGTGCCCTCGAGGAGTATAATGAGGCAGAGCAAGCCCGTGCTTCAACTACGGCGGATGCAGCTCACGACACGCCAGAGGAGGAATCGCTACCGCCGCAGAATGCGAGGGGAGACGATGTCCTGGATGATCCACCGAACACGGAGATGACATCTCTGGAAACTGATCTACAGCTACTAAACTCAGCTGATCCTGAACTGCGCCTAAAGCTGATCCTACTGCACCGACAGGCAGAGAAGGAACAAGCGGCACAGCTCCCGCCACAGAATGCGAGGGGAGACGATGTCCTGGATGATCCACCGTACACGGAGATGACATCTCTGGAAACTGATCTACAGCTACTAAACTCAGCTGATCCTGAACTGCGCCTAAAGCTGATCCTACTGCACCGACAGGCAGAGAAGGAACAAGCGGCACAGCGACGCCAGGCCAAGAGTGAAAGACTCCGGGCAGAGGAGGGAAGAGCTGAACGGCGACACCAGGCCGAGAGGGAAACTGCTGAGCGTCAACACCAGCTGGAGCTGGCTAAACTTCAGCAGCAGAACAGGTCTGCTGGACCCGCAGAACACGAAGGTGAGCGAGTCCACAGAATCCCCCTGGATAAGTTCCCCGCTATGGACAAGGACTCTGACATAGACACTTTCCTACAGGGGTTTGAAAGGACTTGTCGGCAGTATGGGGTGCCCCGTGAGCAGTGGGCAAGATACCTCACACCAGGGCTGAGAGCCAAGGCCCTGGAGGTGTTTGTGAGTCTCCCCCAGGAGGAAGAAACAGACTTTGAGGCAATTAAGAAAGCCATCATTGCGCGATACCACCTCACGCCAGAGGTGTATCGAAAACGTTTCAGGACAGTGCAGCGAGGTCCTAATGACAGTTACCTGGATCATGCGTGCAACCTGCACACTGCCTTCCAGCAGTGGTTAAAAAGACTGTCAGTCAAAACCTTGGACGCCCTGCAGGAGCTGATGATAAAAGACCAGTTCCTACACACCTGTCCTGTTGAGGTCCGGCTGTTTGTGCTGGATCGAGAACCAAAGACAGTGGATGAGGCTGCGGAAATGGCCGATTCCTACACCGCCAATAGAGCACCTGAGTCCTGGAGGACTACTACGCCCAGCTGGAGGGGAGAACAGATTGCTAAACCTGTGTCATCCAGCACCCAGAGGAGGCAAGCACTGCTGTCTCCTGGATTCAGGCAACCAACCACTGAAACTCGGAAATGCTTTGTATGTGACAGGGTGGGTCATATCAGCACGACTTGCCCAGAGAGGAAGAGGGAGGCCCCAAAATCCAGTGAGGCCTCAAACCCCAGTGAAGTCCCAACTGCTCTGTGTGCTACCAGGAATGCCACTGGCTATGCAGAGAATCTGCAGCTTGTCACGGTTGGGGGTAGAGTTGCCACTGGGCTGAGAGACACTGGAGCCGAAGTGACTCTCATACATTCCCAGCTTGTGAACCCGGAGCAGTACATACCTGGGAAAATGATTGCTGTCAGAGGAATTGGGGGTGTCACCCCAGCCATACCCACCGCCTTGGTCCACCTGAATTGGGGGGCTGGCAGCGGAATGAAGGAAGTTGGGGTAACTGACAACATCCCCACCAACGTTTTGCTGGGTACTGACCTGGGACGGTTAGTAGCCCGGTATGAGCCTAATCCAACCCCCGTGGAGCCCGCCTCCCTAGCAGAAGTTCAGGACTCTTGCAAGGTACTGTTTGATAACTCTGTGCAAGGGGGGGGGGTGCTGGTGGGCCTCCCGGGGCTATGGACTGTGTACTAGGAGCCAGCCCTAGTGATTCTCCAGTGCCTTGGCCTTGCGTGGGACATGTTGATACAAAGAATGCAGAAACTGATGATGTCATTTATGACGCACGGACTATCGATGCAATCGATGCAGGAACTGTTGATGCTACTGGTGAAGTGCTGAGTAGCACTGTGTATAATGCTGCAGATAATGTTGATGTTTTATGTGATGGCCCAAATGACAATATATGTAGGGCTGATTATGCTGATGTCATATGTGTTGTGCTACATAATGCTGTGTGTCATGTGGACACTCCGTCAGCTGCAGGAGTAACCAGCGGTGCTCGCTGGGCTGCAGCAGATGGATTGTCCACTGAAGGGGCAGACGGCACCAGGCCAGATCTTTCCCCTTCAGATGTTTTTAAGACCAAATGTGACGTGATTTATGATGTGTGTAATGTGGGCGCTCCCTCAGCTGCCGTGGTAACCCGCAGCGCTAGCGAGTCTACAGCAGAGGGACTGTCCACTGAAGTGACAAATGTTGCTGGGTCAGCAACATCCACTTTGGAACCTGGCCCTGAGGGCCCAGGAGCCTCTCCGTCTGCAGCCTTCCTGGAATGTGCGACAGGCAGCACTGAGCTCTCTTGGGCTGTTCGATTTGACAGCAGCCTGGAACAGCTCAGGGGTCTGGCCAGCAGGTCACCAGCTGGGAGGGGCGGGCTGAGAGGGTTCTGGGAAGTTATTCCCTCGGAGCTGTCCGAAGTGGAAGAGGCAGACCAGCAGATAATCGTTCCCCAAAGGGACCGAGAGATAGCTCCTGCCACTATAGAGAGAGTGCGTGTAGCGACGGCTGGAACCCTTCCCCAGCTGCAGCACTGTCTCTATGGTCGCGAATTCACGGTTGTCACTGACTCGCATTCCCCTGGTTGGTTACGTCAGGTTGCCAAGGGCAACGACACATTGCAGCAACCTGACCTAGCTTTCCCTTCGTGTAGCTTGGAGCTAACTGACAGGTGGGGAACCCTCCTGAGGATGCTAAAGGGTTACCCCACCCGGCCAGGCCGTCAATGTAGGCTTTGGCAGGACGATTCGTTAGAATCATCTGCCAGCGCCATCTGGAAGAGGGGGCGTGTCCGAAATATAGCAGCTAGTTATGAGGCTGATGATGTAAGGATAACAGGAACATATTTCTATCATTTTTCTAATCTGCTGTGTTATGTCAAAGGTGTAGATATGCCAGGCTAGATCCCTGGACAGTTCATGTGATTGTGTGTGTGGGTCAATAGACCTACATTTGCATCTAAAGAGGACTTCAGTGAATAGAGCTGGGGTAATCGGACAATGGCCATGGTCTGCTCCTAACTGGGAGATGGGAAATCTCTGCAATTAGGGACTGTCTGCCTAGAATCGAATTAGGAGATGGCTATTCAGGCCAATACTGTCAACAATGTGTTTGTCACCTGTAACTTGGACTAAGGAAGTTTTTTCATGTATGTACTAAAGTACACTCTTCACATGTGGATGTTAGATTCTGGAAATGGAATTGCTTTGAAATCTGTAAGTGTAAACAGGGTACTTGCTGTTCTCAGGATACAATCTTACCTGTGAAATCTGCAACCTTCAAAAAGCTGAAACAGGAACCCTTTGAAGTTCGCATATCACAGGAAGATTATGACAAGCGTTCGGTGATGTCACAAACGGGGAAATGGCATTAGTTTCTGGGGGCTGGGCATTAAATGCCCCAGGGGACACTTCAGACTATTTAAGCTGGTCCAGAACAGTCACAGGTATCTTCTCTTGAGAGTAGCTCATTGCTAGAGATGATCCCGAGGAAATCGGTAAATCCGCGTCTCTCCTCGGTTGGACATTTGCGATGGTAAAAGTTCACTTTACGTTTATTCCATTTTTATTTTTGGCAACTTGTCTTGTGTGCATCTTTGTAAACTCTTAATTTTGTAACTTTTTATTTTGTTGTTTTTGTAATCTTTTGTATATACTCTGTTCTGCATTGTTCCACTTTTTCCTGGAATATTAAATTCCAGGAATTAAGCTTGACTTCTGCTGTACCAAACTAACACTCATAGCCTAGAAGAGACTGCAGTGTAACCGTGTATAAGTCCGTGCCTGATTGTACGTTTGAGCAACCCTACCGTATAAGATTGTGATTGCATTGTGTGTGTATGGGGCACTTCTGCGCTCGACAGCCGAGTGGGAAGTCTAACAGTATCGTTCGGAACGACTGTTAGTGGTTTTGCCTCACTACAGTGAAAGATTGCAACTGTGTGTGTGTGCGTGGCGTTCTCGTATTCGGCCTAAGCGCAAAGCTGACCCAAATACGAAAACGCAGATTGCGTGTTGAGCACTCGACAGCTGAGTGAACGTGTCTAGCAATGGCTAGTGGTGGCAGTGGGAAGTGTTTGAGGGGTCCCAGCCTTGTTTTTAGCTTAAATAAGGCTGTCCCCTGCTTGATCTGGTCAAACCCGCAGTCGGAAACCGTATACGCAGGCGTGCCGCGGGCCGGTTCCTGACACAAAGGAATTTAAAAAAAAAATCTACTTACCCAGGGCTTCTTCCAGCCCCTGGCAGCTGATATGTCCCTCGCGGTAGCTCCGCTTCCAGCCAGTGGATTGGGGTCCCCTCTGCTGCAGATGCCAACCTCGCTAGGTTGGTATCTTCTGCGCCAGTGCTGTTCGTGATCGTGGGCTGGAGTGTTCTGCGCAGGCACAGAATGCTCCAGACCACGTGACCTCGAGTAGTGCGGCTGCGTCCTTGCACATGCGCAGTAGATGCCGGTCGATATCTGCAATAGAGGGGACCACGGGCCACCCGCTGGAGGTGGAGCTGCGGTAAGAGACATATCGGTTGCCAAGGGCTGGAGGAAGCCCCGGGAAAGTAGATCCTTTTTTTTTCCCTCTCCCCCTCGCATCTGTCCTTTAAATATACCACCCTTTTTTTTAAATGAGTTCCCTGGACTAGGATAATCTCAGCAACTGAATCCAGGAATTGCCTGAGAGCCAGACTGCGCTTCATAACGGAATGCAGACCCTTCACATTATAGCAATTGTACCATGGAGATTTAGGAATAAAGCTAAATAGATGACATGAAACTTGGACCCAAATAAATAGAAAAAAAACAGCATATACACAGCCAGTTGTAAACAATAGCAACATGTGCGAGCGAGTGAAATGAAACTGACATAAAATGAGAGCAATGAAGCACGTATCAGAAATTGAAAACAGTACTAGTAAACGTAACCAAAACAGTGCAATAAACAGCTCTGCCTGACCAAAGAAAAAAAAGTCAGGACAACACAAGTATATGACTTCGAATCTATATATCAGGCAGGTGACGAAGTTTCGTCAAACCAGTGATGGTAAGTGACTGGTGTCTAAAGCATGGAGCCGCCCAGCTTAAAGAGACTCTGAAGCGAGTCTAAATCCCCTTTTTGTACTTGTATTTATGTTAAGCAGTATAATCCCTGCTAAACCGCCGCTATCCTGCGGCAAAACGAGGGGTTTATACCCCTCAAATCCCCCCTGCAAAATCCACGACTTTCTTGGTCGTGGATTTTGCTGCTCATGGAGGCAGAGCTATGCAGCTCTGCCTCCATGCGCGTCAATTGCCGCGCGGATCTCGTCTCTCCCCGCCCCTCTCTGTGAAGGAAGACTGAGAGGGGCAGGGAGAGGCGGCGATCAGCCGGGATTGACGCCCTAAGAGGCAGAGCTACAGCCATTAGCTCTGCCTCTATGAGGACGCGCTCCCCGGACACATCAGAGGGGATTTAGGGGGTATAAACCCCTCGTTTTGCTGTGGGATAGTGGCGGTTTAGCAGGATTATACTGCTTAACATAAATACAAGTTCAAAAAGGGGGTTTAGACTCTCTTCCGAGTCTCTTTTAACCCAACAGCATAATACTTCAAAATGGGTCTGCAACGTCAGTTATCTACGTACGTGGATTCCATCGGAAGAGCACTAGATGACTGCTTTCTGGACACTCAAGGTATTTTCGGGGGATGATCAGACCATTCCTTTTGTGGGACCTAGCATGTTTAAAGGACAGCTGAAGAGAGGTATATGGAGGCTGCCATGTTTATTTCTTTTTAAGCAATACCAATTGCCTGGCTGACCATCTGCCTCTAAAACTTTCAGCCATACACCCTGAACAAGTATGCAGCAGAGCAGGTGTTTCTGACATTATTCTCAGATCTGACAGATTGGCTGCAAAATTGTATAAATCACACCAGAAACAAAGATGCAGTTAAACAGACCAGCAGGGCTGCCAGGTAACTGGTATTGTTTAAAGGAAAGGTTCAGGGAGGGTGGGTAAAAAATAAAAATCAAATTCCACTTACCTGGGGCTTCCTCCAGCCCGTGGCAGGCAGGAGGTGCCCTCGCCGCCGCTCCGCAGGCTCCCGGTGGTCTCCGGTGGCCGACCCGACCTGGCCAGGCCGGCTGCCAGGTCGGGCTCTTCTGCGCTCCAAGGCCCGGAACTTCTGCGTCTCACGCCGGCGCGCTGACGTCATCGGACGTCCTCCGGGCTCTACTGCGCATGCGCAGTACTTCTGCGCAGTAGAGCCCGGAGGACGTCCGATGATGTCAGAGCGCCGGCGTGGGACGCAGAAGTTCCGGGCCTTGGAACGCAGAAGAGCCCGACCTGGCAGCCGGCCTGGCCAGGTCGGGTCGGCCACCGGAGACCACCGGGAGCCTGCGGAGCGGCGGCGAGGGCACCTCCTGCCTGCCACGGGCTGGAGGAAGCCCCAGGTAAGTGGAATTTGACTTTTATTTTTTACCCACCCTCCCTGAACCTTCCCTTTTAAAAGTAAATAAACATGGCAGCCTCGATAGTCTTCTCACTTCAGTTGCCCTTTAAGTGGCTGCTGTGGAGATAGATCCTGTAGAATATTGGACAAACCCAATTTATTCGATTCAGATATGTCCTTTGAGTGAAGTATTCCATCTCTCCGCCCCTGAAACTTGAAAGGGAAACCTCATCGATAAGGAGTGTTTTGTTTGCATAAAAGAGTGGTGATGGGTTGTAAGGAGCGATGTTTGAGGATAGTCACCATGGAAACATTGAAAATCTGAATTTGACTACTTTGATGATCGATGAATTTATGCTGCCGAGCAGCTCTTGACCGGGCTTCTTCACTTTCATAAAAATGCAACTTAGCAATGACTTCTCAAGGTCTAACTTCTGGTTCAGGTATGTGTGGGGAGGGGGGTTCAAGTGACCTATACGCTCTATCAAGCCTCCACTCAGAGACTGGGATGATGGGGGCAAGCTGTTGAAGCATAAACAGTAAAAAAAAGGCCTGATCTCTTGATCTTTGACAGTCTCAGAAATCCCTTTAAAGCGAATATTTTGGTGACGATCTCTGTTTTCTTGATCTTCCTGCTGAAGTTTTTTTAAGTGGCCATGTCTGTTTTAAGAATAGCATTTTCTTCCTCTAAAGCATTAGCATAGTCAATCATTTGATCCATTTTAGTTTCTAGATCATTAGTACGGTTACCAATCGAAGTAATCTCTGTACGAAGATCAGATGCTAATTTTAAGATCTCGGCTGAAAGTGACATGGTAAATTTCTTGATCAAGAATGACAATCTTGCAGTGCTTGGTCCCCAGAATGCTGGCTAGACTCCATTATGATATCTCTACCAGGGACTGTCCATGAAATCAAATATAAAAGCACCCCGATAATGGAGCTAGCAATTATGGAAAATAGCAGTGGCCAATATAATAATCTGAGAAGTAATAGAGAGAAAAGGACACAAGCAGGAAAAAAAGAGGCTGTCTAAAAAAATATCAGAGTGGTCCAGGGCAATGTAAAAATCTGCAAATCATACAACTTCAACAGTACCTCAATTTAGATCAAAAGGATTGTGGAGGAGTCTGCCAGTGTCCCGAGAGCCTGTAGAGGTCCACAAAAGCCACCTGGGGAGTCCTATACTGTCGGAATCACCTGCTGCAAAGTGCTGGATTGAGGCCTAGTCGCGGCTATGAAGCCGGGGCCTTGCGTAGTTCTGCTGGCCGGATATGTAGCACAGTAGTTGGCGGAGGTATGTGGGCGGGAAATCCAGTGACACTGGGAGATCGGGAGGGCACAGTGGGACATGCGGTAAAGGGTCCCTCGCAAATAAGTGGCTGCAACAGCAGAGAAAAGGGCCAGATGGGGAAGCTGGAAAGAGAGCTCTGTGGCTAAGATGCCATACTTGTCGGCACCAAGACATTCCCTCCCACGCTGTGCATTTTGTATTTTGGTGAAACGCTACCGCATTATGTGTATTTTGTTGGGCATTGCTGCAATTTATGCTTATTTTATGAGAGTGCTGACGCACTGTATTTTGAGAAACGCTGCGAAATATGCAGTTTGAGATATGCTGCCACATTATTTGTATAGAAATGCCGCATTATGTGTATTTTATGAGAAACACTGCATTATGTGTATTTTGTGGGGTAACTCTGCCACATTATGTGTTTTGTAATAGCATAGAGAGTGACAGGTTTGCACTTGCAGCTTATGTGTCAAATAAAACAGCTTTATTAAATCCGGCTGTCACAGCAAGACATACACTTTGTGCTTAAGAATAAAATCTTACCCAATCTAATAGGCTGTGGGATGAAGTAGGAGCGGTGGACAGCCTGACGATCGTTTCACTCACCTGAGACTCTGCACACGCCATCTTGGCCATTTAATTAAGGGAAGCTTCCCATACACTGTAGCGTGCGGTTCGATGTCACCCGCCCTTCTTCTTCTGGAAGCCGCGACGTCAGATGTCATGTATCTACCCGGAAGTTCGGGCGTTCCACTCTGGTTGTTACCAAACGCGTACTATATACAGTGGGATGCGAAAGTTTGGGCAGCCTTGTTAATTGTCATGATTTTCCTGTATAAATAATTGGATGTTACGATAAAAAATGTCAGTTGAATATATCCTATAGGAGACACACATAGTGATATTTGAGAAGTTAAATGAAGTTTATTGGATTTACAGAAAGTGCGCAAAAATTGTTTAAATAAAATTAGGCAGGTGCACGATTTCTGGCACTGTTCTCATTTTATTGATTCCAAAATCTTTAAAACTAACTATTGGAACTCAAATTGGCTTGGTAAGCTCAGTGACCCCCTGACCTACATACACAGGTGAATCCAGTCATGAGAGAGTATTTAAGGGGGTCAATTGTAAGTTTCCCTCCTCTTTTAATTTCCTCTAAAGAGTGGCAATATGGGGGTCTCAAAACAACTCTCAAATGACCTGAAGACAAAAATTGTTCAAAATCATGGTTTAGGTTATGGATACAGAAAGTTGTCTCAGAGATTTCAGCAGTCTGTTTCCACAGTTAGGAACATATTGAGGAAATGGAAGAACACAGGCTCAGGTCAAGTTAAGGCTCGAAGTGGCAGACCAAGAAAATCTCGGATAAAGAGAAGCGACGAATGGTGAGAACAGTCAGTCAACCCACAGACCAGCACCAAAGACCTACAACATCATCTTGCAGCAGATGGAGTCACTGCGCATCGTTCAACCATTCGGTGCACTTTACACAAGGAGATTCTGTATGCGAGAGTGATGCAGAGGAAGCCTTTTCTCCGCCCTCAGCTCAAACAGAGCCGCTTGAGGTATGCTAAAGCACATTTGGACAAGCCAGCATCATTTTGGAATAAGGTGCTGTGGACTGATGAAACTAAATTGAGTTATTTGGGCATAGCAAGGGGTGTTATGCATGGAGGAAAAAGAACACAGCATTCCAAGAAAAACACCGGCTACCTACAGTAAAATATGGTGGTTTTTCCATCATGCCGTGGGACTGTGTAGCCAGAGCAGGGACTGGGAATCTTGTCAAAGTTGAGGGATGCATGGATTCCACTCATTATAAGCAGATTCTGGAGACCAAAGTCCAGGAATCAGTGACAAAGCTGAAGCTGCGTCGGGGCTGGATCTTTCTAACAAGAAAACCGTGACATATGCACAGTCACCCACCAATTCCTGTTCCCTTTGCTGCAATTCACCATAAAGCCTCAGACCCTGAGGGATTCCTAATGCTGAATACACACGTTGAGATTTCCCGTTCGATTCCCGGGATTGAACGGATCGAATCGATTATTTCCAACATGCTCGATTTGGATTTCGATCATTTCTGCCGTCGATTTGGCATACTTAACATGCAAATCGACGGCAGAAACGATCGAAATCCGAATAGAGCATGTTGGAAATAATCGATTTGATTCGTTCGATCCCGGGAATCGAACGGGAAATCTCAACGTGTGTATTCAGCATAAGGGCAGTCAGCATTGCAGGCAAAGTAACCTTTTGAATTGGTTGGTGAGTCCACACAGTCCAATTTCGATTGTATATACAATCGATACAATCTGAGCTCTCATATAGAGGCCAGGTCGCTGCCACCAATCCCTCTTGGCAACATGGTGAGGAGTGCAGTGGTGACTACTGTAGAGCGGAGCCAAATAGAAGTATCTTGTGCCCAGGGATACCCTTCTTCTCTGACCCTCTCACTGTCTCAAGATGCCACTAGATGACATCATAGATATGAAACACAGTGAGAGCGTCAGAAAATAAGGTAATCCCTGGACACACAACACTTCTGCTTGGCTCCGCTCTACCGTAGCCACCACTGTGGAGGGGGGCTTAGGTCAGACTTCTCATTGCTGAACTCCTCATAATTTTGCTGGGGGGAGGGGGGGGGGAAGGACACACATTGAAAAGCACAGCACATGAGTGTAGGATTGCTGCACTAATCATCCACCACGTTTTCTGAGATTTTCCATAGTACAGGACATCTTGTATTTTTTTTAATGATACTTTTCACTGTAGCCACTGGAACTTGCAACCATTTAGAAATGGTCTTGTAGCCCTTTCCTGACTTGTGAGCAACCACATTAAAAAAAGGTATAGTTAAAGAGACACTGAAGCGAGACTAAATCTCGCTTCTTGTCTCATAGTTAGCAGGGGCATGTGTGCCCCTGCTAAAACGCCGCTATCCCACGGCTAAACGGGGGTCCCTGACCCCCCAACCCACCCCCTGCAAAATCTACGACCAAATTGGTCGTAGCTTTTTCTGCTGCTGGAGGCAGGGCTAACGGCTGCAGCCCTGCCTCACAGCACGTCTATCAGATGCGCATCGCCGCCTCTCCCCCGCCCCTCTCAGTGAAGGAAGACTGAGAGGGGCGGGGGAGAGGCTGACAGACGCGCGTTAGGCAGGGCTGCGGAGGTTAGCCCTGCCCCAATCCGGAAGAGGGGATGCGCTGGACGGAGGAGATTTCGGGGGGTAAGGGACCCCCGTTTAGCCGCGGGATAGCGGCGTTTTAGCAGGGGCACACATGCCCCTGCTGACTATGAGGTCTGAAGCGAGATTTATTCTCGCTTCAGACTCTCTTTAAAGCGGAATATAACCCTGCATTTCAACTTTGCTCTAAAACATTATTTACAGCATATTATATGCAAAAAGCATTTTTTTTTTTACTAGACCAGCATTGGAAGGGTTAAACACAGAGGTTTTAAGTTCCGTGGAGAGATATGCAGAAGTTCAGATTGTTACATTCTATTTATCTATTGAGAAATGTTACACACTCTTTGGCTGTCCTCCAGCTCCTGAGAGTGAGTCACATTCAACACTTAGATACATTTTGTTTACATAAATGTATCTATTTCATCTTGGGATGCGTCTGCAGAAATCTCCAGGATCTTTAAAGCTCTGTGTAACCCTTCCAATGCTGGTCTAGTAAAAAAAAAAATTGCTGGTTGCATATAATATACTGTAAATAATGTTTTAGAGCAAAGTTGAAATGCAGGGTTATATTCCGCTTTAAAGAGACACTGAAGCGAAAAAAAAAATAGGGTGCCCTCAGTAGGCAGTAGCAGTGTTAGGGAGTCTTGCCCAAGGTCTCCTACTGAATAGATGCTGGCTTACTCAACAGGAAGAGCCAAAATCTGAACCTTGTTTTACTGTGTCAGAGGCAGAGCCAAAGGCGTGGTAGGGGTTTCAATTTAACTGGGGTTAAAAAACAGTTCTTTTTTTTATTGTGACTGTCACTTAAACTTATCCACTTCGGGACCGGCCGCCTAACCCCCCTTAGGGACCAGGGCAATTTGCATGGGGGGGGGCGCGTTTGGGGGGGTCGGGCGGCCAGATCCCGTGTGTGGTGTGCTGGGCAGTGGCCCCCCCATGTTGGCAGGTGTGTCCCCTGTGTGCAGCAGCCATCACTCACCTTCCAGGCTCCAGTGATGAGCCACAGTAGCCACGTCTTCTCCGGTCTGCATCTCCGCTCCAAATGACGCTCAGGTCAGGTCGCGGCTCGATGATGTCATCAAGCCGGGAACCAGCGCTGACGTCAGAAGGAGCGGGGATGCCGGCCAGAGCAGAGGGGGGCGCCGATCGTCGCTGGAACAGCATGGAGGTGAGTGGATCCTCTTCTTTCCCCCCCTGCCGCCGCCGCTGTCACAGGGATCACTACGATCCGACGGCGATCGCAGTGATCAGCAGCCATACGCGATGGCTGCTGATCACTGAGGGGAGATGTCAGCTGTCATATGGCAGCTTAATCTCCCCCTCTCTGGTGCGCACGATCACGTCGGGGCGGTTCTTAAGCACGGACGTTGAATCAACATCGGGTCAGAACGGTAGCACCACCTTCTGGACGTTGATTCAACTTCCGTGGTCCCAAAAAGGTTAATGAATGATTGCAGCTATTTGCTATATACAGTAAGCTTCCTGTGGAAGCAGTTGTGTGATTACTGCATGCACATCCCTGCATATTTGAACACTGCATTTTCAATCTAGCTTAGATACTTAGATGCTCGCTTGCTGACGCATTGAAAACAAAAAGGACTCCCAATTATTGACTGAATTAAGCTACAGTACTATAGTATACTTTTTACTAGTATTTATGATATAATAAACTTATGATATAGTAAATAATTTTTCCTGGTCCCTTGGTGTTTACTATAAACTACTACTACTGTAATGAAATATAAGAAGTCAGTGTGGCAGAAGAACTCACAGGAAGGTCCATGTTGTTCACCTTGACACCCTTATCCTCCATGCTTGCTTGATGTGCAGTTCTTTAGAGGATTTTCCCTCACTGATGAAGTCTTGGGGTATTTATGGTAAAATTCAATGGGTGTATATTTCCGTCCAAAATAATTTTGTCCTCAGTGCCAGAAACCGTGAACAATGCAAGGTTGGTCTGTAAAAGCAACCATGCAAATGGATTATAATCACATTTACAGGATACCCGAAGTGACATGTGACAAGATGAGATAGACATGGGTATGTACAGTGGCATGGGTATGTACAGTGGCTAGCACACTAACAACTATGCTGTGTTCCTTTTTTTTCTTTCTCTGTCTGAAATTGTTAAATATCAGGTATGTAAGTGGCTGACTCAGTCCTGACTCAGACAGGAAGTGACTACAGTGTGACCCTCACTGAAAATAAATTACAACTATAAAACACTTTCCTAGCAGAAAATGGCCTCTGAGAGCAGGAAAGAGATCAAAAGGATCAATAGTTCGTAGATTTTAGCTCTGGCATACTTCAATGAATGTGTCATTGAGCAAAAACAATAAAACAGTTAAAACTTTAAAAAGTACATTTAAACATAAAATAAAACTGTGGAATAGCTTAAAAAGTCATTTTTAGGTGCAGGAAGATAGATGTAATCATTTATTTCATTCGTTTATTTTCGCTTCAGGTGTCCTTTAACCCTCCTGGCAGTAACCCCGACCTGAGCTTGGGGTAGGAAAAAGCAGCTGCTACAGGTAAGCCCGAGCTCAGGTCGGGGCAGTGAAAAAACTGCTGCGGCTGCGTGCAGGAGTCCCGCGCGCTGATCGGCACTGCTCAGCGGCAGGGCCGGTTTAAGCAACAATGGGGCCCCAGGGCAAAATAAACCTGGGGGGCCCACCCAACAGATACCCCGAAACAAAAATCGTCATTAAGGGACCTTTTTTGTAGCTGGTATAGTCAGGGTGTGAAGACCCAATCGGTCGGAGCTCCACATTCTGGCTACCCCAGCCTGCATGGGGGACAAGGGGTTAAAAAGTTTCAGGAGGGGGGACCCCACATAATTTTTAATTTTTTTTTTTAAATTCCCACACTCTAAACATAATTTTTTTTGGGGGGGGGAAATAGGAAAAAATGCCAGGGATCTTCATACAGCCATATTGCGGCTGTATAGCGATCTCTGGCCAAAGCGCTGTGGCTGCGTATGGACCCCCTGGAAACCCCATCAGGAAATGTATTGCTCTTTCTTTTGATACATGGAAAATTACACTACCGTTAGGTTTGCTACTAAAAGTGACATTTACCGCATGTATAGTATACTTTTTTCCTTCGAAACTTTAAAATCGATTTTCTCAAAAACTTTAAGGTCTTTTTGAAAAATTGTTTTTTCCTCTTATTCCCAATGATATCCTTAACATATCCTGCAAATTTGGGGTTTCTAGCATGTAAGGTGGATTTGCTATTAACCATTAAAGTCGGCAGGCTTTTAAATGTATATTTTTTTTCCTTTGAAACTTTAAAATCGATTTTCTCAAAAACTGTAAGGTCGATTTGAAAATTTTTTTTCCTCTTGTAGCCACTGGGGGCCCCTACAAGCTCTGGGGCCCTGGGGCAATTGCCCCCTTTGCCTCTATGGTGGCGCCGGCCCTGCTCAGCGGGACTCCTGCATCTGTCTCCCAAAGTGTGGCACTATTGCGTGGCCGCCGGGATCCCCATAGCCCCGGTAATCTTGCGGGGACCCGGTAGCCCATGTGATCGTAGCAAGGGCAGTGGCGGCAGCGCAAACTTACCTTTGCAGGAGTCCTTTGCGCGATCTCCGCTCTCCAGGGACTCCTGCCTCTCTCCCCCCAGCAGCAGCTGCATTTGTCCAGCCACCAGGACCCCCATATCCCCGCTATTCTCTTTGGGGCCCGGCAGCCAATCAGTTGCATTGTGCGGCGTGACGTCATGGGGCGGGGCGGGACAAAATTTTAAAGTGGACCTAAAGAGTCCTCGCCCTGTTTGTATATTTTTTATCCAAACAGCGGCACCTAGAGACCTGTCAGGAGAAAGCAGCCCACAAAACAAATACAGGACACATCAGAAAATCAGAATCAGAAAAATTTATTTCGCCAAGCATGAGGGGTCATGCCCGGAATTGTTTTTGGCACAGTACAATACAAATAGCTCAGGAAGAGTGCATAGAGAGAGACAGCAGTGAACAACAGGCAACAGGTTAACAATACATTTGTAATATACAACACATTCCCAGAGTGTCCCTGAGATGTCAATAGGTAGTCCTGTGGGTTGGTAGACTGGTCAGCCATAGTGCAGCCGGCGTCGCCGCTCCTTGGGGCTTGCTTTGGTGGTAGGATGTGGAGGGAATTAAGGAGGCTGACTGCCGAGGGGAAGAATGAGTTCTTGTGTCTCATGGTCTTAGTGGAAATGGCTCATAGCCTCCGGCCCAAGGGCATAAGGTTGAAGTAGCGGTAGCCTGGGTGTGAGGGATCACTTGCAATTCTCAGTGCCCTGAATTTAAGTCTTTTATTGTGTAGTAGGGCAAGAGAGGGGAGGGGGCACCCAATGATCCTCTCTGATGACTCTCTGTAGTTTGTCCTTGTCTTCGACAGTGGCGCCAGCATACCACACCAAGATGGAAGAGCAGAGGATCGACTCAATGGTGGCGGAGTAAAAGCTGGTTAGAATTTCTTGAGACATGCCGAACTTTCTCAGCTGGCGGAGGAATAAGAGCCTCTGCTGGGCTTTCCGTTGGGTGGCAGTGATGTTGGGCTTCCAGCTGAGGTCGCTTGAGATGGTTGTACCCAGAAGCCGGGCACAGGGTACTCTGGTTACCTCATTGCCGTCAATGTAGATTGGAGGTGGGGTGGGAGCAGACTTCCTGAAGTCAATGATTAACTCGGTCTTAGCAGTGTTTAGCACCAGCCTGTTCTCCTTGCTCCAGTTGCAAATTCTCTCCACCTGCTGACGGTACTCCTGGACATTGTCCTTGGTGACAAGGCCCACGATGGTGGTGTCATCGGCGAACTTGATGACCTTGACAGAGTCTGCCTCCGATCTGCAAGTGTTTGTGTAGAGGGAGAACAGCAGTGGTGACAGGACGCAGCCTTGGGTGGCTCCAGTGTTCGTGGTCGCTGCTTGGGAGTGGATATTGCCCAGTCTGACAAAAAATAAATAAATACATTGGAAAATATACAGTGGCTTGCAAAAGTATTCGCCCCCCTTGAAGTTTTCCACATTTTGTCACATTACTAACACAAACATGAATCAATTTTAATGGAATTCCACATGAAAGACCAATACAAAGTGGTGTACACATGAGAAGTGGAACGAAAATCATACATGATTCCAAACATTTTTTATAAATAAATAACTGCAAAGTGGGGTGTGTGTAATTATTCAGCCCCCTGAGTCAATACTTTGTAGAACCACCTTTTGCTGCAATTACAGCTGCCAGTCTTTTAGGGTATGTCTCTACCAGCTTTGCACATCTAGAGTCTGAAATCCTTGCCCATTCTTCTTTGCAAAACAGCTCCAGCTCAGTCAGATTAGATGGACAGCCTTTGTGTACAGCAGTTTTCAGATCTTGCCACTGGTTCTCGATTGGATTTAGATCTGGACTTTGACTGGGCCATTCTAACACATGGAAATGTTTTGTTTTAAACCATTTTGCCCTGGCTCTATGTTTAGGGTCGTTGTCCTGCTGGAAGGTGAACCTCCACCCCAGTCTCAAGTCTTTTGGAAGAAAACCTCTTGGAGTCTGCTAGATTGCCCTGTATTTGACTCCATCCATCTTCCCATCAACTCTGACCAGCTTCCCTGTCCCTGCTGAAGAGAAGCACCCCCAGATCATGATGCTGCCACCACCATATTTGACAGTGGGGATGGTGTGTTCAGAGTGATGTGCAGTGTTAGTTTTCCACCACACATAGCGTTTTGCATTTTGGCCAAAAAGTTCCATTTTGGTCTCATCTGAACAGAGCACCTTCTTCCACAAGTGTGCTGTGTCCCCCACATGGCTTGTGGCAAACTGCAAACTGGACTTTTAATGCTTTTCTGTAAACAATGGCTTTCTTCTTGCCACTCTTCCATAAAGGTCAACTTTGTGCAGTGCATGACTAATAGTTGTCCTATGGACAGATTCCCCCACCTGAGCTGTAGATCTCTGCAGCTCGTCCAGAGTCACCACGGGCCTCTTGACTGCATTTCTGATCAGTGCTCTCCTTGTTCGGCCTGTGAGTTTAGGTGAACGGCCTTGTCTTGGTAGGTTTACAGTTGTGCCATACTCCTTCCATTTTTGAATGATCGCTTGAACAGTTCTCCATGGGATGTTCAAGGCTTTGGAAATCTTTTTGTAGCCTAAGCCTGCTTTAAATTTCTCAATAACTTTATCCCTGACCGGTCTGGTGTTTTCTTTGGACTTCATGGTGTTGTTCCTCCCAATATTCTCTTAGACAACCTCTGAGGCCCTCACAGAGCAGCTGTATTTGTACTGACATTAGATTACACACAGGAGCACTCTATTTAGTCATTAGCACTCATCAGGCAATGTCTATGTGCAACTGACTGCACTTAGACCAAAGGGGGCTGAATAATTATGCACACCCCACTTTGCAGTTTTTGTTTTTTTTAAATTGGAATCCTGTATGATTTTCGTTCCACTTCTCACGTATACACCACTTTGTATTGGTCTTTTACGTGGAATTCCAATAAAATTGATTCATATTTGTGGCAGTAATTGTGAGAAAACGCAGAAAAGCCGCCGCGAGTACTCAGAGTAAGGCGGCTGATTCCGCGTCCAGCATGGCAGCTGGCACGCATGGGCCTGCATCCACTAGGCTGACGGAGCGCGGAGAAACCGCCGCATGCCCTGTGAATAAGGCGGCGGATTCCGCGTGCGACGCGGCGGTTTGCACGCAGGGGCCCACTACCAGCAGTATGGCTGAACGCGGGGAAACCGCCGCATGCTCTAATAGCGGTGCTGCTGGCCCCCGCGTTCAAAACAGCAGGAGCATTACAACACATGTCTGGTGTGGCTGAGACTGATAGTCCACATAGTTTCAGAAGGACGCGCGCGCGTGCGCTGAGAGGCAGAGCCTTTATGATAGTCAGAAGGGTGTCAGCTGACCAGGCCGATCAGCTGACAATTTCATCAGGTTTCATTGGTCCAGCACTTAGGGGAGGCGCTGGAGAGCGCTTGGGTATATATACTGGGTGCTGGTCATTTCTCTGGTGTCTGGCGTTGCGATCACTACGTGGTAGCACTCAGACCTTGTCAGTATCTGTGTTATTATCTAGACCAGTTCCTGGGTGTTGATGATCAAGGACCTCACACCTCAGATTAGGGTAACTGTTTATTATCTGTGTTATTATCTAGACCAGTTCCTGGGTGTTGATGATCAAGGACCTCACACCTCAGACTAGGAAATAGCTTTACCATCCAGTTATTATTCAGACTAGTTCCAGGGTGTTGATGATCAAGGAGCTCACACCCAAGACTAGGCATTGTTGATTATTTGTTATGACCTTCTGCTTTCCTGACTACTCTTCTGATCTCTGATTTGATACTTCGCTATATCTGATTCTCTGTTGCCAAACTCTGCTTGTCTTAGGATTCCGTATCTGTCTCCTGTCTCTGTACCTGATCTGTCTGTCTGTTACCGACCTGGCTTGTCCGACCCCGAGAGCTATCTCCCCACTTAGAGATAGTTCACAGATCTGTTGGTGACATCCATCATTGGTGTCACTCACACTCTGTCCTTCCCACTCCCAGCCTGACTCCTCCCTCGGGAGAGTCTCAGGCTAGCGGAAGGAACTTGTCATTTGTGCATTACTTGTTACTGCCTTGCACCTGCCCCTCAGGTGCAATCCTCAAAGTATTACTGTTGCACCAAAACACTCTTATTACTCAGGTGTCCAGAGGTTAGAGATATATCTGATTATCGGTGATACTGCAGATCATCAATAATCGGGTATATATCTGCATTCTCGGTGATACTGCAGATCACCGGTAATCAGACCCTCTCTGTGTTACACCGATCGTTACAGTAATGCAAAACTTCAAGGGGGCCGAATACTATTGCAAGCCACTGTGTGTATGTGTATATATATATAATAGTTATGAATAGAAACAAAGAAGTAGGCACAGTGGATATCTGCCTTAGGGAGGGTTCCACTTACTGGTATTGGAGTAAAGGGTATTACCTCTTGCGTGCTCAGATTAGTGAGATAGATGCAATATATTTCATTTCAAAGAGCAAAAGAAATCTAGCACCGCTCCAAGGTTTCTTGTTCTGTCAGTTTAATTTTCATATGCATACATACAGGTCCATTCCATAATGCCAACAATAACTGTAACATCGACTGACAGAGTCCTGGCTGTGGGGCAATGCGGGGGCGGCAGCGGCCTGCCTGACAACCGTTTCGCTCAACGAGCTTCCTCTGAGGCTCCGTGCGCGGTGTTCTTCCCATCACGGGAAACTTTATACTCACGGGCAGTAGCTCCGTGTTCCGGGCACGTGACGCAGCTACGCATCACTTCCTGGAAGCAGTTAGGTTCTTCCTCCTACAAGCGAATAAAGACGAAAACTATACAGAATTCCTTTGTGAATGTTTAATGTATGTATTGACCCACAATGCTTTTACTTTCGATGGAAGGTGGTACTGGCAGCAGTCGGGCACAGCCATGGGGACGTCGGTGTCATGCACGTATGCCAGTTTATTTTTGGCATGGTGGGAGGAGAAATACGTGTATGCCGCTGGTGTCCCACATGGGAATTGTCTCAGGAGATGGTCTAGATTTGTAGATGACGTCCTGGTGTACTGGTCCGGGACCCGTTCTGCATGGGAAGAGTTCTACCAATATTTGAATGATGGAAAAGAAAATATGCAGTTCACGTATGAGTACAGTATGGAAAAAGTGATTTATCTGGATTTAGAACTAATTATAAAAGATGGTAAGGTCATATCGAAGTTTTACAAGAAACCGATTAGTGGCAATCTTTTACTACATAAAGGGAGTTATCATCCGGAACATACCTTCAGATCCCTCCCGTATGGACAATTCTTAAGACTGAAGCGAAACAATGCACAGGAGGAGGATTTCATAGAACAAGCAATGAACTTGAAATCAGACCTTGAGAAAAGAGGCTATGAACCAGAGATGCTGGAAGAAGCCTTAGGAAAAACAAAAAGGAGGGATAGAAAAGACCTCATAAAAAATAATAGAGAGGTAGGAAAACACAAGAAGGTAGATAAGGAAAACCGACTGACACTCTCTTTTGATTACACCCCCATGCACAAGGAAGTGAGACAAAGTGTCTTAAAAAATTGGAAAGTAGTCCAGAGGGATCCTATTCTAAGAGAAATATACAAACAACCACCGCTAGTTACTTTTAAGAGAGCACCTACATTAGGCAGTAGATTAACATCAACAAAATTTAAAACACCTAAGGAACCAATGTGGTTGGAGAAATTGCAACAAAAGGGGAACTATCGGTGAGGCTGGTGTTCCCTATGCCCGCAAATGCAGCCAGGAAAATATTTGAAAGCGGGACGTATAGAAAATAGAACTAAAGATTTTATAACATGTCGAACAAAGTATGTAGTATACATCGTTTGGTGTCCCTGCCATCGATTCTACATTGGCATGACAACAAGAGAAATGAGAGAACGCATTCATGAACATGTAAAATCAATAAGAGGTTGTAGCAGATTGATTGAACACTGTAGGAGTGAACATAATTGGGATCCAACATGCCTTTCCTTTGCAGGTTTAGAACAAGTACCTATCCCAAATAGAGGAGGTAATAGAGAACAGTTGTTGTTGAGGAAGGAGAGTAGGTGGATAGTAAATAGTGATGCCATGGGAGCTTTAGGTTTAAATGACCACCTAGATATACAATGCTTCCTAGATCCATAAAAAAGTAAAAATAGTTATTTCTTATTTTTTGTTGAGCGAGATCCGTCCAATACAACTTGATTGTATGTTTTTAGAAAGAAAAAAATGCATGATCAGATGGGGTAATGTGGGAAATTTACATAATATGGTGCTTAAACATCCAGAGAAGGATAATAAAATAGGAATAGTGTGTTTTGAAAAAACAGATAGCACCCTTTATGTCCCACTAATTTAACCTCTGTTCGAAGAGAATATGGGAATCATGGTAAAGTGGTTTATCTATGACGTGCATTAGTATCTAGACAACTTTTAGTATACATTTTATCATAGAATTTTAAAGAGAGTTTGAATTAAAGACATATTTTTATTGTAAATGTGTTACTGTTGAGAAGATGTGTATATATACAGGGCCTTTCTGCATGTTTCTAGCACCATTTAGTGGAAGATACTGGGATTCAGAGTGTTGTGAAGCCCAGTTATCCAGCGTGGAACGCATATGCTTCCTGTTTGGGAGTACGCGTGACATGCGTCAAGTAGTACGCATGCGCGCGGCAGACGCGGACAGGAAGTGATGCGTAGCGGCGTCACGTGCCCGGAACACGGAGCTTCTGCCCGTGAGTATAAAGTTTCCCGTGATGGGACGAACACCGCGCACGGAGTCTCAGAGGGAGCTTGTTGAGCGAAACAGTCGTCAGGCAGGCCGCTGCCGCCCCCACATTGCCCCACAGCCAGGACTCTGGTAGGGTATGTCAGTCGATGTTACAGTTATTGTTGGCATTATGGAATGGACCTGTATGTATGCATATGAAAATTAAACTGACAGAACAAGAAACCTTGGAGCGGTGCTAAATTTCTTTTGCTCTTTGAAATGAAATATATATATATATATATTAGCTTTTCTTATTTCTCCTCATTTGTCTCTAATCACAAGTTATAATTCGATCTCCCCCCCTTTGTCACCTGACTGCCATGGCAGATAAGCTCATTTGAAAGCACAGGATGAGAATATAGCCAATTACTGTTACCAACCTCTGCCTGCCTTGTTTGTATGGTTTCACAATTGTTTACTTATAAATCAACAAATTTGTGTTCCAGACTTTTATTTATATGTAGAATGTCTACCAGGCCTTTATTCTGACATATTTTGGTGAGTTATGACTTAAGAATTGGTGGCCTAAAATTCTTGGAAAAAATGTACCGCTTTTGACAGAAATGCACAGCCAGGGAGGTTAATCAAGAACAGGGCACTAAACACAAACAAGGAAGCTGGCACAAAATAAATATTTGGTTGTTGAAAGTGCAATATCATCAAGATCACTAAGTAAAACAGATTGTGACACACGTATAGCAGCAATAAAGTCCAAGCAAGGTTTGTACCGAAAGGATATATACTTGGCTCTATGCATATTGGATTCATGTGGTTCTGTAAACTCTATAAGCTATAGGCTACTGTACATCAAATATGGACACTGGTACAAAATGCAGAACTGGTGATTACAATAACAGATGTAACATGATAAATAAAATGTATAACAGAGAGCAAGCTATTAAATAAATAAAATTCCAAGACACAAAAGGGTAAAGAGAACCTGTAACAAAACAAAGTTCCCCTGGGGGGTACTCACCTCGGTAGGGGGAAGCCTCAGGGTTCCAATAAGGCTTCCCCCTCCGCTGTAGCTGCAGGCAATCCAGCGCTGGCTCCCCCGAAGTCTCCGGTGATCCAGGCTCAACAAACCTGACGAGCTGAATTTATTTACCTTCCCTGGCTCCAGCAGGGGCGCTGTTCCGGCTCTCCGCACAGAGACAGGAGAAAATAGCCAAACTCCGTCGGGTTCCGCACTACTACGCATGCGCAGGAGACTTGCGTCTGCGCAGTAGAGCTGCCCAACAGCGAACGGCTATTTCCGCCTATCTCCGAGCGGAGAGCCGATACTGCGTCTGCGATGGAGCTGGGAAGGTAAATACTTACATTCCCGCCGTTTGGAGGGCCAGAGCGAGACCATCATGGGACACAGGAGGACGGGGGAAGCCTCATTAGGATCCGGAGCTTCCCCCTACCGAGGTGAGTACGCCCCAGGGGAACTTTTTTCGTTACAGGTTTTCTTAAGAGAGCCCTGCCATTGCGAGCTTATAATCCTAAGGAGAATCTCTGTAATAACTATTATGAGATTGACTAGAGCAGGGCTGCCCAATAGGTCGATCGCGATCTACCGGTAGATCGCGACCACCTTCGCGGTACTGGTTAAATGTTGCGGCCGGCAGCTCATCATGTTTAGCTGCCGGCCAATAAGGATGCAGGAGAGGAGAGGCGGCGCGGCCGCTACGTCATGGCTGGGGGCGGCGGCAGGCCGCATGCGACGTGCGTGCTTGTAATGTGCCCGGCGCTGCCCCCAGCCATGACGTAGCGGCCGCGCCGCCTCTCTCCTCGCCGCCTCTTCTCCCCTGCATCCTTATTGGCCACCGGCCTGCCTGCCAGAGGTTCCAGGAGTCCAGAGGACCTGGCTAACCTACGCTGCAGGTACATATACCTGGCTAACCTACACTGAGGGCCCATATACCTGGCTAACCTATACTGAGGGCCCACATACCTGGCTAACCTACCCTGAGGGCCCACATACCTGGCTAACCTACACTGCAGGTACATATACCTGGCTAACCTACACTGAGGTCCCATATACCTGGCTAACCTATACTGAGGGCCCACATACCTGGCTAACCTACACTGAGGGCCCACATACCTGGCTAACCTACACTGAGGGCCCACATACCTGGCTAACCTACACTGAGGGCCCACATACCTGGCTAACCTACACTGAGGGCCCACATACCTGGCTAACCTACACTGAGGGCCCACATACCTGGCTAACCTACACTGAGGGCCCACATACCTGGCTAACCTACACTAAGGGCCCACATACCTGGCTAACCTACACTGAGGGCCCATATACCTGGCTAACCTACACTGAGGGCCCACATACCTGGCTAACCTACACTGAGGGCCCACATACCTGGCTAACCTACACTGAGGGCCCACATACCTGGCTAACCTACACTGAGGGCCCACATACCTGGCTAACCTACACTGAGGGCCCACATACCTGGCTAACCTACACTGAGGGCCCACATACCTGGCTAACCTACACTAAGGGCCCACATACCTGGCTAACCTACACTGAGGGCCCATATACCTGGCTAACCAATACTGAGGGCCCATATACTTGGCTAACCTGTACTGAGGGCCTATATACCTGGCTAACCTATACTGAGGGCCCATATACCTGGCTAACCTATACTGAGGGCCCATATACCTGGCTAACCTATACTGAGGGCACATAACTTACGCTGCAGGCACATATACCTGGCTAACCTATGCTGCAGGCACATATACCTGGCTAACCTATACTGAGGGCCCATATACCTGGCTAACCTATACTGAGGGCACATAACCTACGCTGCAGGCACATCTACCTGGCTAACCTATGCTGCAGGCACATCTACCTGGCTAACCTATGCTGCAGGCACATATACCTGGCTAACCTATGCTGCAGGCACATATACCTGGCTAACCTATGCTGCAGGCACATATACCTGGCTAACCTATGCTGCAGGCACATATACCTGGCTAACCTACGCAGATTGTGAAATACTCAGACCGGCCCATCTGGCACCAACTACCATGCCACGCTCAAAATTGCTTAAATCACCTTTCTTTCCCATTATGACAATCAGTTTGGAGTTCAGGAGATTGTCTTGACCAGGACGACACCCCTAAATGCATTGAAGCAACTGCCATGTGATTAGTTGATTAGATAATTGCATTAATGAGAAATTGAACAGATGTTCCTAATAATCCTTTAGGTGAGTGTATATCATTGTCTGTATCATTATGTACCTTTTGTTTGTTTTCCTCTTTTGTACAGCGCCACAGCATATTTTAGCGCTTTATAAATAAATAATAATAATATGCAGATATCTTGATTATTTATAACATTTCCGGGAAAGGATACCCTACAACAATATGAATATAATGATCAATTTAATTTATCTAGGAACCAAAATGTTTAACCAAACAGTGTGTGTTGATGAGTGGTATTAAAGGCTTCCAATCCTCTGCATGGATCCAGTATGCTCCAGTCTGACATGAATCGCCTCCTTCACCCCGGTGCAAGTCACTAAAATGTAAACCTCGATTTCCTCAGATGTGCCTCGCTGGATGTCAGTTTTTAAAGGGAACTCGAGGTGAGCGAGATATGGAGGCTTTACAAACTCGACAACTGGGGCTTTAAATGAACCAATATTCATCTTTTAATTCTTCATATCACAAAAGTCTTCTCAGTAGTGGATACACAGGTAGACACAATTTCCAGAACTCTCAATGACAACCACAACGACTGCCTGACACGTGTTTCACGATCAAAGATCGCTTCCTCAGAGGCATACAGTGTACATATGTATCTGTCAAAAAACATATACAATAAAGAAATTTTTTTGTATTACATACCATTCTAGGCGTATGTGCACCGCGGGATATAGGTAGAGAAACATTAATACAATCTTACCACTAGAGTCCAAAAGAAGAAACCAGACTTCAATCTGCAAAAATCATTATGATTCTCATCAATGCTCGTGTGGAGGAGAACGCCAAAAATTATATAAACATATATGTATATTCCTAGAATGAACACCAAGTGTGCACCTACCAGTAGACATCATACAGAGTGACCTCAAGTATCTATCCAGCACCTCATATCTAAACAGTGACATATACACATTAGAGTATATATATATAGAGAACTCATGTATATCAACACAGCTCCTCAGTGCTGCAATACACATACACCATCCTGAGGCATACTCAGGAATGGGTGTGTAATATCTCATTTATACATGAGTTATTAGAGAAGTGTATAAGGCACCTCAAGTGAAAAAAATGAGGAAACAGGTACAGATGTTCCCATGTGTTGGGTACATGCAAAGGTATATAAAATATATATACCCGGACCTGCAGGACCGACCACATACATGAGAAACAGGACGACTGCAATGTATGTGCAAAAGTGATGATAGATAAAAATGTCCATAATACCAGATAAAGCCCCAAAGTAAAGCACCCAACATTCACCCAAGCATAGGTAAATACCTGTAAGGATATGAAGATAACGCCAACTGGACCGAGGTCCAGAGATATCCACCGTCCGATACAGTGCGGAAGTGTGGTATTGACAACCATACAAGGTTAGATAAATCATCCCTCAACCAATAGGAAAGCCCAAACTGTGACACGTGAAGGGGGAGAGGTGGAGACCTGTGTGCCAGCACGCCAGAGTGGAACGCACGCTATAAGGATCAATGGAGTGCACGGAAATGTAAAGTCTCCGCGCTCTCCAGGCAGCAACTTCCGGATAAGAAGGGATGCAGCGTGATGACGCAAGACGCAAAGGATGCCGGTAATATACAGGCATCTCCGCGCACGCGTATGGAGGACAGTACGGCCGCACATGCAAAGGTAAAGAAACAATGGGTGAACATATACATCCGCCCCCTGCTGGAAAATAAAAAAATAAAATAAAATAAAAATAAAAAAATAGCCAAAGTGCGGACAATGGTACATAATGAATCCCCTAGTAAAGACTGAATAGAGGAGTGCTGTCACAGAGCATATAGCGCCGTCTGCTGACCAGATATAAAAAGACAGTGAGTGAAACAGTAGAAAAAGAACACATACTCTCCCAGTGATTACCAGATACGTGCTCATAAGGCTAGAAGAAACATTTACCCAGATCTTCCTCCAGACCAGAACCACGAGAATCAGACAAAGAAATATACTAAAAGGGCCAAACTTAGTGGCCAAAATTGGAGCCCAAATCCCCTAAGACTACTAGTATTATAGTGCATAAATACATCCTCCCCCAAACCTAAAATAGTTAAAAGAATACCCCTGTCCCACGAAATACATATCCTGTACATTCCATATATACATAACCCTATAAAAACATCTTATAACTAATATGATCATTGAGCCCTGGTTTTTCTTCAGCTTTTAGTTCCCAAATCCATCTTGCCTCCATCTGATATAATTTCCTATCTATATCCCCCCCTCTAAGATTAGGATGGATCCTATCTAGTACTGCAAATTTTATATACTTTCTGTTGCCCCCATGAACTTCAATGAGGTGTTTAGCTATAGCAGATTTTTCACCCTTTTTGCCTGTATCATACATATGTTCATATATTCTATCCTTTAATTCTCTTTTAGTTTTTCCAACATAAAAGGCGTTACATCTGCATACCGCTATATAAATTACAGCTGGAGTGCTACAGTTAGCATAGTGTCTAAGTTTAATGGTTCTATCCCTAGCTTTTACTTCCAAATTTTGTCCTCTATGTACGTATTGGCAGTACGGGCAGCCCCCGCAGCCATACGTCCCCCTCGTTTTACATGGTTCCCCACGTAGTTTACCTGTATAGTGACTATTCATGATCTGAGCCCCTATTGTGCGAGATCTTTTAAATACTATACGTGGATATTTAGGCACTGCCTTCCCCAATAGTTTATCTTGCTTTAACACTGGCCAGTATTTATTAAGTGTTTGTTTAATAATCTGATGTTCTCCACAGTATGTTGTAATCATTGATAGGGCATACTCATTACTATTTTGTATATTTTTTCTATTTGTTCTTTTCCCATACAGTAGTTTTTTTCTCTCTTGGCCCAGAGCTCTATTATAGGCACGTTTTAGGCATTTTTTTGAGTACCCTCTCTGCAGAAGTCTCTTTTGTAATTGTTTAGCCTCATTATAGAAATGATTAATGTCTGTACAGTTCCTTCTTATTCTGAGGTATTGTGAATATGGAATGCTGTTAATAGTGTTCTCAGGGTGTGCACTATCGGCTCTGAGAATAGAATTCGTGGCCGTAGGTTTACAAGAACTTAACAAGAACTTCAGGAATTTGTTGCATGGCTTAATATCAATGAATGGAATTTAAAATTTACTTACTTATGCAGCTATTCAGAACTAGAATTCCTGGATTTAAAAATTATGAATGATAAAAAAGGTACCTTATCCACCACGTTACATCGTAAACCTACGGCCACGAATTCTATTCTCAGAGCCGATAGTGCACACCCTGAGAACACTATTAACAGCATTCCATATTCACAATACCTCAGAATAAGAAGGAACTGTACAGACATTAATCATTTCTATAATGAGGCTAAACAATTACAAAAGAGACTTCTGCAGAGAGGGTACTCAAAAAAATGCCTAAAACGTGCCTATAATAGAGCTCTGGGCCAAGAGAGAAAAAAACTACTGTATGGGAAAAGAACAAATAGAAAAAATATACAAAATAGTAATGAGTATGCCCTATCAATGATTACAACATACTGTGGAGAACATCAGATTATTAAACAAACACTTAATAAATACTGGCCAGTGTTAAAGCAAGATAAACTATTGGGGAAGGCAGTGCCTAAATATCCACGTATAGTATTTAAAAGATCTCGCACAATAGGGGCTCAGATCATGAATAGTCACTATACAGGTAAACTACGTGGGGAACCATGTAAAACGAGGGGGACGTATGGCTGCGGGGGCTGCCCGTACTGCCAATACGTACATAGAGGACAAAATTTGGAAGTAAAAGCTAGGGATAGAACCATTAAACTTAGACACTATGCTAACTGTAGCACTCCAGCTGTAATTTATATAGCGGTATGCAGATGTAACGCCTTTTATGTTGGAAAAACTAAAAGAGAATTAAAGGATAGAATATATGAACATATGTATGATACAGGCAAAAAGGGTGAAAAATCTGCTATAGCTAAACACCTCATTGAAGTTCATGGGGGCAACAGAAAGTATATAAAATTTGCAGTACTAGATAGGATCCATCCTAATCTTAGAGGGGGGGATATAGATAGGAAATTATATCAGATGGAGGCAAGATGGATTTGGGAACTAAAAGCTGAAGAAAAACCAGGGCTCAATGATCATATTAGTTATAAGATGTTTTTATAGGGTTATGTATATATGGAATGTACAGGATATGTATTTCGTGGGACAGGGGTATTCTTTTAACTATTTTAGGTTTGGGGGAGGATGTATTTATGCACTATAATACTAGTAGTCTTAGGGGATTTGGGCTCCAATTTTGGCCACTAAGTTTGGCCCTTTTAGTATATTTCTTTGTCTGATTCTCGTGGTTCTGGTCTGGAGGAAGATCTGGGTAAATGTTTCTTCTAGCCTTATGAGCACGTATCTGGTAATCACTGGGAGAGTATGTGTTCTTTTTCTACTGTTTCACTCACTGTCTTTTTATATCTGGTCAGCAGACGGCGCTATATGCTCTGTGACAGCACTCCTCTATTCAGTCTTTACTAGGGGATTCATTATGTACCATTGTCCGCACTTTGGCTATTTTTTTATTTTTATTTTATTTTATTTTTTTATTTTCCAGCAGGGGGCGGATGTATATGTTCACCCATTGTTTCTTTACCTTTGCATGTGCGGCCGTACTGTCCTCCATACGCGTGCGCGGAGATGCCTGTATATTACCGGCATCCTTTGCGTCTTGCGTCATCACGCTGCATCCCTTCTTATCCGGAAGTTGCTGCCTGGAGAGCGCGGAGACTTTACATTTCCGTGCACTCCATTGATCCTTATAGCGTGCGTTCCACTCTGGCGTGCTGGCACACAGGTCTCCACCTCTCCCCCTTCACGTGTCACAGTTTGGGCTTTCCTATTGGTTGAGGGATGATTTATCTAACCTTGTATGGTTGTCAATACCACACTTCCGCACTGTATCGGACGGTGGATATCTCTGGACCTCGGTCCAGTTGGCGTTATCTTCATATCCTTACAGGTATTTACCTATGCTTGGGTGAATGTTGGGTGCTTTACTTTGGGGCTTTATCTGGTATTATGGACATTTTTATCTATCATCACTTTTGCACATACATTGCAGTCGTCCTGTTTCTCATGTATGTGGTCGGTCCTGCAGTCCTGCAGGTCCGGGTATATATATTTTATATACCTTTGCATGTACCCAACACATGGGGACATCTGTACCTGTTTCCTCATTTTTTTCACTTGAGGTGCCTTATACACTTCTCTAATAACTCATGTATAAATGAGATATTACACACCCATTCCTGAGTATGCCTCAGGATGGTGTATGTGTATTGCAGCACTGAGGAGCTGTGTTGATATACATGAGTTCTCTATATATATATACTCTAATGTGTATATGTCACTGTTTAGATATGAGGTGCTGGATAGATACTTGAGGTCACTCTGTATGATGTCTACTGGTAGGTGCACACTTGGTGTTCATTCTAGGAATATACATATATGTTTATATAATTTTTGGCGTTCTCCTCCACACGAGCATTGATGAGAATCATAATGATTTTTGCAGATTGAAGTCTGGTTTCTTCTTTTGGACTCTAGTGGTAAGATTGTATTAATGTTTCTCTACCTATATCCCGCGGTGCACATACGCCTAGAATGGTATGTAATACAAAAAAATTTCTTTATTGTATATGTTTTTTGACAGATACATATGTACACTGTATGCCTCTGAGGAAGCGATCTTTGATCGTGAAACACGTGTCAGGCAGTCGTTGTGGTTGTCATTGAGAGTTCTGGAAATTGTGTCTACCTGTGTATCCACTACTGAGAAGACTTTTGTGATATGAAGAATTAAAAGATGAATATTGGTTCATTTAAAGCCCCAGTTGTCGAGTTTGTAAAGTGCATGTGTAATTAGGGGTGGAACTACACTGTTTGAATTTTATCTGTAACGTTTATATTGAGATATGGAGGCTTCCGTATTTATTTCCTTGTAAACAATGCCAGTTCCCTGGCAGCCCTGTTGATATTGTGGCATAAGTAGTGTCTGAGTCAAAACCCTGGAACAAGCATATGGTTAATCCAGAAAAACCTGAGTCAGATGACCTGATCTGCTGCATGCTTGTTCAGGAATAGGCTAAAAGTATTAGAGACAGGATCAGGAGAACTACCAGGAAACTGGTATTGTTTAAAAGGAAATAAATATGGCAGCCTCCATATCCCGGCCTCTGACTTTGGGTTCTCTTTAAATAAAAGGCATTTATGTGTTCTCCTCTAAAGCATGCTATGTTACTTACATACTATCTCTACAAGCATTTACTTTGCCTCTGTGAAGTCCTTTCCTCAGATATTCCTTCATCCAACCTATAGACTGAAAGGACAGAAGTCTACAAGCAGAAAATTGCAATATCTGAGGAATGGGACTTCACAGAAAGAAAGAAAAGGTCTATAGCTTATCATACCTCAGAGTAGAATACACCAATACCTTTACTTTGTCTTTTACTCGGATACCTTCACTTCCTGTTCTTTAGAAAGTCTACAGGCAGAAAGTGGTTGGAGTTAAAATTTCACAGGTTACGAAGTTTTTACTGACATTGACAATAAATTGTATTCCCCACTGTAACTCAGTAGGTTTAGCTAAGAAATATACCCCATCTCTCAGAAAGAAAGAAAGACCGATGTTACTTTACATTACATGATGTTTTAATAATTGTATAATTTTTCCATCAGCCTTACACAGTCTTCCAGGATGCCAAACCAGAGAAGTCCAGAAAGATCTGGATTGTGGGAGGTCTTATTGCGGTTCTTCTGACCATCATCCTTGTGGCAACTTTAGTGTGTTTCTGTGTCATATAAACACCAAATAAACAGGTATAAAAAAGGCGACTCAATCTTTTCTGTCCACATCTGTTTGTATTTCATTTCCTGTGAGAATGTAACTGTGACTACTTTTATCCACAGATGGTGACAATGTCGCTGACATCTGTGAATGGGCAGAATGTCCATCAGACCCACTCAGTGCATGATCGGGAAGATGTTGCACTCTTTTTTTGTTGTCACGGATACTTCCTCAGTTACCACCCTCGTAAGCTCATAAGTTGTAATTTAAAGGGAGTCTGAAGTCCTGAGGTTTAAAATAAAAACAGATACTCACCTAAGGAAAGGGAAGGCTCTGGGTCCTATAGAGCCTTTCTGGTCTCATTGTTTCCCCGCAGGCTGCTCCGTTCGAAGCTTCCGCAACGGGAGACTTCTGCAATCTTCGTAAGCACTCGGGCTCCTGAAGACCGGCAGCTCTGTACTGTGCACACGCGAGTTCCCTAGAGAGGGCGCTCACACGTGTGCAGTACTAACCGGGCTGTCTTCGGAAGCCCGAGTGCTTCCAAAGACTGACAAAGTCTCCCCAACCCGGAAGACAACAGTCCATGACCATTCTAGCCGGGGAACTCTGAGACCAGCGGGAGAACAGGAGGCTCTATAGGACCCAAAGCCTTCCCTGTCCTTAGGTGAGTATCTGTTTTTTATTTTAAAATTTGCTTCAGTGTAAACAGTAAGAGGAGTAAGGGCTGGTTCACTGTACCAGCGATTCTCTAAACACCAGTCATTTGAAAAGCTCTTGCTATCACAAGCGTGAACACACATATAGCATTACATTAGCAATCGTTTTTCAAATAGCCGGCGCTTAGAAAACTGCTCATAGTGTGAACCACCCTTATATGCACATATACTGTAAATCAACTTACTCAATCCCATATTACATATACAGTATGTTACTTATTTTGCTTGGTTGAGATTGAGAACCCTTCAGCTACTTAGTCTTTACAAGCTTTTTGATTGTTGTAGGCTCTTAATGCCTACAAATGAAAAACTTTACAACAGCTTTCAAATTTTGTGCAAACCCAAGGTGCCCAACCCCCTTCTCCCCCTCAAAAAAAAAAAGTTAGATACTTACCTGAAAACTTCTCTACAGGCTTCTCACATATTCCCTGAGCCCTCCACCACTGGCCATGACTCTCTTTTTTTTAGTTTGCGGCTGTGCTCACTAGGCCTGCACGATTTTGGGACAAAAATTAATTGCAATTTATTTTCTGTCAAAAATTTCGATTTTCTTCAAATCAAGCTTTACTATTGCTGAATTTTTCGGAAATTAAATTGAACTTTTGTTCTGCTGAAGCCATTTTACAACAAAAAGCACGCGGAGCAGGAGCAGCTAATTGGAGTGAGAGAGAATACCACAACTGATCCTGGGCAGTGAGTGGGCACTGGTGGTGATCCGAGTTGCTAAGAGTTTGCTCGACAGTCTCAGCCTATATAGCTAAACTTGTAAACTCAGAATTTACGATTCCTCTGTGTCAGTCCAACACCCAGGTCTGTGAGCATGGTGTAAACAAGGATTTTTATCTCAGCTAACAACCTCCCACTCCATTTAGACGTTCTGTTTCACGTAAGGCATCTTAATGACATGTATTTATGCTTGAAAGAAATCTATGTTTTCCCTTTTGAATCAGGATGTGAGTAAAAGCAAGGAGTTTCGAATCAGGATGTGAGTAAAAGCAAGGAGTTTTGAATGTTGCATGTATAAAGCTGTCTGTACCATCAGCCTGCAAGCAAACAGGATTTAAGCCCGACGAAGGCTGCAAGGCCAAAAGCTTGCTTATTTTTATTCTTTCTAGTTAGCCAATAAATGGTATCATCCTGATTTGAAACTTCTTGCTCGACAGGATAGTGGAGAGATTTCAGATCCTGGGTGGGCAGTGGGAAAATGTACAGCTGCAGCACAGTGTGACCACGGCAGACAAGGTTTAAGTGCAGAACAGGAGTGCCTGTGTGCAGAACCTTCTCCTCCACATGCTGGCCACGTTACACTACTCAGTCCCGCTCTGCCTCCTTCTGGCCGGAAGGAGGAGGTGTGCCGCGCGGCCAACACAAATAATTGGATGCATAAATTAATGCACGTAAAAAGCAAGCAGTGAGGTGCAACACGTAAAATTGTACGCATGAAAAAAATCACCGCTATGATGATTAGGAAATCGTCTTGCCGCAAATCGCGATAACTTTTTTTAAAACAATTGTGCAGCCCTAGTACTCACCTTTGTACAAGAGCTCACTGGTACTGCAGCTGCATGAGTGAGGCTGTGCCTGCCTGCACACAAAAACATAGCTGGTCACCCAGAATTTTTTGGGGTGAGGCGGGAGAATTCTGCATAATAAACAGCCTAGGAAAAGCCTCAGTGTGAGGGCAGGGCTACATACCAATGTACAGCAGTATATAGCTATAGGAAGTGTTTAGGATGCTGAAACCAGGATATTTCACCCAAAAGTGGGTATTGCGATATGAGGAGGTCCCGGCCAGTAGTGGTGGGCTTGAGAATCTTCCCACTAATTAGGTAAGTACCTAACTGAAGAAAAATTCTCATATTTTTGCTTTAAATCAGCAATATGGATATCTTGACAGTATCATTACCAGCTGCCTTTATGTATGCACATTAGTACTCCCATAAGTCTTCTGGCTTGATTAAGTTTTCTTTTTTTTTTTTTTAAACAATATTTTATTTTATTTCCCAACATATGAACATACAGGAGATGATACTTGAAAGCTGAAACATGCAGAACCATTGCAAAGATATGAGCCGCACTTCAACCTTATTCATATTAAACAGTTGCAAATTGTTTAGTTACATACATTTTCAATACTTTAGCTCCTGTCTCCCCTCCCTCCCCAACCCTCCCCTGTCCCCCATCTGTCATCTCTGAGAGCAAGACCTTAAACTATTTAGCCTTTATGTAATATCAAGGCGGCCCAGGGCACCCTGCAGCTGTTCCGTGAGGTACCATTTGGTATGTTTGAAATGTTCCATCAATGCCTTTATCTCATCATTTGTAAGAGTTGCAAGAATAAAACCTTTCCACTTTTTGAAGAAACCTGCTATTTTCTTGTCTTTGTGTATAATAGACTCTAGTTTGTCTTGGTTGTAGATATGATGAAGCTCTTCTTGTACGTCCCAGACCGTGGGGGTACTTGGATATATCCATCTGTTGAAAATAACTTTGCGGGAAGCTATAATAATCAAATGTGCTAGCTTAGTCAAGTTCGGGTTAGCATTTGCGCTTGAGCCTGGCTTATTGGGTTCAACATAATTAAACAAGAGCATAAGTGGACATAGAGTCAGTTGTAGGTTACATACTTGTTTGATATATATCAAAACATCACACCAAAATTTTACTATTGTTGGACAAGAATAAAGACAGTGGAATAAATCAGCATTTTGCAAGGAGCATTTGGGGCATCTCGGAGAATAATGCGCAGGGGGGATTTGATACTTTATATTAAAGGCAAATTTAGCCCTATGGATCAATTTAAGTTGTGATTCCCTCCAAGTTTCCCCAGGTACCATTTTGTGGACCACTCTGTAGCCTTCCAATATTTTTGCTTCAAGATTTTCACTCGAAATGTCTTTTTTCCATTTGGAAAGGTTATTTTGTGCTTTGGTCTCTAAATTAATCTCCTGAAGTCTAGCATGAATTTCGGAGAGTGATAGCTGGGAGATATGAGGAGAGATAAACTTATCAAACGAATCAAGGTTAGCTATCTTTGATATGTCCCTTATTTTGCTTCGTATATATGATTGTAGTTGTCCATAGTACAGGAAGTGGCCCCTAGGTACACCAAATTTAGCCCTAATCTCGTGAAAGGTCAAAAATCTCCCCCTGCGCAGATCACATATATGCCCCAAACACTTGATACCTTTTTCTTTCCAAAACAGAAAACCCCCATGAGCCAAACTAGCTGGAAAGCCCGGGAGACCCCATAGTGGCATATATTTAGAGACTTGCTGTGGAGCTAAAAAATGTTTTCCTAAGGATTCTCCAGGCCATCACTGTATCCTTAATTACTCTACTGTTTTTGAGTTTCGGTGGCATGTGTTTTTGTGTGGTATGCAGGAGACCTGAGAGTGACCAGGGATCAGAGAAAGATGCCTCCAGGGAGTAGTTTGAGTATTTGCTGGATTTATTAAGCCAGTCTCTAATATGTCTGGTTAGACATGATAAATTGTACCGTCGGAAATCTGGGATTGCAAGGCCCCCCCCCCACAGTCTAGGGAGTGTCAGCTTGGAAAGAGCTATCCTTGGTTTTTTATTTCTCCACAAGAATTTATTTAGGGCCCTATTAATGTCTTGTACATCTGAATGTTTCATCAGCAAGGGGATGGTCTGTAAGGGATATAGTAGTCTACCAAAAGTAACCGATTTAATGAGAGCCGCCCTTCCCGGGAGATTAATTGACGTTTTAGGTCCCTAATCAACGGGGTATAGTTCAAGGAATATAACATGTTCGGATCCTTATGTATCTTGATACCTAGATATGTGATCACTGGACTGACTTTGACAGGGAGATGGGTCAAATTGTGTCCGGGGGCACAGGGGGAAAGATACAGTAGTTCACATTTGGATAAGTTAACTTTGAACCCGCTAAATGATCCCACTTCCTGAATAATTTTGAAGACTTCCTTCAGTTGGGACTCCGGATTTCTTAGGAATAACAATATATCGTCAGCGAACATGGCCTGAGAAATCACTGTATCCCCTATATCCATACCACGCACGCCCCTATTTAACCTCTGAGTCAGAGGTTCTAGCGCTAGGTTAAAGAGTAAGGGAGACAGGGGGCAGCCCTGTCTAGTTCCTTTTTCGAGCGCAATTTCCTCGGAGAGGAACCCCGGGATATATATCCGCGCCCTCGGGTTAGTATGCATTGCTTTGATTAGATTCCTGATTCCCCCCTGTAGATTCATTCTGTCTAAGATTTTCTCCATCCAATCCCAATTAACGTTGTCGAAGGCCTTTTCGGCGTCAATCAGTAATAGTGCATAGGTGTTACATGATTTGGGATAAGCTCTAACACGGTCTTGAGCTATCAACACCTTACGAATATTGGCTATGGCAGATCGGTGGCGCACAAATCCCACCTGGTTAGGACTCACCAGTTTGGCAAGTAAATCTGCCAGCCTGTCGGCTATTATTTTAGACAATATCTTAAGGTCCTGATTTATCAAGGAGATGGGGCGATAGGATCCTGGGTCTAAGAGATCCTTGCCTTGTTTTGGGATCAGTTTGATGTAGGCCATGTTCGCTGACAATGGATACTGCCCTCCCTCCAAGATTTTATTAAACAGAGAAGCGAGATATGGTGCTAATTCCTGTTTTAAAATTTTATAGAATTCGGGGGTGAGCCCATCTGGTCCCGGGGCCTTTTTATTCGCAAGGGATTTAATTGTACCTTTTACCTCTTCTGGAGTGATACTCGCATTTAGAAAGGTAAGGTCTTCCTCCGACAAGGCCGGAAAAGATAGTTCATCAAACCAAGGAGAAATCTCTAAGGTTTGTTCGTGGGGTCGTTTATATAAGTTTTTGTAAAAGTTGCAAAAGGCCGTACTAATGGATTTAGGGTCATTTAAGATCTGGCCTGACGGAGCTCTCAGGCTAGTTATAACCGTAGTGGTTTGAGGAGGTCTTGCCATTCTCGAGAGGAGGCTCTCCATTTTGTTCCCAAATTTGTAGTAGTACAAATCCCTATAAGATCGTAGGTATCTCTCTCTGATCTTGAAGTCCGTATCAGATTGTTTTTTCGCTGCTAACCATTCTAAGCGTGATTTCGGGGTGGGATTACTGAGAAATATCTTGTGGGCGGATCGTAATTTTTCCATAGAGGAGATATATGATTTGTGGGACTTCTTTCTTTTGCCTGCCACATAGCTAATTATTCTCCCTCTGAGTGTGGGTTTGGCAGCCTCCCAGAAGAGAAAAATGTCTTTTATATGAGGGGCATTATCGTCTTTATATTCCCACCACCACTGTAAAAGCAGTTGGGCAAAACCCTCGTCCTCATATAGATATGACGGGAAGCGCCAGATGATATCAGTGCCTTTAGGGACTGTAGGAGAGAATGATATTTGTATGGGGGCATGATCTGATATTACAAGATCTAGGATTTCTGCATGTGTTATTTGTGATAATACCGAGGGCGTGACAAAAAGATAGTCTAGACGAGACCAAACATCATGGGGATTAGAATGAAAAGTAAACTCTTCACTATCTGGTTGCAAAACCCTCCAGCTGTCACATAGGGGAGTGGATGCTATGTATTTTAAGTTTCCTTTTCTGCAAACCCTCTACTGATGACAGTTTCTCTGTTATCTTTAAAGCTGGTCTGAGAATCGATGAACACAAACCAACAGGAAATGGTTGGATTAAGTTAGCACAGGACAGGCATGATTTGCAGATGACAGACCAAATATATATAGTATAGTAATTGTGTCACACACAGTGATGGGCAGCAGCAGGAGTTTTCAGGGAGCGGTGTGGAACCTGTCAGGTCAATAAGCAGGCTCTGAACAGAGCTGTAGTGATATTCTGTATTTATAATGGCAACGAGAATGCAAATGTAGCCAGTTAAGGGGTTCTCAGTCTCTGAATTTTCTTGCATCCTTGATCTGAGGCAGTCTGAAGTTGATTTGGCATATTTACAACTAAATGTTTCCTTCAAGGTTTACTTAAATGGAAGTTGTGATTACAATATCAGTGTTCTCCTCATAGAAAATCATTGGGATCCGGGTGTCCAGCAGCAGCACCTGTTACTTACTGAGGATGGATGAGGTCACAACTCCATCTATACCTGAAATACTGAAGACGATAGCTCACGTCCAGAATCAGGTAATTACATGGTCATAGTTATTGCAAAAAAGGCCTCACCGAGAAAGATTCAGGCTTAAATTGCAACCCTTAGATGTGCCAAGATATGCTTAAAGTGTACCTGAAACAGGAGATATAAAAAAGGTATACATCCCTGGGGCTTCCTCCAGCCCCCTCTGCCCTGATCGCTCCATGCCTCCATCCTCCTCTGCCTGCAGCCTCTGTAGCTGGCCCAGGTAAGTTGTTCAGTTGGGGCCAGTCGGCGCAGGCTTCCTCCCGTGGCCAGAAGCGTTCTGCGCCTGTGCAGTACTACTGCGCAGAATGCACTCGGCCATGGAAGCGGGGGAGCACGCACAGCCCAACTGTGCCTGTGCAGTATGCCCCAGACAGGAGGACTTTCCGGGGCAATTTGCGGAGGCTGCAGACAGTGGAGGATGGCGATGTGAGAACGATCAGGCCTGAGGGGGCTGGAGGAAGCCCCAGGTACGTATACATTTTTTCTATCCTCCCCCTCAGGTTTACTTTAAAGTGGAAAAGTAGGTTGGCACTGTAGCTTTAATTTACGCTTGCAGTCATATAAGTAACATTAGGTGCAAATATAATTCAAATTGCTTGAGAATGCATGACAGCAAAAGTATACTTATCATGTGCTGGTCTGCTGAGGAGGGAGAGGCACCTGTGGGCGCCAGAGGGTGCACGGCCTTACGCCGTTTCGCTGAGGTATGAACCTAGCTTCTTCTGAGGCCTGTGTGCATGAATTTGCCTATAACTTTATTACTACTTCTCACAACAAAACAATTTATATCTTGGTTTTTTCACCACCAATTAGACTTTCTTTGGGGGCTATTTTTTGCTAAGAATTATTTTATTCCAACTGCGTTTTAATGGGAATAATTACAAAAATGGGAAAAAATGATTATTTCTATTTTTGGCCATTATAGATTTAAAATAATACATGCTACCATTATTAAAACCCACACATTTTATTTGTCCCGGTTATTGCAACGTTTACATTTTTTCCCCAGTACAATGTATGGCACCAAAATTTTATTTGGAAATAAAGGTGCATTTTTTCAGTTTTGCTTCCATCCCTAAATACAAGCCCATCATTTATAAAGTAACAGTAGTATACACTTTTTACATACATATTAAAAAAAAAGTTCAGTCCCTAAGGTAACTATTTATGTATTTTTTTAAATTTTTATTTTTATTTTTTTATTTTGTAGCTAATGGGGAGTGTGGAAGGTTAGGGGTTAATTTTAAGTGTAAAAATAAGGTAAAGTTATGTTTTTTATTGAAGAAAAAAAATGTAATTTTACCTTTTGGCTACAATATGTCCTCGCCGCTCACTTTTGTATGCTTAGTATTAGTACTTATACAGTATGTGTTGCGTGGAGCGCGGGGGGTGAGCGGGAACGCGCGGTATGGAGGGACATAGTAGCTACGTCCCTGCACAGAGTTGTGGCATTTTGCAGGGACGTAGTTACTCATCTCAGGGGAGGGGAAGTGGTTAAGCTATAAAACAGTAGAGGCAATGACCCTTTGAACCTTCCTGCAGTAAAATCTGGAGCTGCCTCTCACTGCTTCTTGGCTGTTTAAGTGCTTCAGAAAACAGGACTTTATTCAACCCAAGTTGGGTCGAATAGCTCAGCGTAGCTCTTTTGCATAGATAACAACTGAAGTTGGAGGAGACTTTTCTTTGCTACTAATGTTCTATTTCTTAGCTGTACTAGATATACAATTCATGATCTCATAAGTTTATTTTCGCTTCAGGTTTGCTTTAAATGTGTGGTTTTGTTTTGTTTTGAACTTCCTCCACGCTCTTTGTGGAGAAAAGTGAATGTTTTCTTTAGTTTCAGATGGTGGAGTTGAAATACAATGATAAATTGGCAGCTGGAGTTGTTTTTTATAGTGTCTGTTTCCTCTACTTCCACAGAACACACCAAGCAATGGTGGCGATACCATAACCTACCTTGTCACTCTTCTGAGCCAAGCCAATCCAAGGGACGTGGGAATTAATGTAAACATTCTGTGCAGCGATGTTGCCATCTACTGGTCAAAGATGGTGAGTCACAGTTTTCTGATCTTGTACATTCTGCCTTCCCTGTGACTCTATATTACAATTAGCAAGTGGACAAGAAATATGGGGCCTGATGCACAAAGGCGCCGTAATATCGCTGTGCACAGACATCACACAGCAATATTACTGTTACTACAGGCACTATGTACCGCGAGTTACACTTAACTAGCTTGACCCTTGTTATGGTAATGTGTTAATAATGCACGTTACTGTTTGTAGCGTGCATTACCTCAGCAACGGTCACGCTAGTCGAGCACCGTGGGTCTGGCTTATAGCGTAATTTGTGGTACACAGTACTGGTAGTAATGGTAATATTGCCGTGCGATTCTATGGATAATCCATTCCATGTACATAGCTTAGGTGGCCATGATTGAGAAATAACTTTCTTGAGAAGACAGATTACAGAATTTAGGGCTGCAGGAAGCAAACAAGTGGCAGAAGAAGTGCAGCCTGACATTCAATAAACATGATTTATTTGAACTAACTGTGGATCTTGATACAGATATACAGAAACTTTGTTTCTTGTACTATTACAACTCACAAATACTTTTGGAAATATATATATATATATTTTAAGAGGCTGACTAGAAGGGATGAGCAGGAACGATTTTCGGAAAAGCAAAATCGTCTCAGACCAAAGTGTGTGTGGTGGGGGGACATGCTGTTGTATGTGAGGGTTACCCCACCTAAGCCACCTCTTCTCTTCTGATGCGCTTCATGACGTGTTCCATCCTCTCACATGGAACTTTCTCTCTAAAGACAGAAATGAAAAAAGAAGGAACATGGCATGGCACACATCGGAAAGAAGGTGGCGGCTTCCCCCACATACACAGCTCACATTTCCCACAAGCCGGGCCATTTTGCTTTTTCGCTCGTCCTTACTGACTAGATTTAAAGGGAATGCCCAAGCAAAATAAAAAAAAGAGTTTCACTTACCTGGGGCTTCTACCAGCCCCATGCAGCCATCCTGTGCCCTCGTAGTCACTCACTGCTGCTCCAGTCTCCCACTGGCAGCTTGCCGACCTCGGAGGTCGGTGGGACGCATTGCGTACATTTTTACGCATTCCCGCTAGCGCAGGAACATTAACACATACATTTTTACGCGTTGCTAGTTCAATGCGTAAATTTTTACGCATTGAACCAGTAATGCGTAAAAATGTATGTGTTAATGTTCCTGCACTAGCGGGAATGCGTAAAAATGTACACAATGCGGCCCGCCGAGGTCGGCAAGCTGCTAGCGGGGGACTGGAGCAGCAGTGAGTGACTACGAGGGCACAGGATGGCTGCATGGGGCTGGTAGAAGCCCCAGGTAAGTGAAACTCATTTTTTTATTTTGCTTGGACATTCCCTTTAAGGCTTAGTGTTTTGTTCTATAATACGGTATGACACTAATTATTATTTTAGCAGGTCTTATTGTTGTGCCATTGCTAATGTACTACATGCTGTTTTCGTTTGAATATTTCTGAGATTTTAGTCATGATTTTAGTTTGTAATAATCATAACACTAAATTTGATTTTGTGTCCAGGCAAGAACACAAGACCAGAAGAAAGCACAGGATGTGGTTGTCGTCAAGTAGTGAGAGTTCCTTAACTGAATTCTGCAAAATGGCTACAATGGAAAGTGTTGATGTGCTGCCCTGTAACTTGTAACTGTAACCTCTGCTACTGACGTTCTTCTATAACATATAAAGTAGCACATAAAACTAAAAAATATCCTGATTTCTGTTGCTCTCAGAATTTTGTATATACATTCAGGGGTGGGATTTTAGCTTCTGTGTATGGTCACTCCTCCTTTTTACTGTTTCACATCTGCATGGAATAAAGCACATTCCATCCTATTTTGTTCTGTTGTGCGCAGGTAGTCTGCCCCACCAAGACGGACTCATTTGCACTTTGACTATGACAATGTCATATTCACATCTTTGCATTGAAACGGATTGGGTTAAGGTGGCCACACACCATACAATTTTTTAAATATTTTTTTCAATTCAAGAATTGCAATAAATTTTTCGGACTGATTGTAACATTTCAAAAGTCTAATATATACCACACATATATACCACACATATGTTCCGTTTTTCTCCAATTATGAAAAAAATGATTGAAAACTCAGAAAGAACTGCTTGGCTCTGCACATCAAGCAGTTGACAATCTACCACACACCATTCAATTTTCATACAACTTGGTCAGAAAAATCTAACACTCCCAATCTTCTTTTATCGAATAAAAACAGGAAATTCAATCCGATTTTGTGAACGAATGAAAATAAAGCTTTGGATTTTTCGGAACAACCGATCGTTGTCTGTAATTATAGAATCGGTGTAAAATTGGATCTTTTAATTGTAAGGCGTGGCCACCTTTATAACCATTGACGTATCTATGGGTAAGCAGCCCATGCAGTCGCGGGGGGCTTGGCAGGCAGAGGTGGGCCATACTTTTCCCTTCCCTGCTCCACCAGGGCCCCTGTCCTGTACTCCCCTGGATGACGCCATTCACATTTCCATTAACCTACAGATCAGAGCAGCAGTGGTTCTTGGGCTTACCTCTTTAACGTGAATCCGAGAAAAACTTTTACTTGTTGCATAATTGTGCTTCTTTCAGCCAAACACTTTTTGTTTGTTTTAATACTCTAATTCGCTATAAACTAAACAAGCCTCGCCCACAGCTTTTCAGAGAGCCTTGGCACTGTAGCACGGGCTTATGGGAGCTCAGTCTGGGCAGGAGGAGGAGGATGTTACTAGCCAGAGAATTCAGAGGCAGAAGGGAGGAGGAGAGGGGGGTGAATTTACTCACAGGCAAGCTGATAGCATCTCCAGCCCTCAGCCTGTGACAAACAGAACATGGCCACTCTCATTGTAACATAGGAATAAATAATCATATACTGTTGAAGCTGTTTGCAGCTAGATTTGCTGTGTAAACTATCTAAACTTTAGATAGGATATATAGACAAGTTACTTGTTATAGTTAGCTTTTCATCTCGGATCAGCTTTAAGTGCCGGGTACTTCCTGCACTCCCACTGCAGTCACTGGGTCTCCTCTTCCTTGTTCTCTGTCTTCTGCATGTTGCATGAAGTAACACAACATGCAGGGAGTCTCAGACTGAGAGCAAGGCAAAGGAGACGCAGTGGGAGTGCAGGAGGTACTCGGCACAGGAAGAGGTAAGCCTAAGCACCACTGCTGCTCTGATCTGTGGGTCTGTTTAACCTCCATAGCGTTCTGGACAAGCTAGGCTCGTCCAGAGACGCCGGAGGTCACCGCTCAGGCCCCGCTGGGCCGATTTGAATAATTTTTTTTTAAAACACGCAGCAAGCACTTTGCAATCGCCGGCCGATCCGCCGCGATACAGCCCCCCCCCCCAGCCAAGACCCCGTGCGCTGCCTGGCCAGTCAGTGCCAGGCAGCGCTGAGGGGTGGATCGGGTCTCCCTGTGATGTCACGACGTCGATGATGTCACGACGTTCGTGGCCATGGCGACGGGGGAAGCCCTCAAGGAAATCCCGTTCAGAACGGGATTTCCGGACGGGCCATTGCACCGGCGGCGATCGGAGGGCAGGGAGGGACGCCGCAGGGAGGGGGGAATCCTCATAGCTACATGTAAAAAAAATGTGCAAAAAACTTTCCCACGGCCGCAGGGCCGTGGGAATCAGAACGCCAGGCAGGTTAAGAGAATATGAGCAACGAAACCCTCAGGTGCAGTCTCTCCAGACATGGGCCTTTATTCACTAAAGAATACCTCGCTTAGCAGCATGGGTTAAACCACCGAGCACAAACTATCCCGTGCGATAGGATGTAGAGCGACCGTGATACTTTAACTAGCATGGCCACTACTACATACATTCATGTAGTAGCGGCTGTGCTAGTTAAAGTATTGCGGTCGCACTTCATCCTATCGCACAGTTTTCAAGGGAGCGCGCATAACTTCAACGAGCGCAACAGCACCGAGGGTAGCTTCTAAGTGCGGTATTCTTTCGTGAACCAAGGACATTGTATTAAACACACTACTTGATAACTACGTAAAAACAGGGAAATCATTAGGATTTCTTGCCTAATGAGGCTTCTGCAACTAAAAACCAATTCCAAAATTTTAATTACACAACCTGAAGCAGGCCAGCTGAAGTAGACAAATGGAAATTCCCCTTTAGGCCATGTTCACAGTGGCGTATTGCAGTGCGGGTTAACGGCCGGGTCCGTTGCAGTGCGGCTTAACGGCCGGGTCCATTGCAGTGCAACAGAGTGGGGCCCTGCAGTGTGTTACCACAAAACGTGTGCATTAATGGTTGGGCAAAGCATATTTTTTGAGTGTATGCTACACTGCAACGCAACATGTGGGTTACGTGCAGCGCCGCTTTCCCAATCCTTTGTGTTCCTGCTGTCACAGAGAACACAACTCTCATTGTGAACATGTCCTTAGTTTAAAGAATACAAACCGCTGATTTAGTTAATCTCTGTATATTACAGTGGATTGACATAAAACAGCATTTCAGCTTGCTTACTATGTGTATGTGCGTATAATACGCAGCCGTTCTACACGGGATCAGGTTTTGAATGTATTCTGCTATTCAAAATGAATGTCAAGTGCTCCTGCAGAGTGCAGCTCCTTACTCATGCAGGACAGTACTGCTTCATCAGTGGCCTATATGCCTGAAAGAATATGTTACCGTGGTGACAATAAAATGCAATCTAAGGCTCCTTTCACGCTACACAAGTTCCATTTTGATGTGATGCAGAGTGATCGCAATGCTTCCAAAAATGCAGCTAGTCATGAGGTGTCATATGGTCTTCATGGAGGATTCTCAAAGGTTCACTTAATCTTTTCAATAGCGTTTCTGGCAAGAACTATATCAAAGATGCTATCAGGCCTCGGATCTGGTCGTTTCATCTCATAGACGCCCATGTTAAATTTCAGCAATTGGGTGCGCAGCCAGTTATGTGGGCACCGGTTGCAAGTACTAGTAGTAGCCAATCGGCTACTCCATAGAATTCAATGGTTGTAGCTGATTGTAAACGATTGGCTACAATTATCAGTAGTTTTGGCGATGTTAAAGGAAAATTAACTTACACATGAGACATCTCCATTAAGTGCCAAAAACGTAGAAATCTTTATTACTTGGCCAAGGCCTTTCTAACAGCCAGCATGTAGAGTCTGCAACTAACACAGGCCCTGCACAGCAGTAGAAAGTGTTTTTTTCTGGCGTGCAGGGAACTTTTAAATCCTAATTAATATGATAAAATATTCCTCCTTTTGGGCAGTCCTTTCTGGTAAAAGTCCAACCAGCATATACAGTTCTCCTTTTGGGTGGGGTCGCTTGACTCCTCTCTGTCCTGAAAGTCAGCCTTTCAAGGAAGTCCCCTGAAGCAATGTTCTCACTTTCGTTTCCTTCAAAGTCACCCCCACCTTCAGAAAACTGGCTCAGACTGCTTCTTCCAAATTGTTTCTTTGTCCTCTGCAAAGATGGAATTCCACTAGAAGGACATGACAGAAAGCTTGTACAAGTAAATAGCTCAGGATCATGTATTCATTCAGTAATATTGTGATAACTCTTAGAGTAATAATAATTCCATTACTTTAAGTGTTACTCTAACACACTAGTCTGATTCTGTGCATGTGGTCCTTATAGCCACATAAGAATATAAAGGATATATATATAAAGATTAATTATAAATCTACACAATTCTTTCCACATTTCCCTCCTGTTTATAATTAACACTGTGGGTTGTGGCTTGATTATATATATATGTGTGTATAAAAAGAATATTTACATTCTCATTTCTGTGCTTATGCTTGCTTAAGCCTCGGGTATCTGCAAATGTGTCTCCACTACAGGGATTGGAGGTTCAAGCAAACACAGCCTTCTATTCCCCTTTGCTGCAAATGGGTATGCACTACAGCAAGTCAGGGCATAGAAGTGAAATGATCAAAAAGAAAATCAGGCTCTGGCCGTGAGCTGGAATAATTGCCTCACACGCTGGCCTGGTCATCCCTCTTCAGCATGTCATCATCATGTTGCGTTAAGGCTACATACATATCTAGCATAAAAGCATGGGGACAAAAGAATGAGCACTCTAACCCAGGGACTGTCTGGCATTTGCTTCAGGCACTGGTCTCCTTTTAGGCTTTCACCAGTGTCGTCATAAAATCCAGTTTCCCTTTCAGTTTACACACCCGCCTATCCCAGTATATAACCTTTATAACATCAATGTACACATATAGATCTCAATTGGCCGTGAGGGGAACTTTCGGGTATGGGCATGTTCTCCTTACCATGCAACAGACAAATTTAGTTTTCGCTTCAAGCCACCTCTTCAGTCAATCAGTCAATAGGTTTATTATTTTAAAAAAAACAAGTCATTTCTAGGGTCTGTGATGTTGTTGTCAGTATCTGTCGTCATCATTCCAGGGCTCTTCTTCTTTCTTTAAAATACTATAGTTTTGACCCAACCTGGTTCAAGAAAAGTAATTCCTCCATGTAGCCTTTCACGTATCTGTCCCCCCCTTTTTATCTCCTCTTTCACCATGGTTCAAGATAAAGAACTACACCTGTGCCTTAGGAAGAATCCTCTAATATCTTCCCACAGCCTTTGAGATCGTGGTCGCACTGAGGCTCAAGCAAATGTTCCCGTCGCCTCAGGATCTCAAATTTCCGCCCCTCTTTTCCCCGTGGTGCTAACTATCAAGAACAGATTGGATCTGGCTACTGTTTTAAAAGGAAATGACCGCTAAGCGTTCTTCTTGAGCAAGATGCAAACAACATTTCTTGTATTTCAAAACCACCGAAGCTTCATGTGAGTGTTCGTAGCAAGCTGTGGCTCTGGATCTTTAATTAATCTAGACCGGAAGGCCCATGTGCGCCCTCTTACAATGGCTCAGATGTACCCATGTTGCTCTTTCTGCTATTCTGACAGCTGTTGGTGTGCTAATCAAGACTTGGTAGGGGCCCTCCCACCTTGGAGAGGACCAGCACTTCCTCTTAACCACCTTTATCCACACCCAATCTCCAGGATTCAGTTCCTGTCCCTCCTCCACCTCCCCTTTAGGTATTGGACCTGGATGCCTGGCCCTCTGTCTTTGTCTGCAGGTGTACTTCAGGAAGTCAGCAAGCTCACAGTCTTCTAGGGGTTGTTCTTGTGTGTCAAAGTCAGGAAGTCTGTACTGTCTGCCAAACAATATCTCATAAGGTGACAGTCTCTTTTTCCCCGGTGTTATTCGGATGCTCAGTAGTACTGCTGGCAAACACCAGACCCAACCTCTCCCTGTTTCCTTGATGGCTTTACTGAGTTTATTTTTAATTGTCCCATTAACTCTTTCCACACTAATTGTCCCATTAACTCTTTCCACACTTCCTGCTGACTGAGGATGGTATGCACAATGGTTTCTGACGTCTATACACAATGAGGTAGTCAGATGGGATATAACCTCATTTACAAAGTGGCTACCATTGTCGCTAATAATTTTCTCTGGGATCCCCCATCTTGGTATTACTTCTCTAGTGAGGGCCTTGGCAACTGTTAATGCATCTGCTTTGTTGGTGGGGAACACCTCCACCCACCCAGAAAAAATGTCCAGTATGACCAGGGCATATTTTTTTCCTTCAGAAGGTGTCAGCTCAATGTAGTCTAGTGCAATGGTGTGAAAAGGGTATGTACCTGATGGGGTGTGTCCTTTCACTGGCTTTAAACCTTTGGCCGTGTTGTTCTGGGCACAAATTGTGCACTGGGCACAGAAACTTTTAAGGAAGGATTGTATACCTGGGGCATAGTATATTTGTTCAAGGATACCCACCATCCCTCCTGTTGACACATGTGAAACCCCGTGTGTCACAATTGCAAGCAGTCTGAACAAAATCCTTGGTATACAAGGTTTATCATCAACTATCCACAAGCTTGTGGAAGACTGAGTGGCACCTGCTTTTAGCCACTTATCCATCTCCTGTTGGGGAACTTGTTTTTGGAAACTCAACAGGTCAGTGGAATGTAAAGACTCAGGTTCTTTGGAATGCAAGTCAGCAGGGGGTGTAACTGCGGCTAATTTAGCTGCTTTGTCTGCCAGGTTATTGCCACGGGTGACAGGGGAGTCATCATTTCTATGGGCAGCACATTTGCAAATAGCCAACTTTGAGGGTGCCTGGATAGCTTCTATTAGTTGGAGAAGCAACTCTTTGTGACGGACAGGCTTCCCTGCTGCTGTAACCATACCCCGCTGGTGCCACTGAGCTGCAAATGTATGCACGGTTGAAAAAGCATACTGACTGTCAGTGTAGACAGTGAGGGATTGATCTTTGTGCAGCAAACAGGCTCTAGTAAGAGCATAAAGTTTCGCAGCTTGAGCTGAAAACGTGGAAGGGAGCTTACCGGCATCCACGGTTGATTCCAGCGTCACTACTGCATAACCCACTAAGTTTTCTCCATTCTCTCCTCTGCTTGCAGAGCCGTCCACAAAGACTACTTTGCTCCCCTGTAGGGGCTCACTCTGGAGGTCTGGACGGGGAAGAAAACTACGATGGGAATTCTCAATACAGTCATGTGAAGACTGGTTGTCAGATGGCAAGGGTAGTAAAGTGGCGGGGTTCAGGGTGGTACAGCGTTGGACAGTGATGTGGGGTTGTCCAAGCAAAGTGGCTGTGCAATACAGGTGACGAGCAGGTGTTAGCAAGACCATCTTTTCCTGCAGGAGCAGGGCATGAACAGCATGTGGCACTTTCACTGTTAGTTTGTGATACAAGACAATACCTGCTGTGCTGTCCACAGCTTTGGCTGCTGCTATGACAGCTTGGACACAATGTGGCAGTGCTTTGGTGACTGAGTCTAGTGGTGCTGAGTAGTAGGCCAGAGGCCTCATTTTGTCACCCCATTCCTGGCAGAGAACTGCTGTCATGCATCCTTCTCTGCAATCTGTCATGAGATGGAATGGCTTGCTGTAGTCGGGATAGGCCAAGACTAAGGGGTCCTTAAGTCTGTCTTTACATTTTTGGAAGCATTCCATCAGCTTGTCATTCCACTGTATCTTGTCTAGCATACCCATTGGTTGTGAATGTATACATCATACAATGGACGTGTAATGATGGAACAGTTGACTATCCAGGCTCTGCAGTAGTTCAGGGTACCCAAAAAGGTCATCATGTCTCTCTTAGTGATAGGTGGGGGTATGGCAGTGATTGCAGTAATTCTGTCATGATCTAGGGACTTTCCCCCTGGGGTTAGAATGTGACCAAGGTATTTAACCTCCTGTTGACAGAACTGTAGTTTGGCTTTTGAGGCCTTGTGACCTTCTTGCGCTAGGAACTTAAGTAGGTCAAGGGACACCTTTAGACACAGGTGTTTGTCAGGGGCTGCTATCAAAAGGTCATCTACATAGGTCAGGAGAACACACCCAGGTGGGACAGGGAAGGGTTCTAGAGAGCGTGCAATTTCAGTTGAATAAATTGCTGGACTCTCACAGAAACCTTGCGGCAACCTTGTGTACGTGTACCTTTTGTTCCTGAAGGTAAAGGCAAACCAAAATTGACTATCCTTGTGCAATTTGACAGAAAAAAACGCATTAGCAAGATCTACAATTGTAAAAAACTGCACATCTGGTGGTATTGAGTTAAGCAGGGTGCTGGGGTCTGGGACCACCGGCGCTCTGGGGATGATGGCAGCATTTACAGCTTGCAGGTCCTGGACCATGCGGTACATCCCATCATTCTTGCGTACTGGGAACAAAGGAGTGTTACATGGAGAGTCTTTATCTTTCCTGATTACCCCCTGCTCAAATAGCCCCTGTATGGTAGGGCCGATGCCCGCCTCTGCCTCCGGTTTCAAAGGATACTGTCTCTGGTAAGGTCTGTAGTTGCCTTTCGGCGTAATGACCACTGGGTCTGCTGTTCTGATCAGGCCTACATCAGTTTTAGACTTGGCCCACAGCTGAATCGGGACATCGGTTAAGATGTCCTGTTCTGTTAGTAACCGTCAGGCAGAATTGGGAGGGGCCTCCTGGTACCTGGTCAGCTCACCAGTAAAGACATGATCAACATCCATCCACCTTACACCTTCTGTCTCCAGTTCTTCCTTCTTCATACCTTCCCACTTAGTCACAAGCTCACCACACCGTTTCCATGCACTCCACTGAGGTTTTCTCAAAGGCACATGGGGCACCACCTCATTCAACCTGTACATTTCATCTCCCATGTAGTTAAAAGGGGAGTTCTTGGTGTATCCTGGTACTGCACACGCACACACAACATTCCCTTTGCTGTCTGCATACACACGTGTCATTTTCACTTTCGCCCTCCTTCCCAGGGGATACTCTTCCTCATATTCAATGTCTGGAACACATGTGTTGAGGAAGTGGGTAGTTACATGGGGCTTGGTAGTACAGTCCCCCTCTCCAGGGAACCTTTCCAGTTGTATTTTAACCCATTGGTGTGCGGACTGATCCAACAGTAATCCATACCAGATGTAACCCTCTTTGGCTATGGAGCCCCCCCTTACCACCCTAAGGGAATCCTCCCCAGGAACTATGGTGATGCCTAGATCGCCTATCAGGTCCCTGCCACACAAGTTAATCGGGCAGGCTTTTGAGACAATGAACTGACATCCTACCTTTTTCCTTGTATAGGGATCTTCCACTACTATAGGGTCACTGACTGGTTCCCAGGATGCCCCACCTCCAGCATTCCTAGCAAGGACTGATCCTTGCTGTTTCCACTTCACACCACTTTCAGCCATCAGCACAGATCTGCAAGCTCCTGTATCCACCAAAAATTTAAATTTCACATCTGCCACCAGTAGGGTAACCTCAGGCTTGTAGCGATCTGCATAGTTGATTTCTACAACCTTGGTACCTTCACCCACGCTTAGTCATTGCGGACCTCGGTGTCTCTCGGGACACTGTCGGGCCAGATGACCCCTCTTTCCACATTCAAAACATTCCCCACGTTCTCTGCGTCTTTCATAATCCTTATTTTTGCGCCACTGTGGGCGGGGTGGACGCCCGCTGTCATTCACATAACAACCCTTCTCATCATCACTACAATCAAAAACATGCGGCAGCTTTCTTCCCCTTCTTTCCCTTTTCTTTGATAACACGTTCAGCGTGCCGGGCATATTCTAGGAAATCAGTCAGTCTGCAAGTTCTATGATTAATCATGTGCTTTGTCACAAACTTGCCCACATCTTCTTTCAAAGCTCTGTGTACAGCAATCTTAAGTTGCTGTTCATATGGGGAATCTGCTGTTCTGTCAGCAGGGGGAGCTATGCCACTATGTCTGTTGAAAACCTCCACCATTCTGGCTACTAACTCATCTACTTCCTCCCCATCTTTTTGGGTGATGATGGAAATCTGCCCCCAATCTGGTGATGTCTTATATTTCTCCCTAGCCCTGTCAAGAACAGCATCATACCTCTGGATCAGATCAGCGCTGTCCCAGGCTAGGGTTTTAGGGGGGACAGGTGGATTTTTTGTTGGATCCCCTGCATCAAAGGGGTTCCAGGTACCAGCTACCATGTGCCAGTCTGTTTGAAACTTCCCTCTAAGGACCCTCTCACATTCCAACCCATCTAGGCCATAGCTGATACGGAGGTTTTTCATATCCCTTATACATGTAACTATGTCCTCACGATGTGAGGGTATGCCCTGTAAAGCTTCCTTTACATCATTATCTGTCCATGGCCTATAAACCCTCACAGCCTCACCTCCCGCAGGATTTGGCATCTGAATCATGGGCCTCATAGGCAGGGGCTGTAGCCCGTAGGTGCACATATGGTGGGAGTAGTGGTGGATATACTTGTGAAACGTGCACCCCTGCCTCCCCCTCTATCTTCTTTTTGCTGGCCCTCGTCAGCACCCCTCCTCTATCTGTCTCTACCTCCAAACCTCCCGTGGCCCCCACCTCTTCCTCTTGCTTAGTTCCACCTCCTTGTGGGGCCCCATCTGCGTCATGTGGGAGGGCCTCAACCTGATCTTGGACTGGTACGGCTTGGCCCTGGACTGGGGGAGGGGTCAGAGGGTCTTGACGTGGAGTGCATGTTACCACTTCCAGGTCTTTGTTCTTTTTCCCTAACCAATATGTATTCACCTGTTTCTGCCTCTTATGCGACTCTTCTAGCCATATTTTAGCTTCTGCTAAACCAAACCGACCTTCTAGCTTCCTGTCACCTTGCGCTTCACACTTAATTTGAGAAACGAGCTTTTTGCACCCCTCAGGGTGCAGGTGTCCTGAAAACCCATATTTGCTTCTCCACAGGCTGCAATATTTTACCCAGCTTTTGTTCCTTCTGCGCATGACATATTCATCATCAGTAGCTTTAATTTTGCCTGTACCTTGCCCCATTGATCTATATACAGCACTATGATGTAACAATTCCTGCTGTTTCAATCCCATTCACTCACTTATTGTTGGATTTACAATGTCCTGCGGTCCCCTCCCGGAAAATGTACTGCCTTCTATGCACAAAGATGTAACAATTCCTGCATTTACAGCGCAAAGCTCTTACAATTCCCGCTGAGGCAGAGTGCCTGCACTAAGATGGAAACGTTCCTGCTAAGGCACCTCGGGGGCTGCAGCTGAGACCGGACAACACTCAACGTGATGAACCTCTGTGTGGGGCTGACACTGACTGCAGTACAGAAACAACCTGTGATCTAGATCCACTCCGATATTACTGCCTGTTACGCGGCTGTGTTCTATTACAAGAACTTACAATTCCGCTGAGGCACACAGTAGCTTAGGAAACTGACCACAGATTGTGTCATACAAAACAATATAACAACACATCAAAACTTATACTCTAATTTTGCGCAGCCCTGTGTATGAGAAGTTACAGAAATAAAAGGTAGTACTTACAATTAAGAAGCTTTCAGGACACCCGAGAAGTTTGGTTTAGAATCCTAAGCAGGCGATTTCACCGACCTTGGCTGAAGAAGTCTCACGGTTCGAAATAAACCGTATGTCACAAGGACATGAGACCTAGTTGTGTTTGGCCACCTTTTGGAAGGGAACGTGTGCCCCGGTGGACTTTCACCGGCTTGCTATCAGATTGATCGCCAGTCACAAACACGCTCCTAGGCCTTAATTCTTTGTGACTATAGGTTCCCGGTTCGGTGGACCAGATGTTAAAGGAAAATTAACTTACACGAGACATCTCCATTAAGTGCCAAAAACGTAGAAATCTTTATTACTTGGCCAAGGCCTTTCTAACAGCCAGCATGTAGAGTCTGCAACTAACACAGGCCCTGCACAGCAGTAGAAAGTGTTTTTTTCTGGCGTGCAGGGAACTTTTAAATCCTAATTAATATGATAAAATATTCCTCCTTTTGGGCAGTCCTTTCTGGTAAAAGTCCAACCAGCATATTCAGTTCTCCTTTTGGGTGGGGTCGCTTGACTCCTCTCTGTCCTGAAAGTCAGCCTTTCAAGGAAGTCCCCTGAAGCAATGTTCTCACTTTCGTTTCCTTCAAAGTCACCCCCACCTTCAGAAAACTGGCTCAGACTGCTTCTTCCAAATTGTTTCTTTGTCCTCTGCAAAGATGGAATTCCACTAGAAGGACATGACAGGAAGCTTGTACAATTAAATAGCTCAGGATCATGTATTCATTCAGTAATATTGTGATAACTCTTAGGGTAATAATAATTCCATTACTTAAAGTGTCACTCTAACACACTAGTCTGATTCTGTGCATGTGGTCCTTATAGCCACATAAGAATATAAAGGATATATATATATAAAGATTAATTATAAATCTACACAATTCTTTCCACAGCACTCAAGTTTTAGATTAGTTTTAGACACTTTTAGGGGCAGTGCCCCTAACCTGAAGCCTTATTAAGATTTAAAAAATAGATATTTAAGGAAGGAGAATGCTCTTGGTCCTATAGAACCTTCCCGTTTGCCACACTATGCCTGGCATTCCAGCACTGTGTCCCCCGTTCAAATCTCCCAACACAGGACTTGCACAATGTGAAAGGACCCTTAAGCACAGTGTGCTAAGAACCACTCTGTAATGCCCCCTCTTGCATGTTTCAGCCTAGGTGTCTGCCTGTGCTTCCTGGTTTGTAAATGCTTGAAAGTGGCCCTGGCTGTAAAGATATAGTCATGGCTAGCTATGACAAGGTATGTTCCGTATAGACAGAGGACTTTGTCAGGGTCTGTTACAAACAGACATAGACCTGGCTGTATTATGGACTGCTATATAGGAAAACTGGTAAGACGCAATGTGGAGTGTCCTGTGCAAAATAGGTAACCCTATACCATGGACCACAGACACAAGTATGCAGTCATACTTAAAGAGAAACTCCGACCAAGAATTGAACTTTATCCCAATCAGTAGCTGATACCCCCTTTTACATGAGAAATCTATTCATTTTCACAAACAGACCATCAGGGGGCGCTGTATGACTGATATTGTGGTGAAACCCCTCCCACAAGAAGCTCTGAGTACCGAGGTACTTCTGGCAGTTTCCTGTCTGTGAACTTTACATTGTGGGAAATAGCTGTTTACAGCTGTTTCCAACTGCCAAAACAGCATACAGCAGCTACATCACTTGCCAGCAGTAAAAATGTCACCATGTGATAAATGTCAATATAAATCAGGGATTTAAAAAATTTACAATGGGCAAACACTGACTAAATCATTTATACATAATTATTGTAAAAATTAAGCACTTGTTTTATTACATTATTTTCACTGGAGTTCCTCTTTAAATGCTGGGTGCACATGATGCTTTTTTTGGTCAGTTTTCCGTCCGATCGATTTCTGATTTGATTCTATTATCTTTTGTTATCTATTTCCGTTCACTTCTATGAGAAATCGATCAGAAAAATGATTGGACTTCTCGGAAATTATCGAACCATCTATCTAACACAAAATTGTATGGTGTGTACCTAGCATTAGACAGATTTTAACCGCTTATTTTTTTTTCTGGAGTGGTCCTTTGAGGAAAAAAAATATATATATATATATATATATATATATATAAATAATCAGATGTATGTATGTGCCGTGATCACTCGAAAACGGCTTGACCGATTTGAATGAAACTTGGTACCTGGGATGATATGTTCTGGGGGTCTCGAGTCCCCCCTGCACACCTGGGCAGTACTACAAACAGCAAATTAGATTTCACCCATTCATGTCAATGGAAAAAATGTAAAAAGCTGCCACTCTCACGAAAATCAAGTTGAAGTCCCCACACTTGGCACAGTTAGTCACTTAGTGACCGAGGTTAAAAATCCAGGAAAAGTGGGCTGAGCATAAAACAGCCAATCAAATTTCAGCCATTCATTTTCAATGGGAAAATGTAAACTGCAGCCATTCTTACACTGTTAATCGCAAGGTTTTCAAACTTGGTCACTGGGTGAATGTGATTAATATTCAGGAAAGTGGGTGGAGCCTACAACAGCCAATCAAAATTCACCAATTGATTTTCAAGGGGAACATTTAAACTGCTGCCATTCTTACACTGTCAATGGCAAAGGCTTCAAACTTGCTACAGTCGGTCATTGGGTAACTGGAGTTCAAATTCACTAAAGGGGTGGGACCATAAACAGCCAATCAGATTTCCTTTGTGAATAAACTGCTGCCATTCACACATTTTTTTCATGCCAGGAACCTGAAGGCTTACAATCTTGGTCATTGAGTGACTGTGTGTCAAGGTTATAAAAAGTGGGCTGAGCCAAAAAACAAATTTCTCTGGGAAAATATAAACTGCAGCCATTCTTACGCTGTGAATGGCAGGGTTGTCAAACTTTGCACAGTTGGTCACTGGGTGACTGGGATTAATATTCAGGAAAATGGATGGGGCCTACAAACAGCCAATCAAAATTCACCTATTGATTTTCAAGGGGAATTTTTAAATTGCTGCCATTCTTACACTGTTAACAGCAGATGCCTCAAACCTGTTAGGGCCCTTTTCCACTAGCAGTCGCTAGCGTTCACGCTGAACGCTAGCGATTGCTGAATCGCAATTCCGCCGTTTTCCCGACGTTTGCGGCCGCGATTTTGCTATGCTATGCACTGCATAGCAAAATCGCGGCAAATATCGCTCCGCCGCGCGTTCGCTTTCCCGTCAAAAACGAATCGCGGTAGTGGAAATGACCTACCGCGATTCCTATGTTAAAAAGCAAACCGTAGCGATTGTAAAATCGCTAGCGGTTTGCGGTTTTGCGATTCCGCTAGCGCAAACGCGCTAGTGGAAAAGGGCCCTTAGAGTTGGTCACTGGGTGACTGGGGCTTAAATTCAGAAAGGGGTGGAGCCACAAGCAGTCAATCAGATTTGTTTAATTTCAATGGGAATATACAAATTGATACCAAGGACCCCAAAGCTCATAAACTTGGAAACAGAGTGTCAAGGTTAGAAAAAGTGGGCGGTGCCAACAACTACATTTTTTACATGGGAAAATATAAACCGCAACCATTCTTACACTATTAATGGCAGCGTTCTCAAACTTGACACAGTTGGCCACTAGGTGACTGGAATTAATATTCAGAAATGTGGTTGGAGCCTACAACAGCTAATCAGAATTCATGTATTGATTTTCAAGGGGAATATTTACGTTGCTACCATTCTTACACTGTTAATGGCAGAGGTCTCAAACCTGATACAGTCAATCATTGGGTGATTGGGGTCCAAATTCACAAAAGGGGGTGGAACCACAAACAGCCAATCAGATTTGTTAGATTGATTTCAGCCATTCTGCTATTGGCAGGGTTCTCAATCTTGACACATTTGGTCACTGGATGACTGGGATAAATATTCAGGAAAATGGGTCGAGCCTACAACAGCCAATCAAAATTCGCCTATTGATTTTCAAGGGGAATATTTACATTGCTGCCATTATTACACTCTTTAACCACTTGAGGACCACAGTCTTTCTACCCCTTAAGGACCAGAGCCTTTTTTTCCATTCAGACCACTGCAGCTTTCACGGTTTATTGCTCGGTTATACAACCTACCATCTAAATGAATTTTACCTCCTTTTCTTGTCACTAATACGGCTTTCTTTTGGTGCTATTTGATTGCTGCTGTGATTTTTAGTTTTTATTATATTCATCAAAAAAGAAATGAATTTTGTCAAAAAAATGATTTTTTTTAACTTTCTGTGCTGACATTTTTTAAATAAAGTAAAATTTCTATATACATTTTTGTCCAATTTTATTCTGCTACATGTCTTTGATAAAAAAAAATCCAATCAGTGTATATATTGGTTTGGGTAAAAGTTATAGCGTTTACAAACTATGGTGCCAAAAGTGATTTCCCATTTTGAAGCATCTATGACTTTTCTGAACACCTTTCAGGTTTCATGAGGTGCTAAAATTCCAGGATAGTATAAATACCCCCCAAATGACCCCATTTTGGAAAGAAGACATCCCAAAGTATTCACTAAGAGGCATGGTGAGTTCATAGAAGATTTTATTTTTTATCACAAGTTAGCGGAAAATGACACTTTGTGACAAAAAAAAAAAAGTTTCCATTTCTGCTAACTTGTGACAAAAAAAAATGAAATCTGCCACAGACTCACCATGCCCCTCTCTGAATACTTTTGGATGTCTACTTTCCAAAATGGGGTCATTTGTGGGGTGTGTTTACTGTCCTGGCATTTTGGGGGGTGCTAAATTGTAAGCGCCCCTGTAAAGCCTAAAGGTGCTCATAGGACTTTGGGCCCCTTAGAGTACATATACCCATGCTGGGTGGGAGAAATATCTCTGTAAATTACAATTTTTTTACACACAATTGTCTATTTACAGAGATATTTCTCCCACCCAGCATGGGTATGTGTAAAAATACACCCCAAAACACATTATACTACTTCTCCTGAGTATGGCGATACCACATGTGTGACACTTTTTTGCACCCTAACTGCGCTAAGGGGCCCAAAGTCCAATGAGTACCTTTAGGATTTCACAGGTCATTTTGAAGCATTTGGTTTCTAGACTACTCACGCTTTAGGGCCCCTAAAATGCCAGGGCAGTATTGGAACCCAGCAAGTGACCCCATTTTAGAAAGAAGACACCCCAAGGTATTCCATTAGGAGTATGGTGAGTTCATAGAATATTTTATTTTTTGTCACAAGTTAGCGGAAATTAATTTTTATTGTTTTTTTTTTTCACAAAGTGTCATTTTCCACTAACTTGTGACAAAAAATAAAATCTATGAACTCACCATACACCTAACGGAATACCTTTGGGTGTCTTCTTTCTAAAATGGGGTCACTTGTGGGGTTCCTATACTGCCCTGGCATTTTAGGGACCCTAAACCGTGAGGAGTAGTCTAGAAACCAAATGCCTCAAAATGACCTGTGAATAGGACGTTGGGCCCCTTAGCGCACCTAGGCTGCAAAAAAGTGTCACACATGTGGTATCGCCGTACTCAGGAGAAGTAGTATAATGTGTTTTGGGCAGGGTTGCTCGGGTAGTACTTTTTAATACCTGCCCGGATCCGGGTACCCAGATATCTGGATCCAATTCGGGTACCCGGATCCGACCTTGCGGATACCCGAGTGAATTCGGGTATCCGACCAAATTACCCGCGGGAAGTGCTCTTTAAATAGCTTTAAAAAGGGTTTTTAGGGTAAATGATGCATGTAGCATCATGTTTTTTTAAAGGGAAACACTAATTTATTATTTGGTGGACATAAAATGAAAAAAAAAAAAAGCTGTCAACATCAGGACTAGGTTCCAGACAGCGGTCGTGCAGCCCACATTGTGTCCAAAGTCCAATCGCACAACTGGGACATGACAGTTTTCAGCCCAGACACCTCCAAAAAATGACATTGCAATTGTGTTTTGGGTTGAATATAGGTGGTGGTATCAGCAGCAGTGGCCTGTGGCACCGTGGCGGTGGGTGCCAGCGCCAGCTTTCTTCAGCCTCTTGAACACCTCATGCTCAACAACATGTTTTTTGGCCAGATGGGTGATGAAGCTGAAGGTGCCATACTTGTAGGGGTCACAACCCCTGCTCATTTGTAGTTTGCACACATTGCATATGGAAAACTTGCTGTCTAATGAGGGCAGAGTGAAAAACCGCCAGATTGGGGAGTCGAAGATACCCCTGCGACCTGAATGGGATGCTGCGGCTTTTCTCCCTGTGGCGGTTGGGGGTTGAGTGGTGCGGCTGGTGGTAGCGGCAGAAGGATGCGGTGGGTCCCGCATTCCACGGCCACTGTCTGCACTGCTGATTCTGCGTGCCAAACCCACCGATGCATCCTCAGAGTCAGAGCTGACATCCCCATCCTGTGGATGGTAGTCAAGGTCCTTCATCCCATCATCAACATCATACACCCCCCCCCCCCCCCCTCCTCCTCAAAACCCAGAACATCCTCCTCAAACTCCTTGCGGCTAACAGCCCTGAGTTCAATCTTGGCGCCTGGAGCGAAAAGCTCGCTGACTGAGGGTAGGCTGCCCGCTGGGGTCGACACTGACACGGCAGACCTTCTGAGGGTGGCCGTAATGTTGCTCCCTGTCCTCTTGCCCTTGCTGCCTCTCCCCCGGCTGCCGGTGCCAGCAGACAGTACAACTTATACGTGATGATGTCACCAGATGATGTGGGGTACTTTTACTTTAATGAAATCGGGGTTGGACTTTAAATCAAATCAGCACGGAGTGACAGACAGATAGTGTGCACTGTCCTCTACTCTGCAGTCTAACTGTCACACTGACAATGCTCAGCACAGCAGCACTGCAGTAATCTGTAGTAAGCTAACACAGTACTACTCTCTCTAACAACTAACTGCAGTACTAACTAACTATATAATACAATAACACAGTAATCCTATTCCCTAACCTATACTGTCCTGATGGCCTGCACACACAGACACAGACAGGACCTAACTGAGTGAATGAAATTAAACAATTACACTAGCTAGCTAAAAAAAAACAATAGAACAATAGTGTAGTGAAGGTGTTTAGCACTCAAAGCTTTAGGTTTATCACTGTATACAGGCAGCACTTGCTAAGCCAACAGCACTGGAGCAAGTCTGTCAGTGACCAGCCAGCCAGCCACACAAGCAAGGACGATCTGTCTCATCATGCCAGCCCTCCTTATTACACAGGGGGGCTGGCCAGGGTTCCCTTCTGTGATAGGGTGCCAGGGCTTAGGCTGGGAGGCCTCTGATTGGCTCAATGAGGTCAGGTGGGGCTGGCCAGAGTTCCCCTCTGTGATTGGTTGCTAGGGCTTCTGCTGGGAGCCCTCTGATTGGCTGGGAGCCCTCTGATTGGCTCAATGACATCATCTCCCTTGTTACAGTACCCAGATCCGGATATCCATCGGATATCCGCGGGTACCCGCGAGTATCCGGATTATGCGGCAAGATACCCGCATAGAGCTATCCAGATATTGGCCCAGGGATCTGGATCCGACCCGGATAGCGTAAAAATGGTCGGGTACCTGGGTGTACCCGGGTACCCGGATGAGCATCCCTGGTTTTGGGGTGTATTTTTACACATACCCATGCTGGGTGGGAGAAATATCTCTGTAAATGGACAATTGTGTGTAAAAAAAAAATCAAAAAATTGTCATTTCTCATTGTCAAATCTCATTTACAGAGATATTTCTCCCACCCAGCATGGGTATGTGTAAAAATACACTCCAAAACACATTATACTACTTCTTGTGAGTACGGCGATACCACATGTGTGACACTTTTTTGCAGCTTAGGTGCGCTAAGGGGTTCAACGTCCTATTCACAGGTCATTTTGAGGCATTTGGTTTCTAGACTACTAACGGTTTAGGGCCCCTAAAACGCTAGGGGAGTATAGGAACCCCACAAGTGACCCCATTTTAGAAAGAAGACACCCCAAGGTATTCTTTTAGGAGTATGGTGAGTTCATAGAAGATTTAATTTTTTGTCACAAGTTAGCGGAAATTGATTTTTATTGTTTTTTGTTTTTTTTTTAAGTGTCATTTTCCACTAACTTGTGACAAAAAATAAAATCTTCTATTAACTCATCATACACCTAACGGAATACCTTGGGGTGTCTTCTTTCTAAAATGGGGTCACTTGGTGGGGTTCCTATACTGCCCTGGCATTTTAGGGGCCCTAAACCGTGAGGAGTAGTCTGGAAACCAAATGCCTCAAAATGCCTGTTCAGGGGCAGGGGCGGCGCGAGGCACCAAGCAGCCGCTTGGGGCCTCACGTTTTTAGGGGCCTCGGAGGCTCCTTGACGTCATCGTGATGTCACACTGTTGCCCGCAGGCCCCGCACTGACGCCGCCGCTGCGCAAGCCAGTTCACAGAGCACTTGTAAAAACAAAACAGAGGACACCAAGAGCCCAATAGTGCGATATTGTCTGGTAAGCTCAATATATAATGTAATATCAAAAGTTCTTATACTCACAAAGGTGGGTTACCATCAGGCAACCACTTGACAGGCAGGTGGGGAGTATTAGTACCTGACCCCACTCAGGTATAAAAGTCGCTCTCTGTAGATAGGTAAAAGGGGAAAGAACCCCTCCACCAGGGGTGGACTTAATCGTGCTGTAATATGTACGAACAGAGGCACCAAGCAGAGTAAAACAATGTTCTAAAAATGATAAAAAGAGGGAAGTCGATGTGGACTTACCTCCCTCTGGTAGTGGACATATACTCAAATGCAGAGTAAAAAATATACAATTTATTCACAGCTCCATAAAATCGCAACGCGTTTCGCGGTCAACAGTCCCGCTTCATCAGGCAGTACAGGAGCATATAAAACTGGTTCAGGTTCATAAAGCGTGTGAGCAAATGTATGCACCCCCTTTGCTCATAAAATCACATACCGTATATACTCGCAAGCAAGCCATAGTAACGGCGACACACATCGCCGTTACAGGAAGCCGCTCTCTATGGTTTCCTCCGTCATCACAGCAGCCGCCGTGGGGCACGCTGCTGTGGAATGGATTACCGTAAACGAGCAGGACAGGGGAATAGAAGCGGCGCCGAGCTAAGGTAATAGCAGCGGCGGCCGCGGGGGAAGGGGCACTATATTAGTTATGCTGGGGCACTATATTAGCTATGCTGGGGCACTATACTAGCTATACTGGGCACTATACTAGCTATACTGGGGCACTACCTACCCATACTGGGCACTATACTAACTATACTGGGCACTATACTAGCTATGCTGGGGCACTATACTACCTATACTGGGCACTATACTACCTATACTGGGCACTATACTAGCTATACTGGGGCACTACCTACTCATACTGAGCACTATACTAGCTTTGCTGGGGCACTATACTAGCTATACTGGGCACTATACTAGCTATGCTGGGGCACTATACTAACTATACGGGGCACTATACTAACTATACTGGACACTTTACTAACTATACTGGGCACTATACTAGCTATGCTGGGGCACTATACTAGCTATACTGGGCACTATACTAGCTATACTGGGGCACTACCTACCCATACTGGGCACTATACTAGCTATACTGGGCACTTTACTACCCATACTGGGCACTATACTAGCTATACCGGGACACACTGGGGGGGATCACACGGACAGCATTTCCTACCCCCGGCTTATATGAGGGTCAATCATTTTTTCCTGGTTTTTCAGGTAAAAGTTGGGGGGTCGGCTTCTATGCGGGTCGGCTTGCTTGCGAGTATATATGGTAATTTGATATGTTGTTAAAATTTGGTTTGGTGACTATGAATTAAAGGGTACCTGAGACGGATGAAAAGTGAAGTTTTATACATACCTGGGGCTTCCTCCAGCCACCTTTAGGCTAATCCAGTCGCTGTCCTCCTCTGCCACCTGGATCTTCTGCTATGAGTCCCGGTAATTCAGGCAGTCAGCGCAGTCTGGCCACGTGCCGCTCCTACAGCCAGGAACATTGTGCACCTGCGCAATAGTGCTGCGCAGGTGTAGTACGCTCCCAGCGGCGGAGTGTGTGCATGCGCTCTACTCCAGACTGGCTCAAGTACCTGGACCCATAGCAGAAGATCCAGGTGGCGGAGGAGGACAGCGAGGGACTGATTAGCCTGAAGGGGGCTGGAGGAAGTCCCATGTATGTATAAAACTTTAATTTCATCTGTCTCAGGTTTACTTACACAGTAGTACTATACTCTACATATGCACTCGCCACAGAGCTGCAGGGAATCCACTGAGAATGTTGTGCACATTGAACACAGAGGTGTTGTCTATCACCCATAAACCTAGTTCAGATTGTACATGAAGAATAGACTCATTCTCCTGCAGAGTACCTGCACATCACTCTTAGGCCTAGTGCACATTGGGCGGATTTGCTGGCCGCATCCGTTTGTTAATCCGCGTGGCTAATGTATATGAATGGGCTGGTGCACACCGGCGGTTTGAGTTTTTTGCAAACCGAAAACGTGCCTCCTGCTGCACGTTAACGGTTTGCAAAAAACCTCAAGCCGCCGGTGTGCACCAGCCCATTCATATACATTAGCCACGCGGATTAAAAGGCGGATGCGGACGGCGGATCGCATCCAAATCCGCTCGGTGTGCACTGCGCCAAATATCTGCATTTCGCACCCAAAACCGCTAGCATTTTGTGGATCTGCTAGCGGTTTTGGTGTGCACTGGGCCTTACATGTACCCACAATTACATTGCCTAGGGCCTGATAGATGTTCTTTGTTCCAAGGACTAGTTTTAGTCTTTGACTAAAAGTAATAGAGGCAGAAGATCAGCTGGCTAGCCAGGTAACTGGTATTGTTTAAAAGGGAATAAATATGGCAGCCTCCATATCTCTCTAACTTTAGTTGTATTTTAAAATTCCTAAGCATTGGCAGTTAAGAAATGCATTTAATGTTACATACTTTCAATCAACAAAATTGTAATATGCAAATTAGAGGAGTCGGAGTCGCTGGAATCCTAAACGTCGGAGTCGGTGGATTATTGTACCGACTCCACAGCCCTGGTATATAGTATATAGTATTGTTGTATATTGTATGGTATATAGTACTGTTACTATTTTCACTAATATTATTGCTCATTATATAGATGTCCTAATTGGTGTATTTTTATTTCTGGATTTGTGTATCGAGAAATGTGATTTTTTTTATTGTATATATACTTATTAAGCACTAGTCACTTTGTACTGTGTCCCTATCGACGCTGCCTACCTGCATTGTTGCACTATTTGCATCTTTTGAGCACTGTTGCACCTGTGCCTTATCATAGGCATCCTATAATTTTTATATTCAAATTTATATATTTTCAGACCCTCATTGCCATCTGTTTGACTTGTTGTAATCATGCAGCCTACACCCCCCCCCCCTTTTTTTAACGTTCTGTCCCGTTTTGTACTGTGCTCATGTCTTGGTCATGTATGTCATGATATTAAACGCTTTTTGTCTATATACAATAAAGATTCATTATATTCATACTTATTTCCACTGGTGCGTTGTGAGATGCTTTTTTCTTTTTTGGCACATCTGTTTAACATGTCAAATTATAATGAATCAAGTCCGTAAAAACAAAGATGAGCAATATATATATATATATATATATATATATATATATATATATATATATATACATATATATATATATATATATACACACAGTGTAAGCCTGCTGGTATGTGAAACAATGTATTATTTCTTCTATTAGAGGTGCCTGCTCCAGCATTGGCTAGTATTTTCTATAGTGAGATTTCCTCATAATAATATCTCTATTCCTGATTAAAGTTTGGGGACTTTTTAGGGATAGATGGACGGATGTCTTTTTTTCAACCAAATGGATTGAAGCCTTTTTTTCAACCAAACTATGAAAGTTAGGATAATTGTTAGATAGCTATAGTGTACATCTGGGATAAAAGAATTTCACTTCTTCAGGAGGGTGCTTCAGTCCAGGATTTGTATGAGAAACAAGGATAATTCTTTGAATTACAAAAAAAAAGTATGTTAGAATCCAACAGAGAAGGAAAAACGTAAAAAAAAACCATGTTGAAGTTCTTTGTGATATACCAGAAGTGTCTGGAAAGAGTACAGATAAAAACAGAAATTTAAAAAAATTGAGAAAGACCACGAAGAAAGGAATGATGATGATTGGTGATAATGATTTCGCGCTGCGGTGTTCCATGATTTTTCTGCGATTGCGTTTTATGATTCTCATTCTAATGAATGAGAATCGCGATGCAAACGTGGAGAAAATGGTACAAATTAGGCAGCTCTGCACACTATAAGAGAAAATGTGGACTTCCGGTTCCGGCGCCTGGATGAGCGGACGCTAAGAGCGGAGCTCCGAGAGCGAGACCCAGAGAAGCGACGAAGCACCAGATAAAGTGCTCACCTGCCACGCTGGGAGGCTCATGGAGGAAACCCGGCAACACAAACAGGCCGATGGATCGCTACCTGCTGCCGGCGGAGGAGAAACGCGGCAAGCGGGGAGGCCGCTCGCCTACACCCAAGATGGCCGCCGGACACAAACAGCATGAGGAGACATCCAGGAGCTCACAGCATTCGCAGCAGTCGCAGGAGTGGGAACAAACCAAGACGAGAGACAGGGACTGGGACACGGAATCAGATGACCGGCAGGGTGAGTTGGACGGCAACATAGACCCAGCACATTTACACAGCCTGGCCACCGCTGTAGTGCAGAAACTCACTCCAGACCTGCAGGCCATGATACACACAGTCATGACCCAGTCCCTGCAAAAAGTACATAAAGACATCCTAGCTCAGGCAAACAGAATCAAGCAGGTGGAGCAGCATACTTCATCTGTAGAAGATAAGCACATAATATACAAAACAAAGATTAAAAAGCTTGAGGCAGAAAACACCTTCATGAAAGATAAACTACAAGACCTGGAAAATAGATCGGGGAGAAGCAATGTACGAGTAGTAGGCCTACCTGAATCACATACAGCAGCCATGCTAATGCAATTATGTGCTGAAACAATACCACAATTGCTAGGCCTACCTACATCTTACAAAGTGGAGCGAGCTCACCGAGTAGGCCCACCGAGAGACGGATCTAAAAATAAGGGACCGAGGATAATCATGGTCAAATATCTTGATTACGCAGACAAGGATCTCATAATGCGCACTTATAGACAACTCCAGCAACCTCTCATACACCAGGGCGCCACACTCCGTCTCTTTAACGATTACTCGATTGAGATATCTAAACAGAGGCAAGGTTTCACAAGTGCATGCTCTCAGTGTATCAAGCGACAGTGGAAATTCGCATTACTCTACCCAGCTATCCTAAGAGTGACAGATGGTGCCGGGAAACAGCATGTTTTTAAAAATCCAGAGGAGGCAGAGAAATTTCTAACAAACACAGCAAACCTAACAGCCAGCCAAGATCAAGGCACACCAGAAGAAGCTGATAACATACAGGAAGGAGAGTAACTTTATAAGAAGTGTTTATCTTAAAATGGAGGGGCACTGTGCTATAAATAAAAGACTTGTGTCTTGAGAAAGTCCGCTTCACAAGAGAGTAGCTTCACTCACCAGGAAAAAAGTGAAGTCATTTACACGGTTACATTGGGGACATCTTGTTTTGAAAATTATATCTTTATTTACCTTAAGCTGTTTACAGAGGGGGGAAGGGGGGAGGGGTTAAAAGGGTTAAAAAGGAAAGGGGAACTCTCTGCTGCGCACTTAGACGAGAAAAGATAACATACAGGAACAGGGGTTGTGAGCCGAATCCGTACTCATTCTTATTGGCACAATGTCTCTAAAAATAATTTCATGGAATACCAAAGGGATGTGTACCCCAGCCAAACGATCACAAGTACTGAGGCACTTAAAGAAATTGCATGCAGACATTGCACTCCTTCAGGAGACACACTTAAACACCTCAAGTGCAATTTTTTTAAAAAAAGGATGGGTGGGAGAAGTTTATTGTGCTGCCGCAGATGACAGGAAAGCAGGTGTGATAACACTAGTCCATAAGAGACTAGCCCAAAAAGTAATTAACTCAAACTCAGATGCCAAGGGGAGATGGGTATGGATTCGGATCCAACAAGGCTCGGAAAGCACTGATCTATATAATGTGTATGCTCCTAATGATGATAACGCTTCTTTTTTACAGGAACTAAATCATAATGTAACAGTAATGAATACTAGCAATGTTATAATTGGGGGTGATTACAATGCAGTACTAGACCTACAAGAGGATAGAACAACGAAAAAACAGATCCAGGGGTTATATCAAAAGAAAGCTGAACATTTCAGCAACTTTGTAGAAGAACTGAACTTACTGGACTCCTGGAGAATATTGCATCCAAGTGATAAACAATTCACATTTTATTCACAGCCCCATGACATGTGGTCACGCTTGGACTACTTACTAGTATCCCCTAGCACATTTAAGAAGACGCTGACAGCCGAAATACACGATATGGTCATATCAGACCACACTCCAATATCAATAGAGATCCGAGAACTCATTCCTAGGGGCACAGACATTCTATGGAGATTCCCAACGCAATTGTACGAAAATGAAGAATTCAAAGCCCTGATAAAAAAACTGGTGGATGAAATATTTTGAGGAGAATAAATCCAGCATAGATAACCCTTACTTGTTTTGGGAAGCATCAAAGCCTGTGATGAGAGGTCATATCATTTCACACTTAGCGGGTAAAAAGAAGCAAGCAAACATAGCCTATATGGAAGCTATAAAAAAGGTTAGAGAGACAAGTAAAAAATTCCCAAAACACCCCACAGATATAAATAGGAAAAATTGGTTAAGCACAAAAGCAGAAGTAAGCAGGTGGATGGCGGAAAAAGAGAGATTAAATCAATCCCACCAGGCCCTCCGATTCCATAGACTAGGAAATAAAATGGGGAGGTTATTAAGTAATCTAGTCAGAGGAGCTAAACACACAACACAGATACAGGCTCTAAAATCAAAACAGGGGGGAATAACGAATGACCCTAAGACGATAAATGAAATATTCCAGCAATTTTACACAGATCTCTATAGAGACAAAGGGGACCCTTTAGACAAAAGCAAAGTACAAAAATTACTAAAAGAGGCGGACCTTCCACAAATAAAAGAAGATGATATGAGTGAATTAAATAAAGAAATATCCCAATCAGAAATAATGGAGACCATCAGAGACGGGACAAGGTCCTCCAGCACCCAAGGCTGAGACAGTAAAGTGCGCCCCTCCATCCATCCCTCCCACCCCAGCCGTCACACACTAATTGCTATTAGACTAATAGATGCCCCAGGGCCCCCAACCTCCCCAACACCTTAATATCTAGTTATCTGGCTTGCAGTCACTGTCATGTATCCCCTTTTCTTATTTATTTCTGCTTCAAACACAATTGGGAATGACAGCTGAATGAATTGTGCGCCCCCTTCTACACTGCGCCCTGAGGCTGGAGCCTCTCCAGCCTCTGCCTCGGCCCGGCCCTGGAGACCATAAAGGGATTATCAAATGGGAAATCACCAGGCCCAGATGGGCTGAGCTCAGAATACTACAAACTTCTTAAAGAAGAAGTAGTCCCACATCTCCACACATTATTCAATAAAATAATAAAAACAGGCAATCTCCCGGACACAGCTAATAACACATACATAAAAGTTTTACCAAAAGAAGGCAAAGATCTAAAACAGCCAGAGGCCTATAGACCCATTTCCTTAATGAACCAAGACCTTACATTTTTAACAAAAATAATGGCAGACAGATTGGCCAATATCCTCCCCACACTAATAGGAAAACACCAAGGAGGATTTATTAAACATAGATCAGCAGTAGCGAACGTAAGAAAAGTACTGACAGTTTTAGACTATACCAAATTGTACCCAAAACCGTCAAAAGACTACGCCCTGCTATTGTTAGACGCCGAAAAGGCGTTTGACAATGTAAGATGGCAATGGGTGCAAAACATCCTATCTAGCATGAAATTCTCAGGCCCATTCATAACTCTAATTGAAGCGTTACAGAAGTCACCAACCTCACAAATATACACAACCGGATTTCTATCTCCAAGATTTCCTCTACAAAAAGGGACAAGGCAGGGATGCCCATTGTCACCCCTGCTCTTCAACCTAGCAATAGAACCCATGGCAAAAATCCTCCAAAAAAGAATTAAAGGCATCAAGGTGGGAAAGGTGGAACTGAAACAAATGTTATTTGCCGACGACATAATCTTATTTATGGCCAAACCCCAAGAACAAATCGAAATGGTATTTGAATTAATTAGAGAAATAGGGGAACTAAGTGGTTTTAAAGTTAATCAGAATAAAAGTGAACTACTGATGCTCTCATCGCAGGCTTTGTATGATAGGCAACTTAAGGAAACGGGGGTGAAAATCAGTTCAAAAGTCAGATATTTGGGAATTAACTTTACAAGGGATCCTGCATCGGTATACGATTTAAACTATCTTCCCCTGATACAGAAATTAAAACAGCAGATGACATCCTGGAATTCGCTACCAATCAATATTATGGGCAGAGTAGCTTTAATTAAATCGGTGATTTTAGGCCGCATACTATACCCATTACAGACGATACCCCTACTCCTTAAGCATAAACATGTGAAAGAATTGGAGAGGGCGATGTCACACTTTATCTGGTCAGGTAAAAAAAACTTGAATTGCCCTTCATAAGCTACAGTTTCCAAAAGAGAAAGCAGGCCTAGGCCTCCCAAACTTACGAAGATATAATTTGGCTTGTATATGCCGGCATATTAGAGATTGGATATGCAATTCCAGTGTGTTTTCAAATTTGACCCTAGAGAAGTCCTTTGCTGAGCCGTGGTCGTTAGCAGCCATCCTACATACAAAATATAGTCACCTACCTCAGAAAATCAGACAACGAGGGATAATGAGAGATACTTGGGTGGCATGGAAAGAAATTCGCAAACTTTATAAAATGCCTATACAAATCTCGAAATATATGCCACTTTGGGGCCATCCGGGATTTCTAGCAAGTCTGGTACACGAGGGGTTTGGAATATGGGAAGATAAGGGTATAAATAAATTGGGATACCTGTTTAATCTCTACACAGGGAAATGGAAGTCATTCATAGAGTTGAGGCAAGAGTTTAACATACCACGATCACATTTCTTGTTTTATGCACAAATTAAGTCATACGTACAGACAACAGTAGCGGATCTCTCCCAAGTAGCAAAACCTAACAACTTTGATAACTTTCTAAAGCCAAAGACGTATGGTTTACCTTTATCGCAGATTCAACAACAATTACAAGAAAAGCAACAAGGAACCCTAGTGCTAATACACTTCAAAAGGTGGCTGAAAGATATAACGGACATAGAACTACCACAAAAGATAATAGAAGGATATCAAGTATATAGACAATATATCATAAATGAAAGCTGGAGAGAATCCCACTTTAAAATGCTACACAGAGCAAAATATGCCTTCGATATAAAGTACAACTCCACAAAACTACAAAGCATGTTGCCCAAAATGCCAACTACCTAAAGCCGGCCTCTTCCATTGTTTATGGGACTGTAGCATAATAACTGAGTTCTGGAAGATAATTCAATCCATAATCAAACAAATGTGTGGGAAAGACATTCAAATCACGCCTCAGACCTTCCTGTTCCACTACGAAGAACAACCAGAAAGCAGTGAGAGGGGAGAGGGTACACTACTGTATAGCTCTTTATCTCCCCTAGGACATATTGTCTTGGCAGCGGCCAAGAAGGCTATATATAACAAGTGGATATACCCATCACACCCAACAACGTGGGATGTAGAACAGGAACTTTTACATCTATTCAATTTGGACAGACACTACACCCTAAAACACAAGGGAAAATTCACAAAATCCTTCTTTAAGAAATGGAAAAAGTATATAACATATACGTATAATAAAGAGGAGATGCAAAACATGATGGAACCTTTTCGCTACACAGAATGGTATGCAACTATGGACTTACTAAATAAGCTGGGACCACTCAAGATAACATCACAAAGGCCAAGCATATTAGACTAATCTATACTAATAAAATATAATGGACCACAAACCCAAGAAATACATAGAAAGGAATAGTGGCAGCATAGAGAGGGGAGGGGGAAGAAAATACAGGGGTAAGAGGGGGAAGGGGGACAAGGGAGGGGTTTAATGTTGTATTTGTTTGCTTGTTAAACTGACACAGCACGAACTTTAACCTTCCTAACCATAAGATGTATCAATGCAAAATGTGTCGTGAATGTAAGGAATATCATGAGGCATTTGACATGTTGGCCTTGAGCCTTAATGCCTCAAAATGTTTTGTGTTTATGAAAATATAATAAGCAAATAAAATGTTACAAAAAAAAAAGAGAAAATGTGATGTGCAATCTTGCGCAAATCTTACACAGCTCTGGCAAATCTTCAATACAACAACTAGCTGCTCCTCTACCCCGGCTGAAGGGTATGACTGTAACGGCAAGAAAAAGGTAGAAGGAGGAGCGCTCCGTAGTGTTTTAAAACTATTAATAGAGATCACGCAAAGATAAAAACACTTACTATAAAATGATGACAAACGAGCATATCTTGGGTGAAAACCCAGACAAATGACCTTGGATGGCAACCTGTTCCTCCTCTGTGGCCAGCAGTGGGGATGGTCCTAGATGGTAATAGACCGTGGGTGCCTTTCCTATAGTCAATGTGTGCAGTCACTTCGCGACGCGTTTCAGCGTATCCACGCCTTTCTTCAAGCTAGTTACTGCCATGCACACAAGAGAATTAAATACCTAATAGTGACAGGAAATTAAGAACATGAACCTCATGGTTGCCTAGCAACCATAGGTAACACTTCCGGTTGTTTTAAAAATGTTTTAAAGAGAGTCTGAAGCGAGAATAGATCTCGCTTCAGACCTCATATATAGCAGGGGCACGTGTGCCCCTGCTAAAACGCCGCTATCCCGCGGCTTAACGGGGGTCCCTGTCCCCCCAAATCCCCTTCGTAATGGAGCGCTTCCGCATTGGGGCAGGGCTAACCGCCGCAGCCCTGCCCCACGCGCGTCTGTCAGCGCGTATCTCCGCCTCTCCCCCGCCCCTCTCAGTCTTCCTTCACTGAGAGGGGCGGGGGAGAGGCGGCGATGCGCGTCTGATAGACGCGACTGGAGGCAGGGCTGCGGCCGTTAGCCCTTGCCTCCAGGAAGCAAAGTCCACGACCAACTTTGCGACCAACTTTTGCGGGGGGTGGGTTGGGGGTGAAGGGACCCCCGTTTAGCCGCGGGATAGCGGCGTTTTAGCAGGGGCACACGTGCCCCTGCTATATATGAGAGCTGAAGCGAGATTTAGTCTCGCTTCAGTGTCTCTTTAAAATGAACCACATACAAATAAACATATACGTGCCCTTAACTGCAATGTATACAGAAAACACAATACTTTAAATTTCAACATTATAAAACATAAATTAAAAATATAGAGCCTTATGGAGCAGTAATAATGTTCAGACATGGAACGCTAGGACCTCGGAGTGGCCGTGCTGGAAGAACTATATTAACCAGCTGAGCGGTCTGGACGAGCTCAGCTCGTCCAACACCGCCAGCGGCTGCCGCTCAGGCCCTGCTGGGCCGATTTTAACGAAATAAAAAGCAGCACACGCAGCCGGCACTTTGCCAGCCGCGTGTGCTGCCTGATCGCCGCCGCTCTGCGGCGATTCGCCGCGAGCAGCGGCGAAAGAGGGCCCCCCTAGCCGCCTGAGCCCAGCGTAGCCGGAACAAAAAGTTCCGGCCAGCGCTAAGGGCTGGATCGGAGGCGGCTGACGTCAGGACGTCGGCTGACGTCGATGACGTCACTCCGCTCGTCGCTATGGCGACGATATAAGCGAAACAAGGAAGGCCGCTCATTGCGGCCTTCCTTGTTTATTCTGGGCGCCGGAGGCGATCGGAAGATCGCCTCCGGAGCGCCCTCTAGTGGGCTTTCATGCAGCCAACTTTCAGTTGGCTGCATGAAATAGTTTTTTTTTAATTTAAAAAAAACCCTCCCGCAGCCACCCTGGCGATTTAATCAGAACGCCAGGGTGGTTAAGAATTGCTCACCTGAAACATGCAGCTACTGAATTATTCGGGCGCTGTATAGCTGCCTCGATGGAGGAAATCATGAGAGAGGTGCACATAGGAAGCAATCTGCCGTGCCAGCCGGAAGCTGTAACCGCGCTGAAGCGCAAACAGCATCCTGGTCAGTGCCGGCCGGACGTGTGCGTCACTGGCTCCTATGCGTGCTTGCGTAGGAGCCAGGTCGTAGAGAGAAGGAATACCTCTCTCATGACGTAGTGTTGCTAGGCAACAATGAAGCCTGTCATTACGGAGCAATAGTTGGAGGAACCCGGCTAAGTAGAAGTCCTTAAGTTCTGATGGAGCAATGAAAGATAACTAGATAAATAAATAGATAAATAACTGCTCTATATAGCCCACCATTATGTAACCATGAATAAAGAACCATAAGGGGGGGGGGGAGGGGAAATATAGTGGAGGACTTTTTTTTATATATAAAAATAAAAAGTATAAAATATTTAACAAAAAATATATAAAATAAAAAATAATAATAAAATGATGAAAATAAATATGGGGAACAGAGGAGGAACAATATAGCCCAACATGTATACAAAGTGGCCCCTAGGCTTAATAATAACAGTACAAACATATAAAATGCCCATTCTAGCAATTATATATATAGCAGGCACAGACTTGGACATGTGTCTCTCTATATAGTAATATAATGACTAAGGTACCTATAGGGAGTGATTGTACCCATCCTTAATTTTATGAGAGATCATTCCAGGATAAGGCAATGCAAACCCTTCTATTAATCTTCACACTGTAAATGTATTAGGGAAATAGGAAAGAAGGGGGAGGAGGGGAGTGGGAAAAGAAGTGGAAAGGAGAGGAGGGGAGAATATAGTGACATTAGGATGTAATAGGACAGGGGGGAATGGCTAACTGCAAGCTGGTAAAATAGCCATATAATACAGCAAGGAATGCCTCAAATAAAACTAGCCACCTCTACCTCCTCATTGAGGCCTACTGTGAAATCATTTTAAAAAATCCAGAAGGCCTCTCTTTCACATAGCCTCCTGAATCTCAATCCTGCAGGCAACTCGGGTGAGATGGATTCCACTCCCACTACTGTTAAGCTGTCGGTTGATTGACTATGAGTGGTCAGGAAGTGGCGCGGGACACTATGGCTCTCTGTCCCTTCTTCAATGCCCCTTCTATGTTCGCCAAATCTCTCCCTAAGGGGCCTGGTCCTTCTCCCCACATAATATTTAGGCCAACTACAGGCCAGTAGGCATATAACGTATGTTGATGAGCAATTTATAAACTGCTTAAGAATGATCCTCTCATTATGTACTTGCAATTCTTTACATCTGTGTCTCATATATTTACAGCACTTGCAACGTGCCTTGCTACATTTATAGTTTCCTTTAACTGTAAACGTCGGTTGAGATGTTGGTGGCTTATTAATTTGACCAATATTGCTTTTTGCTATTTTATTCTTGAGTGACCTCGCTCTTCTAAATATGGTCTGTGGTTGCTCAGGCAGCCTATGCTGGAGTATAGTTGCGCCGTAACCTACAAAATTGGCTCCGTGGTATATTTTTAATCCACTTATGATGATGACAACTTGTTCTATGTAGAAAAGAATTTCCTGCAGTAGGCTTAAAATGAGTTTTGGTTCTAATATTCCCCTCATTATCATGGAGCAGGTCTAGATCCAAGAACACAATCTGTTCTTTATCTATCACATATGTAAATTGCAGGCCATATGTATTATTATTACAATATTTGACAAATTCTTCGAACTCTTCCTCTGTGCCATCCCAAACGATAAGAATGTCATCTATGTACCTTAGGTACAGGGCGAGGTTTGCTCCAAATGGGTGCGAGCCTCAAACATGGAACTCCTCCCAAAATGTCATATAAAGGTTAGCGAAGCTTGGAGCAAACCCCGCCCCCATCGCTGTGCCACAGATCTGTAAATAAAATTGACCCCCAAAATTAAAATAGTTATGTGTTGGGGGGCGGAGCCTGCGATGGAAGAGTGAGGACGTGCTCCAGCTTAGCTCCCGGCCATGTGAATGCTCTTTCAGCTTAAATAAGCTTTAAACCTCTACACTTTTCACTCGAAGTGGCATGAAAAGAACTAAGAAAGGTGACTCGGCCCAGCAGTGCCCTATTACACCATCGCAGAGGCCTCTGACCAGGTATTTCCAGGAACTAAGCGAGATGCCAGCTATTCCCAATATGGCGGACCCAGCGCCCCAGCCCCCGGCTACTTCAAGCTCCATGAAATCGGGCCCGTCTGACCTCACTAATCTGGAGGACATCTGGAAGTTCCTCAAAGGGCTCCCCACCAAACAAGATATGGAGGAACAGACCGAAAGAATCGTGTCCTCCACGAGGTCGGAGATTGCCGCCATTCACGCAGACCTCTCTGGCCTATCAGACCGTGTTACGTCGGTGGAAGACAGCGTGGCCTCGCTGCGGGCCGATGTGGCGAAGTTACGAGAGGATAGCGAGCGACAGGCCTCCCTCTCCCGCTCCATGCGAATACAGATGGAAGATATGCAGAACCGGGGACGACGGAATAACGTACGAGTGAGGGGCGTCCCTGAACGGGTAACCACTGAAGACATCATACCCACTCTACGCACCCTCTTCAATGGCTTGCTCAATAGACCGGCGGATCAGAAGCTTAAATTTGATAGAGCTCACAGAGCTCTCCGGGCAGCACCTGGGAGAGAGGATCAGCCCTGAGACATCATCTGTAGGCTGCATAACTATCAGGAGAAGGAACAGATCATGGGGGCATCGAGGAAGAAGGGGAACATAGAATGGCAAGGTGCGACAGTGTCCCTTTTTCAAGATCTGGCTCCTTCCACGCTGGCACAACGCCGTGCCCTGAAGCCCCTACTGCAATCGTTCCCCTCGGATGAGATCACCTACAAATGGGGATTCCCTTTTCAGTTAATGGTCAAGAAAGGCACGCAGTCATTCTCGGTTCGCCACCCTAAGGATTTACCAGAATTTTTCCGGGTGATGGACATTCCCACAGTGGCGGTCCCTGACTGGAACCCGGATACCATGGATTTCTTTGGGCCGCAGAAACCGCGTAAGCAACGCTAATACTTGATATGCTGTGAGTACTGTGACCCCTGTCCCCGGTCCTCGCCCGGCCGAGTGATACCCTGGAGACTATAGTCCCTGGTGACCTTATGTTTTTAACTTGCTTCAATACCCCGTAACGTTTCACACAGCTATTTGAATACTGCTCGCAGACTCTCCGGATTCCGTATCCCCCAGACTGCCCAGTGATTTGTGCGAGCCACGCTTACCCCTGACTGGAGTCATAGCTTAAGGAACGTAACACGTGTCCACACGCCTTCACACTAACTAGTGAGCACTATGGCGAATCTAACCGGAGATATCGATACTGTTTATTTATGCCATCCTATGTACGATTACTGCACAGAGAATTAAATGTGTGCATTAAACACCAAGTGAACACCTGACATAACTGGCTGAGCAAATTTGGCCTGATTGGCTATTCATGAGGCAATGCTCATGCAAATATGCATTTGCTTTCGCATGCCAACTAATGCAGGGTCCATTGAACCAATGCCGCAAAGCGGTTGCCCTGCGGGAATTAGTTCATGCTTCAATAGCACTATCCAGGAGCGCCACGAGGAGGCTTCCCAATGCCCCCATACAGCCGGGGGACCGCGGGGTCCCAGGCGCTCTCACTGCCTGGGAACCACAGCAGCACCCCGGAGGGGGAGGCTGGGTGGCGCAGGCGACCCCCCCAAGCGTGGCCAGCGCCGGGGAGAGCCATCCGCACATTTCACCTCCCAATATTTAAAAACAGGCACTTACCTTAACGTCCATTGCGTTCTGCTGCTGAGCATAGCTTGGGTGCAACACATTTGAAAAGGAAAGGAATGAAGCATGGGTCGCACCGAGCTTTGGAGCTCAGGGCTGGCTCACACACTGCACTCCAAGGGGGGTGGAGGACAGGCACTGACAGCCCACTCCAGGGCTCACACTACCTAGAATGAGCCATCCGCCACCCGCCTCCAAGGGAAAGACATTCACAAATCACTGCACAGAGAATTAAATGTGTGCATTAAACACCAAGTGAACACCTGACATAACTGGCTGAGCAAATTTGGCCTGATTGGCTATTCATGAGGCAATGCTCATGCAAATATGCATTTGCTTTCACATGCCAACTAATGCAGACTTGCAAGGGTTAAGACTTGGTGTTGGAGCACGCATACATTTTCTTCAGGTAAGCATTTATTGTGTATGTATTCTTTGGAGGCAGGTGGAAGATGGCTTGCTCTGGTGGTGAGAGCCCTGGAGGGAGCTGTTTGCACCTGTCCTTCCCCCCCCCCCCCTCTGGAGTGTTGCGTGTGAGCCAGCCCCAAGCTCTAAAGCTTGGGGTGACCCATGCTTCACTCCTTTCTCATGTGGTGCCCCCAAGTTAATGCACATGTAGCAGAACGTAATGGACCTTAAGGTAAGTGCCTGTTTTTAATTATGGGAGGCTGGAGCGGATGGCTCCCCCAGGCGCTGGCCACGCTTGGGGGGGTCGCCTGCGCCACCCAGCCTCCCCCTCTGGGGTGCTGTTGTGGTTCCCAGGCGGTGAGAGTGCCTGGGACCCCGCGGTCCCCCGGTTGTATGGGGGCAATGGGAAGCCTCCCCGTGGCGCTCCTGGATAGTGCTCATGTGGCATAAACTAATTCCCGCAGGGCGACCGCTTTGCGGTATTTGTTTTTTGACCCTGCATAGTTTGGCGTGCGAAAGCAAATGCATATTTGCATGAGCATTGCCTCATGAATAGCTAATTAGAGCCAGATTTGCAGAGCCAGACTTGCAAGGGTTAAGACTTGGTGTTGGAGCACGCATAAATTTTCTTCAGGTAAGCATCTATGTACGATTACTCTGGGAGGGTGCCGATGGGTCCGGCGTGCATGCAGTAGATTTCAGTGATTGAGGATATTGATGATCTTGGTCCGCAGACCCCCTAAGATGATGCTTTGGTGTTAAATGTTATCTATGATGCTGTCTCAGTGGATCCTGGGTGCGGCCTTTTGGGGGGGTACCGGGGGGCCCTAGCCCGGGGGGTTGGGGGGAGAGGGCGGTGGCTAGTTCTGCTGCCTGCTCCCCCCGACTCCCCTCTTTTTGCGCAATGATGGGCTCCGGTGCCTCCACTCCTGCTGCGCTGAGAGATCCCCACCTTTTGAGAGTGAACATATTATTGACACTGGTAGCACTATATTTAAAAAGGTTCCTACAATCTGACTGTACTCGGGGGACTTATCATTTAATGCACCCAGGTGCAACACGTGCTTGAGACTCACACTACTATTGGCCCAACCTGTTCACTTTGGGATTAAGATCACATGGTGTGCAGTGACATATAGGTAGCGCCCCGGCAGCGGCTTTGGAGGGGTGCCACAAGGGGGCCCCAGCCCGGGGGGACTCCCCCCCACCGGTGCGAGGACGGGCCCCGGCGCCTCTCCTCCCGCTTTACTGGTATAGTAAATTTCCAAGAGCGCTACCCTAGTAGTGTGATTGATGGTGCGTCATATAGGCAATGGGCTCTAAATACACATCACCACATGTGGTCATATTGACATTCCTCTCTCGGGACGAGTGGTATCAGGTGGAGGGTGGGAGGGACTGTACAACACGCAGTATGAATCCTGGAGGTCGCTGGGGATCTCATGGCTCCTTCACTCTCTAACTACTACGGGTGTCTCGTGGGGGGCCTCGGGGCGGGGTGGGCTGGGGGAGGGGGCTATATATATATATGTATATGCATATGTATGTGCAAGTGTATACAAGTGAATGTGTTCATATCTGCAGAATCAGTAATGTGTCACAATACTTACCAATGAAACTGGACTGATTTTCCTCTAGTTTTCTTCCATGCTTATGTAATTTTCCCCCCTGTTAGGGGATAGAGGTTAATGCAGGGGCGGACATACGGCCGTGCAGGCCGTGCCGCCGCACGAGGGCCCCTGAAGTTCCGTTTTCTTCAGGGGCCCATTAAGTATTTTTTTTTATTTTTTTTATTTTTTTTATTTTTTTATTATTTTATTCCCGGGGGGCCCCCCGACTCCTATCCTCCCTCCCTCCCTCACCTCGGGGGGCCCCCTCCCGATATGCGCGGCGGGAGAGCGAGCGAGCGGCAAATGCAGGAAGGGCTCTCCAGGCATCCGCTAGAGGCCCAGCCGCTTGGTCTCCAATATGTCTCCAGTTGGAGACATATTGGAGACTCAGCGGCTGGGCCTCTAGCGGATGCCTGGAGAGCCCTGAAGACTTCCTGCATTTGCCGCTCGCTCTCCCGCCGCGCATATCGGGAGGGGGCCCCCCGAGGTGAGGAAGGAAGGGAGGGAGGGAGGATAGGAGTCGGGCCCCCCACCCGGATAGCTACCCACCCGGCTACCTAACCACCTACCCACCCGGCTACCTACCTACCCACCCACCAGGCTTCCTACCTACCCACCCGACTACCTAACCACCCACCAGGCTTCCTACCTACCTACCCACCCGGCTACCTACCCACCCACCAGGCTTCCTACCTAACCACCCACCCAACTACCTAACCACCCACCCGGCTACCTACCCACCCGGCTACCTACCCACCCGGCTACCTACCTACCTACCCGGCTACCTACCTAACCACCCACCCGGCTACCTACCTAACCACCCACCCGGCTACCTACCTAACCACCCACCCGGCTACCTACCGGGCTAGTTACCAACCCACCCACCAGGCTACCTACCCACCCACCCGGCTACCCGGCTACCTACCTAACCACCCACCCGGCTACCTACCTAACCACCCACCTGGCTACCTACCTAACCACCCACCCGGCTACCTACCGGGCTAGTTACCAACCCACCCACCAGGCTACCTACCCACCCACCAGGCTACCTACCTACCCACCCACCAGGCTACCTACCCACCCACCAGGCTTCCTACCTACCCACCCGGCTACCTACCTACCCACCAGGCTACCTACCCACCCACCAGGCTACCTACCTACCCACCCACCAGGCTACCTACCCACCCACCAGGCTTCCTACCTACCCAACCGGCTACCTACCTACCCACCCGGCAACCTACCCACCCACCAGGCTTCCTACCTACCCACCCGGCTACCTACCTAACCACCCACCCGGCTACCTACCTACCCACCCACCCGGCTACCCACCCACCAGGCTTCCTACCTAACCACCCACCCGGCTACCTACCTAACCACCCACCCAGCTACCTACCGGGCTAGTTACCAACCCACCCACCAGGCTACCTACCCACCCACCCGGCTACCCACGCACCCACCAGGCTACCTACCTACCCACCCACCGGGCTACCTACCTACCTACCGGGCTAGTTACCCACCCACCCACCAGGCTACCTACCCACCCACCCACCAGGCTACCTACCCACCCACCCACCCACCAGGCTACCAACCCACCCACCCACCCACCAGGCTACCAACCCACCCACTCACCCACCCACCCACCAGGCTACCAACCCACCCACCCACTCACCCACCCACTAGGCTACCTATCCACCCAACCACCCATGGGAGCTGCGCGCCGGATGGAGGCTGGGACAGGAGGTCTGCTGCTGCAGGTGAGTAAATGTTTTTGTTTTATTTATATTAGCAGGTGTATGTTCTGGGCAGGTCTGCCACATGATTGCATGTATTTTCTTCGCAAATCTGCCGACATGATTGCATGTATTTTCTGGGCATATCTGCCGACATGATTGCACGTATTTTCTGGGCATATCTGCCGACTTGATTGCATGTATTTTCTGGGCATATCTGCCGACTTGTTTGCACGTATTTTCTGGGCATATCTGCCGACTTGATTGCACGTATTTTCTGGGCATATCTGCCGACTTGATTGCACGTATTTTCTGGGCATATCTGCCGACTTGATTGCACATATTTTCTGGGCATATCTGCCGACATGATTGCACGTATTTTCTGGGCATATCTGCCGACATGATTGCACGTATTTTCTGGGCATATATGTGTATTTTCTTGAGAAAACCTGCACAATTATGTGAATTTTCTGGGGAAAGGGTCACCAAAACTTGGGCCCACTGTCTTTGCGTTGCCCTTTTCAAGGGAACCTGAGGTGAGAATAATATTGAGGCTGCCATATTTCTCTCCTTTTAAGCAATACCAGTTGCCTGGCTGCCGTGCTGGTCCTCTGCCTCTTATTCTTTCAACCATAGACCCTGAACAAGCATGCAGCAGGTCAGGGGTTTCTGACAATATTGTCAGAACTGAGAAGATTAGCTGCATGCTTGTTGCTGGTGTAATTCAGTTTATTACTGCAGCCAAATAGATCAGCAGGGCCGCCAGGCAACTAGTATTGTTTAAAAGGAAATAAACCCTCACCCCGGGTTCGCTTTAAGTTACAGTTAGCTCCGCCCTCATCCGGTCATTGCCACGCCCATTTTTTTGCCGCGGCGCTACGCGCCGCAGGTTCTATCCACTAATTTTTGCCGCGGCGCGCTTCGCGCGCCGCAGGTTGTAGCCACGCCCATATTTTGCCGCGGCCGCAGGTCATACGCGCGCCGCAGGTCATAGGGGGCCCACAATTACAATTTTGCACAGGGGCCCACTGCTGGCTGTGTCCGCCACTGGGTTAATGTGTTGATATGTTGATTTATATGCAATGTACGATTGGCCGGGACCGGAGCTCGTGACTGCAGCTCTTGCATCGGTCTCTTTTACCCCAGTGTGAATTGCCGATCACGAAATGGTGCCCATGAGGCCCCTAGGTGCAGTAATTCAATGCCAGGATTTTAGATTCTGGCGAGTTATATGGGTGAGCAACCTTTTTACACCAATTATTTGGCTCCTCATATACTCAATACGCATTTTTATGCGTCAGACATTATCTTATAAGTTTTATCGGTCTTATCGTTTTCTGTCTTTACTATCGAAATATTCGCTAAACAGTGGGTCGGTCGAGGGTGCGGGTTCTGGGGAGTGTCCACTAGTGACCAAAATTCCAGCGGTCACTTAAACTACTATCTCTAAATGTTAGGGGTCTCAATATCCCAGAGAAAAGATCGGCAGTTCTTAATCTATGTCGCAGAGATCATGCCAACATTGTATGTCTACAGGAGACACACTTTAAACGGCCCAAGATACCCAAGCTTTACAATAAATATTATAGAACTCTGTACTGTAGCCCCCCTCAAGAAGCTAATGTCAAGGGAACAGCGATACTTATATCTAATGATACCCCCTTCGTCATGACTGACGAATATGGAGATCCACAGGGTAGATTCAACCTGATTAAAGGCACCATACATGATCAAAAGATAACTATAGGCTCATATTATGCGCCAAATACAAACCAGGTCGCATTCCTACAATCTTTCTTGTCCCGATTACATACTTTCGCGGAAGGAAGTATCCTCCTGGGCGGAGACTTAAATCTCACGCTAAATCCAACCCTGGACTCCTCATCGGGGAGGTGCCCGGTCTCTCAGAAGCTACTACGCAAGTGCCGATCTTTTTTGCACTCTATGCAACTAGTGGATGTCTGGCGATTACATAACCCCTCTGCAGCAGATTATTTATTTTTCTCCCACCCTCACAACACCTACTCGAGGATTGATTACATTTTCCTTTCACATAATCTCCTCTTGGTTTCGGCTTCCCCTGGTATAGGCTGCATGACCCTTTCAGATCATGCGCCTGTCACAGTGGAGGTTTCATTGGGAGACTGCAGACGGGGTCCTGCTTCTTGGAGATTGAATAACTCTCTGATTGAGGACAAACAGGTTTATGGAAAACTGAGGGCAGAAATGGAGGAATTTTTTCATCTTAATGCACAAGCAGATACCTCTCCACTAACTCTATGGGAAACTCATAAATGCTATGTTAGAGGTCTATTGATAAGAGAGGGGGCCAGAAGGAAGAGGGAACGTGAACGGGACATCGCGGATACACTCGCATCCATCGCTGAACTAGAAACAAAACACAAAAGGAGTAATTCCCCTTCGACCTTGTCGGAGTTGACACGTAAACGAGAATCACTTAGAGGACTTCTGTTTCACAAAGTCAAATATGCAGCTTTCAGATGCCATCGCTCCTTCTACGAGTTCGGCCATAAGTGTGGGTCAATGTTAGCAAAAGCCCTAAAAGAACAACAAACCGCCAACTATATACCATGCATACAAAACAAAAACTCCCAATTAGTACACAAATATGAGGATATTTCGCGAGTTTTTAGAGAGTACTATGCGGGTCTCTATAGCCTTCCCTCTTCCTATGGCTCGTCCTCCTTAGAACTTAAGCAAACTAGAATCACTGAATACCTGACAAAATCAGGTATGCCCTCGTTGTCCTCAGAAGACATTGAGGCGTTGGAAGAGCCACTCTCGGAGGATGAACTTCTGATAGCACTATCCCAACTCCCTGCAGGGAAGGCCCCAGGCCCTGATGGCTACACTCCCGAATATTATAAGAAATTTAAAGAGGTCCTAGCCCCGTACATGCTACAAACATTTAATGCAATCTCTGAAAATCAAGAAGAAAATTTAGATTTCCCCTCCTCAATGTTGGAGGCACATATCTCTGTATTGCCGAAGGAAGGAAAGGATCCCTCCATGTGCCAGAGTTATCGGCCTATCTCATTACTCAATGTAGACCTGAAGGTTTACTCTAAGATGCTTGCTAACAGGCTATCGCGTATTCTCCCCAGCCTAGTTTACCCAGATCAGGTGGGCTTTGTCCTGGGCCGAGAGGCCCGAGACAACACCATCCGCACCCTTAACATTGTGCATTGGGCAAGGTCCCAGTCCACCCCAATCTTACTCCTCTCTACGGATGCCAAAAAGACTTTTGATAGGGTGGACTGGGACTTTATAGAGGGCACCTTGAGACATATCGGCCTATCCGAAAAAATGTGTAGACGTATAATGGCATTGTACTCCTCACCTAATGCTAAGGTAAAAGCAAATGGAGTTCTGTCCGAATCTTTTGACATCCGCAATGGGACGAGGCAGGGTTGTCCTCTTTCCCCATTGATCTTTGCATTATCCCTTGAACCCTTCCTATGCACAATCAGAAATAACCCAGATATTCAGGGAGTGAACCTGACAAACTCATCATATAAAGTTGCTGCATACGCGGACGACATGCTCTTTTACCTTACGAACCCACATATCTCTCTACCAAACTTGTTATTAGAATTTCAGACATATGGACACCTCGCTAACCTATCAATTTATTATGATAAGAGTGAGGCAATGGGGGTCTGCTTCCTAGTACACTAAATAACACTCTAAAAGCTAATTTTCCATTTAAATGGCCACCTAAAGCTCTTAAATATCTGGGTACATACATCACCCCCCACCCAAAAGATTTGATGGCTTCTAATTTCACCCCCGCCCTGGAAAGAATTAAGACAGACTTACAAAAATGGGGTAAACCTCACTTTTCGTGGTTCGGGAGGTCATGCATTATTAAGATGACAATCATGCCTCGTTTACTCTACCTCTTCCAAACTCTTCCAATACATATACCGGTTATATATTTCAAACACCTAACCAGGGAATTCTCTAAATTTATCTGGGGAGGACGTAAGCCCAGATTGAAATATGTACTGCAAACCGCGCCTAAGGAAATGGGGGGTATGGCTGTGCCAAATCCAACTCTATATTATGCATCAGCGATCTTAATAAGAGTCATTGACTGGCATAGGCATTCTTCCCAAAAAAGATGGGTGGAAATGGAAGAGGAACTAGCAGGCGAAAGTCTCCGCCAGATTCCCTGGCGAGCCCAATCCATACGGACACATGACCCTGCAGCCACATTAATTAGTCACACCCTCAAGATACTGACTAAATACAGATCTCGTAAATGTATATCTCCCTGGCCATCTCCCTTAATGCCCATTCTCAATAACCCAGCATTCCCTTTGGGAATGCATCCTCGGAGTTATGCTCCCTGGCGCACCATTCAGCCGCTATGCGCTCACCATCTGATTTCCAATGAAGAATGGCTTCCGTTGTCCAGTCTGGGGAATGTACTGAATTCCTCTGATTTGGATCACTGGAGCTGGATTCAATTTAAACACTTTTTACTGCAGCAAGGCACCAGAGCTAGTTGGGGAAGACCTCTCACCTTGTTTGAACAAACATGTATGGCGACAGGTCCAATTAAAGGAACCGTCTCACTTATGTATTCATTGCTTAATGATGCTGAGGATCCGACTGCGGAGTTGAAGTTGAGGTGGGAATCTGATCTTAACACCTCGTTTTCAACGCGGCAGTGTGAGAAGATCTTAATTTTCGCCCACAAAACATCAATATCATCAAACAGTCAAGAGGCGGGATATAAAATTTTTACGCGATGGTATCTCACTCCGACGAGACTCCACATGATGTACCCCACCACCTCCTCACTTTGTTGGAGATGTGGCCAAGACTCTGGTACCTTGCTGCACATTTTCTGGACCTGCCCAAGTCTAACAGGCTATTGGCATGAAGTACGGTCCCAGATGCATAAGTTGACAGATTTTCTTCCTCCGGACTCCTCAGAGTTCTTCCTCCTTCACCATAATTCATGGCCTATTAAAAAATATAAAAAATCTCTCACCCGACATTTGGTCAATGCAGCCAAGGCGCTGATAGCCAGACGATGGAAGTCACAAGATCCACCTGGCATAAGGGATTGGATGAAGGACGTAGACCGAATTTGCCAGCTAGAAGACCTGACCTCCACCATACATGACAGATCAGAACAGTTTTGGAAAACATGGTTTTGGTGGTTCGAATTCAAGGAGTCCCCACAATACACCACCATCATGTCTGCTTAAGATATCTAAAGCATAACCCCTAATGTTTCATTTGGGAAACGTGGATACTCCCTGGGAAGTGTCAGCTGCCCTTCTCCGACCCACCGGCTGCTTTTCTTTCTTCTCCTTTCTTCTTTTCCTCTCCTTTCTTTCTTTCTCTTTTTTCTTTCTTCTTCTTTCCTCTCCTCTCGCTCTCTTCTTGCTATACATCATTATCACCATGTCCTGGTGACCTTTTACCCCTTTTCTTTTCTGTCAGCCCACAGAAAGGAAATAGGAGAAAGAAGGCCATTCTCTGCCTATTAAAGCAGGTACCCGGTTGTATGATCCCCGAGGGGCGCTGGGTTACCTAACTTTGGCAAATAATCTAAAGCTAGATGGCTCATATCTATCCACAATATAGAGACTTAGGGCCCGTTCACACTGCACGCGTTTCCATATGCGTTTTGGAAACGCGTGCGGGGGGGCCGACACGCAGGACATCAGACATTGCATAGAGTGCAATGTCTGATGTTCACACAGCATGCGTTCCGGACCTGTGCGGTCCAGGAACGCATACTGCACGCAGATTTTACAAAAACGCGCGGCTGTCCCATTCACTTTTCAGTGATGGGATCAGCCACGCAACGTATACGAACGCGGATGGCGTGCGTTCGTACGCGTTGCGTTCCGCATGCGTTGCGGTCCGCACTTTGTAGTCTGAACGGGCCCTTATACTGCTGTGGTATATTTGAACTCACTATGACATTGCTGGATGCTGAACTTATGTTGCCCTATTGTTGGCCATACTATGCTCTGCTGGTTGGCACTGATGGCTGACCAGCTTTATCTGCTCAATGTATCAATAGGTCAGCTAAGACCTTATGTTATGTAATTTTATGTCTTTCTATGTGTTGGAAAATAAAAAATAAAGAATCTTTAAAAAAAAAATAGTTATGTGTTAAAGAAAATTCCAGAATATCCTAGATGAATTGTGTTTGCAAGGGATTGAACGTACCATCAAGGGACAGAAAATAGTGAACTGCCTCTATGCCCCTCTGATGTGGAATACTGATATATAGAGAACTGATGTCCAGAGATGCCCATTTGTACCCCTCTTTCCACTGGAACTTATCCAAGGTCTCTAATACGCGGCTAGAATCTCTCGTGTATGCTTTGGTCTTTATCACGATGGGCTGCAGAAAATAATCCACATAATCTGACAAGGGGGCTAAAAGACTTAGGATCTTTTAAAGCTTCTGAAAAGGATACTTCCTCCAGTATTGTACCTGTACTCTCTAGTTTTCTATATTGCACTGTGAGTTGATTTTCTTGCTCTATGGTCGCAATTGCCCATGATTGATTATGGTCCCCTGGCATCTTTTCCTGATCTTTTTTAGGGACGTCTGTTTTTTCTAGATCTTCTTCCTTCTGTACCTGCAATAATTTCAAGAGACTATTTCTGCCTGCTGTGACAAATGGGCTACCGTTGGTCCTTCCTTCATTTTCTCGTGACATACATTGTCCCTTTGCATTAAATCTACCACTACCCACTGTGCGTTGCTCTCTACTTAGATTGAATGATTGAATGGGTCGTGTACGATTAGTGGCCATTTTTGGCTGATAGGGAGCATCTCTATGGCTCTTATCTTTATAGCGATCCTTTCTGCTTCTCCTTCGGACAGTCTGCCATTCCAGATTATCCTTTTGGTTATTTTTTTAAAAATCCTTTCTATTTCTATCTAGGATCTGTCGCACATGAGAACTCTTGCTATTAATAAATTTCTGCCCCTGCTCGATGGGCCGTGAACTATAGCTCAACCTCTGTGGGTGAGATTGCACAGCTTCTGCCTTATGGGACCGTGATGGGTTGTTGGATGGGACCTGTATGTATGTATGTAGACCTGGAATGTGTGTATGTATGTAGACCTGGAACGCATCGTGAGCAAGCGTCCTGTTGGACGCGAAACGGCCGTCGCCGATCCTTTTACAGCCCTGACCACCCACCTCCACCCCGCATGGATATTGCCATGATTATCAGGTGATGTGTTTTTGATGTCCTGTGTTGCACATGTCATGTCTATACAATAAATGAGCTGAATGACTGATGGTGCCCGTATCTACTTCTTGTTGACAAAACAAGTTGAGACACCAGAATATCTGCAGGCATCCTGCAGCTCACAGCACTGCTCCCTTGTGGAACTTAACAGAGTCAGGTATGAGCACAACCCTGTGCTCCTGCTGGGGGAATGCTTCACTTTCCCCTTCATTAGCAATATCCGCTGTCCTCATTATTATCTGTATCCAATATGCTCCTGATCGATCCTGTTGTCGATCGGGAGCAGATCGGACATTTAGGAAATAATTGTCAGATCCTGTCAGTCGAACGGAAAATTGCATTACGTGTACCCAGCATGATGTCCTACCATATTATTATACTTATCACAGGCCCCCTAGTGGCCGGACCGCTCAGTGCCTTCCAATGTATTTAACCACTTAAGGACCGCATGAGTTTTCATTGATCTGTGCTGCGTGGGCTCTTCAGCCCCCAGCACAGATCGTGTGGCAGGCAGGGCGATCAGACTTCCCCCCGTTTTTCCCCACTAGGGGGATGTCCTGCTGGGGGTGTTAAACCCACAGACTGTCCAACCTCTGGACGCAATCGATGAACTACAACCGTTGGAATTTTGGCAGCAGACAGGCTAGAAGGGTGCTTGCGAGTTACAGTAAGGCCCGGTTCACATTTGCGTTTTCAGCCAAACGGATCCGGTGAGCGGATCCGGTCTCCACTTCACCGGATCTGAATGGTTCATCCGTGGCCCTGTTCACATTAGTGAAAACGGATCTGATCAATACATACCTTATCTTCATAGGCAGCCTCTTCTTCTGCTGTGACTAAGCAGCGCGGCATGTGACTAGTCACATGAAGCGTCATGTAGTCACATGACGCGGAAGAAGACGGAAGCCTCTATCCCCGGCTGCCTATGAAGATAAGGTATGTATTAGGCCTCCCTAGCCCACCCGCTCGGCTGCTGCACCCTCCCCTCACCCTCCCGTCGTTTAGGATCGAGTCGGCCCATCCCCCGTGGAACGGTCCGAAGAAAGGTTCCGATTCCCATTGCCCCCAAAGCTGCAGTATTTTTTGTCTGGATCCGTTCCGCAAGGCAGAACTGTCCATAAAATTAGGACCTGGGGCATTTTTTGGTTCCGGGGGACAGAACGTATGGAACGTATCCGTACCAACGGACGCATGTGAATGGATCCATAGGTTAACATTGGATCAATTCACATCCGTTCCATTTGATCAGTATACGTTCCTGAAAAAACTCGAATGTGTAACACAAATTACACACTATGTCAGGGTACAAAACTGCCACCACCTCTGCAGAAGGGCAGAGGACCTAACATCGCTGATTCTAATAAATAATATAATAAATAAAAGCGAATAAAAACAGTTAAAAGCCACTGTTTTATCTATCTGGCTATTCCGACAGTAGTAGCAACTCCTCAGAAAGCTAGGATTTGTTCTGTGTGGCTGAGTAGTAGGTGTAGCTGAGAAATAATTGACTTTTAGAAGTCTTTATTATAACTGCAATATAAATAATTAATATACACAGAAAATCATTAAAATCAACAATTGAAGAGACAAGTAACCCAGTGTAAAAAATAAAAGGGAAAGCAATAAACAAATACTTAGGTTCTGATGAAATGTCCGTTTGGGAAAGCAAGTTAAGTTCCTTTGTTTCAGATCAAAGTATTTTCAAGATGGCCACTGGTTCCGTCCTCAGGCCAGCAGCATGCTCTCTTTACGTTGTTACAGTGGAGGACTGCCCCTCCCTGTATGCATCCTGGTTTTATTGAAACTAGTTTTGGGGTGGGACAAACCTGCCCCCTCCGGTTTACCAACCAATCACAGTCCATCTCCTTGGAGGGAGATTTTTTTAGGTTTAACGGTGGAACCCTGTAAGTCAGAAATGATAAATGCCATATTTGTGCTGATGACAGATTCATAATCCTCAGAATATGACAGTTCATATGAAATTAAACTTGGTTTTCGTATTCTGTTCACTTCTTGAGAAGTTTAATAACTTTGTTGTGGCTTATCCCAGCCCCCTAAGACTGGTATCAAAATGTTCAGCAAAATGTATCAAAATGTTCAAATGATGTAACTCCCATAACTGTCCAAGGTACGGTATTCTGTAAATAGCAAAAATCATATAGTACATTTATTTTCCCTCTGCCCCCAGCGGAGTCAGCCAGTCTGATCTCCTGCTGGGTTTATCCTGTCCATAAAGGAAGCCAGCAACAACTTGCCAATTGGGTTCACTGCTGGTGAAGCTTTCACACTTCTGTGTCATTGGTTTGCCTTGGGACAGGCAAAGACAAAAGGGACTTCATGAACAGAAAGCTCTGCTTATCAGCTACAAAAGGGCAGAGACCACAAAGCTCAGCAGTCTGCTATACCTAAACATACAGGGCCCATGAGGCGGGGTGAGGCGGGTTCCTCAGGCGGCAGGAAGTGGAGGGGCGGCACCAGGCATAAAGAGGAAGTGACTGCGCCTGGTTCTTGCCGCCTTCTAGTCGGACTGGAGAGGAGAGCGAGTGCTGGTTTAACGCTGCCCGGCCCGCCTGATTGGCTGCTTCCTCAATTTGCCTGCAGTGAAGTCCTGCTCCTGTGACGCCTCCGTGCCTGCACACACCGTGAGTGACCTGGCCGCCCGGACTGTGTTCTGGCTGGGACCCGCCCCCTGCCCGCCCCCAACTAGGCTGTGCACCGCACGCCAGTTCTGCTGCCACGTATCACCCACCATGATGCCGCCGGCCTCCGAGTCCGAGCCCTGCGGCCTCTCCAAAAGCGGCCTGCTAGATGATGATGATGATGGCGGCGGCTGCCGCCCGCCCTGTTGTCCCTGATTGTGTCAGTCACGGTCACTGAGCGCCTCCGTGACCGTGACAACGATGATGACAAGCCTGCCGCCGCTGTTCACCGGCCTTGCCCGCCAGCGCGAGATGGAGCATGCCCGCCGCCGCAGCTGTCTGTCCCCTGCCTGCCAGTGCAGGATGGATCATGCTGGATGCCCGACGCCTGCTTTCCGCCATCGCCGCCGCCGCCAGACCCCATCCCCGGTGAGTCACTTTGCTGCTGCCTGCCTCAATCCTCTCAGGGTTTCTTTCATGGTTGGTCGGCCGTGGATTCCCTTTTTTTTTTTTTTCCTCCTTTTTTTTACTGCTATGTGATGATGATGATGTGTCTCTGTCTGTACTGGCTGCCTGCTATAATAAAATGGGTCGGGTCGGGGACATACAGGAGGGTGGCAGCAGCAGCAGGCTTCACCAACTGCACGGTCTGCACTGCACCATACTTACAACCTGGGCTGGCTAGGCTAGCTATATTGCCAGTGGGACTGACTGAAGGCACCCAGTGGTTTGGATTGGGAGAAGAGATAAGGAAGGAGGCATGAAAGCATGGTCTGTCTGCGCTCCAACTATTTACGTCTCTGAGATGATCTCTGACAGCAGGGTGGTGAATCACAGTGGCATAGACTCTGACGACTGAATCATAATTGAACGTGTGTACCAGGCTTTAGCCCTCATCTTAAAAGTGGATGTGTTAGAGGATTTAAATGAATCATGTATAATCCAGGGAGTGGAACCGAGTTGGTTTGCTGAGACAGTGTGTTGGTTGGGTCAGGTGCGCCGTGTTGGGTGGAATCGTCACGATTCCTCTCCACACCCAACCAACACACTTTCTCAGCAAACCAACTTGGTCCCACTCCCTGGATTATAAATGTTTCATTTAAATCTTCTAACACATCCACTTTTAAGATGAGGGCTAAAGCCTGGTACACACTTTTAATTATGATTGGCCAATCACTGACCAATTTTACCACCTGCGTCATGTAGTATGAGGCTGGGCAGCAGATTATGAGCAGATTATGTAGGTATCCCTTATACTACATGAAGGCAGGTGGTAAAATTGGTCAATGATTGACCAATCGTAATTGAAAGTGTGTATCAAGCTTAATTCCGCTAAGAAAGACAGGAGGGAGAACAAGCAGATGAAGACAGACAGGGATACACACCAGCAGATCCAGTGTGAAGGTAACCGCAGGATGGTACATCCACATTGAACCCCAACCAGAGTAGGGCCTACACTATCTGCAGCATAGGCCTTTGCCACTGTGCAGGGAGTAGAAACTGAAGCTGACTTCTTTAATTTTGTTTTAAGGAAAGGTGTGTGTGTGGGGGGAGGGGTATTGGCCGAGGGGGGTATCGGCCAGGGGGAGGGGTGCCTTCACGATCTTTGCCTCAGGCAGCAGAAAGTCCAGGACCGGCCCTGTAAACATACAATTTGAATTTGCACAAATCCTGAACAGACTGCATATCAATAAACAAATATTTGTATGATGGAATTCACTGGTGTGATTTAAATTAACGGGAAGAGGTGGCTAATTATTGTATTTTGGGGGTGGAGGGGGGGCGGGGCCTGATGAAGCGGGTTTGACCTGCGAAACGCGTTGCGACCTTATTTGGAGTATACCAATAAATGTCCCTTTTGTGAATACACAGTTGTTGTGTCTGCTTGTGGGAGGTGAGTCCACCACTGCCTCCTAAGCAATAATTTTAAAACTTTTAAATATTGTTTTTATCCTTTTGGCGCCTCTGTTCTCTACCATAATACTGATTGTATCCACCTTTGGTGGAGGGGGATACCCCTTCTTGTTTTTCAAGCCTACAGAGAGCGACTTCTTATTCCTGAGTGAGGACAGGCTAATCTCCTCACCTGCCTATACAGTGGTTGCCTGGAGGTAACCCTGGTTTGTGAGTATACAATTCATACTCTTTCTAATTATCCAATTACCTTGACATACTACACCATATCGGGCTCTCGGTTCTTCTCTTCTTCATATTTGCACTAGCTCGTCTAGGCCTTTCGTATCGTCGAACCGGCAACACGAACTGATAGAAGCCCTACTCTGCTATGGATGCCCTCCTAGATCGGTCTTCACATAGAGACAGCCTGCTGGCCCAGTTCAAACTCAAATCCAACAACATTCAGAACCCAAACCCCATTCCTACAGAGGATACACTTCCTGCTGATAACACCGATCTCAAGCCCACCTTTCAAAAATTGGAAACGGCATTAAGAGATGAATTTTTTAACATAGCTGACATAGCCATGCAAGAGACCTATATAGAGGAAAAAATCTCGCCGGATGGCATACGTATAAAAACTCTTACTGCCTTCCCCACGGACACTGTATTTACAACTGAGTGGTATGCTTACCTCGAATTTTGTACACAGGGCATGATGGAGAGGCTCATAAATAAAAGAAAATCAATCATTCAGGCCTTGCAGCCAGTAATTACTGAATGCCGAAACTTCCTCGCCCTCCATTCCAAAAGCCCCCAATACGGTCCACTCCTATCAAACCTCACTTCACGACTCAGAAAATTTGAAATAGAAACCATTGATATCAAACTTAAAAAACTCAATAGGGACCGCCTGGCTTATGCAGAGCACAGGGAGAGGGAGCGAAAATTGCACCCCCCAACTGCTCCTTTGCCAGGTAGACCACCTGCACATCCACAACCCCGCCCAGTACCACTTATGAGTCTCACCATACCGCCACCCCCCACCAGATATCCACCATACCCACCCCCGCCGTTTTTTCCACCACCACCGGTCCCACCACCAACCAACACACCTAATATCACCCCCACCCCAATTACCAATAATACAACAGCGATAATCACAACTAACAAATTCACGGCTTCCACTCCCCCTCCGAACAGTTTCAATTATAACACAGGACCAACAATAATAGCGAAACCACAACGCCAAAACAAAAAACTAACCATTGCCAACACACACCCCAAACAAAACAAGTCAGTTACCTCGACCCCCCGTACTGGAGGTGACAAACCAGCTACTCGAATACCTCTAATGAATCCAAACTTCAACTTCTCCGGTAAAGATGCCCCATTGTCTTTGTTACCTACAAATTCATCCAAAACAGTTGAACCCAGAATGAGTGACAATCCCTCCCCTACTATACTAGAATCAGAGCACAATTCACCAATCCGACCTTCACAGTTAAGTATATATGACTCCGAACCCACCACTCCCAACCCCTCCGCAAGCGACAGCCCCCGACCAATCCCAATGACCAATCAAGCTCCTACAACCCCTCACATTGAAAATGATAATAGTTCAGAACAGCCAACTACATTCATTCAAACTTCCATTGAAACTTTTTTCCAACCCAACATGAATGGCCCCACCACCCCACACACCACCAACACCAATGCTGATACTACTCTTACATCCTCTTTTTTAGACCTACCTACCACACTATCCCAGAACGTGTTAGCTACCCAACTACCCAGTCCGATAGCGTCTCGGACCATATTCAAACCAAAGAAAAAAAGACCCCTACCCGACTCCGAAAAAGGGGGAAACGCGGTAAAAGAAAAACGAGGAAAACACTAACCACAACCAATCCCACCCCCCCTTCAAAACAAACCAAATGTATATTTAACCTTTCCGATCACTCATTATCCCGCTGCGAAACCACACTGTTGGAAAAAGGATTATCTTTTTGTCCAACCAACCAGTCAAATATGTTTGAGATTTTTTCCGATCTAAATGCCTACATACGAAAACTAACACTCAAACGACATTTTGCTATAAAAAAACTAAATCCGCCCCCTCCCAATGACCCGACAGCCTTAATCATCACCAACGATGATACCATACCAATCTGCACACTACCCCCCTCCGATATTCAGACAGAACAATACATCACTACAAAACTTAAAGGAAGATCAAGATTTTACCCTGTAGCCTCAAAAGGCAACTATATTGACACGTTCTATTCACTAGTACTTAATGACCTACAGAACATACACACTGACAACCCCAACCCGGTATCCAACCTGACCCGCCAACAAAAGATCGCCATTAAGACATTACAGCATAATCATGACCTTACCATCAAACCAGCAGACAAAGGGGGAGGGATTGTCATTCTTAACACAAAGGATTATCTGGAAGAGGCAGAACGCCTTTTGGGTGACACCAAATATTATATTACCCTGGATGTTGATCCCACAATGGAGCTTAACAAAACACTGAAAACCTTCATCAATAATGCCCTATCCAACAATATTATTTCAAAAAATGAAAGAAACTACATCATCAACCCGCATCCCAAAACACCTTTTTTCTACTATCTCCCCAAGATACACAAATCCTTAACCAAACCACCAGGACGCCCCATCATATCCGGTATAAATTCAATGACTAGCAACCTCTCACGTTTTGTAGATCAACATCTACAATCTCATGTACGATCACTAGACTCCTACCTCAGAGACTCCGCACATCTGATAGAACTTCTTAAAGGCATCACCTGGCAAGATAGTTTTGTATGGCTCACCTGCGATGTAACTTCTTTGTACACCAACATTCCACACTCTTATGGTATTTCAGCTATCAAACATTTTCTGTCAACTAATCCCGCTATGCCCTATGATCAACAATCCTTCTTAGTACAATGTACAGAATTTATCCTACAGAACAACATTTTTTCCTTTTCTGACAAAATCTACCATCAAACCAATGGAACAGCTATGGGTTCGTCGTTCGCCCCATCATATGCAAATTTATCCATGGGACTTCTGGAACTACAAAAATTACAAGCTAATAACCCCTTCACTGACAATATAGTTTTTTATAGACGGTACATAGACGACCTCATCCTGATATGGCAAGGCAACATTGACCGGATCCCCCTCTTTATCAATTATCTCAATTCAAATGCTGCTGGATTACAATTCACTTCACAACATGACCCCATGAATATTGAATACCTGGACCTAACACTGTTCATAGAATCTAACACTATAAAAACCAAAACATACTTCAAACCGGTAGATGCTAACAATTATATACATTTTGAAAGTTTTCACCATCGCCCCTGGACCATTAACACACCATATAGTCAATTTAGAAGGATATACAGAAATTGTACAGACATCTCAGACTACAACACACAATCAGGTTTACTCACTAACAAATTTCTGGCACGAAAATACCCCAAAAAGCTTATCAAGGATGCGAAATTTAAAGCCAAAACAACTCCATCGCACAACCCAACTCAGCTCCTCACTAAGCCACTTAGCGTGGACTGCCCCCGATTCATCACACGATACAATGCCCAACACCCACAGATCCGGTCAATTCTAACGAATAGGTGGGATATTCTACTACAAGACCCTTATCTGCGACAATCTATCCCACAAAAACCTCAAATCACCTTTAGAAGAGCCCCCAACTTGCGCAACTTACTAGCACCCAGCAAACTTCGTACACAAATATCCAACTCAATTCCAAACGTTGCACACTCCCCGGGCTGTTTTCCATGCAATAATACTAGATGCAAAGCTTGCCCATTTATCAATATCACCACCTCATTCTGCTCCAATGCCACCAAAACAAACTATACAATTAAACACCCGATTACCTGTACTTCAAGATATATCATATATGTGATCTCCTGCCCGTGTCACCTCCAGTACGTGGGCCGTACCACACAACCAGCACGCAGCCGAATTGGACAACACAAAAGAAACATACTGAAAAACTTTCCCTTTCACAGTGTCTCGAGACACTTCGGCACTCACCATCACAATGACCCCACTTTATTCCGTATAACACTTATAGAATCCATTAACCCACAACAGCACAATGCTTTTGAAATACTGAAAGCGAGAGAAATGTTCTGGATACAAATACTGAGGACTCTCATTCCGGAGGGACTCAACGAACAACTAGAAAAAATTCACTGATCATAACATTCCAATATTATTTTAACTTAGTCGCCTCTTTTATCGGTCTGTGTTATAAGTTCGAGTTTTTATAATCTTTTATTTATTTTATTTACTATTATATTCCTCTTGGGTTTTTAGCTCATTTTTATAATTGTTTTTGAGCGTATTTATGTTAAGAACGTTATGCTTAGTATTCCAACGTGATCATGTTTTTATCCATACTCTATGTTTTAGTTGGCTAGTCGGAACCTTTTATATTTTTTTATTTGTATTATCAATTTTACTCATTTTTACATGTATATGCGTTTACATTGATAGATAGTACTGTTGCAATGCAGAGCAAATCGTATGACAATAATTGCATATAATTGTACAGCCACAATGGTATATACTGTCAGATCAAGTAACCTGAAATGTATGAATATTAAATAGTGGTTCTCTTATTTTGAGCAATGGTTCCGCATTCCAACACGTTCAAATATACGCCACATTCCCATTCCATGCCACCGTACGCATGGCATCATGCTAGTACGCATGCGCCCCTTTTTTCATCGCGCATTGACAATATGCAATCCATATACGCCATTACGCGTCAAAATACGCATGTACGCATACGTAATCCTTGACCGCCATTAATAATAATCCATAATCCAAACATTTGCATAGCGCTTTTTTCCTGTCAGACTCAAAGCACTCAAAAGCTGCAGCCACAGGGACGCGCTCGAGAGGCCACCCTGCATTGTTAGGGAATCTTGCCTTGAATTCCTTATTGGATGGGTACTTGACTCGGCCGGGATTTGAACCCTGGTCTCCCATGTCAAAGGCAGCACCCTTAGCCAGTACACTATCCAGCCACTGCCATTACGCATCAAAATACGCATGTACACATGCGTAATGACGTAACTAAGTGCCCTCCCCACATTCCAATTAGCTAAGGGGAGGAGTTCAACACTATATAAACAGCAGTTCAGTACTACTTGGCCACTGAGGCGCCAGGTGCTATCTGGACATACTGCTGGTAAGTGAATCTGTTTTGATGCTTGTTCATTATGTGTCTTCTAGAAATTACTCTGCATGTCTTTCTTAAATACCCAATGTACTATTGCCAGCCCTGAACTCCTTTGCACTATTTCATATAGGCTAACCGCTCCCAATACACATATGTATGGGTAAAAAAATATATATATATGAATTATGATACTGTTTACTGTATGTTATGAAAGTATCTCGCCACATGCTTGAGATTAACGTTTGATTATGTTTATGATTATGTTTATGAATATTAATGCTATGATGTAATACTTAAAATTACCACTATCTTTCTTCCCCCTAAAACAAACCCCCCCACCCTTCTTCCCCCCCCCTCCCATTTCCCATCTCCAAATCTTTCCCCATTCCCCCCCCCCCCCCCGTCCTTTCCCCCCCCCCTCTCCCCGCCCCCCCTCCACCCCCAAAATACAATAATTAGCCACCTCTTCCCGTTAATTTAAATCACACCAGTGAATTCCATCATACAAATATTTGTTTATTGATATGCAGTCTGTTCAGGATTTGTACAAATGTGTTGCCTCTTACCCCCAGTTGTGTGCTCCTTCCTATAATTGCCTGATGAAGCGGGTTTGACCTGCGAAACGCGTTGCGACCTTATTTGGAGTATACCAATAAATGTCCCTTTTGTGAATACACAGTTGTTGTGTCTGCTTGTGGGAGGTGAGTCCACCACTGCCTCCTAAGCAATAATTTTAAAACTTTTAAATATTGTTTTTATCCTTTTGGCGCCTCTGTTCTCTACCATAATACTGATTGTATCCACCTTTGGTGGAGGGGGATACCCCTTCTTGTTTTTCAAGCCTACAGAGAGCGACTTCTTATTCCTGAGTGAGGACAGGCTAATCTCCTCACCTGCCTATACAGTGGTTGCCTGGAGGTAACCCTGGTTTGTGAGTATACAATTCATACTCTTTCTAATTATCCAATTACCTTGACATACTACACCATATCGGGCTCTCGGTTCTTCTCTTCTTCATACAATTTGAATTTGACCCATTAACGAGAATCGTTGCAGAAAACCGATTGTGATGGCGTTTTCTCACGGCTCTTCCGTGACAATACTGTATTGTGCATGGCTGAGGGAGTCCTTTCAGGAATCCCGCCCTTGAAAATTCTGGGTTTGCCCCTGCCATACAGGCTTAAAGGAGAACTGTAGTGAGAGGTATATAGAGGCTGCCATATTTATTTCCATTTAAGCAATATCAGTTACCTGGCTATCCTGCTGATCCTCTGCCTCTAATACTTTCAGCCATAGGCCCTGAACAAGCATGCAGCAGATCAGGTGTTTCTGACAATTTTGACAGATATGACAAGATTAGCTGCATGCTTGTTTCTGGTGCGATTCAGACACTTCTTCAGCCAAACAGACCATCAGGGCTGCCAGGCAACTGGTATTGCTTAAAAGGAAATACATATGGCAGCCTCCATATACCTTTCACTACAGTTCTCCTTTAAGATCTTGTCTAGCAGTGAATTTACACCTTGCAGACTGAGGCCTTACAACTGCTAACTTTCTGCTTAAAGAGACACTGAAGCGAGACTAAATCTCGCTTCAGCTCTCATATATAGCAGGGGCACGTGTGCCCCTGCTAAAACGCCGCTATCCCGGGGCTAAACGGGGGTCCCTTCACCCCCAACCCACCCCCCGCAAAAGATGGTCGGCAAGTTGGTCGTAGAAATATTCTTCCTGGAGGCAGGGCTAACGGCTGCAGCCCTGCCTCCAGTCGCGTCTATCAGACGCGCATCGCCGCCTCTCCCCCGCCCCTCTCAGTGAAGGAAGACTGAGAGGGGCGGGGGAGAGGCGGAGGTACGCGCTGACAGACGCGTGTGGGGCAGGGCTGCGGCGGTTAGCCCTGCCCCAACCAGGAAGCGCTCCCCCGCATTACGGAGGGGGTTTGGGGGACAGGGACCCCCGTTAAGCCGCGGGATAGCGGCGTTTTAGCAGGGGCACACGTGCCCCTGCTATATATGAGGTCTGAAGCGAGATCTATTCTCGCTTCAGACTCTCTTTAAGGTAGCATATCTAGCGATGATGGGCAGGTTCGACCAAGATATCTCTTTCTTAACCCAATCTGATTAGAGATAGATTTGTCGGCTACCCATACACCGCAGGCGGATTCCTGATCAATTTCAGCATAAAATCTCTTGAGAATTGGCCGAGCACGCCGCATTCGCCACCTCACAGTTGTGTCACTATGTACGAATGTACGGTGGTTTGCAAAAGTATTCGGCCCCTTTGAAGTTTTCCACATTTTGTCATATTACTGCCACAAACATGAATCAATTTTATTGGAATTCCATGTGAAAGACCAATACAAAGTGGTGTACACGTGAGAAGTGGAACGAAAATCATACAGGATTCCTAACATTTTTTACAAATAAATAACTGCAAAGTGGGGTGTGCGTAATTATTCAACCCCCTTTGGTCTGAGTGCAGTCAGTTGCCCATAGACATTGCCTGATGAGTGCTAATGACTAAATAGAGTGCACCTATGTGTAATCTGATGTCAGTACAAATACAGCTGCTCTGTGACGGCCTCAGAGGTCGTCTAAGAAAATATTAGGAGCAACAACACCATGAAGTCCAAATAACACACCAGACAGGTCAGGGATAAAGTTATTGAGAAATTTAAAGCAGGCTTAGGCTACAAAAAGATTTCCAAAGACTTGAACATCCCACGGAGCACTGTTCAAGTGATCATTCAGAAATGGAAGGAGTAATGGCACAACTGTAAACCTACCAAGACAAGGCTGTCCACATAACTCACAGGCCAAACAAGGAGAGCGCTGATCAGAAATGCAGTCAAGAGGCCCATGGTGACTCTGGACGAGCTGCAGAGATCTACAGCTCAGGTGGGGGAATCTGTCCATAGGACAACTATTAGTCGTGCACTGCACAAAGTTGGCCTTTATGGAAGAGTGGCAAGAAGAAAGCCATTGTTAACAGAAAAGCATAAGAAGTCCCGTTTGAAGTTTGCTACAAGCCATGTGGGGGACACAGCAAACATGTGGAAGAAGGTGCTCTGGTCAGATGAGACCAAAATTGAACTTTTTCGCCAAAATGCAAAACGCTGTGTGGTGGAAAATTAACACTGCACATCACACTGAACACACCATCCCCACTGTCAAATATGGTGGTGGCAACATCATGCTCTGGGGGTGCTTCTCTTCAGCAGGGACAGGGAAGCCGGTCAGAGTTGATGGGAAGATGGATGGAGCCAAATACAGGGCAATCTTGGAAGAAAACCTCTTGGAGTCTGCAAAAGATTTGAGACTGAGGCAGAGGTTCACCTTCCAGCAGGACAACGACCCTAAACATAAAGCCAGGGCAACAATGGAATGGTTTAAAACAAAGCATATCCATGTGTTAGAATGGCCCAGTCAAAGTCCAGATCTAAATCCAATCGAGAATCTGTGGCAAGATCTGTTCACTAACGCTGTCCATCTAATCTGACTGAGCTGGAGCTGTTTTGCAAAGAAGAATGGGCAAGGATTTCAGTCTCTAGATGTGCAAAGCTGGTAGAGACATACCCTAAAAGACTGGCAGCTGTAATTGCAGCAAAAGGTGGTTCTACGAAGTATTGATTCAGGGGGCTGAATAATTACGCACACCCCACTTTGCAGTTATTTTTTTGTAAAAAATGTTTGGAATCATGTATGATTTTCGTTGCACTTCTCACGTGTCCACCTTTTTTTATTGGTCTTTCACATGGAATTCCAATAACATTGATTCATGTTTGTGGCCATAATATGACAAAATGTGGAAAACTTCAAGGGGGCCGAATACTTTTGCAAACCACTGTATATGTATGGGCATATCAAACCTGCGAAACGCGTTGCATATTTGGAGTTCATAAATAAAATATATTGACTGTCTTTACTACAGTCGTTGTGGGTCTACTTGGAGGAGGTAAGTCCACCACTACCTCCTCTATGTACCAAGAATTTGGTTTTTAAGCTCATTTAGCTTCCTTTTATCCTTTTGGCGCCTCTGTTCTCCTGCATAACGTATATTGTACCGTTTGTCTTGTATAACTTTGTCCTGTGTTGTATAAGTTGTTACGTCTGTCATCCTTTGTATCATTGTATGTATTTATTGTCCAGCGCTGCATAATACGTTAAAATAATAATTGATCTCTCACCTGTATGTGTAATGAATTAACTCTCCTTATTTGTTTATGTCATAAATTAGGTCTCCTTATAGTTAAGGTTTAAAATAACTAAGCGCTGTGAATCAAGCCCAATAAGAGATAAATTGTGAGTTAATACTGTAAATAAGTTGACGTAATTCAACAGAAAAGCTTTGTGGATCAGCGCTAAAGTGTTTATGTGGGGTGATGAGACTTGTAGTGGACAGTAAAGGTGGCCATACATAAGGCGACTTGGCGGCCGATTAACCTTCCGATTTTTGTCATCGAATCGGATGAAAAACAGTGCTGCCAAGTGCATGCCCGATCGACAATGAACCCAATTTCAGGCTGAAATTGGTTGCATTAATCGATTGGACATGCTGCAAGATGTCGGGCTATTGTGGTCGGTCAGGTGCACGGCAGTAATGGCTAGCGATATTGAGACAAGCGACGAAACTCCTGGCGCGGTTTATGTATGTATACATAATAACAACGGAGCAATAGCATATGTGGTCAGTAGAAGAGCCAGGCACCTGGCTCAGAGGTGCCTGGCTCTTCTACTGACCACATATGCTATTGCTCCGTTGTTATTGCCTGATGAAGCGGGATCAAACCTGCGAAACGCGTTGCATATTTGGAGTTCATAAATAACATATATTGACTGTCTTTACTACAGTCGTTGTGTGTCTACTTGGAGGAGGTAAATCCACCACTACCTCCTCTATTTAACAAGAATTTGGTTTTTAAGCTCATTTAGCTTCCTTTTATCCTTTTGGCGCCTCTGGTCTCCTGCATAATATTGAGTCCACCCCGGGTGGAGGGTTGAACCCCCTTTTTTCCTGTCTACAGAGAGTGACTTCTTATTCCTGAGTGGGGTCAGGAAAATCTCCCCACCTGCCTTTACAGTGGTTGCCTAATGGTAACCCTGGTTTGTGAGTATTAATATTTACTCTATCTAGTAACCATTTACCAGTACATATTACACTATTGGGGCTCTTGGTGTTCCTTGTTTTTATCTCGGTACAAGATACATGATCATGTGATTTGGGGCTGGTTAGGTAGGCCCAGTAATGCAAGTATGAGGCGGTCATAGGAAAGGAGCACACGATCATGTAGATTACACTAGAGAAGGGAGGACCCTAGGGAAGGGAGGACTCGGCCAAAGGCTTACTGTCACGGAAGAGCCGCGAGAAAAGAGATTGCAATCAGTTTGCTGCACCGATTGCCGTTGACATGCCAGATCCGAATCTTATGTTGTGGATAGCAGGCAGTCAAGCCTGGGGGTCTCTGTTGTCTTCATAGGTGTTAGCAGAGTTCTTTTCATGAGAGCCAAGTATGCTTTCTGATAAGGCCTGTGTGGTTAATTAACTGGATCAAAAGAGTCCCTTGCCAGGGACACTGAGGTGTGAAAACTCCAGCAGTAAACCCCCAAATTGCAAGTGTTACTGCCTTTTGAAGAGACAGGATAATCTCAGCATGATACCAGACTGCCTGACTCCGTCAGAAGCAGAGAGTAAATGAATGCTGTATATGATTTTTTGCTTATTTATGGAATATAGTATCTAGGATATTTATGAGAGTTGTATCATTGGGTTTGTAGTGTCTTGCTGAATCTTACGATACCAGTCTTGAGGGGCAAGGGGTACGCTACAACCAAGTTATTAAACTTCTCAGGACCCTCTACCCTAATCAAGTCTGATGTCATAGGAATTGTCATAATCTGAGGAATATTAATCTGTTATCAGCCCAAATGTGGCATTTATCGGTTTTGAATTACAACTTTTTATAAGTTTAAACCTAAATCTCTCTCGAGGGAATGAACTGTGATTGGTTTGTGAACCAGAGGGGGCTGGCTTTGTTCCACCACCAAAACTAGCTTCCATAAAACCAGGGTGCATACAGGGAGGGGCAGTCCTCCAAATCCCATCTTCACGAGAGCATGCTGCTGCTAGCCAGAGGACCATGTGGTTAGCGGCCATCTTGTCTGAACTTTGCTCCTGAACTGAAACAAAGGAACTTTATGAGTTTTCCCAGAAAGGACATATTTCCACGAACTTAAGTATTTTCTCCCTTTTCATTTATTTGACTGTGCTACTAATGTTTCTATAATTGTTGATTTTAATGATTTTCTGTATATATTAATTATTTATATTGCAATTTTAATAAACAACGCTAACGTCATTTATTAGTTCGGCTACACCTATTATTACAAAACTGAACCATGGCTTCTGAAAAGTCGCTACTATTGTTGATAGCTAGATAAAATAGAGTGTGTTTAACCGTTTTCTTTTTGCAGGTCTAGAGTCAGCCAGTCAGTGGGTTCCTCTGTTCCATAGTAACAGAGGTGGTGGCAGTTATACCCTGAAATAGTGCGTAATTTGTATTACTGTAACTCACAGGCTCCCTTCTAGTCGGTCTGCTGCCAAAATCCCAGCGGTTTCTGCGCATCGATTGCGACCACAGATTGCATGATCTGTGTGCTGAAACCGATAGGAAGGCATTGTGCGGTCCGGCCACTAGGGGGCTTGTGACACTTGCAATCTAAGGGAGTTAAGTCAGTTAAGGAGAGATCATACTGCTGCTGACTGAATGATCATAGACAGCCTCTGCTTCTATATTGTAGAGATTAGGATTGCAAAAGTTGTCTGCAGAAACCTTACATTTTCATCAGCCCATAGTTACATCAACAAGATGGCTGCCGGGGATTCCCTGGAAGTCATGCTAGAGGGCAGAATGGGCGGTTTTTCACATGAATGGAGAAACCATGGCATCCCCCAACCTGAGAGAGATTGGTGCGGACTTGCAGCATTGAGGACAGCTTGGTGGTGAGGCCGGCAGCCAGGGTGCAGGAGGAGGAACTTTGGGAACTGCAGTTGAAGCGTACTGGGTGGTTGGGAGGTGGTAGCTGGAGGAGTCCTGGTGACACGGGGTGGCAGCAGAGGTGACCCGTGGGAGAGCAGGAGAGCTGCGCCTAGGCTGTCGGGCTGCAGCAGGCTCCCTCCAATGAACCAAGCGGAGTACTGGAGCTGCGCTGGTTAATGGAGCTGCCTTCAGGGAGGTCTGTGTGTCTTCTGGCAGCAGCCACAGTAGTCTGAGTGGAGAGCAGCGGCCGGGGAAGCTCAGCAGTCAGGACTGCTGTGCAGCAGGCTTGTGCCGGTGGGAGCACTGGGGTTACGCTGGCATGGCACCGCTTGTGGCTGGAAAGGTTCAGTTCCCCAGGCAGGTGAGCTCAAGTTGGGTGATAAGCCATACACATGTGGGCTTATACAGGTACACGCATGGCCGGATTTCAGGCAAGGCCACAAAGGTCATGGCTTAGGGCAGCAGGAAAGCAAGGGGTGGGCTGTGGGCAGCAGGGTGGCTTATAGTGTAATCCCTGCCATCACTTTACTAACTGTCCTCAGAAGAGACTACAATCAAATCCCTGCTGTATGGGTGGTGGGGGGGGGGGGGGAGGGGGCTAGGATGCTGTCAGTCCAGGGGCAGCTGGGGATAGTGGTCCTTGGGCGGTACAAAGTAAAAAAATCTGGCCCTGGGTACACGTTGGAAGTCTTTGGGAGCTGCAACTGAAGCATGCTGGACATACAAATGAAAAGAGAAAGCCTGGCACTAGATGTCCACCAAAGGGTATGTGACTTCACCGGATCACGTACTTCATATTATCAATTGTGCACTCCGGAGGCAAGCATGCTGATGGATGGAAGTCAGTATCTGGAGGGGTGACCCAATAAGGAACATTAAATCTGGGCTTGTACAGGTCCACATTGGAGTAGGTTTCAACAGGACAATTAGAAGTAACCTAAAGGTACTGAGTGTATCATGGGTACCATGAGCATGCTGGTTAGTCTGTGCCTCTCGGATTTACAAGCCCTACTCCATAGAGCCAAATTAATCCATGCCATGCACTGATGAGGATCAAACAATCCGAAACAGTCTGTATGCATGTTGGATTATTATGGCTCTGTACATATTAACAAGCTGACACATCATTGCATTCCAGCGGTTCTGGAGGTGTGTTTAGCTTCTAAGGGTACAATGGTTAATTTGCATATATTCAGCAGTGGTGCCTGGGAGACATCTCGAGCTCACTCCAACCTGAATTATCGCAAATTCTTTCTGTTTTAGGAAAGCAAACTTTTGTTTTTGTTCAGCTAAATAAAACTGACTGAAAAACTAAACCAGTGGTCCTCAAACTAAGGCCCGCTGGCCAAATGTGGCTCCCTGAGGCTTTTTTACCCGCCCCACACACAAAATGTATTACTCTTAGATGTGGTCAGCTACATCTTTAACCACTTACCGACCGCCCACTGCACAGGGGCGGCCGGAAAGTGGATCCCGCAAGGACCGCTGCATGCACAGAGGCGGCGGTCCTTGTACGGGCATGGGCGGAGCGATCACGTCATTCGTGACGCGATCAGCCATTGGCGACTGGCTCCGCCCCCCTCGCGCTGTAACCCACCGGCCGTTCGGAAGCGCCGGCGGGTTACTAGCACCCGGATCGCCGCATACAAATTGTATAATACACTTTGTAATGTATACAAAGTGTATTATACAGGCTGCCTCCTGCCCTGGTGGTCCCAGTGTCCGAGGGACCACCAGGGCAGGCTGCAGCCACCCTAGTCTGCATCCAAGCACACTGATTTACCCCCCCCTGCCCCCTGATCGCCCACAGCACCCCTCAGACCCCCCCCCCCCCCTGTCCACCCCCCAGGCCACTGTTTGCACCCAATCACCTCCCTAATCACCCATCAATCACTCCCTGTCACTATCTGTAAACGCTATTTTTTTTTATGCCCTAAACTGCCCCCTGCTCCCTCCTGATCACCCCCCCACCCCTCAGATTCTCCCCAGACCCCCCCCCCCCCCTGTGTACTGTATGCATCTATCCCCCTGATCACCTGTCAATCACCTGTCAATCAATCACTCCCTGTCACTGCCACCCATCAATCAGCCCCTAACCTGCCCCTTGCGGGCAATCTGATCACCCACCCACACCAATAGATCGCCCGCAGATCCGACGTCAGATCACCTCCCAAGTGCAGTGTTTACATCTGTTCTCTACCCTAAACACCCACTAATTACCCATCAATCACCCATCAATCACCCCCTATCACCACCTGTCACTGTTACCCATCAGATCAGACCCTAATCTGCCCCTTGCGGACACCCAATCACCCGCCCACACGCTCAGATTGCCCTCAGACCCCCCCCCCCCCCTTATCAATTCGCCAGTGCATTATTTACATCTGTTCTTCCCTGTAATAACCCACTGATCACCTGTCAATCACCTATCAATCACCCATCAATCACCCCGTCACTGCCACCCATCAATCAGCCCCTGTCACTGCCACCCATCAATCAGCCCCTAACCTGCCCCTTGCGGGCAATCTGATCACCTACCCACACCAATAGATCGCCCGCAGATCCGACATCAGATCACCTCCCAAGTGCAGTGTTTACATCTGTTCTCTACCCTAAACACCCACTAATTACCCATCAATCACCCATCAATCACCCCCTATCACTGTTACCCATCACATCAGACCCTAATCTGCCCCTTGCGGGCACCCAATCACCCGCCTACACGCTCAGATTGCCCTCAGACCCCCCCTTATCAATTTGCCAGTGCATTATTTACATCTGTTCGTCCCTGTAATAACTCACTGATCACCTGTCAATCACCTGTCAATCACCCATCAATCACCCCCTGTCACTGCCACCCATCAATCACCCCCTGTCACTGCCACCCATCAATCAGACCCTAACCTGCCCCTTGCGGGCAATCTGATCACCCACCCACACCAATAGATCGCCCGCAGATCCGACGTCAGATCACCTCCCAAGTGCATTGTTTACATCTGTTCTCTACCCTGAACACCCACTAATTACCCATCAATCACCCCCTGTCACTGCTACCCATCAGATTAGACCCCTATCTTCCTCTAGGGCACTCAATCACCCGCCCACACCCTCAGAACGCCCTCAGACCCCAGCCCTGATCACCTCGCCAGTGCATTGCTTGCATCTATTCCCCCCTCTAATCACACCTTGAGACACCCATCAATCACCTCCTGTCACCCCCTAGCACACCTACCCATCAGATCAGGCCCTAATTTGCCCCGTGTGGGCTCCTGATCACTCGGTCAAACCCTCAAATCCCCCTCAGACCCCCTTCCGATCTCCTCCCCAGTGCATTGATTGCATCTATTTTCCCCTCTAACCACCCCCTGAGACACCCATCAATCACCTCCTGTCGCCCCCCTAGCACTCCTATCCATCAGATCAGGCCCAATACAACCTGTCATCTAAAAGGCCACCCTGCTTATGACCGGTTCCACAAAATTCGCCCCCTCATAGACCACCTGTCATCAAAATTTGCAGATGCTTATACCCCTGAACAGTCATTGTGAGACATTTGGTTTCCAGACTACTCACGGTTTTGGGCCTGTAAAATGCCAGGATGGTATAGGAACCACACAAGTGACCCCATTTTAGAAAAAAGACACCCCAAGGTATTCTGTTAGGTGTATGACAAGTTCATAGAATATTTTTATTTTTTGTCAAAAGTTAGCGGAAATTGATTTTTATTGTTTTTTTTTTCACAAAGTGTAATTTTTCACTAACTTGTGACAAAAAATAAAATCTTCTATGAACTCGCCATACACCTAACGGAATACCTTGGGGTGTCTTCTTTCTAAAATGGGGTCACTTGTGGGGTTCCTATACTTCCCTGGCATTTTAGGGGCCCTAAACCATGAGGAGTAGTCTAGAAAACAAATGCCTCAAAATGACCTGTGAATAGGACGTTGGGCCCCTTAGCGCACCTAGGGCTTGATTCACAAAGCGGTGCTAACTGTTAGCACGCCTGTGAAAACCCCCTTAGCACGTCTAAACATGCTTTTCGCGCATAAAACTTTACGCGCGCAAAACTTTATGCACGTAAAACTTTACGCGCGAACTGCACAGAGCGCAGGGGGCACCGCGCGAAGTGCCCATTAAAGCCTATGGGACTTAGCGCGCGTAAAACTTTGCGCGCGTAACACTTTACGCGCGCAAAGTTAGCGCACGATATGATTGAGAAATCCGGTGCTAACCTACTTAGCACCCTGGTTAGCGCGTCTAAAGACTTTAGACGTGCTAAGTAGGTTAGCACCGCTTTGTGAATCAAGCCCCTAGGCTGCAAAAAAGGGTCACACATGTGGTATCGCCGTACTCAGGAGAAGTAGTATAATGTGTTTTGGGGTGTATTTTTACACATACCCATGCTGGGTGGGAGAAATCTCTCTGTAAATGGACAATTGTGTGTACAAAAAAATCAAACAATTGTCATTTACAGAGATATTTCTCCCACCCAGCATGGGTATGTGTAAAACTACACCTCAAAACACATTATACTACTTCTCCTGAGTACGGCAATACCACATGTGTGGCACTTTTTTGCAGCCTAACTGCGCTAAGGGGCCCAAAGTCCAATGAGCACCTTTAGGCTTTACAGGGGTGCTTACAAATTAGCACCCCCCAAAATGCGAGGACAGTAAACACACCCCACAAATGACCCCATTTTGGAAAGTAGACACTTCAAGGTATTCAGAGAGGGGCATGGTTAGTCCGTGGCAGATTTCATTTTTTTTTTGTCACAAGTTAGCAAAAATGGAAACTTTTTTTTTTCTTGTCACAAACTGTCATTTTCCGCTAACTTGTGACAAAAAATATTTTTTCTATGAACTCACTATGCCTCTGAGTGAATAATTTGGGATGTCTTCTTTCCAAAATGGGGTCATTTGGGGGGTATTTATTCTATCCTGGAATTCTAGCCCCTCATGAAACATGACAGGTGGTCAGAAAAGTCAGAGATGCTTGAAAATGGGAAAATTCACTTTTTGCACCATAGTTTGTAAACGCTATACCTTTTACCCAAACCAATAAATATAGGCTGAATGGGGTTTTTTTTTTTATCAAAAACATGTTTGTCCACATTTTTCGTGCTGCATGTATACAGAAATTTTACTTTATTTGAAAAATGTCAGCACAGAAATTTAAAAAAATCATTTTTTTGACAAAATTCATGTCTTTTTTGATGAATATAATAAAAAGTAAAAATTGCAGCAGCAATCAAATAGCACCAAAAGAAAGCTTTATTAGTGACAAGAAAAGGAGCCAAAATTCATTTAGGTGGTAGGTTATATGACCGAGCAATAAACCGTGAAAGCTGCAGTGGTCTGAATGGAAAAAAAGGGTCTGGTCCTTAAAGGGAACCTTAACTGAACGGGGGTAAAGAGTTTTACTTACCTGGGGCTATTACCCCCTGCTGCAGTCCTGTGCCCTCGGCGCCGCTCTGGAATCCTCTGGTCCCCCGCTGTCACTTAGTTTCGTTTTTGACGACTCACCAGTTGCCGGCCGCCATGCGTATTATTGGACGCATTCACCAATGCAATTAGCGCTATTGCGGACCGCAACGCGTACAAAAATACGCGTTGCCGCATATCTACGTGTGCGGAATGCGGCAACGCGTATTTTTGTACGCGTTGCGGTCCGCAATAGCGCTAATTGCATTGGTGAATGCGTCCAATAATACGCATGGCGGCCGGCGACTGGTGAGTCGTCAAAAACGAAACTAAGTGACAGCGGGGGACCAGAGGATTCCAGAGCGGCGCCGAGGGCACAGGACTGCTGCAGGGGGCTGGTAATAGCCCCAGGTAAGTAAAACTCTTTACCCCCCGTTCAGTTAAGGTTCCCTTTAAGGGGGGGGGGGGTAAAGCCTACGGTCCTCAAGTGGTTAAGACTCACTTAGTCCACCCCCACAACTCTAAATTTTTGTTGATACCCCGAATACATGCTGGCATGTCTGTTACTTCTTTTTACACCATGTGAACTTCTGGCTTAAAATAAAAGGGGACATACGCACACGACATAAACTGCGCATAAACCTCTCCTTTTCTGAACGCTTTCCTTCATAAACTGCTGGGATGGAACATTTTCACATCTTTGGGGACATTACTGGTGAGTAGTGTTGGGCGAACACCTGGATGTTCGGGTTCGCGAACGTTCGCCGAACATGGCCGCGATGTTCGGGTGTTCGCGCCGAACTCCGAACATAATGGAAATCAATGGGGACCCGAACTTTCGTGCTTTGTAAAGCTTCCTTACATGCTACATACCCCAAATGTGCAGGGTATGTGCACCTTGGGAGTGGGTACAAGAGGAAAAAAAATATTTGAAAAAGAGCTTATAGTTTTTGAGAAAATTGATTGTAAAGTTTCAAAGGAAAAAATGTCTTTTAAATGCGGAAAATGTCATTTTTCTTTGCACAGGTAACATGCTTTTTGTCGCCATGCAGTCATAAATGTAATACAGATCAGAGGTTCCAGGAAAAGGGACCAGTAACGCTAACCCAGCAGCAGCACACGTGATGGAACAGGAGGAGGGCGGCGCAGGAGGAGAAGGCCACGCTTTGAGACACAACAACCCAGGCCTTGCATGAGGACAAGAAGCATGCGGATAGCAATGCATTTTGTCGCCATGCAGTCATAAATGTAATACAGATAAGAGGTTCCGTAAAAAGGGACCGGAAACGCTAACCCAGCAGCAGCACACGTGATGGAACAGGAGGAGGCGCAGGAGGAGAAGGCCACGCTTTGAGGCGCATCCCAGGCCTTACATGAGGACAAGAAGCGTGCGGATAGCAATGCATTTTGTCGCCATGCAGTCATAAATGTAATACAGATAAGAGGTTCCGTAAAAAGGGACCGGCAACGCTAACCCAGCAGCAGCACACATGATGGAACAGGAGGAGGCGCAGGAGGAGAAGGCCACGCTTTGAGGCGCAACCCAGGCCTTGCATGAGGACAAGAAGCGTGCGGATAGCAATGCATTTTGTCGCCATGCAGTCATAAATGTAATACAGATAAGAGGTTCCAGGAAAAGGGACCGGTAACGCTAACCCAGCAGCAGCACACGTGATGGAACAGGAGGAGGGCGGCGCAGGAGGAGAAGACCACGGTTTGAGATACAACAACCCAGGCCTTGCATGAGGACAAGAAGCGTGCGGATAGCAATGCATTTTGTCGCCATGCAGTCATAAATGTAATACAGATAAGAGTTTCCGTAAAAAGGGACCGGCAACGCTAACCCAGCAGCAGCACACGTGATGGAACAGGAGGAGGTGCAGGAGGAGAAGGCCACGCTTTGAGGCGCAACCCAGGCCTTGCATGAGGACAAGAAGCGTGCGGATAGCAATGCATTTTGTCGCCATGCAGTCATAAATGTAATACAGATAAGAGGTTCCGTAAATCCGGGCACAACATTTCTGGCTGTTCCATTGACCTTTGAAAGGTGGAAGTTTGTTGGGCTGGGAATAGCTCCTGCGAATACCCCATTGTGTCCTGAGGAAATTCTTCAGACTGGTTATTTGGCAGTTGTGTGCGTGGTGTCGCTGCCGGTTGTGTCAGCTTTGTGCCCACTGGCTCCTTGTAACTGGCTGAGGACTCGGACCTCGTGCGTGATGTGCTGGTGCTGCTTAACCCACTGCTGGACGCTTGAGAGGTCATCCAATTAATTATCTGGTCCTGTTCTTTTGGATTTGTGAGGGTTGATTTCCTGGACAACATGGGCGGTATTGAGTGGGTTTTCTTCGGTGCTCCACTGTGGCCTGTACGTGAACCGTCAGGGGAAACCCCTCTTCCCTTGCCCCTCCCTCTTTCATAGGATTTCTTCTTCATTTCACTTATCCTTAAAGTACACGCTGACTGGCAGCAGTACAGTGGCAGTACAGAAATGCTATACAGTGGTGGGTGAGCGGTGTACTACTATTCCCAGCAGCGACACAGAGCACAATGCTATACAGTGGTGGGTGAGCGGTGTACTACTATTCCCAGCAGCGACACAGAGCACAATGCTATACAGTGGTGGGTGAGCGGTGTACTACTATTCCCAGCAGCGACACAGAGCACAATGCTATACAGTGGTGGGTGAGCGGTGTACTACTATTCCCAGCAGCGACACAGAGCACAATGCTATACAGTGGTGGGTGAGCGGTGTACTACTATTCCCAGCAGCGACACAGAGCACAATGCTATACAGTGGTGGGTGAGCGGTGTACTACTATTCCCAGCAGCGACACAGAGCACAATGCTATGCAGTGGTGGGTGAGCGGTGTACTACTATTCCCAGCAGCTACACAGAGCACAATGCTATACAGTGGTGGGTGAGCGGTGTACTACTATTCCCAGCAGCGACACAGAGCACAATGCTATACAGTGGTGGGTGAGCGGTGTACTACTGTTCCCAGCAGCGACACAGAGCACAATGCTATACAGTGGTGGGTGAGCGGTGTACTACTATTCCCAGCAGCGACACAGAGCACAATGCTATACAGTGGTGGGTGAGCGGTGTACTACTATTCCCAGCAGCGACACAGAGCACAATGCTATACAGTGGTGGGTGAGCGGTGTACTACTATTCCCAGCAGCGACACAGAGCACAATGCTATACAGTGGTGGGTGAGCGGTGTACTACTATTCCCAGCAGCGACACAGAGCACAATGCTATACAGTGGTGGGTGAGCGGTGTACTACTGTTCCCAGCAGAGACACAGAGTGGCAGTAAACACAATGCTATACAGTGGTGGGTGAGCGGTGTACACAGAGTGGCAGTAAACACAATGCTATATAGTGTGGGTGAGCGGTGTACTACTGTTCCCAGCAGCGACACAGAGCACAATGCTATACAGTGGTGGGTGAGCGGTGTACTACTATTCCCAGCAGCGACACAGAGCACAATGCTATACAGTGGTGGGTGAGCGGTGTACTACTGTTCCCAGCAGAGACACAGAGTGGCAGTAAACACAATGCTATACAGTGGTGGGTGAGCGGTGTACACAGAGTGGCAGTAAACACAATGCTATATAGTGTGGGTGAGCGGTGTACTACTGTTCCCAGCAGCGACACAATGACTGGGGGGACCCTGGCTAGCCTGGCTGGAGAGAGAACTACCCTGCCTGCCTACCCAAAGATAAACCTACAGACAAATGGCGGAGAAATGACGTGGATCGGGTATTTATTTACCCGAACCACGTGACCCGTTCGGCCAATCAGAGCGCGTTCGGGTCCGAACCACGTGACCCGTTCGGCCAATCACAGCGCTAGCCGAACGTTCGGGGAACGTTCGGCCATGCGCTCTTAGTTCGGCCATATGGCCGAACGGTTTGGCCGAACACCATCAGGTGTTCGGTCGAACTCGAACATCACCCGAACAAGGTGATGTTCTGCAGAACCCGAACAGTGGCGAACACTGTTCGCCCAACACTACTGGGGAGCAACAATTTTTTTTTTCTCAACAGACTCCCTTTTGTCTCCTCTGATATCACTACCCAACTGTGTAATATGGAAAAGCGCAATGTGAATAGTACCCCATTCCTGATAAGCTTTTGAACTTCATGTATTGTACAATTTACATGCCAGCCTCAAGGAATCATATGTGGGGGGTTCTTTATCAGGGCGAAGCTGTTTCATACCTAAGCTCCTTTGTCAACAAGGGGATTTACTTGGAACTTGCACTATTTGTTATTTTTATTCTATTGCTATGCTTTTTACAGGGGTCTGCTCTTGCAAAAGACTCTTTTTCCCAACAGGAAATGCTCTATGAACTGTCGAGTCATGTAACGCAGAGACTACTATAGGCTTCGGTATGCTCAGGTTACGGCTTGTCTTATAAATTCCTCTATTAGCACAACTTGACCACTAGATGGTACTGTTTTTTCTATCTATTGCTCGGTACTGTATCTTGACTTGAATAACAGCATCCTCATTCATTAACCCCTTGATATTGCAAAATGTGATGATGTTTGAATGCTTAAAGGGGGGAACAAGAACAAAACAAAAGGTCTTTATATTACACTAATAATAGAAATTATAGGTTAACAGTCCATGCGGTAACTCATCCTTTTTCTACCTCTTATCTACCCCACTAAACATGACACCCCTTATCTATACATCCTATCCATATACTCTATACCCCGGGCCTATGAAGTTTTCTTAGGCCCCCGTCACTGGACACCCTAACCCTTTTTCCTAACTAACCTCTGATCTCCTTTCCTCCTCTCTCTCCATTACTGACCTATAACGATGGGATATAGACAAAAAGAGTAATTGCCTTGATGGGAATAGTCAAGCTTTCTAGATGCAACCTTTTTGAAGTCCTACTATGCAATATAGCACCAATAAGCTACAAGCATGTTGTGATGTTGAGGTTATAAGTTTATTTTGTAATGATGTTGGGTTACCTTTAAGCACTTAGTGTACCTAGTTATGAGAGCAGCCGGGCAGCCGGGCAGCCAGCCCACCGCTCGGACATCTCTCTAGTTTCTTCGCCCCCTGTTATTCACTGTTTGTCTTTCCTACCTTGGATACCCTATACTTGGAGTTTGTAAGTATAGGGGCTAATCTTAGGTAGTTAGTTGGGGTTGGGATACAAGCTTCTTCTAGTTTAGGTAGAAGGAGGGTGGGATACTAGGAATGGGAGGGTAAATACACAGTCTCCACTGTCTCAATGTGGGTCGGTCAGCTTTCACTCACTTACACAAGTATCACCTCAGATATGCATAACCTTAACTAATGATGCCCCAACGTGAAACAGTCCACTGTATTTTATGGAATGTACGTGGACTTGGTACATCCTTTAAACGTGGATTGGTCTTCAATTTTCTATGGAAATTTAGTCCTCACATAGTGATTTTGGTTGAGACGCACCTCCAGGGAAGCCGAGTACTCGCACTTAAAAAAACGTGGATAGGAGATTATATATATATATATATATATATATATATATATATATATATATATAATTCTACATACTCCACATATTCCAGGGGAGTAAGCATCCTCATTAGAAAGAATCTGCCATTTCAACTGCTAGACCTAACCCTTGATCATATGGGGCGGTATGTAATCATATATGCTAAAATACATAACTTAGCTCTTGCCATAGTAGGACTATATAATCCTCCTCCAGCATCCACTGATATCCCATGTCAGATAGCACAATCTGTGCTTAAATATTGTTAGGAGTAACATAGTTACCTCTGCAGCGGGGAGCGGTGAGGCCACCGCTCCCGCGTCTGACGTCACCGCGGATCTCGTCGCATCCTCTCAGTCATTTCCGTCAGGCAGAACAGGTCTCTCCAGGGTGCATCAGAGCAGGGTGGCGCACGCTCGTGCCAGGAGACAGGACCTTTATGCATTGAGGAGGCGGGTCAGCTGACTGGCAGTGCTGGGCTGACTATCATCGCTGATTGGCTGAAGTTCGCTGGGCGAACTTCTGGATTACCCATCTGTATTTAAGACCTGAGCGGTCAGTGGCTCCTTGTCTGCTGTTGCCGATACTTGCGGTTAAGCTCTCAGACCTTAGTCAGTTCCATGTGTGATTGATCCGGCAGGACCCCGGGGATTCACACTTAGACTAGGATTATTATATTATTGTTATTGATTTACTGTGTATGACTCTTGCCTGAACTTCTGATCTATCTCCGCCTCTCGATTCTGTACCTTGCCTATCTGATTTGCTGCCGACCTCGACTCTGATATTGCCTTCTGATTCTGTACCTTCGCTCATCTGATCTGTTACCGACTTCGGCCTATTTACTCTCTACGAATTTTCCTGACGATACTGTACCGCTACCTGACCGACCTGTTACCGACATTGCCTGTATGACCACTCTATCCAGTGATAGTCCCTACAGCCAAGGGTTGTCACATAGGAGTACTCCTGTGTTATACTGTGCACAAAATATAAAGTACTGACTACTGTGCTGTTAGAGCTATTACTGATCATTACATAACAGCAGACCAAATGTCTATGGAGGCTTAGGTTCAGGCATTAACTGTAGCTGTCGAACAGTTAACCGCCAGTGTGGCATCTCAGCAGGCTCAGTTAAATATCTTGACTGAGGCTGTAAACAGCCCTCAGAGAGCTGAATCATCATTGCCTCCCTCACTTGTCCGCGAACCTAAGATGGCACTCCCTGAGAAATTTTCAGGTCATAAGTTAGATTTTAGAAATTTCAGAAACAGATGTATGTCATACTTTGAAATGAGGCCCATTTCGTCAGGTTCTGAAATACAGCGGGTAACTTTGATTAAGACCCTCTTAAGCGGGGATTCGCAAACTTGGGCTTATAACCTGCCCGTTGATCATGAGGCCTTAGGGTCTGTTCAGGCTTTCTTTAAGGCAATGGCGGTCATATATGACGACCCAGATGTGGCCGCCACGGCAGAAAGAAATCTAAAAAGACTCCGTCAGGGGCATGGCACTGTGGAAGATTATGCCTCAGAGTTTAGAAAGTGGGCTGTCTCCTCCAGGTGGGAACATTACGCCTTACTTGATTGTTTCCTCTCGGGGTTATCTGAGTCAGTTTCAGACATCATGCTCAGTCACCCTGAACCGAAAACCCTAGATGAAGCCATTGCTTTGGCAGTTAAAATAGATCGCAGGGTACGATATCACAGACAGGGCAGGTCACGGACCACCCCCAGAACAAGTTTTTCCACTCCTTCGGTCACGACTACTTCGGATGAGCCAATGCAGATCGGCCATTCAAAATTGTCGGAAGCTGAAAAGACCAAAAGAAGGAAAGAGAGCCTCTGTTTATACTGTTGGGAGAAGGGTCATTTCATTCAGAACTGCAGCAAGAAGGCAGAAAACATCTCTGCCTAGGTGTAGGTGGAGGTACTACCCTAGGCGAACCTGTTTTACCTCCCAACATTTCTAAAATATTGTTGCCATGTTCTATTACGTGGAGGAATCAAGTTTTCTGCGCTCAGGCCTTCATTGACTCAGGCTCTGCAGCAAACTTTATTGATTCGGATCTAGCCTCTAAGTGGGAAATTCCCATTCTTCCCATTGAGAGACAGATCTACGTTACTGCCATAGATGATTCTCCACTGCAGAACAAACAGCCACTCTCTCAAACTCCTCCCCTCACCTGTCGCATTGTTTTGCATAGGGAAGAATTATCATTCTATGTTTTAAAGATGTCTACTTCTATGATTGTCCTGGGGCTCCCATGGTTACGTCAACATTCACCTCAGATTGATTGGAACACCGGGCACTTGTTGTCTTGGTCCCCAGCTTGTCAAGACACTTGTTTAGAGAAAGTTACCCTGTGTTCCACTGAGGTTCATGTGGAAGGTGTCCCTCCTCTGTATGTAGCCTATTGTGACGGTTTTTGTCCTCGAGCTGCTGATAAACTCCCTCCTCACCGGAAATTTGATTGCCCTATTGATTTGAGACCTGGTACCATACCCCCTAGGGGACACCTGTATAACCTCTCAGGTCCAGAACAAATAGCTATGAAGGAATACATTAAAGAGAACCTGGAGAAAGGTTTCATCCGGCCATCCAAATCACCAGCAGGGGCAGGGTTCTTCTTTGTTCAAAAGAAGGATGGTGGACTTCGTCCATGCATCGACTATAGAGCTTTGAACAAGATGACTATTCCCAATCGCTACCCCCTTCCACTGATAGACGATTTGTTTTCACAAGTCTCTGGGGCGCAAGTATTTTCCAAACTGGACCTGAGAGGGGCATACAATTTGATTCATATTAGGCAAGGGGATGAGTGGAAGACGGCCTTCAACACACCTGATGGGCATTACGAATACTTAGTGATGCCCTTCGGGTTGTGTAATGCCCCCGCGGTCTTTCAGGAATTCGTGAACAAAATTTTTAGAGAAGTTTTGGGACGTTTTGTTGTGGTTTTTTAGATGATATTCTGATCATTCCACAAAATAGTCAACGGCTCCTTACAAGAAGGGTGGTTTCCCTCTACTCTGAAAGAAGCAATCGTCAGGCCACTACTCAAGAAACCATCCTTAGACCCAGATGCTCTAAACAGCTACAGACCTGTCTCAAACCTCCCCTTTCTGGGAAAAGTTATTGAAAAGGCTGTCTACCTCCAACTTGAAGCCAGGCTCTCCAGAAACAACATCCTTGACCCTCTTCAATCTGGCTTCAGGAAATATCACAGCTGTGAAACAGCCCTCACCCAGATTTGCAATGATCTGCTCATTGCAAGAGACAAGGGTCAATGTTCCATCCTGATTTTGCTCGACCTCTCAGCGGCTTTTGACACAGTCGATCATGAAATCTTGCTCAACAGGCTACAAGAGTACTGTGGCATAGATGGCATTGTTCTCCGGTAGTTCAACTCCTTCCTGGCTGGCAGAACACAAAGGGTAGCCTTAGGGCCCTTCCTCTCCAACCCTGTACCACTAAAATACGGTGTACCTCAGGGCGCAATATTATCCCCTTTACTTTTCACCATATACATACTGCCACTTGGAGAAATCATACAAAAACATGGCCTGACATATCATTGCTATGCTGATGACACCCAGCTATATTTGTCATTCAAACCTGACGTCACAGACCCTACTCCACAAATAAACGCATGCATAGCTGAGCTTCAGGAGTGGATGAATAACAATTGGCTAAAACTTAATGCTGACAAAACTGAGGTTCTTGTTATCGAGGGCCAGGGCTCAACAGCAAAGCAGCCCCAGTCTCAACCAACACCGCTAAGGATAGGGAGCTCAGACCTGAACAGCTCAGACTGTGTGCGCAGCCTGGGAGTACTGATTGATGGGAAATTAAGCTTCAGGAATCAAATCTCAGCTGTTGTGAAACATTCCTTCTTTCATCTAAGGAATATTGCAAGGATTAAACACCTAATTCCTTCAGAGGATCTTCCAACCCTAGTTCATGCCTTCGTCACATCAAGGTTAGACTACTGCAATGTCCTCTACACAGGCCTGCATAAGAAAGACTTACGCCGCCTGCAATTAGTACAGAATGCCGCTGCAAGGCTGTTAACGAGCCAACCCCGCCATTGCCACATAACACCAACCCTGTGCTCACTCCACTGGCTACCGATAAAATGGAGAATTCTGTTTAAGATTGGCTTACTGACATTCAAATCCTTGCACAATCTGGGCCCTGGATACCTGAAGGACTTGTTGCAACTGCATCACACCCCCCAAAATCTTAGATCAAAAGGACGTAACACCTTGGTCACCCCAGAGTCCACCTCAAAACCTTTGGAGACAGAGCCTTTTGTCATGCTGCCCCTACACTTTGGAACTCCCTGCCACACCCAATCAGGACATCTTCATCCCTGGAAGCATTTAAGTCTAAACTGAAAACCTACCTCTTCAGTCTGGCATTCATGAACATCTGACTATCTCCTCTGTAACACAACCCAGCCTGCAACCCTGTATTAATCTGAGACACAACTATGCGCTTTGAGTCCTATGGGAGAAAAGCGCTTTACAAATGTTATTGTATTGTATAATGTATCTTTTCCAGGAACCTCAGGGAACACAGGGAGCACGTAAAATTTGTTCTTGTAAAACTCAGACAAAATTGTCTCTACGCAAAACTCGAAAAATGTTTGTTTAAGGTGTCAGAAGTTGCGTTTTTGGCATACATCATTTCCACCAATGGTCTGTCTATGGACCCCAAGAAAGTCTCTGCGGTGTTGGAATAGCCACAACCCGTTGGTTTAAAAGCCCTGCAGTGCTTTCTCGGGTTTGCCAACTACTATAGAAAGTTTATTAAAGGGTTCTCCTCGGCGGTCTCTCCTCTCACCAATCTGACTAAAAAGGGGGCTGATACCTATAATTGGTCCGAAGAAGCCTGTAAGGCCTTTACGCAACTCAAGACACTTTTCTGTGCTGCTCCCATTTTACACCATGTGGATGTAACTCGTCCGTTTATTGTAGAGGTAGATGCCTCCGAGGTAGGAGTGGCGGCTGTACTGTCTCAGTATTCAGGAACACAGGGACGGTTGCATCCATGTGCGTTCTTTTCTCACAAGTTTTCACCAGCGGAAAAGGACTATGACATCGGTAACAGGGAACTTTTGGCCATAAAGATGGCGTTTGAGTAGTGGCGACATTGGTTAGAAGGGGCAGAACATGTGGGGCGTGGACGCGGGGGGACGGCGTCCACTTACTATTTCCCGAGGGTGGACGCTGTCCCCCCGGCATTTGTGGAGGGGAGCAGCGGAGTGGAAGGAGAGATGTGAGCAGCGGTGGGGGAGGGCGGACATCTTCCCCCCCCCCCTCACCTTGGGGCTCTCCTTCCCTCACTCTCCCCTCCAGAAGTAATGTGCGGGCAGCCGGCAGCGGGCAGGACTTACCTCTCCTCGTTCCGGCGCCGGATCTGCGTGCCGCTGCTCTGGTCTGGACCAGACCAGACTTGCAGCTCGCAGATCCGGTGGTCCGACGACGAGGAGAGGTACGTCCCACCCGCTGCCGGCTGCCCGCACATTACTTCTGGAGGGGAGAGCGAGGGAAGGAGGGCCCCAAGGTGAGGGAGGGGGTGGAGATGTCCGCCCTCCTCCACCGCTGCTCACAGCTCTCCTTCCACTCCGCTGCTCCCCTCATGCTGGGGGGACACATGACTACTTATTCTGGGGACATATACCCCTGACTACATATACTGGGCACATATACCCCCTGACTACATATACTGGGCACATATACCCCCTGGCTAGATAGATATACTGGGCACATATACCCCCTGACTACATATACTGGGCACATATACCCCCTGGCTACATATACTGGGCACATATACCCCTGACTACATATACTGGGCACATATACCCCCTGGCTACATATACTGGGCACATATACCCCCTGACTACATATACTGGGCACATATACCCCCTACCTACATATACTGGGCACATATACCCACTGACTACATATACTGGGCACATATACCCCCTGGCTACATATACTGGGCACATATACCCCCTGGCTACATATACCCCCTGACTACATATACTGGGCACATATACCCCCTGACTACATATACTGGGCACGTATACCCCCTGGCTACATATACTGGGCTCATATACCCCCTGGCTACATATACTGGGCACATATACCCCCTGGCTACATATACTGGGCACATGTACCTCTGGCTACATATACTGGGCACATATACCCCCTGACTAAATATACTGGGCACATATATCCCCTGACTACATATACTGGGCACATATACCCCCTGGCTACATATACTGGGCACATATACCCCCTGGCTACATATACTGGGCACATATACCCCCTGGCTACATATACTGGGCACATATACCCCCTGGCTACATATACTGGGCACATATATCCCCTGGCTACATATACTGGGCACATATACCCCCTGGCTACATATACTGGGCAAATATACCCCCTGACTACATATACTGGGCACATATACCCCTGGCTACATATACCCCTGACTACATATACTGGGCACATATACCCCTGCCTACATATACTGGGGACATATACACCTGCCCTGCCTACATATACTGGGCACATATACCCCTGCCTACATATACTGGGCACATATACCCCTGACTACATATACTGGGACATATACCCCTGACTACATATACTGGGACATATACCCCTGACTACATATACTGGCACATATACCCCTGGCTACATATACTGGGCACGTATACCCCTGGCTACATATACTGGGGACGTATACCTCTGGCTACATATACTAGGCACATATACCTCTGGCTACATATACTGGGACTACTATACTCATGGCTACTTATACTGGGGACACCTATAGACCTGGCCACCTATGCTGGGGGTACCTATTTTGGGGGAACTGCTGTCAGATTATCTGCATTTTTGTGGAACCGCTGTTATGTATTTTGGGGAACAGCTGCCAGATTATGTGTATGTTAGGGGAACGTCTGCTGCCAGATTACGCGTATTTTGGGGAATTGCTGCCAGATTGTGTATGTTTGGGGGACCACTGCTGCCAGATTATATGTATGTTGAGTGTTACGTGTATTTTGGGTGATCCGCTGCCAGGTTTCTGCTTCCAAATTATGTGTATGTTGGGGGAACTGCTGCTGCAACATTGTCTATTTTGGGGGAACCACTGCCATATTATCTGTATTTTGGAGGAACTTCTACCAGATTATGTGTCTTTTTGGTGAAATGCTGTCAGATTGTATCTATTTTGGGGGGATACACTACGGCAGAGCTCAAACTTCCCCGGCAGACCTTTTACATCACTGCTAAGGTCATGTATATTTGGCCCCACCCATGGTCACGCCCACATTATGCTTGACCACGCCCATGTTTGGGTGCGTTTTTCGAAGTGAGTCCACTCACTTCTTTTCACAGGACTAGATCCCTGGATTACGGTATATACAGACCATAAGAATCTGGAATATATCGAAGGGGCGAAGAGACTCAACCCGAGACAGGCTCGGTGGGCACTTTTCTTCTCCCGGTTTCGATTCATAGTCACGTACAAACCTGTTCATAAGAACGTTAAGGCCGATGCTCTGTCCCATTGTTTCGAACCTGAGACGGTCCAGCCCTCACCCCCTGTTAATATCCTGCCAGAAAACATAGTGATTGCAGCTACAGAACCCATGGAGGATCTGACAGCCACTCTGCAGTCTTATCAGACTGATGCTCCTGAGGCAAAGCCAGATGGGGTATTGTTTGTCCCTTTGCATTTGCGCCTCCAAGTCTTGCACATGTTTCATAGTCATAAGAATGCAGAGCATCCTGGTATTAGCAGAACGGAAGAATTGCTGTCCCGCAGTGTGTGGTGGCCATCATTGAAGAACGATTGCAGATAATTCGTAGTCTCCTGTACGGTCTGTGCTCGCAGCAATCCCTCTAGACAGGCTTCTGCGGGAACACTACAGTCTTTACCAGCACCCACGGAACCATGGACCCACATATCCATGGATTTTGTGGGGGAGCTCCGTGCCTCGCAAGGGAACACGGTGATTTGGGTGGTCGTGGACCGCTTCAGTAAAATGGTCCATTTTGTGCCGTTGAAAAAACTCCCCTCGGCCCAGGAACTAGCGGACCTCTTCATTAACCACATCTTCCGCTTACATGGGATACCTGTTAATATAGTCTCTGACAGGGGAGTACAGTTTGTATCGAAATTTTGGCGAGCATTCTGCCGACATCTGGGCCTTACATTGTCCTTCTCCTCAGGTTACCACCCCCAAACCAATGGCCAGACTGAAAGGATGAACCAGTTACTAGAGCAGTTCCTTCGATGTTATGTGGCTGAGTCCCAACATGAGTGGGTAAAGTTTCTCTCTTTCGCTGAGTTTGCCCATAACAATCTCAGGAATGTCTCCTCGGGTTTTTCTCAATTTCAGGTGGTTACAGGGAAGTCACCCAAATGTTGTCCATTACCAGCGACTAATTCTCTCTTCCCTGCATTGGAGGGCTGGCAGAACTCGTGTAAGAGAATTTGGTCATTGGTAAAAGCCAATCTGGAGAAAGCGTTTAATATTCAAAAAAGACATGCTGATAGGAAGAGGTCACCTGAGTGGAATTTTACTCCAGGGGATATGGTATGGGTCTCCACACGTCACATTGCCCTGAGACAGCCTTCTGCCAAGTTAGGACTCAAGTATATTGGTCCATACCCTATTACAGAGAAAATTAACAAGGTAGCCTACAGAGTTGCTCTCCCAGCCACCATGAAAGGTGTAAAGTCCTTTCATGTGTCATTGCTTAAACCTGCGGTGTATGCGGATTCCTCCCCCCCCCGTGGTTATTGATAAAGAACCAGAATATGAAATTGAGGAGATTTTTGATTCTCGCAGGGTGCGGAATTCATTACAGTATTTGGTCCATTGGAGAGGGTACGGTCCTGAGGAGAGGTCATGGATCCCGGATCATCATTTGCATGCGGAAGAATTAAAAAAACAGTTTCACTCCTCACATCCTGAGAGTGCATCGGGGGCGTGTCCGGAGACCACGCCTCGAGGGGGGGTAATGTTAGGAGTGACATAGTTACCTCTGCAGCGGGGAGCAGTGAGGCCGCCCCTCCCGCGTCTGATGTCACCGCGGATCTCGCCGCATCCTCTCAGTCATTTCTGTCAGGAAGAACAGGTCTCTCCAGGGTGCATCAGAGCAGGTCAGTGCACGCGCGCGTCAGGACCTTTATGCATTGAGGAGGTGGGTCAGCTTAGGTGGGTCAGCTGACCTACCGGTCAGCTGACAGTGCTGAGCTGACTATCATCGCTGATTGGCTGAAGTTCGCTGGGCGGAACTTCTGGATTACCCATCTGTATTTAAGACCTGAGCGGTCAGTGGCTCCTTGTCTGCTGTTGCTGATACTTTGCGGTTAAGCTCTCAGACCTTAGTCAGTTCCGTGTGTGCTTGATCCGGCAGGACCCCGGGGATTCACACTTAGACTAGGATTATTATATTATTGTTATTGATTTACTGTGTATGACTCTTGCCTGAACTTCTGATTAATCTCCGCCTCTCAATTCTGTACCTTGCCTATCTGATTTGCTGCCGACCTCGACTCAGATATTGCCTTCTGATTCTGTACCTTCGCTCATCTGATCTGTTACCGACTTCGGCCTGTTTACTCTCTACGAATTTGCCTGACGATACTGTACCGCTACCTGACCGACCTGTTACCGACATTGCCTGTACGACCACTCTACCCAGTGATAGTCCCTACAGCCAAGGGCTATCACATAGGAGTACTCCTGTGTAATACTGTGCACAAAACACGTGTGATCGCACTTTGAATAAAGTACTGACTACTGTGCTGTGTTATGCTTGGTGGTATATCCTCCACAGTCAACACGTAGTGTATATCCTGACGTGAAGGAGGTACACACGCTAGCACTAGGAACCAGGATATCCCCAGCTTAGTGGAGGAGAGGACTGGCTCCAACAGGAGATGTGGCGCACAGAGCAGGCGTAGATCCGAACAGCCACAAACAATCCTTCCACTATAGTGGCTCAGCGCAAGGCAGCGCTGAGCGCATAAACCAGAACTCAGAAGATTAGGACAGGTAACAGAATGAACGCTTGCTTAACTAGTCACTGCTTAAGTGACAGCAAGCGTCCATAACAAGATAGACTGGAATGAGGCAGCCAATGCGATTGCAGTGGTGGCGTGCCTCACAAGGACAGGACAGAATAGTCGGGAAATAGAGTCAAGGAGGCAGACGAAATACACACAAATATACAATAGGTATGATTTCCTAGCGTATTACGATTACAGCTATCAATGAACTACAAACGACTAACTGACATATGTATATATCAGCGATAACCGATATATGACATAAGCAAGGAACACTAACTAAGAACTGGAGCAGGACTAGGAACAGGACTGAACTAGCAAAGCACGGGTGATCACGATACGCGCAACCTACCAAAACGTGCTGGAAACTAACTGACTGAACACAGGATATAAACAGTTAGAGTACGTATATATCAGCGACACTAATGTATTAACGTAACACGAATACAAAGAAAATAACAAAGGTGCTAGTAAGCGTATATATTGGTTGATGAACCGATATATGACGCAAGACAAGCAAAGTAACAACTTCTGATAACAAGAGCAGAACTAGGAGGACTCGCTGACCCCTTCGCAGGAGTCAGCGCAGTCCACACGGACTAGGAACAAGGTGGGGGCCGAACAGAGTAACAGACAGAATCTGAGACTATGATAGCCCATGGAGCACTGCAGGAAGCAGTCCTTTATACTGAGGTCATCCAATGGGAGCAGACATGCAGATTCCCACACAGGGGAATGGTAATCAATCACAGGCTGACAGCAGGAAAGAGCAGACAATGATATGCAGCCTGCAAGAAAGGGATTGCAGCTCCATTGCAACAGACAATGTTTGTTTTCACAAAAGCATATTAACCACTTCCCGACCGCCTAACGCACAGGGGCGGCCGGGAAGCGGAGCCCTTAAGGACCGGCTCACCCACAGAGGCGGCGGTCCTTTTAGGGGCATGGGCGGAGCGATCGCGTCATCCGTGACGCGATCCTCCGCCTCCGCCTGGCGCCGCTCACCCGCCGCAACATCCCGCCGGCCATACGGAAGCGCCGGCGGGATGTTAACCCGACGATCGCCGCATACAAAGTGTATAATACACTTTGTAATGTTTACAAAGTGTATTATACAGGCTGCCTCCTGCCCTGGTGGTCCCAGTGTCCGAGGGACCACCAGGGCAGGCTGCAGCCACCCTAGTCTGCACCAAGCACACTGATTTTTGCCCCCCCCGCCCCAGATCGCCCACAGCACCCATCAGACCCCCCCCTGCCCACCCCCCAGACCCCTGTTTGCACCCAATCACCCCCCCAATCACCCATCAATCACTCCCTGTCACTATCTGTCAACGCTATTTTTTTTTTATCCCCCCCCTGCCCCCTGCTCCCTCCTGATCACCCCCACCCCTCAGATTCTCCCCAGACCCCCCCCCCCCCCATGTACTGTATGCATCTATCCCCCCTGATCACCTGTCAATCACCCGTCAATCACCCATCAATCACCCCCTGTCACTGCCACCCATCAATCAGCCCCTAACCTGCCCCTTGCGGGCAATCTGATCACCCCCCCACACCAATAGATCGCCCGCAGATCCGACATCAGATCACCTCCCAAATCCATTGTTTACATCTATTCTCTCCTCTAAACACCCACTAATTACCCATCAATCACCCCCTATCACCACCTGTCACTTTTACCTATCAGATCAGACCCTAATCTGCCCCTTGCGGGCACCCAATCACCCGCCCACACGCTCAGATTGCCCTCTGACCCCCCCTTATCAATTCGCCAGTGCAATATTTACATCTGTTCTTCCCTGTAATAACCCACTGATCACCTGTCAATCACCTGCCAATCACCTATCACCCATCAATCACCCCCTGTCACTGCCACCCATCAATCAGCCCCTAACCTGCCCCTTGCGGGCAATCTGATCACCCACCCACACCATTAGATTGCCCGCAAACCCGCCGTCAGATTACCTCCCAAATGTATTGTTTACATCTGTTATCTTCTCTAAACACCCATTAATTACCCATCAATCACCCCCTATCACCACCTGTCACTGTTACCTATCACATCAGACCCTAATCTGCCCCTTGCGGGCACCCAATCACCCGCCCACACGCTCAGATTGCCCTCAGACACCCCCCCCCCCTTATCAATTCGCCAGTGCATTAATTACATCTGTCCTTCCCTGTAATAACCCACTGATCACCTGTCAATCACCTGCCAATCACCTATCACCCATCAATCACCCCCTGTCACCCCCTGTCACTGCCACCCAACAATCAGCCCCTAACCTGCCCCTTGCGGGCAATCTGATCACCCACCCACACCAATAGATCGCCCGCAGATCCGACATCAGATCACCACCCAAGCGCAGCGTTTACATCTATTCTCTCCTCTAAACACCCACTAATTATCCATCAATCACCCATCAATCACCCCCTATCACCACCTGTCACTGTTACCCATCAGATCAGACCCTAATCTGCCCCTTGCGGGCACCCAATCACCCGCCTACACGCTCAGATTGCCCTCAGACCCCCCCTTATCAATTCGCCAGGGCAATATTTACATCTGTTCTCCCCTGTAATAACCCACTGATTACCTGTCAATCACCTGTCAATCACCTATCAATCACCCATCAATCACCCCCTGTCACTGCCACCCATCAATCACCCCCTGTCACTGCCACCCATCAATCACCCCCTGTCACAGCCACCCATCAATCAGCCCCTAACCTGCCCCTTGCGGGCAATCTGATCACCCACCCACACCAATAGATCGCCCGCAGATCCGACGTCCAATCACCTCCCAAGTGCAGTGTTTACATCTGTTCTCTACCCTAAACACCCACTAATTACCCATCAATCACCCCCTGTCACTGCTACCTATCAGATTAGACCCCTATCTGCCCCTAGGGCACTCAATCACCCGCCCACACCCTCAGAATGCCCTCAGACCCCAGCCCTGATCACCTCGCCAGTGCATTGTTTGCATCTATTCCCCTCTCTAATCACACCTTGAGACACCCATCAATCACCTCCTGTCACCCCCTAGCACACCTACCCATCAGATCAGGCCCTAATTTGCCCCGTGTGGGCTCTTGATCACTCGGCCAAACCCTCAGATCCCCCTCAGACCCCCTTCCGATCACCTCCCCAGTGCATTGATTGCATCTATTTTCCCCTCTAACCACCCCCTGAGACACCCATCAATCACCTCCTGTCACCCCCCAAGCACTCCTATCCATCAGATCAGGCCCAATACAACCTGTCATCTAAAAGGCCACCCTGCTTATGACCGGTTCCACAAAATTCGCCCCCCTCATAGACCACCTGTCATCAAAATTTGCAGATGCTTATACCCCTGAACAGTCATTTTGAGACATTTGGTTTCCAGACTACTCACGGTTTTGGGCCCGTAAAATGCCAGGGCGGTATAGGAACCCCACAAGTGACCCCATTTTAGAAAAAAAGACACCCCAAGGTATTCTGTTAGGTGTATGATGAGTTCATAGAAGATTTTATTTTTTGTCAAAAGTTAGCGGAAATTGATTTTTATTGGTTTTTTTTCACAAAGTGTCATTTTCCACTAACTTGTGACAAAAAATAAAATCTTCTATGAACTCGCCATACACCTAACGGAATACCTTGGGGTGTCTTCTTTCTAAAATGGGGTCACTTGTGGGGTTCCTATACTGCCCTGGCATTTTAGGGGCCCTAAACCGCGAGGAGTAGTCTAGAAAACAAATGCCTCAAAATGACCTGTGAATAGGACGTTGGGCCCCTTAGCGCACCTAGGCTGCAAAAAAGTGTCACACATGTGGTACCGCCGTACTCAGGAAAAGTAGTATAATGTGTTTTGGGGTGTATTTTTACACATACCCATGCTGGGTGGGAGAAATTTCTATGTAAATGGACAATTGTGTGTAAAAAAAAATCAAACAATTGTCATTTACAGAGATATTTCTCCCACTTAGCATGGGTATGTGTAAAAATACACCCCAAAACACAATATACTACTTCTCCTGAGTACGGCGGTACCACATGTGTGGCACTTTTTTACACCCTAAGTACGCTAAGGGGCCCAAAGTCCAATGAGTACCTTTAGGATTTCACAGGTCATTTTGCGACATTTGGTTTCAAGACTACTCCTCGCGGCTTAGGGCCCCTAAAATGCCAGGGCAGTATAGGAACCCCACAAATGACCCCATTCTAGAAAGAAGACACCCCAAGGTATTCCGTTAGGAGTATGGTGAGTTCATAGAAGATTTTATTTTTTGTCACAAGTTAGCGGAAAATGACACTTTGTGAAAAAAAAACAATTAAAATCAATTTCCGCTAACTTGTGACAAAAAAATAAAAACTTCTATGAACTCACCATACTCCTAACGGAATACCTTGGAGTGTCTTCTTTCTAAAATGGGGTCATTAGTGGGGTTCCTACACTGCCCTGGCATTTTAGGGGCCCTAAACCGTGAGGCGTAGTCTTGAAACAAAAATGACCTGTGAAATCCTAAAGGTACTCATTGGACTTTGGGCCCCTTAGCGCAGTTAGGGTGCAAAAAAGTGCCACACATGTGGTATCGCCGTACTCGGGAGAAGTAGTACAATGTGTTTTGGGGTGTATTTTTACACCTACCCATGCTGGGTGGGAGAAATACCTCTGTAAATGACAATCTTTTGATTTTTTTACACACAATTGTCCATTTACAGAGGTATTTCTCCCACCCAGCATGGGTATGTGTAAAAATACACCCCAAAACACATTGTACTACTTCTCCCGAGTACGTCGATACCACATGTGTGGCACTTTTTTGCACCCTAACTGCGCTAAAGGGCCCAAAGTCTAATGAGTACCTTTAGGATTTCACAGGTCATTTTGAGAAATTTCGTTTCAAGACTACTCCTCACGGTTTAGGGCTTCTAAAATGCCAGGGCAGTATAGGAACCCCACAAATGACCCCATTTTAGAAAGAAGACACCCCAAGGTATTCAGTTAGTAGTATAGCGAGTTCATAGAAGATTTTATTTTTTGTCACAAGTTAGCGGAAATTGATTTTAATTGTGTTTTTCCGCTAACTTGTGACAAAAAATAAAATCTTGCAGTTAGGGTGCAAAAAAGTGCCACACATGTGGTATCGCCGTACTCAGGAGAAGTAGTATAATGTGTTTTGGGGTGTATTTTTACACATACCCATGCTGAGTGGGAGAAAGATCTCTGTAAATGGACAATTGTGTGTAAAAAAAATTAACAAATTGTCATTTACAGAGATATTTCTCCCATCCAGCATGGGTATGTGTAAAAATACACCCCAAAACACATTATACTACTTCTCCTGAGTACGGCAATACCACATGTGTGGCACTTTTTTGCAGCCTAACTGCGCTAAGGGGCCCAAAGTCCAATGAGCACCTTTAGGCTTTACAGGGGTGCTTACAATTTAGCACCCCCCAAAATGTCAGGACAGTAAACACACCCCACAAATGACCCCATTTTGGAAAGTAGACCCTTCAAGGTATTCAGAGGGGCATGGTGAGTCCGTGGCAGATTTCATTTTTTTTTGTCGCAAGTTAGAAGAAATGGAAACTTTTTTTTTTTTTTTTTTTTTGTCACAAAGTGTCATTTTCCGCTTACTTGTGACAAAAAATAATATCTTCTATGAACTCACTATGCCTCTCAGTGAATACTTTGGGATGTCTTCTTTCCAAAATGGGGTCATTTGGGGGGTATTTATACTATCCTGGAATTCTAGCCCCTCATGAAACATGACAGGTGGTCAGAAAAGTCATAGATGCTTGAAAATGGGAAAATTCACTTTTTGCACCATAGTTTGTAAACGCTATAACTTTTACCCAAACCAATAAATATACACTGAATGGGGTTTTTTTTTATCCAAAACATGTTTGTCCACATTTTTCGCGCTGCATGTATACAGAAATTTTACTTTATTTGAAAAATGTCAGCACAGAAAGTTAAAAAAATCATTTTTTTGCCAAAATTCATGTCTTTTTTGATGAATATAATAAAAAGTAAAAATCGCAGGAGCAATCAAATAGCACCAAAAGAAAGCTTTATTAGTGACAAGAAAAGGAGCCAAAATTCATTTAGGTGGTAGGTTGTATGAGCGAGCAATAAACCGTGAAAGCTGCAGTGGTCTGAATGGAAAAAAAGTGGCCGGTCCTTAAGGGGTAGAAAGCCCTAGGTCCTCAAGTGGTTAACCTGTCATTAACTTCAGAGCGACTGCAGATGGAATCGACGCTCAGTGTAAGTGCACGCAAAACTATGCGAGCAAATGCACGCAAAGAAATCAAAAACTGCTTGTCTTCAGTAAAACTGCAGCCAGCAGTACATGTTGCAAAAGTGATCAGGTGCCCGCAAGGGGCAGGTTAGGGTCTTATCTGATGGGTGTTAGTGACAGGTGGTGATTGATAGGTGATTGACAGGTGATTAGTGCGTGATTACAGGGAAGAATAGATGTATACAGTACACAGGGGGGAAGGGGGGTCTGGGGAGGATCTGAGGGTGTTGGGGGGCAGTTTAGGACCTAACCTAAAAAATAGCATTGACAGATAGTGACAGGGAGTGATTGATGGGTAATTAGAGGGGAGAACAGATGTAAACAATGCACTTCGGAGGCGATCAGAGGACGGGTGTGCGGGCGATCTGAGGTGTGTGTGTGTGTGTGTGTGTGTGGGGGGGGGGGGGGTGATCAGGTGCCCGCAAGGGGCAGGTTAGGGTCTGATCTGATGGGTGTTAGTGACAGGGGGTGATTGATGGGTGATTGACAGGTGATCAGTGAGTGATTACAGGGTAGAATAGATGTATACAATACACAGGGGGGGGGTGTCTGGGGAGGATCTGAGGGGTGATCAGGAGCCCCCAGGGGGCAGTTAGGACCTAACTGAAAAAAATAGCGTTGACAGATAGTGACAGGGAGTGATTGATGGGTGATTAGGGGGGTGATTGGGTGCAAACAGGGGTCTGGGGGGGTGGGCAAGGGGGGGGGGGGGTCTGAGGGGTGCTGTGGGTGATCAGGGGGCAGGGGGGGCCAGATCAGTGTGATTGGGTACACAGTAGGAGGGCTGCAGCCTGCCCTGGTGGTCCCTCAATCACTGGGACCACCAGGGCAGGAGGCAGCCTGTATAATACGCTTTGTATACAATACAAAGCATATTATACGCTTTGTATGCGGCAGATCGGGGGTTAACATCCCGCCGGCACTTCCGTATGGCCGGCGGGATGTTGCCACGGGTGGGCGGAGCCTGTTGCCAGGGGCAGCGCGCGTCACCAGAGACGCGATCGCTGCCCCTGCACGCCAAAAGGACCCGGCGCCGATGGGCGTATTGCGGTCCTTTCGGCGTCCCCTTTGCCGCCAGCGTGGCTTGGAGCAGCGAGGAGGACAGTAAGTGCAAGAAACGCCGGACACGCTGGATACAAGAGCGAGCTGAGCCGTGGCCCTGGAGGGGAGATCGGTATTTATGCTTGTGACATATCATTTTTAAAGAAATTGTGATGTACGCGCATTACTTTTAATTAGTAGAAATTAAATGTATGTTTTTACACATTGGAAGCTTTGTTTACTTTGAGGTGCATAACTAATGGAAACAGTGTTGGACCTATACTTGTGATAAGCGGTCTGAGCGGAAGGCAGCGTTCTGATGACCCTGCAGGCTGTGTATAATATATGCTGACGGTGAGCAGGGAGTGTATCAGAATTGGAGGGGAGAGCCTGTGTCTTAGCTGGTGGTGGTGGTCCCCGCCCCCTAAACCTCACAAGTAGAGTGTATATGTTTATATTTACACTAGCTGGGTGCCAATAGATGACTAGCAGTCTGCACTATTATCCCTTTTATCTCTTTTGAATTTTGAGGTGTTTCTATGCCCAGGAGTTATCTTGTAGAAGCAAGTTCCCCCTATTGGATGTATGGACTGAGCGCAAGCTATCTTGTTGGATAATCTCATTTCTACTTTTGGAGAATTCTCAGGCCTAAAGATAAATTGGACTAAATCACTACTTCTACCCCTAGATCCCCTGCCCGAACATCCGACCATTATTTCGCCACTACAGGTAGTCACACAAATAACCTATCTTGGGATAGAAATAACCTCACAGGTGACTTCGTACTATGGTCTCAATGTGCTGGCGCTGCAAAATCAGATCAAAACTAAACTTCGTGCTTGGAGTACGTTGCCTATATCATTAACCACTTCCCGACCGCCGTTTGACAATTGGCGGCCGGGAAGTGGACCCCGCAAAGACCGCCGTATTGACAAATGGCGGCGGTCCTTGTAGGGGCATGGGCGGAGCGATCGCGTCATCCGTGACGCGATCCTCCGCCGGCGCCTGTCTCCGCTCGCCCGCCGCAACATCCCGCCGGCCATACAGAAGCGTTGGCGGGATGTTAACCCGACGATCGCCGCATACAAAGTGTATAATACACTTTGTAATGTTTACAAAGTGTATTATACAGGCTGCCTCCTGCCTTGGTGGTCCCAGTGTCCGAGGGACCACCAGGGCAGGCTGCAGCCACCCTATGTCGCACCCAAGCACACTGATTTCTCCCCCCCCTGCCCCAGATCGCCCACAGCACCCCTCAGACTCCCCCCCTGCCCACCCCCCAGACCCCTGTTTGCACCCAATCACCCCCCTAATCACCCATCAATCACTCCCTGTCACTATCTGTCAACACTATTTTTTTTTACACCCCCCCGGCCCCCTGCCCCCTCCTGATCACCCCCCCCCCCCCGTGTACTGTATGCATCTATCCCCCCTGATCACCTGTCAATCACCTGTCAATCACCCATCAATCACCCCCTGTCACTGACACCCATCAATCAGCCCCTAACCTGCCCCTTGCGGGCAATCTGATCACCCACCCACACCAATAGATCGCCCGCAGATCCGACATCAGATCACCACCCAAGCGCAGTGTTTACATCTATTCTCTCCTCTAAACACCCACTAATTACCCATCAATCACCCCCTATCACCACCTGTCACTGTTACCCACCAGATCAGACCCTAATCTGCCCCTTGCAGGCACCCAATCACCCGCCTACACGCTCAGATTGCCCTCAGACCCCCCCTTATCAATTCGCCAGGGCATTATTTACATCTGTCCTTCCCTGTAATAACCCACTGATCACCTGTCAATCACCCATCAATCACCCCCTGTCACTGCCACCCATCAATCACCCCCTGTCACTGCCACCCATCAATCAGCCCCTAACCTGCCCCTTGCGGGCAATCTGATCACCCACCCACACCAATAGATCGCCTGCAGATCCGACATCAGATCACCACCCAAGCGCAGTGTTTACATCTATTCTCTCCTCTAAACACCCACTAATTACCCATCAATCACCCATCAATCACCCCCTATCACCACCTGTCACTGTTACCCATCAGATCAGACCCTAATCTGCCCCTTGCGGGCACCCAATCACCCGCCTACACGCTCAGATTGCCCTCAGACCCCCCCCCCCTTATCAATTTGCCAGGGCATTATTTACATCTGTCCTTCCCTGTAATAACCCACTGATCACCTGTCAATCACCTGTCAATCACCCATCAATCACCCCCTGTCACTGCCACCCATCAATCAGCCCCTAACCTGCCCCTTGCGGGCAATCTGATCACCCACCCACACCAATAGATCGCCCGCAGATCCGACATCAGATCACCTCCCAAGTGCAGTGTTTACATCTGTTCTCTCCTCCAAACACCCACTAATTACCCATCAATCACCCCCTGTCACTGCTACCCATCAGATTAGACCCCTATCTGCCCCTAGGGCACTCAATCACCCGCCCATACCCTCAGAACGCCCTCAGACCCCAGCCCTGATCACCTCGCCAGTGCATTGCTTGCATCTATTCCCCCCTCTAATCACACCTTGAGACACCCATCAATCACCTCCTCTCACCCCCCTAGCACACCTACCCATCAGATCAGGCCCTAATTTGCCCCGTGTGGGCTCTTGATCACTCGGCCAAACCCCCAGATCCCCCTCAGACCCCCTTCCGATCACCTCCCCAGTGCATTGATTGCATCTATTTTCCCCTCTAACCACCCCCTGAGACACCCATCAATCACCTCCTGTCACCCCTAGCACTCCTATCCATCAGATCAGGCCCAATACAACCTGTCATCTAAAAGGCCACCCTGCTTATGACCGGTTCCACAAAATTCGCCCCCTCATAGACCACCTGTCATCAAAATTTTCAGATGCTTATACCCCTGAACAGTCATTTTGAGACATTTGGTTTCCAGACTACTCACGGTTTTGGGCCCGTAAAATGCCAGGGCGGTATAGGAACCCCACAAACTGACCCCATTTTAGAAAAAAGACACCCCAATGTATTCTGTTAGGTGTATGACGAGTTCATAGAAGATTTTATTTCTTTGTCAAAAGTTAGCGGAAATTGATTTTTGTTTTTTTTTCACAAAGTGTCATTTTTCATCTAACTTGTGACAAAAAATAAAATCTTCTATGAACTCGCCATACACCTAACGGAATACCTTGGGGTGTCTTCTTTCTAAAATGGGGTCACTTGTGGGGTTCCTATACTGCCCTGGCATTTTAGGGGCCCTAAACCGTGAGGAGTAGTCTAGAAAACAAATGCCTCAAAATGACCTGTGATTAGGATGTTGGGCCCCTTAGCGCACCTAGGCTGCAAAAAAGTGTCACACATGTGGTATCGCCGTACTCAGGAGAAGTAGTATAATGTGTTTTGGGGTGTATTTTTACACATACCCATGCTGGGTGGGAGAAATCTCTCTGTAAATGGACAATTGTGTGTAAAAAAATCAAACAATTGTCATTTACAGAGATATTTCTCCCACCCAGCATCGGTATGTGTAAAAATACACCCCAAAACACATTATACTACTTCTCCTGAGCACGGCAATACCACATGTCTGGCACTTTTTTGCAGCCTAACTGCGCTAAGGGGCCCAAAGTCCAATGAGCACCTTTAGGCTTTACAGGAGTGCTTACAAATTAGCACCCCCCAAAATGCGAGGACAGTAAACACACCCCACAAATGACCCCATTTTGGAAAGTAGACCCTTCAAGGTATTCAGAGAGGGGTATGGTGAGTCCGTGGCAGATTTCATTTTTTTTGTCGCAAGTTAGAAGAAATGGAAACTTTTTTTTTTTTTTTTTTGTCACAAAGTGTCATTTTCCGCTTACTTGTGACAAAAAATAATATCTTCTATGAACTCACTATGCCTCTCAGTGAATACTTTGGGATGTCTTCTTTCCAAAATGGGGTCATTTGGGGGGTATTTATACTATCCTGGAATTCTAGCCCCTCATGAAACATGTCAGGTGGTCAGAAAAGTCATAGATGCTTGAAAATGGGAAAATTCACTTTTTGCACCATAGTTTGTAAACGCTATAACTTTTACCCAAACCAATAAATATACACTGAATGGGTTTTTTTTTTAATCAAAAACATGTTTGTCCACATTTTTCGTGCTGCATGTATACAGAAATTTTACTTTATTTGAAAAATGTCAGCACAGAAAGTTAAAAAAATCATTTTTTTGCCAAAATTCATGTCTTTTTTGATGAATATAATAAAAAGTAAAAATCGCAGGAGCAATCAAATAGCACCAAAATAAAGCTTTATTAGTGACAAGAAAAGGAGCCAAAATTCATTTAGGTGGTAGGTTGTATGAGCGAGCAATAAACCGTGAAAGCTGCAGTGGTCTGAATGGAAAAAAAGTGGCCGGTCCTTAAAGAGACACTGAAGCGAAAAAAAATATATGATCTAATGAATTGGTTGTGTACTATGAATAATTACTAGAAGATTAGCAGCAAAGAAAATATTCTCATATTTTTATTTTCAGGTATATAGTGTTTTTTCTAACATTGCGTCATTCTCTAATATGTGCAGATTACACAACACTCAGCATTCAAAATGATTCTTTCAGAGCAGTCTGTGAACTAATGACCTCTCCTCTGGCTGAGGAAAAGTAATAAATTAACTAACAGTTGAGATAATAAAAGTCAGAAAACAGCCCTCTCCACGACTTTGAAAGTCGTAGAGCTTAATGGCTTTTTTGTATAGAGATAACAACTGGAGTTTCTTAAATCTTCCTGTACTGGAAACAATTAGACTGATGTATCTGATCTTAATGTTTTATTTCTTAGCTGTACTACACATACAAATCATAATATCATAATTTTTTTTTCGCTTCAGTGTCTCTTTAAGGGGTGTAAAGCCCACGGTCCTCAAGTGGTTAATAGGCAGAGCTAATTTGATCAAAATGTGCGTATTGCCACGCTTCCTTTATGTGTTCCGTAACACACCTGTTCTTATACCAAATTCCTTCTTTTCTGCTATCAACAAGTTAATTACTTCTTTCCTTTGGGCCTCATCAACACCACAAATTGCTTTGTCTAGCCTGCAGCTACCTGTTGAAAGAGGGGGACTGGCTTTGCCAAACTTTAAGTTGTACTACTGGGCAACAGTGTTACATACAGTTTATTGGTGGTTCCAACAGTCTACATATAACCCAGCGACAGTATTAGAAGCCACTCATATTGGATTTTATATGGCACTGTAACGATCGGTGAAGCACAGAGAGAATCTGATTACCGGTGATCTGCAGTATCACTGGGAATACAGATATATACCAGATTATATGTGATCTGCAGTATCACCGATAATCCGATATACAAGCTAACCTCTGTTCACCTGAGTAGAGTGTAGTGTTAGGTGTAACAATAACACTTAGAGGACCAGGCCTCAGTGCAGCAAGGAGTACTGCACAGATTCCTTCCGCAGACCTGAACTCTCCAAGACGGGAGGAGTCAGGCGGACGGTAGGAAGGATATTCTGAAAGTAACCCTCAGGATGAAGGGTCACTAACAGTGCGAGGAACCGCCTCTAACAGCAAGGTCGGTTCTCGAGGTCGGACAAGCCAGGTCGTACACACACGGACAGATAAAGTACAATAGCAGGAGGCAAAGGCAGAGTCGAGGTACAGGCAGAGTTTCGGCAACGAGGTATCAGATAGATCGAGGTACAAAATCAGGAGGCAGGAACAGAGTCTAGAAACGAGCCGGGGTTCGGCAACAGAAAATCAGAAATATCGAAGTACAAGATCAGAGTTCAGGAGAATGGTCGGGCAGATAATAGGTCATAACAGATAATCACAATCAAATTAGTACTATCAACAGAATCTAGCTAAGTGTAGGATTACAGCTCCAGCTGGTCCCGGCACACTTGCGGATCTGACTACGGATCTGGGTGCTCCCACATATGTGATCGCAACGCCAGACACCAGAGGAATGACCAGGTACCAGTATATATACGCAGGTGTCCCCCCAGCACCTCCCTAAGTGCTGGACCAATGGGGAGCGGAGCTAGAGTCAGCTGACCAGCCTGGTCAGCTGACTCCCCTCTGGATGTCATAAATTCTTTGTCTGAGTGCGCGCGCGCGCGTCACTCTGAATCCTGAGGGACTACGAGTCCCAGCCACAGCAGCCCCGCTCTGCGGTGTCTCCGCAGCGGGGGTATGCGCACTAACCGCCGCGTCCAACGCGGCGGTTACTCTGCGCTCCGTAGGCGCCTGCACGGAGACAGCCGCCTCATGCTGAGGGGAGGCGGCTGCCTCTCCGTGTGTGGCGTGACCGTACGCGGAAAGAGCCGCCTGCCGCTGGCTCATGGCGGCGGCTCTTCCGCGTTTTCTCACAGGCACTATCTGCCCTTCCATATCGAGGACATAAAGCCATTCCCTCCCTGACAACCCCACTGAAGACTACAGCTCGGGTTTGGGAAATAGCTCAACATTTTTTTATTAAAAGACAACCAATGGTCCCCGCACACTCCCCTGTGGAACAATATTAGCCTAAAAGAATTCACCACAATCCCTGACCCCTCTGTATGGGCAAATAAAGGTATTCTTAAATTAAGAGATTATACGGGAGAACGAGGACTTTTATCATTTAATTCACTGAAAGCTCAATTCTCTCTCCCTAACTGTATGTATTTTAGGTACCTGCAGCTACGGCATGCGTTTGAGACACAGTTCCATCACATACCTCTATCATTACATTCCAGTGAAATGGAAAATACAATGATGCACTCTGGCCTAACTGGGATCATATCTCAATTATATGGTATATTTATTTTGCATCCTTCTATAGTCCCTATTAGAACTCTTACAGCTTGGAATGTGGACTTCCCGGACCTATCCTCTAAGGACTGGGAAGGAATAGTTGCAGATTTTCTTAAAATTCCAATAGCAGCTAAACATAAACTGAGTGCACTAAAATATTTATATAGGGTGTACTACACTCCTCGAAGATTATCTCGGATGGGAATTGACGTTGATGACGCATGCTGGAGATGCAAAACAGAGAGGGCGGGATTTTTTCATATTTTTGGGGAATGTGGGGGGATTAAGCAATTTTGGTGACAGGTACATGATATTTTAACAGAAATAGTTGGCCCACAGGTTCCTTTTACAGCTATTGCTATGCTACTCAATCATTTTGGGGACACTACTCTCAGTGATTAAAAACAGTTTCTGGCAAAACTCCAACTTTTGTACGCCAGGAGAGCAATTGCCCTTGCATGGAAAAAACCAGAAGCACCTTCCATTACAGAATTTAAATCCTCTGTAAACTTTGATTTACCAATTTACAAAAATGTATATCAAAACCGTGGTTCTGTTAAAATTTTTTACAAGGTATGGAGAAAATGGTTAAAAACTTTTGATATTGACATTTGATTTAACAATCAGCCTTTTTATGATAATTGGAGATATGCTATGTCTGCTATCAATATACTGTGGGGTGGGAGGACTGCCTCGGGGGGAAGTTGGGAAGACTGTGTGGGAGGGGGATGGGAGTTACTTGTATTGTACACTGTTGTGTATATGTTGTCTGTTAAAAATGAATGAAAAACTTTAATAAAATGTTTTTTCAAAAAAAAAAAAAAAAGCTATGCACAGTGCAATAATATAGACATTGCATGTAAACGTTAAAGGACAACTGAGGTGACATGTGACATGATGAGATAGACATGTGTATGTTCAGTGCCAAGCACAGAAATGACTATGCTGTGTTCATTTTTTTTCTTTCTCTGCCTGAAAATGTTAAACATCAGGTATACAAGTAACAGTTTCTGTCCGGGTTGGGACTGGGTCGGACTTTAGCATAACCCTCACTGATAAGGAATTACAGCCATAAAACACTTTCCTATCAGTAAATGGCTAATGAGAGCAGTAAAGAGATAACAAGGGTCAATATGCGTCCACGGTTCGGTAGGCATGGGCAACGGTTGCATGGTTCCTGCAGGAGCCTGTCTGGAAGGTTTACTCCATGCACAAACCGTACAAGACCTCACAAATTCTTTGGTGTCATTCCCCAGTGAGGGCCACCACACTGAACGGGACAATAACTCCTGTGTCCTGCCTATCCCAGGATGCCCAGCAGTCTTGTGGCAGTGAAACATCTGCAAAACTTGTAAGCGCAGATGCAGTGGGACAAAGAAGCGACCCTCAGGTCTTCCCTATGGGGAATCATGCTGAAATGCCTGCAGCGAGGCTTCCAGATCCTCCATAGGCTCTGTGGCAGCCACAACAACATGCTCGGGTAAGATACTGACAGGGGATGAGGGCTGTACTGTCTCGGGTTCAAAGCAACGGGACAATGCGTCCGCTTTGATGTTTTTATTTCCAGGTTTGTAAGTGATTATAAACCGGAATCGGGAGAAAAAGAGAGCCCAACAGGCTTGTCTGGTATTGAGCCTCTTTGCCCCCTCGATGTACTCCAAGTTCTTATGATCGGTGTACACTGTGATCACATGCTCTGCTCCCTCCAGCCAGTGGCGCCACTCTTCAAAAGCCATCTTGATGGCCAACAGTTCTCTGTTACCGATATCGTAATTTTTTTCAGCTGGAGAGAACTTGCGTGAAAAAAATGCACAAGGATGTAAACGTCCTTGAACCCCAGAATGCTGAGACAGTACAGCCCCCACTCCTACCTCGGAAGCATCCACCTCCACAAAGCTGTAATGATCAGTATTAGCTCTAACAGCCCAGAAGTCAGTACTTTATTCAGAATGTGATCACATGTGTTTTAGTGCACAGTAAATCTGGAGTACTCCTTAAGTGATAGGTCTTGGTGACTGGAGCTATCACTAGACAGAGAGTGGTCGTACAAGCAAGGTCGTTAACGGGTCGGTCAGCAGCGGTACAGAATCATCAGGCAAAATCGTAGTCAAATAACAAGCCGAGGTTGGCAGGAGGTCGGACAGGCAAGATACAGAATCAAGAGGCAAAATCAGAGTCAAAGGTTCAGGCTAGAAATCGGCAACAAATCAGATAGGCAGAGTACAGAATCGGAAGGCAGAAGATTGGTCAAAATTTCAGGCAAGGTTCATACACAATAAGAAATACAATGATATTGAAGTTATTATTATAGCTATCAAATTCCTGAGCTATGTGTGAATCCCCGGGGTCCTGCTGGATCAAACACACTGGGAACTGACTAAGGTCTGAGAGCTTAACCGCAAAGTTTCAGCAACAACAGACAACGGGCTACTGAAAGCCCAAGGTATAAGTACAAGCAGCTACTCCTAATTGGCCCGCCCCGAGCAAGTAAGCCAATCAGCACTGCGGTGGAGGCGGCCGTGGTCAGCTGACCCGCCTCCTCAATGCATAAAGATCACGCCGCCTGTCGGCACGCGTGACAACCGATGCCTGTGCAATGAGGAAATGCCCGGCCTGCGGAGAGGAGCCTGCGGAGATGCCGCTGCGGGCAAGGTGACATCAGACATGGAAGCGGCAGCGCCGCTTCCCGCAGCAGTGGTAACTATGTTTCTGACATTAACACCCCCCTGAGGCGTGGTCTTCGGACACGCCCCCGATATACTATCAGGATGAGATGAATGAAACTGTTGTTTTAATCCCTCACCATGAAGATGGCGAGCCGGGACCCATGACCTATCCTCAGGACCATACCCCTTCCAGTGAACCAGATATTGAATTGAATTCCACACCTTGCGAGAATCCAAGATCTCCTCAACTTCATATTCCGGCTCCCCATCAATCACCACCGGGGGGGGGGGGGGGGGGGGGGGGAGAGGAATCCGCGTACACAGCTGGCTTCAGTAGTGAGGCGTGAAAAGACTTCACGCCCTTCATAGTGGAAGGAAGAGCCACCTTATAAGTCACCTCATTGATCTTTTCTGTGATAGGGTATGGACCGATATACTTGGGCCCCAATTTAGCAGATGGTTGTCTCAACGCAATATGACCTGTTGAGGACCCACACCCAATCCCCTGTTGCAAAATTCCACTCAGGAGATCGCTTTTTGTCAGCATATTTCTTTTGCATCTCAAAAGCTTTTTCCAAGTTAGCCTTCACCAAAGCCCAGATTCTCTTCAATGAGTCCTGACATCCCTCCAACGTAGGGAAAGGAGAATTAACCACAGGTAGAGGGGTAAACTTGGGTGACCTCCCTGTGACCACTTGGAACGGGGAAAACCCTGAGAAAGAGTTTATGAGGTTATTATGGGCGAATTCCACAAATGACAGGAATTTCACCCACTCATGCTGAGAATCAGCCACATAACAGCGAAGGAACTGTTCCAGAGACTGGTTAATTCTCTCTGTTTGCCCATTGGTCTGGGGATGAAAGCCCGACGAAAAAGACAAAGTAGAACCCAAATGCTGAGCAAAGGCCCTCCAAAATTTAGAAACAAATTGTACTCCCCTGTCCGATTGTAACGATTGGTGTCAGCACGCAGAGAGAATCTGATTATTGGTGATCTGCAGTATCACCAAGAATGCAGATATATACCTGATTATTGATGATCTGCAGAATCACCGATAATACAGATATATTGCTAACCTCTGGACACCTATAGGTATGTGAGTGTTTGGTGTAACAGTAGTACTTTGAGTAATGCACCTGCTGAGCAGGTGATCATAGGCAGTAAAGGAATACTGCTCTGAGAGCACAGGAACCTTCCAGCAGCCTGAGACTCTCCAAGGGGTGGAGTCAGACTGGAGATAGGAAGGACCAGAGAGTGAGTGACACCTGAAGGTGGATGTCACTATCTGATCTGGAGACTATCTCTTAAGAGGAGAGATAGCTCTCGAGGTCGGGCACGCCTGGTCGGTAACACACGGACAGATAAAGTACAAAGACAGAAGACTGATTCGATATCCAGGGAAAGCAGGGTTTGGCAACGGAGAATCAGATATGCGAGGTACCGAATCAGAAGACAGAGGAGTAGTCAGGAAAGCAATAAGTCATAACAGATATCAAACAATGCCTAGTCTGGGTGTGAGGTCCGTGGTCTCTACACCCTGGAACTAGTCTGGAGTATAACACAAATGATAATACAGTTCCCTAGTCTGGGTGCAAGGTCCGTGGTCTCAGCACCCTGGAACTAGTCTGGAGTATAACACAAATGATAATACAGTTCCCTAATCTGGATGTGAGGTCCGTGGTCTCTACACCCTGGAACTAGCCTAAGCATAAACAGAATAACAGTATAAGTAATCTGGCTCAGTGTGAATTCCCAGGTCCACCTGGTTCAAACACACTGTTGGATCTGACTAAGGTCTGAGTGCTTCCACGTAGTGTTCGCAACGGCAGACAACTTGCAACTGGCCAGCAGCAATTATATATGGAGTAGTGCTCTCCAGCACCACCCCTAATTGATCAACCAATAGTATCCTGCTCTGGAGTCAGCTGATCGGTGTGACCAGCTGACTCTCCCTGCCCAGTATAAGAGTTCTGCCTCTCAGCGCGCGCGTGTACTCCTAAGCCTGTGTGCACTAACAGACTCAGCCATACCAGACACACGCTGCCGCGTGCAAACCGCCGCACTGGACGCGGAACCAGCCGCCTTACTGTTGTTACATGCGGCGGCTTTTCCGCGTCTTGCCCTGTTACCAGACACACGCATCCGCATGCAAACCGCCGCATTGGACGCGGAATCAGCCGCCTCCTCAGCAGCACACGCAGCGGCTTTTTCCGCGTTTTCTCACAGTAGCCCCCCCCCCCCCCCCCCCCCGAGGAGTGGACTCCGGACATCTCCTGCCCGGCTTTTCAGGATGCAAGTTATGGAACTCCCTTTTCAACTCCTCTGCGTGTGCATGCGACATTCTGGCACCCAAGTTCTCTCCTCAATGCCATACCCCTTCCAGTGCACTAAATACTGCATGGAGTTCTGCACAAGCCAAGAGTCTAGAATCTTCTTAATTTCATACTCAGGTTGGTCATCAATCAACACAGGGGGTGGAATCCACGTGCACTGCCGGCTTGAGGAAGGACACATGGAACGATCTCACACCTCGCATGCTGGTAGGGAGATCAATGGCATAAGTGACATCATTGATTTTCCTGGTCACTGGAAACGGACCCACAAATCTGGGACCTAACTTGGGAGACAGTTGCTTCAGAGGCAAATGTCGTGTGGACACCCAGACCAAGTCTCCTGGAAGGAATTCCCACTCTGTGGAACGTCTCTTATCAGCCTGTTTCTTCTGACTCTGAAAAGCCCTCCTCAAATTTCTTTCTACCATTCCCCAAGTCTGCTTCAAAGACCTCTGCCAATCCTCCAGGGCTGGAAACGGAGTGGCAGCCACTGGTAATGGGGTGAACTTAGGTGACCTTCCTGTCACCACCTGGAATGGGGAAAAACCTGAGGAGGAGCTTTTCAAATTGTTGTGTGCAAATTCTGCAAATGGCAGGAATTTGACCCAGTCGGTTTGAACATCTGCCACATAACACCTCAGAAACTGTTCCAGAGACTGATTGGTTCTCTCGGTCTGGCCATTGGTCTGTGGGTGGTAGCCTGATGAAAAAGATAGCTCCATGTCTAACTGATGGCAGAATGCCCTCCAAAACTTAGAAACAAATGGGACTCCCCGATCTGACACTATATTTTCCGGAATACCATGCAGCCGGAAAATATGTTGGATGAAGAGATCGGCCAACTCCTGGGCTGAGGGGAGTCCTTTCAGGGGGACAAAATGGGCCATCTTGCTGAATCGATCGACTACCACCCAAATGACCGTCATGCCCTCAGACCTGGGGAGTTCGCCCACAAAATCCATGGACAGATGGGTCCATGGCTCACTCGGGACTGGCAATGGTTTCAATGTCCCAACAGGTGCCTGACGGGAGGGTTTGCTCCTAGCACACACTGCACATTCTCTTACATACTCTTTGCAGTCAGTTGCCAATGACGGCCACCAGGCACATCTCGCAACGAGGTCCTGAGTTCTGGTGGCCCTGGGATGCCCAGCATTCTTGTGGGAATGGAACAACTGCAGTATCTGTAGACGAAAAGGCAATGGTACAAACATGACCCCTTCAGGCTTCCCCTCTGGTACATCCTGTTGGAACGGACTCAACGTTTCTGTTCAGTCCCTCCAGGTCTCAGTGGCGGCCAGAACCACTTTCTGAGGAAGAATGGTTTCTGGGTCTGAGGGCTGTGCTGTCTCGGGCTCAAAACATCTGGACAAGGCATCAGCTTTGATGTTCTTACTACCAGGGGTATACGTGATTACAAATCTGAATCTTGAGAAGAATAATGACCACCGGGCCTGTTGGGGGCTAAGTCTCTTAGCGCCCTCAATGTACTCCAAATTCTTGTGGTCAGTATAGACAGTAATGGTATGTTCTGCACCCTCTAGCCAATGTCGCCATTCCTCAAAGGCCAACTTAATGGCTAGAAGTTCCCTATTGCCTATATCGTAGTTCTACGTGAAAAATAGGCACAGGGGTGTAATTTTCCCTGCAACCCAGAACGCTGAGACAGCACAGCCCCTACCCCTACCTCTGAGGCATCTACCTCCAAGATAAAGGGGAAGGTGGTGTCAACATGTCTCAAAATGGGTGCAGTACAGAACAATTTCTTTAGAGTGGAGAAAGCAGCATGGGCCTCAGAGGACCAGTGGTGAGTATCTGCCCCTTTCTTTGTGAGACTGGTGAGAGGAGAGATCACCGTAGAGTACCCCTTTATGAACCTCCTATAGTAGTTAGCGAACCCCAGGAGCCTCTGGAGAGCCTTCAGTCCCACAGGTTGGGGCCACTCCAAAACAGCTGAAACTTTTCCAGGGTCCATAGAGAGGCCAGAGGTTGAAATTATGTACCCCAGAACGGCAACAGAGGTCACTTCGAAAATGCATTTCTCCAGCTTAGCGTACAGCATGTTTTGTCTCAACTTCCGTAACACAAACTTAACATGCTTTCTGTGCTCTGAGAGGTTGGACGAGAAAATTAGTATGTCGTCTAAGTATACTAAGACGACTTTGCCCAACACCTCTCTAAAGACTTAATTAACCTCCTTGCCGGTCTAATTCCCCCGGCAAGGAGGCAGCGCAGCACTTTTTTTTTTGATTTTTTTTTTTAAGTCATGCAGCGAGCCCGGGGCTCGCTACATGACAGCCGCTGAGCAGCGGCAGCTCTTCAGCCACTCCGATCGCTTCCGGCGATCGGAGTAAGCAGGAAATCCCGTTCAGAACGGGATTTCCTGCTGGGCTTCCCCTGGTCGCCATGGCGACGGGGCGGGATGACGTCACCAACGTCATCGACGTCGGGACGTCATAGGGAATCCCGGGCCACCCCTTAGCGCTGCCTGGCCCTGATTGGCCAGGCTTGCGCAAGGGGTCTGGAGGGGGGGGGGGGCGGCGCAAGGGGTCTGGAGGGGGGGGGGGCGGCGCAACGTTGCGGATTGCGGCGGATCGGCGGCGGTCGGAAGTTACAAGCAGCTAGCAAAGTGCTAGCTGCTTGTAACAAAAAGAAAATTATGCAAATCGGCCCAGCGGGGCCTGAGAAATCCTCCTGCGCAGGTTACCCCGAGCTGAGCTCGGGATAACCGGCAAGGAGGTTAATCAGCTCTTGAAAGACGGCCGGGGCATTACGCAACCCGAAAAGCATCACCAGGTACTCGTAGTGCCCGTCGGGTGTGTTAAAGGCCGTCTTCCATTCATCACCGTCCCTGATCCGCACAAGGTTGTAAGCACCCCTCAAATCCAGTTTCGAGAAAATCTTAGCATTGCTGACTTGAGTAAATAAATCGTCCATTAAAGGCAAAGGATAGCGATTTTTTACTGTAATTTTATTTAAGCCCCGATAATCAATGCATGGCCGGAGGCCTCCATCTTTCTTTTTCACAAAAAAGAACCCTGCCCCTGCCGGGGATCGAGAAGGGCGAATAAAACCTTTAGCTAAGTTCTCTCGGATGTATTCCTGCATGGCCAATTTCTCTGGCCCAGATAAATTATAGAGATGACCTCTAGGGGGCATACAACCAAACCTGAGATCAATGGGGCAATCAAAGGGACGGTGTGGAGGAAGTTTATCTGCTGACTTGGGACAGAACACGTCCGCAAATTCTGAATACTGATCTGGCAATCCCTCCATGTGAATCTTGGTTTTACCAAAGGTTACTTTCGCTAGACAATGATGATAGCAATGGGCAGACCAGCTTGTTAGCTGACCCGTAGCCCAATTGATCTGAGGCGAGTGAATTTGTAACCATGGCATGCCAAGAATGATCGTGGAGGTTGCCATTCGCAACACAAAAAATGATAAACTTTCTTTATGCAGCACCCCTATTGTGACCCCTGGGGTCTAGGAAAGAGGGTGATTACTCTGCAGAGGGGAATCATCCACTGCAGTGACCCGAATCTGTTTTAGTGGGGAGATCGGAATCCCCAATTTGTTAGCAAATTCATAATCCATAAAATTAGCTGCTGAGCCAGAGTCTATAAAGGCCTCAGTAGTCTCTGTCTTATCCTGCCAGGATATAGTGCAAGGGAGAAGAAAACGTTTGTCATCTAGAGGTAATGACTGCGCGCCTAGGGTATTACCTCTGACTACACCTAGGCGGCAGCGTTTCCCGACTTCTTGGGACAATTCTGCACTTTATGACCCCCCTCTGCACAGTATAGACAGAGCTGCTCTGTTTCCCTGCGTCTCCGTTCCACCTGAGACAATCTTGACCGACCAATCTGCATTGGTTCCGGTGGGGGTGAAGCAGGTGGAGATGGAACAGAAGGAGACGCTGCGTAGGACAAGTATCTCACGTTATTCCTACCCCGGGTCTGTCTTTGGTATCATAAACGATGATCAATTCTGATGGCCGATGAAATGGCCTCATCGATGGACTTGGGCTCAGGATGACCCAACATTAGATCAGAAACTGCGTCTGACAACCCTGATAAGAAACAGTCTAAAAGAGCGAATGAGTCCCATCTAGCTGACACTGCCCACTTTCTAAACTCTGCAGCATAGTTTTCTACCGGACCTTTGCCCTGCCGTAACAACTTGAGCTTCCGCTCAGCGGTAGAGGCAATGTCCGGGTCATCGTAAATTATAGCCATAGCTTTAAAAAATTCCTCTACCGAGGTCAGGGCCTTATCTTCTGTGGGAAGGCTATATGCCCAAGTCTGGGAATCCCCTGACAATAGAGTCTTAATAAAGGTTACTCTCTGTGCCATGGTTCCTGACGAATTAGGTCTTAACTCAAAGTATGATAACACTCTGTTTCTAAAATTCCGGAAGTCAGATCTGTGACCAGAAAACCTTTTAGGTACAGACATGTGTATGTCTGTGCTAGGAGGGGATCGCACGGTATCCACAGCCGTCTGATAAACTTGTAAAGTCCCAGACAAAGCGTTGATTTGAGTCTGGTGACTGCCCAGCACTCGGGTGTAATTCTCCACCGTAGTGGTGAGTGCATCGAGACGGCTGCGGAGTGCGTCCATTTGGGTTTGGTCTGCCGTTCTGTAACGATTGGTGTCAGCACGCAGAGAGAATCTGATTATTGGTGATCTGCAGTATCACCAAGAATGCAGATATATACCTGATTATTGATGATCTGCAGAATCACCAATAATACAGATATATTGCTAACCTCTGGACACCTATAGGTATGTGAGCGTTTGGTGTAACAGTAGTACTTTGAGTAATGCACCTGCTGAGCAGGTGATCATAGGCAGTAAAGGAATACTGCTCTGAGAGCACAGGAACCTTCCAGCAGCCTGAGACTCTCCAAGGGGTGGAGTCAGACTGGAGATAGGAAGGACCAGAGAGTGAGTGACACCTGAAGGTGGATGTCACTATCTGATCTGGAGACTATCTCTTAAGAGGAGAGATAGCTCTCGAGGTCGGGTACGCCTGGTCGGTAACACACGGACAGATAAAGTACAAAGACAGAAGACTGATTCGGTATCCAGGGAAAGCAGGGTTTGGCAACTGAGAATCAGATATGCGAGGTACTGAATCAGAAGACAGAGGAGTAGTCAGGAAAGCAATAAGTCATAACAGATATCAAACAATGCCTAGTCTGGGTGTGAGGTCCGTGGTCTCTACACCCTGGAACTAGTCTGGAGTATAACACAAATGATAATACAGTTCCATAGTCTGGGTGCGAGGTCCGTGGTCTCAGCACCCTGGAACTAGTCTGGAGTATAACACAAATGATAATACAGTTCCCTAGTCTGGGTGTGAGGTCCGTGGTCTCTACACCCTGGAACTAGCCTAAGCATAAACAGAATAACAGTATAAGTAATCTGGCTCAGTGTGAATTCCCAGGTCCACCTGGTTCAAACACACTGTTGGATCTGACTAAGGTCTGAGTGCTTCCACGTAGTGTTCGCAACGGCAGACAACTTGCAATTGGCCAGCAGCAACTATATATGGAGTAGTGCTCTCCAGCACCACCCCTAATTGATCAACCAATAGTATCCTGCTCTGGAGTCAGCTGATCGGCGTGACCAGCTGACTCTCCCTGCCCAGTATAAGAGTTCTGCCTCTCAGCGCGCGCGCGTGTACTCCTAAGCCTGTGTGCACTAACAGACTCAGCCACACCAGACACACGCTGCCGCGTGCAAACCGCCGCGCTGGACGCGGAACCAGCCGCCTTACTGTTGTTACATGCGGCGGCTTTTCCGCGTTTTGCCCTGTTACCAGACACACGCTTCTGCGTGTAAACCGCCGCATTGGACGCGGAATCAGCCGCCTCCTCAGCAGCACACGCGGCGGCTTTTCCGCGTTTTCTCACACCGATACAATGTTTTGAGGTATGCCATGCAGGCGGAAAATGTGCGTCACAAAGAGGTCTGCAAGTTCCTGGGCCGAGGGAAGCTTCTCCAGGGGCACAAAGTGAACCATTTTACTAAAACGGTCTACCACTACCCATATTACCGATTTCCCTTCTGACTTGGGGAGCTCCCCTACAAAGTCCATGGATATATGCGTCCATGGTTCGGTGGGCATGGGCAGTGGTTGCAAGGTTCCTGCAGGAGCCTGTCTGGAAGGTTTACTCCGTGCACAAACCGTACAAGACCTCACAAACTCTTTGGTGTCATTCCCCAATGAGGGCCACCACACTGAGCGGGGCAATAACTCCTGGGTCCTGCCTATCCCGGGATGCCCAGCGGTTTTGTGGCAATGAAACCTCTGCAAAACTTGTAAACGCAGATGCAGTGGGACAAACAAGTGACCCTCAGGTCTTCCTGCTGGGGAGTCATGCTGAAATGCCTGCAGTGTAGCTGCCAGATCCTCCTTAGGCTCTGTGGCAGCCACAACAACAAGCTCAGGTAAGATACTGACAGGGGATGAGGGCTGTACTGTCTCGGGTTCAAAGCAGCGGGACAATGCATCCGCTTTGATGTTTTTATTCCCAGGTTTGTAGGTGATTATAAACCGGAATCGGGAGAAGAAGAGAGTCCAACGGGCTTGTCTGGTATTGAGTCTCTTTGCCCCCTCGATGTACTCCAAGTTCTTATGATCGGTGTACACCGTAATCACATGCTCTGCTCCCTCCAGCCAGTGGTGCCACTCTTCAAAAGCCATCTTGATAGCCAACAGTTACCTATTACCAATATTGTAATTTTTTTCGGCTGGCGAAAACTTGCGTGAAAAAAAAACACACAAGGATGTAAACGTCCTTGAACCCCGGAATGTTGAGACAGCACAGCCCCCACTCCTACCTCGGAAGCATCCACCATCCTTTTTTTTGCACAAAAAAGAACCCTGACCCTGCTGGTGAGAGGGGCGGATGAAACCTTTCTCAAGGTTCTCCTTGATGTAATCCTTCATAGCGACCTTGTAACGATTGTTGTAGCAACACAGACGTCTGATTATGTGTGATCTGCAGTATCACCGATAATACAGACGCTATACCTGATTATGTGGTGATCTGCAGAATCACCAATAATGCAAGTATAGCTAGCAGAATAGCAAGGTGTATAGTGCTTGGTGCAACAGTAACTGAATAGTTTGACTAGACCTCACCAGAGGAGCTGGTGGGTACTATCAGTGAGCACCTCACCAGTGACAAGGGCTCACTGGTGAGTAGAGTGGTCAGACAGGCTAAGTTCGGCAACAGATAGGCAGGAACAGTACAGAGTCGGCAGGCAAGAGAGTAGTGATATTTCAGGCAGAGTTCAGCAACAAGGTCAGATAGGTAGAAGTACAGAATCGATAAGCAAGAGCAAGGTCAGAGAAGAGCTAGAGTCAAACACAGGTAATCAATAATAACAACAATAACAATAATCCTAGTCTTGTGTGAAATCCCTGGTTTCCTCCCAGATCAAAGCACACCGGATACTGCCTAAGGTCTGAGCGCTAACAGAAGTATTCGCAACAGCAGACAGGTTGCGAGTGAACACCGAAGGCTTTTGAAGCAGGGGAGATCCCACGGCCGCGCCCACTCCAATCAGCCAATCCGGAGCGCCGTGAGTCTCCTCTGACGTCAGCCGACCGGCTGGTCAGCTGACGCGCCTCCTCCCAGCATAAAGGTCCTGTCTACGCGCGTGCCCGCGCGATACAGCAACCCTATGGGCAACTGACAATCCCGACCTCGGCGTACTAGACGCCAGAGGAGCGAGCAAACTCCCCGAGCAGGAAAGCGAGGCGGCTGCGGAGACACCCTGCGTGCCCGCAGCCGCAGCTTCAGCAGATGTTACAGACCTGTTCTGGACCCGAGAGGTTATACAAGTGACCCCTAGGAGGCATGGTACCAGGTACCATGGTTGAGGTTGAGGCGTGGACTCCGGACACGGTCCACCTGGTCTGTCAGGATGCAACTTATGAAACTCTTCCCTAAGTTCATCTGCATGCATGCGACAACCCGGCACCCAAGATCTCTCCTCCGGCCCATACCCCCTCCAGTGAACCAGGTACTGTATAGAGTTACGCACCACCCAAGAGTCCAAGATCTGCTCTATCTCATACTCAGGTTCCCCATCAATCACCACGGGGGGGGGGGGGGGAGAGGAATTCACATGCACAGCAGGTTTCAAGAGGGACACATGGAAAGATTTAACACCTCTCATACTGGGCGGAAGTGAAATAACAGGTAACATTATTGACCTTTTTGGACACAGGGTACGGACCTATAAATCTGGGACCCAGTTTTGCAGAGGGCTGCTTCAAAGCCAAATGCCGATTAGAGACCCACACCATGTCACCTGGTGCAAAGTCCCACTCCACAGACCGTCTCTTATCTGCCTGCTTTTCCTGGGTCGCAAAGGCCTTCATAAGATTTTTTTTTACCACAACCCAGATCTCCTTCAATGTTCCCTGCCACTCTTCCGGAGCCGGGAAAGGAGATGACACCACGGGCAGAGGAGAGAATTTTGGTGATCTCCCCGTTACAACCTGAAATGGGGAGAACCCTGAGGAGGTACACTTTAAATTATTATGGGCAAATTCTGCGAAGGGTAGAAATTTGACCCAATCCATCTGGGCATCGGCCACATAGCACCTAAGAAACTGCTCCAAGGACTGGTTAACCCTTTTAGTCTGCCCGTTTGTCTGTGGGTGGTAGCCGGAGGAAAACGATAGATTCATACCCAGATGATGACAAAAGGCCCTCCAGAACTTGGAAACGAACTGGACTCACCTATCTGACACCACATTCTCCGGAATACCATGCAGTCGGAAAATGTGGTGAATGAAGAGTTCTGCCAGTTCCTGTGCAGAGGGGAGTCCGTCCAAGGGAATGAAATGGGCCATCTTGCTGAACCTATCGACTACCACCCATATGACTGTTTTCCCAATAGATCTGGGTAGTTCACCCACAAAGTCCATGGACAGGTGAGTCCATGGTTGCTCAGGCACCGGAAGTGACTGTAGTGTACCCACAGGAGCCCGTCTGGATGATTTACTCCTGGCCCAGACAGAACAGTTTTCAACAAAGTCCTTACAATCAGAAACAATCGAGGGCCACCAGACACATCTGTCCAGTAACTCGTGCGTGCGGGCGACACCTGGGTCACCTGCATTTTTATGGGCATGAAAAACATGAAGAATTTTAAATCTGAACTGAAGTGGCACAAACAGAACCCCATCTGGTTTCCCTTCCGGAACCTCCTGCTGAAATGGGCTCAAAATAGATGCCCAATCCTTCCAGGTCTCAATATCAGAGGAGTCAGAGGATTGCGAAGACAACCCCTCCACTTGGATCTCGGTAGCGCCTATTGTGACTTTCTCCAAACAATAATGATGACAGTAGGAGGACCAGCTTAATAACTGTCTGGAACTCTAGTCAATCTGAGGGGAGTGTTTTTTCAGCCACGGCATACCCAGAATTACAGTGGAGGTGGACATTTTGAGTACCAGGAACTGTATTTGTTCTTTATGCAACACTTCTAGCTGACATAACAATACAGGAGTTTGAGCGAGCGGTTGTTTCCCCTGCAATGGTGAATCATCCATTGCGGTAACCACTACCTGACGTCCCACAGAAAGGAAGGGAAAACCAAACTTAACAGCAAAATCATAAGCCATAACATTAACTGCGGAACCCAAGTCTATAAAGGCCTGGGTGGAATGAACTCCGCCTTCCCAGGTAATAGAACACGGGAGGAGTAAACGATTGCTTTTTAGAGGTAAGACAGGATCGCCTAGGGTAGTACCTCCAGCTACACCTAGGCTATAGAGTTTTCCGCTTTCTTGGGACAATTTAACACTATATGCCCCTTCTCTGCGCAGTAAAGGCAGAGTTTCTCATTACGTCTCCTGTTTTTTTTCAACCTCAGTGAGCTTGGACTGTCCAATTTGCATGGGCTCATCCAGAGGAGGAGGGGAAGAAACAGGAGGCAAGAAAGTACCAGGAGCAAGTCTCCCTGAGACTTTACCCCGAGTCTGCTTTTGATAGCGAACTCGCCGATCAATTTTGATTGCTAAGGATATAGCCTCATCCAAAGACTTAGGTTCAGGGTGACCCAACATCAAATCAGCTACTGCATAAGACAATATCGATAAAAAACAATCTAGAAGAGCATACTGCCCCCATCTGGCTGACACCGCCCACCTTCTAAACTCAGCAGCCTAAGTTTTGACAGAGCTATGCCCTTGTCTGAGGGTCTTAAGTTTCCTCTCTGATGTCATAACCAAATCGGGATCATCATATATAACTGCCATTGCTTTAAAGAAGTCTTGAACGGAGGCCAAAGCCTCATGACCCTCGGGGAGACTGTAAGCCCAAGACTGCGAATCGCCAGATAATAAGGTCTTTATTAATGTGACTCTCTGACTCTCTGTACCTGAAGACACTGGCCGTAGCTCAAAATATAAGCAACGGTGCTTAACATTTCGAAAATCAGACCGATGCCCCGAGAATCTTTCGGGAGGGGGCATCCTGGGCTCATTAACAAGCGGGGATGACACGTGTGCATTAGGACCTTTAATACGGTTAACTGTCTCAGCCAGTTGGTCAATCTGAGTCTGCTGTATGTTAACCGTCTTGATGAGATCGTTAACGGTCGTGGTCAAAAGTTCAACCCGATTGCACAGTGTCTCCATTGATATCTTGGTCTGCTGTTCTGTAACGATTGGTGTAGCAACACAGACGTCTGATTATGTGTGATCTGCAGTATCACCGATAATACAGACGCTATACCTGATTATGTGGTGATCTGCAGAATCACCAATAATGCAAGTATAGCTAGCAGAATAGCAAGGTGTATAGTGCTTGGTGCAACAGTAACTGAATAGTTTGACTAGACCTCACCAGAGGAGCTGGTGGGTACTATCAGTGAGCACCTCACCAGTGACAAGGGCTCACTGGTGAGTAGAGCGGTCAGACAGGCTAAGTTCGACAACAGATAGGCAGGAACAGTACAGAGTCGGCAGGCAGGAGAGTAGTGATATTTCAGGCAGAGTTCAGCAACAAGGTCAGATAGGTGAAGTACAGAATTGATAAGCAAGAGCAAGGTCAGAGAAGAGCCAGAGTCAAACACAGGTAATCAATAATAACAACAATAACAATAATCCTAGTCTTGTGTGAAATCCCTGGTTTCCTCCCAGATCAAAGCACACCGGATACTGCCTAAGGTCTGAGAGCTAACACAGAAGTATTCGCAACAGCAGACAGGTTGCGAGTGAACACCGAAGGCTTTTGAAGCAGAGGAGACCCCACGGCCGCGCCCACTCCAATCAGCCAATCCGGAGCGCCGTGAGTCTCCTCTGACGTCAGCCGACCGGCTGGTCAGCTGACGCGCCTCCTCCCAACATAAAGGTCCTGTCTACGCGCGCGCCCGCGTGATACAGCAACCCTATGGGCAACTGACAATTCCGTCCTCGGCGTACTAGACACCAGAGGAGCGGGCAAACTCCCCGAGCAGGAAAGCGAGGCGGCTGCGGAGACACCCTGCGTGCCCGCAGCCGCAGCTTCAGCAGATGTTACAGACCTGTTCTGGACCCGAGAGGTTATACAAGTGACCCCTAGGAGGCATGGTACCAGGTATTAGGTCTATGGGGCAGTCGAATTCCCTATGAGAGGGAAGTTTATCTGTGGAACGCGGACAAAAAACATCAGAAAAAGTAGCATACTGTGCAGGAACACCCTCCACCTGAAAATCAACGGAACACATGGCAATCCTCTCCAGACAATGTTTTTGGCAGGCTGGGGACCATGCCAGCAATTGTCCAGTGTTCCAATCTATCAAGGGAGAGTGTTTTTGCAACCAGGGAAGACCCAAGACAATAGTAGAGGACACGTGAAGGACGTAAAACTGTATCTCCTCCTTATGCAGAACCCCCACGTGGCAAACAAGAGGAGGAGTCTGCGTAAGAGGCTGTTTGTTTTGCAGGGGAGAGTCATCAATGGCAGTAACGTAAATTTGCCTTTCTATGGAACAGATGGGAATATTCCACTGAGAGGCTAAGTCAAAATCAATAAAATTGGCTGCAGAATCAGAATCGATAAGGGCCTGGGTGTTATGAACCTGATTCTCCCATGTAATGGAACAGGGTAGCAACATCTTAGTATTTACTGGAGGCAAAACAGGCTCGCCTAGGGTAGTACCTCCAACTACACCTAGGTGGAGAAGTTTTACGACCTCTTACTGCAGCTTTGGATTAGATGCCCTTTCTCCCCACAGTACAAACAGAGCCCTTCTTTTCTTCTCCTGGACTTCTCTGCCTCAGACAGCTTGGAATTACCTATTTGCATCGGCTCATCCGCACTAGTGGCGCCAGAAGAGGTGGAAAGTACAGTTTTAGGAAAAGTGCGAGATCTGCCCTGTTTATGGTACCTGATCCTGCGATCAATCTTAATGGCCAATAAAATTGCCTCATCAAGGGTTTTGGGTTCAGGATGACTGATCATTATATCTGACACTGACTCTGACAACCCCGTGAGAAAACAATCCAGCAAAGCAAAATGTTCCCATCTAGAAGAGACCGCCCACTTTCTGAATTCTGAAGCGTAATCCTCCACTGTACCATGACCCTGACGTAGTCTTTTCAGTTTTCTCTCTGCTGTAGCAGCTACGTCGGGGTCATCATAAATAACTGCCATAGCTTTAAAGAATTCTTGAACAGACACTAAGGGCTTGATTCACAAAAGAGTGCTAACTGTTAGCACGGCCGTTTTCGCGCGAATTTTCGCATTTCGCGCGATCGCTATCGTTTTCATGTTTGCGCACGAAAACGTTATCGTTTCACGTGAAAATTCGTGATTGCGCACAATGCAAAAATTCGCGCGAAAAACGGCCGTGCTAACAGTTAGCACTCTTTTGTGAATCAAGCCCTAAGGCCTCGTGACCGTCAGGCAGACTGTAAGCCCAGGTTTGAGAGTCCCCATGTAACAGGGTTTTGATCAAAGTTACCCGCTGTACTTCAGTGCCTGACGAGATGGGTCTCATCTCGAAATATGACACCTATTTCTAAAATTTCTGAAGTCTGACTTTAAACCTGAAAATTTTTCTGGGAGCGCCATTTTTGGTTCACGGGAGGCAATGATGATTCAGCTCCCTGAGGCCTGTTTACAGCTTCAGTCAAGAGATTTAACTGAGCCTGCTGAGATGCCACAGAGGCAATTAACTGCTCAACTATACAGTTAATGCCTGGACCTGTGCCTCCATAGATATGTTTGGTCTGTTGTTATGTAATGATCGGTATTAGCTCTAACAGCCCAGAAGTCAGTACTTTATTCAGAGTGTGATCACACGTGTTTTAGTGCACAGTAAATCTGGAGTACTCCTTAAGTGATAGCCCTTGGTGACTGGTGCTATCACTAGACAGAGAGTGGTCGTACAAGCAAGGTCGGTAACGGGTCGGTCAGCAGCGGTACAGAATCGTCAGGCAAAATCGTAGTCAAATAACAAGCCGAGGTCGGCAGAAGGTCGGACAGGCAAGGTACAGAATCAGGAGGCAAAATCAGAGTCAAAGGTTCAGGCTAGAAATCGGCAACAATTCAGATACAGAATCGGAAGGCAGAAGATTGGTCAAAAGTTCAGGCAAGGTTCATACACAATAAGAAATACAATGATATTGAAGTTATTATTATAGCTATCAAATTCCTGAGCTATGTGTGAATCCCCGGGGTCCTGCCGGATCAAACACACTGGTAACTGACTAAGGTCTGAGAGCTTAACCGCAAAGTTTCAGCAACAACAGACAATGGGCTACTGAAAGCCCAAGGTATAAGTACAAACAGCTACTCCTAATTGGCCCGCCCCGAGCAAGTCAGCCAATCAGCACAGCGGAGGTGGCGGCCGTGGTCAGCTGACCCGCCTCCTCAATGCATAAAGATCACACCGCCTGTCGCTCGCATGTGACAACCGATGCCTGTGCAATGAGGAAATGCCCGGCCTGCGGAGGGGAGCCTGCGGAGATGCCGCTGCGGGCAAGGTGACATCAGACACGGAAGCGGCGGCGCTGCTTCCCGCAGCAGTGGTAACTGTTTCTGACAAAATGTATACGCCTCTCTAGGAGAGGCGTCTAAATTTGGCTCTAATTTGGCATGAGAGAGTGAGCGCAGTTCCGCAAAACGTGTTGCCAGTGCACATTAAAAGTCATTAATCGTATGATTGTGTCTTCATTTGAGATAAGCCACCTCAACTTTTTTCTTTTTAACTGGTTTTAACTTAGTTTTATCACACCCTGGGCACCTCTTTTCCCCTTATTGATGATGTGACTACTAACAAAAGCAGCAGGATGAATTCAGAAGTGTTTAAGGCAATATTACCTGCTCATATTCAGCCAAATGCTTCAGAACTTATTGGAAGGTGCTTCACAGTGCAGATTGACAATGACCCAAAGCATACTGCAAAAGCAACAAAAGAGTTTTTGAAGGGAATGTTATACAATGGCCCTAGCCCAGTGATCTGCAAACTTGGCTCTCCAGCTGTTAAGGAACTACAAGTCCCACAATGCATTGCAGGAGTCTGACAGCCACAATCATGATTCATAAAGGCAAATGCATTGTGGGTCTTATCGTTCCTTACCAGCTGGAGAGCCAAGTTTTCAGATCACTGGCCTAGTCAATCAGATGACCTGAATCTATTTGGGCATGCATTTCACTTGCTAAAGACAAAACTAAAGGGGAAATGCCCCAAGAACAAGCAGGAACTGAAGACAGTTGCAGTAGAGGCCTGGAAGAACTTCATCAGGGATGAAACCCAGCGTCTGGTTATGTCTATGCATTCCAGACTTCAGGCTGTAATTGACTGTAAAGGATTTGCAACAAGTATTAAAAAATGAAAGTTTGATTTATGATTATTATTCTGTCCTATTTCTTTTGCTGGCTTAACAGGTGGGAGGCACATCTGCAAACAGCTGTAATTCCTACACCGTTCACCTGATTTGAATGTAAACACCCTAAAATTTAAGCTGACAGTCTGCAGTTAAAACACATAGAGCCTGATTCACAAAGCGGTGCAAACACTTTGCACGCCCGTGAAAAGCCCTTTATCAGGCCTAAACTTAGTTTAGGCGTGATCTGAAGTAACTCGCGAAGTATTGCGCGCGCAATCGCTCAGCGCTTCGCACGCAGCGCCCATTAAGCCCTATGGGACTTTGCGCGCAGGAGCTTCGCGCGATCAGTAGCACAAAGCAGTGATAACTCTGCTAGTGCAAAGGTTATCACGCCTAAAGTCTTCTAGGAGTGATAACTGAGTTATCACCGCTTTGTGAATCAGGCCCATAGTGTTCATTTCATTTCAAATTCATTTTGGTTGAGTATCTAATGTGTCTAGTCAGTGTCTAAAATGTCTAGTGTCTAAAATTTTGGCGATCTTTCTTTAGTTTAGGTGTAAATGTGATATCAGCAGCAATAAATGTAAAACTTCATAAATCTTATAGGGGTTTGAAGTTATAGAGCCTTCTTAACTTTGTATTTTGTTAATGCTTGCTGTTTATAATATACTGGGTTCTTAATTTGGTAGCTAGCAATTTATCTGGCTTGTTTGAAAATTTGTAGTAGTTTGCTTGGGTCCATTTTAATCCTTTTTTTTATTTGATAGGATAGTAGTGCATTCATTTATAGCTTTTTTATTTTTTTTTAATTTTGTTGTATAGATATGGGGTTGGTGTGACGTCACCCTCTAATTCCTGTTCCCTTTTGCTGCAGCTTACCATTCAGCCTCAGACCCTGAGGGAATCCTGAAGGCATTCAGCATAGCAGGCAAAGTAACCTTTTGGATTGGTTGGTGAGTCCACATACAAAACCATTTTGTACATACAATAAATAGAGATGGCCCGAACCTCCGATTTTCGGTTTGCGAACTTCCGCGAAAGTTCGGTTTGTGCGAACTTTCGCGAACCACAATAGACTTCAATGGGGAGGCGAACTTTGAAAACTAGAAACATTTATGCTGGCCACAAAAGTGATAGAAAAGATGTTTCAAGGGGTCTTACACCTGGAGGAGGGCATGGCGGAGTGGGATACATGCCAAAAGTCCCGGGGAAAAATCTGGATTGGACGCAAAGCAGCGTTTTAGGGGCAGAAATCACATTGAAGGTTAAATTGCAGGCCTAAAGTGCTTTAAAACATCTTTCATGCGTATACATCAATCAGGGAGTGTAATTAGAGTACTGCTTCACACTGACACACCAAACTCACTGTGTAACGCACCGCAAACAGCTGTTTGTGTAGTGATGGTCGTGCTGGACTGGTGCGCACCATGGCCAGAGTGCAGGCCTTGGCGGTTTTCAAGCCCATATGGTCGCCGGGCTGTGGTAGCTCAATGACAGAACAACAGTGACTGTCCAGCTGATCAAATTTGGTCTGTACACAATGAAGCAATGACCTTATTATCTTTGGTGTGCCACCCCCGAGACACTCATATAGCCAGCGGTCATTGCTTCATTGTGATACGCAAGCCCCTTCACCGCGACAAGGTAATGATCACGAAGGGGAATTGGCACATGTACATGCCTTTTGTTTTGTTGTTGCAGCTGCTAGCAGAGGCCTTAAAAATTCAGGAATCCGTCTGGAGTCCTGGACCCTGTTGGTGGTGGTGGAGAAGGCAGTCATGCAGGCAGATATGCTGTGTGTGGGGACTGACTTAGTCTTCGGGCCAGCAGTAAGTAGCCCTCCAGGATCAATGCCTCATTCATTTTGATGGTGAGGTACTAAACACTTTTGTGACTTCTCTTCTCAGTGACAATGCCTCCAGCTGCGCTGAAGGTCCTTTCTGACAGGACGCTTGAGGCAGGGCAAGACAGAAGTTGGACAGCAAATTGTGACAGCTCTGGCCACAGGTCAAGGCTGCGCACCCAGTAGTCCAAGGGTTCATCGCTGCTCACAGTGTCTACATCCACACTCCAGGCGTTGGTGGAGGGTGGATCCGGAAGGGCTAAGGCGAGGCGTTGGACTAAAGAATGTCCACATGTCCGACATCACCATGAGATCGCTGGAGCGTCCTGTCCTTGCCTGCGTGGACATGGGAGAAGGATTACTGGCCTTAATTGCGTTGTGCTGTGACATCACCCTTAAACAAATTGTAAAGCATAGTTGCCAGCTTGTTCTGCATGTGCTGCATCCTTTCTGCCTTCTGGTGAGTTGGTAACATGTCCGCGACTTTGTGCCTATACCGAGAGTCTAGTAGCGTGGCCACCCAGTACAGCTCATTCCCCTTGAGTTTTTTTATACAGGCTGGACAGCATGGAAGACGCCATCCACACAAAGTTGGATCTAGTCGTACTATCCATCTCCTCTTGCTCTTCCTCAGTGACGTCAGGTAAGTCCTCCTCCTCCCCCCAGCCATGAACAATACCACGGGAACGTCGAGCTGCACAAGCCCCCTGCGACACCTGCTACGGTTGTTCTTCTGCCGCCTCCTCCAAAGAAACACCTTCCTCATCATCTGAGTCTGACTCCTCTTCCCCACACGACTCTTCCTCCTCCTTCTCCCCCACTGTGCTGCCGCAGGTGTTGAGGAAACATCGGATTCTGATGAAAATTGCTCCCACAACTGTTCCTGTTCACGCTTCTCCACAGCTTGATCCACCACTCTACGCACGGCACGCTCAAGGAAGTAAGCGTACGGAATCAAGTCACTGATGGTGCCTTCACTGCACTGGACTGAGGCGCTACTCCTGCTACTGCTGAAATTCTGTTTGTCCCCACGTTTATTGCCTGATGAAGCGGGCGTGGCCTGTGAAACGCGTTGCACTTTTGGGGTACTATATAATAAATGTGATTACTATTATACAGACAGTCTTTCGTGTCTGCTTTATGGAGGTAAGTCCACCGCTTCCTCCAAGCAAATTTTAAAGGTTTTATCCACTTTTACCCTGCTGGCGCATCTGTTCCCCGTTTGCTGCCTTCACTGCAACTCACCATGTTGGTCACCTCCTCAAACGGCCGCATGAGCCTGCAGGCATTTCGCATCAGTGTCCAGTTGTTGGGCCAGAACATCCACATCTTCCCAGATTGTGTCCTTTTACTGTAATTGTAGAGGTACTGGGTGACGGCTTTCTCCTGTTCTAGCAGGCGAGAGAACATGACCAGGGTCGAATTCCAGTGAGTCGTGCTATCACATATCAAGCGTCTCACTGGCAAGTTGTTTCTCCGCTGAATGTCCGCAAAGCGTGCCATGGCTGTGTAAGACTGTCTGAAATGCCCACACAACTTCCTGGCCTGCTTCAGGACGTCCTCTAAGCCTGGGTACTTTGACACAAATCTTTGAATGACTAGATTGAGCACATGTGCCATGCAGTGTACATGTGTCAGCTTTCCCAAATTCAATGCGGAAAGGAGATTTCTGCCGTTGTCACACATCACGTTGCCGATCTCCAGCTGGTGCGGGGTCAGCCACTGATCCACCTGTTTGTTAAGAGCAGCCAGGAGAGCTGGTCCAGTGTGACTCTCCACTTTGAGGCAAGACATGTCTAAGATGCGTGACACTGTCGTACCTGGCATGCAGCATAGGCCCTGGGGAGATGGGGCTGTGTAGCTGGAGAGGAGATCGCAGCACCAGTAGAGTTGAACTGCCACTCAGACAAGGAGGAGGACGACAGCGAAGAGGATGTAGCAGGAGGAGAGGAGGTGGCAGCAGGCCTGCCTGCAAGCCGTGGAGGTGTCACAAGTTGGTCCGCTGCACAGCCACGTACTCCCTGCTTGCCATCGGTCACCAGGTTGACCCAATGGGCTGTGTAAGTTATGTACCTGCCCTGACTGCGCTTGGCAGACCAGGCATCCGTGGTCAGGTGGACCCTTGATCCAACGCTGTGTAGGCCTGAACGATTTTAGGAAAAAATTGCATTGAGCGATTTCTGTCTGAAATCATGATTTCGATTCATGATTTCCATCAAATCAAGCTTTGTTCCCCTTCTCTGCGCTCCTCTGTCCGTGTCTCTTTGTGCACCCCATGGCTCTCTCTTGTCCCATTTGTGTCTTTGTGCCCCTTTTGTCTCTCTCTGCCTGGCCTGTGTCTCTCTCTGTGCCCCCAAGCTGCGGCAGTGCTGGACATACCTTCCAGCAAGAGTCCAGTTATGCCCATCTTTCCACTTCGCCTTCTGCTGGCTCTAATGCACGGCATACTTCCTGTATTTCATGTGACATACAGGAACCAGGAAGTATGCCGTGCACAAGAGTCGGCAGAATGCAAAAGAGGACGGACAGCGTTGGCCTCGTGTGGAAGGTATGTCCAACACTGCCGATGCTGCGGGCCACACGTGCCTGGACTTGGGGTAAGTTTGAAGCCGTTTCTTCAAACTTCCCATGCAGAAATGATGTTATCACAGAAATTGCTGCTTTGAAGATTCGGAAATTGTGATCTTGGTGATTGCGATTTCAGTTTAAATTCGATTTATCTTTCAGCCCTAACGCTGTGTGCCAGAGATGACACCACTTGCCTCTCAACTTCACGGTACAGTTTGGGTATCGCCTTTTTAGAGAAATAATTGAGGCCTGATATCTTCCACTGCGGTGTCCCAATGGCCACAAATTTACGGAAGCCCTCAAGAGTCCACCAGCTTGTATGGTAACAGCTGGCGAGCTAACAGTTCCGCCACGCCAGCTGTCAGACACCGGGCAAGGGGGTGACTGGCAGAAATTGGCTTCTTCCGCTCAAAGATTTTCTTCACGGACACCTGGCTGCTAATGGGGGCAGAGGAGCAGGAAGCGCTCAAGGGTGGCTGTGAAGGTGCAAGGGAGAAAGCGTCAGAAGATGCTGCACCTGAAGGAGGAAGAAGAGAAGGAGGGTGGCTTTTATTTTGTGTGCTGCTTTTGCTCAGGTTCTCTTCCCATTGCAGTTTGTGCCTTTTCTCCATGTGCCTTCGTAAGGCACTTGTGCCTAAGTGAGTGTTGGACTTTCCACGGCTCAATTTATGGCGGCAGAGAGAACAGATGGCATTGCTCCGATCTGAGGCAGACACATTAAAAAATTTCCAAACCACTCAGCCCCCCTGGGGTGATGGCACTATGGTGGCATCAGCAGCTGACGTTGAAGGGCATGTTGGCTGGCTGTACATAGGTGGCAATACATGGCGCCAGACACTGCCACCAGCTGTTTCTGATGACGAGCTCCCCTGCTTCTTTCAGGAACTTGTCTCCTCCTACTCCTCACTGACTCTCCCTCTGAACTGTCCCCTTGGTCATCTTGTCTCTTAGGAACCCATGTGGGATCCGTATCATCATAATCATCCTGCCCAGCTTCACTTGCCTCAGACACCTCCAAAAATGCACTAACAGCAGGTACTTCATCATCCTTCTCCTCACATGTTACATCCATATTGTCGCCACCTAACTCAGACATATGAGGTGGTGTAACTTGCTTAGCGCCTTCATCTGGTTGTAACAATAATGGCTGTGAATCAGTTAATTCCCCACCAATTAACTCCTGCGAAGTGTCAAATGCAGCGGATGTGGTGCTTGTAGTAGTGCTGGTGGCTGCGGAAGATGAGGTGTTCTGTGTTAAATAGTCAACCATGTCCTGACAATCTTAGGAGTTGATGGGACGTGCCTTCTTCTGAGCACTGTACTTTGGGCCACAGGTAGGTATATGCAATGATGAGGTGGGTGCACTGAACACAACAGGTAAGTATATGCAGTGATGGGTATTACAATGTGCACCTGTCACACACACACACAGGTAACGGACAGGCACAGTAACACTGCGTGCGCTCAACTCACGTAAGTAGGTGCACTGTAAACAACAGGTAGGTAGGTATATGCAGTGATGGGTATTACAATGTGCACCTGTCACACACAGACCGGTAGCAGACACTCACAGTGACACTGCGTGCGCTCAACTCACGTAGGTAGGTGGGTGCACTGTGCACAACAGGTAGGTAGGTATATGCAGTAATGGGTATTACAATGAGCACCTGTCACACAGACAGGTAGCAGACAGGCACAGTGACACCGTGTGTGCTCAACTCATGTAGGTAGGTGGGTGCACTGTAAACAACAGGTAGGCAGGTATATGCAGTATTGGGTATTACAATGTGCACCTGTCACACACACAGGTAGTCATTGAATGTGCTGGGCCTGGCAGTGACAAACACACAGTATGAATTATCAAGGCTGTCTATGCAACACAAGTGTCAGTGGGACACACAGAAAAAAAATAGATCACAAGAACAAGATTAGCTCTCAAAAGAGCTGTTGTGGGGTGCTATTTTAGCATTAAGAATCAGCAAGGAGCAAGCTAAGAAGCCTACAAGAGCCTAACTAATCTTTCCCTATGAGAGTCTGCCGCAGCAGCAGCAGCTGTCCCTTCTCTATTTACTGCAGGCACACGAGTGAGTAAAATGGCCGGCGATGCCAGCCTTTTATAAGGGGGGGTAGTGGCTCCAGGAAGGAGTGTAGCCCGATTGGCTATAATGTGCCTGCTGACTGTGATGTAGAAGGTCAAAGTTTACCCTAATGGTGCATTATGGGGGTAAACCGAACTTCCGGTAAAGTTCGCTGTTCTCTGTGATTGTGAACCCCAGGAAATTCACCGGGAACCGTTCGCCGGCGAACCGTTCGGGCCTTCTCTAACAATAAATACAATCTGTAATCTCATATAGAGATCGGGTTGCTGCCACCAATTTGCATTTTAGCATGTGAATACGCAAATCTAACTGTAGCTATTCCTGTAAGAAAAAGGGTTAATTCTAGAGCTGGCCTGAACGGTTCGCATGCGAACTTATTCGCGCAAACTTCGGCGGTTCGCGGTGAACTATATGCGAGTTCGACCCTCCCCTTATAGTACATCATTAGGATCAACTTTGACCCTCTACATCACAGTCAGCAGGCACAGGGTAGCCAATCAGGCTACACTCCCTCCTGGAGTGCCCCCCCCCCCCCCATTTATAAAATGCAGGAAGCATCCGCCATTTCACTCACTCGTGTGGCTGCAGTAATTAGAGAAGGGAGAGAACCTGGCTGCTGACATAGGGAAAGCTTAGTTAGGCTCTTGTGTTAGGCTTGTTAGGTTGCTCCTTCTTGCTGATCTTATTGCTAAAAAGCACTCCTCATCCTCAACAGCTCTTTTGAGAGCTAATGTTGTTCTTGTGATCATTTTTTTGTGTGTGTGTGTGTCCCACAGACACTTGTGTTGCATATACAGCCCTGTCAGTCAGTCGCAGCTGCTGGTAGGACCTTGGCCCCTTGGTAATTCCTACTGTGCCACTGTCAGGCCCAGCACATTCAGTGACTACCTGTGTGTGTGTGACAGGTGCACATTTGTAATACCAATCACTGCATATCCACCTGTTCAGTGCACCTACCTACCTACGTGAGCGCACGCAGTGTCACTGCACCTGTTGATGGTACCTGTGTGTGTGACAGGTGCACATTTGTAATACCAATCACTGCATACCCACCTGTTCAGTGCACCTACCTACCTACGTGAGCGCACGCAGTGTCACTGCACCTGTTGACGGTACCTGTGTGTGGGACAGCTGCACATTTGTAACACCAATCACTGCTTACCCACCTGTTCAGTGCAACTACCAACCAAAGTGAGCGCACGCAGTGTCACTGCACCTGTTGACTGTACCTGTGTGTGTGACAGGTGCACATTTGTAATACCAATCACTGCATACCCACCTGTTCAGTGCACCTACCTACCTACGTGAGCGCAAGCAGTTCTATATACCAGTCACTGCACCTGTTGATGGTACCTGTGTGTGTGTGACAGCTGCACATTTGTAATACCAATCACTGCATACCTACCTGTTCAGTGCACCTACCTACTTACCCATGTGACCGCAAGCAGTGTTATATACCAGTCACTGCACCTGTTCACGGTACCTGTGTGTGTGACAGCTGCAAATTTTTTATACTAGTCATTGCATAATTGTTCACATTACCTGTGTGACCGCACGGGGTGTAATATACTAGTCCCTGCATACCTGTTAACTGCACCTGTGTGACAGCTGCACATTGTATTGTAATACCAGTCAGTGCATACCTTTCACTGCACCTGTGTGACTGCACATTGTATTAGTCAAGTCAGTGCATACCTTTCACCTCAACCCCCCCCCCCCCGATATGGACAAAACAACAGGCAGAGGCAGAGCCAGAGGCAGGCCACCCGGCAAGTCTGTTAGAGGTCCTGCTGATGTGATTTTGTGCGGCCCTGGCCCAAAGTATAGTGCTCAGAAGAAGGCACATCCCATCAACTCCTAAGATTGTCAGGACGTGCTTGACTATTTAACACAGAACACCTCATCTTCCGCAGCCACCAGCGCTACTACAAGCACCACATCCGCTGTGTCACAGACCGTAAGGCCGGTCTGCGGATGGGGTAAATCGATCAGCATCAGAAATCCTCTTACACGGTCATTTGTTCATCACGAAGGGTAACCCGCGTTCGCAATTTGATGAACGGACTCGCGAAGGGAGCGTTCTGATACCAACCGATTCACCACACACACACATACAATTCAAAGATCTGCCACCAAGCGAGTTACACAGCCCGCTACTGTAATTATACTAGGACTTGGAGAATGCTCTATTAACCCCTTGCGGTATACAGGAATCTGGGTCAGATCTGACTATCTGAGCCGGATTCACGCATACGGGTTATAAATGTATACTTCTATTAAACACAGGGTAGCGAGTTCAGGAGAATAGGTACGATTGTGTATGTTCAGCAACAGGTCATAACCGCTAAACGATTTTTAAAACGTTTAATAACAAAAATGCATTACATACAGTTATATACACCTATTAACATATAAACACAGAGCTTAAAAATAAAAAGGAATAAAATCAGAAAATTCTTACTTAGTTAGCTGAGCAGTCCATTTGAAGAATGAAGAAAAATAGTCCAGTTTATAGGTAGGCATTCAGGTTTAAAGTCTTTGTACACAACATGCGCCCGGTTCTCCTTGAGCACATGTCTGGACTTCCCTGGTCGATGGAAATTGAAGAACTGGGCAGGTTTGGTCCCGCCCCCCTTTTATTGGACCTGAGTTTGGGGCTGTCACTACCTGGAAAGTAGGTGTGTTTAAGGCAGGGTTATCTCCTGGAAGCCAGGTTGCCACCCTTAGACTCAGAGCAAGAAATGTACCAATTTATTAATAATCTGCGTAACTCCGCCCCAGATTGGCGCATCGCAAATCCGAGACTATATTCATAAGTCGCTTGCGACCCTGTATTAAACGAGGCTATACATGCCTAGTCTGTCGCGTTCGCTCTACGCAGGCCGGATAAAGTGGTTTCTCTACCGATTCCTGATGGCTAGAAACGCGCACTTTAGGTGACTGATAGAACTGATTTCTAGATATCAGGAAATGTAATTTTTGTCTTGCTGTGCCAAACCTATTTTGAATTATTAATAAATTAACGTTCCCTTTGTGTGAGGCTATGAGTTTGGAGGGAAATTTGAATCTCAACCAGTTTGAGGAGGTTTTTCTTTTGGGGAAAGATGAGCTGTGTAGCCAAATGGCTTCTCGGCAGGGGAGTGAGCCACTTGTGAAGTTCTTTCCTGACACAGGATGTGGGGGAGGGCTGCTGCTCTCAGTAAGAGAGAGGGAAATTGACATCTATTGTGCATTTATGATGGCGCTAGCGCACGACTTTTCCGTAATGTTCGTCACACGCTGCATTTGACACTTCGCAGGAGTTAATTGGTGGGAAATTAACTGATTCACAGACATTATTGTTACAACAATGCTGTGCTCTGTGTCGCTGCTGGGAACAGTAGTACACCGCTCACCCACCACTGTATAGCATTGTGCTCTGTGTCGCTGCTGGGAACAGTAGTACACCGCTCACCCACCACTGTATAGCATTGTGCTCTGTGTCGCTGCTGGGAATAGTAGTACACCGCTCACCCACCACTGTATAGCATTGTGCTCTGTGTCGCTGCTGGTAATAGTAGTACACCGCTCACCCACCACTGTATAACATTGTGCTCTGTGTCGCTGCTGGGAATAGTAGTACACCGCTCACCCACCACTGTATAGCATTGTGCTCTGTGTCGCTGCTGGGAATAGTAGTACACTGCTCACCCACCACTGTATAGCATTGTGCTCAGTGTCGCTGCTGGGAATAGTAGTACACCGCTCACCCACCACTGTATAGCATTTCTGTACTGCCACTGTACTGCTGCCAGTCAGCGTGTACTTTAAGGATAAGTGAAATGAAGAAGAAATCCTGTGAAAGAGGGAGGGGCAAGGGAAGAGGTGTTTCCCCTGACGGTTCACGTACAGGCCACAGTGGAGCACCGAAGAAAACCCACTCAATACCGCCCATGTTGTCCAGGAAATCAACCCTCACAAATCCAAAAGAACAGGACCAGATAATTAATTGGATGACCTCTCAAGCGTCCAGCAGTGGGATAAGCAGCACCAGCACATCACGCATGAGGTCCGAGTCCTCAGCCAGTTACAAGGAGCCAGTGGGCACAAAGCTGACACAACCGGCAGCGACACCACGCACACAACTGCCAAATAACCAGTCCGAAGAATTTCCTCAGGACACAATGGGGTATTTGCAGGAGCTATTCCCAGCCCAACAAACTTCCACCTTTCAAAGGTCAATGGAACAGCCAGAAATGTTGTGCCCGGATTCACAACCATTTACTGTGGGAAATGCACCGCGCACTGAAATGCAAGGCGAGTCCGAGGACTTTGAAACCCAAATCCCAGAGCAAGTTGGGCAGGAGGGGTTTCAATTGCAGGAGGTCGGCCGAGAAGATCTGGAAGATGACGTTGGAGTGAGCTGCGCAGAGGTTGCTCTGGGGAGCTCTACTCCACGGCGGCGGCCCACAATCACATATGACGAGTTTGAGGAGATGGAAGAGGAGGGTTTGGACAATGTGGACACAGACCCAGATTTTGTATGTGAAGGAGAACATCGCCGTCGTAGCAGCACAGATGAGTCTGTTGAAGAACCCACTGCTGCACGAGTTCGCCTTGTGCCACAAGGTAGGCGGCGCGAAATTTCAGGCACCACAAGCGTGGAAGTTCAAGTGAGACGCAAAAGAGGCGCAAACAGAAATCGCCAGCAAGGCAGGTGCTCCAAAGTCTGGCCTTTCTTTGAAGACTGTAGTGAGGATGGTACCATGGTGATTTGCAAGGTGTGCAAGACCCGCCTGAGCAGGGGGAAAAATATTAACAACCTCTCCACCACCAGCATGACTCGCCACATGGTATCCAAACATCCCACTCTGTGGGTAAACGCGGCAGGACAGGGTACCAGCAACACTGCCTCCCTTGGGGTCACCAGACTCACCACCAGACCCTCCTCAGCAGCAGCAGTAGCCCAGCCATTGCGTGGTTCACAACAACATTCACAAACATCAGACGACGCTGACACTGTCACTTTCCGGAATAGTGCTCTTGAGGTCTCCCAGTCTTCATCAAACACAACAACCAACAGCCCTTCAGTGTCCAGCCCTACGGTTCAGTTGTCTGTCTCGGAGATGTTTGAACGCAAGAGGAAATTGCCAGCAAATGACCCCCGGGCCGTGGTACTAACAGCCAGCATAGCCAAGCTTCTGGCCTGCGAAATGCTGCCATATCGAGTGGTGGAGACAAACAGCTTCAAGGGCATGATGTCAGTGGCCATTCCCAGCCGCTACCACTTTGCGCGCTCTGCAGTGCCTGAGTTGCATGAGCACGTGGTCAGCAAAATAACCCGAAGCTTGAAGAATGCTGTTGCCTGCAAGGTTCACCTCACCACTGACACCTGGACGAGTGCGTTCGGCCAGGGTCGATACATCTCCCTTACCGCGCACTGGGTGAACCTTGTGGAGCCTGGCAGCAATTCCTCACCTGCTACGGCGCGGGTGTTGCCCACGCCGCAAACAGCTGCACCGCCGTCCCTCCCACTGGATAACAACAGCAGCACCTACCTCTCTGACTCCTTCTCCTCCAACGCATCTCAAAGCTGTACCTCATCCGGAAACGCTAACCCAGCAGCAGTAGGATCGTGGAAGCAGTGCAGCACAGCTGTTGGCATGCGTCAGCAAGCATTGCTGAAGCTGATCTGCCTTGGGGATAAGCAGCACACAGGGGAGGAAATTTGGAGGTGAATAAAGGAACAGACGGATTTGTGGCTGGCACCGCTGGACCTGAAACCGGGCATGGTTGTGTGTGATAATGGGAGTAATCTCATTCGCGCTTTAAGGTTGGCTAAGCTGACACACATCCCTTGCCTGGCGCACGTGATGAACCTAGTAGTTCAGCGGTTCCTGAGGACATACCCAGGCGTGGCCGATCTTCTGTTGAAGGTGCGACGAGTGGCCAAACATTGTAGAAATTCCAGTACTGCTTCGGGGGCACTCGCCAAGATGCAGGAGCGCTTCAATCTCCCCCACCATCGCTTGCTGTGTGATGTCCCTACGCGCTGGAATTCTACGCTGCACATGCTAGCCCGCTTTTGCGAGCAGAAGAGTGCAGTGGTCCAGTACATGACGGCACAGTACCGAGGCGCAGCCGGACAGCTGCCAAGCTTCTGTGGATCCGATTGGGCCAACATGTTGGACCTCTGCCAAGTCCTCCAAAATTTTTAGCAATCCACGTTGCTTGTGAGCAGTGACAACTCTTCAGTCAGCATTACCATACCACTGCTGTGTTTACTGAAGAAGTCAATGTTGAAAATCAAGGAAACAGCTGTCATGATGCAACTGGGGGAATCTGAAGGAGAAAACGATCAGCGTGATGATACCAACATCAGGCCATCTGCCTCAGGAAATGCTGGCCCCAGCAGCTATGACGAAGAAGAGGAGGAGGAACAGCTGGAGTTGGAGCAGGAATTTCATGCCACCACTGACGAGGGCCAGAGCAGTGCACGTTGGACTTCCACAATTCAGCGCGAATGGTCAGCAGAAGCAGACCAGGAAGAAGGTGACGACTATGATGCATCACAACTATCACAACGCTCACAAGAGGATGATGAGGATTCTGGCAGGACTCTGGCACACATGGCTCAATTCATGCTAGACTGCATTGAACGCGACCCATGCATTGTGCGCATTCTGGACAACACCAATTACTGGGTTTATACCCTTCTGGATCCACGGTACAAACACAATGTTCCAAAACTGCTTGAAGAAAGAGTCAGACAGGTCAAAATGGAAGAATACCAGCAGGCCCTTGTGGAGACTTTAGAGAGGAGATTGACATTTTCCCCCTCCTCTAGCCAGTTGTACGCCGACAGACTGACTTCCGCAAACCCAGGACGACCAGGAGGGCAGCAAACAACACAAGCCGCAGCTAGTGCCCAAAAGGGAATGGTATCGGCAGTGTCCTTGGAGTGGGAACATTTTCTGACACCCATGCAGCAGCCCACAGAACAGCAAGCGTGCAGATCCACCTCCAACACCGATCGCCTGGAGAAGATGGTCAAGGACTACATGTCAGATGGCGTAGCTGTGTTGAACAATCCATCTGCACCCTTCAACTATTGGGTATCGAAGCTAGACACCTGGCACGAACTGGCAATGTACGCAATAGAGGTGCTGGCTTGCCCGGCAGCCAGCGTTATGTCGGAACGCTGTTTCAGTGCTGCCGGAGGCATCGTCACAGATCGGTGTATCCACAGAAAATGCAGACCGTCTGACTCAAATTAAAATGAATCAATCCTGGATTGGAAACGACTACGCAACACTCCCGGACCCCAACCAAGTAACATGAACAATGAACATCTGTGATGGGTTAGCGTTTCCGGTCCCTGTTTATTGAACCTCTCATCTGTATTACATTTATGACTGCATGGCGACAAAATGCATTGCTATCCGCACGCTTCTTGTCCTCATGCAAGGCCTGGGTTGCGCCTCAAAGCGTGGCCTTCTCCTCCTGCGCCTCCTCCTGTTCCATCACGTGTGCTGCTGCTGGGTTAGCGTTGCCGGTCCCTTTTTACGGAATCTCTTATCTGTATTACATTTATGACTGCATGGCGACAAAATGCATTGCTATCCGCACGCTTCTTGTCCTCATGCAAGGCCTGGGTTGCGCCTCAAAGCGTGGCCATCTCCTCCTGCGCCTCCTCCTGTTCCATCACGTGTGCTGCTGCTGGGTTAGCGTTGCCGGTCCCTTTTTACGGAACCTCTTATCTGTATTACATTTATGACTGCATGGCGACAAAATGCATTGCTATCCGCACGCTTCTTGTCCTCATGCAAGTCCTGTATCAAACGCAGATAGAACAGAGGCGCCAAAAAGAGTAAAAACACTATTATTTAAAAACAGTAAAAAGAGGGAAGGCAAGGTGGACTTACCTCCCTCTAGCAGTGGACAACAAAACTCTGAGGTAGAGTAGAATGCATTTATTAACCAGTGTAACTCCTAAAGATGCAACGCGTTTCGCGGGCCACAGCACCGCTTCCTCAGGCTATACAGGAGTTCAAAAAAGCTGTATCCAATCCAAGTATTGAATGAGCGCCTCTGTCCTTCACCTTGCAATCTCACTGCACCTTCCCAGTGAGGGGGAGTAATTAACATCTATACTCCCTCTCACGCATTGATTTTAAGTTTCCAGTATGTCCCCCATTACATCCATCAGCACAAAATGGTTCTAGGCATCTATGCAACAATCGTGCCCTGGAACTAGTGATTCAGTCTATCCACGTGTCACCATATATTTCTCCTCACAGTTTATCACACTATGCACCACTTTCCGGTGGTGCTCACGTATAATCTGGTTTTGTATGACCAATCACCCCCCTGTTGCTAGTTTGGCACAGTATCACTGTTTATAATTCTTTGCACCACGTTTTTTCATTATTTTTCAATATTATTTTTGCCCCTAGCTGATTTAGTGAGCCCAGGGACACTATAAGCACAACATTTTTTACATCAGTAATGATAAAAAATACTTGTCCTAATGTATATGCATTTTTATGCTCTTAATATATGTATAAAGTATTGATTTGCACTATATATGCACTTTTGCAGCTTTAGGGCTGCAATCTCCATTTTGGCCACAAGATGGCAGCACTACGTCCTGACTTACGGCGCTGGCTTGGCTCGCATTGGTTGCTTGGGAAACCTAATACAGTGTTCCCCTGCTGAGCCGCCGTAGTCAGGAAGCCCGTGACGTCACCTGCCTCCAGCCGCCCCGTTTGGTGAATGGCAAGGGGGAGGCGTGACGTGACGATTCGGGGGAGGTGGCTTATCCAGCGGCAGATCGCCGCACGCAGGCCTAGGAAAGGTTTATAAACCAGTCTGCGATGAGACCACCCCGTACAGCCTCCGTAGAAGCGCGTATTGCGCAAAACGGCCGTCAGGCACCCCACCCACCGCACCCACCGCACCTGCTACATCCACCCACGGTATGTGCCTTCATAATTTGTCTGGATGAAATTCCCTTGCATTGATTTTATTGATGTTTGAATAAAGTGTTTGACAGCAGTGCCGGCGCTTCCTCCTTCTCCTTTGGATTATGCTGCAACTTGGACCTGAGCACGCTGGGGATACACTCCACATACATCTCCGTTGGGGTTGTGCAGCGCTCCCCTCCTCCTCCTCCCCCTCCTTGGATGTGTAATGATTTTTGCAGTGCCAGCAATTTCCTGCCTTTCCCCCTTACTGTTCTAAGGAAGCTTTACAAAGCACGAAAGTTCGGGTCCCCATTGACTTCCATCATGTTCGGAGTTTGGCGCGAACACCCGAACATCGCGGCCATGTTCGGCGAACGTTCGCGAACCCGAACATCCAGGTGTTCGCCCAACACTACGACCAAGCGGTTCCGAAATATTCTTCAAATTATGGCATTATATATATCAAAGTTGAATTAGGGGACGCTGGCTCTTAGCTTCCGAAGGACAGCCCTGGCGATTGTCTCTTTGAATGTCTCTTTGGCATTTATGGGTTTATGACAGATCTGCTTTTATGACTTAGCTATTAGTTCCTAGAAACTAGGAACAAGGAATGTGAGGTGGATCTACTTTAATGGTTGATTTCCCTCTTTCTAGGGAAGAAAAAAAACAAAAAAACAAACATTTCCCCCAGAGTATAGGCCTAGGCTGAAGGAAACACTGTTTTGTTTTTTTAACAGGCTAAGACTTAACTGGATACTCCGAATCATGTTTTTGTGTGCTCGATATCGTGCAATTGCATAGGTATCAAAGGTGAATTCATGACAGTTGGATTTTGTTGGTGAAACGAAGAAAGCTTTATAAGCTTGTATTCTTGATTTTTTTTTAATAGATTCAGATATAGCTTTCTTTCTTCATGCTGCCACTTTAATTAAGGTATTGTAACGATCTGCTAGTGTGTGGGACACTAGCAGGCAAACAGATATCTGACTCTCCCAGGAGGGGAGACGCCGTACAATAAATACAGTGGACAGTGAAGGCAGCACTGACACTGCAATACAGATACAAAGAATGGTCAGGGTAAATCGAGTTGGCAACAGATCAGATTGGCAGAGGTACAAAATCGGCAGGCAATATCAGAGTGATAAATCAGGCAGAGGTCGACAACAGATCAGAAAGGCAAAGGTACAGAATCGGTGTTCAAATCAGAGTGAGTATTCAGGCAGAGGTCAGCAACAGATCAGATTGGCAGAGGTACAGAATCAGTAGGCAAGATCAGAGTGAGGATACAAGCAGAAGGTCAATAATTATTCACATATAATGCCTGAGCTAGTGTGCAATCCCCGGGGTCCTGCCGGATCAAAGCACACAAGGATCTGACTAGTAATAATAAACACAATAGATACAATGTCTGAGCTAGTGTGAAATCCCCGGGGTCCTGCCAGTTCAAAGCACACAAGGATCTGACTACGGGCTGAAGCCTTCACAGGATGTGTTAGCTAGAGCAGACAGTGAGCAAGTGTCAGAACAGCGCTTAAGAAGCCCGGGTAAGCAGGAGAACACGCCCCCAAGCCGCCCCGGCCAATCCGGAACTGGAGGTGGAGCCATGCATGTCAGCTGACACGCTTCCTTAGAGCATAAGAGGAGTGACGCTGATAGCGCATGCGTCCGCCCTCATTTACAGTCTGAGTATCATGCGGCCGGATCCCCACAGGAACGCCGCTGACATCATCCCTGCCAATGCGGCTGGCCGCACCGGAAGTCCCAGATGCTCTGCCAGCGGTAGCAGCAACAACAGACATGGTAAGCGCAGGATTACTGACATTACCCCCTAAGCCCCCCCCCCCCCCCCTCTCCGAGGCGTGGACTCCGAACACGCCAAACCTGGTCTATCCGGATGAGAATTATGAAATTCAGAAATCAATTCATCTGCATGAAGTCTATGAGCAGGAATCCAAGATCTTTCCTCCGGGCCGTAACCCTTCCAATTTACCAAATACTGTATGGAATTTCTTATTCTCCTAGAATCCAGAATTTTTTTCTACCTCAAATTCAGGTTCACCATCAATAATAACTAGAGGGGGGAAGTGGAATCAATATTAGCATCAGCAACAGATTTCAGAAGAGACACATGAAAAAACTTGCTCCCTTTCATGGAAGCTGGCAGAGACACCTTATAGGTTACTTCATTAATCTTTTCAAAAATAACAAAAGGACCAATATATTTGGGACAGAGTTTGGCCGAAGGCTGGCGCAAAACCAATATTTTTGAAACCCATACTCGATCTCCAGGAGAAAACTGCTGGTGAGGAGAGCGATGACGATCGGCTTGTCGCTTCTGAGATGCGACAGCTTCCTTTAAATTCTGATTGACTGAGGCCCAAATTTCTTGCATCCTGATCACCCAATCCTGCAGAACTGGGAAGGATGAGGAAGAAGAGGGGACAAAAGAGAATCTGGGAGATCTCCCGAAAACTACTTGGAATGGAGAAAATTTAGATGAGGCATTCAATAAATTGTTATGTGAAAAGTCAGCGAACGGCAAAAAGTGTACCCAATCTTCCTGGGACTCAGAAAAATAACACCTTAGAAACTGTTCTAGAGACTGATTAGTTCTTTCCATCTGGCCATTTGTCTGAGGATGGAATCCAGAGAAAAAGGACAAAGACATACCCAGATGTGCACAAAAGTTTTTCCAGTACTGGGACACAAATTGCACCCCTCTGTCGGATACAATATTTTCTGAAATGCTGTGCAATCAAAAAATATTTTCAATAAATCAGCCAATTCTTTGGCAGAAGGTAATTTCTCCAGTGGTATGAAATGTGCCATCTTGCTGAACCGATCCACAACAACCCAAATAACCGTTTTTCCCTGGGATGCAGGGAGATCTACAATAAAATCCATAGAAATGTGCGTCCAGGGAGAACTGGGAACTGGCAACAGTTGTAGCGTACTAGCAGGAGCATTCCTGGTCGCTTCGCTTCTAGCACAAAGAGCAGGCTGACACAAATTCCTTACAATCAGTTCGAATGGAAGGCCACCAGAAATGCCGCTGGAGTAAATCCAACGTTCTGGTCACACCTGGATGACCAGCTACCTTACTACAATGACATTGCTTTAGTACAGATAGCCGTAAATGCAAAGGAACAAACAATCGCTCAGGAGGTTTCCCCGACGGGGCCTCTGCCTGAAATTGAGCCAGTGATTCCAACAAATCAACCGATAATTCGGTTGCCAAAATGACAACATGTTCAGAGAGTATATTAGAAGGAGTAACAGGTAGTGATTCAATAGGATCAAAACATCTGGATAACGCACAAACAGTAGATGCCTGGAGAACTCGTGTACTGGGTCCACTGGACCTATGACTGGCCAGTGCCTTGTTTCAGCTGGATTGCGCCTACGGCTTCAGGAAGTCACCAATAGAACACAAGAGACGGCACACCAATGGCTGCAATAAATTTTGCTGTATTCGGAACAAGTGCACACTACATGTTACGGATATTACATCCTTCCTCAGGTGTATAAAAACAAATGAAGGTACATACAGCATACAGGACGTAAAATTAAGATTAAAGGGAGACATTATTGTTGTACACCCTGGGTCATCTATGGGCTTAAATGCCCATGCGGGCTAATGTATGTGGGCGAGACCACTAGGCCTGTTAGGACTAGGATACAGGAACACAAAAGAGCCATCAGCAAATATGCTGAGGGCGAACGCAAAAGTTATGACACCTCAGTTGCGAGGCACTTTGATGCTATGTGTCATGGTGCGGCGCAGCTGAGATGGTGCGTTCTGGAATCCATGAATCCATCCAATAGAGGAGGAGACATGGAAAAAAGATTAAACCAGAAGGAATCCAGATGGATTCATATGCTGGATGTGGTAGCCCTGAGAGGCATGAACGAGAGGTTGCCTCTTAAGTGTCTTCTATAATGCTATTTTAAAGCTGTATGTGCGGCTAAACTTTCTGGTTCTAACATGATGTGTGTTGATTTTAATGTTGCAGGCATTTATACATGTTGTTGATTGCATGTCTTTTTTTAGGTGGTCAGTGGCAGTCCATTGCAGGAAGTGCCTGGATTACGGTCAGTCTTGTCTTGTTTTATATTGGTAGCTGATTTGGAGTGCCATATGACCGTGAAGATGTTGTCTATTGATGGACATTGAATAATGGGTTAAAGGGAATGGGCGGAGCTAAACACATTGGGTGTAGTGGCCTGCCCTGAATTTATATAATGCTGTATGTACCTTAATTTGTTGTTATACACCTGAGGAAGGATGTAATATCCGTAACATGTAGTGTGCACTTGTTCCGAATACAGCAAAATTTATTGCAGCCATTGGTGTGCCGTCTCTTGTGTTCTATTGGTGACATCTGGATAACGCATCTGCTTTTACGTTCTTGCTCCCAGGTTTATATGTTATGATAAACCTGAACCGGGAAAAGAATAAAGCCCAGCGAGCCTGCCTGGGATTCAGTCTCTTAGCTCCTTCTATATACTCCAGATTTTTTTGATCTGTGTACACAGTAATGATGTGTTCTGTCCCTTCCAACCAATGCCTCCATTACTCGAAAGCCATCTTAACCGCCAGCAATTATCCATTACCGATGTCATAGTTTCTCTCTGCTGAACTGAAATTTCGTGAAAAGATCGCACATGGGTGCAAGCGTTCTGGTTGACCAGAATTTTGAGATAGGACGGCACCTACCCTTATCTCTGAGGCATCAACCTCGACGATAAAGGGTCGGAGGACATCGGCATGCATGAGGATGGGGGCAGAACAGAAAGCCTCCTTGAGAGTCTGAAAAGCTTGGGAAGCCTCAACAGACCAATTGGAGGGATCGGCTCCTTTTTTGGTCATGTTAGTCAAGGGAGCTACAATGGTAGAAAAGTTGCGAATGAATTTGCGATAATTCGTGAAACCGATAAACCTCTGCAACGATTTCAGACCGAGGGGTTGAGGCCATTCCAACACAGCATCAACCTTTTTCTTGTCCATAGACAAACCAGAATCTGAGATGATATATCCCAGAAATGGAATTTCTTTGACCTCGAAAACACACTTCTCAATTTTTGCATAAAGCGAGTTCTTTCTCAATTTCTGCAAAACAAGTTTAACATGTTGACGATGTACATCAATATTTTTGGAGAAAATAAGAATATCGTCCAAATAAACGATAACAAATCTACCTAGTACATCCCTAAAAATCTCGTTCACAGAATCCTGAAACACAGCAGGTGCATTACACAACCCAAAAGGCATCACCAGGTGCTCGTAGTGACCGTCTTGTGTGTTGAAAGCGGTCTTCCATTCATCATCCCGTCTGATCCTGATTAGGTTATAAGCCCCTCTGAGATCCAATTTGGAAAATATCTGTGCCCCAGTGACTTGTGAGAACAGATCCTCTATAAGAGGCAAGGGATATTTGTTCTTTATAGTGATGTTATTCAGACCCCTATAATCAATGCATGGTCTAAGACCACCATCCTTTTTCGGAACAAAGAAAAACCCTGCTCCGACCGGAGAACTAGAAGGGCGGATGAAATCCTTCTCTAAATTTTCTTTGATGTACTCTTTCGTAGCTTTTTTTTCAGGACCAAACACGAGGGTAGATATGACCTCTAGGACAGTGGTCCCCAACCTTTTCCGGCCCGGAGACCACTTTCTGACCAAATTTTTCTCCGGGGAACGGCGTGGGGGCGGTGTATGCGCGACCTAGTGGACAGTGCCGTGCGCAGCGGGTTATGGGGGGGAGGGGGGCTGGGGTGCGGCTGCATAGCTAGCATAGTTGCCCCAGTATAGGGAGTTTAGTTGCCCCAGTATGGCTAGTATAGTTACCCCAGTATAGCTAGTATAGTTACCCCAGTATAGCTAGTATAGTGCCCCAGTATAGCTAGTATAGTGCTCCAGTATAGCTAGTATAATGACCAGTATAGCTAGTATAGTCCCAGTATGGATAGGTAGTGCCCCAGTATAGTGCCCAGTATGGGTAGGTAGTGCCCCAGTATAGCCAGTAAAGTGCCCAGTATAGCTAGTATAGTGCCCAGTATAGGTAGGTAGTGCCCAGTATAGCTAGTATAGTGCTCAGTATAGTGCCCAGTATAGCTAGCATAGTGCCCAGTATGGTGCCCAGTATAGCTAGCATAGTGCCCAGTATGGTGCCCAGTATAGCTAGCATAGTGCCCAGTATAGGTAGGTAGTGCCCAGTATAGGTAGGTAGTGCCCAGTATAGTGCCCAGTACAGGTAGGTAATGCCCCAGTATAGCACCCAGTATAGTGCCCAGTATAGGTAGGTAGTGCCCCAGTATAGCTAGTATAGTGCCCAGTATAGCTAGCATAGTGGCCAGTATAGGTAGGTAGTGCCCAGTATAGCTAGTATAGTGTCCAGTATAGGTAGGTAGTGCCCCAGTATAGTGCCTAGTATAGTGCCCAGTATAGGTAGGTAGTGCCCCAGTATAGTGCCCAGTATAGCTAGTATAGTGCCCAGTATAGCTTCCTAGTATGGGTAGGTAGTGCCCCCCCCCCCACCCCCCCCTCCGCCGCTCCTGTTACCTTATCATGAGCGGGCGGCCGCTTGTCCGATTAGATTCCCCCATAGCCGCTCTCCTCAGTGGCATCTCCTATTACAGCAGCGCGCTCGGCGGCTGCTGTGATGAGCAGGAAGCGGTACAGCGGCTTCCTGTAGCGGCGATATGCATCGCCGTTACCATGGGAACCGCTGTACCGCTTCCTGCTCATCACAGCAGCCGCCGAGCGCGCTGCTGTAATAGGAGATGCCACTGAGGAGAGCGGCTACGGGGGAATCTAATCGGACAAGCGGCCGCCCGCTCATGATAAGGTAACAGGAGCGGCGGCCGTGGGGAGGAGCGAGAGGCCAGACCTGTGGTTGGGGACCCCTGCCGTACGGCACACCAGGCGGTTGAAAAACACTGCTCTACGAGGCATAGTACCTGGACGTAGATCGATTAGGCAATCGAATGAACGATGCGGAGGCAATTTGTCCGCTGATTGTGGAGAGAACACATCAGAAAACTGAACACACTGCTTAGGAACCCCCTCTACAGACAGACTCAGATAATGCAATGGTAATTTTTGTAGACAGTTCTTAAAGGGAACCTGAAGTGAGTAAAATTATTTAAAATAAACACATGACGTAGCTGCAAATTAATATTACATACTAGCCTCACTGTCAGTTCCTCTCAGAAGCTCACCATTTTCTTCTTAGTGATCCCTTTCAGTTCTGACAATATTTTGTCAGAACTGAAATATACCAGTTGCTTTCAGTTATATATCAGCAGCTGTCAGTTACAACTGAATGTGCAAGGTAATGTCCATGTTTCCCTATGGCTCAAGTGGCTGATATTACAGTTTAACAGTGTGCTGACCAGGAAGCTGTTATGGGGTAATGGCCATTTTTAAAATGGAGGACGGACAATTCAATCGATCACAGTGGACAAATGGGACGCAGGAGGGGAGAAAGAGATTGAGAAGTAGACTACACAGGATGTAAGTATGACCTGTGTAAGGTTATTCTGACTTTTTATTTTCAGTTCAGGTTCTCTTTAAGACAAAATGGAAACCAAGACGTGAGTTGTCATGTGCCCCAGTCAAACTGAGGAGAATGTTTTTGTAACCAGGGAAGACCCAGATTAATGGAACATGACGTCATTTTGAGAATATAAAATTGCATCTCCTCCACATGAAACAACCCGATCTGGCACGAGAGATAGGTTGTCTGAGAAAGTGGTTGATGATCCTGTAGAGGAGAGTCATAAATACCAGTTACGTAGAGTTTTTTCTCCATGTGCATTAAAGGAATTCCCCATTCTTCCACTAAACTGGCATCGATAAAATTCCCTGCCACCCCTGAATCAATGAAGGCTTGAGAAGAGAACTCACAATCCTTCAAAGATACCTTAATAGGTAGCAGTAATTTATCAAAAGTCTGGGGTGATTGTAGATCGCCTAGGGGTACACCCCTGATAGAACCTAGGCAGAGAAGTTTCCTGACTTTTTGACAGAATTTTGTACCACATGCCCTTTTTCCCCACAATAGAGATACAAACCCTCCTGTCTTCTTCTCTGCCTCTCAAGATCAGACAATTTAGTGTGGCCCAACTGCATGGGTTCGTCTGAGTGCGTGACAGAGCTGGAAGTTGACATGGACGTTAAAATGACCTAGATCTGCTCTGATGGTGATAACGGATTCTGCGGTCAATTTTAATGGCCAAAGCAATGGCGTCCTCCAGAGTGCGAGGCTCAGGATGACCAATCAAGACTTCAGACACTTTATCAGATAATCCTAATAAAAATTGATCCAAAAGGGCAAAGTTTTCCCACCTAGAGGCACTAGCCCACTTACAAAATTCTGCAGCATAATCCTGCGCAGAATTATGTCCCTGACGGAGGTTACGGAGTTTACGTACAGCAGTGGCAGCTGTATCTGGGTAGTCATAAATGATAGCCATAGCATCAAAGAAATCATTGACAGAATTTAAGGCCTCATGGTTAGGCGGTAAATTATAGGCCCAAGTTTGGGAATCACCCTGCAAGAGTGTTTTTACCAGGGTGACCCTCTGATGCTCATTGCCGGAAGAAATAGGTCTAACTTCAAAGTAAGACTGACAGCGACTCCTGAAATTGCGGAAATTGCTTTTATGTCCGGAAAATCTCTCTGGCAATGGCATTTTGGGCTTGGGTACCAGGTGAACTGGTGGAGCAGGTTGAACTTGCTGCTGCGGCTGCAGTCTGCGAACAGCCTGGGACAAACTGTCCAACTGTTGCTGTTGGTTGGTTACAGTATTGCTTAAGTTACCAACCGCCAGCGTGAGAGCTTGAACTTGTTTGCAAAGCTCTTCCATATCGATTTTGGTCTTCTCTAATGTAACGATCTGCTAGTGTGTGTGGGACACTAGCAGGCAAGCAGATATCTGATGCTCCCAGGAGGGGAGATGCCGTACAATAAATACAGTGGACAGTGAAGGCAGCACTGACACTGCAATACAGATACAAAGAATGGTCAGGGTAAATCGAGTCGGCAACAGATCAGATTGGCAGAGGTACAAAATCGGCAGGCAATATCAGAGTGATAAATCAGGCAGAGGTCGGCAACAGATCAGAAAGGCAAAGGTACAGAATCGGTGTTCAAATCAGAGTGAGTATTCAGGCAGAGGTCGGCAACAGATCAAATTGGCAGAGGTACAGAATCAGTAGGATACAAGCAGAAGGTAAATAATCATTCACATATAATATAATCCCCGGGGTCCTGCCGGTTCAAAGCACACAAGGATCTGACTACGGTCTGAAGCCTTTACAGGATGTGTTAGCTAGAGCAGACAGTGAGCAAGTGTCAGAACAGCGCTTAAGAAGCCCGGGTAAGCAGGAGAACACGCCCTCAAGCCTCCCGGCCAATCCGGAACCGGAGGTGGAGCCATGCGTGTCAGCTGACATGCTTCCTTAGAGCATAAAAGGAGCAACGCTGATAGCGCATGCATCCGCCCTCATTTACAGTCGGAGTATCATGCGGCCGGATCCCCGCAGGAACGCCGCTGACATCATCCCTGCCAATGCGGCCGGCCGCACCGGAAGTCCCAGATGCCCTGCCAGCAGTAGCAGCAACAACTGACATGGCAAGCGCAGGATTACTGACAGGTATATGATTTCTTACTTAACCAAAGGATGTCTGGATTAGTGTCCTGTTATTAGTACTAAAAAAACATATCTAGATCATCTGATATTTCCCACAGATTTTCTTTGATTTATAACACTCTTTCGTTAAGCCGCCAATGGTGGGCTTTAGGCTTAGGAAATTGAAATCTGAAGGAGGTAAGAACAGCGTCCTGGTCTGACACCAAATGTTGTGTATAAGTCTGGAGCAAGATCATATGTGATACATTGAAACTATTTGTAAATATAATATCAATTCCAGAATGTGACTTCTTTACAGTGGATGGATAGTGTACTGTTTATGGGCTCTGCCTCTGACAGAGGGGACCAGGGTTCAAATCTTGGTTCTTCCTGTTCAGTAAGTCATTAGTTTATTAGGCTATTTAGTGAGGAGACTTTAGGCAAGACTCCCTAACACTGCTACTGCCTACAGAGTGCGCCCTAGTGGCTGCAGCTCTGGTGCTTCGAGTCTGGTAGGGCAAAAGTATGGAGTCTTTATGATTTTTTAAGTTTATCTCTTTGTTTTTGAGTTAATTTATCTTTAGATGTTGATGATTTATCAAGAGTTCCACTTGTGACCACACTCATGTAGTGCAGGCGCAGAACCACTGCGCCTGCGCAGAACACTCCAGACCACATGAGCACGATCGCAAACGGGGCTCATGCAGAAGATTCTGACCTGGCAAGGTTGGCATCTATAACGGAGGGGACACTGGGCCACCGGCGGAGAGCAGAGCTGCGGTGAGGGCTCAGGATGGCTGCCAGGGGCTGGAGAAAGCCTCAGGTAAGTATATTTTCTTTTTTTATTCTGCTCGGACCTTCCCATTAAGATGAATATAACTATCACCACACCATATCAATTTTAATGGTAAGAAAAAGCTCAGCAATCTTACTGAATATAGTTAAAGGGGCACTACAGCGAAAAACAATAAAATGTAAAATATGTGCAAAATATATAAATAAGAATTACATTTTCTTCAGAGTAAAATGAGCCATAAATTACTTTTCTCCTATGTTGCTGTCACTTACAGTAAGTAGTAAAAATCTGACAGAAGTGACAGGTTTTGGACTAGTCCATTTCCTTATAGGGGATTCTCAGGGATATATTTATTTTCAAAAGCACTTAATGAATGGCAGTTGCTCTGTCCAACTGCCAAAAAACTGTGCAGGGAGCAGTGAAGCTGGCCAGCATCATTGTTTAAATCCTTTTTAGGAAATATCTTTACAAAGAATAAAATCCTTGCTGAGAATCCCCTATGAAGAGATGGACTAGTCCGAAACCTGTCACTTTTGTCAGATTTCTACTGCCTGCTGTAAGTAATAATAATCCGAACATTTATATAGCGCTTTTCTCCTGTCGGACTCAAAGCGCTCAAGAGCTGCAGCCACTGGGACGCGCTCAGGAGGCCACCCTGCAGTGTTAGGGAGTCTTGCCTTGAACTCCTTAGTGAATAGGTACTGACCCTACCCAGGATTCAAACCCTGGTCTCCCATGTCAAAGGCAGTGCCCTTAACCAGTACTCTATTCAGCCACTGTGTAGTGACAGCATTATAGGAGAAAGGTACTTTATGGATCATTTTATTCTGTAAAAAATGTACTTCTAATTTTATATGTTTGCAAATATTTTAACCACTTGAGGACCACAGTCTTTTTGCCCCTTAAAGAGCATCTGTATTGTTAAAATCGCACAAAAGTAAACATACCAGTGTGTTAGGGGACATCTCCTATTACCCTCTGTCACAATTTCGCCGCTCCCCACCGCATTAAAAGTAGTCAAAAACAGTTTTAAAAAGTTTGTTTATAAACAAACAAAATGGCCACCAAAACAGGAAGTAGGTTGATGTACAGCATGTCCACACATAGAAAATACATCCATACACAAGCAGGCTGTATACAGCCTTACTTCTGAATCTCAAGAGATCATTTGTGTGTTTACCTTCCTCCCTCTGCAGCTCTCACCCACTGAAGTGACATGCTTCCTGCAGACAGCTCTGCCTATGTCGTTAATTCCTCAGTATGTGACAGTCCAGCTCCTTTCACACCCTAACAGAGGAGGATTTTTATCCAGCTCTCTTCTATCACTGATCAGATAGCAGAGAAGCTGCTGGCTTATGTAAATAACACACACACTGGAGTGTGCATAGAGGAACAGACCAGCACGGAAGAGTTGGCAGCCTTCCAGACACAGGCCGACAAGTCTGACAGGGGAAAGATACATTGATTTATTACAGAGACAGTGATAGTACAAAGTGCTGCAGTAAGCCAGAACACATTAGAATAGGTTTAGGAACATGTAGGATGGTAGAAAAAACGTTGTAATTTTTGTTACAGAGTCACTTTAAGGACCAGAGCCTTTTTCTCCATTCAGACCATTGCAGGTTTCACGGTGTATTGCCCGGTCATACAACCTACCACCTAAATGAATTTTACTTTAATTTTTCTTGTCACTAATACAGCTTTCTGTTGGTGCTATTTGATTGCTGCTGCGAGTTTTAGTTTTTATTATATTCATCAAAAAAGACATGAATTTTGTCAAAAAAAATGATTTTTTTTTTACTTTCTCTGCTGACATTTTTCAAATAAAGTAAAATTTCTGTATACATTTTTGTCCAAATTTATTGTGCTACATGTCTTTGATAAAAAAAAAAATCCATTCAGTGTATATTTATTGGTTTGGGTAAAAGTTATAGCGTTTACAAACTATGGTGCCAAAAGTGAATTTTCCCATTTTGAAGCGTCTCTGACTTTTTTAACCACCTGTCATGTTTCATGAGGTGCTAAAATTCCAGGATAGTACAAATACCCCCCAAATGACCCCATTTTGGAAAGAAGACATCCCAAAGTATTCACTGAGAGGCATGGTGAGTTCATAGAAGATTTTATTTTTTGTCACAAGTTAGCGGAAAATGACACTTTGCGACAAAAAAAAAAAGTTTCCATTTCTTCTAACTTGCGACAAAAATTTGTGGGGTGCAAATCCCTGGCAATGAATATAAACTTAAGCCCTGCCCTTAAGGAGGAAATTTCCTCGATTCTGGACTTTCAATGGGCCAACTCCATACCTTACTTAGGCATTACTTTAACTCCTAAGATAGACACGCTGTTTGAACATAACTATCCTCCCCTTCTCAGGCAAATGACAGCACTAATGACAAAATGGTCCCAACTACCGCTTTCCATGTTTGGTAGAATAAACACCATTAAAATGTCTATCTTGCCAAAGATTTTATACTTATTTCGGACACTCCCCGTTAGTGTCCCACCTCACTTCCTGAGACTACTCCAGAATAAAATACTGAACTTTATTTGGGCTGGCCGGAGGTCCAGAATCAATAAATTTACTCTGCTTTCTCACAGACTAGACGGGGGGCTAGGAGTTCCCAACCTACTTCTGTACTACAGAGCAGCCACAGCGGCCCGTCTCCTATCACTGTATAAGGAGCACGATGCCCCGCTCTGGACCTTCTTAGATATGCCGGATAGTCATCCTATCAAGCTACACACTCTCCTTTGGATCCCGAGGCACCTTAGACCAAAACAACTAAGCCCATTCCTTTCCTTAGACTTAGCCTGGGACTCATTCAGGTACTCAGGAGGGCTGCAATCCTCACATTTACCCTTATGCCCAATTACACACAACCCACTTTTTCCACCGGGATATGATAACCCCGATTCCTTTAAATGGTGGGTAGACCATCAACTTCTTCTAGTCAAAGACTTCCTCACAGGAAGAGGCCTCCTGTCATGGGCGGACATTAAAGACAAACTCGATCCCCCCCCCCCCCACGTGAATATTTCAGATTTCTACAGATAAGACATTGGATCTCCACCCTCATACGAGACAAAGAGCTCCCATTGCTGACCTCCTTTTTCGAGAGTGCGTGCCTTGGGAGTCCATCCGGCCCCGGCTCCATCTCCAGAATCTACTCCAGGCTCTCTCGCCCAGAATCCGCAAGACTACATCCATATATTTCTGGCTGGGAAAGAGAGATGGGTCAACATAGGGAAAGTGAAGACTGGGCTGACTGTTGGTCACGTATAGCTAGTTGCTCCACAAATGTGTATGCTATAGAATCTGCATACAAAGTACTGACCAGGTGGTACCTTGTCCCCTCAAGACTGCATACCCTCTCCTCAGCTATCGATTCTAAATGTTTCAGAGGCTGTGGAGGGGAGGGCACAATGTACCATATCTGGTGGCAATGCCCACGCCTCACCCGCTTCTGGAGCAGGATCTTTGGCCTTTTACAATCCCTCTTCCACATTACCATACGAAAGGACCCATGGATAGTCCTTTTCCACGGTAAAGTGGATGGTCTCACGACAAATCAAAACAAACTTGCATCCTTCCTCTTCCTATCTGCTAAAATGACAATAGCTAGAAACTGGAAGAAAACGCCCTCAAACTTTTTAGAGGTCAAGGCACGCATGTCGGAATTTATGGTCAACGAGAAATTAACCAGTGTCCTACGTAACACACACAGCAAATTCCTCCGTATTTGGCAACCCTGAGTATCCAAACACGAACGCTAATCTATTTACAGCTTACTAAACTCCTCGGGACTCCCCTGGACTCTACTCCCTCTCCTCTCTCTTTCACCTCTTTCCCCCTGCCTCTTTTTCCGCTCTTTCCTTCCTCCTTTTTACTTTGCTGTCCCCTGGCCAGGGGACGGGGAACGTAGAGGATAGAGGGGCAGTTTAGCCCCTCTCCCCTCTTTTTTAGCCCTATCTGTGAACACTAGCTCCCAGTTCTGGTCACTGTGGAGCTTCTAAGGATCGGGTTCCATGTTACATGTTTGCTTTTAACAGTTATGATAGTACATACTGTACGTTTGGGTTTGACCTTTCTGGTATATGATGCCTTTGGCTGCCAGAACGTCTTCAAACCAAAATCTGTTTCATAAGAATCGCATATGTACAACTGTTTGATCTGTTCATTTTGTTTATAAAATCAATAAAAATATTGAAACCAAAAATTTGTGGGGTGTGTTTACTGTCCTGGCATTTTGGGGGTGCCTAATTGTAAGCACCCCTGTAAAGCCTAAAGGTGCTCATTGGACTTTGGGCCCCTTAGCGCCGTTAGACTGCAAAAAAGTGCCACACATGTGGTATTGCCGTACTCAGGAGAAGTAGTATAATGTGTTTTGGGGTGTATTTTTACACATACCCATGCTGGGTGGGAGAAATATCTCTGTAAATGACATTTTTTTGATTTGTTTTACACACAATTGTCCATTTACAGAGATATTTCTCCCACTCAGCATGGGTATGTGTAAAAATACACCCCAAAACAAGTTAGCGGAAATTGATTTTAAAATTTTTTTTTAACAAAGTGTCATTTTCCGCTAACTTGTGTCAAAAAATAAAATCTTCTATGAACTCACTATACTCCTAACGGAATACCTTTGGGTGTCTTCTTTCTAAAATGGGGTCATTTGTGGGGTTCCTATACTGCCCTGGCATTTTAGGGGCCCTAAACCGTGAGGAGTAGTCTTGAAACCAAATGTCGCAAAATGACCTGTGAAATCCTAAAGGTACTCATTGGACTTTGGGCCCCTTAGCGCACTTAGGGTGCAAAAAAGTGCCACACATGTGGTACCGCCGCACTCAGGAGAAGTAGTATAATGTGTTTTGTGGTGTATTTTTACACATACCCATGCTGGGTGGGAGAAATATCTCTGTAAATGACAATTTTTTTTATTTTTTTTACACACAATTGTCCATTTACAGAGAGATTTTTCCTACCCAGCATGGGTATGTATAAAAATACACCCCAAAACACATTATACTACTTCTTCTGAGTACGGCGATACCACTTGTGTGACACTTTTTTGCAACCTAGGTGCGCTAAGGGGCCTAACGTCCTATTCACAGGTCATTTTGAGGCATTTGGATTCTAGACTACTCCTCACGGTTTAGGGCCCCTAAAATGCCAGGGCAGTATAGGAACCCCCACAAGTGACCCCATTTTAGAAAGAAGACACCCCAAGGTATTCTGTTAGGAGTATGGTGAGTTCATAGAAGATTTTTTTTTGTCACAAGTTAGCGGAAATTGACACTTTGTGGAAAAAAAACCCCAATACAAATCAATTTCCAATAACTTGTGACAAAAAATAAAATCTTCTATGAACTCGTTATACACCTAACAGAATACCTTGGGGTGTCTTCTTTCTAAAATGGGGTCACTTGTGGGGTTCCTATACTGCCCTGGCATTTTAGGGGCCCTAAACCGTGAGGAGTAGTCTAGAAAACAAATGCCTCAAAATGACCTGTGAATTGGACGTTGGGCCCCTTAGCGCACCTAGGCTGCAAAAAAGTGTCACATGTGGTATCGCCGTACTCAGGAGAAGTAGTATAATATGTTTTGGGGTGTATTTTTACACATACCCATACTGGGCAGGAGAAATCTCTCTGTAAATGGACAATTGTGTGTAAAAAAAAATCAAAAATTTGTCATTTACAGAGATATTTCTCCCACCCAGCATGGATATATGGAAAAAAAACACCACAAAACACATTATACTACTTCTTCTGAGCACGGCAGTACCACATGTGTGGCACTTGTTTGCAGCCTAACTCCGCCTTACGCTCCTCCCTACGCGTTTAATCACCGTCGTGACTCATTCAGGGGCTGGAGGACAGCGACTGACGTCTCACTAAAAAATCTATAGCCACGCCCACTCCGCTCGCCGGTACGCCCGCAACGCCGCCCTCTCTTGTTACTAGGCGACCAGGTAGTGTGCTGACCTATGTGCGCGCAGAATACAATCCATTACATAACATCTCCCTCTACATATAATGCGTACAATGCAGTTCTAATCTAATCTACATACAATACAGTACTAATCTCTACATACAATACAATGCAGTTCTAATCTCATCTTCGTACAGTGCAGGGTAATCTCAGTGCAAATATTAGATCATATATAATCGTGTTACTATACAAATCAATAAATATATTCACAACCCTTAACCATGTATTATAAAGTATATAAATTCATCCCTCATATGCCAATTTTAAACATCACCTTTATATTTAAAGTGACAGTGCATAATTCATATGTAAACAATACCTTCATATTAGAAAACGTGCCCATGAAGTGCGCACTATGCGCAGTACTGCACCCAGCTCACACCCCATAGCACGCCTATATCCCTATTACACCTTTTTATTAAAGTGACAGTGCATAATAAATGTGCAAAATACTAAACAATTCAACCTTGTGAAAAATTGATATAAATACAAAAATTCAAAAATACAAAAATTCTATATATGTGCAACCATAAATATGTGAAAACGCTACAACAATTAGAGGTAGTACCGGATCTACCCAATGCATCTCAAAATTAATAAATACATAAATTCAGCCATTGGCAATAAAACAATTAATATCCAGCTCTATGTTCAAACCTTTGGGGGCTGATGTCCCTAATCTATATATCCATTCGGTCTCTTTATTTACAAAGCTGCTGCAGACGATTTGGCCCGCGCCAGTGCGTTTTAACGTGCTCGACTGCAGCAACTCTGAGGGACCTAGGATCCTTTCCATGGCTTTCTGCAAAGTGAGCCGACACACTATGCGAGCTTAGCCCTTTCTTAATATTAAAAATGTGTTGATAGATCCTCTTTTTTAACCAGTTCGGCCTATCTGGACGAGTTTCCTCTTCCAGATAGGCACTGCTGCTTCTGCCGCATGGTGCGCGCGATCGGGCACGCCCCCGCGTGCACCCGCCGCTAGCCCCCTGATCAGTGAATGGGATTATAATTCCCATTCACCGATCTATCTTCCCCGCAGAAAAACCAACGCTTTCTAGTGAGAAAGCACGGTATTTCTGCCCCCCCAGGAAACTTCTCCGTGTAACTTAGTTCCTGGATGCGACATCGTTCGCATCCAGGACTTTTTTACTGTGGCCATCTTGTGGCCAAATAGTAAACTGCACCCACATAAATTTTTAATAAAACAATTCTTTTATTTTACAATTAAAATTAGGAGTTTCCCTCCCACACCAAAAATTACCCACATACATATTTTATTTAAAAAAAAATACAATAAAAAAAAACAAAAACACAATAAATAGTTACCCAAGGGTCTGAACTTTTTAAATATGCATGTCAAGAGAGTATGTTATTATATTATTTAAAATTATAAGCTTATAAATAGTGATGGACGCAAATTAAAAAAATGCACCTTTATTTCTAAATGAAATATCGGCACCATAAATTGTGATAGGGACATTGTTTGAACGGTGTAATAACCGGGACAGATGGGCAAATAAAATACATGAGTTTTAATTACGGTAGCTTATATTAATTTCAAACTATAATGGCCAAAATCTGAGAAATAATGAATTTTTTTCATTTCTTTCTTAATCTTCCTGTTAAAATGGATTTAGAAAAAAAAAATTCTTAGCAAAATGTAGTACCCAAAGAAAGCCTAATTAGTGGCGGAAAAAACAAGATATAGATCAATTAATTGTGATAAGTAGCAATAAAGTTATAGGCGAATGAATGGGAGGTGAACGTTGCTCAGATGCATGAGATTTTCGGCACTGCGGTGCTGAACCGGTTAAAGGCTGAGATGTTCTTCCCACATATTGTAGGTTACAGCCACATGTCAGGACATAAACCACATAGCTCGTGGAACAAGTAATAAAATTCTTAATTTTAAATTCCCTCTGATTATAACTTGAAACAATATTGTCCTCATGACCACTGCTACTTTAAATATAAAGGTGATGTTTAAAATTGGCATATGAGGGATGAATTGATATACTTTATAATACATGGTTAAGGGTTGTGAATATATTTATTGATTTGTATAGTAACACGATCTAATATTTACACTGAGATTACACTGCACTGTAGGAAGATGAGATTAGAACTGCATTGTATTGTATGTAGAGATTAGTACTGTATTGTATGTAGATTAGATTAGAACTGCATTGTCCGCATTATATGTAGAGGGAGATGTTATGTAATAGATTGTATTCCGCGCGCACATAGGTCAGCACGCTACCTGGTCGCCTAGTAACAAGAGAGGGCGGCGTTGCGGGCGTACCGGCGAGCGGAGTGGGCACGGCTATAGACTTTTTAGTGAGACGTCAGTCGCTGTCCTCCAGCCCCTGAATGAGTCACGACGCTGATGAAACGTGTAAGGCGGAGCCTGAGGAACGTGACGACGTCATATTAAGGAGGAGAGGGACCCGGTGGTGTGCGCTCTGTACCGCGGATTGAGCTGCTGTTACTGTGGGATCCACTTTCTGTCAATTTTAAGGAATGAACACGGGATCTGTTTTAAAGAGAGGCTCGGCTGACCGGCTTTTGTATACAGCGGGTTGCAAAAGTATTCGGCCCCCTTGAAGTTTTCCACATTTTGTCATATTACTGCCACAAACATGAATCAATTTTATTGGAATTCCACATGAAAGACCAACACAAAGTGGTGTACACATGAGAGTTGGAACGAAAATCATACAGGATTCCAAATATTTTTTACAAATAAATAACTGCAAAGTGGTGTGTGCATAATTATTCGGCCCCCTTTGATGTGAGTGCAGTCAGTTGCCTATAGACATTGCCTGATGAGTGCTAATGACTAAATAGAGTGCACCTGTGTGTAATCTAATGTCAGTACACATACAGCTGCTCTGTGAGGGCCTCAGAGGTTGTCTAAGAGAATATTGGGAGCAACAACACTGTGAAGTCCAAAGAACACACAAGACAGGTCAGGGATCAAGTTATTGAGAAATTTAAAGCAGGTTCAGGCTACAAAAAGATTTCCAAAGCCTTGAACATCCCATGTAGCACTGTTCAAGCGATCATTCAGAAATGGAAGGAGTATGGCACAACTGTACACCTACCAAGACAAGGCCATCCACCTAAACTCACAGGCCGAACAAGGAGAGCGCTGATCAGAAATGCAGTCAAGAGGCCCATGGTGACTCTGGACGAGCTGCAGAGATCTACAGCTCAGGTGGGAGACTCTGTCCATAGGACAACTATTAGTCATGCACTGTACAAAGTTGGCCTTTATGGAAGAGTGGCAAGAAGAAAGGCATTGTTAACATAAAGCATAAGAAGTCCCGTTTCCAGTTTGCCACAAGCCATGTGGGGGACACAGCAACCATGTGGAAGAAGGTGCTCTGGTCAGATGAGACCAAAATGGAACTTTTTGGCCAAAATGCAAAACGCTATGTGTGGCGGAAAACTAACACTGCACATCACTCTGAACACACCATCCCCACTGTCAAATATGGTGGTGGAGGGGGGGGCATCTCTTCAGCAGGGACAGGGAAGCTGGTCAGAGTTGATGGGAAGATGGATGGAGCCAAATACAGGGCAAACTTGGAAGAAAACCTCTTGGAGACTGCAAAAGACTTGAGACTGGGGCGGAGGTTCACCTTCCAGCAGGACAATGACCCTGAACATAAAGCCGCCCTGGCTTTATGTTCAGGGTCATTGTCCTGCTGGAAGGTGGACCTCCGCCCCAGTCTCAAGTCTTTTGCAGTCTCCAAGAGGTTTTCTTCCAAGTTTGCCCTGTATTTGGCTCCATCCATCTTCCCATCAACTCTGACCAGCTTCCCTGTCCCTGCTGAAGAGATGCCGCCCCCCCCCCCCCACATTTGAAAGTGGGGATGGTGTGTTCAGAGTGATGTGCAGTGTTAGTTTTCCGCCACACATAGCGTTTTGCATTTTGGCCAAACAATGGAATGGTTTAAAACAAAACATATCTATGTGTTAGAATGGCCCAGTCAAAGTCCAGATCTAAATCCAGTCGAGAATCAGTGGCAAGATCTGCAAACTGCTGTTCACAAACGCTGTCCATCTAATCTGACTGAGCTGTAGCTGTTTTGCAAAGAAGAATGGGCAAGGATTTCAGTCTCTAGATGTGCAAAGCTGGTAGAGACATACCCGAAAAGACTGGCAGCTGTAATTGCAGCAAAAGGTGGTTCTACAAAGTATTGACTCAGGGGGCCGAATAATTACGCACAGCCCACTTTGCAGTTATTTATTTGTAAAAAAATGTTTGGAATGATGTATGATTTTCGATCCACTTCTCACATGTACACCACTTTGTATTGGTCTTTCACGTGGAATTCCAATAACCAGGGCTGGATTTCTGGCAAGGCCAGAAAGGCCATGGCCTAGGGCGCCAGATTTTTACTATTGTTTAGGGCGCCTGAGTGGCAGTAAGGTATTTTTAGTTCAAAAGGAGTAAACTACATCAAAGAGCTCAACCGCGCTATTCATGCCGCCCTGCAGTCTCCTCTACACTTTCCTCCACTTCCTCCTACCAGTAGACACACTCTGCTGCAAGCAGCCAGACCCAGTCTGTCCGCAACCGCCCTGCATTAGTTTGCAGATGATACGCCAGCAGCAGGCGGCCGCGGGCAGATGAATGGCCGGGATTGCACGTGACACACACCACAGCGGGAGATGAAAAGTACTGGCTGTACACAGGGCACAGACAGAAGGCAGTGATGGTGGTGGAGCCTCTGCCCTACTACTCTAAAGCATGGAGAGATTTACAGCAAACGGGGAGCGAGCAGGGAGGTCACGATGTCCGGACTGTATTTCGGCGCAGGCTGGGGAGGCTATTCTGATCCTGTTAGCAGTGGCCCTTGCCTCTTTCATATTCACCTCTCCATGCACGCACTATTTCCTTCCTCCCCCAGCAGGACTGCTCGGCTCTCCGCCCCTTTCCTTGCCATCATGGTAGTAGAGTGGAGCTTAGAGAGGAGCAGAGCTGCTGAAGGAAAATAATACTGCCTGCACGGAGAGGTAAATATAAGAGAGCCTCTGCGCTGCCAGCGCTGCACAGGGGAGGGAGAATAGGGTCTGGTCTGGGATGAAAGGTAATTGAGACCAGAGTGTACAGTATCTGCAAATCTGCGTTGATCATAATCAGCATTTACACTGTGCACGTGTAATCATGCTGAAGACTTTCTTCCTCAGTTTGCATAGAATGGACTCTGCAGGCAGCGTCAGGAATGTCAGGCATGTGTGAGGCTGAGTGCACTGACAGGCTGCTCTGCAGTATGGACCTTCTGTCTGCCGGTCTTGCCATGCTGCACTCTGAAACTTCTTTACAGGAGATGAGGCAATGTTTGGGGGAGAGAACACTGGGGGGTGGGTGCAGGCTGTACTGTTTGTGAGGTGTTGGAGGCCTGGAGGGGTATTGTGAAGGCAGAATGATTATGGATTTTGGCATATACTGGTAATATAACTATGTCTGTCATAAAAGTTGTACTATAGCACTATCCACCCACTCTCTTCTCTCCCTCTAGGCTAGCTCTCCTGTCCATCACTTCACTATCTCTATGCCCACTGTCCTGTCTCACTTTCTCTGCCAAACCTCTCTATGTTGCTTTCTCTATCCATTCTCTCTTTCATGCTTTGTCCGCTCACTCTATCTGTAAACTTCTGCCAACGTATATAAAAGTTACCCAAAACCGGTACAAAATTAGATCTTTACCTAAAGAGAGGAAGCCTTAGAATCATATTGAGGCTTCCCTCATTGCTCTGATGCCCCCCTTGCTGAGCGTGGCCCCCAGGAAGATTGGTGAGGCATTGTCTCCAATCATATCAGGGCCACACATCTCTTCTATCAGTGCGGTCACACTCGTGCTGTAGGCATGGCCACGCTCATAACGGGAGGAGTGCAGCCCGTATGTAGAAGGGGGTCGTGCTGATTAGAGGGGGGCATCGGAGCATGGAGGGACACCTCAATAGAATCCTGAGGCTTCCCTCTCTTTAGGTAAATATCTCTTTTTGAACCCGAGCTTCGGCTTGGGTTCCCTTTAATAACGCTGACATCTGCATTACTTCTTATAGTACATAGTCATGTCACTGACTGTTCTCAGAGATACTGATAATGTAACCCTACCATATTCAAAGTCTAATGTCCTACAATATTATTATATTATACCACACTGACATCTTCTGCAGCACTTTACAGAGTACATAGCCATGTCACTGACTGTTCTCAAAGGAGCTCACAATATAATCCTACCATAGTCATAGTCTAACCATATTATTATGATTATGTATTTATATAGCATTGATATCTTCTGCAGCACTGTACATAGTCATGTCACTGACTGTCCTCAGAGGAGCTCACAATCTAATTGTATCCATAGTCATAGTCTAATGTCCTTCCGTATTATTATGTATTTGAATAGCACTGAATTCATCTGCAGCACTTTACAGATTGCATAGTTATTTCCCCAGCTACTTGTCCTCAGAGGATGCTTGGAAAAACAAAGAGAAATCGAGAGCCCGATATGGTGTAGTATTGTTAAGTTGGTTGTGGTTAAAAGCAAAATATTTAGATATACTCACAAACATGGGTTACCCATAGGCAACCACTTCAAGTGCAGGTGGGGAGTATTAGAACCTGACCCCACTCAGGTTTTTAAGATGTCGCTCTCTGTAGATAGGAAACGGGGTAGCACCCCTCCACCAAGGGTGGACAAAAATATTTTATTGAACTCCACTTAGTGCAACGCATTTCGCAGGTGTGGTCCAGCTTCATCAGGCAAACAGGAGTATAACTCAATGGGTCTAGATGCAGAAGTGAGCGCCTCTGTCTACACAGAGGCGCTCACTTCTGCATCTAGACCCATTGAGTTATACTCCTGTTTGCCTGATGAAGCACGACCACACCTGCGAAACGCGTTGCACTAAGTGGAGTTCAATAAAATATTTTTGTATTGATATATCGTGACTCAATTGAGTTTTATATTTTTGAGGGAGGTAAGTCCACCTGAACATCCCCCTCTTTTAGACGGTTTTTAAACGTTTTTATTCTACTCTGGCGCCTCTGTACACCAAGCCTTGCTGAAATCTTGTCCTCAGAGGAGCTCAAAATGTTATCCCTACCACAGTCAGTCAAGCCAGTTTGTGGGGGGACCAATTAACTTTTCTGGGATTAAGAAGGAAAATACATATGACACGGCTATATGCTATAATCAAGCACATGTACAGGCTTCATTTAGTTGTGTGTGTGCGTTTTTCTGTTTGTTTGAGGGGGGGCGCTTTCAATAGCTGGCCTAGGGTGTTGTTGCAAAGTAGAAATCCGGCCCTGCCAATAACATTGATGCATGTTTGTGGCAGTAATGTGACAAAATGTGGAAAACTTCAAGGGGGTCGAATACTTTTGCAACCCACTGTATATGAAGTGTGACAAGACGCGCTTCTGGTGAGTGGGGCCACATAGGGGGAGTTTGAGCTATACAGGGAGTGCCGAATTATTAGGCAAGTTGTATTTTTGAGGAATAATTTTATTATTGAACAACAACCATGTTCTCAATGAACCCAAAAAACTCATTAACCTCCTTGCCGGTTATCCCGAGCTCAGCTCGGGGTAACCTGCGCAGGAGGATTTCTCAGGTTCCGCTGGGCCGATTTGCATAATTTGCTAGCTGCGTGTAGTATGCGATCGCCGCCGCTACCCGCCGATTCGCCGCTACCCGCCGCGCCGAGCCGCCTCCCCCCCCAGACCCCTGCGCAGCCTGGCCAATCAGGGCCAGGCAGCGCTGAGGGGTGGATCGGGATTCCCTATGACGTCCCGACGATCCCGCCCCATCGCCATGGCGACCGGGGAAGCCTAGCAGGAAATCCCGTTCTGAACGGGATTTCCTGCTTACTCCGATCGCCGGAAGCGATCGGAGTGGCTGCAGATTTGCCGCTGCTCAGCGGCTATCATGTAGCGAGCCCTGGGCTCGCTACATGATTTAAAAAAAAATTAAAAATAGAAAAAAAAGTGCTGCGCTGCCTCCTTGCCGGGGGAATTAGACCGGCAAGGAGGTTAATATCAAAGCTGAATATTTTTTAAAGTAGTTTTTAGTTTTAGCTATTTTAGGGGGATATCTGTGTGTGCAGGTGACTATTACTGTGCATAATTATTAGGCAACTTAACAAAAAACAAATATTTCAATTTCAATTATTTATTTTTACCAGTGAAACCAATATAACATCTCAACATTCACAAATATACATTTCTGACATTCAAAAACAAATCAGTGACCAATATAGCCACCTTTCTTTGCAAGGACACTCAAAAGCCTGCCATCCATGGATTCTGTCAGTGTTTTGATCTGTTCACCATCAACATTGCGTGCAGCAGCAACCACAGCCTCCCAGACACTGTTCAGAGAGGTGGTAAAGAGGGGTTTTGGGGAGGGGAAATTGTTTGACCATAATTCACCCATTACACCACCTTCACTAGGTAATTTTTACCCAACCGCCACAATTGTATCAAACAATTCCAAACGTGACAGAGTTGACGTGAAAAATGTAAGGATTATTTTATTGATTGCTCAGTGACTATACCAAAATGTAAAAAGCGTGTCAAAGCACAGCATATAAAAAACAGCGCTGTTGTACAAAAACTGCGTCACACCTCCAAACAAACACTCCACGGAGACACACCACATGCATACGGGCCCACAGAGACAGTAGCAGGTCTCAAAACCTCAGGTCACAGGTCCATTGATGAAAAGCAAAGTTCCTCCTATTTGCGTAGCGAAGCAAGCAAAGCACTGCAAAGCAGTCCGCAGTTTGGAAGCACAGTCACTCAGGACTTGTTGATACTCACACCTCTGGCAGCTTAAGTGAGATCCGAGGCTTCAGGATTTTTAATACCTCTCTACAGGGGCCCCTGCATCTGTGTTGTATTGTCCCCCATCCACCGACAGGCTTCCCATCTGTGCCGACATCTCAAACAAGACTGTAGCAATGAGATTTCCTGTCAGGCTCTCGGCGTTCAGTCGTGCTCTGCGGTCGTCCTCCGCCTCTGCACTACTAGAAAAGAAAGGATTTCCTTTTCTGCTCGGTATAGCCTAGCAGGGCCAGCCAGTTTGGTTCCCACACGGGGTGGTCAGCATCAGGACTTGAGCCTGTCAGCGGCGAGGAACGCTCCGTGGTGCGCCAGATCGGAGGCGCAACCGCAGCACAAGCCGCCTACTAGTTTCGACCGGCGTTTCCGGTCTTCCTCAGGGCGTGGCCTATTGTGTGGGGGCCAATCCTTTTACAGGTTCCTTTGGCTCCTCCTCTACTACGCTGGTCAGGTAAGTGTGACTGCTAACCTCATCCCACCGGAAAACATTCATTTTTCCCATTAGTTCCACTGCAGTTCTTCTCACACTCGCCCATCATTATATGGACACACACATAGGTCCTATTTCACATTGAGTTTTTCTCGCCAGCAGCTGAACATACGGATCCGTGGCAGAGGGTAAGGAAAAAGGAAAAAGAGGAGAAAGAGAAAGAGAAGAGGGAGAGAAGGAAGGATGAGGATCGGAGGATGGAGGGGGGGGGGGGAAGGTTTCAGCGAGGGAAGGGGAAGAGGGGGAGAGGAAAGCGGGGAAAGGAGCAAGGGGGGGGGGGGGGAAAGAAAGAGGGATGGACCACACTGATCAAGGAAATTCCTGCATTGTTTGGAGAAACACACACCACATCACCCAAACACCCTCCATGCAGCAAGGTTCAAAATTCAAGGTTCATAATCAAAGAAGGAACAGTTCATTTTTTAATTTTTTAACATTATTGTGCATATATCAACACTCACTGTGACTCTGCCCCTAAGGGGACTCCTCACATTTTTGTGTTTGTTCCAAACTCCTGATTCTACGTGCACAGCACCATACTCGAAAAAGGTAAATACATCTTCTACTCCATATCTCACAGGAAACTTCTAAGGGAAAAGTCCACATTCAGGCCCTGTGGATGCCTCGACCTCAGTCGATACATCCACATCGCCTCCCGCTGCAGCAGCATCGCTTCCGTTCTCTCCGTGCGCATGGAGGCCTCCAAGGCATCAATGCACAGGGCACGGATACCAACAATGGAGCCATTATGTACATCCTGGAAATGTTCCGCTATAGGGGATTTTCTTTCCCCACTAGCAATGTTTCCAATGTGTTCCAAAAGTCTTGTTTTAAATGCACGTGTCGTCATACCGACGTAGTATTTATTGCACGGACATATAATCAAGTAGACAATCCACGTCGAGTTGCAATTAAAAAACGCTTTTAGCTTATATTCCTTTGAATGATCCTGGGAGAGGAAACTATTAGTTCTCAAGACAAAGGGGCAGGCCTTACAGGATCCGCAACGAAACATACCAAGCGGAGGGGGTATGCGGTCTAGCCAAGTCCCTCCCTCTTTTTTGGACAGTTCCGAGTGAACCAGGACATCACGCAGGTTCCTGGCTCGACGAGCCGTTACCAAAGGTCTAGGCCCCACTATTTCCCTGATCCCAGGATCTAACTGCAACACTCTCCAACAAGTCCCCAGGGCTCTATTCAATTCATCCCAGTGTGCGTTATACTGGGTCACTATCCTAGTACACCCTTTTGTTCCACCATCAGCTGCGGGACGAGCACGGGGGCGGAGCAATGAATCACGTTCAGTGCGAAGTGCTCGGTTCAGACTCCGACGCAGTGCCCTATGTGGGTAGCCTCTTTCGCGGAATCGTTTGTACATCTCCCTAGACTAGCATTTGAACCGCTCAATATCTGAGCAGTTCCGACGAATTCTAAGGAACTGTCCCGTCGGGATACCGCCGATCACGGACCTCGGATGGTGGCTCGCCGCGTGGAGGAGTGAGTTTCCCGCAGTGGGCTTCCGGAATGTCCGAGTTGTCAGCCTATTGTCCACCCTCACTATCTCGAGGTCCAGAAACGTGATCCTTTCTGGATCCACCGAGAACATGAGGCGTATATTGCGTCTGTTGCAATTTAGGGCAGACACAAATTCCTGGAATCCCTCCGCGGACCCCCTCCACACGACGAGCACATCATCAATATATCTCAACCAAAGGGCCACGCCCCCACGGAACAGCTCATTCCGATATACATCCTGTTCCTCCCACACCCCCAGATGGAGGCACGCATACGCCGGAGCGCACGCCGCCCCCATGCTTGTCCCCCTCAGCTGGTGGTAGTACCTTCCCTCAAACACAAAGAAGTTGTTGTGTAGGACAAAAGACATGAGGTCCACTATATAGGAGTTGTGTATATCATGCAGGGGAAAGGTCTCAAATAAGACATATTCAAGAGCCTCCAATCCGATGGTGTGGGGAATTGATGTATATAACCCCTCGACATCTATTGATGCCAAAATGCAATTATCATCCATTGCAAAGCCATTCAGTTTACTTAGTACTTCCATTGAGTCCCTTACATAAGAGGGCAACCTCCTTACCAAGGGCTGCAATTTCTGATCCAAGTATCTTCCCACTGCTTCGCAGGGTCCCGCTACCGCCGATACGATCGGGCGGCCCGGTGGAGGCATGACACCCTTATGTATCTTAGGGAGGATATACATGGTCGGCCTTGTAAATTCCTCAACCTTCATATAGCTGTATTCTGCAACATTAAGGATGCCATGCCTCAAACCCAGGAGCAGCCGGTAGTTCAGCTCATCTACAACATGCCAAAAGGGGTCACATTCTATTCTATTGTATGTGGATGTGTCACCAAACTGTTCAGAGAGGTGTACTGTTTTCCCGCCTTGTAAATCTCACATTTCATGATGGACCACAGGTTCTCAATGGGGTTCAGATCTGGTGAACAAGGAGGCCATGTCATTAGTTTTTCTTCTTTTATCCCCTTTCTTGCCAGCCACGCTGTGGAGTACTTGGACGCGTGTGATGGAGTATTGTCCTGCATGAAAATCATGTTTTTCTTGAAGGATGCAGACTTCTTCCTGTACCACTGCTTGAAGAAGGTGTCTTCCAGAAACTGGCAGTAGGACTGGGAGTTGAGCTTGACTCCATCCTCAACCCGAAAAGGCCCCACAAGCTCATCTTTGATGATACCAGCCCAAACCAGTACTCCACCTCCACCTTGCTGGCGTCTGAGTCGGACTGGAGCTCTCTGCTCTTTACCAATCCAGCCACGGGCCCATCCATCTGGCCCATCAAGACTCACTCTCGGGGGGCGTGGCTTAGCGATGGCCGCGGCTGGTCGTGTTTAGGCTGAGCTCCGTCTCGCTTCCATTCTGCCACGCGCTAAAGTGAGCTAAAGACGTCGCAGTGGCCATGGGAAAGGACCGAAAAGACAAGGGAACGAACCCCGCTGCCACTTCCTTCGGCACTTACTTCCGCCGCACGGGAACCCGCTCCAGTAAGCAACAGGAGGAGAAGAGCCGGGACGCCATGACACCTTCTCCCCAGGAGCTCAGCATGACGCAGCAAGGAAATGCATCACCTCCCCGTAAGTCTACATGTTCACAATCCTCTCTGGAGGGCTCAGACGGGGAAGAGGAGCTAGATTTAAAAGCTTTGCTACGCTCCATACCCTCCAAGCAAGATTTTGAGACACTTGCTGCCCTGATTGAGTCTGCCTATAAGAGGGACATAGCAGAGGTCAGGGCGGATCTCGATGAGGTGGGAGACCGAGTGGAGGCATTAGAGAAGGCACAAGAGCGGCTGGAGGGAGAGGTGAAGAAGCTTGTCACTAAATCACAAAATCACGACAAAGCTTTATTAAACCATGTGTTTAAGATGGATGACTTAGAAAACCGCAGTCGGCGGAACAATGTTAGAATAAGGGGGCTGCCAGAAGCTACCGGCCAGGAAGATCTTGTACCATCTTTGCAAGGTATATTTCGTATTTTGATGGGAAAGGAGGATGACTTTGCTATAGCGATTGATAGAGCGCACAGAGCATTTGGGCCTGCAAAAGCTAATTCCCCTAGAGATGTGATCTGCAGGATCCACCCGTATGAGGTGAAAGAAGCTATCATGCGAGCGGCAAGAGACAAACAATTGCTGGACTTTGATGGGGCCACGCTTTTGTTTTTCCCAGATCTTTCAAGAACCACCCTGCAGTTACGATGGGCTACTAAGCCTTTATTAGAAGAAGTAAAAGGGGCTGGTGGGATATATTCATGGGGATTCCCTTTCCGCCTGATTATTAAGAAAGAGGGCAAATCTGTCATGTTTCAAGGCCCGCAAGATCTTACGAAAGTGCAGAAATTTCTAGAATGTGGCACAATTGAGCTTCCAGATTGGCCAGAATTTAATGAGCCGGATCAGGAAACGCAAAAAGAAACATGGCAGACTGCTGGCCCTTCTAAAAACAGGCGTAGGCGGAGATCTGCTCGAGATGACGCTTGATGGTAGTGACTCCGAAAGCATATGGCTAGCCTTTACTATGTTTTCTACTTACCTGGAACAGTTAATGATCGGTTCGAGTACGGATCCTTTGGATTGGCCTTTTGAGATGTCTGAGATAGCACCAGAAATATGACAGATAGTCTTGCTTTTCTCTGTTGAATTTTGGTTTGAACTTTTCCTGAGATGTCTGCTGGCTATATAAGAAGATATGTTTTTGCACTAAAATTCTTTTACTCGAGTAGGCGTGATTGCCTGATGGACATGTCTGCGGGGGATGTCCTCCTCCATGTGTTTCTGGTTGTGGGGAGGTCATTCTGCGGAGACAAGTGATAAACCCGAGTGATAGTAACAAGAAGAAGCTTGTATTCTCCTCTTGTCTTTTTGCACAGGCTCTGTTCCCTCCCCAGGATGTCGGATTGGAGGACAGGGCCATAAGTAACAAGATATATATCATCAGTTGAGGAGACTTAAATACGTTGAATAGTCAGCAGATGAGAATGTTGTATTTATATTATTGTTGTTGATATCTCTGTCATAAGTGATAAATGTGGCGGGGTGGGGGCAGCTGAGGAGTCATCGTTTTCCACGGACCCCACAGAGGAGATAAGGCGGTCTGTTATAGGGGTTAAAGACCGCAGCGATCTAGTATCGCTTTGTCCCTGGGAATTGACCTTTGTTCTTTCCCGGGACAACAAGGGGGAGATAGTCAGCTGGATAGCTGAGGGGGTTATAGAAATGGCGGTGGGAGGTAGCTCTTCTCTTTTGTGGACCACGTTTCTCTTTTATCTAGAAAAGCCAGACTGAAATGGCTACTAAGATGTGCTCTTTGAATGTTAATGGCCTCAATGAGCCGGTCAAGAGAAATCACATATTATACCGATGCCATAGAGAAAGGGTAAAAGTCCTACTACTACAAGAAACTCATTTTAAGGAAGGTAAAGCCCCAAACATGGCATATAATAGATATTATCCTTATTGGATATGTAGTAACTACAAAGAAGGAAAATCTAGGGGAGCTGCAATCGCCTTTCATAAAAACTGTCAATATGAGCTAATGGATAGTAAAACTGACGTGCAGGGGAGATTCGTTTTTGTTAAGGTGAAGATAAGTAATGCAATTCTTACTATAGCAAATGTGTACATTCCAAACGTCGATCAGGTTAAATCTCTGTGTGCAATTCTGACACAATTAGAACTTTTCAGTGAAGGAAGAGTGATTGTAGGAGGTGATATTAATTTAACTCTTAATCCAGTTTTAGATACCTCAAAGGGATCCTCCTCAATTTCACGTTTAAAACTTAAACCTTTAAAAAAACTTCTATTTGAGCAACAATTGGTAGACGTTTGGAGGGTTCTTCACCCACAAGAAAGAGATTACTCTTTTTATTCACACCTGCACAATAGCTATAGTCGCATTGATCTATTTTTGATCTCCCATGCATTGCTTTCATGGAAGGCTACATCGCAGATAGGGAACCAGCTATGGTCTGATCACTCCCCGGTATTTTTAAAATTTGAAATACCGGGAACATGCTCCCCTAGATTTTCCTGGAAGTTGAACAATGCGTTGCTACATGATCCTGAATGCAAGCCACGTATTACGCAAGCTATTCAGGACTATATAAGGAACAATTGTCAGGATGAGGAGACCTCTGCAATTTCGAAATGGTATGCTCATAAATGTGTCCTGAGGTGGGTTTTTATTCAGCTGGGAGCGAAACGAAAAAAGGAAAAGGTGGCACAGATCAATAGCCTTATAACAGATATCTATAAACTAGAACAAAGCCATAAAAAGTCTCAGGAGGCGCAGACCCTACAGCAGGGGTCTCAAACTCGCGGCCCGCGGGCAATTTGCGGCCCTCGATACAATATTTTGTGGCCCTCGCAGGCAAAAGCTTCCTTATAGTTCGCTTCAGTGCTCCCAAGTAATCCGCCGCTAAACGAGGGCTGCAGAGCCCCCAAATTGCCCGGGGGGCAATCCGCCGGCATTTCCTGGAAGGGGCAGAGCTTTCAGCTTCAGCTCTGCCCCTCCTGACGTCAATCGCCGCACGGATCGCCGCCTCTCCCCGCCCCTCTCTGTGAAGGAAGAGTGAGAGGGGCGGGCAGAGGCGGCGATGAGCCGCGATTGTGAAATTCCTTATGCGGCCCAGCCTCATCCTGACTTTGCCTCCTGCGGCCCCCCAGGTAAACTGAGTTTGAGACCCCTGCCCTACAGAAATTGCAAGATACTAGAGAGAAACTAAAGAAATTGCTAGAACGTTCACGTCTAGATAATCTTATGAGGTATAAAGGACAGATTTATGAGCATGCCAATAAATGCAGTAAAATGCTAGCATTATCGATGCGACAGAAAAGGGCCTCTACGTATATTCCCTTTATCTCTGCTGCTTGGGGGGGAAGGGCCAATTCTTCTGAACAAATCGCCAAAGTATTTCATGAATATTATTCCAAGCTATATAATCTTGCAGTAAATGAATCATCTGAGGAGGATCTGAATAAATTTTTATTCAAGAATAAGCTTCCAGAACTATCTACAGAACAGTTAAACGGCCTGAATGAGCCATTATCGGAGGACGAGTTCCTCTCCTCAGTGAGCAGTATGAGATCGGGGAAAGCAGCAGGCCCGGACGGCTTTTCAATTGAATACTTCAAAATATATAAGGGTAGCTTGGCCACAATGTTTACGACCGCTTTCAACTCCCTGGGTGCAGGTTGTTCCCTCCCAAGAGAGGCTCAACTGGCACATATCACGGTGATTCCGAAGTCGGGAAAGGATCCAGCTCTTTGCTCAAATTACAGGCCGATATCGTTAATCAATGTGGATTTAAAAATATATTCAAAAATTTTAGCGAATCGCTTGATACAGATCATTCCAGATATAATTCATGCCGACCAAGTCGGGTTTGTACCTGGAAGGGAAGCTTGCGATAACACTATTAAAACGCTCCTTTTGGCTAATTTCGTGCAAAAAAAAGGTAAACAGGCATTATTGTTGTCTATTGACGCGGAAAAGGCCTTTGATAGGCTTTCTTGGAAATTTATGAAGAGCTCCTTGGCCCAGCTGGGTCTTTCCCCGACTTCGAGATTCCTAGACAGCGTTTGTGCCCTGTATGATTGTCCTTCTGCTCAAATCAAAATTAATGGTATTCTATCAGAGAAAATCGAGATACATAATGGGACACGACAGGGGTGCCCCCTGTCGCCACTTTTATATATAATCTCAATGGAACATCTGGCAATTGCATTGAGAAACAATATCAATGTTCGGGGGGTGAAAATAGGTCATAATGAGTATAAATTATCCATATATGCAGATGATCTCTTGATATATGTGACAGATCCGATTACAACGCTGCCTAACATTTTATCTATCTTTGAAATCTTTGGGGGACTGAGTAACTTTAAAGTTAACTTCTCTAAATGTGAGATACTCAATTTATCCATGCCTAGACATATGGCTAACTCCATACAAAAAGCATTCTCCTTTGCCTGGAAGGTAGATTATATTACATACCTGGGCCTAAGGATAACCAAAGATCCTACTCGGCTATATAAAGAGAATTTTATCCCACTCATCAAAAAATTCACAGATGATCTACAAAGATGGGACGCTATGTTCCATTCCTGGACAGGACGCACAGTGGCGTACCTAGGGCATTTGACACCCGGTGCTGGATATTATAAGACACCCCCCTCCCCTCAAAAAGTACAGGGCAAAAAAACGGGCGGGGCTATAACATGCGGCGCGCGAAGAGAGAGTGATATGGAGGCTGCCATATTTATTTCCTTTTAAACAATACTAGTTGCCTACCAGCCCTGCTGATCTATTTGGCTGCAGTAGTGAACTGAATCACACCAGAAACAAGCATGCTTGTTCAGGGTCTATGGTTGAAAGAATTAGAGGCAGCGGACCAGCACGGCAGCCAGGCAACTGGTATTGCTTAAAAGGAGATAAATATGGCAGCCTCAATATTATTCTCACCTCGGGTTCCCTTTAAAAGTGCAACGCAAAGACAGTGGACCCAAGTTTTGGTGACCCTTTCCCCAGAAAATTCACATACTTGTGCAGGTTTTATCAAAAAAATACACGTAATATGTGCAGATTTGCCCAGAGAATACGTTCAATCATGTCGGCAGATTTGCCCAGAAAATACATGCAATCATGTCGGCAGATTTGCCCAGAAAATACATGCAATCATGTCGGCAGATTTGCCCAGAAAATACATGCAATCATGTCGGCAGATTTGCCCAGAAAATACATGCAATCATGTCGGCAGATTTGCCCAGAAAATACATGCAATCATGTCGGCAGATTTGCCCAGAAAATACATGCAATCATGTCGGCAGATTTGCCCAGAAAATACATGCAATCGTGTGGCAGACCTGTCCAGAAAACACTTCAATCGTGTAGCAGACCTGACCAGAACATAAATGATACACCTGGCTGCTAATATAAATAAATAAAAAAAATCATTTACTCACCTGCAGCAGAGCTCCTGTTCCGGCCTCCGTCCGGTGCGCAGCTCCCACGATCCTCTGCAGCCAGCAACTGAAACTCCCAAAGTCTCCAGAGCATGGCTTTGGACATTTTACTATAGCCCTGCTCTGCCGCTGCGGTGAACTGACAGTCAGTTCACCCTGGGGGGTGCTTGGAGAATTTTAGGGGGTGCTTCAGCACCCAAAGCACCCCCCCCCCCCAGTGCCGCCACTGCCCCCAGTATAGGTAGCTAGTTGCCCCCAGTGAAGGTAGTATAGTTGCCCCCAGTGAATGTAGTATAGTTGCCCCAGGATAGGCAGCATAGCTGCTGCTCCCAATGTAGGTAGTGTTGCTGCCCCCAGTGTAGCTAGTATAGTGGCCCCCGTACAGCTGCCCTCCAGTATAGCGGCCCACAGTTTAGATAGTATAGAGGCCTAAAGGTAGCTAGTAAAGTTGCCCCCAGTGTAGCTAGTATAGTGGCCTCCATTGTAGCTGGTATGGTGCCCCCCCCCCCCCAGTATAGGTAATATAGTGGCCCCCAGTATAGGTAGTATAGTGGCCCCCGTATAGCTGCCCCCAGTATAGGTAGTATAGTGGCCCCCAGTATAGGTAGTATAGTGGCCCCCAGTATAGCTAGTATAGTGGCCTCCAGTTTAGGTAGTATATTGGCACCCAGTTTAGGTAGTATAGTGGCCCTCCGTATAGCTGCCCCCAGTATAGGTAGTATAGTGGCCCCCAGTATAGGTAGTATTGTGGCCCCCAGTATAGCTAGTATAGTGGCCCCCAGTATAGCTAGTATAGTGGCCCCCAGTTTAGGTAGTATATTGGCCCCCAGTTTAGGTAGTATAGTGGCCTCCCCACCCCAAGTGTAGCTAGAAGGAGGGGTGACAGCAGGGATTGCGGTGGGGAGGGGGGGACATATCTCCCTCCCTCACCTGGGTCCCCTTCTTCTGCCTCTCTCCCCCCCCCCCCAAAAAAAAATGCGGGCAGCGGGCCAGGTGCAGTGGTCAGAGAGCAGGCGGGCGCGGAGAATATTTACGTCACTTCCGCGTATCAGCCTGGAACGCTGCGTCGCCGTCACATGCCTCTTCTGCGCCTCCAATGATTGGAAGCACAGAAGAGGCACGTGACGGCGACGCAGCGTTCCAGGCTGATACGCGGAAGTAACGTAAGTATTCTCCGCGCTCGCCTGCTCGCTGACCACTGCCCCCGGCCCGCATTTTGAGGGGGGAGAAGAGAGGCAGAAGGAGGGGACCCAGGTGAGGGAGGGGGGTGATATGTCCCCCCCTCCCCGACGCTATCCCTGCTGTCACCCCTCCTCCTAGCGCTGCTCTTCCCCTCCTGCCTGGCTCCTGCATGCTTTATGGGGGGTCGTGGCGACACCCCCCTGGCTGTCTGGCACCCGGTGCGCCACGCCCCCCTGCGCCCTGTGGAAGGAACGCCACTGAGAACGCATCAATATTTTAAAAATGAACCTAATGCCGCGATTGCTATACCCACTTCAGACACTGCCAATACATATTCCAAACAAGTTTTTTAAGATGATCTCAAGCATGTGGTCCAAATTTATTTGGAGAGGACGTAGGCCTAGACTTGCAGCTAGACTCCTATACAGACCTAAAGAAGATGGGGGGTTAGCATTACCTGAACCCAAATTGTATCGCCTGGCCTCTCATTTAAATAGAATTAAGGACTGGGCATTAAAATCTCGTCAGTGGGCAGTTTTGGAAGATGAGTTGGCACACAGAGGACTCAATTCAGCGGTTTGGATTCATAGGTCAGAAATAAATAAATATGGTATCAGGTGGCCTCATATCACGAGAGTGACTTTAAATCTATGGGATAGACTATTGGGACAGCATCGGGTGGCGTCATACCTGAGTCCTTTAACGCCAATATGGAATAACTATTTATTTCAGCCAGGTTTTAGTCAGGGGTTTCCAAATAGACAAGCCTTAGGTGAGGATATTACGCTGGGTAATCTTCTGCACTCGGGGATACCTCCAACCAGGCGGGAATTGACAGACAGATTAGATGGACTTGAGTTCCCACAATTTGCATATTTGCAATTGGCGCATTTCCTAAGACAGTGTTTGAAGGAGGGGTATATGGTGAGAGATCTCTCAGAAATTGAACGACAGGTGTTTGTAAACCCGCCAGACAAACAGGCTTTATCGATCTACTATAAAAATCTTTTGCACATTGTTTATGATTCTACCCCGGCATATATTGAAAAATGGCACTTAAAACTCAATACAGAGTTTTCAAAAGAAAAATGGGACAAGGCTTTCGTTTTTGCGAACAAAGCCTCTATTTCTGGACAGGCAAAGGAGAATGCTTTTAAAATAATGTCTAGATGGTATAAAACACCCCTAGTCTTACATAGAATTAATCCTGAAATTTCTCCATTGTGTTGGCGTTGTGGACTAGAAGAAGGCTCAATGTTGCATATCTGGTATGCTTGTTGTCGTATAAAGCCATTTTGGTCAAAAATTTGTACAATAACTAGAGAATGCCTGTATTATCAGTTAGAAGACAATCCGGAATCCCTGCTTCTCTTGATGCTACCCATGCCAATTAAGAAATTTAAAAAATCTTTAATCAGGCACTTTTTAACGGCAGCTAGATTAACTATACCTAGGTATTGGAAATCTACTGCAACACCACCAATTAACGCATGGAGATCAGAGGTAGATCAAATTGAGCGCATGGAGATATTATTGCAGGAATCGCATAGTAACCCCCTATCGCACGCCAATTCATGGTTAATGTGGCATATATATACGGAATCTGAAGCAGGACAACGGATGTTGGGAGAGACGGATGGATAAGATGGTATACGGATACTGAGGCCTTGGGACTATAGTGGCTAGATAGAGCCTGTTGAGTTTGGATAGCATGAGCAGTGGTCCACATAGGGGAGAAGAGAGTGGGTGGGTAAAGGGGTAGGGGAAGGGGGTTACCTTAGGGGGGATGAAAACTGGGTTGACACTAGCAGGTTGGATACAGATTTGGCATATATAGCTAGATATATAGCAGATATTTTGTGTGATGACATGATATACGGGTCACGTTTATCGCTGTGTTGATTCTGAATGAAGAATTTGTTGTAAGCAATGCCATTGCTGTATCAGATGTGATTTCTATATGCATTGACCCAATAAAAATCTTTTGAAATAAAAAAAAAAAAAAAAAAGACTCACTCTCATTTCATCAGTCCATAAAACCTTAGAAAAATCAGTCTTGAGATATTTCTTGGCCCAGTCTTGACGTTTCAGCTTGTGTGTCTTGTTCAGTGGTGGTCGTCTTTCAGCCTTTCTTACCTTGGCCCTGTCTCTGAGTATTGCACACCTTGTGCTTTTGGGCACTCCAGTGATGTTGCAGCTCTGAAATATGGCCAAACTGGTGGCAAGTGGCATCTTGGCAGCTGCACGCTTGACTTTTCTCAGTTCATGGGCAGTTATTTTGCGCCTTGGTTTTTCCACACGCTTCTTGTGACCCTGTTGACTATTTTGAATGAAACGCTTGATTGTTCGATGATCACGCTTCAGAAGCTTTGCAATTTTAAGAGTGCTGCAACCCTCTGCAAGATATCTCACTATTTTTGACTTTTCTGAGCCTGTCAAGTCCTTCTTTTGACCCATTTTGCCAAAGGAAAGGAAGTTGCCTAATAATTATGCACACCTGATATAGGGTGTTGATGTCATTAGACCACACCCCTTCTCATTACAGAGATGCACATTACCTAATATGCTTAATTGGTAGTAGGCTTTCGAGCCTATACAGTTTGGAGTAGGACAACATGCATAAAGAGGATGATGTGGTCAAAATACTCATTTGCCTAATAATTCTGCACTCCCTGTATTCTTCCCGAGGTGGTGGCACTACCGCCAGGAGTGCAAACACGTGGTGCTGATTACAGCTGTATTTTGGCAATACTTTGCACTATGTGCATTTGTTTGTGATTGTTTACAGGGTATTTAACCTCTGTGAGGGTTATTGAAGCGCAGTTATCCCTGCCTATTGACTATCTTTTAAGGTGAAGTGACCTTTTAATTGCTGCGATCCCCTGTCACATTTTGGTACCATTTGGAGCGCAGTGATATTTTGAAAATTGGTAAGACTGTTCACTTTTTATCTTAACTGCTGCAAACATGGATGTCTTTGAATTCAGAAAGCACAAAAATGTGGACTTGGACAAAATATTTGTTGAGGAACCACAGATAAAAACTGACTTGGATCAGGATTTCAAATCTTTACAGCATACTATGGTTAAAGAACTGCATACTTGGTGGGACCTTGCTGCTTTTCATAAATATGAGAAAAAGATGGGACATTGGTCCTACTGATGGTGAAGAAAATGCAGACAACAATGCAGAATGGTTTGAATTTGTGGAAGCTTGTGGGTTGGGGATGGTGAAGTTAATGATTAAGAGAAAAACCAGGAGGTTAGAAAGATTGGGGGTGAAATTGATGTATTGAAATCACAACTTGAACCATTCATACATACAGAGGAATATCAATTACGGTCCAATAAATTACAGGAAATCCTGAATAGTAATGAAAAAGAGATAATTATAGAAAAACAGAAACAGTTTAAGAAAGATATTTCGGTTTATAAAAACAATGAAGCCTATAAATGGCAAAAAGTTAAAAATGAGGCTGCGGCTCCAGAAAAAATGGAGACAGGGTGTGGAGGGGGAGGGACAACAATTAGAGAGGAAAAGGTAGTACAGGACATGGGAGCCAGACCCAAGGGAGGGGGAGTGGGGGGACAGGAACCCAATAAACTACCCGTGCCTAGGCCTCAGCCTCAACCCCAGCACCCTCATGAGAGGGGAAGGGGAGGTGGCTTTGGTAGAGGCAGGGGTTACAACCATTATCCAGCTAGACCTTTTCAGCCTAACCCACCCAGACTACCTAATGGAGGACCATATCATAACTATGGAAGGTATCCGGTGGGAAACCAGGTTCCCCCGGACTTACCTGTCTCCAATAGATTTGAACCCTTACAACCTTATGTGAAAGAGGACACGCCTCCTTTTTTCACAAACCCCGGTATTGCCAGGATGAGTGGTATACAGAACCAATACTGACCCCCAAAAACGCGAGAAAAAGAGAGCCAGAAGTGGAGTCAGAGGAGGAAGGGGGGTACAAGAAAAGAAAGGAGTAACAAGTGGGGAGGGGATTTTCAACTTAAGTGGGGTCCAGCTTGAACAAAAAGAAATAACATTACTGGACAAAGGTTTGAAATATGCACCCAAAAATTCTTTTAATAAATTTGAAACTTTTATAGATGTTCATAAATTTGTCCGCAAATTACATTTATTGAGATAGATATCTTTAAGAATTTAGTGCTTGGGGACCTCGTGAATCATGATCATGGTGTGTGTAAGTTGTTAAAGGAGAAGGAATTGATTATTAGACCTGCAGATAAGGGGGGGTTGTCATTTTAAACAAGGATCAATATTTCTGTGAATTGGATAGGTTGGTTGCAGACCAATCAACATATAAAAAACTGAGGGGGGACCCGGTCTCCATATATATAAAAAAAATAATTGATAGGATTGTTAAAGAAGGGCCTAGATGGTGGTATGATTAACGACAAAGAGTTTGAGCACCTTGTTCCTAAGCATCCCAGAACCCTGATTATTTACCAACTACCTAAAGTTCATAAATCAGTAAATTCCCCACCAGGTCGTCCAATTATAAATGGAATTGACTCTGTTACGTATAGCCTTGGAGGCTATTTGGACCATTTTTTACAGCCAGTTGTGGATAAACTGCCTAGAGTCCACGCACACCCTGAGGGTATTTGAGGGTATGGTGATAGAAGACGCGACGCTGCTGGTGACAGCGGATGTCGCATCCCTATACACTAATATCAACCATGAGGGGGGGGGCAGCTAGGAGGGCTTTGATGAGGGATGGTTTGTTGCCAGCCAAGCAAATAGATTTCCTCACTGAGCTTCTTGAATTTGCCCTTTATAGGAACTACTTTTGGCATAGAGGTGAGTATTACGCACAGATTAAAGGATATGCGATGGGGGCCCCGTCCGCGCCCTCTCTGGCTAATATTTACATGGCTGAGTGGGAGGAGTTGGCCATTCAGATCTGCCCCTATAGAATTATTGATTGGCGTAAGTTTATTGATGATCTTATGATTTTGTGGGATGGATCAAAGGAGGAGTGGGGCTGCTTTTTAAAAAGGGCCAACTCCATCTATCCAAATATTATGTTAGAGGCCGAGGTGAGTAGTTTTGTGATAAATTTTCTGGATCTCACCATGTATAAGGAAAGGGGAAGGCTGTCCACAAGGTGTTTTTTGTTTTTTAAAACGGACCGATATGGTTTTATACCAACTGTAAGCTGCCACCATCCCAGGTGGATAGGGGCTGTGCCAAAAGGACAGTTCCAGAGGGTTATGAGAAATTGTTCCAATTTAAAGGATTATCAGGAGCAGGCAAAAATTATTTCACAGAGATTTATGCAAAAGGGGTACTCATCCAATACGATAAATGAAGTTGAGAATGAGGTAGCAGCCATGAACAGAGAGGATTTATTGAGGAGGAATGGGGAGAGAAAGGTGGAACCTCCACCCATTTTCAATGACCAATATAAACAGGTGGAGGGGGTGTTCCGGAGGTATTGGCATGTGTTGCAACAGGATGCTCAACTCAGTAGGGTCATACCATCTATATCCAAATTTATATATAGAAGGGCCCCGAATCTGAGGGACATGTTAGTCCCCAGTTGTGTTGACCCTCCAGCTAGGATTAGTAACCCTTGGCAAAGACCGGGTTATTACCCCTGCAGAAATTGTTATATATGTAGAGAGACTAGCAGTGGTCATGCGGACAACATTGTTTCAAGTTATAATCGGAGGGATTTTAAAATTAAGAATTTTATTACATGTTCCACGAGCTATGTGGTTTATGTCCTGACATGTGGCTGTAACCTACAATATGTGGGAAGAACATCTCAGCCCTTAAAAAAAGAGGATCTATCAACACATTTTTAATATTAAGAAAGGGCTAAGCTCGCATAGCGTGTCGGCTCACTTTGCAGAAAGCCATGAAAAGATCCTAAGTCTCTCAGAGTTGCTGCAGTCGAGCACGTTGAAACGCACTGGCGCGGGTCAAAACGGCTGCAGCAGCTCTGTAAAAAAAAAGAGACCGAATGGATATATAGATTAAGGACATCAGCCCCCAAAGGTTTGCACATAGAGCTGGATATTAATTGTTTTATTGCCAATGGCTGAATTTATGTATTTATTAATTTTGAGATGCATTGGGCAGATCCGGTACTACCTCTAATTGTTGTAACGTTTTCACATATTTATGGTTGCACATACATAGAATTTTTGTATTTATATCAATCTTTCACAAGGTTGAATTGTTTAGTATTTTGCACATTTATTATGCACTGTCACTTTAATTAAAAGGTGTAATAGGGATATAGGCGTGCTATGGGGTGTGAGCTGGGTGCAGTACAGCGCATAGCGCGCACTTAATGGGCACGTTTTCTAATATGAAGGTATTGTTTACATATGAATTATGCACTGTCACTTTAAATATAAAGGTGATGTTTAAAATTGGCATATGAGGGATGAATTTATATACTTTATAATACATGGTTAAGGGTTGTGAATATATTTATTGATTTGTATAGTAACACGATTATATATGATCTAATATTTACACTGAGATTACACTGCACTGTACGAAGATGAGATTAGAACTGCATTGTATTGTATGTAGAGATTAGTACTGTATTGTATGTAGATTAGATTAGAACTGCATTGTACGCATTATATGTAGAGGGAGATGTTATGTAATGGATTGTATTCTGCGCGCACATAGGTCAGCACACTACCTGGTCGCCTAGTAACAAGAGAGGGTGGCGTTGCGGGCGTACCGGCGAGCGGAGTGGGCGCGGCTATAGACTTTTTAGTGAGATGTCAGTCGCTGTCCTCCAGCCCCTGAATGAGTCATGACGGTGATTAAACGCGTAGGGCGGAGCCTGAGGAACGTGATGATGTCATATTAAGGAAGAGAGGGACCCGGTGGCGTGCACTCTGTACCACGGATTGTGCTGCTGTTACTGTGGGATCCACTTTCTGGCAATTTTAATGAATAAACACTGGATCTGTTTTAAAGAGAGGCTCGGCTGACCGGCTTTTGTATATATGCAGTGTGACAAGACGCGCTTCTGGTGAGTGGGGCCACATAGGGGGAGCTTGAGCTATATTCTTCCCGAGGCGGTGGCACTACCCCCAGGAGTGCAAACACGTGGTGCTAATTACAGGTGTATTTTGCCAATATTTTGCACTATGTGCATTTGTTTGTGATTGTTTACAGGGTATTTAACCTCTGTGAGGGTTATTGAAGCGCAGTAATCCCTTCCTATTGACTATCTTTTAAGGTGAAGTGACCTTTTAATTGCTGCGATCCCCTGTCACATTGTGGTACCATTTGGAGCGCAGTGATATTTTGAAAATTGGTAAGACTGTTTATCTTTTTTTTTCTACAAAGAAAAAGTCTGCCCCAGCTGGAGAAGTAGATGGTTGGATAAAACCTTTTTCAAGATTCTCTTTAATATAATCCTTCATAGCCTGCTTCTCGGGACCAGAAAGACTATATAAGTGTCCCTGGGAAGGCATAGTACCAGGCAATAAATCGATGGGGCAGTCATAGGATCTGTGTGGGGGTAATTTATCAGCAGACCGAGGAGAAAAAACATCAGCGAACGATGCATAATGACATGGTAATTTATCAGACGAGATCTCAACATTATGTAGTGGAATTTTCCTTAAACATTTTTCTGAGCACTGACCAGTTAGTAAGCCGACCAGAACACCAATCAATGTGGATTGTGTACCTGCAACCACAAACAGCCTAAAACCAAGAGACTGGGGGGCATTCTGAGAATGAACAACTGTAATTTTCTCAAAATGCAATACTCCAATCTGTAAAGACACTTCAGTTGTGATAGCAATAGACTGACCACTTTGAAGAGGAGGGTCATCAATAGCTGTGACATAAAGCTTATTCTGTAAAGGCAAGGCTGGAATTCCCAAACACGCAGCAAACGCTGAATCAATAAAGTTACCTGCCGCCCCAGAGTCAACAAAAGCTTGCGCAGGACTAGACTGATTGTTCCAAAAAATATTAACTGGCAACAGTATCTTTTTTACTGAAAGGGGAAACATCTGCTCGCCCAGGAGAGATTCCCCAACTACACCTTTTCCGCCTGCTTCTTTACAGAACAATTCTGAACAAAATGCCCTTTCTCACCGCAATACATACATAATCCCTCATGCCGTCTCCTGAGTTTTTCAGAAGGGGATAGTTTAGAATACCCCAACTGCATTGGCTCTTCGCCAGAAGATGTAGCAGCACCCCCTGAACGTGAAGCGGATGTGACAGGTGGATGAGTTCTACTCTGACGGCGATATCTGATTAGCCTATCTATGCAATTGGCCAAAGTAATAGCCTCCTCCAAAGGTTTGGGTTCAGGGTGGCTGACCAGAGCATTGTTTACTAAATCTGCCAACCCTAATAAAAATTGGTTGAGAAGAGCAGCCTCACCCCAGGTGGAGGAAACTGACCAGTGTCGAAACCCAGTGGCATACTCTTCCGCAGTGTGACGACCCTGTCGCAGTTCGCAAAGTTTACGAGCAGCAGTACATTGCACGTCAGGGTCAGCATAGATCACGGCCTTAGCTTCAAAAAAACTTGTTTACAGATGACAAGGCTTCATGACCGGGGGGGTAACCCGTAAGCCCAAGTCTGAGAGTCACCTTGCAAAAGAGTTTTAATCAAAGATATCCTCTGGGATTCAGAACCAGAAAATCTCAGCCTAACCTCAAAATATGACAGACAGCGGTTCATAAAATTACTGAAATCTGATCTGGGCCCAGAACATTTTTCAGGAAGTGGCATCTTAGGCTCAATAGGAGGAGACGTTACTAACTGCTCTACTGGGTGCACAGGTGGAGGTGTATTTATCAACTGTGTCAGCTGATCTTGCTGAACAGTGACTGTTGTACTGAGTTGATTCACAGCAGCCGTAAGAATCTGAACCTGTCGTTGTAACTCCTCCATGATATATATTTTTTATGGTCCTTTATACAGGGAGTGCAGAATTATTAGGCAAATGAGTATTTTGACCACATCATCCTCTTTATGCATGTTGTTTTACTCCAAGCTGTATAGGCTCGAAACCCTACTACCAATTAAGCATATTAGATGTGCATCTCTGTAATGAGAAGGGGTGTGGTCTAATGACATCAACACCCTATATCAGGTGTGCATAATTATTAGGCAACTTCCTTTCCTTTGGCAAAATGGGTCAAAAGAAGGACTTGACAGGCTCAGAAAAGTCAAAAATAGTGAGATATCTTGCAGAGGGATGCAGCACTCTTAAAATTGCAAAGCTTCTGAAGCGTGATCATCGAACAATCAAGCGTTTCATTCAAAATAGTCAACAGGGTCGCAAGAAGCGTGTGGAAAAACCAAGGCGCAAAATAACTGCCCATGAACTGAGAAAAGTCAAGTGTGCAGCTGCCAAGATGCCACCAATTTGGCCATATTTCAGAGCTGCAACATCACTGGAGTGCCGAAAAACACAAGGTGTGCAATACTCAGAGTACATATATATCAGCAGTGTCTGTATATATATATATATATATATATATATATATATATATATATATATATATATATATATATATAGCTCTGCGGATAACTAACTAGACTCAGCAGTATGCAAGGTCCAGCGCTCAGAGAACTGAAAGCTATAACGGACACCGTGGAACTGACGAGCCAAGTATTAAATACTGAATAAAGTGCAAGCATGCCCCCGAACCTCCAGCCAATCAGAGGCTTCCTCAGGGCCCGTTCAGACTGCACGCGTTTCCAGCCGCGTTTTGGAAACGCGTGCGGGGGGCCGACACGCAGGACATCAGACAGTGCATAGAGTGCTGTGTCTGATGTTCACACGGCATGCGTTCCGGACCTGTGCGGTCCGGGAACGCATGCTGCACGCAGATTTTACAAAAACGTGCGGCTGTCCCATTCACTTTTCAGTGATGGGATCAGCCACGCAACGCATACGAACGCGGATGGCGTGCATTCGTACGCGTTGCGTTCTGCATGCGTGGCCGTCCGCGTTTTGCAGTCTGAACGGGCCCTCAGAGTCAACTGACCAGCCTCACACTCGTCTCCTCAGCCTATAAAGGCTGTCACGAGCCGTACACTCTCGCCGAGGGTCTTGGCTGGAAGCGCCGCGCTGGCTCACGGCCACAGGGGAGCCAGGGATGCCGCCAGACAACGCGGAAGTGAGTGGCTGCCTGGAGCTGCCAGCAGCCGCATCTGTGAGTAATGTTACATTAAGTTTACTTTTTGGCCCCTAGATGGTGCTATACACTCTCCTGTAAGTTACCAGGAAGTGTTCAATATTATTCTAACTACACTTTTTTACTTTCACTTTTATGAATGGACATGGCTCGTGATTCAAGTCATGTCAATTCATGCCCAGGCTCTTCGATTGGCTCGAGGAACACATGTTCCCCTTCACCAATCCCCGCCAATGCTAATTGACAGGATATACTGTTACGTCCAAATAGCAGTAATGGTGTTCAAACTGGATGTATAAAAATGTTGAGTTTTGAGTTAAATAACCCAGAAAAGCCTTTTTCTTCTTTTGAAGGGAAAGTAAAATCCTCTTGCATTGTAGAGATTACATTAGAACATTTGTTTTTAGCTATAATAACATCTTGCGAATCTGCATAGATGTTTAAGTTTTGAAGAAGCAACTATCTCAGCATTATTATTATTTAGTATTTATATAGCGCCGACATATTACGCAGCGCTGTACAGTGTGTATATATATATATATATATATATATATATTGTCTTGTCGCTAACTGTCCCTCAAAGGAGCTCACAATCTAATCCCTACCATTGCCATATGTCTGCATTATGTGGCGTAAGTACTGTAGTCTAGGGCCAATTTTAGGGGGAGCCAATTAACTTATCCGTATGTTTTTGGAATGTGGGAGGAAACCGGAGTGCCCGGAGGAAACCCACGCAGACACGGAGAGAACATACAAACTCTTTAAAGATAGTGCCCTGGCTGGGACTCGAACCAGGGACCTAGCGCTGCAAGGCGAGAGAGCTAACCACTACGCCACCGTGCTGCCCCAGCATTCATGAGAATTATTAGTATAAAGTGTACAATCACTTTTCATCTTATTTCAGGAATAATATAGAAATGACCATGTTTTCTATGGTCAGCCGTCCGATAAATACCAGTGTTATGAACAAAATATAGTTCCAAGCTAGGCTGGCAGAGTGACCCATCTCCTTTAACCGAGTTTCTACTAAATTTTCAGATGGTTGAAATACAGGAGGCTTTAGATTGTGGAAATCTAATTATCATGCTACCTTACAAGATCTTTTATATTATTGAAACTTACAGCCTCTAAATGATTTGATGAAAGAGATTGATTTCCCATCTAGTGGACTTTGTTGTTCTAACCAAATACACTCTATTTAAAAGTGACTCCGAGCACCTCTCATGGGCATAACCACTTAAGGCCACAGGGTTGAGATTTTTTTGCATCTGAGCAACTTTCACCTCCCATTCATTTGCCAATAACTTTATCACTACTCATCACAATGAATTGATCTAGATCTTGTTTTTTCCACCACCAATTAGACTTTCTGTGGGTGATACATTTTGCTGAGAATTAATGTATTTTAAATCCATTTTAACAGGAATATTAAGAAAGAAATGGAAAAAATCATTTCTTAGCTTTTGGTCATAATTAAAATCCATGTACTTTATTTGCCAATTTGTCCCGCTTATTACACCATTTAAATAATGTCCCTATCACAATGTATGGCGCCGATGTTTTATTTGGAAATAAGGCTTCTTGCACACCAAGACGTTGTGTTAGGTGGCACGTTAAGGTCGCATAACGTGCACCTAACACAACGTATGGTGCTGCAAAAGCCGACGGTAGAGTGAGCCGCGTTAGGCTGCTCGATGCCCATAATATCTCCCAGAGTGGCGCTGATTGGCCAGCGGGACCACGTGATGCGGAGCGAGACACTCCGCATCACGTGGTCCCGCCGGCCAATCAGCGCCCGCCAGTGCAGTGAATATTAAGTAGCCATGTGCGCGGCTACTGTAGCTGGCTCTCCCCGCCTCCTCCGCCCCCCACTGCGCATGTGCAAACAGTCTAACGCGGCTATAGCCGCTCCAACGCCGTAGCATGCTGCACTTTGCACAGAACGTGCAGCGTTACATGTAACGCAACGTGGGCTGTGTGAACAGCCCACTTGTGTTACATTGCTGTGCGTTGGGGGAGCGTTACAGGCGCACTAACGTGCGCCTGTAACGTCTTGGTGTGCAAGCAGCCTTAAGGTGCATTTTTTCAATTTGCGTCCATCACTATTTAAAAGCCCATAATTTAATAAATTATACTGATATACTCCTTTGAAATGCATATTTAAAAAGTTCAGACCCTTAGGTAACTATTTATGTGTTTTTTTTTTTTTATTATTGTAATTTTAATTTGGGTATTTTTTATGTGGGAGGTAAACAGTTCATTGTACATGTTAAAAAAAGTATTTATTTAATGAAAAGTGCTTTTGGGTGTAGTTTTACTATTTGGCCACAAGATGACCACAGTCAAAAAGTCCTGGGAGCGATCTCGCTCCCAGGAAGAAGAAAGAAGACCAGGAGCGGGGGTACTGAACACTTTTCTGACTTAGGTGACTTCTCTTCTCAGTGACAATGCCTCCATCTGCGCTGAAGGTCCTTTCTGACAGGACGCTTGAGGCAGGGCAAGACAGAAGTTGGATGGCAAATTGTGACAGCTCTGGCCACAGGTCAAGCCTGCGTACCCAGAACTCAAAGGGTTCATCGCTGCTCACAGTGTCTACATCCACACTTAAGGCCAGGTAGTCGGCTACCTGCCGGTCCAGGCATTGGTGGAGGGTGGATCCGGAAGGGCTAAGGCGAGGCGTTGGACTAAAGAACTGGCAGTGGCACCTTTATTCCGTTGTGCTGTGACATCACCCTTTAATGCACTGTAAAGCATAGTTGCCAGCTTGTTCTGCAAGTGCTGCATCCTTACCACAGGAACGTTGAGCAGCACAAGCCCCCTGCGGTTATTCTTCTGCCGCCTCCTCCTCCAAAAAAAAAACACCTTCCTCATCATCTGAGTCTGATTCCTCTTCCCCACATGACTCTTCCTCCTCCCCCCTCTGTGCTGCCACAGGTGTTGAGGAAACATCTTGTTCTTATGAGAATTGATCCCACAACTCTTCCTCCTGTTCACGCTCGTCCACAGCTTGATCCACCACTCTACGCACGGCACGCTCCAGGAAGAAAGCATAGGGCATCAAGTTGCTGATGGCGCCTTCATTGCAACTCACCATGTTTGTCACCTTGTCAAACGGACGCATGATCCTGCAGGCATTTCGCATGAGTGTCCAGTTCTTCGACCAGAACATCCCCATCTCCCCAGAGTGTGTCCTTCTACTGTAGTTGTAGAGATACTGGGTGATGGCTTTCTTCTGTTGTAGCAGGCGGTCGAACATTAGCAGGGTCGAATTCCAGCGAGTCGGGCTATCACAAATCAAGCGTCTCACCGGCAAGTTGTTTCTCCGCTGAATATCGTCAAAGTCTGCCATGGTCGTGTAAGACCGCCTGAAATGCCCACAGAACTTCCTGGCCTGCTTCAGGACGTCCTGTAAGCCTGGGTACTTGGACACAAATCTCTGAATTATGAGATTCAGCACATGTGCCATGCAGGGTACATGTGCCAACTTTCCCAAATTCAAAGCCGAAATGAGATTGCTGCCGTTGTCACACACCACATTGCCAATCTCCAGTTGGTGTGGGGTCAGCCACTGACTGATCCACCTGTTTGTTAAGAGCAGCCAGGAGAGCTGCTCCAGTGTCTCTCCGCTTTGAGGCAAGACATGTCTAAGATGGCGTGACACCGTTGTACCTGGCATGTAGCATAGGCCCTGGGGAGCTGGGGCTGTGTAGCTGGAGGGGAGATCGCAGCACCAGTAGAGTTGAACTGCCACTCAGCCAAGGAGGAGGAGGACGACGACAGCGAAGAGGATGTAGCAGTAGGAGAGGAGGTGGCAGGAGGCCTGCCTGCAAGCCGTGGAGGTGTCACAACTAGGTCCGCTGCACAGCTATGTACTCCCTGCTTGCCAGCGGTCACCAGGTTGACCCAATGGGCTGTGTAAGTAATGTACCTGCCCTGACCGTGCTTGGCAGACCAGGCATCCTTTGTCAGGTGGACCCTTGACCCAACACTGTGTCAGAGATGACACCACTTGCCTCTCAATTCATGCTACAGTTTAGGTATCGCCTTTTTGGAGCAATAATTGCGGCCTGGTATCTTCCACTGCTGTGTCCCAATGGCCACAAATTTTCGGAAGGCCTCAGAGTCCACCAGCTGGTATGGTAACAGCTGGCGAGCTAACAGTTCCGCCAAGCCAGCTGTCAGACGCCGGGCAAGGGGGAGACTGGCAGAGATGATCTTCTTCCACTCAAAGATTTCCCTCATGGACACCTGGCTGCTGCAGTGGGCAGAGGAGTAGGAACCACTCAAGGTGAGAGGCGGAGTGGAGGAGGGTGGCTGTGATTGTGAAGGTCCAAGGGTGAAAGTGGCTGAAGATGATGCACCTGAAGGAGGAAGAGGAGAAGAAGGGTGGTTTAGCTTTTGTGTGCTGCTTTTCCTCTAGTGCTCTTCCCATTGCAGTTTGTGCCTTTTCTCCATGTGCCTTCGTAAGGCAGTTGTCCCTACGCGGCTGTTGGCCTTTCCATGGCTCCATTTGTGGCGGCAGAGAGAACAGATGGCATTGCTCTGATCTAAGGCAGACGCACACAAAAATTTGCAAACCGCTGAGCCCCCCTGGGGTGTGGGCACTATGGTGGCCTCAGCAGCTGATGTTGAAAGGCATGTTGGCTGGCTGTCCATGGGTGGCGATACATGGCGCCAGACACTGAAACCAGCCGTTTCTGAAGACGAGCTCCCCCTGCTTCTTTCAGCAACTCGTCTCCTCCTACTCCTCTCTGACTCTCCTTCTGAACTGTCCCCTTGGTCATCTTGTCTCTTAGGAACCCAAGTGGCATCCGTATCATCATAATCATCCTCCCCAGCTTCGCTTGCCTCAGACACCTCATAAACTGCACCAACAGCAGGTACTTCATCATCCTCCTCCTCACACCTTACGTCCATAGTGTCGCCTAACTCAGACATATGAGGTGCTGTAACTTGCTTAGCGCCTTCATCTTGTTGTAACAATAATGGCTGTTAATCAGTTAATTCCAGTAGTTACTGAATACAGGTAGTCACTGAATGTGCTGGGCCTGGCAATGGCACAGTAGGAATTACCAAGGGGCCAAGGTCCCACCAGCAGCTGCGACTGACTGACAGGGCTGTATATGCAACACAAGTGTCTGTGTGACACACACACAAAAAAAAATAGATCACAAGAACAACATTAGCTCTCAAAAACGCTGTTGAAGATGAGGAGTGCTTTTTAGCAATAAGTATCAGCAAGAAAGAGCAACCTAAAAAGCCTAACTGTAGCCTAATTAAGCTTTCCCTAATGTCTCTGCAGCACCTCTCCCTTCTCTAATTACTGCAGCCACACGAGTGAGTGAAATGGCTGACGCTGCCTGCTTTTTATAAGGGGGGTGGGGCTCCAGGAGGGAGTGTAGCCTGATTGGCTACCCTGTGCCTGCTGACTGTGATGTATAGGGTCAAAGTTGACCCTAATGATGTAGTATAGGGGCAGGTCGAACTCGCATGAACCGCGAACGCGAGCCACCAAAGTTCACGTGAATAAGTTCGTGGGCGAACCGTTCGAGCCATCTCCATGAAAGAGGAGAGCACAAGCTACAGAAAGGTATGCAACTTTAAGTACTTTGCAGTACTGGTCAGAGCGTAGCCTCCCTGGCGGTAAGCCCGACCTGAGCTCGGGCTGGGAGAGATGAGCTGCGAGCGGTAAGCCTGAGCGCAGGTCTGGCTAGGCAATTCCCTGCTCTTTAGGAATCCCGCGCGCAATCGCTGCTGCGCAGCGGGACTCCAGCATCTCCCTCGGCTCTCCCCAGCCTGTCCCAGTCTTTTGCTGGCTGCCGGGATCCCCATAGCCTCGCTCTTCTTCCGGGGCCCCGGCGGCCAGAGTGGTGGTGCGCATGACGTCACAGGGCGGGGGTGGGACAACATTCTACAGTGGCCCTGAAGAGTTGCACGGTGCTGAAGAAATGCACACAACAAAAAGCGATCTGAATGTTTATATATATAAATATATATATACACTATATGTGTATATATATATATATATACATACACACACTATATATGAACATATATATATATATATATATATATATATATATCTACGTATATATATATATACATACATACATACACAGTATATATATATATATATATTTATTGTCTATATATAGTGTGTATACAGTATATATATGCATATACTGTGTATATATATATATTGCATATATATGTATATATATATACTGTGAATATATATGTATATATACTATATGTGTGTGTATATATATACATATATAGATGTTTTTTATATATATATATATACACACACACACACACACGTATGTATATGCTTGGACATGCATGCATATGCATACATGTACGTACGTACATACACACATGCATGTACATACACGTACGTACACACATGCACGTACATACATACATGTACAATCATGTATGTACGTACATGCATGTACGTACATGTATGTATCTACGTACGTACCTGTATGTATGTATGTACATGTATATATATATATATATATATATATATATATATATATAGAGAGAGAGAGAGAGAGAGTTTAGCCTCATTTGTATCTAATCACTAGTTGTAATTTGATCTCTCCTCTGTGTCACCTGACTGCCATGGCAGAGATGGCAGAAAAGCTTATTTGAAAGCACAGGATGGTAACAATATAGCCATTTGGTTCCCAACTGCTTCTGCCATACTGTTACCGATTTTTGCCTTGATTTTGACTACTTTCTGCCTGCCGCCAGCACCAACCTCTGCCCTGATATTGACTACTCTCTTATTTGTACAGTTTCAAAATTTGTAAGGGTCTTTAAAACTTAATTCACAAAATTTGTGTTCTAGTCTTTTATTTATATGCGTAATGTCTACCAGGCTTTTATTCTGTCATATTTTGGTAAATTATGATTTACGAATTGGAGGCCGAAAATTCTAGAACATAATGTACCGCTTTTCACTCATAATTCCAGCCAGAAATGCACCGCCAGGGAGGTTAAAGGCATGCTTATGAGAGGTGCTCGGAGTCCCTTTAAATAAAAAATAACTCATAAAAAACAACAACTAATTAATACTACTTTTGGTGGTGGTGTATGGATTCCCCTCTATACAAAAGAGGTGTAATATTACTTTATAACAATAGCACCAATTCCGATATATTCTATATCCACTTTAGCCTCAGCTACCGTATATCTACATCCTCTGTGACTTCATCTAAGCCACGTGGAAGTAGATATACATCTTGTAGCTGTGCACACCCCGACATTATCTGCTGCAGCACTAATTGGTGAAAGGGAATATACGTTCCCTGAGCCAATAAGACTGATTTTTACCATTAAAAATACTTTTATTTTCTCAGTTCATACTGTAGCACTATTTCACACTGTAGCACTATTTCAGAATCAAATATCCACACCATAATTCTGTGACAGAAACATAATCTAAGTTTTATGACACGGTAGAAACAAAATTTGTGTTTTTATCTACAGTAGTGCTTTTTATTTTTAAACTGGTATTTGTAAAACTGAAAAACAATGTTTTTTTTAATTATTCCCCTCTTTTCCTTTTTAAAATGTGTAGAAAACAAAATCGTTCCAGGAAAATGGGCCCTACAATTAAAGCCTACGTAAGTTTGTCCTAAAAAAAAAAAAAAGATACATATTTTCTGCTGGTGTCATAAGTAGGGATAAAGTTATTTCTGATTAAATAGGGACATAGCTAAAATGTCAAAACTACCCTGGTCCATAAGGGGGAAACAAGGTCTTGTCGAATTGGTTAAACAAACGCAACAGAAAAAATTGGAAACCAATCTCAACTTTTCTTTGTTGCCAGGGAGGTGGAGTCTCTCTCACTCTATGATCACACAGGGCAGTCTTTATTTTTCTCCCAAAGAGACATCTATGAAACTAGTCCACAGAGCAGATTTTACTCCAGTTTTGGCCCATAAAAGAGACAACAATGTATCTCCCAATTGCTATAGAGGTAATTACATAGGCAACATAGAACACATTTGGTGGCAATTTAACACTGTTAGAAAATGTGGGCTTAGAATATGTAGGTTAATTAAAGAAGATGTTGGTTATAATTGTACTTTAACTCCTAACATTTTCCTATTTCTATAAATGAATGAAAGCTATACTTGCTGCTTCAAAATCCCACATTGCAAGAAACTTTAGATAGTTTTGATGCAATTAATGTTTGCATGTCTGCATTATGCATGTTACTGGTTGGTACACCTACAAATACCTGGGTACTTCTGTGCAGTGTAGGTGACTACACAAGGGAATTCTTTGGTAACTAAGATCACAGGTTTTGTCTTAGCTGTAGGAATTGCAGTGGTTCCTGGATGATTGATTCCTGTGAATACATTTGTATGTATTTGCAGTGTTGCATATTCAGCAGTGATGCACTGGGAGACAGCTCAGAGGTCACTCCAACCTTAATAATTGTAAATACCTTCTGTTTTAAAAAGACTCTGTAAGGCCCAGTGCACACCAAAACCGCTAGCAGATCCGCAATACGCTAGCGGTTTTGGGAGCTGATTTCAGAGCGATTCTAGGTATGTTTAGAGAGGTTTTCTAAACATACCTAGCGGTTTTGCGTGCGTTTTTGTGTAGCAGATTACACATATTGTTACAGTAAAAGCTGTTACAGAACAGCTACTGTAACAAAAATGCCTGGCAAACCGCTCTGAACTAGCGTTTTTCAGAGCGGTTTGCGGTTTTCCTATACTTTACATTGAGGACGAAACGCTTCCGATAACCGCAAACGCGCAGCAGGAGGCGCGTTTGCGGCTTGGCAAAAAACGCAAACCGCCGGTGTGCACCATCCCATTGCAATACATTAGACAAGCGTTTTTAGAGGCGGATGCGGCCGGCGGATCGCTCCAAAAACCGCCCGGTGTGCACTGGGCCTAAGGCCTGGAACACACCAGAGGAGTTTTTCTGAGCTTTTTGAGTTTTTAAATCTGCTGCTAATGTTATCCTATGTGTCTGTGCACACTGGAGCAATGAGGTTTTGTAAAAAACCCCATAGCATTACATTGGGAAGAGCTTTTAGAGGTTTCAAAAGCTCTTCCCAATGTAATGCTATGGGGTTTTTTGCAAAACCTCATTGCTCCAGTGTGCACAGACACATAGGATAACATTAGCAGCAGATTTAAAAACTCAAAACGCTCAGAAAAACTCCTCTGGTGTGTTCAAGGCCTAACAAAAGTTTCAGCCTTATTTCTTCTGTCCTATAAATTCCTATACCTGTTCTAATGTGGTCTGGATTACTGCATCCTTTTCTAGTTGCACTGTCTCTGCAATATATCTAATCTTCTTTTCTTTGTGAAGTTTTGTCGACCCAGGGAGGAATGTGCTGCCTCTGCTGTGATAGGAAGAAGTTATGCACACCCCCTGCAGGCTCTGTGTGCTTTGTTTACTCCTCACAGACAGAGCTCTCTGAGGGGGAAGGGAGCTGCCTGTTACATGCTTAGAACTGTGAGAAATCCAGACTTGAGTGCAGATAATTCACTATGTAATAAAAATGTGTAGTAAACTGTAACATGATATATATATATATATATATATATATATATATATATATATATAGTACAGACCAAAAGTTTAGACACAACTTCTCATTCAAAGAGTTTTCTTTATTTTCATGACTTTGAACATTGTAGATTCACACTGAAGACATCCAAACTATAAAGTAACAAAAAGTGTGACACAACTGAAAATAGGTCATATTCTAGGGTCTTCAAAGTAGCCACCTTTTGCTTTGATTACTGCTTTGCACATTCTTGGCATTCTCTTGATGAGCTTTAAGAGGTAGTCACCTGAAATGTTTTTCACTTCACAGGTGTGCTGTAACGATTGGGGAATTATTTCCGTGGTCAGCGCACAAGATGCGTGCTGACACTGCGGAAATCCTCCACAAGCGTGTAAATAGCAGAACCCAGCTTTGGTGCAATGCACCTGTAGAGAGAAAGTGAGCACAGAGACAGAATGTATGTGTGTCCACCAATCTAGTCGCCACCCGGCGACGATGAACACACAACAGTGGAAACCAAGTGGGAACGCAATCGCAAGAGTGGCGATTGCCAACAGTGACACAAGACCGAGTAGAGACAGAGCACAAGTGTAGCGAGAAAGACACAGCAAACAACAATGATCAGAACGCCAAGAAAAATAACAAACGCACTCACTAAGCGCGGTCGCCACACGAAAAGCACAACAGCGACAAAACACGCTAATGGCGCGGTCTCCGCACGAGAAGCGCAAGAGACAAAACGCGCCAACCCTAACTAACCAATGTAACACGAAAATGAATAGAGAACGCGAACGCTTGCTAAACGGTTACCTCACCGAGCCTACAGCAAGCGTTTGTTCCAGACAAGACAGACAGAAGGAGTAACCAGTAGCCACCGCAGCTCTGGCCTACACTCCCAGACAGAGTACAGAAGGAACCACCGCCACTACCGCTAGGGCGAATGCGATCCCAACAGACAGAACGATTTCCTGTCGACCGCCGCTGGCGACAAGACAATCGCAACAGATAGACAGTACAAAGTAATACAGATAATAACAACCTGACTACGCTAGAAGGAATGCTAGTGCACTCCCAAGGAATTACTCTAAGATAATCCTAGCAAACAATTAGCAAAGGCTGAGACTCCAGGTAAGTTAGCAGGAACAAACCTCTATGACCAGCAAGGGATTCTGGGAGGAAATGGTATTTATACTGCAAGCCATCAAAGGAAGCAGCTAAGCAATTTGCATGCCAAGTGGATGCAAATTCCTCACCAGAGCAGCAGCTCAGCAAGTTGCAGAGTGAAGGCAGGTCTCCTTTCCAGAGACTTGCAGCACTCAGACCTACAAAATGGTCAAAAGGCTGTCTGCCTGTGCAGACAGCAGAGCAGATCATTACAGTACTCCCCCCCCCCCCCCCCTCTAGGGACGGCTTCCAGACGTCTCTCAAAACTGATATTTCCCAAAAATCTGACTGAACACTCATGAAGGTCGGGACAGCCCGACAAGGCTCAATTCCAGAGTCAATCTTCACAAAACCGAACTAATCGGAAGCAGAAGCCACCGAAACATGCCCATCAGTACTACAAGCCTCAGCGTAACACCCATCAGAACTGTGAATGCCAGAGAAAGTCCCAGCTGCTTACCGGTAGCCACGTTTCGGCGAGTCCTCCAGAACGGCTGCTGCTGAGACATTGCTGTCTCCTGTCACGCTGGAAACACCTGAAATAAATTCTAATGTTAATTAGCTCTGAGCCCATAAATGGAGCCCCTCCTCCCTCTCATCCTCAGTTCTCACCGAGTACCCATTCATACGCATATTAAATATATACAAATAAGATCATCCCCCCCCTTTTTTTTTTAGGGTTGGGCACTCAGGCAGCCGTCCTGGAGGACTCGCCGAAACACGGCTACCGGTAAGCAGCTGGGACTTTCTCTGGCATTCACAGTTCTGATGGGTGTTACGCTGAGGCTTGTAGTACTGATGGGCATGTTCCAGGACGGCTGCTGCTGAGACCAGCGAGAAATTTACCTTTAGGGAGGAATAATGGCCTGAAGAACTTTCCGTCCAAAACTCTGGTCCTGGCTTGAAAGTAGTTCGACCCGATAATGTCTGATGAATGTGGTATATGAAGACCAGGTTGCAGCTCTGCAAATTTGCTCTAAGCTTGCCCCTGACCTTTCTGCCCATGAAGTGGCTAAAGACCTAGTAGAGTGTGCTGTCAATTTAGAAGGTGCTGCCATTTTAGAGTCCTTGTAAGCTAATGTGATTACCTCCTTCACCCACCTTGAAATGGTGCCTTTAGATGTCTGTAATCCTTTACTTGATCCTGCATAAGAAACTAACAAATGACTCGACCTTCGCCACTCAGCCGTACGCTGGAGATAAATAAGAATTGCTCTTCTAACGTCCAGTGTACTCCACTTTTTTTCTCTATCATTCGTTGGATTTGTGGAAAAAGAAGGCAAAACTATTTCCTGAGCTCTATGAAAGGCTGTAGCTACCTTGGGTAAATAGGCCGGGTCTGGTCTGAACACTATCCTATCGGGATGCACCACCATGTATGGGTCTTTTATGGACAAGGCCTGAATATCGCTGATTCTCCTAGCCGAAGTGATTGCAACTAAAAAGGCCACTTTCAGGGACAAAAATTTTAAAGATACTTCTGACAAAGGTTCAAACCTCTCTGAGGTAAGGAAGTCAAGAACCAATGATAAGTCCCAAGGTGGGACTAATTTTACAGAGACTGGCTGAGTCCTGGCCACCGTGGTAAGGAAATTCTTTACAAAAGTATTCCTGGACAAATGTCTATTAAGAAAGACTGAGAGGGCGGATACCTGTACCCTTAGGGAGCTAACTGCTAACCCTAATTTTACCCCATTTTGTAAAAATTCTAATATAAATCTTAAGTCATTAGACCTGACATCATTTTTTTCCTTCCAGCTTAAATGGAAGGTTCAGGGAGCGGGGTTAAAAAATAAAAATCCATTTCCACTTACCTGGGGCTTCCTCCAGCCCGTGGCAGGCAGGAGGTGCCCTCGCCGCCGCTCCGCAGGCTCCCGCTGGTCTCCGGTGCCCGACCCGACCTGGCCAGGCCGGCGGCCAGGTCGGGCTCTTCTGCTCTCCAATGGCCGGCACTTCTGCGTCCCACGCCGGCGTGCTGACGTCATCTGACGTCCGCCGGGCTGTACTGCGCATGCGCAGTAGTTCTGCGCATGCGCAGTACAGCCCGGCGGACGTCAGCGCGCCGGCGTGGGACGCAGAAGTGCCGGCCATTGGAGCGCAGAAGAGCCCGACCTGGCCGCCGGCCTGGCCAGGTCGGGTCGGGCACCGGAGACCAGCGGGAGCCTTTCGGAGCGGCGGCGAGGGCACCTCCTGCCTGCCACGGGCTGGAGGAAGCCCCGGGTAAGTGGAAATGGATTTTTATTTTTTTACTCCCCTCCCTGAACCTTCCCTTTAAGAAGGCTTTCCAAATTTTACCATATTTCTTTTTTGTTGATGGTTTCCTACACTTAACCAAAGTGGAAACTACTTCTTTTGAAAACCCCCTTTTTCTTAAGATGCTTTCCTCAGCATCCAAGCAGTGAGGTTTAAAAGTCGAGGGTTGGGGTGAAGCCGTCCCTCCTGCATCAAGAGATCTGCTCTGTTGCCCAGATACCATGGACCCCTGATGACCAGGTGTTGTAGATATTGGAACCAGGTCCTTCTGGGCCAGTATGGCCCTATAAATATCACTGTGCAATCTGACATCTGTATCTTCCTGAGAACTCTGGGAATCAGTTTGAATGGGGGAAAGGCATAGAGAAGTCCTGTCGGCCACTCCACCACTAATGCATCCAATCGATCCTCCGGCACCGTCAGATGTAAGGAACAAAAGTCCCCTACCTTTGTATTTTGTGGTGTCGCAAATAAATCCATTATTGGGCATCCCCATTCCTGCACAATCTGCAGAAAAATCTGCTGATTTAGCTGCCACTCTGCCTCTACTGACATACCCCTGCTGAGTGAGTCTGCCCATCTGTTCCTGATTCCCTGAATGTGAACTGCCGTTAGTGAAATGAGATTCAACTCTGCCCAAGTCATTATTGATAATGCGAGATCTCGCAGATTCCAGACTCTGGTTCCCCCTTGTTTCTTCAGGTAGGATACCGTAACTATGTTGTCTGAGTACACTAAGACTTCCCTTCCTGCTACATGAACCTGTAGATGTTGAAGTCCCAGTTTTACCGCCATCAATTCTCTGAAGTTTGATGAGGCCTCCATCATTTTCTGATCCCACAGGCCGCTGACCTGGAAAGTTGAGTAATGGGCTCCCCACCCCCTTGAGCTGGCATCTGTGTAGACTTTTGCCGGGGATGTCTGGACCCACTTCCTCCCCTGTGACAAGTGCCTTTGACAAGTCCACCACTGAAGGGATCTCAGCACCTGTACTGGGCACTGAACAACTGTCCAACGACCTTTGGTTTCTGTCCCAGACTGAAAGAAACCAGGTTTGGATGTCCCTTGAGTGAGCCTGCGCCCACTCTACTGCTGGGAACGTTGAGGACATTTGTCCCAGCAGAGACATGACATTTTTTAGGGATACACTTTCCTCTTTCATAAAAACCTGAGCTTTCAATACTATCTTTTCCACCTTCTCCGCTGGTAAGTACACCATCTGAGTTGTGGTGTCCCATAGCAACCCCAAAAATACTATTCTTTGAGTTGGAACCAGCTGGGATTTTTCTTTGCTTATTATCCAACCTAGGTTTGTTAACCATTCCATTGAAAAAATTAGCTGCTTTTTTAAAACTTCCTCGGACTCCGCTAGAAACAGGAAGTCGTCCAGATAAGGTAGAACCCTTACATTGTGGAGATGTAGAAAAGCTATTACCTCTGCTAAGACCTTCGTGAAAATTCTCGGCGCAGACGTAATTCCAAACGGTAGAGCTCGATATTGGTAGTGGCATATCAACTCTCCAATCTGAATCGCAAATCTTAGGAACCTCTGGTAATTTGGATGTATCGGCACGTGAAGATACGCATCTTCTAAGTCCAAAGTCGCAAGAAAAGCTTCTGGAAACATCGAGTTTTTTTTACAGAGGTAATGCTTTCCATCCGGAACTTTTTCTCCACAATGTAAGGGTTCAGGGGTTTTAGGTTTAAGATCATACGGAATTTCCCTGACGGCTTGCGTATCAGGAAGACCTTTGAATAGAACCCCTGGAAATGTTCCTGTGGTGGATCCCTCATGATCACATTCTTTTCTAGTAATGATATTACTGAATCCCTTAGGGCTCGTGCCCACTGAGGATCTCTCAGAATACCCGTCACTAATCTGCTGGAAGGAGGGACAGAATTGAACTCGATTTGGTAACCGAACTGAATCAAATTCAATACATAAGGACTTTTGGTTATCTCCCTCCAAGCCGGAAGAAAGACTTTTAACCTCCCCCTTACAGATTCCCGATAGTCATTTTGCTGGCTTTGTGGACGGTCCCTGTGGTCGGTTAAATAGAAAGGACCCCCTACCCCTGCCTGCGTAATATGTCCATCTTTTGGACTGAAAAGTACCCCTGGCCGATTATTCCCCCCTTGGAGGGTTCCTTTTATTCACAAACGGTTTTTTAAGGATTTTCTTTCTTTTGTCTGGAAATTTTTTACCTTTGTCAGAAGACCTTTCCAAGACTGCATCAAGGTCTTTCCCAAATAACAACTCTCCCTGGAACATAAATGATGTTTAGAAGCAGAATCGCCCTCCCAGGCGTTTAACCAAACTGCCCGTCTGGAGGAATTGACTAAGGCCGCTGCTTTGGCAGATGATCTTAAACTTTCTGATGCGGAATCTGCCAGAAAAGCCACTGACTTAGAAATCACCGGTAAGGATTCCAGAATCTTTTCGTGGGGGGTGCCTGCAATTAAATGATTCTGCAAACCTTCCACCCATCTAACCAGATTTCTGGCCAAACAAATGGATGCAATGGCCGGTTTGAAGGAAAAAGACACTGCATCCCATGCTCTCTTGAGCAACGCCTCTGCCTTTCTATCCATGGGATCCTTAAGGGAGCCCGCATCTTCAAATGATAAATCTGAATTTTTTGAATACTGAGCCAACGCAGCATCCAATTTTGGACACTTTGTCCAAGGCGATTCCTCCTCATCATTGAAGGGAAATCTCCTTTTGAAGGATCTAGGAATAAAGAGACATTTTTCTGGATCCTTCCACTGGGATCTAATGAGTTCCTTAATAGAGTCATGTATGGGAAAAACCTTCATTGTTTTCATTATCAGACCTTTATAAATATCATCCCGAACAGACTTTACCGACAAATCAGATTTAATCTGTTCTGAATCATATACTGCTTTTAATACCTCTTCAGTATCTTCAGCAGAAAATAAATAACGAGTGGCTTTCACTGTTTTAGATTTCTCTGAGGTGTCTGACTCTATGGCTTCTCCTTCCTCTGAAACTTCAGAAGACTCCTGCAACTGGCCACAAGGTAACGTCTGGGAACGCAAAGATGTCTGACCTGATAGATCAATAGCAGATTGGCCAGAGTGTGGGTCTGCCTGTTGATCTATTGTGGTGGAGGCTGAACTCTGAGTCTGATCCTGATTTACAGAGAAGGCTGATCTGAATGCAGTAAAAGTATTTCTAATCTCATCTTTTACAGTTTGCATCAACTGTAGTAAGGCCACTGTACCCTGAGCACTTTCTCCCTTAGAAGTAGTAGACTGTTTAGACTGTAAGTGACATTCTTTACATATGTCCCTAGCTGCCCCCTCCTGAAGCCTAGCATTGCAGACCCTGCATTTTATTTTCAGCTTTGCTGTGGCTTTCTGTGGGGAAAACATAAACAGAAACCATACATTATTCTAATGCTGCCCTCATATGTTATAAGCAAACAATTCAGCATCAACCTCCTTTCCACATACCCGCGGGCTTGTGCCAGCCTGTTGTAAAGTAGCCGCCGGGGTATCCTGTGCTGCTGTGTTGGAGGACTGCATCTGCTCCATGTTGCAGCTTGAGTGGCGTTCCTCATGCGCCTAAGAGCGGCTTCTATAGCCGCACTTCCTGGTTTCGGGCGCCGCCCTCCCGTCCTGTACCAGTAGCCAGAAACGGAAATGACGTCACACGCCCGACGTCTCCCCGCGAGATTCGTTCTCGGCTATTTTCCTTCCGGCTGCGCACTTCACCGCACGCTCCAAAGGCGGTTATGGCGGCTTCTCGCTTGAGAGTGTAAGGAGACCAGGAGATCAGGTAAAAAACAACCCCCTTTCCATCTCCCACCAGGCCGAAACATCAGTTACCAGCCCCAGCCACCATAAGGCAATAAATCCTAACTAAGACATGGGTGCCCCAGGCAAAACCCCCATATCAGTCAAAATAACAAACTGCTAACTAGTCAGGCGTCCAGCATGAATGGGAAACAACAAAAAACTGAGGATGAGAGGGAGGAGGGGCTCCATTTATGGGCTCAGAGCTAATTAACATTAGAATTTATTTCAGGTGTTTCCAGCGTGACAGGAGACAGCAATGTCTCAGCAGCAGCCGTCCTGGAGGACGATGGGAGAAAAACCCATCGACACTCTTCGAGTAATACCCACCACCTTCCAGGCACCGTCCAAAAATACCAAATCTACCACAATACATATTCAAAGTGTCCCTTACAATAGAGAAGCCACTGTTGATCCCATCCAGGGTACCAAGAAAAATTTCTCCCAGAACACTTTGAAGCTCCGCAGAGATCAAGAGGCCAGAACGTTCACCAGGCTCACATGGAGAACTATCAAGAACCCCTATGGAACCTATGACAATTCCGGATTCAGAATTACCAGGACGACCATCAAGATCAGGGCTTTCAGGGACCACTTCTGGGCAGCATGCAGGCAGGCAAAATCAGAACATGTCTCCACTGAGGAAGCATCTGAGCATGCTGGTAATCGAAACACACTTGGGCATTCTGGCTCACAGAGCGCCTCGGGGCATACTAGCACAAGAGAAACCTCAGGACATGTCGAGGAACTGCCAACCTCAAAGTCCGTCACGACAAGACCAAAACCAGGACCGGGCAGAGAAAGATCACGAGTAGTGGTCACCAGTACTGGACTTTCAAAAGAAGACTTAGAAGTCTCTGTGACTGTAATTGTATCCAACCAAAACTCATCATTGACTATCCATGACTGAAGCTTCACAAGAGCTGCAAAAGTAGTCAGTATAGCAGCAATGCCTGCTGAAGTGGGCAATACCTCAAATGGCCCTGCGGGGCAGGAGGCACCTCCTAAAAGTTCTGCACCCTTTGGGAGGAACTCGGAGACCTCCAGAACATCTTTCCCCAAGTTTTCTGACAAAGCACTCCAGGATTCTGAATTATCTATGTTACAGGGCCGAACATCAAATACATTGTGCGGACAGGGTAGAGGTCCAAGGGATGGTTTTACCATACGCTGGGACTGAATTTCATCTTCATGAACAGGATGCACAGGAATATCTAGTGAAACCAACATTGACTCCCTGAGTCTAGTTTCACTGCAGGCAGAAAAACTGATAAAATTAGCTGCAATACCCAGACGAGCCTCTGGGCTCCCTGCAGGAGACTTACTACAAGGCAACATTGACTCATCCAGAGTACAGGGTGGAAAGTCAGCAACCTCCCCAGAGCAAGAAAGGGACTCACAAATGTCAGTGCGAGTGGACATCATAGTTTCACTCATGGTACAGGGCACGCGCATAGGAACACCTGAAAAACAGGCATTATCTCGCACAGATTCAAACTCAGAATTCACACAGGTGTCAACCACATTAGTACACCCATTCATTTCAGATCGCACAGTGTTTAAACTCACTTGCTTTACCCCAGAAAGGCAGGAACAATTATCTGATAACGGTGTCTCTTTATTGGAGTCAATTGGTTGGTGTGTGTGCAATTCATCCAAAATTGTCTGCCACACACAAATCACCGGATCCACAAAACATTCGTCACACTCATCAGAGTTAATCAAAGTGTACACAGAATCAATACAAGCATTAAGAATCTCTTCGCTTTTTGCGATATAAAAATCGCAAAACGCCTTCCAATCAAACTCAAACTCCTCAATCAAAGCCCCATTCTGTATGTGTGTCCACCAATCTAGTCGCCACCGGGCGACGATGAACACACAACAGCGGAAACCAAGTGGGAACGCAATCGCAAGAGTGGCGATTGCCAACAGTGACACAAGACCGAGTAGAGACAGAGCACAAGTGTAGCGAGAAAGACACAGCTAACAACAATGATCAGAACGCCAAGGAAAATAACAAACACACTCGCTAAGCGCGGTCGCCGCAAGAAAAGCGCAACAGCAACAAAACACGCTAATGGCATGGTCTCCGCACGAGAAGCGCAACAGAGACAAAACGCCCCAACCATAACTAACCAATGTAACACGAAAATGAATAGAGAACGCGAACGCTTACTAAACGGTTACCTCACCGAGCCTACAGCAAGCGTTTGTTCCAGACAGGACAGACAGAAGGAGTAACCAGTAGCCACCGCAGCTCTGGCCTACACTCCCAGACAGAGTACAGAAGGAACCACCACCACTACCGCTAGGGCAAATGCGATCCAGACAGACAGAACGATTTCCTGTCGACCGCCGCTGGCGACAAGACAATCGCAACAGATAGACAGTACAAAGTAATACAGATAATAACAACCTGACTACGCTAGAAGGAATGCTAGTGCACTCCCAAGGAATTACTCTAAGATAATCCTAGCAAACAATTAGCAAAGGCTGAGACTCCAGGTAAGTTAGCAGGAACAAACCTCTATGACCAGCAAGGGATTCTGGGAGGAAATGGTATTTATAATGCAAGCCATCAAAGGAAGAAGCTAAGCAATTTGCATGCCAAGTGGATGCAAATTCCTCACCAGAGCAGCAGCTCAGCAAGTTGCAGAGTGAAGATAGGTCTCCTTTCCAGAGACCTGCAGCACTCAGACCTACAAAATGGTCAAAAGGCTGTCTGCCTGTGCAGACAGCAGAGCAGATCATTACATGTGCCCTGTCAGGTTTAATAAGTGGGATTTTTTGCCTTATAAATGGGGTTGGGACCATCAGCTGCATTGTGGAGAAGTCAGGTGGATACACAGCTGATAGTACTACTAAATAGACTGTTAGAATTTGTATTATGGCAAGAAAAAAGCAGCTAAGTAAAGAAAAATGAGTGGCCATCATTACTTTAAGAAATGAAGGTCAGTCAGTCCGAAAAATTGGGAAAAAACTTTGAAAGTGTCCCCAAGTGCAGTCTCAAAAACCATCAAACGCTACAAAGAAACTGGCTCACATGCGGACCGCCCCAGGAAAGGAAGACCAAGAGTCACCTCTCCTGCGGAGTATAAGTTCATCCGAGTCACCAGCCTCAGAAATCGCAGGTTAACAGCAGCTCAAATTAGAGAACAGGCCAATGCCACACAGAGTTCTAGACCACCGTGTCTCTGTGCGAAGCAGAAAAGGTGAACGGATGGTCTCTACATGCCTGGTTCCCACCGTGAAGCATGGAGGAGGAGGTGTGATGGTGTGGAGGTGCATTGCTGGTGACACTGTTGGGAATTTATTCAAAATTGAAAGCATGCTATTCCATCCGGTTTGCGTTTAGTTGGACCATCATTTATTGTTCAACAGGACAATGACCCCAAACACACCTCCAGTCTGTGTAAGGACTATTTAACCAGGAAGGAGAGTGATGGAGTGCTGCGCCAGATGACCTGGCCTCCACAGTCACCAGACCTGAACGCAATTGAGATGGTTTGGGGTGAGCTGGACCGCTGGCCAACAAGTGCTAAGCATCTCTGGGAACTCCTTCAAGACTGTTGGAAGATCATTTCAGGTGACTACCTCTTGAAGCTCATCAAGAGAATGCCAAGAGTGTTCAAAGCAGTAATCAAAGCAAAAGGTGGCTACTTTGAAGAACCTAGAATATGACATATTTTCAGTTGTTTCACACTTTTTGGTTATGTACTATACTTCCACATGTGTTAATTCATAGTTTGGATGCCTTCAGTGTGAATCTACAAAGTTCATAGTCACGAAAATAAAGAAAACTCTTTGAATGAGAAGGTGTGTCCAAACTTTTGGTCTGTACTGTGTATATATATATATATATATATATATATATATACACACACTGTATTTTTTTTGGACTTTAAGACTGCCCTTTTCTTACAAAAAGTGACTGCGTCTTATAGTCCAAATGCAGGGAGTTCCTAACTTGTGTGTGCCTGCTAATATGAACCTCCAACCCGCCACAATGTCGGGGACTCCCTGTACTGTGCACATGCAGGGGAGGACACAGGGGGACAAATGGAGGACACAAAGAGGCATAGAGGAGGACACAAGGAGGACAGAGCCAGACACAGGAGGACACAAGGGGGATAGAGAAGGACACAGGGAGACAAGAGGTACAAGGGGGCATGAGGTACAAAGGGGCATAAGCCACAAGATACCCCTTCCCCATGGATGCACCAGGTTTAGTATATATTTTTTCCCTTGCCTTTTGTCCTCTAAACCTAGGTGCATCTTATGGTCAGGAGCGTCTTATAGTCCGAAAAATACGGTACATACATACAAGCATCACTTCCTGGTTAGTGGCCATGTTTTTTTGTAAACACTGCCTAAAACTGGCGATTAAAAGCCAGGATCGCAGCAAAGAGTGGTGGAAATGGCAAAGAGGGGCCCAGGAGAACATAATGAATAGAATGGTATGCTTTTAATTGTAAGAATTTGAGAGTACAGATTCTCTTTAAGAAGGCAAACTTGTTTTTCATATCATCTTAGTAAGAGGGCTTTTTTTGTTCTCTTTTAGCCCCTTACACACTCCTAGGAGCCCTGGTTCACCGTGAGCTTGCTGAGTACTCCCTAACTCTTGGTGTTTCAAGTCCTTCCCCATAGATCCACATTAAAGCGGAATATAACCCAGCATTTCAACATTATTTACAGCATATTATATGCAACCACCATTATTTTTTTTTTTTTTTACTAGACCAGCATTGGAAGGGTTACACACAGAGCTTTAAAGTTCCGTGGAGAGAAATGCTGCAGCAGCTGAAGTTTAGATAGATACATTTAAGTAAACACAATGTAACAAGTGGTGAATGTGACACTATGACTGTGCAGGAGCTCCTGCACAGTCAGAGTGTGTGTGTCACATTCCTCACTTGTTACATTGTGTTTACTTAACTGTATCTATCTAAACTTCGGATGTGGCAGCATTTCTCTCCATGGAACTTTAAAGCTCTGTGTGTAACCCTTCCAATGCTGGTCTAGTAAAAAAAAAAAATGCTGGTTGCATATAATATGCTGTAAATAATGTTGAAATGCTGGGTTATATTCTGCTTTAATCCATACCATGCACTGATGATGACGACCAACCAGCCTGAAAAAGTCTGTATGAATGTTCGATTAATGTGGCTCTGTAATATTAAACTGACACATCATTGCATTCCAGCGGTTCTGGAGGTGTGTTTAGCTTTTAGGGACATCAAAGAGATGATTTGCATATTCAGCAGTGATGCACTGGGAGACACCTCAGAGCTCACTCCAACCTGAATAATTGTAAATGCCTTCTGTTTTAGGAAGGCAAACTTCTTTTTTTCGGTTCATTATCCATCATCCTTTCTTATTTCTTTACTATGCTTTTGTTTGCTAATGCAAGTTGTGGGCCATGATGATGGTCGGGACACATATATGTTTCCACTGCTAACTCTAAGATTTATTAAGTTAACCTGTTATTCTATTTTCGTGACTTTGTACTGTTGGTTCATATGACTCTGGAGATATTTTTCTGGGGTTTCTATGCAACGTTATGGTTGTTGTGCCCCTCCCTTTCATGTGTTCTGGTTCATGGGGAGGAGGTATAAGTGACCGATAGGAGAAAAACTCTTGAATAGTTATATGTCTACTTTAAAGGGAAGGTTCAGGGTGAAGCCCCAAAAAATAAAAATCCACTTACCTGGGGCTTCCTCCAGCCCGTGGCAGGCAGGAGGTGCCCTTGCCGCCGCTCCAGAGGCTCCCGGTCGTCTCCGGTGGCCGACCCGGCGCGGCTGCCAGGTCGGGCTCCTCTGCGCCTCACGGGGGCGCGCTGACGTCATCGGACGTCCTCCGGGCTGTACTGCGCAGGCGCAGTAGTTCTGCGCCTGTGCAGTACAGCCCGGAGGACGTCCGATGACGTTAGCGCGCCTGCGTGGGACGCAGAAGAGCCCGTCGGAGCGCAGAAGAGCCCGACCTGGCAGCCGGCCTGGCCAGGTCGGGTCGGCCACCGGGAGCCTGCGGAGCGGTGGCGAGGGCACCTCCTGCCTGCCACGGGCTGGAGGAAGCCCCAGGTAAGTGGATATGGATTTTTATTTTTTTTTCCAGACTCCCTGAACCTTCCCTTTGAGAATGTACACCTAATACCTTATTTTTACAGGAGATGTGCCCTCCCAAAGGTGTCGGATAGAGGGCAGCGCTACAAGTAGTCTTAATATGTATAGGCAGGATTGGGTGTGTTATTTCTCCAATGTGTGTGACCATTAGCAGCAATGCTCAATGTTTAAAGTTTGTTAGATTTAGGAGCAGAGTGCTGTGGAGGAGTTGTCCGGGATTGCCATTGCTTTCAACTTCCCCTCAGGGTGGTGAGACAGTCTGTACAGTGTCGGACTGGGAGGTGGAAAAACTGAGGAAATTCACCTGCTGGCCAAGCAGCAGTAACCCTGTGTTATCACTCCCAACAGAGACCTGCGGCAAGTATTCACTGTGAGCAACAACACCTGATTACTGCTGCTTGTCCAGCAAGTGGATTTCCTCAGATTTTCCAGCTCCCAGTCTGACACAGAGTCTGTAGGTGGTTGGAAGGACTGTGGTGAGCTTTTATCACTCTCTCCCCTTAGCCTTGAGGTTCAGGCTTGTTTGGGGTGTGGTTGGGTTTGGTGTCAGGTGGATGGCTGGGGGGTGGTACTTTCTCTCTCAGTGGACTTTGATGGATATGCTATGGTGTGGTTGTGTAAATATCTATGGCCATTAAATTATGCTCTATAAATGTAAAAGGTTTTAATAAACCAACCAAACGGGCAAATATTCTGTATCGGTGTAACAAGGAGTAAAAATAATTTTGTTGCAAGAAATGCATTTCCTGGTGGGTAAGGCTTCTGAAATGTTGCATAATAGAAATTATTGTAACTGGGTGTGCGGTAACTACGAGGGTAGGAAATCAAGAGGTGTGGCAATAACATTTCCTTCCCTTTCATTGGAGGGAAGATCAGATCACTTATCTTGGACTGAAGATTACTAAAGATCCAGCTAGGCTATATAAGGAGAATTTCTTGTCCCTACTGAGTAGGTTTGCGGAGGATCTGCAAAGGTGGGATGGGATGGTCCATTCATGGACAGGCCACATCAACATCCTTAAAGGATACCTGAAGTGACATGATGAGATAGACATGGGTATGTATAGTGCATAGCACACAAATAACTATGCTGTGTCTCTCTCTCTGCCTGAAAGAGTTAAATATCAGGTATGTAAATGGCTGACTTAGTCCTGACTCAGACAGGTATGTAAATGGCTGACTTAGTCCTGACTCAGACAGGAAGTGACTACAGTGTGAACCTCACTGATAAGAACTTCCCATTTTTATCTCTTTCTTGCTCTTAGAAGCCATTTCTGCAAGGAAGTTATAGTTGGAATTTCTTATCAGTGAGTCAGGACTGAGTCAGCCACGTACATACCTTATATTTAACTATTTCAAGCAAATAAAGAAAAAAAAGGAACACAGCATAGTTATTTGTGTGCTAGGCACCTTACATACACATGTCCATCTCATCATGTCACATCGGGTATCCTGTAAGATGAATCTGACGCCTCGCTTGCTGTACCCTCTTCAGACACTGCCCATTCATATTCATGTTGACACATGCTTTTTGTGTCAGCATTGAATGTCCTCTTACCTAGGCCCTCTTACTCTGATTTGGGATAATTATACGTTTCAGGTAAGAAACTCTTAGGTGAAGATATAACGCTCAAAAACATGTTGCCATTGGGAGTACTTCCAACTAGGCAAGAGTTACTAAATAAGGGGCAGGGTTCTCATCTTACCCAGTTTGAACACCTCCAATTGATTCATTTTCTTAGGCAGTGTCTGAGGAAGGGATATGATGTGAGGGATCTTAGGAATGTTGAGATACAAATATTTTCTGGATAGGAAGCCGCTGTCCATCTATTATAAACTGCTCTTGGATGTCATGTATGATGCCAAACCATCTGACCTAGCTAAATACGGAATTCACTGAGGAAAAATGGGATAAAGTGTTTTTGTGAACAAGGCTTCCATTTCTGGTAGAAGCAAAGAAAACGCTTTTAAAATACTTTTTTGGTGGTATAAAACCTGGTTCATACTGACAATTTAGTGCCCCTGATAAAATCCTGATGGGCAATACACAAAAGATTGGGATGAACACCGAAGCACCCCTGGGAGGTGCTTGAAGCGCACCTGGGTGCCACGGAACCCAGTTTGAGAACCCCGGGATAAACTCTCTAAATACATACAGGCAATGTTGCGCTGCACTTGAAGAGTAATCACACTGTAACAGATTCCCATAGTGTGTAAAAGAGTCTAAAGGAAAGATTGAACAATTTATATATACATATACATTTTTATTTACAATAATGAGGAGATCTATTTTTGTCAAAGCCAGTATGTGGCCACAGTCTGGAGGGCAGGCTTATTGGGAAGCATTCTGCTAAAGCTTCTTGAGCTTTGCTCTGAGCTTCTTTTTTTCTTGACTCAGCTTTCCCTCAAGGATATTTGGTTCTTCTACTGTTTTTTGTTGCCGCACCTCTTCTTTATCCTCGGCCTGAAACCTCACTATTTTCTTTGTTTTTTTCTTTCCTCCAGCTGGATCAGTTTTCTTCAGAATAGGATGGCTTTTACGCTCCTTTTTCTGCTGGGCAGAGATCTGTATTTTCTTCTGCCTCTTGTCCTTTCTTGCATCTTCCTCCTCCATTCCATGCTCTACATCAGGGTCCATTCTCCTGGCTTTCCCTGGGATGAGCGAACGCAAAATGTCAGCCAGCATAAGGTCCATCTCTAGGCCTTTGGGGACTTTTGCTTTTTCCTTTTCTTTTATTAAAGCTGCAGTTTCCTCCTTCACGGATTTGATCATGCTGTCGATCTTGATTAATTTTGATCGGCATCTGAGGCTGTAAAAGATAATAAATATATCACATTATGTAATACAAGACATGGTCAATGCAAATAAGAGTACGGTACATTGATGGAGCAAGAGTGTGACTCAGTCAAGTAATTAGTCAGTGGAAATTTTCTATATGTCACATGATTTTGCAAGTTTTTCTTTCATCTTACAACCCCAATTTATGATACTAAACCAGCAAAGATCTGAGGCAGATCCCTTGCAGATATGAGACAGTGAATAACTGTAGATTCATGAATTGGTCAGAGGAAGTTTTTTGACAGCTCCCCTCAACCCCCCCCCCCCCCCAAAAAAAAAAAACCACTGCTGGGTAGCTGGGTTCTGTCACAGACCGCTAGGCCGGTCTGCGGATGGGGTAAATCGATCAGCGTCAGAAATCCTCTTACACGGTCACTTGTTCATCACGAAGGGTAACCCGTGTTCGCAATTTGATGAACTGACTCGCGAAGGGATACCAACCGAATCACTCCACACACATATACAATTCAAAGATCTGCCACCAAGCGAGTTACACAGCCCGCTACTGTAATTATACTAGGACTTGGAGAACACTTTAGTAACCCCTAGCAATATGCAGGAACCTGGGTCAGATCGTTATATCTGGGCCGGGTTCTCGCATACGGGTTATAAATGTATACTTCTATTAAACACAGGGTAGCGAGTTCAGGAGAATAGGTACGATTGTGTATGTTCAGCAACAGGTCATAACCGCTAAACGATTTTTAAAAAGTTTAATAACAAAAATGCATTACATACAGTTATATACACCAATTAACATATACACAGAGCTTAAAAATAAAAAGGAATAAAATCAGAAAATTCTTACTTCGTTAGCTGAGCAGTCCATTTGAAAAATGAAGAAAATAGTCCAGTTTAAAGTAGGCATTCAGGTTAAAGTCTTTGTACACAACATGCGCCCGGTTCTCCTTGAGCACATGTCTAGACCTTCCTGGTAGATGGGAATTGAAGAACTGGGTGGAGTTCCTTGCAAACGCTTTTTACTGACCAGAGTTTTGGGGCGGTCACTACCTGGAAAGTAGGTGTGTTTGAGGCAGGGTTACCTCCTGGCAGGGAGGTTGCCACCCACAGACTCAGAGAAAGGAATGTACCAATTTATTAATAATTTGTGTGACTCGGCCCAGGAGTGGCGTATCGCAAATCCGAGACTATATTCGTAAACTGCTCGCGACCCTCTATTAAACGAGGCTATGTATGCCTAGTCTGTCGCATTCGCTCTACGCAGGCCGGATAAAGTGGTTTCTACATGGATCCCTGATAGCTAGAAAATTATACTTCAGGTGAGTGATAGAACTGATTTCTGGGTATCAGGAAATGTGATTTTGGTCTTGCTGGGCCAAACCTATTTTGAATTATTAATAAAGTAAATGTTCCCATTGTGTGAAGCTATGAGCTTGGAGGGAAATTTGAAGTTCAACCAGTTTGAGCTGGTTTTCCTTTTGGGGAAAGATGAGCTATGTAACCAAATGGCTGCTCCCCAGGTGGTCTGGCCACTTGTGAATTCTTTCCTGACCTGAACAGGATGTGGGGGAGGCTGTACTCCTGCCATGCTCTCAGAAGAAGAGCAAAGAAAGGCATTTTTTATTCTACCCAGGGCTGACAGTAACTGTGTGGGGCCATACGAAAATCGTTGGAGTTTACGCGCACGACCTTCCGTAATGTTCGTCACAGGTTCCTCTTCTCCCTTTATCCTTGCAAACATGCTATAAGAAGAGGGTTAACTTAAGTAATCATCGCTTTCAACGTCGGGTTTCCAGAGCCACAGCGGCATCATGTGACACACCTTCAGGACATTCTACCTTGTAATACGCTGACATGTTCTGCAGGTGTATCATGTTGCGGTGTTGTTTCCATGGAGACCTGATGCTGGAAGCATGGATTAGGTGAGTTAACCCTCTTCTTAAACCCCACTTGCATCTCTGCAGGGGGGAGGAAGTTTAAAAAAAAAAAAAAAAAAGGAATGGAGCCTTTGACGCAGCTGGTAGCCGGCGGCCTGGGAAGCACTTTTCCCAAGCCTGCTCTAGAGGGAGAAGGGGAGCACAGGAGGTTGCAGGGTAAATGACTTCATCCACATTTATATCTCTGCACTCATAGTTATTTTGGTTGAAAAAAGACATACGTCCATCGAGTTCAACCAGTACAAAGTACAACTCCAGCCTGCTCCCTTACTTATCCCTGTTGATCCAGAGGAAGGCGAAAAAACCCTTACAAGGCATGGTCCAATTAGCCCCAAAAGGGAAAAATTCCTCCCCGACTCCAGATGGCCGTCAGATAAAATCCCTGGATCAACATCATTAGGCATTACCTAGTAATTTTAGCCATGGATGTCTTTCAACGCAAGGAAAGCATCTAAGCCCCCTTTAAATGCAGGTATAGAGTTTGCCATAACGACTTCCTGTGGCAATGCAGTCCACATCTTAATAACTCTTACTGTAAAAAACCCTTTCCTAAATAAATGGCTAAAACGTTTTTCCTCCATGCGCAGATCATGTCCTCTAGTCCTTTGAGAAGGCCTAGGGACAAAAAGCTCATCCGCCAAGCTATTATATTGCCCTCTGATGTATTTATACATGTTAATTAGATCTCCTCTAAGGCGTCTTTTCTCTAGACTAAATAAACCCTGTTTATCTAACCTTTCTTGGTAAGCGAGACCTTCCATACCACGTATCAATTTTGTTGCTCGTCTCTGCACCTGCTCGAAAACTGCAATATCTTTTTTGTAATGTGGTGCCCAGAACTGAATTCCATATTCCAGATGTGGCCTTACTAGAGCGTTAAACAGGGGCAATATGCTAGCATCTCGAATTTTTATTTCCCTTTTAATGCATCCCAAAATTTTGTTAGCTTTAGCTGCAGCGGCTTGGCATTGAGTACGATTATTTAACTTGTTGTCGATGAGTACTCCTAAGTCCTTCTCCAAGTTTGATGTCCCCAACTGTATCCCATTTATTTTGTATGATGCTAGACCATTGGTACGACCAAAATGCATGACTTTACATTTTTCAACATTGAATTTCATCTGCCATTTATGTGCCCATATAGCCATCCTATCCAGATCCTGTTGCAATATGACACTATCTTCCTGAGAGTTGATTATGCACAATTTTGTATAATCTGCAAAAACAGCAACATTCTCACTACTGCATCTACTAGGTCATTAATAAATACATTGAAGAGCACTGGACCCAGTACAGACCCCTGTGGGACCCCACTGCTAACAGTCTCCCATTTTGAGTATGATCCATTGACCACAACTCTTTGTTTTCTGTCCATTAGCCAGTTCCCTATCCATGCACACAGACTCTTCCCCAGTCCTTGCATCCTCAACTTTTGCGGGGAACAGTGTCGAAGGCCTTTGCAAAGTCCAAGTATATCACATCTACAGCATTCCCAATATCCATATTAGCATTCACTACCTCATAAAAGCTGAGCATGCTAGTCAAACAGGACCTGTCTTTAGTAAACCCATGTTGATGCGGAGAAATAAGATTATTTTCTACTATGAAGTCATGTATAGTATCTTTTAGTAACCCCTCAAATTGTTTCCATACAACTGATGTTAAGCTTACAGGTCTATAATTTCCTGGATCTGATTTTTTGCCCTTCTTATATAATGGGAAAACGTGGGCTGTACGCCAATCCGCTGGGACTCTGCCAGTTGAGAGTCACAAAAGATAAGATAAAGGGGTCTATCTATAACTGAACTCAATTCCCTTAGGACCCGAGGATGCACGCCATTCGGGCCAGGTGCCTTGTCTATTTTTAATTTATTTAGTCTTGCCTTCACTTCTTCCTGCGTTAAGTATTTAATATTACGGTTAGAAGATTGAGACTCTTCTGCCTCTGTAATTTGCAACAGTGCTGTTTCCTGTAAGGAAACGCGGAAAGGCCGCCGTCTCTCGAGGTGAGGCGGCTGTTTCCGCGTCCAGCATGGCGTCACAACGCGGAAAAAACGCCGCATGCCGCATAGGCAGTGCGGCGGAATCCGCATTGGTAACGGCGGAATCCGCATTGGTAATGGCGGAATCCGCATCAGAGGCGGCCCCCGCACTAGATACATTGCATGACAGTACTGGTGTGGCTGGGACTGATAGTCCACCAAGATTCAGACTTACACGCGCGCGAGCACAGAGGCAGAGTTTAAATAGCAGTTAGAAGGGAGTCGGCTGATCAGCTGGGTCAGCTGACAAATTCCACTGCTCCCATTGGACCAGCAATTAGGGAGGTCCTGGAAAGGTCCTAGAGTATATATACTGCTGGTTGTTCACTTGCTCTTTGTCTGGCGTGCGATCACATATGTGGGAGCACCCAGATCCGTAGTCAGATCCGCAAGTGTGCCGGGACCAGCTGGAGCTGTAATCCTACACTTAGCTAGATTCTGTTGATAGCTAAAGTACTAGTTTGATTGTGATTATCTGTTATGACTTTTGCCTGCCTTGACTATCCTCCTGAACTCTGATCTTGTACCTCGATATTTCTGATACTCTGTTGCCGAACCCCGGCTCGTTCCTTGACTCTGCTTCTGCCTCCTGATTTTGTACCCCGATATATCTGATACCCCGTTGCTGAACCCTGCCTGTACTTTGACTCCGCCTTTGCCTCCTGATCTTGTACTTTATCTGTCCGTGTGTGTACGACCTGGCTTGTCCGACCTCGAGAACCGACCTTACTGTTAGAGGCGGTTCCTCGCTCTGTTAGTGATCCTTCCTCCTGAAGGTTACTTTCAGTCTGTCCTTCCTACTGTCAGTCTGACTCCTCCCGTCTTGGAGAGCTCAGGTCTGCGGAAGGAATCTGTGCAGTACTCCTTGCTGCACTGAGACCTAGTCCTCTAAGTGTTATTGTTGCACCTAACACTACACTCTACTCAGGTGAACAGAGGTTAGCTAGTATATCGGATTATCAGTGATACTGCAGATCACGTATAATCTGGTATACATCTGTATTCCCAGTGATTCTGCAGTTCACTGGTAATCAGATCCTCTCTGTGCTTCACCGATCGTTACAGAACGCCAGACCAAAAAATGCAAATGGACGCACACACTGACCGTCTGGGCGCACTTGCCACTTCGGTGGAAAACATCAACCAAGTGCTGGGTAGCCACAAGACTATGATTGATGTCCTATCAGGCTCTGTGCGAACCCTCCAGACGTCAGTTGATTCAGTGCGATCCCCTCCTAGTGCTCACATACGTATGCCCGTACCAGATAAATTTTCCGGCCACAAGTCTGACTTCCGGAATTTTAAGAGTAGAGTGTTATCGTACTTCGAGTTGAGACCCCGATCCTCGGGGACTGAGATCCAACGGGTCACCTTTATTAAAACTTTGCTGACTGGTGACTCCCAGTCATGGGCATACAACCTGCCTCCTACCGATACTGCTCTGACCTCGGTAGAGGAATTCTTTAAGGCCATGGCCGTAATTTACGACGACCCTGACCTTGCGGCAACCTCTGAGCGGAAGCTCAAACTTTTGCGGCAAGACAGGGGTTCAGTCGAGGATTACGCGGCAGAATTTCGCAGATGGTCAGTCACGGCCAGATTTGATAATTTTGCCCTCATGGATTACTTCTTGTCTGGGTTATCGGAGGAGGTCTCCGATTTAATGCTAACCTTGCCCGAGCCCAGGACAGTCGATGAGGCCATCACATCGGCCATTCGAGTCGACCGTCGATTACGCCATCAGAGGCAGATTCGGGGCAGTCACCGTGCCAGGGTATCATCATATGTGGCACCCTCCGCTGCACCCTTAGTAACGCCATCTCCGTCTGTCTCATCTCCTCCGGCCTTGCCTCCACCCGAACCAATGCAGATTGGTTGTTCGAAATTGACCCAGGTGGAGCGAAGGCGGAGAATGACGGATCAACTGCCCGAACAAGTCGGGAAACGAATTTGCCTAGGAGTAGTGGGGGGTGACACCCTAGGCACGCCACTTGCACCCCTTAAAGAAAAGAAATTGCTTCTCCCTTGTACAGTTACATGGGAGAAGAAATCTGTGGCCACTGAGGCTTTCATTGACTCAGGCTCAGCGGCCAATTTTATGAACTTTAAGTTTGCTCAGGAGTTGGGTATTCCGCTCACTCCTGTGACACCCCCCATTCAGGTCACGGCAGTAGACGATTCCCCTCTACAACGGAATCGTGCTCTGTCACAGACCCCGGAGGTGAAGGTCACCATAGGGGTACTGCATGGGGAACGATTATCGTTTTTTGTACTGCACATGTCTACCTCAACTATTATCCTAGGCATGCCGTGGTTGCAACTTCATTCACCTCAAATAGACTGGGCCACGGGTCAGTTAACCACTTGGTCACCTCGTTGTTTTCAGCGGTGTTTGGGGAAGTTGACCTTGGGGCAAACCAGATTTCAGGTGGAAGGGGTACCAGATCAGTATTCTGAATTTTCCGACGTGTTCTGTCCCAAGGCAGCTGATAAATTGCCCCCACATCGTCCTTTTGATTGTCCCATTGATCTCCGTTCAGGTTGTGTTCCCCCCCCCGGGTCACTTGTACAATCTATCAGGGCCCGAAAAATTGGCCATGCAGGAGTACATCCGTGAAAATTTGGCCAAGGGTTTCATTCGCCCGTCCCGGTCACCTGCTGGAGCAGGGTTCTTTTTTGTCAAAAAGAAAGACGGAGGCCTGCGACCCTGCATCGATTATCGCGGTCTCAACAAGATTACTATAAAGAATCGCTATCCGTTGCCACTGATATATGATTTGTTCACTCAGGTTACTGACGCTAAGATTTTTTCTAAGCTAGATTTGCTGGGCGCGTACAATCTGATACGTATAAGAAGGGGCGTTGAGTGGAAGACGGCGTTTAATACACCAGACGGGCATTATGAGTACCTGGTGATGCCCTTCGGGTTATGTAATGCTCCGGCCGTTTTTCAGGAACTCATTAACGAGGTATTCCGGGAGGTGTTGGGGAAATTTGTACTAGTTTATCTTGATGATATTCTTATCTTCTTCAACAACCTAACTGAACACAGAAACCATGTGAGGTTTGTGTTAAATCAGTTAAGGCAGAACTCGTTATACGCAAAGCTTGAGAAGTGCATCTTCGAAGTAACATCTGTTGCGTTCTTGGGGTACATAATTTCCACCACAGGCCTGTCTATGGATCCTGCCAAGGTCTCCGCTGTTCTGGAGTGGCCACAGCCGGTTGGGTTGAAATCCCTTCAGCGCTTTCTTGGCTTCGCCAACTACTATAGACGGTTTATAAAGGGGTACTCCACGGTCATTGCTCCCCTTACCTGCCTCACTAAGAAGGGGGCAGATACCACTCACTGGTCTCCTGAGGCTTTACATGCTTTTGCCACCCTGAAGGGCCTATTCTGTTCAGCACCCATCCTCAGACATGTGGATGCCTCTTTCCCGTTCATTGTGGAGGTGGATGCCTCGGAGGTTGGGGTGGGGGCTGTGCTGTCTCAGCGGTCAGGCTTGCAGGGTAGAATGCACCCGTGTGCGTATTTCTCTCGCAGGTTCTCCCCTGCAGAGAGGAATTACGATATTGGCAACAGGGAGCTCTTGGCCATCAAATTGGCTTTCGAGGAATGGCGACACTGGTTAGAGGGAGCTGAGCATACCATGACGGTTTACACCGATCACAAAAACCTAGAGTACATCGAGGGGGCTAAGAGGTGGAGCCCTCGCCAGGCTCGATGGTCGTTGTTCTTCTCCAGGTTTAGTTTCATTATTACGTACACCCCAGGGAGCAAGAATGTTAAGGCGGATGCTCTATCCAGATGTTTTGAGTCAGAGACAGCACAGCCCTCCATTCCAGAGACCATTATTCCCCAGAAATGAATACTGGCAGCCACTGGAACTTGGGAGGATTGGAGGGAGACGTTGGCTCCCTTTCAGCAAGACATTACGGAAGGGAAGCCCGCAGGGGTCCTGTTCGTTCCTCTGCCTTTTCGCCTACAGGTTCTTGAGATGTTCCATGCACATAAGAACGCAGGGCATCCTGGGGCATCCAGAACACAGGATCTGATAGCCAGATGCGCCTGGTGGCCTTCCTTGGCAGCGGATTGTAAGGAATACGTAAAAGAGTGTTTGATATGTGCCAAGAGTAAACCCTCCCGGCTGGCACCTGTCGGTACGTTGCAGCCTTTGCCCACCCCGAATGAGCCGTGGACCCACCTGTCCATGGATTTTGTGGGCGAGCTTCCCAGGTCTGAAGGTATGGCGGTCATTTGGGTGATAGTCGACCGCTTTGGACTCCCCTCGGCTCAGGAATTGGCCGAGTTGTTTATCACTCATGTCTTCCGTTTACACGGAATTCCCGAAGACATAGTTTCAGACAGGGGAGTCCAATTCGTCTCACAGTTTTGGAAAGCTTTTTGCCACCTCATGGGCATAAAGCTGTCTTTTTCATCGGGCTATCACCCACAGACCAACGGCCAGACTGAGAGAATAAATCAGTCTTTAGAGCAATTTTTAAGGTGTTATGTGGCAGAGGCGCAGGACGATTGGGTCAGATTTCTGCCCTTCGCAGAATTTGCCCAGAATAATTTAAAAAACTCGTCCTCCGGATTCTCTCCCTTTCAGGTGGTGACGGGGAGATCACCCACATTTTCCCCATTACCTATAGCCTCCACTCCTTTCCCAGCCCTGGAGGCCTGGCAAAAGTCATTGAAGGACCTTTGGGGACGGTTAGAAGTAACCTGGAGAAGGCCTTTTTGAGTCAGAAGGGTCAAGCTGACAAAAGACGGTCGCTGGAGTGGAAGTTCCGACCAGGAGACTTGGTCTGGGTGTCCACACGTCACTTGACCCTAAGACAACCTTCGAATAAGCTTGGTCCCAGGTTTGTGGGTCCATTCCCGGTTGTCAGGAAAGTCAATGATGTTACTTACACCGTTGATCTTCCCTCTAGCATGCGGGGGGTGAGGTCTTTCCACGTGTCCCTTCTTAAGCCAGCAGTCCAGGTGGGTCCCACTCCTCCTCCTCCTGTCTTGGTAGATGCCCAACACGAATATGAGGTGGAGAAGATTCTAGATTCACGCTCTGTACAAAACTCGGTACAATACCTCGTGCACTGGAAAGGGTACGGCATTGAGGAGAGGCAATGGGTACCGGGGACGCGCATGCATGCAGACGAATTAAAAAGGGAGTTTCATGCCTTACACCCCGAGAAACCTGGTGGGAGTTGTCCGGAGTCCACTCCTCGGGGGGGGGGTACTGTAAGGAAACGCGGAAAGGCCGCCGTCTCTCGAGGTGAGGCGGCTGTTTCCGCGTCCAGCATGGCGTCACAACGCGGAAAAAACGCCGCATGCCGCATAGGCAGTGCGGCGGAATCCGCATTGGTAACGGCGGAATCCGCATTGGTAACGGCGGAATCCGCATCAGAGGCGGCCCCCGCACTAGATACATTGCATGACAGTACTGGTGTGGCTGGGACTGATAGTCCACCAAGATTCAGACTTACACGCGCGCGAGCACAGAGGCAGAGTTTAAATAGCAGTTAGAAGGGAGTCGGCTGATCAGCTGGGTCAGCTGACAAATTCCACTGCTCCCATTGGACCAGCAATTAGGGAGGTCCTGGAAAGGTCCTAGAGTATATATACTGCTGGTTGTTCACTTGCTCTTTGTCTGGCGTGCGATCACATATGTGGGAGCACCCAGATCCGTAGTCAGATCCGCAAGTGTGCCGGGACCAGCTGGAGCTGTAATCCTACACTTAGCTAGATTCTGTTGATAGCTAAAGTACTAGTTTGATTGTGATTATCTGTTATGACTTTTGCCTGCCTTGACTATCCTCCTGAACTCTGATCTTGTACCTCGATATTTCTGATACTCTGTTGCCGAACCCCGGCTCGTTCCTTGACTCTGCTTCTGCCTCCTGATTTTGTACCCCGATATATCTGATACCCCGTTGCTGAACCCTGCCTGTACTTTGACTCCGCCTTTGCCTCCTGATCTTGTACTTTATCTGTCCGTGTGTGTACGACCTGGCTTGTCCGACCTCGAGAACCGACCTTACTGTTAGAGGCGGTTCCTCGCTCTGTTAGTGATCCTTCCTCCTGAAGGTTACTTTCAGTCTGTCCTTCCTACTGTCAGTCTGACTCCTCCCGTCTTGGAGAGCTCAGGTCTGCGGAAGGAATCTGTGCAGTACTCCTTGCTGCACTGAGGCCTAGTCCTCTAAGTGTTATTGTTGCACCTAACACTACACTCTACTCAGGTGAACAGAGGTTAGCTAGTATATCGGATTATCAGTGATACTGCAGATCACGTATAATCTGGTATACATCTGTATTCCCAGTGATTCTGCAGTTCACTGGTAATCAGATCCTCTCTGTGCTTCACCGATCGTTACATTTCCTTTGTGAAGACAGAAGCAAAGAAAGCATTTAATAACTCTGTCTTACCTTGGTCATCCACCATTGAGTTCCCACCCTCATCCTTTAGGAGTCCTATACAGTCAACCTTTTCTTTTTTTAGAGTTGATGTACTTGTAAAACTTTTTGGGGTTAGATTTGATATCCCTAACGATTTGATTTTCAGCTTCGATCTTTGCCAGCCTAATTGCTTTTTTACAATTTTTATTGCACTCCTTATAATTGCTTAGTGCAGCCTCGATCCCCTCCTGTTTTAGGACCTTATAGGCATTCTTTTTCCTGTTCATTTTATCCCTAACCTTTCTATTCATCCATAGAGGCCTTTTTTTTATTCCTAGACATTTTGTTTCCATATGGGATATACATACTGTACATCCATAGAGGCCTTTTTTTATTCCTAGACATTTTGTTTCCATATGAGATATACATACTACAATATTGATTGAGAATAAGTTTAAAAGCTTGCCATTTCCCTTCAGTGTCCTCCCCTTGTAGTACATTATCCCAGTTCACCAAACTTAGTGCCTGCCTAATTTGATTGAACTTTGCTTTTCTAAAATTCATAGTTTTAGTGGTCCCGCTGCCCTGTGGCCTATCAGTCACCAGATCAAACGTTATCATGTTGTGATCACTATTTCCCAAATGTTCTTGAACCTGCACATTTGATACATTATCTGGTCTATTAGAAATGATCAGCTCCAGTAACGCATTCCCCCTAGTTGGTTCCGTTACCATGTGAGTCAAGTAATTGTCCTGTAGTGCTGCCAGAAATCTGCTGCTTTTACCAGAATGGGTAGCCTCAATACCCCAGTCAATGTCTGGAAAGTTGAAGTCGCCCATAACTATGAACTCATTTTTACTTGCAGCTTTTTTAATTTGCTGTAGTAATCGCAGTTCTGCAGCTTCATTAATATGAGGTGGCCTGTAGCATACCCCAATAAGCAATTTTATTTCCACCATGAATATTTACCCAAACGGACTCCACATCTTCGCAATCTTCCTCCATCTCATCGTTGAGGAGAGCTGTAAAAAAATTCTTAACAAAGACAAACCCCTCCAACTTTTTTCCCTGTTCTATCCCTCCTAAACACATTGTATCCTTTTAAATTAGCTATCCAGTCATGGCTTTCATCCACCCATGTCTCGGTTATTCCCACAATGTCATAGCCTTTGTCATTCAGAATGAACTCGTTCGTCTATTTTATTTGCAAGGCTCCGAGCATTGGTTACCATGCACTTTATATTTTTACCACCACATTTACCAATTTTGTTTACATGAAATGGGCTACTTGAAGTTTTACCAACCTCCTTAATCTTTACACTGTCCCCACCCCCCATGTTAGGCTCCCACTGTCTTTTTACCTTATCTTGTCTACATATTGAGACTTTATCCCCCGCCTCCCCCCAGATCCTAGTTTAAAATCTCCTCCAACCGTTTAGCCATCTTCTCCCCCAATGCAGCTGCACCCTCCCCATTGAGGTGCAGCCCATCCCTGCTGTAGAACCTGTAGCCGACTGCAAAGTCTGCCCAGTTCTCCAGGAACCCAAACCCTTCCTTCCTACACCAATTTCTCAGCCACTTATTTAACTCCCTAAGCTCCCTCTGTCTCTCAGATGTAGCATGTGGCACTGGCAGTATTTCAGAGAACACCACCTTGGAGGTCCTTGCTTTAAGTTTAACTCCAAGTACCTGAAAATCATTTTTGAGGACCTTCCATCTCCCACTAACTTTGTCATTAGTGCCAATGTGTACCATGACAGCTGGGTCTTCCCCAGCCCCACCCAATAATCTGTCAATTCTTTCCGCTACATGCCGAACCCGAGCACCCGGGAGGAAACAGACTGTACGGCATTCACGGTTTCTTCGACAGATTACCCTATCTGTGCGCCTAATAATTGAATCCCCTACCACCAATACCTGCCTAGCCTTAGCTGCACTCCTATTCCCATTCTCGTTACTGCAGCCTGCCCCTTGGTTGCTAAGGAGCACATCCTGCTGCAGCATTGCTACTCCAGAATCATCCTCCCCAATATTACGCAAACAAGCATACTTATTAGTGAGGGACAACTCGGGACTAGCCTCCCTGCCACTTTTTCCCCTACCCCTTCTAACTGTGACCCAAGTAGCGGCTACCTCTGCTTCTTGCTACGGCTTTACTCCACCCACCTCATCTTCAACGGTTCCATCCAGTGTCTGGATCGTGAGATCCAAGCTCATCTCCATGTTGTGTATGCGTCTCAGTGTTGCGAGATGCTTATTTAGCTCTGCGACTTCCGCCTCTAACTGAGCAACGCACACACCCAGGGCAACAGTAAACACCCTCAATCCGCTGATCAAGGCATGCATACAAGCTGCAGGATGTACACTGTACTGCATTGTCCAACATGATGACTATTGTTTGGGGAAAAATTATTTAAAGTATACTGTGGCAGTAAAAGATGAAACGGGAGAGTGAGTGAAGTTCGGGAGTGAGTGCAGCTGGGGTGGAAGAGGGGTAGGGCTGGAGTAGGGGAGTAAAGTTGTGGGGGAGGAGGTGGAGGGGAGGGGGGAGGAGGAGTGAGTGAAGCTGGGGTGGAGTCCTCAAAACTTAAAGACTACACCACAACGTGTTAGCACATTCTAACCACTCCCTACCTCCCTCTAGAGGCTGGACAATGCATCATGGAAGCCTTCTGGGAGGGGTCGTGTCTAAACTGCCACTCACCCTCTTTACTATTACAGCTGAGGGAATGGGTTGTGTACTCAGGGCTAGTGATTATAGAAACTTACTAGGTGCAGCAACAGTAGCAGCCTCCAATAATCAATCCAATTAAAAGGCCGACTGCCAGGATTATGATGATGGCTAAAAGCCATGTTGGAATTTCTGAAAAGAAGAAAAGAGAAAGAATTATGAGCAGAGATGATCACACTGGGTCTGTAGAAAAATGCTTTCACACCTCGTTACAAGAAGGAGAAGAAGGCACGGCTGTCCTCTAATGTAACAAAATATTACCTGCTTCCAGAATTTCCTCACCTCCTGGCAAATCCATTGCAGAATCTGAAATACAAGCAGAAAACATTATTAGTGCAAGCTTTCCAGAATTTCCTCAACTTCTGGCAAATGCATTGCAGAACCTGAAAAACAAGCAGAAAACATTTTTAGTGCAAACTTTCCAGAATTTCCTCAACTTCTGGCAAATCCATTGCAGAACCTGAAAAACAAGAAGAAAACATTATTAGTGCAAGCTAATTAGCGGATTAGTGTTTCCATGTTACAGGTGGAGTGACGTTACATCAATAGTAAGGGGCCAGAATGTTGAGGGATTCAGGAAGATGTTCCGGCCTGGATGTACAGACGGTCACTGGGAGCGGATCCGAGATGAAAAACTGACTATAACAAATAACTTGTCTATCTATCTTATCTAAAGTTTAGATAGTTTACATAGCAAATCTAGCTGCAAACAACTTCAACAGAATAGGATTATTACTTCCTGTGAAACAATGACAGCAGCTATGTTTGTAAACATTACACACAGGCAAGCTAATCTGCATCTCCAGCACTCAGCCTCCCCCTCCTCCTGCCCATACTGAGATCCCCATAAGCCCTTGCTACTCTCTGAAAATGCTAAAGCACTCTGAAAAGCTGTGGACGAGGCTTGTTTAGTTTATAGGGAATTAGAGTATTAAAACAAAAAAGCATTTGGCTTGAGGAATGCCCTATAAACAATATTAACCACTTCAGCCTAACTGGATGAAAATTTTCGTCCAGTTAGGCTGCGTGCGCTCCCGCGGCCCCCCCATGCGCGCCCCTGCTGCTGGCCGTTAGCTCAGCGATCAATGAAAGGGATTATAAATCCCTTTCACTGATCGGACATCCCCCCCACCCCCCCGGAGAAAAGCCGACAGCGTCTCTTCAGACGCTGCGGCTTTTCTGAGATCAAAAAGTTCCCTGTCTTCATACTTCTTCCTGGGAGAGAGATCGATCGCTCCCAGGACTTTTTGACTGTGGCCATCTTGTGGCCAAATAGCAAACTACACCAAAAAACACTTAGAATTGAATAAATACATTTTCAAACATTTAAAATCCTCTATTTACCTCCCACACCAAAAATACCCACATACAAGTTTTAATAAAAAATAAAATGAAAAATTACAATAATAAAAAAAAAAAAAAAAACATAAATAGTTACCTAAGGGTCTGAACTTTTTAAATATTCATGTCAAATGAGTATATCAATATGATTTATTAAAATTATGAGCTTCTAAATAGTGATGGACGCAAATTGAAAAAATGCACCTTTATTTCCAAATTAAATATCGGCGCCATACATTGTGATAGGGACATAATTTAAATGGTGTAATAAGCAGGACAAATTGGTAAATAAAGTACATAGGTTTTAATTATGGTGGCATGTATTAATAAACTATAATGGCCAAAAGCTGAGCAATAATTATTTTTTTCCATTTCTTTCTTAATATTCCTGTTAAAATGGATTTAGAATAAATTAATTCTCACCCACAGAAAGCCTAATTGGTGGCGGAAAAAAACAAGATATAGATCAATTCATTGTGATGAGTAGTGCTAAAGTTATTGGCAAATGAATGGGAGGTGAAAGTTGCTCAGAATGGACTTTCTCTAACCATTCAAGTGTATGGCCTTGAAATGAGAGACAGACAAGTAATCTCAACTTACATCAGGGAGGGACTGCTGCCTGCAACACCTTGCGCCCAAAGGTCATGTCTTGCCCCGATAAAACATCTATTCTGTAGTGCCTCATAAATGTCGTCGGGGTTTTCCAAGTGGCTGCTTGGCATATCTGCTGAAGTGATGCCCCTGCTTTCTCTGACCATGAAGTAGCCATTGCCCTTGAGGAATGAGCTGTATTTTTTTGAGGCGCTTCCTAGCCTTTTATTTGATATGCCTCACCTATAACTTTCCTTATCCACCTTGCCAGTGTTGTTTTTGAGGCTTGAATGCCTTTATTGGGCCCTGTATATACCACAAAGAGATGACTTGATTTCCTAAACTCCCTTGTCCTTTCGAGATACTGAAGAATAGTTCTTCTAACATCTAAGCAACTATACTTCTTCTCTTTTTCATTGGATGGGTTTTTACAGAATGAAGGTAATACGATCTGCTGAGTTCTATGGAATTGCGAAACCACCTTTGGGAGGAAGTTAGGATCAGGCAATAGAATTATTTTATCTTCAAAAATTCTTAAAAACAGCTCCTTAACGGACAAAGCCTGTAAATCACTCACTCTTTTTGCTGTGGTAATTGCCGTTAAAAATAAAGCTTTGAGTGTCAGTCTTCCGATATCTAATTCTTCTATCGGTTCATATGGTTTGTCCATCAACATCTGTAACACTAAAGGTAAATCCCACTGTGGTGCCAGTTTCAATTTAATTGGTCTTGACCTTTCAATGGCCTTAAAGGTCTTACGAGGCCCAGTATAGAAAAAAAAAATAAAAAAAGTTAGCTACCTGGATCAGCTTGTAAGGCACGGAGGACGCCGTCCGCGCCCTTCCGCCTGGTCCCCGCCGCTGAACAGCCCCCCGAACGGTCCCCGACCGCGCGGCCCGGGTCGGGCTCCCCAGCCTGTACCAAGATGGCCACTGGAGCTGGCCGCGGCTGCGCAGTCCGCATAGCCGCGAGTGCGGCTGCGCAGCTCTAAGGCCAACCCCCCGATCCACGTAACAGTAGCGTGGATCGGGGGGTTGGCCTGCACTCGCGGCTATGCGGACTGCACAGCCGCGGCCAGCTCCAGCGGCCAACTTGGTCGGGGACCGTTCGGGGGGCTGTTCAGCGGCGGGGACCAGGCAGAAAGGCACGGAGGGCGCGGACGGCGTCCTCCGTGCCTTACAAGCTGATCCAGGTAGCTAACTTTTTTTATTTTTTTTTTCTATACTGGGCCTCGTATGTCCTTTAAAAAAATCTTTGATTAATGTGACTCTAGCCAACTGTCTATCCAAAAAAACAAAAAGATAATGCTCTGCACTGTACCCTTAATGTACTTACTGCGAGGCCCATTTCTACTCCATCTTGGAGAAAATCTAAAATGTCCTTAATAGAATCTGAGACTCTATTTTTCTTTGTACACCATACTAAATACGCCTTCCACATCTTACTGTATATTTTTTGCGTCACCGGTTTTCTACATTTGACGAGGGTCTGTATTACTTTTTCCGATAAGCCCTTAGATCTTAGGACCTCTTCCTCAGATACCAGGCGGTGTATTTGAACATTCCTTGATTTGGGTGACATATGGGACCCTGAAGTAGTAGGTCTCTCCTGTCTGGGAGTTTGATGAATTGCCCTCCTGACTTCATCCATAGATGGCTGAACCACACTCTCTTGGGCCACCACGGTGCCACTAGAATCATGTTTACATTTTCTTCTTCCCACTTTCTTATTGTCCTTGCTATCAGTTGTATTGGTGGAAATGCATACACTGTTTGGTATTGCCAGGGCTAAGATAGTGCATCTATGGCTGCTGTGTGGCCGTCTTTGCACAGAGACATGAACGTTTCTAATTTTTTGTTCTTTGGAGTTGCAAACAAGTCTACCTCCGCTTTTGTCCATCTGCTCTGAATCTGCTCAAACACCTCTTGATTTAGAGCCCATTCTGACTGTTCTATTAGATTCCGGCTGAGGTAATCGGCTTCTATATTCAAACTGCCCTTTAGGTAAACTGCTGATATCGATATCGCTCTTTTTTCTACCCATTCGAGCCTCTCCATACTTATGTTCAACAGATTTTGTACTCTCGTTCCCCCCTGTTTGTTTATGTAAGAAACTGTGGTTATATTGTCTGATAACACAAGCAGCTCTCTGCCCTGAATCTGCTGTTGAAATGTTTGTAATGCCAACTGTACTGCTTTCATCTCTTTTGCATTTGAAGACTGCAATTGTTGTTCTCTGCTCCATATCCCCTGGATCTGCCGTGAGCCGCATATCGCTACCCAACCTGTGTTGCTCGTGTCCGTCGTTATTTTTACTACCTCCTGCTGCGACCATAGCCTGCCCTGTTGCAGGTTGCTGTCCTGCATCCACCACTCTAATGACATTTTTACCTCGTCTGTCACTGATAACTGCGTGTCGAGAGACTTGTGTTTTGTCCCATCTCTCTAGGAGAAAATTCTGCAATCTCCTGCTGTGTAACTGGGCCCATGTTACCCCTGGAATGGCTGATGTCATCATCCCTACCAGTCTCATGACCTGGCGTATCGTCACTGTGTTTTGTTCCTTTACTTGTGCTGCTGTTTCTATTAGCCTTTCTCTTTTGTCCTGAGGGAGACAAATTTTCCTTTGGGCTGAATCTATCTGGTGTCCCAAAAACCTTATCTGCTGACTTGGTTCCAGATTAGATTTTTGCAAATTTATGAGCCAGCCTAGCCTGGAAAACGTCTGAATTACTATTTCCCTGTGTTTTTCTAGCACCTCCTTTGACTGGGCATGTATCAAAAGATAATAATCAGATAGTGTTGCGCCTGTATCAAAAGATCGTCCAGGTAAGGAATTAGTGCGATTCCCTGTAGTCTTAGAGGGGCCACAATCTCTGACACAACTTTTGTGAATATTCGGGGTGCCGAGGCTATTCCAAAAGGGAGGGCTACAAACTGAAAATGTTTTGTTTGTGCGCCCACCTTTACTGCGAACCTCAAATATTTTTGATGCTTCTCCCAGATTGGTACATGTAGGTAGGCATCCTGTAAATCTAGGTTTATGAAAAAGTCCCCCTTATTTAGAATCTGTCGAACCGAATAAATACTTTCCATTCGGAACCTTTTGTATCTCAAAAATGGATATAGTTTCTTTAAATTCAAAATGAAACGGAATTTGCCGGTCGGCTTTTTTATCAAAAAAATATGAGAATAAAACCCAGTTTCTTTCCTGTAGCAGAACCTCTACGATCACTTATTGACAATAGAGATGAGATCATGGCTCTCATCCCTATTGCCTTTTCCATATCCTTTGGGAGGGGATTGAGAAAAAAATCAGTCTGGGGGTAGAACAGAAAATTCCAGGCGATAGCCCTCTTTTATAATGTTTAGAACAAAAATGTCCGGGTGAATCTTTTCCCATTCCTTCAAAAAATATCTCAATCTTCCTCCCACTTCCACGTCACTTGGAAGATTTTGGATCATCGGATTTCCCAAGGACAAAGCCCCCCCCCCCCCCCCTCTACCTTTGGGAAACCATTTCCTCTGGAAGGGAGTAGCTTTCCGCTGTTCTCCTTTCTCTCTTTTCTGCTAAAAAGTTTTAGTAAAAAAGGTTTTTCTCTTTCTATATGGGAACTGCTTCCCCCTCTCCGCTGACCGTTTTAATATATTTTCCAGCTCCGGGCCGAATAGCAGACCCCCTTCAAATGGGAGAGAGCATAATTTATTTTTTGAGGTCAGGTCTCTCTCCCAAGCCTTTAACCAAACTGCCCTCCGTGCCGAATTTAATAATGCGGTTGTGCGCACTGTAATCCTAATGGATTGTGCTGTTGCATCAGCCAGGAAAGAAATTGCCTTGAACAACACTGGAATTGATGCTGAATATGACTCTAGTGGCTCTTTTGACACTACCTTTTCTATTAAATTTTCAAGCCATATCTTAAGATTGCTAGAGATGCATGTAGCCGACAGATTTGTTTTAAAATCAAAAGCTGCTGACTCCCACGCCTTTTTTTTATTAATGCTTCTATTTTTTTATCCATCGGGTCTTTCAATGTCCCTGTGTCCTCAAAAGGCAAGTCTGGTTGCTTTAAATACTTTGCTAATGAGGCGCCTAACTTTGGACATTTAATCCATTTGCTTTGCTCCTCTTCTTTAACCTCCCTGGCGTTCTATTGAGATCGCCAGGGAGGCTGAGGGAGGGTTTTTTTTTTTTTAATAAAAAAAAAACTATTTCATGCAGCCAACTGAAAGTTGGCTGCATGAAAGCCCACTAGAGGGCGCTCCGGATGCGTTCTTCTGATCGCCTCCGACGACCAGGAGTAACACGGAAGGCCGCAATGAGCGGCCTTCCATGTTTCGCTTACGAGCGGAGTGACGTCATGGACGTCAGCCGCCTCCGATCCAGCTCTTAGCGCTGGCCGGAACTTTTTGTTCCGGCTACGCTGGGCTCAGGCGGCTGGGGGGACCCTCTTTCGCCGATGCATGCGGCGGATCGCCGCGCTGCAGCGGCGATCAGGTAGCACACGCGGCTGGCAAAGTGCCGGCTGCATGTGCTGCTTTTTATTTGAGCCAAATCGGCCCAGCAGGGCCTGAGCGGCAGGCTCCAGCGGTACTGGACGAGCTGAGCTCGTCCAGACCGCCCAGCAGGTTAAAGGGGAATTTGCGTTTGGCTGACTTTGGTATGAACAACCTGCGCTTGGGCTCTTTCCACTGAGTTAAAATAATTTCCTTTAATGACTGGTGTACTGGGAATGCTCTGCTTTGTTGTTGAATGAGACCGCCATACACTCTGTCTTGTTTAGAGGTCTGTGTCGTATCCTCTAATGTCCTCTGTAGTATATACTGCTTTTAACAGCTCCCGTGTCTCCTCTGGTGCAAACATGAATTTCGGTGTCCTTATTTTAATACTATCCGTCTCTGACTCTTCTCCCGAGTCTTTCTCCTCTATGGATTCAACTACTATCTCTTCCTCCCCCTCTTCTTCCTCCTCCTCCTCCTCTTCTTCTATATTTATAGGAGGTGGCGGAATATTTACATTAGAAGGGCCAGGAACTTCCTGACCTTCGTATTGCACAGATGATTGAGATTGACTTTCTTTTAAATTCCTCAGTTCTCCTCTGATTTTCTGTCTCATTGCTTCAATGAACTCCTTAAAGAGAACCAGAGACGAAGCACCCTCATGTATTTTATTACATTTATCAGTGGGAACATGACAGTAAACACCTACCCTGCTTTTAGTTTTATTCTTCTCAGTCTAATCTATCTGTTATCAACTGTGATAAGAATCCACTGACTATTCAGTCGAGGTTTGACCTGGAATCATTATAGCTGAGTCACTCTTCTGTGGAGTCTTTTCAAGCCCAAGCCTGCCACCTCCTGGATCAGATTTCCTTACTCAGAGCTGTTGACATGGGAGGGGCTGCTGCTGCCGAGAAAGAAGCTCTGAAACAGTGTTTCTGTGTGCAGTGTGCAGCCTGTCATTATCTACTGTCTGCAGTTTCATTTCTATGAGAGACACTTCCTACAGGCAGCAACACAGCATACCAGAATAATAGTTGAAAGCAGACAGATGAAAGGCTGCAGCAGCCCTGCTTGTCTATAGTCTCAGAGGCTAGACAGCACATCCAGAACAACTCATAACCCGGAAGCAGAACAGGTATGAGCCGGCGGCCATATTGGATATTTCCTGGAGCAATAATGGATAAAAAAACACTCAAAAAGGCACACCAGAGTGGCGAAATAATCAGGTACAGCATTTATTCTTTACAAGCTGATATGTTTATTTTGTGCGAATCGTTCATCTCTGGTTCCTTTTAACCATTATCATTGACTCAGAAGACATTATCTTATCTGCGCATTTTACACAAATTTTTTGGCCATGCTGGATCCAACTTTGTCTGGCAGTTTGGACATCGTTTACTTCTAGCCTTGCTATCAGCTTTGGCCTTTAAAGGAAACAAAGAGACATAAACTGACATCAACACCTACGCTTTGCTTGCCTCTTAAAACAAAAAAACATTAAAGTGTGCAAAACATCATGTCCCCATAATAGCAGCATTATACTTTACCACCGCAGCGCTGCCTGATGGAGTGCTCATGTTGCCTGCAGCCTCCACACCAGTCTCCTGCTCCATAGCTCTGCGTGCGGGGGGGCGGCGCCGGAAGCCGTGCTTTTTTAAGCGTGTCACTTCCCTGCTGGAGTCTGAGGCATTTTCCTTATAAGGTAAGCCTGAGACTTACACAGCCTCACCTCCTGGATGCATAAAATTACGCGCGCGCGCTACGTCACTCTGCTTCCGCCCTGTACGCCTGTTCCTCCGCAATGGCATCCGCATGGAATCTCCAGGAGGCGAACGCCGTGCTGCATGTAACGTAAGTCCTTCTCTCATGCACGCACGGCCCTCAGTAGCCAAACAGATATTTAGTTACATACAGGCTTGGAATCACTCTCCCAACGCCTGATCACAGGCCAAGAAAGGAAAGTGTTCCATAAATCAGGTACCTGTATAACTCAATATCCAGACTATCTGGATGCTGACTGTGTCTCCTGGTAGGCCGGAAACACAAGAATACTGAAGGCAGGGGGGTAGGTGGGGTCTTTTAAACTTCTTGCTGATTGTGTTTCATCAGGAGGAGGAGCATGGAGTCTCTCATTTCAAGGCCATACACTTGAATGGTTAGAGAAAGCCAGATGTGCCCAAAATATTAGCTAGCCCGCTCCCCAGAGAAGATAGCCAGATGTACCCCCAGTTTTAGGGAGCAACTCATCCCCAGGATGGATATCCATGGTATAAAACCTTAATTATATTTACTTTGCTTATTTTTATCACAGATTCACTACAACAGTCAATCAGAGCTTTCAGAGCAGTTTTCTAAAAAAATGGAAAATCCCTCTTTATTTCTAGTGCAGCGATTCCAGGTTTATGGAGCGATCACGGTGCATTTGCCGCAAGAGAAAAAAGACAGGAAAATATTTAAAATTGCCAGAGCATGAAAAACTCACAGAGTGGCATGATCGCTATGCGATTTTCCTATACTTTATATATTTTACTAGCAGATTGGTGTATATTGGGCACAATGAAAGTCAGAGGATAAAACAGGGTGTAGCAATAGGAAAGTGTACAGTGCAGGGGTGTGCAATGTGGAATCAGGAAATTGACGGCCTGGGGCTAATGTACTATTTAGGTGCCCCATAGGCGCTAATGCAAAATGTATGCTATTGGGCACCAAAGAAGAAATTTGGGTGCCCAATAAATAGCAGGCGCCGGGCCCATCCAACCGAAATTTTTAGTTTTAAGAATTAGTGTTTTGATAATGTTTACACCAATGCTTTACTATGCCTATTACGACTGTAAATATAGTTTCATTTTTATTATTATAGACGATATATTGAAATTTTATTACCGTTATTTAAATATATTTATTATTCTATTTCAGATAAAGAAATGATAAAAATATTGTTATAGGCAATATCTTAAAATTTCTAAAATTTCTGCTATACACTGTACGTTTTGTGACTTTTGATGTATAGTATGCTGTGGGTTGATGAAAGGGCACAGGGAGCAGGTTTTGTGACTATTGATGTCAGGGTAGAGGCGAGAGAGGCTCCATCCTCAGGGCGCAGTGTAGGGGGGGGTGCACAACTCACTCAGCTATCAGTTCCCTATTGTGTTTGAAGCAACGTGAAATAAGAAAAGAGAATACATGGCAGTGACTGCAAGCCAGATAACTAGAGCTTAAGGTGTTGAATGGGGGTCGGGGGCCCTAGGGAGCCTTTTAGTCTAATAACAAGCAGTGTGTGACGGCCGATGTGGGAGAGGCGCACTTTGGTGTCTCAGCCTTGGGTGCTGGAGGGCCTTGCTCCGGCGCTGATTGATGTAGAGTGTACTGTGGGTTGATAATAGGCACAGGGAGCAGGTTTTGTGTCTATTGATGTATAGTATACAGTGGGTTGATGGCAGGGCATAGGGAGCAGGTTGTGTGACTATTGATGTATTGTGGGTTGATGGCAGGTGCAGGGAACAGGTTTTTCTCTCTCTACAGAATGTGACTTGATCCTTTATGGTGGGCGGCGCTTCTCATCGAAGTGTGGATAGGTGGAGCATGAGGGTCTCAGGACCTGTAAGTGTGTGGGGGTGGATGCAAAGGCTAAATATGGCTACTCTTGTGGGATTGTGTGTAGGAGGCATGTGTGTGTCTCTGGGCTCATGAGTGTGTGTGTGGGAACAGGGGCAGAGCCTAAAGATGGCTGCAGACACTGGTTCCACTGTATTCTTCCACTGTCTCTTCTCTCCTGCTTTCAGAAATCAACAGGATATACTTTCTATGATTGCGATGAGCAAAAATCCGGTTGAAAATGAATCACACTGATGGAAACTGTTTCCATGTACCTAGGGGTTGATTTAATAAGCTGCTCTGCTATAGCAGCGCAGCCTCATGACAACAGTGCGTAGTAATAATTCTCAGCGCACGCTGTGCAGTCATAGCATGCGCTGCTAAATTATGTTCTGCTCAGAAAGTTTAACAAGCGTGGAGACCCGGCGGGTTCAGTGGCTTCAAAGTGCTGCCTACTGGGCCAATCACAGTGCAGGAATATCGTTCTTTGAAGCCACTGGACCCGCTAGGGCTCATTGCTTGTTAAACTATAAGAGCAGAGCATAATTTAGTAGCGCACGCCATGACTGCATAGGTTACGTTGAGAATAATTAACACTGGCTGTTGTGATTGGGCTGCTGTAGCAGTGCAGCTTAGTGAATCAACCCCCTAGTGTTTTGCGATGCGGGCCATCAAAATCTGATCACAAATCATTGCTTTTGGAAAAGGCCCTAGCAGGTAAATGTATTTAGCTTATCCACTTCAGCCTCCAGTCGTGTTTCACTTTATGCATCCAAGCAATTTTCACCTCCCATTAATTCGCCTATAACTTTATCACTACTTATCACAATGAACTGATCTATATCTTGTTTTTTTCTGCCACCAATTAGGCTTTCTTTGGGTGGTACATTTTGCTAAGAGCTACTTTACTGTAAATGCATTTTAAAAAGGAAAACTGAAAAAAATAATTATTTCTCAGTTTTCGGCCATTATAGTTTTAAAATAATACATGACTCCATAATTAAAACCCACGTATTGTATTTGCCTAATAGTCCTGGGTATTACAACATTTAAATTATGTCCCTATCACAATGTATGGCGACAATATTTTATTTGGAAATAAAAGTGCACTTTTTCCGTTTTGCATCCATCACTATTTACAAGCTTATAATGAAAAAAAAAAAAAAAAAATATTTCATCTTTATGAGGATATTTAAAAAGTTTAGACCCTTAGGTTAATATTTACTTTTTCTTATTGTAATGTTTTTTTATTAAACATTTTATTTGGGTATTTTTGGAAGGGTGAGATGTAAATCGTAATTTTTTAATGTAAATATGTGTGTTATATTTTTTTTTTGTAAATGTAGATGTAGTTTTACTATTTGGCCACAAGATGGCAACAATGAGTTTGTTTACAAAACGTCACTCTAAGCATAACATGTACGCTTAGAGGGACGTAAGAGGCAGAAAGAGCGAGACTTCCGAGAGAAGCTGTCGCTTTTTCTGCCGGGGAAAGGGATCAATGATAGGGCACCATATCCCGATTCATTGATTCCCTGGCTAACGAACCACGGCCCGGCAGCGTGTGTGCGCGCAATCGGTCCCCAGGAGTGCGTGGGAGCACAAATGCGGCCTTTTGGATATATACTGTACGTCCAAAAGGCCAACGAAGTTAATGAAGGATGACATTTGATACTTACCGCCAGATGGTGGGGGTGGAGCAGAAGTCACACCCGGATCCACATCTTCTTCACCTCTGTGAAAACAAAAAGGTACAGAATTGAATGATTAGTGGCGTTGAGCATGAAAAATTTCCCAGCATAAGAAAAAAGTTATTTCCCCACAAACACCAATCAGATCCCAGCAGAGGAAATGCAACTCGGTCCGGCTACTTAATGAGATGCTAAGAATTCTGAGTTCATGCAGTTTTTATGTTTATTTTATGAACATTTATCAAGATATAAAATGGACCATCTGCTGTATCTGACTGATCCTGCTTCACGTTGTACACATTTGCATACAATTATCTTCCATCGCAGAATTAAAGGACAACTATCAATATGTTTTTCTGTAAATGCCTTTTATAAGTAGGAATGACTGACTGTAAATAAAGTACCAGGTTTGAGGCCTTTACCATTAACAGTGGAAGAATGGCATCAATTTAAATATTCCCCTTGAAAATCAAAAGGTAAATTTTGACTGGCAGTTCTAGGCTCCACCCACTTTCCTGAATATTAATTCCAGCTACCCAGTGACCAACTGTGCCAAGTTTGAGAACCCTGCCATTAACAGAGTAAGAATTGCTGAAATCAAAAATATGTGATAGGCTGTTTGTGCCACTTTTCTGAATTTGAACCCCAATGATCAACTGTACCAGGTTTGAAACCTCTACCAATAACAGTGGAAGAATAACAAAAAATTAAACATTCTTCTTGGAAATCAATAGGTAAATTTTGATTGGATTGTAGGAGCCACACACTTTCCAGAATATTGGTCCCAGTCACCCAGTGATTTTGCAAAGTTTACAAACTTTGTGGTCATCAATACAAGAATGGCTAAAATCAATCAAACCAACTGTTTGGATATTTATGGCTTCTCCTCTTTTCTGAATGTGAACCACTGAGTGGCTGTTTTTGGCCCCTCCCCTTTTCTGAATTTGAACTCCATTCACCCAATGATTAACTGTACCAGGTTTAAGGCCTATGCCATTAACAGAATGGCAGTGTAACGATAGGGGAATAATCTCCACAGTCAGCGCACGTGTACGCTGACACTGAGGGGACCTTCCACAAGCGCTCAGACAGAGGACCCCAGTTATGGTGCAAATGCACCTGTGGAGGAACAGACCAGCCAGCAGGAGGAGCTGTGGAGCACAGAGAATTAACACCTCTGAATGTCCCACAGATGTCAAATGGAGATTGCTCAGTGCAGATGTAGCAATGAGCAATACTTAAATAGTCTGATTACAGACTTTGTGAGGACAGACATTCACACACAGAGCCGATTAGAAACAGATCAATGATAATAAACAGCTGATCGTGGCGAGGGCCCACTATCAGTACACCATCTGCCAGTGGCAAGGGCCCACTGAGAGGCAAGGATGACAAGTGAAATAGAAAAATGCACAAATTGGCCATATACACCTATTACATCTCAGTCAAAAATATAAGTCTTTATTACACAATCAAAAACCATTTACAGGTATACACCTCTAAAGGACCAAGTCACAGACCGTATTAAAATCTATTTCTGCGCAGAAAATAGTACATTAAAAGCCGAGGAGCCATCCCGCATACCCCATAGATCAATGCTCTAGGCTTGTGTGCATGGAGTCTGTCAAAAGGACTCTTATGCTCCATGCACGCAAGCCCAGTCTGCCCACCTGTCACACAGCACCATACATACGACAGCTGCCTCCCCCTAATGGGGATAAATCCTTAGTGTTAGAAAAGCTGCAGCAAGCAAGCATTAGTCGGTTAGAGGGGATGTAATTCATTATGCTTATGGACTGTTAGATGAAGCAATGTCATTCAGGCATCATTCTCCTGTTTTATCATATTTTGCATGCATCAATAAAGATATACTTGCAATAACCCAGCGATGTGGAATATTCCAGTCCGGCTTGGCATATCTTCTCCCCTCCAAGTGCCTTCGGTCTATTCCACTATGGCAGCAGATGTCCAGCTCCTATATCCCCTCCTAGGCCAGCCTTAATCACTTCCATACTCCATGTGTAGCGAGGGTAAATCCTGGATGTCCGCATGCAGGGAAACCCGAATGTGCAGACGTCACACTCCGCCTGAACTTGGCATAGAGCGGCTAGTGCACGCTGACTGGCTGTGTCAGCATGTACACATACACATCCGCATGCCGGGCACCCCGAGTTGGCAGCAGTTACACTCCGCCTGAGCCTGGTGGAAAGCGGCTAGTGGACGCTGACTGGCTCTGTCAGCGTGGGCAGTGGGGACGCTGGATACACGTGGTGCGGCGACCGCCTCCTCCCACCGACGCTTTTCGCGTCACATGATGCTTCTTCAGGGCGTGGCTACGGGGCACTGTGTTGGATTTTTTATAGGACGAGTGAGTCCCTTCCTGGTATGACTCACCAGCCTCCCTGGTGATGTCATTTCTTGTTCACTTGAACAAAACTTTATTGCTCCGACAATCTCTTATTAGAGTCCACATAGAAGGCAGTAATTTCTTTCGGATATTAATTTACCTCCTCTCACATAATTAACCTCTTCTACTATTTCATAATTCTTTTTGCCAAAAGATGATATATATTATTCGCAAATTAACTTATAAAGCTACAAAAATCATCTTTTGCTCCACTTTAATGCCATCTAGTGGATATTTCCATTACTACCATAGTATATTTTCCATTTCAAGTTACTTTCCCCTATTTCATTCACGCTTCCAGTCATACTCCCTACTGGCAGGGCTGTGGAGTCGGTCCAAAAATCCACCGACTCCGACTCCTCAGTTTAGGATTCCACCGACTCCGACTCCTCGACTCCGACTCCTCTAATTTGCATATTACAATTTTGTTGATTAAAAGTATGTAACATGAAATTCGTCTCTTAACTGCCAACGCTTAGGAATTTTACAAGACAACTGAAGTGAGAAGGATATGTAGACTACTATATTTATTCCCTTTAGACTAAAACTAGTCCTTGGTAAGTGTACTTGTAAAAGGTACAAACCGGAACAAAGAACATCTATCAGGCCCTAGGCAATGTAAGTGTGGGTACATGTAAGAATGATGTGCAGGTACTCTGCAGGGGAATGAGGAGATTGTAAACAGACAACACCTCTGTGTTCAATGTGCACAGCATTCTCAGTGGATTCCCTGCAGCTCTGTGGGGAGTGCATATGTAGAGTATAGTACTACTGTGTAACAAAGTAAACCTGAGACAGATGAAATTTAAGTTTTATACATACCTGGGGCTTCCTCCAGCCGCCTTCAGGATAATCAGTCCCTCGTTGTCCTCCTCCACCACCTGGATCTTCTGCTATGAGTCCAGGTACTTGAGCCAGTCGGGCGTAGTGCGCATGCACACACTCCGCCGCCAGGAGCATACTACACCTGTGCAGCACTATTGCGCAGGTGCAGAATGTTCCTGGCTGTGGGAGCGGCATGCGGCCGGACAGCGCTGACTGGCTGAATTACCAGGACTTATATCAGAAGATCCGGGTGGTGGAGGAAAGCGAGGGACTGATTAGCCTGAAGGGGGCTGGAGGAAGCCCCAGTTATGTATAAAACTTTACTTTTCATCCGTCTCAGGTACCCTTTAATTTGTAGTCACCAAACCAAATTTTAACAACATATCAAATTATTTGATTACATCAGCAAAGAGAGTGCATACATTTGCATAAATCAGCATCAGTGCAGAATTATTTCCATCTCGTTGACCATCTCTATTAGTGACACAGCTACACATCAGGCTTTATTCTTACAGCATAGATGTTATTTAGTATATATAAGAGATTCCTGTGTACACATCATATATACAGTCACAATCAGATATGTATATCTGACCTTAAAAATACGGGGACTGCTTTATTGAAGCAGCACAAGTAACTAATTTTGATTGGTTTATTTCATGTTTGTGGACTAAGCACAGCTATTACTGTATATATACATTATTTTTAATGACTATTATCTGAGAAATAGAACATTTTATCATATTTTCTATTTTAATTACAGTTACAAATTCATTAGGAGTCGGAGTCGGAGTCTGTGCATTTTCTCCCGACTCCGACTCCAGGCACCCAAAATTGCCCGACTCCACGACTCCGACTCCACAGCCCTGCCTACTGGTACCCTCTTATCAAGTTCACCACAATTCTGAAGCGTAGATATTATTAGGGGTTAGCTACTTGTTAGATCTTTTTGTCATCTTTATTATTCTTTTTAATGTTAATGATTATAATGCTTTTCTTTTTTTGCGGCCACTCTTTAAATACATATCTTATTTGAAGTCCTTTTTGATATTTCATTTGTAGGCTGACGTAAAAAGGGGGTTAGATTCAGGTCAGAGTTAAAACCATTTGGTTCAACAGTATTCAACCTATAGATCCACGTGGATTCTTTGCCTAAAAGCACATCATCGAAATATCCCCTCCTTTCTGAGAGATTCAGCTTATATATAGCTTTCACCTTTGTGCCCCTCAATGAGGCTCCGTGCTGCTCTCTATAATGCTTATATAATGGCATTTCTACTTCCCCCTCTTCAATCTCTCTAAAATGTTCCAAAATTCTTGATTTAAGATCTCTTTTAGTTTTGCCTACATACTTCAAATTACATGGACATTCGTTTACATAGACTACTCTTTCTCTATCACAGATAGGTTTAAATTCGCTCCTCACTAGTCTGTCTTAAGTTGGGTGCCCGTTTTGCCGTCAACATTGGCCGTGGTCCCACTATTCTATCAATCTCAGGGCTCGCCCTTAGGATATCCCAATGTTTATCGAGGAGCTGTCTCAATTCTTCCCAATGAGTGCAATAGGGAGTGATTATCCTCAGATTACTCTCCTTGGGGCTATCATGCATTGGCTTGGATGACAATAGGTCAATTCTTGCATTGTTCTATGCTTTTTTAATTGCAGATTTCAGAATTCTAAGCGAGTATCCCCGCTCTCTGAATCTAGAGTACATCTCCCTCGACTCATTCCAAAACTGTTCGTCAGTTGAACAATTCCTGAGAATACGCAGGAATTGACTATATGGAATAGATCGTATTAGGGCAGGGGGATGATGCCTGGCAGCATGGAGGACTGGTGGTCACGAATTATAATGTACCGACCATATACTTTATTCCCTGCTGGTCACGAATTATAATGTACCGACCGTATACTTTATTCCCTTCTTGTCACGAATTATAATGTACCGACCATATACCATGGTACCGACCATATATAAGTCCTCCGGGCCGCCCCATTGTATCAGGGTGTGGGGGACCCTGTGAAAGACTAGGCAGACTGATTGATGAAAAACTAAAACCACTGGTTATGCAACTTCCATCTTATGTAAAGGATAGTAGGGGCGTTCTTAAGGTCCTAGATGGATTCCTTGTCCCCCCTGGGTCCCTCCTTGTGGGGATCGATGTGGAGTCTTTGTACACGTCGATCCCAAACGAGGAGGGGCTCAGGGCAGTTGATTTCTTTTTGGAGGAAAGCTGCCATGAGGCAGCTGAACATAATGACATGCTTTTACTGGCACTGAGTCTGTTGCTAAAGTTGAATTGTTTTAAGTTCAATGGCAGATATTATAAACAGGTCAGGGGAACGTCGATGGGGGCGGCATGTGCCCCGGCATATGCATGTCTGCATCTCGGGTTCTGGGAGAGGCAGGATGTCTACCCGGACCCGGATTTCGGGGCGCATGTCGCCCTCTGGCTTCGTTTTATAGATGATGTGCTGGTAGTGTGGAGGGGCACGGAGCGTGAACTCTCAAATTATATACAAAAATTAAATGGTAATAAGCGTAATATCCGTCTCACATATACTGTAAGTGATGTGGAAATGTCGTTCCTTGACCTCAAACTAACATTGGGAGAGGAAGAATCGCCACCTCCACCTATCGGAACCCAACGGCGGGGAACAGTGTCCTTCATGCTGCCAGCCATCATCCCTCTGCCCTAATACGATCTATTCCATATAGTCAATTCCTGCGTATTCTCAGGAATTGTTCAACTGACGAACAGTTTTGGAATGAGTCGAGGGAGATGTACTCTAGATTCAGAGAGCGGGGATACTCGCATAGAATTCTGAAATCTGCAATTAAAAAAGCATGGAACAATGCAAGAATTGACCTATTGTCATCCAAGCCAATGCATGATAGCCCCAAGGAGAGTAATCTGAGGATAATCACTCCCTATGGCGCTCATTGGGAAGAATTGAGACTGCTCCTCGATAAAAATTGGGGTATCCTGAGGGCGAGCCCTGAGCTTGATAGAATAGTGGGACCACGGCCAATGTTAACGGCAAAACGGCACCCAACTTAAAAGACAGACTAGTGAGGAGCGAATTTAAACCTACAAGGGCAGTAAGTGAGTAGTTGAGGAGTGGATCAGGTAGGGGCATGTTTAGGTGTGGCAAATGTAAAATGTGCCCATACGTGGATAAAACTAAAATGTTCAGACACATATGGAGATCGTACATATAAAATTAATGGATTTATGAACTGTGATAGAGAAAGAGCAGTCTATGTAAACGACTGTCCATGTAATTTGAAGTATGTAGGCAAAACTAAAAGAGCTCTTAAATCAAGAATTTTGGAACATTTTAGAGAGATTGAAGAGGGGGAAGTAGAAATGCCATTATATAAGCATTATAGAGAGCAGCACGGGGCCTCATTGAGGGGCACAAAGGTGAAAGCTATATATAAGCTGAATCTCTCAGAAAGGAGGGGATATTTCGATGATGTGCTTTTAGGCAAAGAATCCATGTGGATCTATAGGTTGAATACTGTTGAACCAAATGGTTTTAACTCTGACCTGAATCTAACCCCCTTTTTATGTCAGATAGCCTACAAATGAAATATCAAAAAGGACTTCAAATAAGATATGTATTTAAAGAGTGGCCGCAAAAAAAGAAAAGCATTATAATCATTAACATTAAAAAGAATAATAAAGATGACAAAAAGATCTAACAAGTAGCTAACCCCCTAATAATATCTACGCTTTAGAATTGTGGTGAACTTGATAAGAGGGTACCAGTAGGGAGTATGACTGGAAGCGTGAATGAAATAGGGGAAAGTAACTTGAAATGGAAAATATACTATGGTAGTAATGGAAATATCCACTAGATGGCATTAGAGTGGAGCAAAAGATGATTTTTGTAGCTTTATAAGTTAATTTGCGAATAATATAGATCATCGTTTGGCAAAAAAGAATTATGAAATAGTAGAAGAGGTTAATTATGTGAGAGGAGGTAAATTAATATCCGAAAGAAATGACTGCATTCTATGTGGACTCTAATAAGAGATTGTCGGAGCAATAAAGTTTTGTTCAAGTGAACAAGAAATTACATCACCAGGGAGGCTGGTGAGTCATACGAGGAAGGGACTCATTCCTCCTATAAAGAAGCGAACACAGTGCCCCGTAGCCACGCCCTGAAGTGTCATGTGACGTGAAACGTGTCGGTGGGAGGAGCCAGTCGCCGCACCACGTGTATCCAGCGTCCCCACTGCCCACGCTGACAGAGCTAGTCGGCCTCCGCTAGCTGCTTTCCGCTAGGCTCAGGCGGAGTGTAACTACTGCCAACTCGGGGTGCCCGGCATGCGGATGTGTACATGCTGACGCAGCCAGTCAGCGTGCACTAGCCGCTCTATGCCAAGTTCAGGCGGAGTGTGACATCTGCACATTCGGGTTTCCCTGCATGTGGATGCGAACATCCAGGATTTACCCTCCCCACACATGGAGTATGGAAGTGATTAAAGAGAGTCTGAAGCGAGAATAGATCTCGCTTCAGACCTCATAGCTAGCAGGGGCACGTGTGCCCCTGCTAAAACGCCGCTATCCCGCGGCTTAACGGGGGTCCCTGTCCCCCCAAATCCCCTCCGTAATGCGGGGGAGCGCTTCCTGGTTGGGGCAGGGCTAACCGCCGCAGCCCTGCCCCACGCGCGTCTGTCAGCGCGCATCTCCGCCTCACCCCCGCCCCTCTCAGTCTTCCTTCACTGAGAGGGGCGGGGGAGAGGCGGCGATGCGCGTCTGATAGACGCGACTGGAGGCAGGGCTGCAGCCGTTAGCCCTTGCCTCCAGGAAGCCCTATTCTACGACCAACTTTCCGACCAAGGTTTGTGGGGGGTGGGTTGGGGGTGAAGGGACCCCCGTTTAGCCGCGGGATAGCGGTGTTTTAGCAGGGGCACACGTGCCCCTGCTATATATGAGAGCTGAAGCGAGATTTAGTCTCGCTTCAGTGTCTCTTTAAGGCTGGCCTAGACCCCACTGTGGGGATATAGGAGCTGGACATCTGCTGCCATAGTGGAATAGACCAAAGGCACTTGGAGGGGAGAAGATATGCCAAGCCGGACTGGAATATTCCACATCGCTGGGTTATTGCAAGTATATATTTATTGATGCATGCAAAATATGATAAAACAGGAGAATGATGCCTGAATGACATTGCTTCATCTAACAGTCCATAAGCATATTGAATTGCATCCCCTCTAACCGACTAATGCTTGCTTGCTGCAGCTTTTCTAACACTAAGGATTTATCCCCATTAGGGGGAGGCAGCTGTCGTATGTATGGTGTGAGGTGCTGTGTGACAGGTGGGCAGACTGGGCTTGCGTGCATGGAGCATAAGAGTCCTTTTGACAGACTCCATGCACACAAGCCTAGAGCATTGATCTATGGGGTATGCGGGATGGCTCCTCGGCTTTTAATGTACGATTTTCTGCGCAGAAATAGATTTTAATACTGTCTGTGAATTGGTCCTTTAGAGGTGTATACCTGTAAATGGTTTTTGGTCGTGTAATAAAGATGTAACGATCGGTGTAACACAGAGAGGGTCTGATTACTGGTGATCTGCAGTATCACCGAGAATGCAGATATATTCCAGATTATTGGTGATCTGCAGTATCACCGATAATCAGATATATCTCTAACCTCTGGACACCTGAGTGAGAAGTGAGTGTTTGGTGTAACAGTAACACTTTGAGGGCTGTACCTCTGGAATAGGTACAGCAGCAGTAAGGAATACTGCACAGGAGGATGTTCCTTCCACTAGCCTAGATTCTCCCGGGGGAGGAGCTAGACAAGACGTGGGAAGGACAGAGCGAGAGTGACACCAGAGAGAGGGTGTCACTAACAGGTCTGGGAACTGCCTCTAACAGGAAGGCCAGTTCTCGAGGTCGGGCAAGCCAGGTCGTACACACACAGACAGATAAAGTACAGATTCAGGGGACGGATACGGAGTCCAATAAACAGGCAGGGTTTGGCAACGGAGTATCAGATATAGCAAGGTACAGAATCAGAGTTCAGAGGGATAGTCAGGCAGGCAGAAGGTCATAACAAATAATACAGTTCAATATTCCTAGAGCTAAGGTGTGAGCTCCTTGATCATCAACACCTTTGGAAACTATGCTAGAACACAGATACTGACAAGGTCTGAGTGCTACCACGTAGTGATCGCAACGCCAGACACCAGAGAAATGACCAGCACCCAGTATATATACTAGAGCGCTCTCCAGCGCCTCCCCTAAGTGCTGGACCAATGAGAAGTGGTGGAAATGTCAGCTGACCGGCTTGGTCAGCTGACCTTCTTCTGACTGTCATATAGGCCCTGCCATATAGGCCCAGCTTCATTCTGAACCTGTGTGGACTATCAGTCCCAGCCACACCAGTCAAGTTTTGCAATGTCTCTGCTGGCCTGCACGCGAGGTTGGCCGCACCGCTATCAGTACATGCGGCGGCCTCCCCGCATTTGGTCAGACTGTCAGTAGCAGGCCTATGCGCGCAAACCGCCACGTCAGACGCGGCGATTTTTCCGCGTTCCGCAATGCCAGCCGGCATGTTGGACGCGGAAACAGCCGCCTCACTTTGAGTACTCGCGGCGGCTTTTCCGTGTTTCTTCACAGTACCCCCCCCCTCCCCCCCCCCCCCCCGAGGAGTAGACTCCGGACAGCTCCTACCAGGCTTCTCAGGATGCAACGCGTGAAACTCCCTTCTTAATTTGTCAGCATGCATGCGACATTCATGTACCCATGATCTCTCCTCAATACCATACCCTTTCCAATGAACCAGATATTGTACTGAGTTCTGAACTATGCGAGAGTCTAAAATTTTCTCTACTTCGTACTCAGGTTGGTCATCTATCATCACAGGAGGAGGAGGAGTAGGACCCACATGGACTGCTGGTTAAACCAGAGACACATGAAAGGATCTTACGCCACGCATACTGGCAGGAAGATCGATGGCATAAGTAACATTGTTGATCTTTCTAGTTACTGGGAACGGACCCACAAACCTGGGCCCCAACTTGGCTGAAGGCTGTTTCAAGGTCAAGTGACGTGTGGACACCCAGACTAAATCTCCTGGTTGAAACTTCCACTCTAAGGAACGTTTTTTGTCAGCTTGACCTTTCAGACTTTGAAACGCCTTCTCCAAATTATTTTTCACGATCCACCACACGTCCTTAAATGACTTTTGCCAGGCCTCCAGAGCTGGAAACGGAGTGGAGGCGACTGGCAACGGGAAGAATTTAGGCAGCTTCCCAGTCACTATCTGAAATGGACAAAATCCCGAGGAAGAACTTTTCAAATTATTGTGCGCAAATTCTGCGAAGGGCAAAAACTTGACCCAATCATTTTGCGCCTCTGCAACGGAACACCTCAAAAACTGCTCCAATGATTGGTTGACTCTCTCCGTCTGACCATTGGTCTGTGGGTGGTAGCCCGACGAAAATGACAGTTCCATGCCCATTTGGTGACAAAATGCCCTCCAAAATCTCGAAACAAATTGGACTCCCCGATCTGACACTATGTTTTCCGGAATGCCATGCAATCGGAAAACGTGGATGATGAACATATCGGCCAACTCCTGGGCCGAGGGGAGTCCCTTCAAGGGCACAAAATGGGCCATTTTACTAAAGCGGTCGACTACCACCCAAATGACCGACATGCCCTCAGACCTGGGAAGCTCACCCACAAAATCCATGGACAAGTGGGTCCACGGCTCACTCGGGGTTGGCAAGGGCTGCAACGTCCCCACAGGTGCCAGCCGGGAGGGCTTACTTTTTGCACACACCGCACACTCTCTAACATACTCCTTGCAATCTGTTGCCAGAGAGGGCCACCAAGCGCACCTGGCAACAAGATCCAGCGTGTTCCGCATTTTTGTGTGAGTGGAACATCTGTAAAATCTGAAGACGGAATGGCAATGGTATAAACATAACCCCATCAGGCTTCCCCTCCGGGACGTCCTGCTGAAAGGACCCTAACATCTCCGTCCAGTCTTCCCATGTCTCAGTTGTTGCTAGTACCAGTTTCTGTGGGACAATGGTCTCTGGGGTGGAGGGCTGTGCTGTCTCCGGCTCAAAGCATCTGGACAGGGCATCTGCCTTAACGTTTTTGCTACCTGGCGTGTACGTAATTATAAATCTGAACCTCGAGAAGAACAATGACCATCGAGCCTGACGGGGGCTTAATCTCTTAGCTCCCTCGATGTATTCCAAATGTTTGTGATCAGTGTAAACTGTAATCGTATGTTCTGCGCCTTCCAACCAGTGACGCCATTCTTCAAAGGCCAACTTGATGGCCAGGAGCTCCCTGTTGCCTATGTCGTAGTTTCTCTCTGCCGGAGAGAACCTATGAGAAAAATAGGCACATGGGTGCAATCTACCCTGCAACCCTGACCGCTGAGACAGCACAGCCCCTACCCCGACCACCGAGGCGTCCACCTCAACAATAAAGGGGTAAGAAGTGTCAACGTGTCTTAGGATGGGTGCAGAGCAAAACAAGTCTTTCAAAGTGGAGAATGCCTGCAGCGCTTCTGGAGACCAGTGGGTAGTATCTGCCCCTTTTTTAGTGAGACTGGTGAGGGGTGCAATGACAGTGGAGTACCCCTTTATGAACCTTCTAGAGTAATTGGCAAAGCCTAAAAATCTCTGAAGAGATTTTAACCCCACTGGTTGAGGCCATTCCAGCACAGCAGAGACCTTGGCAGGATCCATAGACAGGCCCGATGTGGAAATTATGTACCCTAAAAAGGCGACAGATGTTACCTCGAAGATGCACTTCTCCAATTTAGTGTAAAGCATGTTTTGTCTTAGTTTGTCCAATACAAACTGGACGTGTGTCCTGTGCTCAGAGAGGTTGTTTGAAAAAATAAGTATATCATCTAGGTATACTAACACGAATTTGCCCAACACCTCCCTGAATACCTCGTTAATGAGTTCTTGGAAGACGGCCGGGGCGTTACACAGCCCGAAGGGCATCACTAAGTACTCGTAATGCCTGTCAGGCGTGTTAAAGGCCGTCTTCCATTCATCGCCCTTTCTAATCTGCACCAGGTTGTATGCACCCCGTAAATCCAATTTTGAAAAGATCTTAGCGTCGGTAACTTGTGTAAACAGGTCATCTATCAGGGGCAAAGGATAGCGATTCTTTACCGTGATTTTATTCAGGCCCCGGTAATCAATGCATGGTCGCAGGCCTCAGTCTTTTTTCTTAACGAAAAAGAACCCTGCGCCAGCGGGCGACCGAGAGGGGCGATGAACCCCTTGGCTAAATTCTCACGAATGTACTCCTGCATGGCCAATTTCTCTGGCCCAGACAAATTGTAAAGATGACCCCTAGGGGGCATGCAACCAGATCGGAGATCGATGGGGCAATCAAACGGGCGATGTGGAGGTAACTTATCAGCAGCCTTGGGACAGAACACATCAGAATATTCGGAATATTGTACTGGTACACCCTCCAACTGAATCCTGGTCTGACCCAATGTCACCTTCCCTAAACACTGCTGGAAACAATGAGTTGACCAGCTAGTTAGCTGCCCAGTGGCCCAATTGATCTGTGGGGAGTGAAGGTGCAACCATGGCATGCCAAGGATGATTGTGGAGGTGGTCATGTGTAAAACAAAAATCTGCAATTTCTCCTTATGTAGCACCCCTATAGTGACTTCCACCTCTGGTGTCTGAGACAGCGGATGATTACCCTGCAGGGGGGAATCATCTACTGCCGTAACCTGAATGGGTGGTTTTACAGGGGTGAGCGGAATACCCAGTTTCTTTGCAAATTCGAAGTCCATAAAATTCGCTGCAGAGCCTGAATCAACAAAGGCCTCAGAATCCTCGGTTTTATCTTCCCACATAACAGTACAGGGAAGAAATAACCGTTTATCTTCTAGGGGTAAAAGTCGTGCGCCTAGGGTGTTACCCCCTACAACTCCTAGGTGGTAGCGCTTCCCGAATTATTAGGACAATTACGTACTCTATGACCCCCCTCTGCACAGTAAAGACACAGCTGCTCAGACATCCTACGTCTTCGCTCCACTTGAGATAGTTTCGACCGACCAATTTGCATTGGTTCGGGTGGAGGCGAGACGGGAGGAGGTGGAGTTACTGGAGGCGCAGCGTAGGACACCATTCTTACATGACTACTACCCCGGGTCTGTTTCTGATAGCGCAGCCTGCGGTCGACTCGAATGGCCGATGAAATGGCCTCATCGACTGTCTTTGGTTCAGGCAGACTTAACATGAGATTGGAGACCTCATCTGATAACCCCGATAAGAAACAATCTAAGAGGGCATAGGTGTCCCACCTGGCTGAAACTGACCACCTCCTAAATTCTGCTGCGTAGTCCTCGACCTTACCCTTGCCTTGACGCAAAAGCTTGAGCTTCCACTCAGAAGTCGCAGCAAGGTCTGGGTCGTTGTAAATTACTGCCATAGCTTTAAAAAATTAATCCACTGCGGTGAGGGCTAAGTCTCCGGTGGGCAAACTGTACGCCCACGTCTGAGAATCGCCTGTTAACAAAGTCTTAATGAATGTGACCCTCTGGGCCACAGTTCCAGAAGATCGGGGTCTCAACTCAAAGTAAGATAACACTCTACTTCTAAAATTTCGGAAGTCAGATCTGTGACCAGAAAATTTCTCAGGTACAGGCATGTCAGAGCTAGGAGGGGATCGCACCTCATCCACTGCCGTCTGGAGGGTTTGTAACGAACCAGACAAGGCGTCCATCATCGTCTTGTGACTACCCAGCACTTGGTTGATGTTTTCCACCGAAGTGGCAAGTGCACCCAGACGGTCGGTGTGTGCGTCCATTTGCATTTTGGTCTGGCGTTCTGTAACGATCGGTGTAACACAGAGGGTCTGATTACCGGTGATCTGCAGTATCACCGAGAATGCAGATATATACCAGATTATTGGTGATCTGCAGTATCACCGATAATCAGATATATCTCTAACCTCTGGACACCTGAGTGAGAAGTGAGTGTTTGGTGTAACAGTAACACTTTGAGGGCTGTACCTCTGGAATAGGTACAGCAGCAGTAAGGAATACTGCACAGGAGGATGTTCCTTCCACTAGCCTAGATTCTCCCGGGGGAGGAGCTAGACAAGACGTGGGAAGGACAGAGCGAGAGTGACACCAGAGAGAGGGTGTCACTAACAGGTCTGGGAACTGTCTCTAACAGGAAGGCCAGTTCTCGAGGTCGGGCAAGCCAGGTCGTACACACACAGACAGATAAAGTACAGATTCAGGGGACAGATACGGAGTCCAATAAACAGGCAGGGTTTGGCAACGGAGTATCAGATATAGCAAGGTACAGAATCAGAGTTCAGAGGGATAGTCAGGCAGGCAGAAGGTCATAACAAATAATACAGTTCAATATTCCTAGAGCTAAGGTGTGAGCTCCTTGATCATCAACACCTTTGGAAACTATGCTAGAACACAGATACTGACAAGGTGTGAGTGCTACCACGTAGTGATCGCAACGCCAGACACCAGAGAAATGACCAGCACCCAGTATATATACTAGAGCGCTCTCCAGCGCCTCCCCTAAGTGCTGGACCAATGAGAAGTGGTGGAAATGTCAGCTGACCGGCGATCGCCCGCGGGTAGGGAGCGCGGGTAGGGAGCGCGTCGCTAGCGGTGGCCGATCAGGTATACATTACCTGACGCTGGCTCCCGGGCATCTTCTCCGCGCTGCACCGCTTTGTTCCTGCTTCATCCCAGCGCTTCCTGTGTCACTGCAGTGACCAGGAAGTTCAAATAGAGGGCGCTCTATTTGAACTTCCTGGTCACGGAGTGACACAGTGTACGCTGGGATGCGGTGCGGGGTGCAGCGCGGAGAAGAGGACCCGGAGCCAGCTTCAGGTAATGTATAGGGGGGGGGGGGGGGAGACAGGCGGCAGGAGCAGCTCAACAGATTGTGATTTACTGCAATCTGTTTGCAGTAAAGGCAGCCATACGATCCCTCTCTGATCAGATTCGATCAGATAGGGATCTGTCAGCTGGACGATCCAATGGCAAATCGACCAGTGTATGGCTACCTTTAGCCTCAAAGGATATCTGAGGTGATTAAAGTGTATATAGGTTTACTTGCCTTGGGCTTTTCCCAGCCCCTAGAGGCCACATGTCTCTCGCTGCAGCTCCGGTCTTCTCCTGGGTCCCGCTGTCAGTCCTGTTGTGTATCGCTTACTGCGCATGTGTGCACCTGTCATAAACGCGCTCCTGCTGCGATGTAACCTGGACACTGTTACAAGGAGACGGAACACAAGAACAGGAAGAAGAATGAAGCCAGTACGCACATGCAGGGCCCACTGGCAAGTATTTCTTTATATCCGCCACCGCGTCCCCCCTTCCCCCTCGGCTCTGTATACAGCAGGCACCTGTCCTGGCTACCTATGTTGTGGCCACCTACTACTAGCTACACCTATCCCTGGCTACCTATGCTGCGACCACCTATTACTGGGTACACCTATCCCTGGCTACCTATGCTGCGGCCTCCTACTACTGGCTACACCTATCCCTGGCTACCTATGCTGCAACCACCTATTACTGGCTACACCTATCCCTGGCTGCCTATGCTGCGGCCACCTACCACTGGCTACACCTATCCCTGGCTGCCTATGCTGCGGCCTCCTACTACTGGCTACACCGATCTCTAACTCCACTAGGACTTTTGCAAGAGCAGGGTGAATCTTTTTACAGTTTTACCCGGTGCCCCAAATCTCCCGGTGGCTTAATCATATATATGCCAAGGGAGTGGAGCTCCCCACACTGGGGTGGGGGGCACATTATTTAATGTACGGTGGGCCCCGGGTCCAATTAATTGTATAATATTGTAATACCGTCATACCATGGTATTTTTTAGACAGTTATCATACTGTGGAATTTCATACCGTTGCAACTCTAGCAGGCGCTCATGTGCATCCACCGACAAGCTTGGCAGATTTTGGGGGGCCAGCGCTGGATTAGGGCTACACAGGAGGACAGGAATGACTCATTAGGATCCAGAGGCTTGCCCCTCCCGAGGTAAGTACTCCATCTTTTTTTCCTTACAGATTCTCTTTAAAACCTGTAACTTCCGATGTGAGTTAGGAGATGCAGTTTTACTTACCTGGTGTTTCTTCCAGCCCTTAGAAGTATTTGGGTCCCTCACTGCGGTTCAGTCATCTTCGTTGTCCCGCTGGCTGCCCCTAAGGATCGCCGACCCCGTCTGTTTTCTGTGTGGGCACGTACGACCAAGAATGTGGCCGTCATTAGGAACATTCAGTGCCTGTGCACAGTATGATCCCATTGACATTGGCTTGTTCTTACAAGTGGCTGGATGGTGGCTGGATGGTGTACTGGTTAAGGGCTCTGCCTCTGACACGGGAGACGAGGGTTCGAATCTTGGCTCTGCCTGTTCAGTAAGCCAGTAATTCAGTAAGGAGTTCATTGGGCAAGACTCCCTAACACTGCTACTGCCTACTGAGTGCGCTCTAGTGGCTGCCTCGCAAGCGCTTTGAGTCCGACAGGAGAAAGGCGCTATACAAATACAAATACTGCCATTTCTTACGCGGGACAGGCACACACCCGCACATGCGCAGAAGACGCCGCGGGACAGGCACACACCCGCACATGCGCAGAAGACGCCAACTCCTTGGGGTCCTTAGAGGCTGCCAGTGGGACACTTGAAGAAGTATCAGGTAAGTAAAACTGCATTTTTTTACTTGACTCGGAAGTCCTTTCAAGCCAGTTTTACACTTATTTTTTGCGATCAGATGACCCTGCAGCAGAGTGTGCCAACAGGGTCATTTGCATAGTGCTGCTTCCCGTTCTGTGACATACCCCATGCTGGGCAGGATGTACGTCACTGGGATTCCCGCTGGTCTGTGCATGTGCGTCGGAGTTTGCGGTATCGTGCTGTAACTCTTGCGACGTATCAGATACTTCCGACGGACTACAATAAGTGTGAAAGTCTCCATAGTCTTCCATTGCTTTTGAGGCCCCTTGTAGTAATATAGGGTAATACAAAGCAGGTTTAACTAGGGATGATCAATGAGATGCAAATATTTCCAGGTTGATGAAAATGTATGCACATTTGTATACAAATATATGCTGTTTGAAAATTGCCCAATCAATTTAAACCTGGTTTTATATTTATTAGTCCATTTTTAAACTGAACCTGCAAGTGTAAAAGGGGCCTAAAGGATACCCCATACATAAATAGAGGGAGCAGGCATGTATGGGCAGCAGTCCTCATGCCCACTGCTCTCCCCACTGTCCGCCGTTCCCTCGTAAATGCCTCCATACATTGTGGCAGGTTGCGAAATGCTGCACAATTGCTGGCCTGGCAGCGTGCGTCCTTGATCGCGCTGCCGTGCATGGGCACTATGCATTGACTTGTGCACAGAGCATCAAGGATGGGTGCCGCTGGGCCTGTTCTTGCGTAGTAATACGTGATTTGGCACCAGAGACATTGCTAGCATCAAAGATCAGTGGCACATACCCCAGATCTATTCTGCGGTGCCCCAGATGTCCCCCAGGCAGAGTAGAGGCACCACAGCACTCAGCAGGGCACCACATAGTACCCAGCATGCCCCACAGAGGCACCAGAGCATGGCATTACAGCACCCTGCAAGCCCCATAAAGGCACCATAGCGCCCAGCATGACACCATAGCACCTAGCATGGCACCACATCTATGGCAATAACTGGTATGCAGGGTGCTATGGTACCTCTATGTGGGCATATTGGGTTCTGTGATGCCATGCTAGCTGCTGTGATAGCTTTATGGGGGCATGCAGAGAGCTGTGGTTCTTCTATGGGGGCATGCTGGGAGTTGTGGTGCCTCAATAGGAGGCCCATCGGAGCATGGGAAGGGGTCCATTTTAAGGCCAGGGCATGCTATGGAGGGCTGACTCAGCAGTAAGCCAGACCAGCCAGCACAGAAGCCAGGTAATTCTACATTTTTTTACTTTTTCGTGGGTGGGGTTTGCATTAATGGAGAGGGGAGCTTCATCCAACATTTTGCTGGGCAGGCCTCTTAGACCACTGTTATGTTCATGTAAATTTGGCTCCACCCATGGTCACACCTGCATTCTGGTGCATGGCCACACTAATTTTTCAGCTGGAGTGCCCAAAAGTGCTTGGCATTAAGTACGGACTACAGCCCCACTGTAGTCCCATCTGCTTTATCGTTGTCCTCCCGATCTCCTCCATTCTCCTGCAGTGCAGTACACAATCCAGCTGGGTGCCGGCCATGGGCACAAGCTCAGTCACAGCCAACTGCACATGTGTAAAATGCTCCCAGCAACAAGGGCAGAATCGGGGTGCATGGCCAGAACAGTGCATATTCAGTGTCCCGTGATTGTGCCAGTCAGAGGAGCATCTGTAGGGGAAAAAGTGCCTAGGGTAAATACTTACCTCAGTAGAGATCCAGAGGCTTCTTCCGTCCCCTCAAGCTCACCATTCCAGCACTGGGGTCTTCTGAATCTATTTGACAAGGGCTTGTTGTATATGTTTGTGTGGCTGTGCTCTGTCCATGTATGAGCGCCTGTGCAGAGTGGCCTCGCTTGTCCACAGATGAAGCAGTAGAGTGTTGTACCATGTTAGCCATCAGTAAAAGCAAGAAGTTTTGAATCAGGATGATACCAATTATTGGATAACTTTGAAGAAAAGCAGTAAGCTTTCAACAATGAAGCCTTACTCAGACTGATTCCTCAAAACAGAACAACATAATTGAAGTAAGTTTATTCATTCAGGAATAAGTTGGATGAAGGAAATGCCGAAAGCTTATTGCTTTTCTTCTAAGTTAGCCAATAAATGGCATCATCCTGATTCAAAGTTTCTTGCTTTGTCCACACATGGGAGCAGAGCCACAAACTTTCAGAGGGCCCTGGGCGGTGGTCTAAAGGAGGACATGGAAAGCCTTAGGTGAGTATCTAACTTTTTTACCCTGAAGTCAAAGATTTGCTTTAAAGGAAACCAGGGGAAAAAAGTGCCAAATTTGGGTGATTACCTAGTTAGAGGGTAACCTCTGGATGATCTAGAGCATTCCCCCATACTACTCCTTCTTGGCGTTCCTCCACTGGGTCACTCTGAAAACTGCTGACAACCACTTGTCGACTGCTCGTGAACGCCCAGTATCACTGACCTGCTCAGGCTCTGGCACAAAAAGCCAGGCAGAAGAAGTTAATTTTACTGTTCAGATGCGGGCTGCCTGTGCAGTAGCACGGACCTGATCAGGATTGGCTTTTTCCACCAGAACCCAAGCAGCTACATGCTATTGTGCAGGTGCAGTGCAGCTGCACTCCGGGTTTACCAGCTTTGATCGGCCTGGCAGAGGAGGATCCAGCGGCTTTCCCTTCAGTAGGTAGGTATCTAAGCTGATGAGATGTATCTAAACTGATGAGATTTAAACCTCACAGGTTTGCTTTAAAAGGTGGTCACTCAAGACAGAATGACACAATTGAAGTAAGTTTACTCAGTACAATGGTATTGAAAAGTCAAATTAACTTTTTCCATTGATCAATGCATCTGAATCACTGGTGAAACAATCACCCTTGCAGACCTGCAATCGTGGTGGAAGGAGGCCTGATCCAGTAGGCACAGTGCTAGGTATACATCTTATGGCTATTGGGAGATGGGTCCAAACTTTTAGTTTCATTCCTCCCCTCCCTCTCCTTGGGGACCCCTCCTGTGCTTCTACCAGTGTCATTTCTCTTCTTCTACACTTGCATACAGGCACAGCGGTCCTGGATGATCCTGATTATGCTACTTAGCCTACCCCCTCCAGAGTCGGGTCCGCCTCCCATTCTACACGACAGCCATCCAATCTCTGCCACTTGGTCCTGAAGACTCTCTGCCAGTGTGTGGTGGGGGGTAAAATGGAGATGCTGAGTGACTAAAATAACTGCTTTCTCTCAGGGGTGTACAGGAGAGACCCCTAGGAGAAGGTAGTTGCAGCTGAATTATTTTATTTAACCTCTTTCAGACCAGACAGCTCTGGCCTGGAAGATATCACCTACTTCTGTCAAACTAGTGCTTGAAGAGTAGTAGAATCTTTGGGGGCCTGTAAGGGCAACGGGGGTCTGGAGAACCCTGCGGGAAGCCTTTATAGAATCCAGAGGCTTCCCTCTTAGGTAGGTATGGTAAATCTCCCAAATTTTATTTAATCTATTTTAGACCAGACATCGCTGGCCCCTTTAAGACTAGAACCCTCCCTATTTTGTACCGTGATTGGCTCCTAGGAATAACAGCATGGCAGCAGAGCGGGCAGGTGCAGTGACATGAACAGCAGCGAGATTGACTAGACTGTGCCGCAGGGATGACTGAAATGTACGGACCTGGCTGGAATAAGCAGCTACAAACGGCGTAGATTTCAATCTTAATTGTCCAGAAACAGTTAAAGAGTTACAGGGCAATCCAAACTTTATAAAAGGGCCACAAGGTTTCCTATGTGTCCACGTAATGTGTGGCAGCTCACCCATGTCTCCCTTCTGTGCTCAAGTTGTGGTTCCTGATCACCGCTCCAAATGGATCTGATCAGAACGGTGTGCGTTCTCCATCCATTTCAAATACCCTCTAAGATTGTGCTCCTAAATGGCTGTGAGCAGCAGCTGTAGGCGGCCAGGAATGTTTTATGCAAGGGTGCGCACACTTGATGGAGCATGAGTCCTTCAGCTTCCACTTAAAGTGAATCTCCATCCATAAAATAAAAATCCTTCAGCACTGCAGTAATAAAAAGTTATGTTTACCTGCGGAGTCTCGTCCCATGAAGCCGTCCCGAAGACCCCGCATCACTCCAATTCCGGTGCGTGGCCACACCTCCCCTCTCGCCTCAGAGAGAAAACTCCCACTACTTACTGCAGTAAATAGCCGGGCATTTTTTCTCTGGGGAGAGAGGGGAGGCGTGGCCAGGTGCCGGAACTGGAGTGATGCGGGGTCATCGGGATGGCTTCATGGGACGAGACTCCGCTGGTTAATATATCTTTTTATTACAGCAGCGCTGAAGGATGTTTATTTTGTCGATGGAGATTCACTTTAAGTAGTGGATGGGAGGCATAGCCAAACCACAAAGGCGAGGCCAGTGAAAGTGAGGGGTATGGAAATTTTTGTCACTTCGCGTTTGCCTTAAAGTGGACCTGAATTTATGCACAGGACACAAGGAAAACACAGACTAATCCACCCTGTTTGTGTTTAGAGTGAAGGGCCAATCTAATTCGCCCTCAGCTGCCAATAATCACAATTGTAATATTAGCTCTTAGCTGTGTCAGCACAGGAATCTCAGCAGCCTAATCTAATTTGTAAACACAGGATGTTAACCCTCTATCTGCTTCCATGAACTGCAGATTTATTGCAGTTCTGTGGGCTGCAACAAATAAATGTTTTGTTCTGTAAAGGTTATTATGCTGTTGCCTACAGGGCCGGATTTACCATAAGGCACTGTAGGTACATGACTACAGGCCTGGTGCCTCCAACCCTCTTTCCCCTTGCAGAATCCTGAGCAGAGTGTAGATGAGAGGTTACCCTCACCTTGCTATTGGCATTTCACTGACGAGTTCTCGGTTTAGTCAGAGGTACCACTAGCTATTTAATACTGAGGATAGCACTGGCTACCTAATGCTAAGGGGCACCTGTAGCTACCTACAATGGGCAGGGGAAGTAGGGGAGAGGGGACAGCTGGGCCAGCCAGCACACTTCTGATGCTGTTCAGTGGGGGTTTGTAGGTTCATGGAGGGCAAAGTCTAGGGTGCTAAGAAATCTGTGCCTATATATAATACTAGATAGAAAAAATAAAGACAAACGGGAGTCCAAATGGTGCAGTATGTCACGAGTATTGAGTATAGAAAAATACTTCTGTAAAAAGGTACTCACAAAGGTGGGTTGCACCAGGGGGCAACCGACCACTTCAGGCACGTGGAATATTTTAAAAAACCCGACTCCACTCAGGTTACCCAGGAATCCTGAACTCGGTCGCTCTCTTCATAAAAAACCCTGCACTCTGCAATCCCTCCATAAATCACAGCCACGCTGCTGACAAACAGCTTGTCAGAGCTGGCTGTGTTTATCTCTATAGTGTCAGTCTGCTGCTCTCCCCGCCTCCTGCAGAGCTCCAGTCCCCGCCTGCATCCCTTCCCTCCCTCCTGATTGGAGGGAAGGGACGGGGGCAGGGACCGGAGCTATGCAGGAGGCGGGGGAGCAGCTGAGACTGACACTACAGATGTAAACACAGCCTCACAGTACGGCTGTGATTTATGAGGGATTGCAGAGTGCAGGGGGACCTTAGTGGGGTTTGGGATAGCAACAGAGGCTGGGCTGTATAGGCAGATCCAGCCTCTGTATGCAGATAACATTCTTTAAACACACCTCGGGTTCTCTTTAAGTGTCCCTTTAAGTAAACTAATGAGCAATTGCAGGGAGGCAGAATGCCGCTGTCCTTGGGCGGTGCTCCGACGTCATCACGCATAACGTCTGAGAACGCGCTAGCCATATTTGTTATGGGCAGGTGTGATAGTCTTTGTCCATTCTTAAAGGGGAACTGAAGAGAGAGGTATATGGAGGCTGTCATGTTTATTTACTTTTAATCAATACCAGTTGCCTGGCAGCCCTGCTGGTCTATTTCTCTGCAGTAGTATCTGATTAAAACCAGAAACAAGCATGCAGCTAGTCTTGTCAGATCAGACTTATAAGTCTGAACCACTGAAGCACCTGATCTGCTGCATGCTTGTTCAGGGGCTATGGCTAATAGTATTAGAGGCAGAGGATCAGCAGGGCTGCCAGGCAACTGGTATTGTCTAAAAGGAAATAAACATGACAGCCTCCATATACCTCTCTCTTCAGTTCCCCTTTAAGTAACTTATAGTTTGCGGCCACAGGAGGGCGCCAAAGAGTTATATAAGGATCTAAGTATAGAAAAAAGATCTTAGGAAGGTGAATCTATTTTTGGTTACACATTATTTTGCATACAAAGTACAAAATTAGTTATTATAAACTTAAATTCATATTAATGTGGAAAAACAATTATTAATTATGCATATATGTATTACAGATGAAAATATTAAATACTACTGAAGAACCCCATTTAGCTTTATGATAAGATGGATGATTACTAGATGAATAATATAATAGGAAAAAAATATAATACAATAAAAATGATTTTAAATATAAATGAAAGGTTGCAAAGGGTTATGAAATTATAATAATATAATAAAAATTATAAATATATATCATGGAAACACACTTATTAGCCTATCTGTCATTAATAATGTTTACTGCTTATTTTTCAGATTCTGCAATGGATTAGCCAAACGTGGAAGAAGTTCTGGAAGCAGGTAATATTTTGTTACATTAGAAGACAGCTGTGCCTTCTTGTGACAAAGCATTTTTCTACAGACCCAGTGTGATCATCTCTGCTCATAATTCTTTCTCTTTCCTTCTTTTACAGAAATTCCAACATGGCTTTTGGCCACCATCGTAATCCTGGCAGTCGGTCTGTTAATTGGATTATTGGATGCGGCTACTGGTGCCGCACCTAGTAAGTATCTATAGTCACTAGCCCTGGGTATACAACCCCCTTTATAAACCCAATTTATAAACCTACAGTTAAGGTAGCCATACACTGGTCGATTTGCCATCAGATTCGACCAACAGACAGATCCCTATCTGGTCGAATCTGATCAGAGAGGGATCGCATGGCTACCTTTACTGCAAACAGATTGTGAACCGATTTCAGCCTGAAACCGTTCACAATCTGTGGTACTGCCGCCGCTCCCCCCGCCCGCATACATTACCTGCTCCGCCGGCGCGACTCCCGGGTCTCCGCTCTGGTCTGGTCTCCGGCATGCTTCCCTTCTTCCTGTCTGGGGGAAATTTAAACAGTAGAGCGCCCTATACTGTTTAAACTTCCTGCCGGGACAGGAAGAAGGGAAGCAAGCCGGAGACCAGACCAGAGCGGAGAAGAAGAGCGGAGACCCGGGAGTCGCGCCGGCGGAGCAGGTAATGTATTGCAGCTCTATTGCGTCGGTCGTCAGACACTCGAATGCCGCTAGCGATGCGCTCTTTACCCGCGGGCGATCGACGGTTATTTTCCGCACGGCGCGATTGACGGGATCGGTCGGAATGGATCGAAATTCGGCGTGTAGCGCGAACGATTGGCAGCAAATTCGATCCCAGTGATCGATTCTGCTGTCAAAACGGGCGCAAATCGGGCCAGTGTATGGCCACCTTTATTCACTGTCATATATCTGCAAGGGATCTGCCTCACATCTTTGCTGTTTTGCCATCATAGATTTTGGCCACAGGGATTGAAAGATAAAAACAAACAAAAAATTGAAAAATAAAATTAGTTTGCACTGATTAATTACTTGGCTGAGTCACACTCTTGCTCTATAAATGTCCTTACTCTATTTGCATTCAGCATATTCAATGTTCTATAATGTGATCTATTTATCATTTTTTTACAGCCTCTGATGCCGATCAAAACTGAACAAGATTGACACCATGATCAAATCTGTGAGGGATGAAACCGCAGATTTAAAACAAAGAAAAGGAAAAAGCAGGTGTCCCCAAAGGCCTAGAGATGGACCTTATGCTGGTTGACATACTGCGATCGCTCATACAAGGAGAGCCAGGAGAATGGAGCCTGGTGTAGAGCGAGGAACTGACGAGGAAGATGAAAGAGGGCACAAAAGATAGAAGAAAGATCAGATCTCTGTCCAGCAGACAGAGATGGTTAAAAGGGAGCGTAAAAACACTCCTGTTCAGAAAACCACTGAACCAAAGCCACACAAAGAAACAGCTGGAGGAAAGAAAAAGACAAATAAAAAAGTGAGGTTTCAGGTTGAGGATAAAGAAGAGGAGCGGCAACAAACACCAGCAGAAAAAAACAGAATATCCTAGAGGGAAAGCTCAGTAAAAAACAAAAGAAGACGCTCGGAGCAAAGCTCAAGAAGCTTCAGGAGAACGATTCCCAATAAGCCTGAAACTACAAATGGTCATCAATCTCTGACCAACGATATTCTGCCCTCCAGACTGTGACTACATACTGGCTCTGACCAGAATACATTTCCTTAATGAATGTTCTTGTTAATAAAAATTGTAAATATATATCATGGAAACACGCTTATTAGCCTATCTGTCATTAATAATGTTTTCTGCTTATTTTTCAGATTCTGCAATGGATTTGCCAAAAGTGGAGGAAGTTCTGGAAGCAGGTAATATTTTGTTACATTAGAAGACAGCTGTGCCTTCTTGTGACAAGGGGTGTCAAAGCAATTTTCTACAGACCCAGTGTGATCATCTCTGCTCATAATTCTTTCTCTTTCCTTCTTTTATAGAAATTCCAACATGGCTTTTGGCCACCATCATAATCCTGGCAGTCGGTCTGTTAATTGGATTGATTATTGGATGCTGCTACTGGTGCCGCACCTAGTAAGTATCTATAGTCACTAGCCCTGGGTACACAACCCCCTTTATAAACCCAGACAATTTATAAACCTACAGTTATTCACTGTCATATATCTGCAAGGGATCTGCCTCAGATCTTTGCTGTTTTGCCATCATAGATTTTGGCCACTGGGATTGAAAGATAAAAACAAACAAAAAATTGAAAAATAAAATTAGTTTGCACTGATTAATTACTTGGCTGAGTCACACTCTTGCTCTATAAATGTCCTTACTCTATTTGCATTCAGCATATTCAATGTTCTATAATGTGATCTATTTATCATTTTTTTACAGCCTCTGATGCCGATCAAAACTGAACAAGATTGACACCATGATCAAATCTGTGAGGGATGAAACCGCAGATTTAAAACAAAGAAAAGGAAAAAGCAGGTGTCCCCAAAGGCCTAGAGATGGACCTTATGCTGGTTGACATACTGCGATCGCTCATACAAGGAGAGCCAGGAGAATGGAGCCTGGTGTAGAGCGAGGAACTGACGAGGAAGATGAAAGAGGGCACAAAAGATAGAAGAAAGATCAGATCTCTGTCCAGCAGACAGAGATGGTTAAAAGGGAGCGTAAAAACACTCCTGTTCAGAAAACCACTGAACCAAAGCCACACAAAGAAACAGCTGGAGGAAAGAAAAAGACAAATAAAAAAGTGAGGTTTCAGGTTGAGGATAAAGAAGTGGAGCGGCAACAAACACCAGCAGAAAAAAACAGAATATCCTAGAGGGAAAGCTCAGTAAAAAACAAAAGAAGACGCTCGGAGCAAAGCTCAAGAAGCTTGAGGAGAACGATTCCCAATAAGCCTGAAACTACAAATGGTCATCAATCTCTGACCAACGATATTCTGCCCTCCAGACTGTGACTACATACTGGCTCTGACCAGAATACATTTCCTTAATGAATGTTCTTGTTAATAAAAATTGTAAATATATATCATGGAAACACGCTTATTAGCCTATCTGTCATTAATAATGTTTTCTGCTTATTTTTCAGATTCTGCAATGGATTTGCCAAAAGTGGAGGAAGTTCTGGAAGCAGGTAATATTTTGTTACATTAGAAGACAGCTGTGCCTTCTTGTGACAAGGGGTGTCAAAGCAATTTTCTACAGACCCAGTGTGATCATCTCTGCTCATAATTCTTTCTCTTTCCTTCTTTTATAGAAATTCCAACATGGCTTTTGGCCACCATCATAATCCTGGCAGTCGGTCTGTTAATTGGATTGATTATTGGATGCTGCTACTGGTGCCGCACCTAGTAAGTATCTATAGTCACTAGCCCTGGGTACACAACCCCCTTTATAAACCCAGACAATTTATAAACCTACAGTTATTCACTGTCATATATCTGCAAGGGATCTGCCTCAGATCTTTGCTGTTTTGCCATCATAGATTTTGGCCACTGGGATTGAAAGATAAAAACAAACAAAAAATTGAAAAATAAAATTAGTTTGCACTGATTAATTACTTGGCTGAGTCACACTCTTGCTCTATAAATGTCCTTACTCTATTTGCATTCAGCATATTCAATGTTCTATAATGTGATCTATTTATCATTTTTTTACAGCCTCTGATGCCGATCAAAACTGAACAAGATTGACACCATGATCAAATCTGTGAGGGATGAAACCGCAGATTTAAAACAAAGAAAAGGAAAAAGCAGGTGTCCCCAAAGGCCTAGAGATGGACCTTATGCTGGTTGACATACTGCGATCGCTCATACAAGGAGAGCCAGGAGAATGGAGCCTGGTGTAGAGCGAGGAACTGACGAGGAAGATGAAAGAGGGCACAAAAGATAGAAGAAAGATCAGATCTCTGTCCAGCAGACAGAGATGGTTAAAAGGGAGCGTAAAAACACTCCTGTTCAGAAAACCACTGAACCAAAGCCACACAAAGAAACAGCTGGAGGAAAGAAAAAGACAAATAAAAAAGTGAGGTTTCAGGTTGAGGATAAAGAAGAGGAGCGGCAACAAACACCAGCAGAAAAAAACAGAATATCCTAGAGGGAAAGCTCAGTAAAAAACAAAAGAAGACGCTCGGAGCAAAGCTCAAGAAGCTTCAGGAGAACGATTCCCAATAAGCCTGAAACTACAAATGGTCATCAATCTCTGACCAACGATATTCTGCCCTCCAGACTGTGACTACATACTGGCTCTGACCAGAATACATTTCCTTAATGAATGTTCTTGTTAATAAAAATTGTAAATATATATCATGGAAACACGCTTATTAGCCTATCTGTCATTAATAATGTTTTCTGCTTATTTTTCAGATTCTGCAATGGATTTGCCAAAAGTGGAGGAAGTTCTGGAAGCAGGTAATATTTTGTTACATTAGAAGACAGCTGTGCCTTCTTGTGACAAGGGGTGTCAAAGCAATTTTCTACAGACCCAGTGTGATCATCTCTGCTCATAATTCTTTCTCTTTCCTTCTTTTATAGAAATTCCAACATGGCTTTTGGCCACCATCATAATCCTGGCAGTCGGTCTGTTAATTGGATTGATTATTGGATGCTGCTACTGGTGCCGCACCTAGTAAGTATCTATAGTCACTAGCCCTGGGTACACAACCCCCTTTATAAACCCAGACAATTTATAAACCTACAGTTATTCACTGTCATATATCTGCAAGGGATCTGCCTCAGATCTTTGCTGTTTTGCCATCATAGATTTTGGCCACTGGGATTGAAAGATAAAAACAAACAAAAAATTGAAAAATAAAATTAGTTTGCACTGATTAATTACTTGGCTGAGTCACACTCTTGCTCTATAAATGTCCTTACTCTATTTGCATTCAGCATATTCAATGTTCTATAATGTGATCTATTTATCATTTTTTTACAGCCTCTGATGCCGATCAAAACTGAACAAGATTGACACCATGATCAAATCTGTGAGGGATGAAACCGCAGATTTAAAACAAAGAAAAGGAAAAAGCAGGTGTCCCCAAAGGCCTAGAGATGGACCTTATGCTGGTTGACATACTGCGATCGCTCATACAAGGAGAGCCAGGAGAATGGAGCCTGGTGTAGAGCGAGGAACTGACGAGGAAGATGAAAGAGGGCACAAAAGATAGAAGAAAGATCAGATCTCTGTCCAGCAGACAGAGATGGTTAAAAGGGAGCGTAAAAACACTCCTGTTCAGAAAACCACTGAACCAAAGCCACACAAAGAAACAGCTGGAGGAAAGAAAAAGACAAATAAAAAAGTGAGGTTTCAGGTTGAGGATAAAGAAGAGGAGCGGCAACAAACACCAGCAGAAAAAAACAGAATATCCTAGAGGGAAAGCTCAGTAAAAAACAAAAGAAGACGCTCGGAGCAAAGCTCAAGAAGCTTGAGGAGAACGATTCCCAATAAGCCTGAAACTACAAATGGTCATCAATCTCTGACCAACGATATTCTGCCCTCCAGACTGTGACTACATACTGGCTCTGACCAGAATACATTTCCTTAATGAATGTTCTTGTTAATAAAAATTGTAAATATATATCATGGAAACACGCTTATTAGCCTATCTGTCATTAATAATGTTTTCTGCTTATTTTTCAGATTCTGCAATGGATTTGCCAAAAGTGGAGGAAGTTCTGGAAGCAGGTAATATTTTGTTACATTAGAAGACAGCTGTGCCTTCTTGTGACAAGGGGTGTCAAAGCAATTTTCTACAGACCCAGTGTGATCATCTCTGCTCATAATTCTTTCTCTTTCCTTCTTTTATAGAAATTCCAACATGGCTTTTGGCCACCATCATAATCCTGGCAGTCGGTCTGTTAATTGGATTGATTATTGGATGCTGCTACTGGTGCCGCACCTAGTAAGTATCTATAGTCACTAGCCCTGGGTACACAACCCCCTTTATAAACCCAGACAATTTATAAACCTACAGTTATTCACTGTCATATATCTGCAAGGGATCTGCCTCAGATCTTTGCTGTTTTGCCATCATAGATTTTGGCCACTGGGATTGAAAGATAAAAACAAACAAAAAATTGAAAAATAAAATTAGTTTGCACTGATTAATTACTTGGCTGAGTCACACTCTTGCTCTATAAATGTCCTTACTCTATTTGCATTCAGCATATTCAATGTTCTATAATGTGATCTATTTATCATTTTTTTACAGCCTCTGATGCCGATCAAAACTGAACAAGATTGACACCATGATCAAATCTGTGAGGGATGAAACCGCAGATTTAAAACAAAGAAAAGGAAAAAGCAGGTGTCCCCAAAGGCCTAGAGATGGACCTTATGCTGGTTGACATACTGCGATCGCTCATACAAGGAGAGCCAGGAGAATGGAGCCTGGTGTAGAGCGAGGAACTGACGTGGAAGATGAAAGAGGGCACAAAAGATAGAAGAAAGATCAGATCTCTGTCCAGCAGACAGAGATGGTTAAAAGGGAGCGTAAAAACACTCCTGTTCAGAAAACCACTGAACCAAAGCCACACAAAGAAACAGCTGGAGGAAAGAAAAAGACAAATAAAAAAGTGAGGTTTCAGGTTGAGGATAAAGAAGAGGAGCGGCAACAAACACCAGCAGAAAAAAACAGAATATCCTAGAGGGAAAGCTCAGTAAAAAACAAAAGAAGACGCTCGGAGCAAAGCTCAAGAAGCTTCAGGAGAACGATTCCCAATAAGCCTGAAACTACAAATGGTCATCAATCTCTGACCAACGATATTCTGCCCTCCAGACTGTGACTACATACTGGCTCTGACCAGAATACATTTCCTTAATGAATGTTCTTGTTAATAAAAATCGTAAATATATATCATGGAAACACGCTTATTAGCCTATCTGTCATTAATAATGTTTTCTGCTTATTTTTCAGATTCTGCAATGGATTTGCCAAAAGTGGAGGAAGTTCTGGAAGCAGGTAATATTTTGTTACATTAGAAGACAGCTGTGCCTTCTTGTGACAAGGGGTGTCAAAGCAATTTTCTACAGACCCAGTGTGATCATCTCTGCTCATAATTCTTTCTCTTTCCTTCTTTTATAGAAATTCCAACATGGCTTTTGGCCACCATCATAATCCTGGCAGTCGGTCTGTTAATTGGATTGATTATTGGATGCTGCTACTGGTGCCGCACCTAGTAAGTATCTATAGTCACTAGCCCTGGGTACACAACCCCCTTTATAAACCCAGACAATTTATAAACCTACAGTTATTCACTGTCATATATCTGCAAGGGATCTGCCTCAGATCTTTGCTGTTTTGCCATCATAGATTTTGGCCACTGGGATTGAAAGATAAAAACAAACAAAAAATTGAAAAATAAAATTAGTTTGCACTGATTAATTACTTGGCTGAGTCACACTCTTGCTCTATAAATGTCCTTACTCTATTTGCATTCAGCATATTCAATGTTCTATAATGTGATCTATTTATCATTTTTTTACAGCCTCTGATGCCGATCAAAACTGAACAAGATTGACACCATGATCAAATCTGTGAGGGATGAAACCGCAGATTTAAAACAAAGAAAAGGAAAAAGCAGGTGTCCCCAAAGGCCTAGAGATGGACCTTATGCTGGTTGACATACTGCGATCGCTCATACAAGGAGAGCCAGGAGAATGGAGCCTGGTGTAGAGCGAGGAACTGACGAGGAAGATGAAAGAGGGCACAAAAGATAGAAGAAAGATCAGATCTCTGTCCAGCAGACAGAGATGGTTAAAAGGGAGCGTAAAAACACTCCTGTTCAGAAAACCACTGAACCAAAGCCACACAAAGAAACAGCTGGAGGAAAGAAAAAGACAAATAAAAAAGTGAGGTTTCAGGTTGAGGATAAAGAAGAGGAGCGGCAACAAACACCAGCAGAAAAAAACAGAATATCCTAGAGGGAAAGCTCAGTAAAAAACAAAAGAAGACGCTCGGAGCAAAGCTCAAGAAGCTTGAGGAGAACGATTCCCAATAAGCCTGAAACTACAAATGGTCATCAATCTCTGACCAACGATATTCTGCCCTCCAGACTGTGACTACATACTGGCTCTGACCAGAATACATTTCCTTAATGAATGTTCTTGTTAATAAAAATTGTAAATATATATCATGGAAACACGCTTATTAGCCTATCTGTCATTAATAATGTTTTCTGCTTATTTTTCAGATTCTGCAATGGATTTGCCAAAAGTGGAGGAAGTTCTGGAAGCAGGTAATATTTTGTTACATTAGAAGACAGCTGTGCCTTCTTGTGACAAGGGGTGTCAAAGCAATTTTCTACAGACCCAGTGTGATCATCTCTGCTCATAATTCTTTCTCTTTCCTTCTTTTATAGAAATTCCAACATGGCTTTTGGCCACCATCATAATCCTGGCAGTCGGTCTGTTAATTGGATTGATTATTGGATGCTGCTACTGGTGCCGCACCTAGTAAGTATCTATAGTCACTAGCCCTGGGTACACAACCCCCTTTATAAACCCAGACAATTTATAAACCTACAGTTATTCACTGTCATATATCTGCAAGGGATCTGCCTCAGATCTTTGCTGTTTTGCCATCATAGATTTTGGCCACTGGGATTGAAAGATAAAAACAAACAAAAAATTGAAAAATAAAATTAGTTTGCACTGATTAATTACTTGGCTGAGTCACACTCTTGCTCTATAAATGTCCTTACTCTATTTGCATTCAGCATATTCAATGTTCTATAATGTGATCTATTTATCATTTTTTTACAGCCTCTGATGCCGATCAAAACTGAACAAGATTGACACCATGATCAAATCTGTGAGGGATGAAACCGCAGATTTAAAACAAAGAAAAGGAAAAAGCAGGTGTCCCCAAAGGCCTAGAGATGGACCTTATGCTGGTTGACATACTGCGATCGCTCATACAAGGAGAGCCAGGAGAATGGAGCCTGGTGTAGAGCGAGGAACTGACGTGGAAGATGAAAGAGGGCACAAAAGATAGAAGAAAGATCAGATCTCTGTCCAGCAGACAGAGATGGTTAAAAGGGAGCGTAAAAACACTCCTGTTCAGAAAACCACTGAACCAAAGCCACACAAAGAAACAGCTGGAGGAAAGAAAAAGACAAATAAAAAAGTGAGGTTTCAGGTTGAGGATAAAGAAGAGGAGCGGCAACAAACACCAGCAGAAAAAAACAGAATATCCTAGAGGGAAAGCTCAGTAAAAAACAAAAGAAGACGCTCGGAGCAAAGCTCAAGAAGCTTCAGGAGAACGATTCCCAATAAGCCTGAAACTACAAATGGTCATCAATCTCTGACCAACGATATTCTGCCCTCCAGACTGTGACTACATACTGGCTCTGACCAGAATACATTTCCTTAATGAATGTTCTAGTTAATAAAAATTGTAAATATATATCATGGAAACACGCTTATTAGCCTATCTGTCATTAATAATGTTTTCTGCTTATTTTTCAGATTCTGCAATGGATTTGCCAAAAGTGGAGGAAGTTCTGGAAGCAGGTAATATTTTGTTACATTAGAAGACAGCTGTGCCTTCTTGTGACAAGGGGTGTCAAAGCAATTTTCTACAGACCCAGTGTGATCATCTCTGCTCATAATTCTTTCTCTTTCCTTCTTTTATAGAAATTCCAACATGGCTTTTGGCCACCATCATAATCCTGGCAGTCGGTCTGTTAATTGGATTGATTATTGGATGCTGCTACTGGTGCCGCACCTAGTAAGTATCTATAGTCACTAGCCCTGGGTACACAACCCCCTTTATAAACCCAGACAATTTATAAACCTACAGTTATTCACTGTCATATATCTGCAAGGGATCTGCCTCAGATCTTTGCTGTTTTGCCATCATAGATTTTGGCCACTGGGATTGAAAGATAAAAACAAACAAAAAATTGAAAAATAAAATTAGTTTGCACTGATTAATTACTTGGCTGAGTCACACTCTTGCTCTATAAATGTCCTTACTCTATTTGCATTCAGCATATTCAATGTTCTATAATGTGATCTATTTATCATTTTTTTACAGCCTCTGATGCCGATCAAAACTGAACAAGATTGACACCATGATCAAATCTGTGAGGGATGAAACCGCAGATTTAAAACAAAGAAAAGGAAAAAGCAGGTGTCCCCAAAGGCCTAGAGATGGACCTTATGCTGGTTGACATACTGCGATCGCTCATACAAGGAGAGCCAGGAGAATGGAGCCTGGTGTAGAGCGAGGAACTGACGTGGAAGATGAAAGAGGGCACAAAAGATAGAAGAAAGATCAGATCTCTGTCCAGCAGACAGAGATGGTTAAAAGGGAGCGTAAAAACACTCCTGTTCAGAAAACCACTGAACCAAAGCCACACAAAGAAACAGCTGGAGGAAAGAAAAAGACAAATAAAAAAGTGAGGTTTCAGGTTGAGGATAAAGAAGAGGAGCGGCAACAAACACCAGCAGAAAAAAACAGAATATCCTAGAGGGAAAGCTCAGTAAAAAACAAAAGAAGACGCTCGGAGCAAAGCTCAAGAAGCTTCAGGAGAACGATTCCCAATAAGCCTGAAACTACAAATGGTCATCAATCTCTGACCAACGATATTCTGCCCTCCAGACTGTGACTACATACTGGCTCTGACCAGAATACATTTCCTTAATGAATGTTCTTGTTAATAAAAATTGTAAATATATATCATGGAAACACGCTTATTAGCCTATCTGTCATTAATAATGTTTTCTGCTTATTTTTCAGATTCTGCAATGGATTTGCCAAAAGTGGAGGAAGTTCTGGAAGCAGGTAATATTTTGTTACATTAGAAGACAGCTGTGCCTTCTTGTGACAAGGGGTGTCAAAGCAATTTTCTACAGACCCAGTGTGATCATCTCTGCTCATAATTCTTTCTCTTTCCTTCTTTTATAGAAATTCCAACATGGCTTTTGGCCACCATCATAATCCTGGCAGTCGGTCTGTTAATTGGATTGATTATTGGATGCTGCTACTGGTGCCGCACCTAGTAAGTATCTATAGTCACTAGCCCTGGGTAAACAACCCCCTTTATAAACCCAGACAATTTATAAACCTACAGTTATTCACTGTCATATATCTGCAAGGGATCTGCCTCAGATCTTTGCTGTTTTGCCATCATAGATTTTGGCCACTGGGATTGAAAGATAAAAACAAACAACAAATTGAAAAATAAAATTAGTTTGCACTGATTAATTACTTGGCTGAGTCACACTCTTGCTCTATAAATGTCCTTACTCTATTTGCATTCAGCATATTCAATGTTCTATAATGTGATCTATTTATCATTTTTTTACAGCCTCTGATGCCGATCAAAACTGAACAAGATTGACACCATGATCAAATCTGTGAGGGATGAAACCGCAGATTTAAAACAAAGAAAAGGAAAAAGCAGGTGTCCCCAAAGGCCTAGAGATGGACCTTATGCTGGTTGACATACTGCGATCGCTCATACAAGGAGAGCCAGGAGAATGGAGCCTGGTGTAGAGCGAGGAACTGACGAGGAAGATGAAAGAGGGCACAAAAGATAGAAGAAAGATCAGATCTCTGTCCAGCAGACAGAGATGGTTAAAAGGGAGCGTAAAAACACCCCTGTTCAGAAAACCACTGAACCAAAGCCACACAAAGAAACAGCTGGAGGAAAGAAAAAGACAAATAAAAAAGTGAGGTTTCAGGTTGAGGATAAAGAAGAGGAGCGGCAACAAACACCAGCAGAAAAAAACAGAATATCCTAGAGGGAAAGCTCAGTAAAAAACAAAAGAAGACGCTCGGAGCAAAGCTCAAGAAGCTTCAGGAGAACGATTCCCAATAAGCCTGAAACTACAAATGGTCATCAATCTCTGACCAACGATATTCTGCCCTCCAGACTGTGACTACATACTGGCTCTGACCAGAATACATTTCCTTAATGAATGTTCTAGTTAATAAAAATTGTAAATATATATCATGGAAACACGCTTATTAGCCTATCTGTCATTAATAATGTTTTCTGCTTATTTTTCAGATTCTGCAATGGATTTGCCAAAAGTGGAGGAAGTTCTGGAAGCAGGTAATATTTTGTTACATTAGAAGACAGCTGTGCCTTCTTGTGACAAGGGGTGTCAAAGCAATTTTCTACAGACCCAGTGTGATCATCTCTGCTCATAATTCTTTCTCTTTCCTTCTTTTATAGAAATTCCAACATGGCTTTTGGCCACCATCATAATCCTGGCAGTCGGTCTGTTAATTGGATTGATTATTGGATGCTGCTACTGGTGCCGCACCTAGTAAGTATCTATAGTCACTAGCCCTGGGTACACAACCCCCTTTATAAACCCAGACAATTTATAAACCTACAGTTATTCACTGTCATATATCTGCAAGGGATCTGCCTCAGATCTTTGCTGTTTTGCCATCATAGATTTTGGCCACTGGGATTGAAAGATAAAAACAAACAAAAAATTGAAAAATAAAATTAGTTTGCACTGATTAATTACTTGGCTGAGTCACACTCTTGCTCTATAAATGTCCTTACTCTATTTGCATTCAGCATATTCAATGTTCTATAATGTGATCTATTTATCATTTTTTTACAGCCTCTGATGCCGATCAAAACTGAACAAGATTGACACCATGATCAAATCTGTGAGGGATGAAACCGCAGATTTAAAACAAAGAAAAGGAAAAAGCAGGTGTCCCCAAAGGCCTAGAGATGGACCTTATGCTGGTTGACATACTGCGATCGCTCATACAAGGAGAGCCAGGAGAATGGAGCCTGGTGTAGAGCGAGGAACTGACGTGGAAGATGAAAGAGGGCACAAAAGATAGAAGAAAGATCAGATCTCTGTCCAGCAGACAGAGATGGTTAAAAGGGAGCGTAAAAACACTCCTGTTCAGAAAACCACTGAACCAAAGCCACACAAAGAAACAGCTGGAGGAAAGAAAAAGACAAATAAAAAAGTGAGGTTTCAGGTTGAGGATAAAGAAGAGGAGCGGCAACAAACACCAGCAGAAAAAAACAGAATATCCTAGAGGGAAAGCTCAGTAAAAAACAAAAGAAGACGCTCGGAGCAAAGCTCAAGAAGCTTCAGGAGAACGATTCCCAATAAGCCTGAAACTACAAATGGTCATCAATCTCTGACCAACGATATTCTGCCCTCCAGACTGTGACTACATACTGGCTCTGACCAGAATACATTTCCTTAATGAATGTTCTTGTTAATAAAAATTGTAAATATATATCATGGAAACACGCTTATTAGCCTATCTGTCATTAATAATGTTTTCTGCTTATTTTTCAGATTCTGCAATGGATTTGCCAAAAGTGGAGGAAGTTCTGGAAGCAGGTAATATTTTGTTACATTAGAAGACAGCTGTGCCTTCTTGTGACAAGGGGTGTCAAAGCAATTTTCTACAGACCCAGTGTGATCATCTCTGCTCATAATTCTTTCTCTTTCCTTCTTTTATAGAAATTCCAACATGGCTTTTGGCCACCATCATAATCCTGGCAGTCGGTCTGTTAATTGGATTGATTATTGGATGCTGCTACTGGTGCCGCACCTAGTAAGTATCTATAGTCACTAGCCCTGGGTAAACAACCCCCTTTATAAACCCAGACAATTTATAAACCTACAGTTATTCACTGTCATATATCTGCAAGGGATCTGCCTCAGATCTTTGCTGTTTTGCCATCATAGATTTTGGCCACTGGGATTGAAAGATAAAAACAAACAACAAATTGAAAAATAAAATTAGTTTGCACTGATTAATTACTTGGCTGAGTCACACTCTTGCTCTATAAATGTCCTTACTCTATTTGCATTCAGCATATTCAATGTTCTATAATGTGATCTATTTATCATTTTTTTACAGCCTCTGATGCCGATCAAAACTGAACAAGATTGACACCATGATCAAATCTGTGAGGGATGAAACCGCAGATTTAAAACAAAGAAAAGGAAAAAGCAGGTGTCCCCAAAGGCCTAGAGATGGACCTTATGCTGGTTGACATACTGCGATCGCTCATACAAGGAGAGCCAGGAGAATGGAGCCTGGTGTAGAGCGAGGAACTGACGAGGAAGATGAAAGAGGGCACAAAAGATAGAAGAAAGATCAGATCTCTGTCCAGCAGACAGAGATGGTTAAAAGGGAGCGTAAAAACACCCCTGTTCAGAAAACCACTGAACCAAAGCCACACAAAGAAACAGCTGGAGGAAAGAAAAAGACAAATAAAAAAGTGAGGTTTCAGGTTGAGGATAAAGAAGAGGAGCGGCAACAAACACCAGCAGAAAAAAACAGAATATCCTAGAGGGAAAGCTCAGTAAAAAACAAAAGAAGACGCTCGGAGCAAAGCTCAAGAAGCTTCAGGAGAACGATTCCCAATAAGCCTGAAACTACAAATGGTCATCAATCTCTGACCAACGATATTCTGCCCTCCAGACTGTGACTACATACTGGCTCTGACCAGAATACATTTCCTTAATGAATGTTCTTGTTAATAAAAATTGTAAATATATATCATGGAAACACGCTTATTAGCCTATCTGTCATTAATAATGTTTTCTGCTTATTTTTCAGATTCTGCAATGGATTTGCCAAAAGTGGAGGAAGTTCTGGAAGCAGGTAATATTTTGTTACATTAGAAGACAGCTGTGCCTTCTTGTGACAAGGGGTGTCAAAGCAATTTTCTACAGACCCAGTGTGATCATCTCTGCTCATAATTCTTTCTCTTTCCTTCTTTTATAGAAATTCCAACATGGCTTTTGGCCACCATCATAATCCTGGCAGTCGGTCTGTTAATTGGATTGATTATTGGATGCTGCTACTGGTGCCGCACCTAGTAAGTATCTATAGTCACTAGCCCTGGGTAAACAACCCCCTTTATAAACCCAGACAATTTATAAACCTACAGTTATTCACTGTCATATATCTGCAAGGGATCTGCCTCAGATCTTTGCTGTTTTGCCATCATAGATTTTGGCCACTGGGATTGAAAGATAAAAACAAACAACAAATTGAAAAATAAAATTAGTTTGCACTGATTAATTACTTGGCTGAGTCACACTCTTGCTCTATAAATGTCCTTACTCTATTTGCATTCAGCATATTCAATGTTCTATAATGTGATCTATTTATCATTTTTTTACAGCCTCTGATGCCGATCAAAACTGAACAAGATTGACACCATGATCAAATCTGTGAGGGATGAAACCGCAGATTTAAAACAAAGAAAAGGAAAAAGCAGGTGTCCCCAAAGGCCTAGAGATGGACCTTATGCTGGTTGACATACTGCGATCGCTCATACAAGGAGAGCCAGGAGAATGGAGCCTGGTGTAGAGCGAGGAACTGACGAGGAAGATGAAAGAGGGCACAAAAGATAGAAGAAAGATCAGATCTCTGTCCAGCAGACAGAGATGGTTAAAAGGGAGCGTAAAAACACCCCTGTTCAGAAAACCACTGAACCAAAGCCACACAAAGAAACAGCTGGAGGAAAGAAAAAGACAAATAAAAAAGTGAGGTTTCAGGTTGAGGATAAAGAAGAGGAGCGGCAACAAACACCAGCAGAAAAAAACAGAATATCCTAGAGGGAAAGCTCAGTAAAAAACAAAAGAAGACGCTCGGAGCAAAGCTCAAGAAGCTTCAGGAGAACGATTCCCAATAAGCCTGAAACTACAAATGGTCATCAATCTCTGACCAACGATATTCTGCCCTCCAGACTGTGACTACATACTGGCTCTGACCAGAATACATTTCCTTAATGAATGTTCTTGTTAATAAAAATTGTAAATATATATCATGGAAACACGCTTATTAGCCTATCTGTCATTAATAATGTTTTCTGCTTATTTTTCAGATTCTGCAATGGATTTGCCAAAAGTGGAGGAAGTTCTGGAAGCAGGTAATATTTTGTTACATTAGAAGACAGCTGTGCCTTCTTGTGACAAGGGGTGTCAAAGCAATTTTCTACAGACCCAGTGTGATCATCTCTGCTCATAATTCTTTCTCTTTCCTTCTTTTATAGAAATTCCAACATGGCTTTTGGCCACCATCATAATCCTGGCAGTCGGTCTGTTAATTGGATTGATTATTGGATGCTGCTACTGGTGCCGCACCTAGTAAGTATCTATAGTCACTAGCCCTGGGTACACAACCCCCTTTATAAACCCAGACAATTTATAAACCTACAGTTATTCACTGTCATATATCTGCAAGGGATCTGCCTCAGATCTTTGCTGTTTTGCCATCATAGATTTTGGCCACTGGGATTGAAAGATAAAAACAAACAAAAAATTGAAAAATAAAATTAGTTTGCACTGATTAATTACTTGGCTGAGTCACACTCTTGCTCTATAAATGTCCTTACTCTATTTGCATTCAGCATATTCAATGTTCTATAATGTGATCTATTTATCATTTTTTTACAGCCTCTGATGCCGATCAAAACTGAACAAGATTGACACCATGATCAAATCTGTGAGGGATGAAACCGCAGATTTAAAACAAAGAAAAGGAAAAAGCAGGTGTCCCCAAAGGCCTAGAGATGGACCTTATGCTGGTTGACATACTGCGATCGCTCATACAAGGAGAGCCAGGAGAATGGAGCCTGGTGTAGAGCGAGGAACTGACGTGGAAGATGAAAGAGGGCACAAAAGATAGAAGAAAGATCAGATCTCTGTCCAGCAGACAGAGATGGTTAAAAGGGAGCGTAAAAACACTCCTGTTCAGAAAACCACTGAACCAAAGCCACACAAAGAAACAGCTGGAGGAAAGAAAAAGACAAATAAAAAAGTGAGGTTTCAGGTTGAGGATAAAGAAGAGGAGCGGCAACAAACACCAGCAGAAAAAAACAGAATATCCTAGAGGGAAAGCTCAGTAAAAAACAAAAGAAGACGCTCGGAGCAAAGCTCAAGAAGCTTCAGGAGAACGATTCCCAATAAGCCTGAAACTACAAATGGTCATCAATCTCTGACCAACGATATTCTGCCCTCCAGACTGTGACTACATACTGGCTCTGACCAGAATACATTTCCTTAATGAATGTTCTTGTTAATAAAAAATTGTAAATATATATCATGGAAACACGCTTATTAGCCTATCTGTCATTAATAATGTTTTCTGCTTATTTTTCAGATTCTGCAATGGATTTGCCAAAAGTGGAGGAAGTTCTGGAAGCAGGTAATATTTTGTTACATTAGAAGACAGCTGTGCCTTCTTGTGACAAGGGGTGTCAAAGCAATTTTCTACAGACCCAGTGTGATCATCTCTGCTCATAATTCTTTCTCTTTCCTTCTTTTATAGAAATTCCAACATGGCTTTTGGCCACCATCATAATCCTGGCAGTCGGTCTGTTAATTGGATTGATTATTGGATGCTGCTACTGGTGCCGCACCTAGTAAGTATCTATAGTCACTAGCCCTGGGTACACAACCCCCTTTATAAACCCAGACAATTTATAAACCTACAGTTATTCACTGTCATATATCTGCAAGGGATCTGCCTCAGATCTTTGCTGTTTTGCCATCATAGATTTTGGCCACTGGGATTGAAAGATAAAAACAAACAAAAAATTGAAAAATAAAATTAGTTTGCACTGATTAATTACTTGGCTGAGTCACACTCTTGCTCTATAAATGTCCTTACTCTATTTGCATTCAGCATATTCAATGTTCTATAATGTGATCTATTTATCATTTTTTTACAGCCTCTGATGCCGATCAAAACTGAACAAGATTGACACCATGATCAAATCTGTGAGGGATGAAACCGCAGATTTAAAACAAAGAAAAGGAAAAAGCAGGTGTCCCCAAAGGCCTAGAGATGGACCTTATGCTGGTTGACATACTGCGATCGCTCATACAAGGAGAGCCAGGAGAATGGAGCCTGGTGTAGAGCGAGGAACTGACGTGGAAGATGAAAGAGGGCACAAAAGATAGAAGAAAGATCAGATCTCTGTCCAGCAGACAGAGATGGTTAAAAGGGAGCGTAAAAACACTCCTGTTCAGAAAACCACTGAACCAAAGCCACACAAAGAAACAGCTGGAGGAAAGAAAAAGACAAATAAAAAAGTGAGGTTTCAGGTTGAGGATAAAGAAGAGGAGCGGCAACAAACACCAGCAGAAAAAAACAGAATATCCTAGAGGGAAAGCTCAGTAAAAAACAAAAGAAGACGCTCGGAGCAAAGCTCAAGAAGCTTCAGGAGAACGATTCCCAATAAGCCTGAAACTACAAATGGTCATCAATCTCTGACCAACGATATTCTGCCCTCCAGACTGTGACTACATACTGGCTCTGACCAGAATACATTTCCTTAATGAATGTTCTTGTTAATAAAAAATTGTAAATATATATCATGGAAACACGCTTATTAGCCTATCTGTCATTAATAATGTTTTCTGCTTATTTTTCAGATTCTGCAATGGATTTGCCAAAAGTGGAGGAAGTTCTGGAAGCAGGTAATATTTTGTTACATTAGAAGACAGCTGTGCCTTCTTGTGACAAGGGGTGTCAAAGCAATTTTCTACAGACCCAGTGTGATCATCTCTGCTCATAATTCTTTCTCTTTCCTTCTTTTATAGAAATTCCAACATGGCTTTTGGCCACCATCATAATCCTGGCAGTCGGTCTGTTAATTGGATTGATTATTGGATGCTGCTACTGGTGCCGCACCTAGTAAGTATCTATAGTCACTAGCCCTGGGTACACAACCCCCTTTATAAACCCAGACAATTTATAAACCTACAGTTATTCACTGTCATATATCTGCAAGGGATCTGCCTCAGATCTTTGCTGTTTTGCCATCATAGATTTTGGCCACTGGGATTGAAAGATAAAAACAAACAAAAAATTGAAAAATAAAATTAGTTTGCACTGATTAATTACTTGGCTGAGTCACACTCTTGCTCTATAAATGTCCTTACTCTATTTGCATTCAGCATATTCAATGTTCTATAATGTGATCTATTTATCATTTTTTTACAGCCTCTGATGCCGATCAAAACTGAACAAGATTGACACCATGATCAAATCTGTGAGGGATGAAACCGCAGATTTAAAACAAAGAAAAGGAAAAAGCAGGTGTCCCCAAAGGCCTAGAGATGGACCTTATGCTGGTTGACATACTGCGATCGCTCATACAAGGAGAGCCAGGAGAATGGAGCCTGGTGTAGAGCGAGGAACTGACGTGGAAGATGAAAGAGGGCACAAAAGATAGAAGAAAGATCAGATCTCTGTCCAGCAGACAGAGATGGTTAAAAGGGAGCGTAAAAACACTCCTGTTCAGAAAACCACTGAACCAAAGCCACACAAAGAAACAGCTGGAGGAAAGAAAAAGACAAATAAAAAAGTGAGGTTTCAGGTTGAGGATAAAGAAGAGGAGCGGCAACAAACACCAGCAGAAAAAAACAGAATATCCTAGAGGGAAAGCTCAGTAAAAAACAAAAGAAGACGCTCGGAGCAAAGCTCAAGAAGCTTCAGGAGAACGATTCCCAATAAGCCTGAAACTACAAATGGTCATCAATCTCTGACCAACGATATTCTGCCCTCCAGACTGTGACTACATACTGGCTCTGACCAGAATACATTTCCTTAATGAATGTTCTTGTTAATAAAAAATTGTAAATATATATCATGGAAACACGCTTATTAGCCTATCTGTCATTAATAATGTTTTCTGCTTATTTTTCAGATTCTGCAATGGATTTGCCAAAAGTGGAGGAAGTTCTGGAAGCAGGTAATATTTTGTTACATTAGAAGACAGCTGTGCCTTCTTGTGACAAGGGGTGTCAAAGCAATTTTCTACAGACCCAGTGTGATCATCTCTGCTCATAATTCTTTCTCTTTCCTTCTTTTATAGAAATTCCAACATGGCTTTTGGCCACCATCATAATCCTGGCAGTCGGTCTGTTAATTGGATTGATTATTGGATGCTGCTACTGGTGCCGCACCTAGTAAGTATCTATAGTCACTAGCCCTGGGTACACAACCCCCTTTATAAACCCAGACAATTTATAAACCTACAGTTATTCACTGTCATATATCTGCAAGGGATCTGCCTCAGATCTTTGCTGTTTTGCCATCATAGATTTTGGCCACTGGGATTGAAAGATAAAAACAAACAAAAAATTGAAAAATAAAATTAGTTTGCACTGATTAATTACTTGGCTGAGTCACACTCTTGCTCTATAAATGTCCTTACTCTATTTGCATTCAGCATATTCAATGTTCTATAATGTGATCTATTTATCATTTTTTTACAGCCTCTGATGCCGATCAAAACTGAACAAGATTGACACCATGATCAAATCTGTGAGGGATGAAACCGCAGATTTAAAACAAAGAAAAGGAAAAAGCAGGTGTCCCCAAAGGCCTAGAGATGGACCTTATGCTGGTTGACATACTGCGATCGCTCATACAAGGAGAGCCAGGAGAATGGAGCCTGGTGTAGAGCGAGGAACTGACGTGGAAGATGAAAGAGGGCACAAAAGATAGAAGAAAGATCAGATCTCTGTCCAGCAGACAGAGATGGTTAAAAGGGAGCGTAAAAACACTCCTGTTCAGAAAACCACTGAACCAAAGCCACACAAAGAAACAGCTGGAGGAAAGAAAAAGACAAATAAAAAAGTGAGGTTTCAGGTTGAGGATAAAGAAGAGGAGCGGCAACAAACACCAGCAGAAAAAAACAGAATATCCTAGAGGGAAAGCTCAGTAAAAAACAAAAGAAGACGCTCGGAGCAAAGCTCAAGAAGCTTCAGGAGAACGATTCCCAATAAGCCTGAAACTACAAATGGTCATCAATCTCTGACCAACGATATTCTGCCCTCCAGACTGTGACTACATACTGGCTCTGACCAGAATACATTTCCTTAATGAATGTTCTTGTTAATAAAAAATTGTAAATATATATCATGGAAACACGCTTATTAGCCTATCTGTCATTAATAATGTTTTCTGCTTATTTTTCAGATTCTGCAATGGATTTGCCAAAAGTGGAGGAAGTTCTGGAAGCAGGTAATATTTTGTTACATTAGAAGACAGCTGTGCCTTCTTGTGACAAGGGGTGTCAAAGCAATTTTCTACAGACCCAGTGTGATCATCTCTGCTCATAATTCTTTCTCTTTCCTTCTTTTATAGAAATTCCAACATGGCTTTTGGCCACCATCATAATCCTGGCAGTCGGTCTGTTAATTGGATTGATTATTGGATGCTGCTACTGGTGCCGCACCTAGTAAGTATCTATAGTCACTAGCCCTGGGTACACAACCCCCTTTATAAACCCAGACAATTTATAAACCTACAGTTATTCACTGTCATATATCTGCAAGGGATCTGCCTCAGATCTTTGCTGTTTTGCCATCATAGATTTTGGCCACTGGGATTGAAAGATAAAAACAAACAAAAAATTGAAAAATAAAATTAGTTTGCACTGATTAATTACTTGGCTGAGTCACACTCTTGCTCTATAAATGTCCTTACTCTATTTGCATTCAGCATATTCAATGTTCTATAATGTGATCTATTTATCATTTTTTTACAGCCTCTGATGCCGATCAAAACTGAACAAGATTGACACCATGATCAAATCTGTGAGGGATGAAACCGCAGATTTAAAACAAAGAAAAGGAAAAAGCAGGTGTCCCCAAAGGCCTAGAGATGGACCTTATGCTGGTTGACATACTGCGATCGCTCATACAAGGAGAGCCAGGAGAATGGAGCCTGGTGTAGAGCGAGGAACTGACGTGGAAGATGAAAGAGGGCACAAAAGATAGAAGAAAGATCAGATCTCTGTCCAGCAGACAGAGATGGTTAAAAGGGAGCGTAAAAACACTCCTGTTCAGAAAACCACTGAACCAAAGCCACACAAAGAAACAGCTGGAGGAAAGAAAAAGACAAATAAAAAAGTGAGGTTTCAGGTTGAGGATAAAGAAGAGGAGCGGCAACAAACACCAGCAGAAAAAAACAGAATATCCTAGAGGGAAAGCTCAGTAAAAAACAAAAGAAGACGCTCGGAGCAAAGCTCAAGAAGCTTCAGGAGAACGATTCCCAATAAGCCTGAAACTACAAATGGTCATCAATCTCTGACCAACGATATTCTGCCCTCCAGACTGTGACTACATACTGGCTCTGACCAGAATACATTTCCTTAATGAATGTTCTTGTTAATAAAAAATTGTAAATATATATCATGGAAACACGCTTATTAGCCTATCTGTCATTAATAATGTTTTCTGCTTATTTTTCAGATTCTGCAATGGATTTGCCAAAAGTGGAGGAAGTTCTGGAAGCAGGTAATATTTTGTTACATTAGAAGACAGCTGTGCCTTCTTGTGACAAGGGGTGTCAAAGCAATTTTCTACAGACCCAGTGTGATCATCTCTGCTCATAATTCTTTCTCTTTCCTTCTTTTATAGAAATTCCAACATGGCTTTTGGCCACCATCATAATCCTGGCAGTCGGTCTGTTAATTGGATTGATTATTGGATGCTGCTACTGGTGCCGCACCTAGTAAGTATCTATAGTCACTAGCCCTGGGTACACAACCCCCTTTATAAACCCAGACAATTTATAAACCTACAGTTATTCACTGTCATATATCTGCAAGGGATCTGCCTCAGATCTTTGCTGTTTTGCCATCATAGATTTTGGCCACTGGGATTGAAAGATAAAAACAAACAAAAAATTGAAAAATAAAATTAGTTTGCACTGATTAATTACTTGGCTGAGTCACACTCTTGCTCTATAAATGTCCTTACTCTATTTGCATTCAGCATATTCAATGTTCTATAATGTGATCTATTTATCATTTTTTTACAGCCTCTGATGCCGATCAAAACTGAACAAGATTGACACCATGATCAAATCTGTGAGGGATGAAACCGCAGATTTAAAACAAAGAAAAGGAAAAAGCAGGTGTCCCCAAAGGCCTAGAGATGGACCTTATGCTGGTTGACATACTGCGATCGCTCATACAAGGAGAGCCAGGAGAATGGAGCCTGGTGTAGAGCGAGGAACTGACGTGGAAGATGAAAGAGGGCACAAAAGATAGAAGAAAGATCAGATCTCTGTCCAGCAGACAGAGATGGTTAAAAGGGAGCGTAAAAACACTCCTGTTCAGAAAACCACTGAACCAAAGCCACACAAAGAAACAGCTGGAGGAAAGAAAAAGACAAATAAAAAAGTGAGGTTTCAGGTTGAGGATAAAGAAGAGGAGCGGCAACAAACACCAGCAGAAAAAAACAGAATATCCTAGAGGGAAAGCTCAGTAAAAAACAAAAGAAGACGCTCGGAGCAAAGCTCAAGAAGCTTCAGGAGAACGATTCCCAATAAGCCTGAAACTACAAATGGTCATCAATCTCTGACCAACGATATTCTGCCCTCCAGACTGTGACTACATACTGGCTCTGACCAGAATACATTTCCTTAATGAATGTTCTAGTTAATAAAAATTGTAAATATATATCATGGAAACACGCTTATTAGCCTATCTGTCATTAATAATGTTTTCTGCTTATTTTTCAGATTCTGCAATGGATTTGCCAAAAGTGGAGGAAGTTCTGGAAGCAGGTAATATTTTGTTACATTAGAAGACAGCTGTGCCTTCTTGTGACAAGGGGTGTCAAAGCAATTTTCTACAGACCCAGTGTGATCATCTCTGCTCATAATTCTTTCTCTTTCCTTCTTTTATAGAAATTCCAACATGGCTTTTGGCCACCATCATAATCCTGGCAGTCGGTCTGTTAATTGGATTGATTATTGGATGCTGCTACTGGTGCCGCACCTAGTAAGTATCTATAGTCACTAGCCCTGGGTACACAACCCCCTTTATAAACCCAGACAATTTATAAACCTACAGTTATTCACTGTCATATATCTGCAAGGGATCTGCCTCAGATCTTTGCTGTTTTGCCATCATAGATTTTGGCCACTGGGATTGAAAGATAAAAACAAACAAAAAATTGAAAAATAAAATTAGTTTGCACTGATTAATTACTTGGCTGAGTCACACTCTTGCTCTATAAATGTCCTTACTCTATTTGCATTCAGCATATTCAATGTTCTATAATGTGATCTATTTATCATTTTTTTACAGCCTCTGATGCCGATCAAAACTGAACAAGATTGACACCATGATCAAATCTGTGAGGGATGAAACCGCAGATTTAAAACAAAGAAAAGGAAAAAGCAGGTGTCCCCAAAGGCCTAGAGATGGACCTTATGCTGGTTGACATACTGCGATCGCTCATACAAGGAGAGCCAGGAGAATGGAGCCTGGTGTAGAGCGAGGAACTGACGTGGAAGATGAAAGAGGGCACAAAAGATAGAAGAAAGATCAGATCTCTGTCCAGCAGACAGAGATGGTTAAAAGGGAGCGTAAAAACACTCCTGTTCAGAAAACCACTGAACCAAAGCCACACAAAGAAACAGCTGGAGGAAAGAAAAAGACAAATAAAAAAGTGAGGTTTCAGGTTGAGGATAAAGAAGAGGAGCGGCAACAAACACCAGCAGAAAAAAACAGAATATCCTAGAGGGAAAGCTCAGTAAAAAACAAAAGAAGACGCTCGGAGCAAAGCTCAAGAAGCTTCAGGAGAACGATTCCCAATAAGCCTGAAACTACAAATGGTCATCAATCTCTGACCAACGATATTCTGCCCTCCAGACTGTGACTACATACTGGCTCTGACCAGAATACATTTCCTTAATGAATGTTCTTGTTAATAAAAATCGTAAATATATATCATGGAAACACGCTTATTAGCCTATCTGTCATTAATAATGTTTTCTGCTTATTTTTCAGATTCTGCAATGGATTTGCCAAAAGTGGAGGAAGTTCTGGAAGCAGGTAATATTTTGTTACATTAGAAGACAGCTGTGCCTTCTTGTGACAAGGGGTGTCAAAGCAATTTTCTACAGACCCAGTGTGATCATCTCTGCTCATAATTCTTTCTCTTTCCTTCTTTTATAGAAATTCCAACATGGCTTTTGGCCACCATCATAATCCTGGCAGTCGGTCTGTTAATTGGATTGATTATTGGATGCTGCTACTGGTGCCGCACCTAGTAAGTATCTATAGTCACTAGCCCTGGGTACACAACCCCCTTTATAAACCCAGACAATTTATAAACCTACAGTTATTCACTGTCATATATCTGCAAGGGATCTGCCTCAGATCTTTGCTGTTTTGCCATCATAGATTTTGGCCACTGGGATTGAAAGATAAAAACAAACAAAAAATTGAAAAATAAAATTAGTTTGCACTGATTAATTACTTGGCTGAGTCACACTCTTGCTCTATAAATGTCCTTACTCTATTTGCATTCAGCATATTCAATGTTCTATAATGTGATCTATTTATCATTTTTTTACAGCCTCTGATGCCGATCAAAACTGAACAAGATTGACACCATGATCAAATCTGTGAGGGATGAAACCGCAGATTTAAAACAAAGAAAAGGAAAAAGCAGGTGTCCCCAAAGGCCTAGAGATGGACCTTATGCTGGTTGACATACTGCGATCGCTCATACAAGGAGAGCCAGGAGAATGGAGCCTGGTGTAGAGCGAGGAACTGACGTGGAAGATGAAAGAGGGCACAAAAGATAGAAGAAAGATCAGATCTCTGTCCAGCAGACAGAGATGGTTAAAAGGGAGCGTAAAAACACTCCTGTTCAGAAAACCACTGAACCAAAGCCACACAAAGAAACAGCTGGAGGAAAGAAAAAGACAAATAAAAAAGTGAGGTTTCAGGTTGAGGATAAAGAAGAGGAGCGGCAACAAACACCAGCAGAAAAAAACAGAATATCCTAGAGGGAAAGCTCAGTAAAAAACAAAAGAAGACGCTCGGAGCAAAGCTCAAGAAGCTTCAGGAGAACGATTCCCAATAAGCCTGAAACTACAAATGGTCATCAATCTCTGACCAACGATATTCTGCCCTCCAGACTGTGACTACATACTGGCTCTGACCAGAATACATTTCCTTAATGAATGTTCTTGTTAATAAAAATCGTAAATATATATCATGGAAACACGCTTATTAGCCTATCTGTCATTAATAATGTTTTCTGCTTATTTTTCAGATTCTGCAATGGATTTGCCAAAAGTGGAGGAAGTTCTGGAAGCAGGTAATATTTTGTTACATTAGAAGACAGCTGTGCCTTCTTGTGACAAGGGGTGTCAAAGCAATTTTCTACAGACCCAGTGTGATCATCTCTGCTCATAATTCTTTCTCTTTCCTTCTTTTATAGAAATTCCAACATGGCTTTTGGCCACCATCATAATCCTGGCAGTCGGTCTGTTAATTGGATTGATTATTGGATGCTGCTACTGGTGCCGCACCTAGTAAGTATCTATAGTCACTAGCCCTGGGTACACAACCCCCTTTATAAACCCAGACAATTTATAAACCTACAGTTATTCACTGTCATATATCTGCAAGGGATCTGCCTCAGATCTTTGCTGTTTTGCCATCATAGATTTTGGCCACTGGGATTGAAAGATAAAAACAAACAAAAAATTGAAAAATAAAATTAGTTTGCACTGATTAATTACTTGGCTGAGTCACACTCTTGCTCTATAAATGTCCTTACTCTATTTGCATTCAGCATATTCAATGTTCTATAATGTGATCTATTTATCATTTTTTTACAGCCTCTGATGCCGATCAAAACTGAACAAGATTGACACCATGATCAAATCTGTGAGGGATGAAACCGCAGATTTAAAACAAAGAAAAGGAAAAAGCAGGTGTCCCCAAAGGCCTAGAGATGGACCTTATGCTGGTTGACATACTGCGATCGCTCATACAAGGAGAGCCAGGAGAATGGAGCCTGGTGTAGAGCGAGGAACTGACGAGGAAGATGAAAGAGGGCACAAAAGATAGAAGAAAGATCAGATCTCTGTCCAGCAGACAGAGATGGTTAAAAGGGAGCGTAAAAACACCCCTGTTCAGAAAACCACTGAACCAAAGCCACACAAAGAAACAGCTGGAGGAAAGAAAAAGACAAATAAAAAAGTGAGGTTTCAGGTTGAGGATAAAGAAGAGGAGCGGCAACAAACACCAGCAGAAAAAAACAGAATATCCTAGAGGGAAAGCTCAGTAAAAAACAAAAGAAGACGCTCGGAGCAAAGCTCAAGAAGCTTCAGGAGAACGATTCCCAATAAGCCTGAAACTACAAATGGTCATCAATCTCTGACCAACGATATTCTGCCCTCCAGACTGTGACTACATACTGGCTCTGACCAGAATACATTTCCTTAATGAATGTTCTTGTTAATAAAAATTGTAAATATATATCATGGAAACACGCTTATTAGCCTATCTGTCATTAATAATGTTTTCTGCTTATTTTTCAGATTCTGCAATGGATTTGCCAAAAGTGGAGGAAGTTCTGGAAGCAGGTAATATTTTGTTACATTAGAAGACAGCTGTGCCTTCTTGTGACAAGGGGTGTCAAAGCAATTTTCTACAGACCCAGTGTGATCATCTCTGCTCATAATTCTTTCTCTTTCCTTCTTTTATAGAAATTCCAACATGGCTTTTGGCCACCATCATAATCCTGGCAGTCGGTCTGTTAATTGGATTGATTATTGGATGCTGCTACTGGTGCCGCACCTAGTAAGTATCTATAGTCACTAGCCCTGGGTACACAACCCCCTTTATAAACCCAGACAATTTATAAACCTACAGTTATTCACTGTCATATATCTGCAAGGGATCTGCCTCAGATCTTTGCTGTTTTGCCATCATAGATTTTGGCCACTGGGATTGAAAGATAAAAACAAACAAAAAATTGAAAAATAAAATTAGTTTGCACTGATTAATTACTTGGCTGAGTCACACTCTTGCTCTATAAATGTCCTTACTCTATTTGCATTCAGCATATTCAATGTTCTATAATGTGATCTATTTATCATTTTTTTACAGCCTCTGATGCCGATCAAAACTGAACAAGATTGACACCATGATCAAATCTGTGAGGGATGAAACCGCAGATTTAAAACAAAGAAAAGGAAAAAGCAGGTGTCCCCAAAGGCCTAGAGATGGACCTTATGCTGGTTGACATACTGCGATCGCTCATACAAGGAGAGCCAGGAGAATGGAGCCTGGTGTAGAGCGAGGAACTGACGTGGAAGATGAAAGAGGGCACAAAAGATAGAAGAAAGATCAGATCTCTGTCCAGCAGACAGAGATGGTTAAAAGGGAGCGTAAAAACACTCCTGTTCAGAAAACCACTGAACCAAAGCCACACAAAGAAACAGCTGGAGGAAAGAAAAAGACAAATAAAAAAAGTGAGGTTTCAGGTTGAGGATAAAGAAGAGGAGCGGCAACAAACACCAGCAGAAAAAAACAGAATATCCTAGAGGGAAAGCTCAGTAAAAAACAAAAGAAGACGCTCGGAGCAAAGCTCAAGAAGCTTCAGGAGAACGATTCCCAATAAGCCTGAAACTACAAATGGTCATCAATCTCTGACCAACGATATTCTGCCCTCCAGACTGTGACTACATACTGGCTCTGACCAGAATACATTTCCTTAATGAATGTTCTTGTTAATAAAAAATTGTAAATATATATCATGGAAACACGCTTATTAGCCTATCTGTCATTAATAATGTTTTCTGCTTATTTTTCAGATTCTGCAATGGATTTGCCAAAAGTGGAGGAAGTTCTGGAAGCAGGTAATATTTTGTTACATTAGAAGACAGCTGTGCCTTCTTGTGACAAGGGGTGTCAAAGCAATTTTCTACAGACCCAGTGTGATCATCTCTGCTCATAATTCTTTCTCTTTCCTTCTTTTATAGAAATTCCAACATGGCTTTTGGCCACCATCATAATCCTGGCAGTCGGTCTGTTAATTGGATTGATTATTGGATGCTGCTACTGGTGCCGCACCTAGTAAGTATCTATAGTCACTAGCCCTGGGTACACAACCCCCTTTATAAACCCAGACAATTTATAAACCTACAGTTATTCACTGTCATATATCTGCAAGGGATCTGCCTCAGATCTTTGCTGTTTTGCCATCATAGATTTTGGCCACTGGGATTGAAAGATAAAAACAAACAAAAAATTGAAAAATAAAATTAGTTTGCACTGATTAATTACTTGGCTGAGTCACACTCTTGCTCTATAAATGTCCTTACTCTATTTGCATTCAGCATATTCAATGTTCTATAATGTGATCTATTTATCATTTTTTTACAGCCTCTGATGCCGATCAAAACTGAACAAGATTGACACCATGATCAAATCTGTGAGGGATGAAACCGCAGATTTAAAACAAAGAAAAGGAAAAAGCAGGTGTCCCCAAAGGCCTAGAGATGGACCTTATGCTGGTTGACATACTGCGATCGCTCATACAAGGAGAGCCAGGAGAATGGAGCCTGGTGTAGAGCGAGGAACTGACGTGGAAGATGAAAGAGGGCACAAAAGATAGAAGAAAGATCAGATCTCTGTCCAGCAGACAGAGATGGTTAAAAGGGAGCGTAAAAACACTCCTGTTCAGAAAACCACTGAACCAAAGCCACACAAAGAAACAGCTGGAGGAAAGAAAAAGACAAATAAAAAAGTGAGGTTTCAGGTTGAGGATAAAGAAGAGGAGCGGCAACAAACACCAGCAGAAAAAAACAGAATATCCTAGAGGGAAAGCTCAGTAAAAAACAAAAGAAGACGCTCGGAGCAAAGCTCAAGAAGCTTCAGGAGAACGATTCCCAATAAGCCTGAAACTACAAATGGTCATCAATCTCTGACCAACGATATTCTGCCCTCCAGACTGTGACTACATACTGGCTCTGACCAGAATACATTTCCTTAATGAATGTTCTTGTTAATAAAAATTGTAAATATATATCATGGAAACACGCTTATTAGCCTATCTGTCATTAATAATGTTTTCTGCTTATTTTTCAGATTCTGCAATGGATTTGCCAAAAGTGGAGGAAGTTCTGGAAGCAGGTAATATTTTGTTACATTAGAAGACAGCTGTGCCTTCTTGTGACAAGGGGTGTCAAAGCAATTTTCTACAGACCCAGTGTGATCATCTCTGCTCATAATTCTTTCTCTTTCCTTCTTTTATAGAAATTCCAACATGGCTTTTGGCCACCATCATAATCCTGGCAGTCGGTCTGTTAATTGGATTGATTATTGGATGCTGCTACTGGTGCCGCACCTAGTAAGTATCTATAGTCACTAGCCCTGGGTACACAACCCCCTTTATAAACCCAGACAATTTATAAACCTACAGTTATTCACTGTCATATATCTGCAAGGGATCTGCCTCAGATCTTTGCTGTTTTGCCATCATAGATTTTGGCCACTGGGATTGAAAGATAAAAACAAACAAAAAATTGAAAAATAAAATTAGTTTGCACTGATTAATTACTTGGCTGAGTCACACTCTTGCTCTATAAATGTCCTTACTCTATTTGCATTCAGCATATTCAATGTTCTATAATGTGATCTATTTATCATTTTTTTACAGCCTCTGATGCCGATCAAAACTGAACAAGATTGACACCATGATCAAATCTGTGAGGGATGAAACCGCAGATTTAAAACAAAGAAAAGGAAAAAGCAGGTGTCCCCAAAGGCCTAGAGATGGACCTTATGCTGGTTGACATACTGCGATCGCTCATACAAGGAGAGCCAGGAGAATGGAGCCTGGTGTAGAGCGAGGAACTGACGAGGAAGATGAAAGAGGGCACAAAAGATAGAAGAAAGATCAGATCTCTGTCCAGCAGACAGAGATGGTTAAAAGGGAGCGTAAAAACACCCCTGTTCAGAAAACCACTGAACCAAAGCCACACAAAGAAACAGCTGGAGGAAAGAAAAAGACAAATAAAAAAGTGAGGTTTCAGGTTGAGGATAAAGAAGAGGAGCGGCAACAAACACCAGCAGAAAAAAACAGAATATCCTAGAGGGAAAGCTCAGTAAAAAACAAAAGAAGACGCTCGGAGCAAAGCTCAAGAAGCTTCAGGAGAACGATTCCCAATAAGCCTGAAACTACAAATGGTCATCAATCTCTGACCAACGATATTCTGCCCTCCAGACTGTGACTACATACTGGCTCTGACCAGAATACATTTCCTTAATGAATGTTCTTGTTAATAAAAATTGTAAATATATATCATGGAAACACGCTTATTAGCCTATCTGTCATTAATAATGTTTTCTGCTTATTTTTCAGATTCTGCAATGGATTTGCCAAAAGTGGAGGAAGTTCTGGAAGCAGGTAATATTTTGTTACATTAGAAGACAGCTGTGCCTTCTTGTGACAAGGGGTGTCAAAGCAATTTTCTACAGACCCAGTGTGATCATCTCTGCTCATAATTCTTTCTCTTTCCTTCTTTTATAGAAATTCCAACATGGCTTTTGGCCACCATCATAATCCTGGCAGTCGGTCTGTTAATTGGATTGATTATTGGATGCTGCTACTGGTGCCGCACCTAGTAAGTATCTATAGTCACTAGCCCTGGGTACACAACCCCCTTTATAAACCCAGACAATTTATAAACCTACAGTTATTCACTGTCATATATCTGCAAGGGATCTGCCTCAGATCTTTGCTGTTTTGCCATCATAGATTTTGGCCACTGGGATTGAAAGATAAAAACAAACAAAAAATTGAAAAATAAAATTAGTTTGCACTGATTAATTACTTGGCTGAGTCACACTCTTGCTCTATAAATGTCCTTACTCTATTTGCATTCAGCATATTCAATGTTCTATAATGTGATCTATTTATCATTTTTTTACAGCCTCTGATGCCGATCAAAACTGAACAAGATTGACACCATGATCAAATCTGTGAGGGATGAAACCGCAGATTTAAAACAAAGAAAAGGAAAAAGCAGGTGTCCCCAAAGGCCTAGAGATGGACCTTATGCTGGTTGACATACTGCGATCGCTCATACAAGGAGAGCCAGGAGAATGGAGCCTGGTGTAGAGCGAGGAACTGACGTGGAAGATGAAAGAGGGCACAAAAGATAGAAGAAAGATCAGATCTCTGTCCAGCAGACAGAGATGGTTAAAAGGGAGCGTAAAAACACTCCTGTTCAGAAAACCACTGAACCAAAGCCACACAAAGAAACAGCTGGAGGAAAGAAAAAGACAAATAAAAAAAGTGAGGTTTCAGGTTGAGGATAAAGAAGAGGAGCGGCAACAAACACCAGCAGAAAAAAACAGAATATCCTAGAGGGAAAGCTCAGTAAAAAACAAAAGAAGACGCTCGGAGCAAAGCTCAAGAAGCTTCAGGAGAACGATTCCCAATAAGCCTGAAACTACAAATGGTCATCAATCTCTGACCAACGATATTCTGCCCTCCAGACTGTGACTACATACTGGCTCTGACCAGAATACATTTCCTTAATGAATGTTCTTGTTAATAAAAAATTGTAAATATATATCATGGAAACACGCTTATTAGCCTATCTGTCATTAATAATGTTTTCTGCTTATTTTTCAGATTCTGCAATGGATTTGCCAAAAGTGGAGGAAGTTCTGGAAGCAGGTAATATTTTGTTACATTAGAAGACAGCTGTGCCTTCTTGTGACAAGGGGTGTCAAAGCAATTTTCTACAGACCCAGTGTGATCATCTCTGCTCATAATTCTTTCTCTTTCCTTCTTTTATAGAAATTCCAACATGGCTTTTGGCCACCATCATAATCCTGGCAGTCGGTCTGTTAATTGGATTGATTATTGGATGCTGCTACTGGTGCCGCACCTAGTAAGTATCTATAGTCACTAGCCCTGGGTACACAACCCCCTTTATAAACCCAGACAATTTATAAACCTACAGTTATTCACTGTCATATATCTGCAAGGGATCTGCCTCAGATCTTTGCTGTTTTGCCATCATAGATTTTGGCCACTGGGATTGAAAGATAAAAACAAACAAAAAATTGAAAAATAAAATTAGTTTGCACTGATTAATTACTTGGCTGAGTCACACTCTTGCTCTATAAATGTCCTTACTCTATTTGCATTCAGCATATTCAATGTTCTATAATGTGATCTATTTATCATTTTTTTACAGCCTCTGATGCCGATCAAAACTGAACAAGATTGACACCATGATCAAATCTGTGAGGGATGAAACCGCAGATTTAAAACAAAGAAAAGGAAAAAGCAGGTGTCCCCAAAGGCCTAGAGATGGACCTTATGCTGGTTGACATACTGCGATCGCTCATACAAGGAGAGCCAGGAGAATGGAGCCTGGTGTAGAGCGAGGAACTGACGTGGAAGATGAAAGAGGGCACAAAAGATAGAAGAAAGATCAGATCTCTGTCCAGCAGACAGAGATGGTTAAAAGGGAGCGTAAAAACACTCCTGTTCAGAAAACCACTGAACCAAAGCCACACAAAGAAACAGCTGGAGGAAAGAAAAAGACAAATAAAAAAGTGAGGTTTCAGGTTGAGGATAAAGAAGAGGAGCGGCAACAAACACCAGCAGAAAAAAACAGAATATCCTAGAGGGAAAGCTCAGTAAAAAACAAAAGAAGACGCTCGGAGCAAAGCTCAAGAAGCTTCAGGAGAACGATTCCCAATAAGCCTGAAACTACAAATGGTCATCAATCTCTGACCAACGATATTCTGCCCTCCAGACTGTGACTACATACTGGCTCTGACCAGAATACATTTCCTTAATGAATGTTCTTGTTAATAAAAAATTGTAAATATATATCATGGAAACACGCTTATTAGCCTATCTGTCATTAATAATGTTTTCTGCTTATTTTTCAGATTCTGCAATGGATTTGCCAAAAGTGGAGGAAGTTCTGGAAGCAGGTAATATTTTGTTACATTAGAAGACAGCTGTGCCTTCTTGTGACAAGGGGTGTCAAAGCAATTTTCTACAGACCCAGTGTGATCATCTCTGCTCATAATTCTTTCTCTTTCCTTCTTTTATAGAAATTCCAACATGGCTTTTGGCCACCATCATAATCCTGGCAGTCGGTCTGTTAATTGGATTGATTATTGGATGCTGCTACTGGTGCCGCACCTAGTAAGTATCTATAGTCACTAGCCCTGGGTACACAACCCCCTTTATAAACCCAGACAATTTATAAACCTACAGTTATTCACTGTCATATATCTGCAAGGGATCTGCCTCAGATCTTTGCTGTTTTGCCATCATAGATTTTGGCCACTGGGATTGAAAGATAAAAACAAACAAAAAATTGAAAAATAAAATTAGTTTGCACTGATTAATTACTTGGCTGAGTCACACTCTTGCTCTATAAATGTCCTTACTCTATTTGCATTCAGCATATTCAATGTTCTATAATGTGATCTATTTATCATTTTTTTACAGCCTCTGATGCCGATCAAAACTGAACAAGATTGACACCATGATCAAATCTGTGAGGGATGAAACCGCAGATTTAAAACAAAGAAAAGGAAAAAGCAGGTGTCCCCAAAGGCCTAGAGATGGACCTTATGCTGGTTGACATACTGCGATCGCTCATACAAGGAGAGCCAGGAGAATGGAGCCTGGTGTAGAGCGAGGAACTGACGTGGAAGATGAAAGAGGGCACAAAAGATAGAAGAAAGATCAGATCTCTGTCCAGCAGACAGAGATGGTTAAAAGGGAGCGTAAAAACACTCCTGTTCAGAAAACCACTGAACCAAAGCCACACAAAGAAACAGCTGGAGGAAAGAAAAAGACAAATAAAAAAGTGAGGTTTCAGGTTGAGGATAAAGAAGAGGAGCGGCAACAAACACCAGCAGAAAAAAACAGAATATCCTAGAGGGAAAGCTCAGTAAAAAACAAAAGAAGACGCTCGGAGCAAAGCTCAAGAAGCTTCAGGAGAACGATTCCCAATAAGCCTGAAACTACAAATGGTCATCAATCTCTGACCAACGATATTCTGCCCTCCAGACTGTGACTACATACTGGCTCTGACCAGAATACATTTCCTTAATGAATGTTCTTGTTAATAAAAATTGTAAATATATATCATGGAAACACGCTTATTAGCCTATCTGTCATTAATAATGTTTTCTGCTTATTTTTCAGATTCTGCAATGGATTTGCCAAAAGTGGAGGAAGTTCTGGAAGCAGGTAATATTTTGTTACATTAGAAGACAGCTGTGCCTTCTTGTGACAAGGGGTGTCAAAGCAATTTTCTACAGACCCAGTGTGATCATCTCTGCTCATAATTCTTTCTCTTTCCTTCTTTTATAGAAATTCCAACATGGCTTTTGGCCACCATCATAATCCTGGCAGTCGGTCTGTTAATTGGATTGATTATTGGATGCTGCTACTGGTGCCGCACCTAGTAAGTATCTATAGTCACTAGCCCTGGGTACACAACCCCCTTTATAAACCCAGACAATTTATAAACCTACAGTTATTCACTGTCATATATCTGCAAGGGATCTGCCTCAGATCTTTGCTGTTTTGCCATCATAGATTTTGGCCACTGGGATTGAAAGATAAAAACAAACAAAAAATTGAAAAATAAAATTAGTTTGCACTGATTAATTACTTGGCTGAGTCACACTCTTGCTCTATAAATGTCCTTACTCTATTTGCATTCAGCATATTCAATGTTCTATAATGTGATCTATTTATCATTTTTTTACAGCCTCTGATGCCGATCAAAACTGAACAAGATTGACACCATGATCAAATCTGTGAGGGATGAAACCGCAGATTTAAAACAAAGAAAAGGAAAAAGCAGGTGTCCCCAAAGGCCTAGAGATGGACCTTATGCTGGTTGACATACTGCGATCGCTCATACAAGGAGAGCCAGGAGAATGGAGCCTGGTGTAGAGCGAGGAACTGACGTGGAAGATGAAAGAGGGCACAAAAGATAGAAGAAAGATCAGATCTCTGTCCAGCAGACAGAGATGGTTAAAAGGGAGCGTAAAAACACTCCTGTTCAGAAAACCACTGAACCAAAGCCACACAAAGAAACAGCTGGAGGAAAGAAAAAGACAAATAAAAAAGTGAGGTTTCAGGTTGAGGATAAAGAAGAGGAGCGGCAACAAACACCAGCAGAAAAAAACAGAATATCCTAGAGGGAAAGCTCAGTAAAAAACAAAAGAAGACGCTCGGAGCAAAGCTCAAGAAGCTTCAGGAGAACGATTCCCAATAAGCCTGAAACTACAAATGGTCATCAATCTCTGACCAACGATATTCTGCCCTCCAGACTGTGACTACATACTGGCTCTGACCAGAATACATTTCCTTAATGAATGTTCTTGTTAATAAAAATTGTAAATATATATCATGGAAACACGCTTATTAGCCTATCTGTCATTAATAATGTTTTCTGCTTATTTTTCAGATTCTGCAATGGATTTGCCAAAAGTGGAGGAAGTTCTGGAAGCAGGTAATATTTTGTTACATTAGAAGACAGCTGTGCCTTCTTGTGACAAGGGGTGTCAAAGCAATTTTCTACAGACCCAGTGTGATCATCTCTGCTCATAATTCTTTCTCTTTCCTTCTTTTATAGAAATTCCAACATGGCTTTTGGCCACCATCATAATCCTGGCAGTCGGTCTGTTAATTGGATTGATTATTGGATGCTGCTACTGGTGCCGCACCTAGTAAGTATCTATAGTCACTAGCCCTGGGTACACAACCCCCTTTATAAACCCAGACAATTTATAAACCTACAGTTATTCACTGTCATATATCTGCAAGGGATCTGCCTCAGATCTTTGCTGTTTTGCCATCATAGATTTTGGCCACTGGGATTGAAAGATAAAAACAAACAAAAAATTGAAAAATAAAATTAGTTTGCACTGATTAATTACTTGGCTGAGTCACACTCTTGCTCTATAAATGTCCTTACTCTATTTGCATTCAGCATATTCAATGTTCTATAATGTGATCTATTTATCATTTTTTTACAGCCTCTGATGCCGATCAAAACTGAACAAGATTGACACCATGATCAAATCTGTGAGGGATGAAACCGCAGATTTAAAACAAAGAAAAGGAAAAAGCAGGTGTCCCCAAAGGCCTAGAGATGGACCTTATGCTGGTTGACATACTGCGATCGCTCATACAAGGAGAGCCAGGAGAATGGAGCCTGGTGTAGAGCGAGGAACTGACGTGGAAGATGAAAGAGGGCACAAAAGATAGAAGAAAGATCAGATCTCTGTCCAGCAGACAGAGATGGTTAAAAGGGAGCGTAAAAACACTCCTGTTCAGAAAACCACTGAACCAAAGCCACACAAAGAAACAGCTGGAGGAAAGAAAAAGACAAATAAAAAAGTGAGGTTTCAGGTTGAGGATAAAGAAGAGGAGCGGCAACAAACACCAGCAGAAAAAAACAGAATATCCTAGAGGGAAAGCTCAGTAAAAAACAAAAGAAGACGCTCGGAGCAAAGCTCAAGAAGCTTCAGGAGAACGATTCCCAATAAGCCTGAAACTACAAATGGTCATCAATCTCTGACCAACGATATTCTGCCCTCCAGACTGTGACTACATACTGGCTCTGACCAGAATACATTTCCTTAATGAATGTTCTAGTTAATAAAAATTGTAAATATATATCATGGAAACACGCTTATTAGCCTATCTGTCATTAATAATGTTTTCTGCTTATTTTTCAGATTCTGCAATGGATTTGCCAAAAGTGGAGGAAGTTCTGGAAGCAGGTAATATTTTGTTACATTAGAAGACAGCTGTGCCTTCTTGTGACAAGGGGTGTCAAAGCAATTTTCTACAGACCCAGTGTGATCATCTCTGCTCATAATTCTTTCTCTTTCCTTCTTTTATAGAAATTCCAACATGGCTTTTGGCCACCATCATAATCCTGGCAGTCGGTCTGTTAATTGGATTGATTATTGGATGCTGCTACTGGTGCCACACCTAGTAAGTATCTATAGTCACTAGCCCTGGGTACACAACCCCCTTTATAAACCCAGACAATTTATAAACCTACAGTTATTCACTGTCATATATCTGCAAGGGATCTGCCTCAGATCTTTGCTGTTTTGCCATCATAGATTTTGGCCACTGGGATTGAAAGATAAAAACAAACAAAAAATTGAAAAATAAAATTAGTTTGCACTGATTAATTACTTGGCTGAGTCACACTCTTGCTCTATAAATGTCCTTACTCTATTTGCATTCAGCATATTCAATGTTCTATAATGTGATCTATTTATCATTTTTTTACAGCCTCTGATGCCGATCAAAACTGAACAAGATTGACACCATGATCAAATCTGTGAGGGATGAAACCGCAGATTTAAAACAAAGAAAAGGAAAAAGCAGGTGTCCCCAAAGGCCTAGAGATGGACCTTATGCTGGTTGACATACTGCGATCGCTCATACAAGGAGAGCCAGGAGAATGGAGCCTGGTGTAGAGCGAGGAACTGACGTGGAAGATGAAAGAGGGCACAAAAGATAGAAGAAAGATCAGATCTCTGTCCAGCAGACAGAGATGGTTAAAAGGGAGCGTAAAAACACTCCTGTTCAGAAAACCACTGAACCAAAGCCACACAAAGAAACAGCTGGAGGAAAGAAAAAGACAAATAAAAAAGTGAGGTTTCAGGTTGAGGATAAAGAAGAGGAGCGGCAACAAACACCAGCAGAAAAAAACAGAATATCCTAGAGGGAAAGCTCAGTAAAAAACAAAAGAAGACGCTCGGAGCAAAGCTCAAGAAGCTTCAGGAGAACGATTCCCAATAAGCCTGAAACTACAAATGGTCATCAATCTCTGACCAACGATATTCTGCCCTCCAGACTGTGACTACATACTGGCTCTGACCAGAATACATTTCCTTAATGAATGTTCTTGTTAATAAAAATTGTAAATATATATCATGGAAACACGCTTATTAGCCTATCTGTCATTAATAATGTTTTCTGCTTATTTTTCAGATTCTGCAATGGATTTGCCAAAAGTGGAGGAAGTTCTGGAAGCAGGTAATATTTTGTTACATTAGAAGACAGCTGTGCCTTCTTGTGACAAGGGGTGTCAAAGCAATTTTCTACAGACCCAGTGTGATCATCTCTGCTCATAATTCTTTCTCTTTCCTTCTTTTATAGAAATTCCAACATGGCTTTTGGCCACCATCATAATCCTGGCAGTCGGTCTGTTAATTGGATTGATTATTGGATGCTGCTACTGGTGCCGCACCTAGTAAGTATCTATAGTCACTAGCCCTGGGTAAACAACCCCCTTTATAAACCCAGACAATTTATAAACCTACAGTTATTCACTGTCATATATCTGCAAGGGATCTGCCTCAGATCTTTGCTGTTTTGCCATCATAGATTTTGGCCACTGGGATTGAAAGATAAAAACAAACAAAAAATTGAAAAATAAAATTAGTTTGCACTGATTAATTACTTGGCTGAGTCACACTCTTGCTCTATAAATGTCCTTACTCTATTTGCATTCAGCATATTCAATGTTCTATAATGTGATCTATTTATCATTTTTTTACAGCCTCTGATGCCGATCAAAACTGAACAAGATTGACACCATGATCAAATCTGTGAGGGATGAAACCGCAGATTTAAAACAAAGAAAAGGAAAAAGCAGGTGTCCCCAAAGGCCTAGAGATGGACCTTATGCTGGTTGACATACTGCGATCGCTCATACAAGGAGAGCCAGGAGAATGGAGCCTGGTGTAGAGCGAGGAACTGACGAGGAAGATGAAAGAGGGCACAAAAGATAGAAGAAAGATCAGATCTCTGTCCAGCAGACAGAGATGGTTAAAAGGGAGCGTAAAAACACCCCTGTTCAGAAAACCACTGAACCAAAGCCACACAAAGAAACAGCTGGAGGAAAGAAAAAGACAAATAAAAAAGTGAGGTTTCAGGTTGAGGATAAAGAAGAGGAGCGGCAACAAACACCAGCAGAAAAAAACAGAATATCCTAGAGGGAAAGCTCAGTAAAAAACAAAAGAAGACGCTCGGAGCAAAGCTCAAGAAGCTTCAGGAGAACGATTCCCAATAAGCCTGAAACTACAAATGGTCATCAATCTCTGACCAACGATATTCTGCCCTCCAGACTGTGACTACATACTGGCTCTGACCAGAATACATTTCCTTAATGAATGTTCTTGTTAATAAAAATTGTAAATATATATCATGGAAACACGCTTATTAGCCTATCTGTCATTAATAATGTTTTCTGCTTATTTTTCAGATTCTGCAATGGATTTGCCAAAAGTGGAGGAAGTTCTGGAAGCAGGTAATATTTTGTTACATTAGAAGACAGCTGTGCCTTCTTGTGACAAGGGGTGTCAAAGCAATTTTCTACAGACCCAGTGTGATCATCTCTGCTCATAATTCTTTCTCTTTCCTTCTTTTATAGAAATTCCAACATGGCTTTTGGCCACCATCATAATCCTGGCAGTCGGTCTGTTAATTGGATTGATTATTGGATGCTGCTACTGGTGCCGCACCTAGTAAGTATCTATAGTCACTAGCCCTGGGTACACAACCCCCTTTATAAACCCAGACAATTTATAAACCTACAGTTATTCACTGTCATATATCTGCAAGGGATCTGCCTCAGATCTTTGCTGTTTTGCCATCATAGATTTTGGCCACTGGGATTGAAAGATAAAAACAAACAAAAAAATGAAAAATAAAATTAGTTTGCACTGATTAATTACTTGGCTGAGTCACACTCTTGCTCTATAAATGTCCTTACTCTATTTGCATTCAGCATATTCAATGTTCTATAATGTGATCTATTTATCATTTTTTTACAGCCTCTGATGCCGATCAAAACTGAACAAGATTGACACCATGATCAAATCTGTGAGGGATGAAACCGCAGATTTAAAACAAAGAAAAGGAAAAAGCAGGTGTCCCCAAAGGCCTAGAGATAGACCTTATGCTGGTTGACATACTGCGATCGCTCATACAAGGAAAGCCAGGAGAATGGAGCCTGGTGTAGAGCGAGGAACTGACGAGGAAGATGAAAGAGGGCACAAAAGATAGAAGAAAGATCAGATCTCTGTCCAGCAGACAGAGATGGTTAAAAGGGAGCGTAAAAACACTCCTGTTCAGAAAACCACTGAACCAAAGCCACACAAAGAAACAGCTGGAGGAAAGAAAAAGACAAATAAAAAAGTGAGGTTTCAGGTTGAGGATAAAGAAGAGGAGCGGCAACAAACACCAGCAGAAAAAAACAGAATATCCTAGAGGGAAAGCTCAGTAAAAAACAAAAGAAGACGCTCGGAGCAAAGCTCAAGAAGCTTCAGGAGAACGATTCCCAATAAGCCTGAAACTACAAATGGTCATCAATCTCTGACCAACGATATTCTGCCCTCCAGACTGTGACTACATACTGGCTCTGACCAGAATACATTTCCTTAATGAATGTTCTTGTTAATAAAAATTGTAAATATATATCATGGAAACACGCTTATTAGCCTATCTGTCATTAATAATGTTTTCTGCTTATTTTTCAGATTCTGCAATGGATTTGCCAAAAGTGGAGGAAGTTCTGGAAGCAGGTAATATTTTGTTACATTAGAAGACAGCTGTGCCTTCTTGTGACAAGGGGTGTCAAAGCAATTTTCTACAGACCCAGTGTGATCATCTCTGCTCATAATTCTTTCTCTTTCCTTCTTTTATAGAAATTCCAACATGGCTTTTGGCCACCATCATAATCCTGGCAGTCGGTCTGTTAATTGGATTGATTATTGGATGCTGCTACTGGTGCCGCACCTAGTAAGTATCTATAGTCACTAGCCCTGGGTACACAACCCCCTTTATAAACCCAGACAATTTATAAACCTACAGTTATTCACTGTCATATATCTGCAAGGGATCTGCCTCAGATCTTTGCTGTTTTGCCATCATAGATTTTGGCCACTGGGATTGAAAGATAAAAACAAACAAAAAATTGAAAAATAAAATTAGTTTGCACTGATTAATTACTTGGCTGAGTCACACTCTTGCTCTATAAATGTCCTTACTCTATTTGCATTCAGCATATTCAATGTTCTATAATGTGATCTATTTATCATTTTTTTACAGCCTCTGATGCCGATCAAAACTGAACAAGATTGACACCATGATCAAATCTGTGAGGGATGAAACCGCAGATTTAAAACAAAGAAAAGGAAAAAGCAGGTGTCCCCAAAGGCCTAGAGATGGACCTTATGCTGGTTGACATACTGCGATCGCTCATACAAGGAGAGCCAGGAGAATGGAGCCTGGTGTAGAGCGAGGAACTGACGTGGAAGATGAAAGAGGGCACAAAAGATAGAAGAAAGATCAGATCTCTGTCCAGCAGACAGAGATGGTTAAAAGGGAGCGTAAAAACACTCCTGTTCAGAAAACCACTGAACCAAAGCCACACAAAGAAACAGCTGGAGGAAAGAAAAAGACAAATAAAAAAGTGAGGTTTCAGGTTGAGGATAAAGAAGAGGAGCGGCAACAAACACCAGCAGAAAAAAACAGAATATCCTAGAGGGAAAGCTCAGTAAAAAACAAAAGAAGACGCTCGGAGCAAAGCTCAAGAAGCTTCAGGAGAACGATTCCCAATAAGCCTGAAACTACAAATGGTCATCAATCTCTGACCAACGATATTCTGCCCTCCAGACTGTGACTACATACTGGCTCTGACCAGAATACATTTCCTTAATGAATGTTCTTGTTAATAAAAAATTGTAAATATATATCATGGAAACACGCTTATTAGCCTATCTGTCATTAATAATGTTTTCTGCTTATTTTTCAGATTCTGCAATGGATTTGCCAAAAGTGGAGGAAGTTCTGGAAGCAGGTAATATTTTGTTACATTAGAAGACAGCTGTGCCTTCTTGTGACAAGGGGTGTCAAAGCAATTTTCTACAGACCCAGTGTGATCATCTCTGCTCATAATTCTTTCTCTTTCCTTCTTTTATAGAAATTCCAACATGGCTTTTGGCCACCATCATAATCCTGGCAGTCGGTCTGTTAATTGGATTGATTATTGGATGCTGCTACTGGTGCCGCACCTAGTAAGTATCTATAGTCACTAGCCCTGGGTACACAACCCCCTTTATAAACCCAGACAATTTATAAACCTACAGTTATTCACTGTCATATATCTGCAAGGGATCTGCCTCAGATCTTTGCTGTTTTGCCATCATAGATTTTGGCCACTGGGATTGAAAGATAAAAACAAACAAAAAATTGAAAAATAAAATTAGTTTGCACTGATTAATTACTTGGCTGAGTCACACTCTTGCTCTATAAATGTCCTTACTCTATTTGCATTCAGCATATTCAATGTTCTATAATGTGATCTATTTATCATTTTTTTACAGCCTCTGATGCCGATCAAAACTGAACAAGATTGACACCATGATCAAATCTGTGAGGGATGAAACCGCAGATTTAAAACAAAGAAAAGGAAAAAGCAGGTGTCCCCAAAGGCCTAGAGATGGACCTTATGCTGGTTGACATACTGCGATCGCTCATACAAGGAGAGCCAGGAGAATGGAGCCTGGTGTAGAGCGAGGAACTGACGTGGAAGATGAAAGAGGGCACAAAAGATAGAAGAAAGATCAGATCTCTGTCCAGCAGACAGAGATGGTTAAAAGGGAGCGTAAAAACACTCCTGTTCAGAAAACCACTGAACCAAAGCCACACAAAGAAACAGCTGGAGGAAAGAAAAAGACAAATAAAAAAGTGAGGTTTCAGGTTGAGGATAAAGAAGAGGAGCGGCAACAAACACCAGCAGAAAAAAACAGAATATCCTAGAGGGAAAGCTCAGTAAAAAACAAAAGAAGACGCTCGGAGCAAAGCTCAAGAAGCTTCAGGAGAACGATTCCCAATAAGCCTGAAACTACAAATGGTCATCAATCTCTGACCAACGATATTCTGCCCTCCAGACTGTGACTACATACTGGCTCTGACCAGAATACATTTCCTTAATGAATGTTCTAGTTAATAAAAATTGTAAATATATATCATGGAAACACGCTTATTAGCCTATCTGTCATTAATAATGTTTTCTGCTTATTTTTCAGATTCTGCAATGGATTTGCCAAAAGTGGAGGAAGTTCTGGAAGCAGGTAATATTTTGTTACATTAGAAGACAGCTGTGCCTTCTTGTGACAAGGGGTGTCAAAGCAATTTTCTACAGACCCAGTGTGATCATCTCTGCTCATAATTCTTTCTCTTTCCTTCTTTTATAGAAATTCCAACATGGCTTTTGGCCACCATCATAATCCTGGCAGTCGGTCTGTTAATTGGATTGATTATTGGATGCTGCTACTGGTGCCGCACCTAGTAAGTATCTATAGTCACTAGCCCTGGGTACACAACCCCCTTTATAAACCCAGACAATTTATAAACCTACAGTTATTCACTGTCATATATCTGCAAGGGATCTGCCTCAGATCTTTGCTGTTTTGCCATCATAGATTTTGGCCACTGGGATTGAAAGATAAAAACAAACAAAAAATTGAAAAATAAAATTAGTTTGCACTGATTAATTACTTGGCTGAGTCACACTCTTGCTCTATAAATGTCCTTACTCTATTTGCATTCAGCATATTCAATGTTCTATAATGTGATCTATTTATCATTTTTTTACAGCCTCTGATGCCGATCAAAACTGAACAAGATTGACACCATGATCAAATCTGTGAGGGATGAAACCGCAGATTTAAAACAAAGAAAAGGAAAAAGCAGGTGTCCCCAAAGGCCTAGAGATGGACCTTATGCTGGTTGACATACTGCGATCGCTCATACAAGGAGAGCCAGGAGAATGGAGCCTGGTGTAGAGCGAGGAACTGACGTGGAAGATGAAAGAGGGCACAAAAGATAGAAGAAAGATCAGATCTCTGTCCAGCAGACAGAGATGGTTAAAAGGGAGCGTAAAAACACTCCTGTTCAGAAAACCACTGAACCAAAGCCACACAAAGAAACAGCTGGAGGAAAGAAAAAGACAAATAAAAAAGTGAGGTTTCAGGTTGAGGATAAAGAAGAGGAGCGGCAACAAACACCAGCAGAAAAAAACAGAATATCCTAGAGGGAAAGCTCAGTAAAAAACAAAAGAAGACGCTCGGAGCAAAGCTCAAGAAGCTTCAGGAGAACGATTCCCAATAAGCCTGAAACTACAAATGGTCATCAATCTCTGACCAACGATATTCTGCCCTCCAGACTGTGACTACATACTGGCTCTGACCAGAATACATTTCCTTAATGAATGTTCTAGTTAATAAAAATTGTAAATATATATCATGGAAACACGCTTATTAGCCTATCTGTCATTAATAATGTTTTCTGCTTATTTTTCAGATTCTGCAATGGATTTGCCAAAAGTGGAGGAAGTTCTGGAAGCAGGTAATATTTTGTTACATTAGAAGACAGCTGTGCCTTCTTGTGACAAGGGGTGTCAAAGCAATTTTCTACAGACCCAGTGTGATCATCTCTGCTCATAATTCTTTCTCTTTCCTTCTTTTATAGAAATTCCAACATGGCTTTTGGCCACCATCATAATCCTGGCAGTCGGTCTGTTAATTGGATTGATTATTGGATGCTGCTACTGGTGCCGCACCTAGTAAGTATCTATAGTCACTAGCCCTGGGTACACAACCCCCTTTATAAACCCAGACAATTTATAAACCTACAGTTATTCACTGTCATATATCTGCAAGGGATCTGCCTCAGATCTTTGCTGTTTTGCCATCATAGATTTTGGCCACTGGGATTGAAAGATAAAAACAAACAAAAAATTGAAAAATAAAATTAGTTTGCACTGATTAATTACTTGGCTGAGTCACACTCTTGCTCTATAAATGTCCTTACTCTATTTGCATTCAGCATATTCAATGTTCTATAATGTGATCTATTTATCATTTTTTTACAGCCTCTGATGCCGATCAAAACTGAACAAGATTGACACCATGATCAAATCTGTGAGGGATGAAACCGCAGATTTAAAACAAAGAAAAGGAAAAAGCAGGTGTCCCCAAAGGCCTAGAGATGGACCTTATGCTGGTTGACATACTGCGATCGCTCATACAAGGAGAGCCAGGAGAATGGAGCCTGGTGTAGAGCGAGGAACTGACGTGGAAGATGAAAGAGGGCACAAAAGATAGAAGAAAGATCAGATCTCTGTCCAGCAGACAGAGATGGTTAAAAGGGAGCGTAAAAACACTCCTGTTCAGAAAACCACTGAACCAAAGCCACACAAAGAAACAGCTGGAGGAAAGAAAAAGACAAATAAAAAAGTGAGGTTTCAGGTTGAGGATAAAGAAGAGGAGCGGCAACAAACACCAGCAGAAAAAAACAGAATATCCTAGAGGGAAAGCTCAGTAAAAAACAAAAGAAGACGCTCGGAGCAAAGCTCAAGAAGCTTCAGGAGAACGATTCCCAATAAGCCTGAAACTACAAATGGTCATCAATCTCTGACCAACGATATTCTGCCCTCCAGACTGTGACTACATACTGGCTCTGACCAGAATACATTTCCTTAATGAATGTTCTTGTTAATAAAAATCGTAAATATATATCATGGAAACACGCTTATTAGCCTATCTGTCATTAATAATGTTTTCTGCTTATTTTTCAGATTCTGCAATGGATTTGCCAAAAGTGGAGGAAGTTCTGGAAGCAGGTAATATTTTGTTACATTAGAAGACAGCTGTGCCTTCTTGTGACAAGGGGTGTCAAAGCAATTTTCTACAGACCCAGTGTGATCATCTCTGCTCATAATTCTTTCTCTTTCCTTCTTTTATAGAAATTCCAACATGGCTTTTGGCCACCATCATAATCCTGGCAGTCGGTCTGTTAATTGGATTGATTATTGGATGCTGCTACTGGTGCCGCACCTAGTAAGTATCTATAGTCACTAGCCCTGGGTACACAACCCCCTTTATAAACCCAGACAATTTATAAACCTACAGTTATTCACTGTCATATATCTGCAAGGGATCTGCCTCAGATCTTTGCTGTTTTGCCATCATAGATTTTGGCCACTGGGATTGAAAGATAAAAACAAACAAAAAATTGAAAAATAAAATTAGTTTGCACTGATTAATTACTTGGCTGAGTCACACTCTTGCTCTATAAATGTCCTTACTCTATTTGCATTCAGCATATTCAATGTTCTATAATGTGATCTATTTATCATTTTTTTACAGCCTCTGATGCCGATCAAAACTGAACAAGATTGACACCATGATCAAATCTGTGAGGGATGAAACCGCAGATTTAAAACAAAGAAAAGGAAAAAGCAGGTGTCCCCAAAGGCCTAGAGATGGACCTTATGCTGGTTGACATACTGCGATCGCTCATACAAGGAGAGCCAGGAGAATGGAGCCTGGTGTAGAGCGAGGAACTGACGAGGAAGATGAAAGAGGGCACAAAAGATAGAAGAAAGATCAGATCTCTGTCCAGCAGACAGAGATGGTTAAAAGGGAGCGTAAAAACACCCCTGTTCAGAAAACCACTGAACCAAAGCCACACAAAGAAACAGCTGGAGGAAAGAAAAAGACAAATAAAAAAGTGAGGTTTCAGGTTGAGGATAAAGAAGAGGAGCGGCAACAAACACCAGCAGAAAAAAACAGAATATCCTAGAGGGAAAGCTCAGTAAAAAACAAAAGAAGACGCTCGGAGCAAAGCTCAAGAAGCTTCAGGAGAACGATTCCCAATAAGCCTGAAACTACAAATGGTCATCAATCTCTGACCAACGATATTCTGCCCTCCAGACTGTGACTACATACTGGCTCTGACCAGAATACATTTCCTTAATGAATGTTCTTGTTAATAAAAATTGTAAATATATATCATGGAAACACGCTTATTAGCCTATCTGTCATTAATAATGTTTTCTGCTTATTTTTCAGATTCTGCAATGGATTTGCCAAAAGTGGAGGAAGTTCTGGAAGCAGGTAATATTTTGTTACATTAGAAGACAGCTGTGCCTTCTTGTGACAAGGGGTGTCAAAGCAATTTTCTACAGACCCAGTGTGATCATCTCTGCTCATAATTCTTTCTCTTTCCTTCTTTTATAGAAATTCCAACATGGCTTTTGGCCACCATCATAATCCTGGCAGTCGGTCTGTTAATTGGATTGATTATTGGATGCTGCTACTGGTGCCGCACCTAGTAAGTATCTATAGTCACTAGCCCTGGGTACACAACCCCCTTTATAAACCCAGACAATTTATAAACCTACAGTTATTCACTGTCATATATCTGCAAGGGATCTGCCTCAGATCTTTGCTGTTTTGCCATCATAGATTTTGGCCACTGGGATTGAAAGATAAAAACAAACAAAAAATTGAAAAATAAAATTAGTTTGCACTGATTAATTACTTGGCTGAGTCACACTCTTGCTCTATAAATGTCCTTACTCTATTTGCATTCAGCATATTCAATGTTCTATAATGTGATCTATTTATCATTTTTTTACAGCCTCTGATGCCGATCAAAACTGAACAAGATTGACACCATGATCAAATCTGTGAGGGATGAAACCGCAGATTTAAAACAAAGAAAAGGAAAAAGCAGGTGTCCCCAAAGGCCTAGAGATGGACCTTATGCTGGTTGACATACTGCGATCGCTCATACAAGGAGAGCCAGGAGAATGGAGCCTGGTGTAGAGCGAGGAACTGACGAGGAAGATGAAAGAGGGCACAAAAGATAGAAGAAAGATCAGATCTCTGTCCAGCAGACAGAGATGGTTAAAAGGGAGCGTAAAAACACTCCTGTTCAGAAAACCACTGAACCAAAGCCACACAAAGAAACAGCTGGAGGAAAGAAAAAGACAAATAAAAAAGTGAGGTTTCAGGTTGAGGATAAAGAAGAGGAGCGGCAACAAACACCAGCAGAAAAAAACAGAATATCCTAGAGGGAAAGCTCAGTAAAAAACAAAAGAAGACGCTCGGAGCAAAGCTCAAGAAGCTTGAGGAGAACGATTCCCAATAAGCCTGAAACTACAAATGGTCATCAATCTCTGACCAACGATATTCTGCCCTCCAGACTGTGACTACATACTGGCTCTGACCAGAATACATTTCCTTAATGAATGTTCTTGTTAATAAAAATTGTAAATATATATCATGGAAACACGCTTATTAGCCTATCTGTCATTAATAATGTTTTCTGCTTATTTTTCAGATTCTGCAATGGATTTGCCAAAAGTGGAGGAAGTTCTGGAAGCAGGTAATATTTTGTTACATTAGAAGACAGCTGTGCCTTCTTGTGACAAGGGGTGTCAAAGCAATTTTCTACAGACCCAGTGTGATCATCTCTGCTCATAATTCTTTCTCTTTCCTTCTTTTATAGAAATTCCAACATGGCTTTTGGCCACCATCATAATCCTGGCAGTCGGTCTGTTAATTGGATTGATTATTGGATGCTGCTACTGGTGCCGCACCTAGTAAGTATCTATAGTCACTAGCCCTGGGTACACAACCCCCTTTATAAACCCAGACAATTTATAAACCTACAGTTATTCACTGTCATATATCTGCAAGGGATCTGCCTCAGATCTTTGCTGTTTTGCCATCATAGATTTTGGCCACTGGGATTGAAAGATAAAAACAAACAAAAAATTGAAAAATAAAATTAGTTTGCACTGATTAATTACTTGGCTGAGTCACACTCTTGCTCTATAAATGTCCTTACTCTATTTGCATTCAGCATATTCAATGTTCTATAATGTGATCTATTTATCATTTTTTTACAGCCTCTGATGCCGATCAAAACTGAACAAGATTGACACCATGATCAAATCTGTGAGGGATGAAACCGCAGATTTAAAACAAAGAAAAGGAAAAAGCAGGTGTCCCCAAAGGCCTAGAGATGGACCTTATGCTGGTTGACATACTGCGATCGCTCATACAAGGAGAGCCAGGAGAATGGAGCCTGGTGTAGAGCGAGGAACTGACGAGGAAGATGAAAGAGGGCACAAAAGATAGAAGAAAGATCAGATCTCTGTCCAGCAGACAGAGATGGTTAAAAGGGAGCGTAAAAACACTCCTGTTCAGAAAACCACTGAACCAAAGCCACACAAAGAAACAGCTGGAGGAAAGAAAAAGACAAATAAAAAAGTGAGGTTTCAGGTTGAGGATAAAGAAGAGGAGCGGCAACAAACACCAGCAGAAAAAAACAGAATATCCTAGAGGGAAAGCTCAGTAAAAAACAAAAGAAGACGCTCGGAGCAAAGCTCAAGAAGCTTCAGGAGAACGATTCCCAATAAGCCTGAAACTACAAATGGTCATCAATCTCTGACCAACGATATTCTGCCCTCCAGACTGTGACTACATACTGGCTCTGACCAGAATACATTTCCTTAATGAATGTTCTAGTTAATAAAAATTGTAAATATATATCATGGAAACACGCTTATTAGCCTATCTGTCATTAATAATGTTTTCTGCTTATTTTTCAGATTCTGCAATGGATTTGCCAAAAGTGGAGGAAGTTCTGGAAGCAGGTAATATTTTGTTACATTAGAAGACAGCTGTGCCTTCTTGTGACAAGGGGTGTCAAAGCAATTTTCTACAGACCCAGTGTGATCATCTCTGCTCATAATTCTTTCTCTTTCCTTCTTTTATAGAAATTCCAACATGGCTTTTGGCCACCATCATAATCCTGGCAGTCGGTCTGTTAATTGGATTGATTATTGGATGCTGCTACTGGTGCCGCACCTAGTAAGTATCTATAGTCACTAGCCCTGGGTACACAACCCCCTTTATAAACCCAGACAATTTATAAACCTACAGTTATTCACTGTCATATATCTGCAAGGGATCTGCCTCAGATCTTTGCTGTTTTGCCATCATAGATTTTGGCCACTGGGATTGAAAGATAAAAACAAACAAAAAATTGAAAAATAAAATTAGTTTGCACTGATTAATTACTTGGCTGAGTCACACTCTTGCTCTATAAATGTCCTTACTCTATTTGCATTCAGCATATTCAATGTTCTATAATGTGATCTATTTATCATTTTTTTACAGCCTCTGATGCCGATCAAAACTGAACAAGATTGACACCATGATCAAATCTGTGAGGGATGAAACCGCAGATTTAAAACAAAGAAAAGGAAAAAGCAGGTGTCCCCAAAGGCCTAGAGATGGACCTTATGCTGGTTGACATACTGCGATCGCTCATACAAGGAGAGCCAGGAGAATGGAGCCTGGTGTAGAGCGAGGAACTGACGTGGAAGATGAAAGAGGGCACAAAAGATAGAAGAAAGATCAGATCTCTGTCCAGCAGACAGAGATGGTTAAAAGGGAGCGTAAAAACACTCCTGTTCAGAAAACCACTGAACCAAAGCCACACAAAGAAACAGCTGGAGGAAAGAAAAAGACAAATAAAAAAGTGAGGTTTCAGGTTGAGGATAAAGAAGAGGAGCGGCAACAAACACCAGCAGAAAAAAACAGAATATCCTAGAGGGAAAGCTCAGTAAAAAACAAAAGAAGACGCTCGGAGCAAAGCTCAAGAAGCTTCAGGAGAACGATTCCCAATAAGCCTGAAACTACAAATGGTCATCAATCTCTGACCAACGATATTCTGCCCTCCAGACTGTGACTACATACTGGCTCTGACCAGAATACATTTCCTTAATGAATGTTCTTGTTAATAAAAATCGTAAATATATATCATGGAAACACGCTTATTAGCCTATCTGTCATTAATAATGTTTTCTGCTTATTTTTCAGATTCTGCAATGGATTTGCCAAAAGTGGAGGAAGTTCTGGAAGCAGGTAATATTTTGTTACATTAGAAGACAGCTGTGCCTTCTTGTGACAAGGGGTGTCAAAGCAATTTTCTACAGACCCAGTGTGATCATCTCTGCTCATAATTCTTTCTCTTTCCTTCTTTTATAGAAATTCCAACATGGCTTTTGGCCACCATCATAATCCTGGCAGTCGGTCTGTTAATTGGATTGATTATTGGATGCTGCTACTGGTGCCGCACCTAGTAAGTATCTATAGTCACTAGCCCTGGGTACACAACCCCCTTTATAAACCCAGACAATTTATAAACCTACAGTTATTCACTGTCATATATCTGCAAGGGATCTGCCTCAGATCTTTGCTGTTTTGCCATCATAGATTTTGGCCACTGGGATTGAAAGATAAAAACAAACAAAAAATTGAAAAATAAAATTAGTTTGCACTGATTAATTACTTGGCTGAGTCACACTCTTGCTCTATAAATGTCCTTACTCTATTTGCATTCAGCATATTCAATGTTCTATAATGTGATCTATTTATCATTTTTTTACAGCCTCTGATGCCGATCAAAACTGAACAAGATTGACACCATGATCAAATCTGTGAGGGATGAAACCGCAGATTTAAAACAAAGAAAAGGAAAAAGCAGGTGTCCCCAAAGGCCTAGAGATGGACCTTATGCTGGTTGACATACTGCGATCGCTCATACAAGGAGAGCCAGGAGAATGGAGCCTGGTGTAGAGCGAGGAACTGACGAGGAAGATGAAAGAGGGCACAAAAGATAGAAGAAAGATCAGATCTCTGTCCAGCAGACAGAGATGGTTAAAAGGGAGCGTAAAAACACTCCTGTTCAGAAAACCACTGAACCAAAGCCACACAAAGAAACAGCTGGAGGAAAGAAAAAGACAAATAAAAAAGTGAGGTTTCAGGTTGAGGATAAAGAAGAGGAGCGGCAACAAACACCAGCAGAAAAAAACAGAATATCCTAGAGGGAAAGCTCAGTAAAAAACAAAAGAAGACGCTCGGAGCAAAGCTCAAGAAGCTTCAGGAGAACGATTCCCAATAAGCCTGAAACTACAAATGGTCATCAATCTCTGACCAACGATATTCTGCCCTCCAGACTGTGACTACATACTGGCTCTGACCAGAATACATTTCCTTAATGAATGTTCTTGTTAATAAAAATTGTAAATATATATCATGGAAACACGCTTATTAGCCTATCTGTCATTAATAATGTTTTCTGCTTATTTTTCAGATTCTGCAATGGATTTGCCAAAAGTGGAGGAAGTTCTGGAAGCAGGTAATATTTTGTTACATTAGAAGACAGCTGTGCCTTCTTGTGACAAGGGGTGTCAAAGCAATTTTCTACAGACCCAGTGTGATCATCTCTGCTCATAATTCTTTCTCTTTCCTTCTTTTATAGAAATTCCAACATGGCTTTTGGCCACCATCATAATCCTGGCAGTCGGTCTGTTAATTGGATTGATTATTGGATGCTGCTACTGGTGCCGCACCTAGTAAGTATCTATAGTCACTAGCCCTGGGTACACAACCCCCTTTATAAACCCAGACAATTTATAAACCTACAGTTATTCACTGTCATATATCTGCAAGGGATCTGCCTCAGATCTTTGCTGTTTTGCCATCATAGATTTTGGCCACTGGGATTGAAAGATAAAAACAAACAAAAAATTGAAAAATAAAATTAGTTTGCACTGATTAATTACTTGGCTGAGTCACACTCTTGCTCTATAAATGTCCTTACTCTATTTGCATTCAGCATATTCAATGTTCTATAATGTGATCTATTTATCATTTTTTTACAGCCTCTGATGCCGATCAAAACTGAACAAGATTGACACCATGATCAAATCTGTGAGGGATGAAACCGCAGATTTAAAACAAAGAAAAGGAAAAAGCAGGTGTCCCCAAAGGCCTAGAGATGGACCTTATGCTGGTTGACATACTGCGATCGCTCATACAAGGAGAGCCAGGAGAATGGAGCCTGGTGTAGAGCGAGGAACTGACGAGGAAGATGAAAGAGGGCACAAAAGATAGAAGAAAGATCAGATCTCTGTCCAGCAGACAGAGATGGTTAAAAGGGAGCGTAAAAACACTCCTGTTCAGAAAACCACTGAACCAAAGCCACACAAAGAAACAGCTGGAGGAAAGAAAAAGACAAATAAAAAAGTGAGGTTTCAGGTTGAGGATAAAGAAGAGGAGCGGCAACAAACACCAGCAGAAAAAAACAGAATATCCTAGAGGGAAAGCTCAGTAAAAAACAAAAGAAGACGCTCGGAGCAAAGCTCAAGAAGCTTCAGGAGAACGATTCCCAATAAGCCTGAAACTACAAATGGTCATCAATCTCTGACCAACGATATTCTGCCCTCCAGACTGTGACTACATACTGGCTCTGACCAGAATACATTTCCTTAATGAATGTTCTTGTTAATAAAAAATTGTAAATATATATCATGGAAACACGCTTATTAGCCTATCTGTCATTAATAATGTTTTCTGCTTATTTTTCAGATTCTGCAATGGATTTGCCAAAAGTGGAGGAAGTTCTGGAAGCAGGTAATATTTTGTTACATTAGAAGACAGCTGTGCCTTCTTGTGACAAGGGGTGTCAAAGCAATTTTCTACAGACCCAGTGTGATCATCTCTGCTCATAATTCTTTCTCTTTCCTTCTTTTATAGAAATTCCAACATGGCTTTTGGCCACCATCATAATCCTGGCAGTCGGTCTGTTAATTGGATTGATTATTGGATGCTGCTACTGGTGCCGCACCTAGTAAGTATCTATAGTCACTAGCCCTGGGTACACAACCCCCTTTATAAACCCAGACAATTTATAAACCTACAGTTATTCACTGTCATATATCTGCAAGGGATCTGCCTCAGATCTTTGCTGTTTTGCCATCATAGATTTTGGCCACTGGGATTGAAAGATAAAAACAAACAAAAAATTGAAAAATAAAATTAGTTTGCACTGATTAATTACTTGGCTGAGTCACACTCTTGCTCTATAAATGTCCTTACTCTATTTGCATTCAGCATATTCAATGTTCTATAATGTGATCTATTTATCATTTTTTTACAGCCTCTGATGCCGATCAAAACTGAACAAGATTGACACCATGATCAAATCTGTGAGGGATGAAACCGCAGATTTAAAACAAAGAAAAGGAAAAAGCAGGTGTCCCCAAAGGCCTAGAGATGGACCTTATGCTGGTTGACATACTGCGATCGCTCATACAAGGAGAGCCAGGAGAATGGAGCCTGGTGTAGAGCGAGGAACTGACGTGGAAGATGAAAGAGGGCACAAAAGATAGAAGAAAGATCAGATCTCTGTCCAGCAGACAGAGATGGTTAAAAGGGAGCGTAAAAACACTCCTGTTCAGAAAACCACTGAACCAAAGCCACACAAAGAAACAGCTGGAGGAAAGAAAAAGACAAATAAAAAAGTGAGGTTTCAGGTTGAGGATAAAGAAGAGGAGCGGCAACAAACACCAGCAGAAAAAAACAGAATATCCTAGAGGGAAAGCTCAGTAAAAAACAAAAGAAGACGCTCGGAGCAAAGCTCAAGAAGCTTCAGGAGAACGATTCCCAATAAGCCTGAAACTACAAATGGTCATCAATCTCTGACCAACGATATTCTGCCCTCCAGACTGTGACTACATACTGGCTCTGACCAGAATACATTTCCTTAATGAATGTTCTTGTTAATAAAAAATTGTAAATATATATCATGGAAACACGCTTATTAGCCTATCTGTCATTAATAATGTTTTCTGCTTATTTTTCAGATTCTGCAATGGATTTGCCAAAAGTGGAGGAAGTTCTGGAAGCAGGTAATATTTTGTTACATTAGAAGACAGCTGTGCCTTCTTGTGACAAGGGGTGTCAAAGCAATTTTCTACAGACCCAGTGTGATCATCTCTGCTCATAATTCTTTCTCTTTCCTTCTTTTATAGAAATTCCAACATGGCTTTTGGCCACCATCATAATCCTGGCAGTCGGTCTGTTAATTGGATTGATTATTGGATGCTGCTACTGGTGCCGCACCTAGTAAGTATCTATAGTCACTAGCCCTGGGTACACAACCCCCTTTATAAACCCAGACAATTTATAAACCTACAGTTATTCACTGTCATATATCTGCAAGGGATCTGCCTCAGATCTTTGCTGTTTTGCCATCAAAGATTTTGGCCACTGGGATTGAAAGATAAAAACAAACAAAAAATTGAAAAATAAAATTAGTTTGCACTGATTAATTACTTGGCTGAGTCACACTCTTGCTCTATAAATGTCCTTACTCTATTTGCATTCAGCATATTCAATGTTCTATAATGTGATCTATTTATCATTTTTTTACAGCCTCTGATGCCGATCAAAACTGAACAAGATTGACACCATGATCAAATCTGTGAGGGATGAAACCGCAGATTTAAAACAAAGAAAAGGAAAAAGCAGGTGTCCCCAAAGGCCTAGAGATGGACCTTATGCTGGTTGACATACTGCGATCGCTCATACAAGGAGAGCCAGGAGAATGGAGCCTGGTGTAGAGCGAGGAACTGACGTGGAAGATGAAAGAGGGCACAAAAGATAGAAGAAAGATCAGATCTCTGTCCAGCAGACAGAGATGGTTAAAAGGGAGCGTAAAAACACTCCTGTTCAGAAAACCACTGAACCAAAGCCACACAAAGAAACAGCTGGAGGAAAGAAAAAGACAAATAAAAAAGTGAGGTTTCAGGTTGAGGATAAAGAAGAGGAGCGGCAACAAACACCAGCAGAAAAAAACAGAATATCCTAGAGGGAAAGCTCAGTAAAAAACAAAAGAAGACGCTCGGAGCAAAGCTCAAGAAGCTTCAGGAGAACGATTCCCAATAAGCCTGAAACTACAAATGGTCATCAATCTCTGACCAACGATATTCTGCCCTCCAGACTGTGACTACATACTGGCTCTGACCAGAATACATTTCCTTAATGAATGTTCTAGTTAATAAAAATTGTAAATATATATCATGGAAACACGCTTATTAGCCTATCTGTCATTAATAATGTTTTCTGCTTATTTTTCAGATTCTGCAATGGATTTGCCAAAAGTGGAGGAAGTTCTGGAAGCAGGTAATATTTTGTTACATTAGAAGACAGCTGTGCCTTCTTGTGACAAGGGGTGTCAAAGCAATTTTCTACAGACCCAGTGTGATCATCTCTGCTCATAATTCTTTCTCTTTCCTTCTTTTATAGAAATTCCAACATGGCTTTTGGCCACCATCATAATCCTGGCAGTCGGTCTGTTAATTGGATTGATTATTGGATGCTGCTACTGGTGCCGCACCTAGTAAGTATCTATAGTCACTAGCCCTGGGTACACAACCCCCTTTATAAACCCAGACAATTTATAAACCTACAGTTATTCACTGTCATATATCTGCAAGGGATCTGCCTCAGATCTTTGCTGTTTTGCCATCATAGATTTTGGCCACTGGGATTGAAAGATAAAAACAAACAAAAAATTGAAAAATAAAATTAGTTTGCACTGATTAATTACTTGGCTGAGTCACACTCTTGCTCTATAAATGTCCTTACTCTATTTGCATTCAGCATATTCAATGTTCTATAATGTGATCTATTTATCATTTTTTTACAGCCTCTGATGCCGATCAAAACTGAACAAGATTGACACCATGATCAAATCTGTGAGGGATGAAACCGCAGATTTAAAACAAAGAAAAGGAAAAAGCAGGTGTCCCCAAAGGCCTAGAGATGGACCTTATGCTGGTTGACATACTGCGATCGCTCATACAAGGAGAGCCAGGAGAATGGAGCCTGGTGTAGAGCGAGGAACTGACGTGGAAGATGAAAGAGGGCACAAAAGATAGAAGAAAGATCAGATCTCTGTCCAGCAGACAGAGATGGTTAAAAGGGAGCGTAAAAACACTCCTGTTCAGAAAACCACTGAACCAAAGCCACACAAAGAAACAGCTGGAGGAAAGAAAAAGACAAATAAAAAAGTGAGGTTTCAGGTTGAGGATAAAGAAGAGGAGCGGCAACAAACACCAGCAGAAAAAAACAGAATATCCTAGAGGGAAAGCTCAGTAAAAAACAAAAGAAGACGCTCGGAGCAAAGCTCAAGAAGCTTCAGGAGAACGATTCCCAATAAGCCTGAAACTACAAATGGTCATCAATCTCTGACCAACGATATTCTGCCCTCCAGACTGTGACTACATACTGGCTCTGACCAGAATACATTTCCTTAATGAATGTTCTTGTTAATAAAAATTGTAAATATATATCATGGAAACACGCTTATTAGCCTATCTGTCATTAATAATGTTTTCTGCTTATTTTTCAGATTCTGCAATGGATTTGCCAAAAGTGGAGGAAGTTCTGGAAGCAGGTAATATTTTGTTACATTAGAAGACAGCTGTGCCTTCTTGTGACAAGGGGTGTCAAAGCAATTTTCTACAGACCCAGTGTGATCATCTCTGCTCATAATTCTTTCTCTTTCCTTCTTTTATAGAAATTCCAACATGGCTTTTGGCCACCATCATAATCCTGGCAGTCGGTCTGTTAATTGGATTGATTATTGGATGCTGCTACTGGTGCCGCACCTAGTAAGTATCTATAGTCACTAGCCCTGGGTAAACAACCCCCTTTATAAACCCAGACAATTTATAAACCTACAGTTATTCACTGTCATATATCTGCAAGGGATCTGCCTCAGATCTTTGCTGTTTTGCCATCATAGATTTTGGCCACTGGGATTGAAAGATAAAAACAAACAACAAATTGAAAAATAAAATTAGTTTGCACTGATTAATTACTTGGCTGAGTCACACTCTTGCTCTATAAATGTCCTTACTCTATTTGCATTCAGCATATTCAATGTTCTATAATGTGATCTATTTATCATTTTTTTACAGCCTCTGATGCCGATCAAAACTGAACAAGATTGACACCATGATCAAATCTGTGAGGGATGAAACCGCAGATTTAAAACAAAGAAAAGGAAAAAGCAGGTGTCCCCAAAGGCCTAGAGATGGACCTTATGCTGGTTGACATACTGCGATCGCTCATACAAGGAGAGCCAGGAGAATGGAGCCTGGTGTAGAGCGAGGAACTGACGAGGAAGATGAAAGAGGGCACAAAAGATAGAAGAAAGATCAGATCTCTGTCCAGCAGACAGAGATGGTTAAAAGGGAGCGTAAAAACACCCCTGTTCAGAAAACCACTGAACCAAAGCCACACAAAGAAACAGCTGGAGGAAAGAAAAAGACAAATAAAAAAGTGAGGTTTCAGGTTGAGGATAAAGAAGAGGAGCGGCAACAAACACCAGCAGAAAAAAACAGAATATCCTAGAGGGAAAGCTCAGTAAAAAACAAAAGAAGACGCTCGGAGCAAAGCTCAAGAAGCTTCAGGAGAACGATTCCCAATAAGCCTGAAACTACAAATGGTCATCAATCTCTGACCAACGATATTCTGCCCTCCAGACTGTGACTACATACTGGCTCTGACCAGAATACATTTCCTTAATGAATGTTCTTGTTAATAAAAATTGTAAATATATATCATGGAAACACGCTTATTAGCCTATCTGTCATTAATAATGTTTTCTGCTTATTTTTCAGATTCTGCAATGGATTTGCCAAAAGTGGAGGAAGTTCTGGAAGCAGGTAATATTTTGTTACATTAGAAGACAGCTGTGCCTTCTTGTGACAAGGGGTGTCAAAGCAATTTTCTACAGACCCAGTGTGATCATCTCTGCTCATAATTCTTTCTCTTTCCTTCTTTTATAGAAATTCCAACATGGCTTTTGGCCACCATCATAATCCTGGCAGTCGGTCTGTTAATTGGATTGATTATTGGATGCTGCTACTGGTGCCGCACCTAGTAAGTATCTATAGTCACTAGCCCTGGGTAAACAACCCCCTTTATAAACCCAGACAATTTATAAACCTACAGTTATTCACTGTCATATATCTGCAAGGGATCTGCCTCAGATCTTTGCTGTTTTGCCATCATAGATTTTGGCCACTGGGATTGAAAGATAAAAACAAACAAAAAATTGAAAAATAAAATTAGTTTGCACTGATTAATTACTTGGCTGAGTCACACTCTTGCTCTATAAATGTCCTTACTCTATTTGCATTCAGCATATTCAATGTTCTATAATGTGATCTATTTATCATTTTTTTACAGCCTCTGATGCCGATCAAAACTGAACAAGATTGACACCATGATCAAATCTGTGAGGGATGAAACCGCAGATTTAAAACAAAGAAAAGGAAAAAGCAGGTGTCCCCAAAGGCCTAGAGATGGACCTTATGCTGGTTGACATACTGCGATCGCTCATACAAGGAGAGCCAGGAGAATGGAGCCTGGTGTAGAGCGAGGAACTGACGAGGAAGATGAAAGAGGGCACAAAAGATAGAAGAAAGATCAGATCTCTGTCCAGCAGACAGAGATGATTAAAAGGGAGCGTAAAAACACCCCTGTTCAGAAAACCACTGAACCAAAGCCACACAAAGAAACAGCTGGAGGAAAGAAAAAGACAAATAAAAAAGTGAGGTTTCAGGTTGAGGATAAAGAAGAGGAGCGGCAACAAACACCAGCAGAAAAAAACAGAATATCCTAGAGGGAAAGCTCAGTAAAAAACAAAAGAAGACGCTCGGAGCAAAGCTCAAGAAGCTTCAGGAGAACGATTCCCAATAAGCCTGAAACTACAAATGGTCATCAATCTCTGACCAACGATATTCTGCCCTCCAGACTGTGACTACATACTGGCTCTGACCAGAATACATTTCCTTAATGAATGTTCTTGTTAATAAAAATTGTAAATATATATCATGGAAACACGCTTATTAGCCTATCTGTCATTAATAATGTTTTCTGCTTATTTTTCAGATTCTGCAATGGATTTGCCAAAAGTGGAGGAAGTTCTGGAAGCAGGTAATATTTTGTTACATTAGAAGACAGCTGTGCCTTCTTGTGACAAGGGGTGTCAAAGCAATTTTCTACAGACCCAGTGTGATCATCTCTGCTCATAATTCTTTCTCTTTCCTTCTTTTATAGAAATTCCAACATGGCTTTTGGCCACCATCATAATCCTGGCAGTCGGTCTGTTAATTGGATTGATTATTGGATGCTGCTACTGGTGCCGCACCTAGTAAGTATCTATAGTCACTAGCCCTGGGTACACAACCCCCTTTATAAACCCAGACAATTTATAAACCTACAGTTATTCACTGTCATATATCTGCAAGGGATCTGCCTCAGATCTTTGCTGTTTTGCCATCATAGATTTTGGCCACTGGGATTGAAAGATAAAAACAAACAAAAAATTGAAAAATAAAATTAGTTTGCACTAATTACTTGGCTGAGTCACACTCTTGCTCTATAAATGTCCTTACTCTATTTGCATTCAGCATATTCAATGTTCTATAATGTGATCTATTTATCATTTTTTTACAGCCTCTGATGCCGATCAAAACTGAACAAGATTGACACCATGATCAAATCTGTGAGGGATGAAACCGCAGATTTAAAACAAAGAAAAGGAAAAAGCAGGTGTCCCCAAAGGCCTAGAGATGGACCTTATGCTGGTTGACATACTGCGATCGCTCATACAAGGAGAGCCAGGAGAATGGAGCCTGGTGTAGAGCGAGGAACTGACGTGGAAGATGAAAGAGGGCACAAAAGATAGAAGAAAGATCAGATCTCTGTCCAGCAGACAGAGATGGTTAAAAGGGAGCGTAAAAACACTCCTGTTCAGAAAACCACTGAACCAAAGCCACACAAAGAAACAGCTGGAGGAAAGAAAAAGACAAATAAAAAAGTGAGGTTTCAGGTTGAGGATAAAGAAGAGGAGCGGCAACAAACACCAGCAGAAAAAAACAGAATATCCTAGAGGGAAAGCTCAGTAAAAAACAAAAGAAGACGCTCGGAGCAAAGCTCAAGAAGCTTGAGGAGAACGATTCCCAATAAGCCTGAAACTACAAATGGTCATCAATCTCTGACCAACGATATTCTGCCCTCCAGACTGTGACTACATACTGGCTCTGACCAGAATACATTTCCTTAATGAATGTTCTTGTTAATAAAAATTGTAAATATATATCATGGAAACACGCTTATTAGCCTATCTGTCATTAATAATGTTTTCTGCTTATTTTTCAGATTCTGCAATGGATTTGCCAAAAGTGGAGGAAGTTCTGGAAGCAGGTAATATTTTGTTACATTAGAAGACAGCTGTGCCTTCTTGTGACAAGGGGTGTCAAAGCAATTTTCTACAGACCCAGTGTGATCATCTCTGCTCATAATTCTTTCTCTTTCCTTCTTTTATAGAAATTCCAACATGGCTTTTGGCCACCATCATAATCCTGGCAGTCGGTCTGTTAATTGGATTGATTATTGGATGCTGCTACTGGTGCCGCACCTAGTAAGTATCTATAGTCACTAGCCCTGGGTACACAACCCCCTTTATAAACCCAGACAATTTATAAACCTACAGTTATTCACTGTCATATATCTGCAAGGGATCTGCCTCAGATCTTTGCTGTTTTGCCATCATAGATTTTGGCCACTGGGATTGAAAGATAAAAACAAACAAAAAATTGAAAAATAAAATTAGTTTGCACTGATTAATTACTTGGCTGAGTCACACTCTTGCTCTATAAATGTCCTTACTCTATTTGCATTCAGCATATTCAATGTTCTATAATGTGATCTATTTATCATTTTTTTACAGCCTCTGATGCCGATCAAAACTGAACAAGATTGACACCATGATCAAATCTGTGAGGGATGAAACCGCAGATTTAAAACAAAGAAAAGGAAAAAGCAGGTGTCCCCAAAGGCCTAGAGATGGACCTTATGCTGGTTGACATACTGCGATCGCTCATACAAGGAGAGCCAGGAGAATGGAGCCTGGTGTAGAGCGAGGAACTGACGAGGAAGATGAAAGAGGGCACAAAAGATAGAAGAAAGATCAGATCTCTGTCCAGCAGACAGAGATGGTTAAAAGGGAGCGTAAAAACACTCCTGTTCAGAAAACCACTGAACCAAAGCCACACAAAGAAACAGCTGGAGGAAAGAAAAAGACAAATAAAAAAGTGAGGTTTCAGGTTGAGGATAAAGAAGAGGAGCGGCAACAAACACCAGCAGAAAAAAACAGAATATCCTAGAGGGAAAGCTCAGTAAAAAACAAAAGAAGACGCTCGGAGCAAAGCTCAAGAAGCTTCAGGAGAACGATTCCCAATAAGCCTGAAACTACAAATGGTCATCAATCTCTGACCAACGATATTCTGCCCTCCAGACTGTGACTACATACTGGCTCTGACCAGAATACATTTCCTTAATGAATGTTCTTGTTAATAAAAATTGTAAATATATATCATGGAAACACGCTTATTAGCCTATCTGTCATTAATAATGTTTTCTGCTTATTTTTCAGATTCTGCAATGGATTTGCCAAAAGTGGAGGAAGTTCTGGAAGCAGGTAATATTTTGTTACATTAGAAGACAGCTGTGCCTTCTTGTGACAAGGGGTGTCAAAGCAATTTTCTACAGACCCAGTGTGATCATCTCTGCTCATAATTCTTTCTCTTTCCTTCTTTTATAGAAATTCCAACATGGCTTTTGGCCACCATCATAATCCTGGCAGTCGGTCTGTTAATTGGATTGATTATTGGATGCTGCTACTGGTGCCGCACCTAGTAAGTATCTATAGTCACTAGCCCTGGGTACACAACCCCCTTTATAAACCCAGACAATTTATAAACCTACAGTTATTCACTGTCATATATCTGCAAGGGATCTGCCTCAGATCTTTGCTGTTTTGCCATCATAGATTTTGGCCACTGGGATTGAAAGATAAAAACAAACAAAAAATTGAAAAATAAAATTAGTTTGCACTGATTAATTACTTGGCTGAGTCACACTCTTGCTCTATAAATGTCCTTACTCTATTTGCATTCAGCATATTCAATGTTCTATAATGTGATCTATTTATCATTTTTTTACAGCCTCTGATGCCGATCAAAACTGAACAAGATTGACACCATGATCAAATCTGTGAGGGATGAAACCGCAGATTTAAAACAAAGAAAAGGAAAAAGCAGGTGTCCCCAAAGGCCTAGAGATGGACCTTATGCTGGTTGACATACTGCGATCGCTCATACAAGGAGAGCCAGGAGAATGGAGCCTGGTGTAGAGCGAGGAACTGACGAGGAAGATGAAAGAGGGCACAAAAGATAGAAGAAAGATCAGATCTCTGTCCAGCAGACAGAGATGGTTAAAAGGGAGCGTAAAAACACCCCTGTTCAGAAAACCACTGAACCAAAGCCACACAAAGAAACAGCTGGAGGAAAGAAAAAGACAAATAAAAAAGTGAGGTTTCAGGTTGAGGATAAAGAAGAGGAGCGGCAACAAACACCAGCAGAAAAAAACAGAATATCCTAGAGGGAAAGCTCAGTAAAAAACAAAAGAAGACGCTCGGAGCAAAGCTCAAGAAGCTTCAGGAGAACGATTCCCAATAAGCCTGAAACTACAAATGGTCATCAATCTCTGACCAACGATATTCTGCCCTCCAGACTGTGACTACATACTGGCTCTGACCAGAATACATTTCCTTAATGAATGTTCTAGTTAATAAAAATTGTAAATATATATCATGGAAACACGCTTATTAGCCTATCTGTCATTAATAATGTTTTCTGCTTATTTTTCAGATTCTGCAATGGATTTGCCAAAAGTGGAGGAAGTTCTGGAAGCAGGTAATATTTTGTTACATTAGAAGACAGCTGTGCCTTCTTGTGACAAGGGGTGTCAAAGCAATTTTCTACAGACCCAGTGTGATCATCTCTGCTCATAATTCTTTCTCTTTCCTTCTTTTATAGAAATTCCAACATGGCTTTTGGCCACCATCATAATCCTGGCAGTCGGTCTGTTAATTGGATTGATTATTGGATGCTGCTACTGGTGCCGCACCTAGTAAGTATCTATAGTCACTAGCCCTGGGTACACAACCCCCTTTATAAACCCAGACAATTTATAAACCTACAGTTATTCACTGTCATATATCTGCAAGGGATCTGCCTCAGATCTTTGCTGTTTTGCCATCATAGATTTTGGCCACTGGGATTGAAAGATAAAAACAAACAAAAAATTGAAAAATAAAATTAGTTTGCACTGATTAATTACTTGGCTGAGTCACACTCTTGCTCTATAAATGTCCTTACTCTATTTGCATTCAGCATATTCAATGTTCTATAATGTGATCTATTTATCATTTTTTTACAGCCTCTGATGCCGATCAAAACTGAACAAGATTGACACCATGATCAAATCTGTGAGGGATGAAACCGCAGATTTAAAACAAAGAAAAGGAAAAAGCAGGTGTCCCCAAAGGCCTAGAGATGGACCTTATGCTGGTTGACATACTGCGATCGCTCATACAAGGAGAGCCAGGAGAATGGAGCCTGGTGTAGAGCGAGGAACTGACGTGGAAGATGAAAGAGGGCACAAAAGATAGAAGAAAGATCAGATCTCTGTCCAGCAGACAGAGATGGTTAAAAGGGAGCGTAAAAACACTCCTGTTCAGAAAACCACTGAACCAAAGCCACACAAAGAAACAGCTGGAGGAAAGAAAAAGACAAATAAAAAAGTGAGGTTTCAGGTTGAGGATAAAGAAGAGGAGCGGCAACAAACACCAGCAGAAAAAAACAGAATATCCTAGAGGGAAAGCTCAGTAAAAAACAAAAGAAGACGCTCGGAGCAAAGCTCAAGAAGCTTCAGGAGAACGATTCCCAATAAGCCTGAAACTACAAATGGTCATCAATCTCTGACCAACGATATTCTGCCCTCCAGACTGTGACTACATACTGGCTCTGACCAGAATACATTTCCTTAATGAATGTTCTTGTTAATAAAAATTGTAAATATATATCATGGAAACACGCTTATTAGCCTATCTGTCATTAATAATGTTTTCTGCTTATTTTTCAGATTCTGCAATGGATTTGCCAAAAGTGGAGGAAGTTCTGGAAGCAGGTAATATTTTGTTACATTAGAAGACAGCTGTGCCTTCTTGTGACAAGGGGTGTCAAAGCAATTTTCTACAGACCCAGTGTGATCATCTCTGCTCATAATTCTTTCTCTTTCCTTCTTTTATAGAAATTCCAACATGGCTTTTGGCCACCATCATAATCCTGGCAGTCGGTCTGTTAATTGGATTGATTATTGGATGCTGCTACTGGTGCCGCACCTAGTAAGTATCTATAGTCACTAGCCCTGGGTAAACAACCCCCTTTATAAACCCAGACAATTTATAAACCTACAGTTATTCACTGTCATATATCTGCAAGGGATCTGCCTCAGATCTTTGCTGTTTTGCCATCATAGATTTTGGCCACTGGGATTGAAAGATAAAAACAAACAACAAATTGAAAAATAAAATTAGTTTGCACTGATTAATTACTTGGCTGAGTCACACTCTTGCTCTATAAATGTCCTTACTCTATTTGCATTCAGCATATTCAATGTTCTATAATGTGATCTATTTATCATTTTTTTACAGCCTCTGATGCCGATCAAAACTGAACAAGATTGACACCATGATCAAATCTGTGAGGGATGAAACCGCAGATTTAAAACAAAGAAAAGGAAAAAGCAGGTGTCCCCAAAGGCCTAGAGATGGACCTTATGCTGGTTGACATACTGCGATCGCTCATACAAGGAGAGCCAGGAGAATGGAGCCTGGTGTAGAGCGAGGAACTGACGAGGAAGATGAAAGAGGGCACAAAAGATAGAAGAAAGATCAGATCTCTGTCCAGCAGACAGAGATGGTTAAAAGGGAGCGTAAAAACACCCCTGTTCAGAAAACCACTGAACCAAAGCCACACAAAGAAACAGCTGGAGGAAAGAAAAAGACAAATAAAAAAGTGAGGTTTCAGGTTGAGGATAAAGAAGAGGAGCGGCAACAAACACCAGCAGAAAAAAACAGAATATCCTAGAGGGAAAGCTCAGTAAAAAACAAAAGAAGACGCTCGGAGCAAAGCTCAAGAAGCTTCAGGAGAACGATTCCCAATAAGCCTGAAACTACAAATGGTCATCAATCTCTGACCAACGATATTCTGCCCTCCAGACTGTGACTACATACTGGCTCTGACCAGAATACATTTCCTTAATGAATGTTCTTGTTAATAAAAATTGTAAATATATATCATGGAAACACGCTTATTAGCCTATCTGTCATTAATAATGTTTTCTGCTTATTTTTCAGATTCTGCAATGGATTTGCCAAAAGTGGAGGAAGTTCTGGAAGCAGGTAATATTTTGTTACATTAGAAGACAGCTGTGCCTTCTTGTGACAAGGGGTGTCAAAGCAATTTTCTACAGACCCAGTGTGATCATCTCTGCTCATAATTCTTTCTCTTTCCTTCTTTTATAGAAATTCCAACATGGCTTTTGGCCACCATCATAATCCTGGCAGTCGGTCTGTTAATTGGATTGATTATTGGATGCTGCTACTGGTGCCGCACCTAGTAAGTATCTATAGTCACTAGCCCTGGGTAAACAACCCCCTTTATAAACCCAGACAATTTATAAACCTACAGTTATTCACTGTCATATATCTGCAAGGGATCTGCCTCAGATCTTTGCTGTTTTGCCATCATAGATTTTGGCCACTGGGATTGAAAGATAAAAACAAACAAAAAATTGAAAAATAAAATTAGTTTGCACTGATTAATTACTTGGCTGAGTCACACTCTTGCTCTATAAATGTCCTTACTCTATTTGCATTCAGCATATTCAATGTTCTATAATGTGATCTATTTATCATTTTTTTACAGCCTCTGATGCCGATCAAAACTGAACAAGATTGACACCATGATCAAATCTGTGAGGGATGAAACCGCAGATTTAAAACAAAGAAAAGGAAAAAGCAGGTGTCCCCAAAGGCCTAGAGATGGACCTTATGCTGGTTGACATACTGCGATCGCTCATACAAGGAGAGCCAGGAGAATGGAGCCTGGTGTAGAGCGAGGAACTGACGAGGAAGATGAAAGAGGGCACAAAAGATAGAAGAAAGATCAGATCTCTGTCCAGCAGACAGAGATGATTAAAAGGGAGCGTAAAAACACCCCTGTTCAGAAAACCACTGAACCAAAGCCACACAAAGAAACAGCTGGAGGAAAGAAAAAGACAAATAAAAAAGTGAGGTTTCAGGTTGAGGATAAAGAAGAGGAGCGGCAACAAACACCAGCAGAAAAAAACAGAATATCCTAGAGGGAAAGCTCAGTAAAAAACAAAAGAAGACGCTCGGAGCAAAGCTCAAGAAGCTTCAGGAGAACGATTCCCAATAAGCCTGAAACTACAAATGGTCATCAATCTCTGACCAACGATATTCTGCCCTCCAGACTGTGACTACATACTGGCTCTGACCAGAATACATTTCCTTAATGAATGTTCTTGTTAATAAAAATTGTAAATATATATCATGGAAACACGCTTATTAGCCTATCTGTCATTAATAATGTTTTCTGCTTATTTTTCAGATTCTGCAATGGATTTGCCAAAAGTGGAGGAAGTTCTGGAAGCAGGTAATATTTTGTTACATTAGAAGACAGCTGTGCCTTCTTGTGACAAGGGGTGTCAAAGCAATTTTCTACAGACCCAGTGTGATCATCTCTGCTCATAATTCTTTCTCTTTCCTTCTTTTATAGAAATTCCAACATGGCTTTTGGCCACCATCATAATCCTGGCAGTCGGTCTGTTAATTGGATTGATTATTGGATGCTGCTACTGGTGCCGCACCTAGTAAGTATCTATAGTCACTAGCCCTGGGTACACAACCCCCTTTATAAACCCAGACAATTTATAAACCTACAGTTATTCACTGTCATATATCTGCAAGGGATCTGCCTCAGATCTTTGCTGTTTTGCCATCATAGATTTTGGCCACTGGGATTGAAAGATAAAAACAAACAAAAAATTGAAAAATAAAATTAGTTTGCACTAATTACTTGGCTGAGTCACACTCTTGCTCTATAAATGTCCTTACTCTATTTGCATTCAGCATATTCAATGTTCTATAATGTGATCTATTTATCATTTTTTTACAGCCTCTGATGCCGATCAAAACTGAACAAGATTGACACCATGATCAAATCTGTGAGGGATGAAACCGCAGATTTAAAACAAAGAAAAGGAAAAAGCAGGTGTCCCCAAAGGCCTAGAGATGGACCTTATGCTGGTTGACATACTGCGATCGCTCATACAAGGAGAGCCAGGAGAATGGAGCCTGGTGTAGAGCGAGGAACTGACGTGGAAGATGAAAGAGGGCACAAAAGATAGAAGAAAGATCAGATCTCTGTCCAGCAGACAGAGATGGTTAAAAGGGAGCGTAAAAACACTCCTGTTCAGAAAACCACTGAACCAAAGCCACACAAAGAAACAGCTGGAGGAAAGAAAAAGACAAATAAAAAAGTGAGGTTTCAGGTTGAGGATAAAGAAGAGGAGCGGCAACAAACACCAGCAGAAAAAAACAGAATATCCTAGAGGGAAAGCTCAGTAAAAAACAAAAGAAGACGCTCGGAGCAAAGCTCAAGAAGCTTGAGGAGAACGATTCCCAATAAGCCTGAAACTACAAATGGTCATCAATCTCTGACCAACGATATTCTGCCCTCCAGACTGTGACTACATACTGGCTCTGACCAGAATACATTTCCTTAATGAATGTTCTTGTTAATAAAAATTGTAAATATATATCATGGAAACACGCTTATTAGCCTATCTGTCATTAATAATGTTTTCTGCTTATTTTTCAGATTCTGCAATGGATTTGCCAAAAGTGGAGGAAGTTCTGGAAGCAGGTAATATTTTGTTACATTAGAAGACAGCTGTGCCTTCTTGTGACAAGGGGTGTCAAAGCAATTTTCTACAGACCCAGTGTGATCATCTCTGCTCATAATTCTTTCTCTTTCCTTCTTTTATAGAAATTCCAACATGGCTTTTGGCCACCATCATAATCCTGGCAGTCGGTCTGTTAATTGGATTGATTATTGGATGCTGCTACTGGTGCCGCACCTAGTAAGTATCTATAGTCACTAGCCCTGGGTACACAACCCCCTTTATAAACCCAGACAATTTATAAACCTACAGTTATTCACTGTCATATATCTGCAAGGGATCTGCCTCAGATCTTTGCTGTTTTGCCATCATAGATTTTGGCCACTGGGATTGAAAGATAAAAACAAACAAAAAATTGAAAAATAAAATTAGTTTGCACTGATTAATTACTTGGCTGAGTCACACTCTTGCTCTATAAATGTCCTTACTCTATTTGCATTCAGCATATTCAATGTTCTATAATGTGATCTATTTATCATTTTTTTACAGCCTCTGATGCCGATCAAAACTGAACAAGATTGACACCATGATCAAATCTGTGAGGGATGAAACCGCAGATTTAAAACAAAGAAAAGGAAAAAGCAGGTGTCCCCAAAGGCCTAGAGATGGACCTTATGCTGGTTGACATACTGCGATCGCTCATACAAGGAGAGCCAGGAGAATGGAGCCTGGTGTAGAGCGAGGAACTGACGAGGAAGATGAAAGAGGGCACAAAAGATAGAAGAAAGATCAGATCTCTGTCCAGCAGACAGAGATGGTTAAAAGGGAGCGTAAAAACACTCCTGTTCAGAAAACCACTGAACCAAAGCCACACAAAGAAACAGCTGGAGGAAAGAAAAAGACAAATAAAAAAGTGAGGTTTCAGGTTGAGGATAAAGAAGAGGAGCGGCAACAAACACCAGCAGAAAAAAACAGAATATCCTAGAGGGAAAGCTCAGTAAAAAACAAAAGAAGACGCTCGGAGCAAAGCTCAAGAAGCTTCAGGAGAACGATTCCCAATAAGCCTGAAACTACAAATGGTCATCAATCTCTGACCAACGATATTCTGCCCTCCAGACTGTGACTACATACTGGCTCTGACCAGAATACATTTCCTTAATGAATGTTCTTGTTAATAAAAATTGTAAATATATATCATGGAAACACGCTTATTAGCCTATCTGTCATTAATAATGTTTTCTGCTTATTTTTCAGATTCTGCAATGGATTTGCCAAAAGTGGAGGAAGTTCTGGAAGCAGGTAATATTTTGTTACATTAGAAGACAGCTGTGCCTTCTTGTGACAAGGGGTGTCAAAGCAATTTTCTACAGACCCAGTGTGATCATCTCTGCTCATAATTCTTTCTCTTTCCTTCTTTTATAGAAATTCCAACATGGCTTTTGGCCACCATCATAATCCTGGCAGTCGGTCTGTTAATTGGATTGATTATTGGATGCTGCTACTGGTGCCGCACCTAGTAAGTATCTATAGTCACTAGCCCTGGGTACACAACCCCCTTTATAAACCCAGACAATTTATAAACCTACAGTTATTCACTGTCATATATCTGCAAGGGATCTGCCTCAGATCTTTGCTGTTTTGCCATCATAGATTTTGGCCACTGGGATTGAAAGATAAAAACAAACAAAAAATTGAAAAATAAAATTAGTTTGCACTGATTAATTACTTGGCTGAGTCACACTCTTGCTCTATAAATGTCCTTACTCTATTTGCATTCAGCATATTCAATGTTCTATAATGTGATCTATTTATCATTTTTTTACAGCCTCTGATGCCGATCAAAACTGAACAAGATTGACACCATGATCAAATCTGTGAGGGATGAAACCGCAGATTTAAAACAAAGAAAAGGAAAAAGCAGGTGTCCCCAAAGGCCTAGAGATGGACCTTATGCTGGTTGACATACTGCGATCGCTCATACAAGGAGAGCCAGGAGAATGGAGCCTGGTGTAGAGCGAGGAACTGACGAGGAAGATGAAAGAGGGCACAAAAGATAGAAGAAAGATCAGATCTCTGTCCAGCAGACAGAGATGGTTAAAAGGGAGCGTAAAAACACTCCTGTTCAGAAAACCACTGAACCAAAGCCACACAAAGAAACAGCTGGAGGAAAGAAAAAGACAAATAAAAAAGTGAGGTTTCAGGTTGAGGATAAAGAAGAGGAGCGGCAACAAACACCAGCAGAAAAAAACAGAATATCCTAGAGGGAAAGCTCAGTAAAAAACAAAAGAAGACGCTCGGAGCAAAGCTCAAGAAGCTTGAGGAGAACGATTCCCAATAAGCCTGAAACTACAAATGGTCATCAATCTCTGACCAACGATATTCTGCCCTCCAGACTGTGACTACATACTGGCTCTGACCAGAATACATTTCCTTAATGAATGTTCTTGTTAATAAAAATTGTAAATATATATCATGGAAACACGCTTATTAGCCTATCTGTCATTAATAATGTTTTCTGCTTATTTTTCAGATTCTGCAATGGATTTGCCAAAAGTGGAGGAAGTTCTGGAAGCAGGTAATATTTTGTTACATTAGAAGACAGCTGTGCCTTCTTGTGACAAGGGGTGTCAAAGCAATTTTCTACAGACCCAGTGTGATCATCTCTGCTCATAATTCTTTCTCTTTCCTTCTTTTATAGAAATTCCAACATGGCTTTTGGCCACCATCATAATCCTGGCAGTCGGTCTGTTAATTGGATTGATTATTGGATGCTGCTACTGGTGCCGCACCTAGTAAGTATCTATAGTCACTAGCCCTGGGTACACAACCCCCTTTATAAACCCAGACAATTTATAAACCTACAGTTATTCACTGTCATATATCTGCAAGGGATCTGCCTCAGATCTTTGCTGTTTTGCCATCATAGATTTTGGCCACTGGGATTGAAAGATAAAAACAAACAAAAAATTGAAAAATAAAATTAGTTTGCACTGATTAATTACTTGGCTGAGTCACACTCTTGCTCTATAAATGTCCTTACTCTATTTGCATTCAGCATATTCAATGTTCTATAATGTGATCTATTTATCATTTTTTTACAGCCTCTGATGCCGATCAAAACTGAACAAGATTGACACCATGATCAAATCTGTGAGGGATGAAACCGCAGATTTAAAACAAAGAAAAGGAAAAAGCAGGTGTCCCCAAAGGCCTAGAGATGGACCTTATGCTGGTTGACATACTGCGATCGCTCATACAAGGAGAGCCAGGAGAATGGAGCCTGGTGTAGAGCGAGGAACTGACGAGGAAGATGAAAGAGGGCACAAAAGATAGAAGAAAGATCAGATCTCTGTCCAGCAGACAGAGATGGTTAAAAGGGAGCGTAAAAACACTCCTGTTCAGAAAACCACTGAACCAAAGCCACACAAAGAAACAGCTGGAGGAAAGAAAAAGACAAATAAAAAAGTGAGGTTTCAGGTTGAGGATAAAGAAGAGGAGCGGCAACAAACACCAGCAGAAAAAAACAGAATATCCTAGAGGGAAAGCTCAGTAAAAAACAAAAGAAGACGCTCGGAGCAAAGCTCAAGAAGCTTCAGGAGAACGATTCCCAATAAGCCTGAAACTACAAATGGTCATCAATCTCTGACCAACGATATTCTGCCCTCCAGACTGTGACTACATACTGGCTCTGACCAGAATACATTTCCTTAATGAATGTTCTTGTTAATAAAAAATTGTAAATATATATCATGGAAACACGCTTATTAGCCTATCTGTCATTAATAATGTTTTCTGCTTATTTTTCAGATTCTGCAATGGATTTGCCAAAAGTGGAGGAAGTTCTGGAAGCAGGTAATATTTTGTTACATTAGAAGACAGCTGTGCCTTCTTGTGACAAGGGGTGTCAAAGCAATTTTCTACAGACCCAGTGTGATCATCTCTGCTCATAATTCTTTCTCTTTCCTTCTTTTATAGAAATTCCAACATGGCTTTTGGCCACCATCATAATCCTGGCAGTCGGTCTGTTAATTGGATTGATTATTGGATGCTGCTACTGGTGCCGCACCTAGTAAGTATCTATAGTCACTAGCCCTGGGTACACAACCCCCTTTATAAACCCAGACAATTTATAAACCTACAGTTATTCACTGTCATATATCTGCAAGGGATCTGCCTCAGATCTTTGCTGTTTTGCCATCATAGATTTTGGCCACTGGGATTGAAAGATAAAAACAAACAAAAAATTGAAAAATAAAATTAGTTTGCACTGATTAATTACTTGGCTGAGTCACACTCTTGCTCTATAAATGTCCTTACTCTATTTGCATTCAGCATATTCAATGTTCTATAATGTGATCTATTTATCATTTTTTTACAGCCTCTGATGCCGATCAAAACTGAACAAGATTGACACCATGATCAAATCTGTGAGGGATGAAACCGCAGATTTAAAACAAAGAAAAGGAAAAAGCAGGTGTCCCCAAAGGCCTAGAGATGGACCTTATGCTGGTTGACATACTGCGATCGCTCATACAAGGAGAGCCAGGAGAATGGAGCCTGGTGTAGAGCGAGGAACTGACGAGGAAGATGAAAGAGGGCACAAAAGATAGAAGAAAGATCAGATCTCTGTCCAGCAGACAGAGATGGTTAAAAGGGAGCGTAAAAACACTCCTGTTCAGAAAACCACTGAACCAAAGCCACACAAAGAAACAGCTGGAGGAAAGAAAAAGACAAATAAAAAAGTGAGGTTTCAGGTTGAGGATAAAGAAGAGGAGCGGCAACAAACACCAGCAGAAAAAAACAGAATATCCTAGAGGGAAAGCTCAGTAAAAAACAAAAGAAGACGCTCGGAGCAAAGCTCAAGAAGCTTCAGGAGAACGATTCCCAATAAGCCTGAAACTACAAATGGTCATCAATCTCTGACCAACGATATTCTGCCCTCCAGACTGTGACTACATACTGGCTCTGACCAGAATACATTTCCTTAATGAATGTTCTTGTTAATAAAAATTGTAAATATATATCATGGAAACACGCTTATTAGCCTATCTGTCATTAATAATGTTTTCTGCTTATTTTTCAGATTCTGCAATGGATTTGCCAAAAGTGGAGGAAGTTCTGGAAGCAGGTAATATTTTGTTACATTAGAAGACAGCTGTGCCTTCTTGTGACAAGGGGTGTCAAAGCAATTTTCTACAGACCCAGTGTGATCATCTCTGCTCATAATTCTTTCTCTTTCCTTCTTTTATAGAAATTCCAACATGGCTTTTGGCCACCATCATAATCCTGGCAGTCGGTCTGTTAATTGGATTGATTATTGGATGCTGCTACTGGTGCCGCACCTAGTAAGTATCTATAGTCACTAGCCCTGGGTACACAACCCCCTTTATAAACCCAGACAATTTATAAACCTACAGTTATTCACTGTCATATATCTGCAAGGGATCTGCCTCAGATCTTTGCTGTTTTGCCATCATAGATTTTGGCCACTGGGATTGAAAGATAAAAACAAACAAAAAATTGAAAAATAAAATTAGTTTGCACTGATTAATTACTTGGCTGAGTCACACTCTTGCTCTATAAATGTCCTTACTCTATTTGCATTCAGCATATTCAATGTTCTATAATGTGATCTATTTATCATTTTTTTACAGCCTCTGATGCCGATCAAAACTGAACAAGATTGACACCATGATCAAATCTGTGAGGGATGAAACCGCAGATTTAAAACAAAGAAAAGGAAAAAGCAGGTGTCCCCAAAGGCCTAGAGATGGACCTTATGCTGGTTGACATACTGCGATCGCTCATACAAGGAGAGCCAGGAGAATGGAGCCTGGTGTAGAGCGAGGAACTGACGAGGAAGATGAAAGAGGGCACAAAAGATAGAAGAAAGATCAGATCTCTGTCCAGCAGACAGAGATGGTTAAAAGGGAGCGTAAAAACACTCCTGTTCAGAAAACCACTGAACCAAAGCCACACAAAGAAACAGCTGGAGGAAAGAAAAAGACAAATAAAAAAGTGAGGTTTCAGGTTGAGGATAAAGAAGAGGAGCGGCAACAAACACCAGCAGAAAAAAACAGAATATCCTAGAGGGAAAGCTCAGTAAAAAACAAAAGAAGACGCTCGGAGCAAAGCTCAAGAAGCTTGAGGAGAACGATTCCCAATAAGCCTGAAACTACAAATGGTCATCAATCTCTGACCAACGATATTCTGCCCTCCAGACTGTGACTACATACTGGCTCTGACCAGAATACATTTCCTTAATGAATGTTCTTGTTAATAAAAATTGTAAATATATATCATGGAAACACGCTTATTAGCCTATCTGTCATTAATAATGTTTTCTGCTTATTTTTCAGATTCTGCAATGGATTTGCCAAAAGTGGAGGAAGTTCTGGAAGCAGGTAATATTTTGTTACATTAGAAGACAGCTGTGCCTTCTTGTGACAAGGGGTGTCAAAGCAATTTTCTACAGACCCAGTGTGATCATCTCTGCTCATAATTCTTTCTCTTTCCTTCTTTTATAGAAATTCCAACATGGCTTTTGGCCACCATCATAATCCTGGCAGTCGGTCTGTTAATTGGATTGATTATTGGATGCTGCTACTGGTGCCGCACCTAGTAAGTATCTATAGTCACTAGCCCTGGGTACACAACCCCCTTTATAAACCCAGACAATTTATAAACCTACAGTTATTCACTGTCATATATCTGCAAGGGATCTGCCTCAGATCTTTGCTGTTTTGCCATCATAGATTTTGGCCACTGGGATTGAAAGATAAAAACAAACAAAAAATTGAAAAATAAAATTAGTTTGCACTGATTAATTACTTGGCTGAGTCACACTCTTGCTCTATAAATGTCCTTACTCTATTTGCATTCAGCATATTCAATGTTCTATAATGTGATCTATTTATCATTTTTTTACAGCCTCTGATGCCGATCAAAACTGAACAAGATTGACACCATGATCAAATCTGTGAGGGATGAAACCGCAGATTTAAAACAAAGAAAAGGAAAAAGCAGGTGTCCCCAAAGGCCTAGAGATGGACCTTATGCTGGTTGACATACTGCGATCGCTCATACAAGGAGAGCCAGGAGAATGGAGCCTGGTGTAGAGCGAGGAACTGACGAGGAAGATGAAAGAGGGCACAAAAGATAGAAGAAAGATCAGATCTCTGTCCAGCAGACAGAGATGGTTAAAAGGGAGCGTAAAAACACTCCTGTTCAGAAAACCACTGAACCAAAGCCACACAAAGAAACAGCTGGAGGAAAGAAAAAGACAAATAAAAAAGTGAGGTTTCAGGTTGAGGATAAAGAAGAGGAGCGGCAACAAACACCAGCAGAAAAAAACAGAATATCCTAGAGGGAAAGCTCAGTAAAAAACAAAAGAAGACGCTCGGAGCAAAGCTCAAGAAGCTTCAGGAGAACGATTCCCAATAAGCCTGAAACTACAAATGGTCATCAATCTCTGACCAACGATATTCTGCCCTCCAGACTGTGACTACATACTGGCTCTGACCAGAATACATTTCCTTAATGAATGTTCTTGTTAATAAAAAATTGTAAATATATATCATGGAAACACGCTTATTAGCCTATCTGTCATTAATAATGTTTTCTGCTTATTTTTCAGATTCTGCAATGGATTTGCCAAAAGTGGAGGAAGTTCTGGAAGCAGGTAATATTTTGTTACATTAGAAGACAGCTGTGCCTTCTTGTGACAAGGGGTGTCAAAGCAATTTTCTACAGACCCAGTGTGATCATCTCTGCTCATAATTCTTTCTCTTTCCTTCTTTTATAGAAATTCCAACATGGCTTTTGGCCACCATCATAATCCTGGCAGTCGGTCTGTTAATTGGATTGATTATTGGATGCTGCTACTGGTGCCGCACCTAGTAAGTATCTATAGTCACTAGCCCTGGGTACACAACCCCCTTTATAAACCCAGACAATTTATAAACCTACAGTTATTCACTGTCATATATCTGCAAGGGATCTGCCTCAGATCTTTGCTGTTTTGCCATCATAGATTTTGGCCACTGGGATTGAAAGATAAAAACAAACAAAAAATTGAAAAATAAAATTAGTTTGCACTGATTAATTACTTGGCTGAGTCACACTCTTGCTCTATAAATGTCCTTACTCTATTTGCATTCAGCATATTCAATGTTCTATAATGTGATCTATTTATCATTTTTTTACAGCCTCTGATGCCGATCAAAACTGAACAAGATTGACACCATGATCAAATCTGTGAGGGATGAAACCGCAGATTTAAAACAAAGAAAAGGAAAAAGCAGGTGTCCCCAAAGGCCTAGAGATGGACCTTATGCTGGTTGACATACTGCGATCGCTCATACAAGGAGAGCCAGGAGAATGGAGCCTGGTGTAGAGCGAGGAACTGACGAGGAAGATGAAAGAGGGCACAAAAGATAGAAGAAAGATCAGATCTCTGTCCAGCAGACAGAGATGGTTAAAAGGGAGCGTAAAAACACCCCTGTTCAGAAAACCACTGAACCAAAGCCACACAAAGAAACAGCTGGAGGAAAGAAAAAGACAAATAAAAAAGTGAGGTTTCAGGTTGAGGATAAAGAAGAGGAGCGGCAACAAACACCAGCAGAAAAAAACAGAATATCCTAGAGGGAAAGCTCAGTAAAAAACAAAAGAAGACGCTCGGAGCAAAGCTCAAGAAGCTTCAGGAGAACGATTCCCAATAAGCCTGAAACTACAAATGGTCATCAATCTCTGACCAACGATATTCTGCCCTCCAGACTGTGACTACATACTGGCTCTGACCAGAATACATTTCCTTAATGAATGTTCTTGTTAATAAAAATTGTAAATATATATCATGGAAACACGCTTATTAGCCTATCTGTCATTAATAATGTTTTCTGCTTATTTTTCAGATTCTGCAATGGATTTGCCAAAAGTGGAGGAAGTTCTGGAAGCAGGTAATATTTTGTTACATTAGAAGACAGCTGTGCCTTCTTGTGACAAGGGGTGTCAAAGCAATTTTCTACAGACCCAGTGTGATCATCTCTGCTCATAATTCTTTCTCTTTCCTTCTTTTATAGAAATTCCAACATGGCTTTTGGCCACCATCATAATCCTGGCAGTCGGTCTGTTAATTGGATTGATTATTGGATGCTGCTACTGGTGCCGCACCTAGTAAGTATCTATAGTCACTAGCCCTGGGTACACAACCCCCTTTATAAACCCAGACAATTTATAAACCTACAGTTATTCACTGTCATATATCTGCAAGGGATCTGCCTCAGATCTTTGCTGTTTTGCCATCATAGATTTTGGCCACTGGGATTGAAAGATAAAAACAAACAAAAAATTGAAAAATAAAATTAGTTTGCACTGATTAATTACTTGGCTGAGTCACACTCTTGCTCTATAAATGTCCTTACTCTATTTGCATTCAGCATATTCAATGTTCTATAATGTGATCTATTTATCATTTTTTTACAGCCTCTGATGCCGATCAAAACTGAACAAGATTGACACCATGATCAAATCTGTGAGGGATGAAACCGCAGATTTAAAACAAAGAAAAGGAAAAAGCAGGTGTCCCCAAAGGCCTAGAGATGGACCTTATGCTGGTTGACATACTGCGATCGCTCATACAAGGAGAGCCAGGAGAATGGAGCCTGGTGTAGAGCGAGGAACTGACGTGGAAGATGAAAGAGGGCACAAAAGATAGAAGAAAGATCAGATCTCTGTCCAGCAGACAGAGATGGTTAAAAGGGAGCGTAAAAACACTCCTGTTCAGAAAACCACTGAACCAAAGCCACACAAAGAAACAGCTGGAGGAAAGAAAAAGACAAATAAAAAAGTGAGGTTTCAGGTTGAGGATAAAGAAGAGGAGCGGCAACAAACACCAGCAGAAAAAAACAGAATATCCTAGAGGGAAAGCTCAGTAAAAAACAAAAGAAGACGCTCGGAGCAAAGCTCAAGAAGCTTGAGGAGAACGATTCCCAATAAGCCTGAAACTACAAATGGTCATCAATCTCTGACCAACGATATTCTGCCCTCCAGACTGTGACTACATACTGGCTCTGACCAGAATACATTTCCTTAATGAATGTTCTTGTTAATAAAAATTGTAAATATATATCATGGAAACACGCTTATTAGCCTATCTGTCATTAATAATGTTTTCTGCTTATTTTTCAGATTCTGCAATGGATTTGCCAAAAGTGGAGGAAGTTCTGGAAGCAGGTAATATTTTGTTACATTAGAAGACAGCTGTGCCTTCTTGTGACAAGGGGTGTCAAAGCAATTTTCTACAGACCCAGTGTGATCATCTCTGCTCATAATTCTTTCTCTTTCCTTCTTTTATAGAAATTCCAACATGGCTTTTGGCCACCATCATAATCCTGGCAGTCGGTCTGTTAATTGGATTGATTATTGGATGCTGCTACTGGTGCCGCACCTAGTAAGTATCTATAGTCACTAGCCCTGGGTACACAACCCCCTTTATAAACCCAGACAATTTATAAACCTACAGTTATTCACTGTCATATATCTGCAAGGGATCTGCCTCAGATCTTTGCTGTTTTGCCATCATAGATTTTGGCCACTGGGATTGAAAGATAAAAACAAACAAAAAATTGAAAAATAAAATTAGTTTGCACTGATTAATTACTTGGCTGAGTCACACTCTTGCTCTATAAATGTCCTTACTCTATTTGCATTCAGCATATTCAATGTTCTATAATGTGATCTATTTATCATTTTTTTACAGCCTCTGATGCCGATCAAAACTGAACAAGATTGACACCATGATCAAATCTGTGAGGGATGAAACCGCAGATTTAAAACAAAGAAAAGGAAAAAGCAGGTGTCCCCAAAGGCCTAGAGATGGACCTTATGCTGGTTGACATACTGCGATCGCTCATACAAGGAGAGCCAGGAGAATGGAGCCTGGTGTAGAGCGAGGAACTGACGAGGAAGATGAAAGAGGGCACAAAAGATAGAAGAAAGATCAGATCTCTGTCCAGCAGACAGAGATGGTTAAAAGGGAGCGTAAAAACACTCCTGTTCAGAAAACCACTGAACCAAAGCCACACAAAGAAACAGCTGGAGGAAAGAAAAAGACAAATAAAAAAGTGAGGTTTCAGGTTGAGGATAAAGAAGAGGAGCGGCAACAAACACCAGCAGAAAAAAACAGAATATCCTAGAGGGAAAGCTCAGTAAAAAACAAAAGAAGACGCTCGGAGCAAAGCTCAAGAAGCTTGAGGAGAACGATTCCCAATAAGCCTGAAACTACAAATGGTCATCAATCTCTGACCAACGATATTCTGCCCTCCAGACTGTGACTACATACTGGCTCTGACCAGAATACATTTCCTTAATGAATGTTCTTGTTAATAAAAATTGTAAATATATATCATGGAAACACGCTTATTAGCCTATCTGTCATTAATAATGTTTTCTGCTTATTTTTCAGATTCTGCAATGGATTTGCCAAAAGTGGAGGAAGTTCTGGAAGCAGGTAATATTTTGTTACATTAGAAGACAGCTGTGCCTTCTTGTGACAAGGGGTGTCAAAGCAATTTTCTACAGACCCAGTGTGATCATCTCTGCTCATAATTCTTTCTCTTTCCTTCTTTTATAGAAATTCCAACATGGCTTTTGGCCACCATCATAATCCTGGCAGTCGGTCTGTTAATTGGATTGATTATTGGATGCTGCTACTGGTGCCGCACCTAGTAAGTATCTATAGTCACTAGCCCTGGGTACACAACCCCCTTTATAAACCCAGACAATTTATAAACCTACAGTTATTCACTGTCATATATCTGCAAGGGATCTGCCTCAGATCTTTGCTGTTTTGCCATCATAGATTTTGGCCACTGGGATTGAAAGATAAAAACAAACAAAAAATTGAAAAATAAAATTAGTTTGCACTGATTAATTACTTGGCTGAGTCACACTCTTGCTCTATAAATGTCCTTACTCTATTTGCATTCAGCATATTCAATGTTCTATAATGTGATCTATTTATCATTTTTTTACAGCCTCTGATGCCGATCAAAACTGAACAAGATTGACACCATGATCAAATCTGTGAGGGATGAAACCGCAGATTTAAAACAAAGAAAAGGAAAAAGCAGGTGTCCCCAAAGGCCTAGAGATGGACCTTATGCTGGTTGACATACTGCGATCGCTCATACAAGGAGAGCCAGGAGAATGGAGCCTGGTGTAGAGCGAGGAACTGACGAGGAAGATGAAAGAGGGCACAAAAGATAGAAGAAAGATCAGATCTCTGTCCAGCAGACAGAGATGGTTAAAAGGGAGCGTAAAAACACCCCTGTTCAGAAAACCACTGAACCAAAGCCACACAAAGAAACAGCTGGAGGAAAGAAAAAGACAAATAAAAAAGTGAGGTTTCAGGTTGAGGATAAAGAAGAGGAGCGGCAACAAACACCAGCAGAAAAAAACAGAATATCCTAGAGGGAAAGCTCAGTAAAAAACAAAAGAAGACGCTCGGAGCAAAGCTCAAGAAGCTTGAGGAGAACGATTCCCAATAAGCCTGAAACTACAAATGGTCATCAATCTCTGACCAACGATATTCTGCCCTCCAGACTGTGACTACATACTGGCTCTGACCAGAATACATTTCCTTAATGAATGTTCTTGTTAATAAAAATTGTAAATATATATCATGGAAACACGCTTATTAGCCTATCTGTCATTAATAATGTTTTCTGCTTATTTTTCAGATTCTGCAATGGATTTGCCAAAAGTGGAGGAAGTTCTGGAAGCAGGTAATATTTTGTTACATTAGAAGACAGCTGTGCCTTCTTGTGACAAGGGGTGTCAAAGCAATTTTCTACAGACCCAGTGTGATCATCTCTGCTCATAATTCTTTCTCTTTCCTTCTTTTATAGAAATTCCAACATGGCTTTTGGCCACCATCATAATCCTGGCAGTCGGTCTGTTAATTGGATTGATTATTGGATGCTGCTACTGGTGCCGCACCTAGTAAGTATCTATAGTCACTAGCCCTGGGTACACAACCCCCTTTATAAACCCAGACAATTTATAAACCTACAGTTATTCACTGTCATATATCTGCAAGGGATCTGCCTCAGATCTTTGCTGTTTTGCCATCATAGATTTTGGCCACTGGGATTGAAAGATAAAAACAAACAAAAAATTGAAAAATAAAATTAGTTTGCACTGATTAATTACTTGGCTGAGTCACACTCTTGCTCTATAAATGTCCTTACTCTATTTGCATTCAGCATATTCAATGTTCTATAATGTGATCTATTTATCATTTTTTTACAGCCTCTGATGCCGATCAAAACTGAACAAGATTGACACCATGATCAAATCTGTGAGGGATGAAACCGCAGATTTAAAACAAAGAAAAGGAAAAAGCAGGTGTCCCCAAAGGCCTAGAGATGGACCTTATGCTGGTTGACATACTGCGATCGCTCATACAAGGAGAGCCAGGAGAATGGAGCCTGGTGTAGAGCGAGGAACTGACGAGGAAGATGAAAGAGGGCACAAAAGATAGAAGAAAGATCAGATCTCTGTCCAGCAGACAGAGATGGTTAAAAGGGAGCGTAAAAACACTCCTGTTCAGAAAACCACTGAACCAAAGCCACACAAAGAAACAGCTGGAGGAAAGAAAAAGACAAATAAAAAAGTGAGGTTTCAGGTTGAGGATAAAGAAGAGGAGCGGCAACAAACACCAGCAGAAAAAAACAGAATATCCTAGAGGGAAAGCTCAGTAAAAAACAAAAGAAGACGCTCGGAGCAAAGCTCAAGAAGCTTGAGGAGAACGATTCCCAATAAGCCTGAAACTACAAATGGTCATCAATCTCTGACCAACGATATTCTGCCCTCCAGACTGTGACTACATACTGGCTCTGACCAGAATACATTTCCTTAATGAATGTTCTTGTTAATAAAAATTGTAAATATATATCATGGAAACACGCTTATTAGCCTATCTGTCATTAATAATGTTTTCTGCTTATTTTTCAGATTCTGCAATGGATTTGCCAAAAGTGGAGGAAGTTCTGGAAGCAGGTAATATTTTGTTACATTAGAAGACAGCTGTGCCTTCTTGTGACAAGGGGTGTCAAAGCAATTTTCTACAGACCCAGTGTGATCATCTCTGCTCATAATTCTTTCTCTTTCCTTCTTTTATAGAAATTCCAACATGGCTTTTGGCCACCATCATAATCCTGGCAGTCGGTCTGTTAATTGGATTGATTATTGGATGCTGCTACTGGTGCCGCACCTAGTAAGTATCTATAGTCACTAGCCCTGGGTACACAACCCCCTTTATAAACCCAGACAATTTATAAACCTACAGTTATTCACTGTCATATATCTGCAAGGGATCTGCCTCAGATCTTTGCTGTTTTGCCATCATAGATTTTGGCCACTGGGATTGAAAGATAAAAACAAACAAAAAATTGAAAAATAAAATTAGTTTGCACTGATTAATTACTTGGCTGAGTCACACTCTTGCTCTATAAATGTCCTTACTCTATTTGCATTCAGCATATTCAATGTTCTATAATGTGATCTATTTATCATTTTTTTACAGCCTCTGATGCCGATCAAAACTGAACAAGATTGACACCATGATCAAATCTGTGAGGGATGAAACCGCAGATTTAAAACAAAGAAAAGGAAAAAGCAGGTGTCCCCAAAGGCCTAGAGATGGACCTTATGCTGGTTGACATACTGCGATCGCTCATACAAGGAGAGCCAGGAGAATGGAGCCTGGTGTAGAGCGAGGAACTGACGAGGAAGATGAAAGAGGGCACAAAAGATAGAAGAAAGATCAGATCTCTGTCCAGCAGACAGAGATGGTTAAAAGGGAGCGTAAAAACACTCCTGTTCAGAAAACCACTGAACCAAAGCCACACAAAGAAACAGCTGGAGGAAAGAAAAAGACAAATAAAAAAGTGAGGTTTCAGGTTGAGGATAAAGAAGAGGAGCGGCAACAAACACCAGCAGAAAAAAACAGAATATCCTAGAGGGAAAGCTCAGTAAAAAACAAAAGAAGACGCTCGGAGCAAAGCTCAAGAAGCTTGAGGAGAACGATTCCCAATAAGCCTGAAACTACAAATGGTCATCAATCTCTGACCAACGATATTCTGCCCTCCAGACTGTGACTACATACTGGCTCTGACCAGAATACATTTCCTTAATGAATGTTCTTGTTAATAAAAATTGTAAATATATATCATGGAAACACGCTTATTAGCCTATCTGTCATTAATAATGTTTTCTGCTTATTTTTCAGATTCTGCAATGGATTTGCCAAAAGTGGAGGAAGTTCTGGAAGCAGGTAATATTTTGTTACATTAGAAGACAGCTGTGCCTTCTTGTGACAAGGGGTGTCAAAGCAATTTTCTACAGACCCAGTGTGATCATCTCTGCTCATAATTCTTTCTCTTTCCTTCTTTTATAGAAATTCCAACATGGCTTTTGGCCACCATCATAATCCTGGCAGTCGGTCTGTTAATTGGATTGATTATTGGATGCTGCTACTGGTGCCGCACCTAGTAAGTATCTATAGTCACTAGCCCTGGGTACACAACCCCCTTTATAAACCCAGACAATTTATAAACCTACAGTTATTCACTGTCATATATCTGCAAGGGATCTGCCTCAGATCTTTGCTGTTTTGCCATCATAGATTTTGGCCACTGGGATTGAAAGATAAAAACAAACAAAAAATTGAAAAATAAAATTAGTTTGCACTGATTAATTACTTGGCTGAGTCACACTCTTGCTCTATAAATGTCCTTACTCTATTTGCATTCAGCATATTCAATGTTCTATAATGTGATCTATTTATCATTTTTTTACAGCCTCTGATGCCGATCAAAACTGAACAAGATTGACACCATGATCAAATCTGTGAGGGATGAAACCGCAGATTTAAAACAAAGAAAAGGAAAAAGCAGGTGTCCCCAAAGGCCTAGAGATGGACCTTATGCTGGTTGACATACTGCGATCGCTCATACAAGGAGAGCCAGGAGAATGGAGCCTGGTGTAGAGCGAGGAACTGACGAGGAAGATGAAAGAGGGCACAAAAGATAGAAGAAAGATCAGATCTCTGTCCAGCAGACAGAGATGGTTAAAAGGGAGCGTAAAAACACTCCTGTTCAGAAAACCACTGAACCAAAGCCACACAAAGAAACAGCTGGAGGAAAGAAAAAGACAAATAAAAAAGTGAGGTTTCAGGTTGAGGATAAAGAAGAGGAGCGGCAACAAACACCAGCAGAAAAAAACAGAATATCCTAGAGGGAAAGCTCAGTAAAAAACAAAAGAAGACGCTCGGAGCAAAGCTCAAGAAGCTTCAGGAGAACGATTCCCAATAAGCCTGAAACTACAAATGGTCATCAATCTCTGACCAACGATATTCTGCCCTCCAGACTGTGACTACATACTGGCTCTGACCAGAATACATTTCCTTAATGAATGTTCTTGTTAATAAAAAATTGTAAATATATATCATGGAAACACGCTTATTAGCCTATCTGTCATTAATAATGTTTTCTGCTTATTTTTCAGATTCTGCAATGGATTTGCCAAAAGTGGAGGAAGTTCTGGAAGCAGGTAATATTTTGTTACATTAGAAGACAGCTGTGCCTTCTTGTGACAAGGGGTGTCAAAGCAATTTTCTACAGACCCAGTGTGATCATCTCTGCTCATAATTCTTTCTCTTTCCTTCTTTTATAGAAATTCCAACATGGCTTTTGGCCACCATCATAATCCTGGCAGTCGGTCTGTTAATTGGATTGATTATTGGATGCTGCTACTGGTGCCGCACCTAGTAAGTATCTATAGTCACTAGCCCTGGGTACACAACCCCCTTTATAAACCCAGACAATTTATAAACCTACAGTTATTCACTGTCATATATCTGCAAGGGATCTGCCTCAGATCTTTGCTGTTTTGCCATCATAGATTTTGGCCACTGGGATTGAAAGATAAAAACAAACAAAAAATTGAAAAATAAAATTAGTTTGCACTGATTAATTACTTGGCTGAGTCACACTCTTGCTCTATAAATGTCCTTACTCTATTTGCATTCAGCATATTCAATGTTCTATAATGTGATCTATTTATCATTTTTTTACAGCCTCTGATGCCGATCAAAACTGAACAAGATTGACACCATGATCAAATCTGTGAGGGATGAAACCGCAGATTTAAAACAAAGAAAAGGAAAAAGCAGGTGTCCCCAAAGGCCTAGAGATGGACCTTATGCTGGTTGACATACTGCGATCGCTCATACAAGGAGAGCCAGGAGAATGGAGCCTGGTGTAGAGCGAGGAACTGACGAGGAAGATGAAAGAGGGCACAAAAGATAGAAGAAAGATCAGATCTCTGTCCAGCAGACAGAGATGGTTAAAAGGGAGCGTAAAAACACTCCTGTTCAGAAAACCACTGAACCAAAGCCACACAAAGAAACAGCTGGAGGAAAGAAAAAGACAAATAAAAAAGTGAGGTTTCAGGTTGAGGATAAAGAAGAGGAGCGGCAACAAACACCAGCAGAAAAAAACAGAATATCCTAGAGGGAAAGCTCAGTAAAAAACAAAAGAAGACGCTCGGAGCAAAGCTCAAGAAGCTTGAGGAGAACGATTCCCAATAAGCCTGAAACTACAAATGGTCATCAATCTCTGACCAACGATATTCTGCCCTCCAGACTGTGACTACATACTGGCTCTGACCAGAATACATTTCCTTAATGAATGTTCTTGTTAATAAAAATTGTAAATATATATCATGGAAACACGCTTATTAGCCTATCTGTCATTAATAATGTTTTCTGCTTATTTTTCAGATTCTGCAATGGATTTGCCAAAAGTGGAGGAAGTTCTGGAAGCAGGTAATATTTTGTTACATTAGAAGACAGCTGTGCCTTCTTGTGACAAGGGGTGTCAAAGCAATTTTCTACAGACCCAGTGTGATCATCTCTGCTCATAATTCTTTCTCTTTCCTTCTTTTATAGAAATTCCAACATGGCTTTTGGCCACCATCATAATCCTGGCAGTCGGTCTGTTAATTGGATTGATTATTGGATGCTGCTACTGGTGCCGCACCTAGTAAGTATCTATAGTCACTAGCCCTGGGTACACAACCCCCTTTATAAACCCAGACAATTTATAAACCTACAGTTATTCACTGTCATATATCTGCAAGGGATCTGCCTCAGATCTTTGCTGTTTTGCCATCATAGATTTTGGCCACTGGGATTGAAAGATAAAAACAAACAAAAAATTGAAAAATAAAATTAGTTTGCACTGATTAATTACTTGGCTGAGTCACACTCTTGCTCTATAAATGTCCTTACTCTATTTGCATTCAGCATATTCAATGTTCTATAATGTGATCTATTTATCATTTTTTTACAGCCTCTGATGCCGATCAAAACTGAACAAGATTGACACCATGATCAAATCTGTGAGGGATGAAACCGCAGATTTAAAACAAAGAAAAGGAAAAAGCAGGTGTCCCCAAAGGCCTAGAGATGGACCTTATGCTGGTTGACATACTGCGATCGCTCATACAAGGAGAGCCAGGAGAATGGAGCCTGGTGTAGAGCGAGGAACTGACGTGGAAGATGAAAGAGGGCACAAAAGATAGAAGAAAGATCAGATCTCTGTCCAGCAGACAGAGATGGTTAAAAGGGAGCGTAAAAACACCCCTGTTCAGAAAACCACTGAACCAAAGCCACACAAAGAAACAGCTGGAGGAAAGAAAAAGACAAATAAAAAAGTGAGGTTTCAGGTTGAGGATAAAGAAGAGGAGCGGCAACAAACACCAGCAGAAAAAAACAGAATATCCTAGAGGGAAAGCTCAGTAAAAAACAAAAGAAGACGCTCGGAGCAAAGCTCAAGAAGCTTCAGGAGAACGATTCCCAATAAGCCTGAAACTACAAATGGTCATCAATCTCTGACCAACGATATTCTGCCCTCCAGACTGTGACTACATACTGGCTCTGACCAGAATACATTTCCTTAATGAATGTTCTTGTTAATAAAAATTGTAAATATATATCATGGAAACACGCTTATTAGCCTATCTGTCATTAATAATGTTTTCTGCTTATTTTTCAGATTCTGCAATGGATTTGCCAAAAGTGGAGGAAGTTCTGGAAGCAGGTAATATTTTGTTACATTAGAAGACAGCTGTGCCTTCTTGTGACAAGGGGTGTCAAAGCAATTTTCTACAGACCCAGTGTGATCATCTCTGCTCATAATTCTTTCTCTTTCCTTCTTTTATAGAAATTCCAACATGGCTTTTGGCCACCATCATAATCCTGGCAGTCGGTCTGTTAATTGGATTGATTATTGGATGCTGCTACTGGTGCCGCACCTAGTAAGTATCTATAGTCACTAGCCCTGGGTACACAACCCCCTTTATAAACCCAGACAATTTATAAACCTACAGTTATTCACTGTCATATATCTGCAAGGGATCTGCCTCAGATCTTTGCTGTTTTGCCATCATAGATTTTGGCCACTGGGATTGAAAGATAAAAACAAACAAAAAATTGAAAAATAAAATTAGTTTGCACTGATTAATTACTTGGCTGAGTCACACTCTTGCTCTATAAATGTCCTTACTCTATTTGCATTCAGCATATTCAATGTTCTATAATGTGATCTATTTATCATTTTTTTACAGCCTCTGATGCCGATCAAAACTGAACAAGATTGACACCATGATCAAATCTGTGAGGGATGAAACCGCAGATTTAAAACAAAGAAAAGGAAAAAGCAGGTGTCCCCAAAGGCCTAGAGATGGACCTTATGCTGGTTGACATACTGCGATCGCTCATACAAGGAGAGCCAGGAGAATGGAGCCTGGTGTAGAGCGAGGAACTGACGAGGAAGATGAAAGAGGGCACAAAAGATAGAAGAAAGATCAGATCTCTGTCCAGCAGACAGAGATGGTTAAAAGGGAGCGTAAAAACACCCCTGTTCAGAAAACCACTGAACCAAAGCCACACAAAGAAACAGCTGGAGGAAAGAAAAAGACAAATAAAAAAGTGAGGTTTCAGGTTGAGGATAAAGAAGAGGAGCGGCAACAAACACCAGCAGAAAAAAACAGAATATCCTAGAGGGAAAGCTCAGTAAAAAACAAAAGAAGACGCTCGGAGCAAAGCTCAAGAAGCTTCAGGAGAACGATTCCCAATAAGCCTGAAACTACAAATGGTCATCAATCTCTGACCAACGATATTCTGCCCTCCAGACTGTGACTACATACTGGCTCTGACCAGAATACATTTCCTTAATGAATGTTCTTGTTAATAAAAATTGTAAATATATATCATGGAAACACGCTTATTAGCCTATCTGTCATTAATAATGTTTTCTGCTTATTTTTCAGATTCTGCAATGGATTTGCCAAAAGTGGAGGAAGTTCTGGAAGCAGGTAATATTTTGTTACATTAGAAGACAGCTGTGCCTTCTTGTGACAAGGGGTGTCAAAGCAATTTTCTACAGACCCAGTGTGATCATCTCTGCTCATAATTCTTTCTCTTTCCTTCTTTTATAGAAATTCCAACATGGCTTTTGGCCACCATCATAATCCTGGCAGTCGGTCTGTTAATTGGATTGATTATTGGATGCTGCTACTGGTGCCGCACCTAGTAAGTATCTATAGTCACTAGCCCTGGGTACACAACCCCCTTTATAAACCCAGACAATTTATAAACCTACAGTTATTCACTGTCATATATCTGCAAGGGATCTGCCTCAGATCTTTGCTGTTTTGCCATCATAGATTTTGGCCACTGGGATTGAAAGATAAAAACAAACAAAAAATTGAAAAATAAAATTAGTTTGCACTGATTAATTACTTGGCTGAGTCACACTCTTGCTCTATAAATGTCCTTACTCTATTTGCATTCAGCATATTCAATGTTCTATAATGTGATCTATTTATCATTTTTTTACAGCCTCTGATGCCGATCAAAACTGAACAAGATTGACACCATGATCAAATCTGTGAGGGATGAAACCGCAGATTTAAAACAAAGAAAAGGAAAAAGCAGGTGTCCCCAAAGGCCTAGAGATGGACCTTATGCTGGTTGACATACTGCGATCGCTCATACAAGGAGAGCCAGGAGAATGGAGCCTGGTGTAGAGCGAGGAACTGACGTGGAAGATGAAAGAGGGCACAAAAGATAGAAGAAAGATCAGATCTCTGTCCAGCAGACAGAGATGGTTAAAAGGGAGCGTAAAAACACTCCTGTTCAGAAAACCACTGAACCAAAGCCACACAAAGAAACAGCTGGAGGAAAGAAAAAGACAAATAAAAAAGTGAGGTTTCAGGTTGAGGATAAAGAAGAGGAGCGGCAACAAACACCAGCAGAAAAAAACAGAATATCCTAGAGGGAAAGCTCAGTAAAAAACAAAAGAAGACGCTCGGAGCAAAGCTCAAGAAGCTTCAGGAGAACGATTCCCAATAAGCCTGAAACTACAAATGGTCATCAATCTCTGACCAACGATATTCTGCCCTCCAGACTGTGACTACATACTGGCTCTGACCAGAATACATTTCCTTAATGAATGTTCTTGTTAATAAAAAATTGTAAATATATATCATGGAAACACGCTTATTAGCCTATCTGTCATTAATAATGTTTTCTGCTTATTTTTCAGATTCTGCAATGGATTTGCCAAAAGTGGAGGAAGTTCTGGAAGCAGGTAATATTTTGTTACATTAGAAGACAGCTGTGCCTTCTTGTGACAAGGGGTGTCAAAGCAATTTTCTACAGACCCAGTGTGATCATCTCTGCTCATAATTCTTTCTCTTTCCTTCTTTTATAGAAATTCCAACATGGCTTTTGGCCACCATCATAATCCTGGCAGTCGGTCTGTTAATTGGATTGATTATTGGATGCTGCTACTGGTGCCGCACCTAGTAAGTATCTATAGTCACTAGCCCTGGGTACACAACCCCCTTTATAAACCCAGACAATTTATAAACCTACAGTTATTCACTGTCATATATCTGCAAGGGATCTGCCTCAGATCTTTGCTGTTTTGCCATCATAGATTTTGGCCACTGGGATTGAAAGATAAAAACAAACAAAAAATTGAAAAATAAAATTAGTTTGCACTGATTAATTACTTGGCTGAGTCACACTCTTGCTCTATAAATGTCCTTACTCTATTTGCATTCAGCATATTCAATGTTCTATAATGTGATCTATTTATCATTTTTTTACAGCCTCTGATGCCGATCAAAACTGAACAAGATTGACACCATGATCAAATCTGTGAGGGATGAAACCGCAGATTTAAAACAAAGAAAAGGAAAAAGCAGGTGTCCCCAAAGGCCTAGAGATGGACCTTATGCTGGTTGACATACTGCGATCGCTCATACAAGGAGAGCCAGGAGAATGGAGCCTGGTGTAGAGCGAGGAACTGACGTGGAAGATGAAAGAGGGCACAAAAGATAGAAGAAAGATCAGATCTCTGTCCAGCAGACAGAGATGGTTAAAAGGGAGCGTAAAAACACTCCTGTTCAGAAAACCACTGAACCAAAGCCACACAAAGAAACAGCTGGAGGAAAGAAAAAGACAAATAAAAAAGTGAGGTTTCAGGTTGAGGATAAAGAAGAGGAGCGGCAACAAACACCAGCAGAAAAAAACAGAATATCCTAGAGGGAAAGCTCAGTAAAAAACAAGAGAAGACGCTCGGAGCAAAGCTCAAGAAGCTTGAGGAGAACGATTCCCAATAAGCCTGAAACTACAAATGGTCATCAATCTCTGACCAACGATATTCTGCCCTCCAGACTGTGACTACATACTGGCTCTGACCAGAATACATTTCCTTAATGAATGTTCTTGTTAATAAAAATTGTAAATATATATCATGGAAACACGCTTATTAGCCTATCTGTCATTAATAATGTTTTCTGCTTATTTTTCAGATTCTGCAATGGATTTGCCAAAAGTGGAGGAAGTTCTGGAAGCAGGTAATATTTTGTTACATTAGAAGACAGCTGTGCCTTCTTGTGACAAGGGGTGTCAAAGCAATTTTCTACAGACCCAGTGTGATCATCTCTGCTCATAATTCTTTCTCTTTCCTTCTTTTATAGAAATTCCAACATGGCTTTTGGCCACCATCATAATCCTGGCAGTCGGTCTGTTAATTGGATTGATTATTGGATGCTGCTACTGGTGCCGCACCTAGTAAGTATCTATAGTCACTAGCCCTGGGTACACAACCCCCTTTATAAACCCAGACAATTTATAAACCTACAGTTATTCACTGTCATATATCTGCAAGGGATCTGCCTCAGATCTTTGCTGTTTTGCCATCATAGATTTTGGCCACTGGGATTGAAAGATAAAAACAAACAAAAAATTGAAAAATAAAATTAGTTTGCACTGATTAATTACTTGGCTGAGTCACACTCTTGCTCTATAAATGTCCTTACTCTATTTGCATTCAGCATATTCAATGTTCTATAATGTGATCTATTTATCATTTTTTTACAGCCTCTGATGCCGATCAAAACTGAACAAGATTGACACCATGATCAAATCTGTGAGGGATGAAACCGCAGATTTAAAACAAAGAAAAGGAAAAAGCAGGTGTCCCCAAAGGCCTAGAGATGGACCTTATGCTGGTTGACATACTGCGATCGCTCATACAAGGAGAGCCAGGAGAATGGAGCCTGGTGTAGAGCGAGGAACTGACGTGGAAGATGAAAGAGGGCACAAAAGATAGAAGAAAGATCAGATCTCTGTCCAGCAGACAGAGATGGTTAAAAGGGAGCGTAAAAACACTCCTGTTCAGAAAACCACTGAACCAAAGCCACACAAAGAAACAGCTGGAGGAAAGAAAAAGACAAATAAAAAAGTGAGGTTTCAGGTTGAGGATAAAGAAGAGGAGCGGCAACAAACACCAGCAGAAAAAAACAGAATATCCTAGAGGGAAAGCTCAGTAAAAAACAAAAGAAGACGCTCGGAGCAAAGCTCAAGAAGCTTCAGGAGAACGATTCCCAATAAGCCTGAAACTACAAATGGTCATCAATCTCTGACCAACGATATTCTGCCCTCCAGACTGTGACTACATACTGGCTCTGACCAGAATACATTTCCTTAATGAATGTTCTTGTTAATAAAAAATTGTAAATATATATCATGGAAACACGCTTATTAGCCTATCTGTCATTAATAATGTTTTCTGCTTATTTTTCAGATTCTGCAATGGATTTGCCAAAAGTGGAGGAAGTTCTGGAAGCAGGTAATATTTTGTTACATTAGAAGACAGCTGTGCCTTCTTGTGACAAGGGGTGTCAAAGCAATTTTCTACAGACCCAGTGTGATCATCTCTGCTCATAATTCTTTCTCTTTCCTTCTTTTATAGAAATTCCAACATGGCTTTTGGCCACCATCATAATCCTGGCAGTCGGTCTGTTAATTGGATTGATTATTGGATGCTGCTACTGGTGCCGCACCTAGTAAGTATCTATAGTCACTAGCCCTGGGTACACAACCCCCTTTATAAACCCAGACAATTTATAAACCTACAGTTATTCACTGTCATATATCTGCAAGGGATCTGCCTCAGATCTTTGCTGTTTTGCCATCATAGATTTTGGCCACTGGGATTGAAAGATAAAAACAAACAAAAAATTGAAAAATAAAATTAGTTTGCACTGATTAATTACTTGGCTGAGTCACACTCTTGCTCTATAAATGTCCTTACTCTATTTGCATTCAGCATATTCAATGTTCTATAATGTGATCTATTTATCATTTTTTTACAGCCTCTGATGCCGATCAAAACTGAACAAGATTGACACCATGATCAAATCTGTGAGGGATGAAACCGCAGATTTAAAACAAAGAAAAGGAAAAAGCAGGTGTCCCCAAAGGCCTAGAGATGGACCTTATGCTGGTTGACATACTGCGATCGCTCATACAAGGAGAGCCAGGAGAATGGAGCCTGGTGTAGAGCGAGGAACTGACGAGGAAGATGAAAGAGGGCACAAAAGATAGAAGAAAGATCAGATCTCTGTCCAGCAGACAGAGATGGTTAAAAGGGAGCGTAAAAACACCCCTGTTCAGAAAACCACTGAACCAAAGCCACACAAAGAAACAGCTGGAGGAAAGAAAAAGACAAATAAAAAAGTGAGGTTTCAGGTTGAGGATAAAGAAGAGGAGCGGCAACAAACACCAGCAGAAAAAAACAGAATATCCTAGAGGGAAAGCTCAGTAAAAAACAAAAGAAGACGCTCGGAGCAAAGCTCAAGAAGCTTCAGGAGAACGATTCCCAATAAGCCTGAAACTACAAATGGTCATCAATCTCTGACCAACGATATTCTGCCCTCCAGACTGTGACTACATACTGGCTCTGACCAGAATACATTTCCTTAATGAATGTTCTTGTTAATAAAAATTGTAAATATATATCATGGAAACACGCTTATTAGCCTATCTGTCATTAATAATGTTTTCTGCTTATTTTTCAGATTCTGCAATGGATTTGCCAAAAGTGGAGGAAGTTCTGGAAGCAGGTAATATTTTGTTACATTAGAAGACAGCTGTGCCTTCTTGTGACAAGGGGTGTCAAAGCAATTTTCTACAGACCCAGTGTGATCATCTCTGCTCATAATTCTTTCTCTTTCCTTCTTTTATAGAAATTCCAACATGGCTTTTGGCCACCATCATAATCCTGGCAGTCGGTCTGTTAATTGGATTGATTATTGGATGCTGCTACTGGTGCCGCACCTAGTAAGTATCTATAGTCACTAGCCCTGGGTACACAACCCCCTTTATAAACCCAGACAATTTATAAACCTACAGTTATTCACTGTCATATATCTGCAAGGGATCTGCCTCAGATCTTTGCTGTTTTGCCATCATAGATTTTGGCCACTGGGATTGAAAGATAAAAACAAACAAAAAATTGAAAAATAAAATTAGTTTGCACTGATTAATTACTTGGCTGAGTCACACTCTTGCTCTATAAATGTCCTTACTCTATTTGCATTCAGCATATTCAATGTTCTATAATGTGATCTATTTATCATTTTTTTACAGCCTCTGATGCCGATCAAAACTGAACAAGATTGACACCATGATCAAATCTGTGAGGGATGAAACCGCAGATTTAAAACAAAGAAAAGGAAAAAGCAGGTGTCCCCAAAGGCCTAGAGATAGACCTTATGCTGGTTGACATACTGCGATCGCTCATACAAGGAGAGCCAGGAGAATGGAGCCTGGTGTAGAGCGAGGAACTGACGAGGAAGATGAAAGAGGGCACAAAAGATAGAAGAAAGATCAGATCTCTGTCCAGCAGACAGAGATGGTTAAAAGGGAGCGTAAAAACACTCCTGTTCAGAAAACCACTGAACCAAAGCCACACAAAGAAACAGCTGGAGGAAAGAAAAAGACAAATAAAAAAGTGAGGTTTCAGGTTGAGGATAAAGAAGAGGAGCGGCAACAAACACCAGCAGAAAAAAACAGAATATCCTAGAGGGAAAGCTCAGTAAAAAACAAAAGAAGACGCTCGGAGCAAAGCTCAAGAAGCTTCAGGAGAACGATTCCCAATAAGCCTGAAACTACAAATGGTCATCAATCTCTGACCAACGATATTCTGCCCTCCAGACTGTGACTACATACTGGCTCTGACCAGAATACATTTCCTTAATGAATGTTCTTGTTAATAAAAATTGTAAATATATATCATGGAAACACGCTTATTAGCCTATCTGTCATTAATAATGTTTTCTGCTTATTTTTCAGATTCTGCAATGGATTTGCCAAAAGTGGAGGAAGTTCTGGAAGCAGGTAATATTTTGTTACATTAGAAGACAGCTGTGCCTTCTTGTGACAAGGGGTGTCAAAGCAATTTTCTACAGACCCAGTGTGATCATCTCTGCTCATAATTCTTTCTCTTTCCTTCTTTTATAGAAATTCCAACATGGCTTTTGGCCACCATCATAATCCTGGCAGTCGGTCTGTTAATTGGATTGATTATTGGATGCTGCTACTGGTGCCGCACCTAGTAAGTATCTATAGTCACTAGCCCTGGGTACACAACCCCCTTTATAAACCCAGACAATTTATAAACCTACAGTTATTCACTGTCATATATCTGCAAGGGATCTGCCTCAGATCTTTGCTGTTTTGCCATCATAGATTTTGGCCACTGGGATTGAAAGATAAAAACAAACAAAAAATTGAAAAATAAAATTAGTTTGCACTGATTAATTACTTGGCTGAGTCACACTCTTGCTCTATAAATGTCCTTACTCTATTTGCATTCAGCATATTCAATGTTCTATAATGTGATCTATTTATCATTTTTTTACAGCCTCTGATGCCGATCAAAACTGAACAAGATTGACACCATGATCAAATCTGTGAGGGATGAAACCGCAGATTTAAAACAAAGAAAAGGAAAAAGCAGGTGTCCCCAAAGGCCTAGAGATGGACCTTATGCTGGTTGACATACTGCGATCGCTCATACAAGGAGAGCCAGGAGAATGGAGCCTGGTGTAGAGCGAGGAACTGACGTGGAAGATGAAAGAGGGCACAAAAGATAGAAGAAAGATCAGATCTCTGTCCAGCAGACAGAGATGGTTAAAAGGGAGCGTAAAAACACTCCTGTTCAGAAAACCACTGAACCAAAGCCACACAAAGAAACAGCTGGAGGAAAGAAAAAGACAAATAAAAAAGTGAGGTTTCAGGTTGGGATAAAGAAGAGGAGCGGCAACAAACACCAGCAGAAAAAAACAGAATATCCTAGAGGGAAAGCTCAGTAAAAAACAAAAGAAGACGCTCGGAGCAAAGCTCAAGAAGCTTCAGGAGAACGATTCCCAATAAGCCTGAAACTACAAATGGTCATCAATCTCTGACCAACGATATTCTGCCCTCCAGACTGTGACTACATACTGGCTCTGACCAGAATACATTTCCTTAATGAATGTTCTTGTTAATAAAAATTGTAAATATATATCATGGAAACACGCTTATTAGCCTATCTGTCATTAATAATGTTTTCTGCTTATTTTTCAGATTCTGCAATGGATTTGCCAAAAGTGGAGGAAGTTCTGGAAGCAGGTAATATTTTGTTACATTAGAAGACAGCTGTGCCTTCTTGTGACAAGGGGTGTCAAAGCAATTTTCTACAGACCCAGTGTGATCATCTCTGCTCATAATTCTTTCTCTTTCCTTCTTTTATAGAAATTCCAACATGGCTTTTGGCCACCATCATAATCCTGGCAGTCGGTCTGTTAATTGGATTGATTATTGGATGCTGCTACTGGTGCCGCACCTAGTAAGTATCTATAGTCACTAGCCCTGGGTACACAACCCCCTTTATAAACCCAGACAATTTATAAACCTACAGTTATTCACTGTCATATATCTGCAAGGGATCTGCCTCAGATCTTTGCTGTTTTGCCATCATAGATTTTGGCCACTGGGATTGAAAGATAAAAACAAACAAAAAATTGAAAAATAAAATTAGTTTGCACTGATTAATTACTTGGCTGAGTCACACTCTTGCTCTATAAATGTCCTTACTCTATTTGCATTCAGCATATTCAATGTTCTATAATGTGATCTATTTATCATTTTTTTACAGCCTCTGATGCCGATCAAAACTGAACAAGATTGACACCATGATCAAATCTGTGAGGGATGAAACCGCAGATTTAAAACAAAGAAAAGGAAAAAGCAGGTGTCCCCAAAGGCCTAGAGATGGACCTTATGCTGGTTGACATACTGCGATCGCTCATACAAGGAGAGCCAGGAGAATGGAGCCTGGTGTAGAGCGAGGAACTGACGAGGAAGATGAAAGAGGGCACAAAAGATAGAAGAAAGATCAGATCTCTGTCCAGCAGACAGAGATGGTTAAAAGGGAGCGTAAAAACACCCCTGTTCAGAAAACCACTGAACCAAAGCCACACAAAGAAACAGCTGGAGGAAAGAAAAAGACAAATAAAAAAGTGAGGTTTCAGGTTGAGGATAAAGAAGAGGAGCGGCAACAAACACCAGCAGAAAAAAACAGAATATCCTAGAGGGAAAGCTCAGTAAAAAACAAAAGAAGACGCTCGGAGCAAAGCTCAAGAAGCTTCAGGAGAACGATTCCCAATAAGCCTGAAACTACAAATGGTCATCAATCTCTGACCAACGATATTCTGCCCTCCAGACTGTGACTACATACTGGCTCTGACCAGAATACATTTCCTTAATGAATGTTCTTGTTAATAAAAATTGTAAATATATATCATGGAAACACGCTTATTAGCCTATCTGTCATTAATAATGTTTTCTGCTTATTTTTCAGATTCTGCAATGGATTTGCCAAAAGTGGAGGAAGTTCTGGAAGCAGGTAATATTTTGTTACATTAGAAGACAGCTGTGCCTTCTTGTGACAAGGGGTGTCAAAGCAATTTTCTACAGACCCAGTGTGATCATCTCTGCTCATAATTCTTTCTCTTTCCTTCTTTTATAGAAATTCCAACATGGCTTTTGGCCACCATCATAATCCTGGCAGTCGGTCTGTTAATTGGATTGATTATTGGATGCTGCTACTGGTGCCGCACCTAGTAAGTATCTATAGTCACTAGCCCTGGGTACACAACCCCCTTTATAAACCCAGACAATTTATAAACCTACAGTTATTCACTGTCATATATCTGCAAGGGATCTGCCTCAGATCTTTGCTGTTTTGCCATCATAGATTTTGGCCACTGGGATTGAAAGATAAAAACAAACAAAAAATTGAAAAATAAAATTAGTTTGCACTGATTAATTACTTGGCTGAGTCACACTCTTGCTCTATAAATGTCCTTACTCTATTTGCATTCAGCATATTCAATGTTCTATAATGTGATCTATTTATCATTTTTTTACAGCCTCTGATGCCGATCAAAACTGAACAAGATTGACACCATGATCAAATCTGTGAGGGATGAAACCGCAGATTTAAAACAAAGAAAAGGAAAAAGCAGGTGTCCCCAAAGGCCTAGAGATAGACCTTATGCTGGTTGACATACTGCGATCGCTCATACAAGGAGAGCCAGGAGAATGGAGCCTGGTGTAGAGCGAGGAACTGACGAGGAAGATGAAAGAGGGCACAAAAGATAGAAGAAAGATCAGATCTCTGTCCAGCAGACAGAGATGGTTAAAAGGGAGCGTAAAAACACTCCTGTTCAGAAAACCACTGAACCAAAGCCACACAAAGAAACAGCTGGAGGAAAGAAAAAGACAAATAAAAAAGTGAGGTTTCAGGTTGAGGATAAAGAAGAGGAGCGGCAACAAACACCAGCAGAAAAAAACAGAATATCCTAGAGGGAAAGCTCAGTAAAAAACAAAAGAAGACGCTCGGAGCAAAGCTCAAGAAGCTTCAGGAGAACGATTCCCAATAAGCCTGAAACTACAAATGGTCATCAATCTCTGACCAACGATATTCTGCCCTCCAGACTGTGACTACATACTGGCTCTGACCAGAATACATTTCCTTAATGAATGTTCTTGTTAATAAAAATTGTAAATATATATCATGGAAACACGCTTATTAGCCTATCTGTCATTAATAATGTTTTCTGCTTATTTTTCAGATTCTGCAATGGATTTGCCAAAAGTGGAGGAAGTTCTGGAAGCAGGTAATATTTTGTTACATTAGAAGACAGCTGTGCCTTCTTGTGACAAGGGGTGTCAAAGCAATTTTCTACAGACCCAGTGTGATCATCTCTGCTCATAATTCTTTCTCTTTCCTTCTTTTATAGAAATTCCAACATGGCTTTTGGCCACCATCATAATCCTGGCAGTCGGTCTGTTAATTGGATTGATTATTGGATGCTGCTACTGGTGCCGCACCTAGTAAGTATCTATAGTCACTAGCCCTGGGTACACAACCCCCTTTATAAACCCAGACAATTTATAAACCTACAGTTATTCACTGTCATATATCTGCAAGGGATCTGCCTCAGATCTTTGCTGTTTTGCCATCATAGATTTTGGCCACTGGGATTGAAAGATAAAAACAAACAAAAAATTGAAAAATAAAATTAGTTTGCACTGATTAATTACTTGGCTGAGTCACACTCTTGCTCTATAAATGTCCTTACTCTATTTGCATTCAGCATATTCAATGTTCTATAATGTGATCTATTTATCATTTTTTTACAGCCTCTGATGCCGATCAAAACTGAACAAGATTGACACCATGATCAAATCTGTGAGGGATGAAACCGCAGATTTAAAACAAAGAAAAGGAAAAAGCAGGTGTCCCCAAAGGCCTAGAGATGGACCTTATGCTGGTTGACATACTGCGATCGCTCATACAAGGAGAGCCAGGAGAATGGAGCCTGGTGTAGAGCGAGGAACTGACGTGGAAGATGAAAGAGGGCACAAAAGATAGAAGAAAGATCAGATCTCTGTCCAGCAGACAGAGATGGTTAAAAGGGAGCGTAAAAACACTCCTGTTCAGAAAACCACTGAACCAAAGCCACACAAAGAAACAGCTGGAGGAAAGAAAAAGACAAATAAAAAAGTGAGGTTTCAGGTTGGGATAAAGAAGAGGAGCGGCAACAAACACCAGCAGAAAAAAACAGAATATCCTAGAGGGAAAGCTCAGTAAAAAACAAAAGAAGACGCTCGGAGCAAAGCTCAAGAAGCTTCAGGAGAACGATTCCCAATAAGCCTGAAACTACAAATGGTCATCAATCTCTGACCAACGATATTCTGCCCTCCAGACTGTGACTACATACTGGCTCTGACCAGAATACATTTCCTTAATGAATGTTCTAGTTAATAAAAATTGTAAATATATATCATGGAAACACGCTTATTAGCCTATCTGTCATTAATAATGTTTTCTGCTTATTTTTCAGATTCTGCAATGGATTTGCCAAAAGTGGAGGAAGTTCTGGAAGCAGGTAATATTTTGTTACATTAGAAGACAGCTGTGCCTTCTTGTGACAAGGGGTGTCAAAGCAATTTTCTACAGACCCAGTGTGATCATCTCTGCTCATAATTCTTTCTCTTTCCTTCTTTTATAGAAATTCCAACATGGCTTTTGGCCACCATCATAATCCTGGCAGTCGGTCTGTTAATTGGATTGATTATTGGATGCTGCTACTGGTGCCGCACCTAGTAAGTATCTATAGTCACTAGCCCTGGGTACACAACCCCCTTTATAAACCCAGACAATTTATAAACCTACAGTTATTCACTGTCATATATCTGCAAGGGATCTGCCTCAGATCTTTGCTGTTTTGCCATCATAGATTTTGGCCACTGGGATTGAAAGATAAAAACAAACAAAAAATTGAAAAATAAAATTAGTTTGCACTGATTAATTACTTGGCTGAGTCACACTCTTGCTCTATAAATGTCCTTACTCTATTTGCATTCAGCATATTCAATGTTCTATAATGTGATCTATTTATCATTTTTTTACAGCCTCTGATGCCGATCAAAACTGAACAAGATTGACACCATGATCAAATCTGTGAGGGATGAAACCGCAGATTTAAAACAAAGAAAAGGAAAAAGCAGGTGTCCCCAAAGGCCTAGAGATGGACCTTATGCTGGTTGACATACTGCGATCGCTCATACAAGGAGAGCCAGGAGAATGGAGCCTGGTGTAGAGCGAGGAACTGACGAGGAAGATGAAAGAGGGCACAAAAGATAGAAGAAAGATCAGATCTCTGTCCAGCAGACAGAGATGGTTAAAAGGGAGCGTAAAAACACCCCTGTTCAGAAAACCACTGAACCAAAGCCACACAAAGAAACAGCTGGAGGAAAGAAAAAGACAAATAAAAAAGTGAGGTTTCAGGTTGAGGATAAAGAAGAGGAGCGGCAACAAACACCAGCAGAAAAAAACAGAATATCCTAGAGGGAAAGCTCAGTAAAAAACAAAAGAAGACGCTCGGAGCAAAGCTCAAGAAGCTTCAGGAGAACGATTCCCAATAAGCCTGAAACTACAAATGGTCATCAATCTCTGACCAACGATATTCTGCCCTCCAGACTGTGACTACATACTGGCTCTGACCAGAATACATTTCCTTAATGAATGTTCTTGTTAATAAAAATTGTAAATATATATCATGGAAACACGCTTATTAGCCTATCTGTCATTAATAATGTTTTCTGCTTATTTTTCAGATTCTGCAATGGATTTGCCAAAAGTGGAGGAAGTTCTGGAAGCAGGTAATATTTTGTTACATTAGAAGACAGCTGTGCCTTCTTGTGACAAGGGGTGTCAAAGCAATTTTCTACAGACCCAGTGTGATCATCTCTGCTCATAATTCTTTCTCTTTCCTTCTTTTATAGAAATTCCAACATGGCTTTTGGCCACCATCATAATCCTGGCAGTCGGTCTGTTAATTGGATTGATTATTGGATGCTGCTACTGGTGCCGCACCTAGTAAGTATCTATAGTCACTAGCCCTGGGTACACAACCCCCTTTATAAACCCAGACAATTTATAAACCTACAGTTATTCACTGTCATATATCTGCAAGGGATCTGCCTCAGATCTTTGCTGTTTTGCCATCATAGATTTTGGCCACTGGGATTGAAAGATAAAAACAAACAAAAAATTGAAAAATAAAATTAGTTTGCACTGATTAATTACTTGGCTGAGTCACACTCTTGCTCTATAAATGTCCTTACTCTATTTGCATTCAGCATATTCAATGTTCTATAATGTGATCTATTTATCATTTTTTTACAGCCTCTGATGCCGATCAAAACTGAACAAGATTGACACCATGATCAAATCTGTGAGGGATGAAACCGCAGATTTAAAACAAAGAAAAGGAAAAAGCAGGTGTCCCCAAAGGCCTAGAGATGGACCTTATGCTGGTTGACATACTGCGATCGCTCATACAAGGAGAGCCAGGAGAATGGAGCCTGGTGTAGAGCGAGGAACTGACGTGGAAGATGAAAGAGGGCACAAAAGATAGAAGAAAGATCAGATCTCTGTCCAGCAGACAGAGATGGTTAAAAGGGAGCGTAAAAACACTCCTGTTCAGAAAACCACTGAACCAAAGCCACACAAAGAAACAGCTGGAGGAAAGAAAAAGACAAATAAAAAAGTGAGGTTTCAGGTTGAGGATAAAGAAGAGGAGCGGCAACAAACACCAGCAGAAAAAAACAGAATATCCTAGAGGGAAAGCTCAGTAAAAAACAAAAGAAGACGCTCGGAGCAAAGCTCAAGAAGCTTGAGGAGAACGATTCCCAATAAGCCTGAAACTACAAATGGTCATCAATCTCTGACCAACGATATTCTGCCCTCCAGACTGTGACTACATACTGGCTCTGACCAGAATACATTTCCTTAATGAATGTTCTTGTTAATAAAAATTGTAAATATATATCATGGAAACACGCTTATTAGCCTATCTGTCATTAATAATGTTTTCTGCTTATTTTTCAGATTCTGCAATGGATTTGCCAAAAGTGGAGGAAGTTCTGGAAGCAGGTAATATTTTGTTACATTAGAAGACAGCTGTGCCTTCTTGTGACAAGGGGTGTCAAAGCAATTTTCTACAGACCCAGTGTGATCATCTCTGCTCATAATTCTTTCTCTTTCCTTCTTTTATAGAAATTCCAACATGGCTTTTGGCCACCATCATAATCCTGGCAGTCGGTCTGTTAATTGGATTGATTATTGGATGCTGCTACTGGTGCCGCACCTAGTAAGTATCTATAGTCACTAGCCCTGGGTACACAACCCCCTTTATAAACCCAGACAATTTATAAACCTACAGTTATTCACTGTCATATATCTGCAAGGGATCTGCCTCAGATCTTTGCTGTTTTGCCATCATAGATTTTGGCCACTGGGATTGAAAGATAAAAACAAACAAAAAATTGAAAAATAAAATTAGTTTGCACTGATTAATTACTTGGCTGAGTCACACTCTTGCTCTATAAATGTCCTTACTCTATTTGCATTCAGCATATTCAATGTTCTATAATGTGATCTATTTATCATTTTTTTACAGCCTCTGATGCCGATCAAAACTGAACAAGATTGACACCATGATCAAATCTGTGAGGGATGAAACCGCAGATTTAAAACAAAGAAAAGGAAAAAGCAGGTGTCCCCAAAGGCCTAGAGATGGACCTTATGCTGGTTGACATACTGCGATCGCTCATACAAGGAGAGCCAGGAGAATGGAGCCTGGTGTAGAGCGAGGAACTGACGTGGAAGATGAAAGAGGGCACAAAAGATAGAAGAAAGATCAGATCTCTGTCCAGCAGACAGAGATGGTTAAAAGGGAGCGTAAAAACACCCCTGTTCAGAAAACCACTGAACCAAAGCCACACAAAGAAACAGCTGGAGGAAAGAAAAAGACAAATAAAAAAGTGAGGTTTCAGGTTGAGGATAAAGAAGAGGAGCGGCAACAAACACCAGCAGAAAAAAACAGAATATCCTAGAGGGAAAGCTCAGTAAAAAACAAAAGAAGACGCTCGGAGCAAAGCTCAAGAAGCTTCAGGAGAACGATTCCCAATAAGCCTGAAACTACAAATGGTCATCAATCTCTGACCAACGATATTCTGCCCTCCAGACTGTGACTACATACTGGCTCTGACCAGAATACATTTCCTTAATAAATGTTCTTGTTAATAAAAATTGTAAATATATATCATGGAAACACGCTTATTAGCCTATCTGTCATTAATAATGTTTTCTGCTTATTTTTCAGATTCTGCAATGGATTTGCCAAAAGTGGAGGAAGTTCTGGAAGCAGGTAATATTTTGTTACATTAGAAGACAGCTGTGCCTTCTTGTGACAAGGGGTGTCAAAGCAATTTTCTACAGACCCAGTGTGATCATCTCTGCTCATAATTCTTTCTCTTTCCTTCTTTTATAGAAATTCCAACATGGCTTTTGGCCACCATCATAATCCTGGCAGTCGGTCTGTTAATTGGATTGATTATTGGATGCTGCTACTGGTGCCGCACCTAGTAAGTATCTATAGTCACTAGCCCTGGGTAAACAACCCCCTTTATAAACCCAGACAATTTATAAACCTACAGTTATTCACTGTCATATATCTGCAAGGGATCTGCCTCAGATCTTTGCTGTTTTGCCATCATAGATTTTGGCCACTGGGATTGAAAGATAAAAACAAACAACAAATTGAAAAATAAAATTAGTTTGCACTGATTAATTACTTGGCTGAGTCACACTCTTGCTCTATAAATGTCCTTACTCTATTTGCATTCAGCATATTCAATGTTCTATAATGTGATCTATTTATCATTTTTTTACAGCCTCTGATGCCGATCAAAACTGAACAAGATTGACACCATGATCAAATCTGTGAGGGATGAAACCGCAGATTTAAAACAAAGAAAAGGAAAAAGCAGGTGTCCCCAAAGGCCTAGAGATGGACCTTATGCTGGTTGACATACTGCGATCGCTCATACAAGGAGAGCCAGGAGAATGGAGCCTGGTGTAGAGCGAGGAACTGACGAGGAAGATGAAAGAGGGCACAAAAGATAGAAGAAAGATCAGATCTCTGTCCAGCAGACAGAGATGGTTAAAAGGGAGCGTAAAAACACCCCTGTTCAGAAAACCACTGAACCAAAGCCACACAAAGAAACAGCTGGAGGAAAGAAAAAGACAAATAAAAAAGTGAGGTTTCAGGTTGAGGATAAAGAAGAGGAGCGGCAACAAACACCAGCAGAAAAAAACAGAATATCCTAGAGGGAAAGCTCAGTAAAAAACAAAAGAAGACGCTCGGAGCAAAGCTCAAGAAGCTTCAGGAGAACGATTCCCAATAAGCCTGAAACTACAAATGGTCATCAATCTCTGACCAACGATATTCTGCCCTCCAGACTGTGACTACATACTGGCTCTGACCAGAATACATTTCCTTAATGAATGTTCTTGTTAATAAAAATTGTAAATATATATCATGGAAACACGCTTATTAGCCTATCTGTCATTAATAATGTTTTCTGCTTATTTTTCAGATTCTGCAATGGATTTGCCAAAAGTGGAGGAAGTTCTGGAAGCAGGTAATATTTTGTTACATTAGAAGACAGCTGTGCCTTCTTGTGACAAGGGGTGTCAAAGCAATTTTCTACAGACCCAGTGTGATCATCTCTGCTCATAATTCTTTCTCTTTCCTTCTTTTATAGAAATTCCAACATGGCTTTTGGCCACCATCATAATCCTGGCAGTCGGTCTGTTAATTGGATTGATTATTGGATGCTGCTACTGGTGCCGCACCTAGTAAGTATCTATAGTCACTAGCCCTGGGTACACAACCCCCTTTATAAACCCAGACAATTTATAAACCTACAGTTATTCACTGTCATATATCTGCAAGGGATCTGCCTCAGATCTTTGCTGTTTTGCCATCATAGATTTTGGCCACTGGGATTGAAAGATAAAAACAAACAAAAAATTGAAAAATAAAATTAGTTTGCACTGATTAATTACTTGGCTGAGTCACACTCTTGCTCTATAAATGTCCTTACTCTATTTGCATTCAGCATATTCAATGTTCTATAATGTGATCTATTTATCATTTTTTTACAGCCTCTGATGCCGATCAAAACTGAACAAGATTGACACCATGATCAAATCTGTGAGGGATGAAACCGCAGATTTAAAACAAAGAAAAGGAAAAAGCAGGTGTCCCCAAAGGCCTAGAGATGGACCTTATGCTGGTTGACATACTGCGATCGCTCATACAAGGAGAGCCAGGAGAATGGAGCCTGGTGTAGAGCGAGGAACTGACGAGGAAGATGAAAGAGGGCACAAAAGATAGAAGAAAGATCAGATCTCTGTCCAGCAGACAGAGATGGTTAAAAGGGAGCGTAAAAACACCCCTGTTCAGAAAACCACTGAACCAAAGCCACACAAAGAAACAGCTGGAGGAAAGAAAAAGACAAATAAAAAAGTGAGGTTTCAGGTTGAGGATAAAGAAGAGGAGCGGCAACAAACACCAGCAGAAAAAAACAGAATATCCTAGAGGGAAAGCTCAGTAAAAAACAAAAGAAGACGCTCGGAGCAAAGCTCAAGAAGCTTCAGGAGAACGATTCCCAATAAGCCTGAAACTACAAATGGTCATCAATCTCTGACCAACGATATTCTGCCCTCCAGACTGTGACTACATACTGGCTCTGACCAGAATACATTTCCTTAATGAATGTTCTTGTTAATAAAAATTGTAAATATATATCATGGAAACACGCTTATTAGCCTATCTGTCATTAATAATGTTTTCTGCTTATTTTTCAGATTCTGCAATGGATTTGCCAAAAGTGGAGGAAGTTCTGGAAGCAGGTAATATTTTGTTACATTAGAAGACAGCTGTGCCTTCTTGTGACAAGGGGTGTCAAAGCAATTTTCTACAGACCCAGTGTGATCATCTCTGCTCATAATTCTTTCTCTTTCCTTCTTTTATAGAAATTCCAACATGGCTTTTGGCCACCATCATAATCCTGGCAGTCGGTCTGTTAATTGGATTGATTATTGGATGCTGCTACTGGTGCCGCACCTAGTAAGTATCTATAGTCACTAGCCCTGGGTACACAACCCCCTTTATAAACCCAGACAATTTATAAACCTACAGTTATTCACTGTCATATATCTGCAAGGGATCTGCCTCAGATCTTTGCTGTTTTGCCATCATAGATTTTGGCCACTGGGATTGAAAGATAAAAACAAACAAAAAATTGAAAAATAAAATTAGTTTGCACTGATTAATTACTTGGCTGAGTCACACTCTTGCTCTATAAATGTCCTTACTCTATTTGCATTCAGCATATTCAATGTTCTATAATGTGATCTATTTATCATTTTTTTACAGCCTCTGATGCCGATCAAAACTGAACAAGATTGACACCATGATCAAATCTGTGAGGGATGAAACCGCAGATTTAAAACAAAGAAAAGGAAAAAGCAGGTGTCCCCAAAGGCCTAGAGATGGACCTTATGCTGGTTGACATACTGCGATCGCTCATACAAGGAGAGCCAGGAGAATGGAGCCTGGTGTAGAGCGAGGAACTGACGTGGAAGATGAAAGAGGGCACAAAAGATAGAAGAAAGATCAGATCTCTGTCCAGCAGACAGAGATGGTTAAAAGGGAGCGTAAAAACACCCCTGTTCAGAAAACCACTGAACCAAAGCCACACAAAGAAACAGCTGGAGGAAAGAAAAAGACAAATAAAAAAGTGAGGTTTCAGGTTGAGGATAAAGAAGAGGAGCGGCAACAAACACCAGCAGAAAAAAACAGAATATCCTAGAGGGAAAGCTCAGTAAAAAACAAGAGAAGACGCTCGGAGCAAAGCTCAAGAAGCTTGAGGAGAACGATTCCCAATAAGCCTGAAACTACAAATGGTCATCAATCTCTGACCAACGATATTCTGCCCTCCAGACTGTGACTACATACTGGCTCTGACCAGAATACATTTCCTTAATGAATGTTCTTGTTAATAAAAATTGTAAATATATATCATGGAAACACGCTTATTAGCCTATCTGTCATTAATAATGTTTTCTGCTTATTTTTCAGATTCTGCAATGGATTTGCCAAAAGTGGAGGAAGTTCTGGAAGCAGGTAATATTTTGTTACATTAGAAGACAGCTGTGCCTTCTTGTGACAAGGGGTGTCAAAGCAATTTTCTACAGACCCAGTGTGATCATCTCTGCTCATAATTCTTTCTCTTTCCTTCTTTTATAGAAATTCCAACATGGCTTTTGGCCACCATCATAATCCTGGCAGTCGGTCTGTTAATTGGATTGATTATTGGATGCTGCTACTGGTGCCGCACCTAGTAAGTATCTATAGTCACTAGCCCTGGGTACACAACCCCCTTTATAAACCCAGACAATTTATAAACCTACAGTTATTCACTGTCATATATCTGCAAGGGATCTGCCTCAGATCTTTGCTGTTTTGCCATCATAGATTTTGGCCACTGGGATTGAAAGATAAAAACAAACAAAAAATTGAAAAATAAAATTAGTTTGCACTGATTAATTACTTGGCTGAGTCACACTCTTGCTCTATAAATGTCCTTACTCTATTTGCATTCAGCATATTCAATGTTCTATAATGTGATCTATTTATCATTTTTTTACAGCCTCTGATGCCGATCAAAACTGAACAAGATTGACACCATGATCAAATCTGTGAGGGATGAAACCGCAGATTTAAAACAAAGAAAAGGAAAAAGCAGGTGTCCCCAAAGGCCTAGAGATGGACCTTATGCTGGTTGACATACTGCGATCGCTCATACAAGGAGAGCCAGGAGAATGGAGCCTGGTGTAGAGCGAGGAACTGACGTGGAAGATGAAAGAGGGCACAAAAGATAGAAGAAAGATCAGATCTCTGTCCAGCAGACAGAGATGGTTAAAAGGGAGCGTAAAAACACTCCTGTTCAGAAAACCACTGAACCAAAGCCACACAAAGAAACAGCTGGAGGAAAGAAAAAGACAAATAAAAAAGTGAGGTTTCAGGTTGGGATAAAGAAGAGGAGCGGCAACAAACACCAGCAGAAAAAAACAGAATATCCTAGAGGGAAAGCTCAGTAAAAAACAAAAGAAGACGCTCGGAGCAAAGCTCAAGAAGCTTCAGGAGAACGATTCCCAATAAGCCTGAAACTACAAATGGTCATCAATCTCTGACCAACGATATTCTGCCCTCCAGACTGTGACTACATACTGGCTCTGACCAGAATACATTTCCTTAATGAATGTTCTTGTTAATAAAAATTGTAAATATATATCATGGAAACACGCTTATTAGCCTATCTGTCATTAATAATGTTTTCTGCTTATTTTTCAGATTCTGCAATGGATTTGCCAAAAGTGGAGGAAGTTCTGGAAGCAGGTAATATTTTGTTACATTAGAAGACAGCTGTGCCTTCTTGTGACAAGGGGTGTCAAAGCAATTTTCTACAGACCCAGTGTGATCATCTCTGCTCATAATTCTTTCTCTTTCCTTCTTTTATAGAAATTCCAACATGGCTTTTGGCCACCATCATAATCCTGGCAGTCGGTCTGTTAATTGGATTGATTATTGGATGCTGCTACTGGTGCCGCACCTAGTAAGTATCTATAGTCACTAGCCCTGGGTACACAACCCCCTTTATAAACCCAGACAATTTATAAACCTACAGTTATTCACTGTCATATATCTGCAAGGGATCTGCCTCAGATCTTTGCTGTTTTGCCATCATAGATTTTGGCCACTGGGATTGAAAGATAAAAACAAACAAAAAATTGAAAAATAAAATTAGTTTGCACTGATTAATTACTTGGCTGAGTCACACTCTTGCTCTATAAATGTCCTTACTCTATTTGCATTCAGCATATTCAATGTTCTATAATGTGATCTATTTATCATTTTTTTACAGCCTCTGATGCCGATCAAAACTGAACAAGATTGACACCATGATCAAATCTGTGAGGGATGAAACCGCAGATTTAAAACAAAGAAAAGGAAAAAGCAGGTGTCCCCAAAGGCCTAGAGATGGACCTTATGCTGGTTGACATACTGCGATCGCTCATACAAGGAGAGCCAGGAGAATGGAGCCTGGTGTAGAGCGAGGAACTGACGTGGAAGATGAAAGAGGGCACAAAAGATAGAAGAAAGATCAGATCTCTGTCCAGCAGACAGAGATGGTTAAAAGGGAGCGTAAAAACACTCCTGTTCAGAAAACCACTGAACCAAAGCCACACAAAGAAACAGCTGGAGGAAAGAAAAAGACAAATAAAAAAGTGAGGTTTCAGGTTGAGGATAAAGAAGAGGAGCGGCAACAAACACCAGCAGAAAAAAACAGAATATCCTAGAGGGAAAGCTCAGTAAAAAACAAAAGAAGACGCTCGGAGCAAAGCTCAAGAAGCTTGAGGAGAACGATTCCCAATAAGCCTGAAACTACAAATGGTCATCAATCTCTGACCAACGATATTCTGCCCTCCAGACTGTGACTACATACTGGCTCTGACCAGAATACATTTCCTTAATGAATGTTCTTGTTAATAAAAATTGTAAATATATATCATGGAAACACGCTTATTAGCCTATCTGTCATTAATAATGTTTTCTGCTTATTTTTCAGATTCTGCAATGGATTTGCCAAAAGTGGAGGAAGTTCTGGAAGCAGGTAATATTTTGTTACATTAGAAGACAGCTGTGCCTTCTTGTGACAAGGGGTGTCAAAGCAATTTTCTACAGACCCAGTGTGATCATCTCTGCTCATAATTCTTTCTCTTTCCTTCTTTTATAGAAATTCCAACATGGCTTTTGGCCACCATCATAATCCTGGCAGTCGGTCTGTTAATTGGATTGATTATTGGATGCTGCTACTGGTGCCGCACCTAGTAAGTATCTATAGTCACTAGCCCTGGGTACACAACCCCCTTTATAAACCCAGACAATTTATAAACCTACAGTTATTCACTGTCATATATCTGCAAGGGATCTGCCTCAGATCTTTGCTGTTTTGCCATCATAGATTTTGGCCACTGGGATTGAAAGATAAAAACAAACAAAAAATTGAAAAATAAAATTAGTTTGCACTGATTAATTACTTGGCTGAGTCACACTCTTGCTCTATAAATGTCCTTACTCTATTTGCATTCAGCATATTCAATGTTCTATAATGTGATCTATTTATCATTTTTTTACAGCCTCTGATGCCGATCAAAACTGAACAAGATTGACACCATGATCAAATCTGTGAGGGATGAAACCGCAGATTTAAAACAAAGAAAAGGAAAAAGCAGGTGTCCCCAAAGGCCTAGAGATGGACCTTATGCTGGTTGACATACTGCGATCGCTCATACAAGGAGAGCCAGGAGAATGGAGCCTGGTGTAGAGCGAGGAACTGACGTGGAAGATGAAAGAGGGCACAAAAGATAGAAGAAAGATCAGATCTCTGTCCAGCAGACAGAGATGGTTAAAAGGGAGCGTAAAAACACTCCTGTTCAGAAAACCACTGAACCAAAGCCACACAAAGAAACAGCTGGAGGAAAGAAAAAGACAAATAAAAAAGTGAGGTTTCAGGTTGAGGATAAAGAAGAGGAGCGGCAACAAACACCAGCAGAAAAAAACAGAATATCCTAGAGGGAAAGCTCAGTAAAAAACAAAAGAAGACGCTCGGAGCAAAGCTCAAGAAGCTTCAGGAGAACGATTCCCAATAAGCCTGAAACTACAAATGGTCATCAATCTCTGACCAACGATATTCTGCCCTCCAGACTGTGACTACATACTGGCTCTGACCAGAATACATTTCCTTAATGAATGTTCTTGTTAATAAAAAATTGTAAATATATATCATGGAAACACGCTTATTAGCCTATCTGTCATTAATAATGTTTTCTGCTTATTTTTCAGATTCTGCAATGGATTTGCCAAAAGTGGAGGAAGTTCTGGAAGCAGGTAATATTTTGTTACATTAGAAGACAGCTGTGCTTTCTTGTGACAAGGGGTGTCAAAGCAATTTTCTACAGACCCAGTGTGATCATCTCTGCTCATAATTCTTTCTCTTTCCTTCTTTTATAGAAATTCCAACATGGCTTTTGGCCACCATCATAATCCTGGCAGTCGGTCTGTTAATTGGATTGATTATTGGATGCTGCTACTGGTGCCGCACCTAGTAAGTATCTATAGTCACTAGCCCTGGGTACACAACCCCCTTTATAAACCCAGACAATTTATAAACCTACAGTTATTCACTGTCATATATCTGCAAGGGATCTGCCTCAGATCTTTGCTGTTTTGCCATCATAGATTTTGGCCACTGGGATTGAAAGATAAAAACAAACAAAAAATTGAAAAATAAAATTAGTTTGCACTGATTAATTACTTGGCTGAGTCACACTCTTGCTCTATAAATGTCCTTACTCTATTTGCATTCAGCATATTCAATGTTCTATAATGTGATCTATTTATCATTTTTTTACAGCCTCTGATGCCGATCAAAACTGAACAAGATTGACACCATGATCAAATCTGTGAGGGATGAAACCGCAGATTTAAAACAAAGAAAAGGAAAAAGCAGGTGTCCCCAAAGGCCTAGAGATGGACCTTATGCTGGTTGACATACTGCGATCGCTCATACAAGGAGAGCCAGGAGAATGGAGCCTGGTGTAGAGCGAGGAACTGACGAGGAAGATGAAAGAGGGCACAAAAGATAGAAGAAAGATCAGATCTCTGTCCAGCAGACAGAGATGGTTAAAAGGGAGCGTAAAAACACCCCTGTTCAGAAAACCACTGAACCAAAGCCACACAAAGAAACAGCTGGAGGAAAGAAAAAGACAAATAAAAAAGTGAGGTTTCAGGTTGAGGATAAAGAAGAGGAGCGGCAACAAACACCAGCAGAAAAAAACAGAATATCCTAGAGGGAAAGCTCAGTAAAAAACAAAAGAAGACGCTCGGAGCAAAGCTCAAGAAGCTTCAGGAGAACGATTCCCAATAAGCCTGAAACTACAAATGGTCATCAATCTCTGACCAACGATATTCTGCCCTCCAGACTGTGACTACATACTGGCTCTGACCAGAATACATTTCCTTAATGAATGTTCTTGTTAATAAAAATTGTAAATATATATCATGGAAACACGCTTATTAGCCTATCTGTCATTAATAATGTTTTCTGCTTATTTTTCAGATTCTGCAATGGATTTGCCAAAAGTGGAGGAAGTTCTGGAAGCAGGTAATATTTTGTTACATTAGAAGACAGCTGTGCCTTCTTGTGACAAGGGGTGTCAAAGCAATTTTCTACAGACCCAGTGTGATCATCTCTGCTCATAATTCTTTCTCTTTCCTTCTTTTATAGAAATTCCAACATGGCTTTTGGCCACCATCATAATCCTGGCAGTCGGTCTGTTAATTGGATTGATTATTGGATGCTGCTACTGGTGCCGCACCTAGTAAGTATCTATAGTCACTAGCCCTGGGTACACAACCCCCTTTATAAACCCAGACAATTTATAAACCTACAGTTATTCACTGTCATATATCTGCAAGGGATCTGCCTCAGATCTTTGCTGTTTTGCCATCATAGATTTTGGCCACTGGGATTGAAAGATAAAAACAAACAAAAAATTGAAAAATAAAATTAGTTTGCACTGATTAATTACTTGGCTGAGTCACACTCTTGCTCTATAAATGTCCTTACTCTATTTGCATTCAGCATATTCAATGTTCTATAATGTGATCTATTTATCATTTTTTTACAGCCTCTGATGCCGATCAAAACTGAACAAGATTGACACCATGATCAAATCTGTGAGGGATGAAACCGCAGATTTAAAACAAAGAAAAGGAAAAAGCAGGTGTCCCCAAAGGCCTAGAGATAGACCTTATGCTGGTTGACATACTGCGATCGCTCATACAAGGAGAGCCAGGAGAATGGAGCCTGGTGTAGAGCGAGGAACTGACGAGGAAGATGAAAGAGGGCACAAAAGATAGAAGAAAGATCAGATCTCTGTCCAGCAGACAGAGATGGTTAAAAGGGAGCGTAAAAACACTCCTGTTCAGAAAACCACTGAACCAAAGCCACACAAAGAAACAGCTGGAGGAAAGAAAAAGACAAATAAAAAAGTGAGGTTTCAGGTTGAGGATAAAGAAGAGGAGCGGCAACAAACACCAGCAGAAAAAAACAGAATATCCTAGAGGGAAAGCTCAGTAAAAAACAAAAGAAGACGCTCGGAGCAAAGCTCAAGAAGCTTCAGGAGAACGATTCCCAATAAGCCTGAAACTACAAATGGTCATCAATCTCTGACCAACGATATTCTGCCCTCCAGACTGTGACTACATACTGGCTCTGACCAGAATACATTTCCTTAATGAATGTTCTTGTTAATAAAAATTGTAAATATATATCATGGAAACACGCTTATTAGCCTATCTGTCATTAATAATGTTTTCTGCTTATTTTTCAGATTCTGCAATGGATTTGCCAAAAGTGGAGGAAGTTCTGGAAGCAGGTAATATTTTGTTACATTAGAAGACAGCTGTGCCTTCTTGTGACAAGGGGTGTCAAAGCAATTTTCTACAGACCCAGTGTGATCATCTCTGCTCATAATTCTTTCTCTTTCCTTCTTTTATAGAAATTCCAACATGGCTTTTGGCCACCATCATAATCCTGGCAGTCGGTCTGTTAATTGGATTGATTATTGGATGCTGCTACTGGTGCCGCACCTAGTAAGTATCTATAGTCACTAGCCCTGGGTACACAACCCCCTTTATAAACCCAGACAATTTATAAACCTACAGTTATTCACTGTCATATATCTGCAAGGGATCTGCCTCAGATCTTTGCTGTTTTGCCATCATAGATTTTGGCCACTGGGATTGAAAGATAAAAACAAACAAAAAATTGAAAAATAAAATTAGTTTGCACTGATTAATTACTTGGCTGAGTCACACTCTTGCTCTATAAATGTCCTTACTCTATTTGCATTCAGCATATTCAATGTTCTATAATGTGATCTATTTATCATTTTTTTACAGCCTCTGATGCCGATCAAAACTGAACAAGATTGACACCATGATCAAATCTGTGAGGGATGAAACCGCAGATTTAAAACAAAGAAAAGGAAAAAGCAGGTGTCCCCAAAGGCCTAGAGATGGACCTTATGCTGGTTGACATACTGCGATCGCTCATACAAGGAGAGCCAGGAGAATGGAGCCTGGTGTAGAGCGAGGAACTGACGTGGAAGATGAAAGAGGGCACAAAAGATAGAAGAAAGATCAGATCTCTGTCCAGCAGACAGAGATGGTTAAAAGGGAGCGTAAAAACACTCCTGTTCAGAAAACCACTGAACCAAAGCCACACAAAGAAACAGCTGGAGGAAAGAAAAAGACAAATAAAAAAGTGAGGTTTCAGGTTGGGATAAAGAAGAGGAGCGGCAACAAACACCAGCAGAAAAAAACAGAATATCCTAGAGGGAAAGCTCAGTAAAAAACAAAAGAAGACGCTCGGAGCAAAGCTCAAGAAGCTTCAGGAGAACGATTCCCAATAAGCCTGAAACTACAAATGGTCATCAATCTCTGACCAACGATATTCTGCCCTCCAGACTGTGACTACATACTGGCTCTGACCAGAATACATTTCCTTAATGAATGTTCTTGTTAATAAAAATTGTAAATATATATCATGGAAACACGCTTATTAGCCTATCTGTCATTAATAATGTTTTCTGCTTATTTTTCAGATTCTGCAATGGATTTGCCAAAAGTGGAGGAAGTTCTGGAAGCAGGTAATATTTTGTTACATTAGAAGACAGCTGTGCCTTCTTGTGACAAGGGGTGTCAAAGCAATTTTCTACAGACCCAGTGTGATCATCTCTGCTCATAATTCTTTCTCTTTCCTTCTTTTATAGAAATTCCAACATGGCTTTTGGCCACCATCATAATCCTGGCAGTCGGTCTGTTAATTGGATTGATTATTGGATGCTGCTACTGGTGCCGCACCTAGTAAGTATCTATAGTCACTAGCCCTGGGTACACAACCCCCTTTATAAACCCAGACAATTTATAAACCTACAGTTATTCACTGTCATATATCTGCAAGGGATCTGCCTCAGATCTTTGCTGTTTTGCCATCATAGATTTTGGCCACTGGGATTGAAAGATAAAAACAAACAAAAAAATGAAAAATAAAATTAGTTTGCACTGATTAATTACTTGGCTGAGTCACACTCTTGCTCTATAAATGTCCTTACTCTATTTGCATTCAGCATATTCAATGTTCTATAATGTGATCTATTTATCATTTTTTTACAGCCTCTGATGCCGATCAAAACTGAACAAGATTGACACCATGATCAAATCTGTGAGGGATGAAACCGCAGATTTAAAACAAAGAAAAGGAAAAAGCAGGTGTCCCCAAAGGCCTAGAGATGGACCTTATGCTGGTTGACATACTGCGATCGCTCATACAAGGAGAGCCAGGAGAATGGAGCCTGGTGTAGAGCGAGGAACTGACGAGGAAGATGAAAGAGGGCACAAAAGATAGAAGAAAGATCAGATCTCTGTCCAGCAGACAGAGATGGTTAAAAGGGAGCGTAAAAACACTCCTGTTCAGAAAACCACTGAACCAAAGCCACACAAAGAAACAGCTGGAGGAAAGAAAAAGACAAATAAAAAAGTGAGGTTTCAGGTTGAGGATAAAGAAGAGGAGCGGCAACAAACAACAGCAGAAAAAAACAGAATATCCTAGAGGGAAAGCTCAGTAAAAAACAAAAGAAGACGCTCGGAGCAAAGCTCAAGAAGCTTCAGGAGAACGATTCCCAATAAGCCTGAAACTACAAATGGTCATCAATCTCTGACCAACGATATTCTGCCCTCCAGACTGTGACTACATACTGGCTCTGACCAGAATACATTTCCTTAATGAATGTTCTTGTTAATAAAAATTGTAAATATATATCATGGAAACACGCTTATTAGCCTATCTGTCATTAATAATGTTTTCTGCTTATTTTTCAGATTCTGCAATGGATTTGCCAAAAGTGGAGGAAGTTCTGGAAGCAGGTAATATTTTGTTACATTAGAAGACAGCTGTGCCTTCTTCTGACAAGGGGTGTCAAAGCAATTTTCTACAGACCCAGTGTGATCATCTCTGCTCATAATTCTTTCTCTTTCCTTCTTTTATAGAAATTCCAACATGGCTTTTGGCCACCATCATAATCCTGGCAGTCGGTCTGTTAATTGGATTGATTATTGGATGCTGCTACTGGTGCCGCACCTAGTAAGTATCTATAGTCACTAGCCCTGGGTACACAACCCCCTTTATAAACCCAGACAATTTATAAACCTACAGTTATTCACTGTCATATATCTGCAAGGGATCTGCCTCAGATCTTTGCTGTTTTGCCATCATAGATTTTGGCCACTGGGATTGAAAGATAAAAACAAACAAAAAATTGAAAAATAAAATTAGTTTGCACTGATTAATTACTTGGCTGAGTCACACTCTTGCTCTATAAATGTCCTTACTCTATTTGCATTCAGCATATTCAATGTTCTATAATGTGATCTATTTATCATTTTTTTACAGCCTCTGATGCCGATCAAAACTGAACAAGATTGACACCATGATCAAATCTGTGAGGGATGAAACCGCAGATTTAAAACAAAGAAAAGGAAAAAGCAGGTGTCCCCAAAGGCCTAGAGATAGACCTTATGCTGGTTGACATACTGCGATCGCTCATACAAGGAGAGCCAGGAGAATGGAGCCTGGTGTAGAGCGAGGAACTGACGAGGAAGATGAAAGAGGGCACAAAAGATAGAAGAAAGATCAGATCTCTGTCCAGCAGACAGAGATGGTTAAAAGGGAGCGTAAAAACACTCCTGTTCAGAAAACCACTGAACCAAAGCCACACAAAGAAACAGCTGGAGGAAAGAAAAAGACAAATAAAAAAGTGAGGTTTCAGGTTGAGGATAAAGAAGAGGAGCGGCAACAAACACCAGCAGAAAAAAACAGAATATCCTAGAGGGAAAGCTCAGTAAAAAACAAAAGAAGACGCTCGGAGCAAAGCTCAAGAAGCTTCAGGAGAACGATTCCCAATAAGCCTGAAACTACAAATGGTCATCAATCTCTGACCAACGATATTCTGCCCTCCAGACTGTGACTACATACTGGCTCTGACCAGAATACATTTCCTTAATGAATGTTCTTGTTAATAAAAATTGTAAATATATATCATGGAAACACGCTTATTAGCCTATCTGTCATTAATAATGTTTTCTGCTTATTTTTCAGATTCTGCAATGGATTTGCCAAAAGTGGAGGAAGTTCTGGAAGCAGGTAATATTTTGTTACATTAGAAGACAGCTGTGCCTTCTTGTGACAAGGGGTGTCAAAGCAATTTTCTACAGACCCAGTGTGATCATCTCTGCTCATAATTCTTTCTCTTTCCTTCTTTTATAGAAATTCCAACATGGCTTTTGGCCACCATCATAATCCTGGCAGTCGGTCTGTTAATTGGATTGATTATTGGATGCTGCTACTGGTGCCGCACCTAGTAAGTATCTATAGTCACTAGCCCTGGGTAAACAACCCCCTTTATAAACCCAGACAATTTATAAACCTACAGTTATTCACTGTCATATATCTGCAAGGGATCTGCCTCAGATCTTTGCTGTTTTGCCATCATAGATTTTGGCCACTGGGATTGAAAGATAAAAACAAACAACAAATTGAAAAATAAAATTAGTTTGCACTGATTAATTACTTGGCTGAGTCACACTCTTGCTCTATAAATGTCCTTACTCTATTTGCATTCAGCATATTCAATGTTCTATAATGTGATCTATTTATCATTTTTTTACAGCCTCTGATGCCGATCAAAACTGAACAAGATTGACACCATGATCAAATCTGTGAGGGATGAAACCGCAGATTTAAAACAAAGAAAAGGAAAAAGCAGGTGTCCCCAAAGGCCTAGAGATGGACCTTATGCTGGTTGACATACTGCGATCGCTCATACAAGGAGAGCCAGGAGAATGGAGCCTGGTGTAGAGCGAGGAACTGACGAGGAAGATGAAAGAGGGCACAAAAGATAGAAGAAAGATCAGATCTCTGTCCAGCAGACAGAGATGGTTAAAAGGGAGCGTAAAAACACCCCTGTTCAGAAAACCACTGAACCAAAGCCACACAAAGAAACAGCTGGAGGAAAGAAAAAGACAAATAAAAAAGTGAGGTTTCAGGTTGAGGATAAAGAAGAGGAGCGGCAACAAACACCAGCAGAAAAAAACAGAATATCCTAGAGGGAAAGCTCAGTAAAAAACAAAAGAAGACGCTCGGAGCAAAGCTCAAGAAGCTTCAGGAGAACGATTCCCAATAAGCCTGAAACTACAAATGGTCATCAATCTCTGACCAACGATATTCTGCCCTCCAGACTGTGACTACATACTGGCTCTGACCAGAATACATTTCCTTAATGAATGTTCTTGTTAATAAAAATTGTAAATATATATCATGGAAACACGCTTATTAGCCTATCTGTCATTAATAATGTTTTCTGCTTATTTTTCAGATTCTGCAATGGATTTGCCAAAAGTGGAGGAAGTTCTGGAAGCAGGTAATATTTTGTTACATTAGAAGACAGCTGTGCCTTCTTGTGACAAGGGGTGTCAAAGCAATTTTCTACAGACCCAGTGTGATCATCTCTGCTCATAATTCTTTCTCTTTCCTTCTTTTATAGAAATTCCAACATGGCTTTTGGCCACCATCATAATCCTGGCAGTCGGTCTGTTAATTGGATTGATTATTGGATGCTGCTACTGGTGCCGCACCTAGTAAGTATCTATAGTCACTAGCCCTGGGTAAACAACCCCCTTTATAAACCCAGACAATTTATAAACCTACAGTTATTCACTGTCATATATCTGCAAGGGATCTGCCTCAGATCTTTGCTGTTTTGCCATCATAGATTTTGGCCACTGGGATTGAAAGATAAAAACAAACAAAAAATTGAAAAATAAAATTAGTTTGCACTGATTAATTACTTGGCTGAGTCACACTCTTGCTCTATAAATGTCCTTACTCTATTTGCATTCAGCATATTCAATGTTCTATAATGTGATCTATTTATCATTTTTTTACAGCCTCTGATGCCGATCAAAACTGAACAAGATTGACACCATGATCAAATCTGTGAGGGATGAAACCGCAGATTTAAAACAAAGAAAAGGAAAAAGCAGGTGTCCCCAAAGGCCTAGAGATGGACCTTATGCTGGTTGACATACTGCGATCGCTCATACAAGGAGAGCCAGGAGAATGGAGCCTGGTGTAGAGCGAGGAACTGACGAGGAAGATGAAAGAGGGCACAAAAGATAGAAGAAAGATCAGATCTCTGTCCAGCAGACAGAGATGGTTAAAAGGGAGCGTAAAAACACCCCTGTTCAGAAAACCACTGAACCAAAGCCACACAAAGAAACAGCTGGAGGAAAGAAAAAGACAAATAAAAAAGTGAGGTTTCAGGTTGAGGATAAAGAAGAGGAGCGGCAACAAACACCAGCAGAAAAAAACAGAATATCCTAGAGGGAAAGCTCAGTAAAAAACAAAAGAAGACGCTCGGAGCAAAGCTCAAGAAGCTTCAGGAGAACGATTCCCAATAAGCCTGAAACTACAAATGGTCATCAATCTCTGACCAACGATATTCTGCCCTCCAGACTGTGACTACATACTGGCTCTGACCAGAATACATTTCCTTAATGAATGTTCTTGTTAATAAAAATTGTAAATATATATCATGGAAACACGCTTATTAGCCTATCTGTCATTAATAATGTTTTCTGCTTATTTTTCAGATTCTGCAATGGATTTGCCAAAAGTGGAGGAAGTTCTGGAAGCAGGTAATATTTTGTTACATTAGAAGACAGCTGTGCCTTCTTGTGACAAGGGGTGTCAAAGCAATTTTCTACAGACCCAGTGTGATCATCTCTGCTCATAATTCTTTCTCTTTCCTTCTTTTATAGAAATTCCAACATGGCTTTTGGCCACCATCATAATCCTGGCAGTCGGTCTGTTAATTGGATTGATTATTGGATGCTGCTACTGGTGCCGCACCTAGTAAGTATCTATAGTCACTAGCCCTGGGTACACAACCCCCTTTATAAACCCAGACAATTTATAAACCTACAGTTATTCACTGTCATATATCTGCAAGGGATCTGCCTCAGATCTTTGCTGTTTTGCCATCATAGATTTTGGCCACTGGGATTGAAAGATAAAAACAAACAAAAAATTGAAAAATAAAATTAGTTTGCACTGATTAATTACTTGGCTGAGTCACACTCTTGCTCTATAAATGTCCTTACTCTATTTGCATTCTGCATATTCAATGTTCTATAATGTGATCTATTTATCATTTTTTTACAGCCTCTGATGCCGATCAAAACTGAACAAGATTGACACCATGATCAAATCTGTGAGGGATGAAACCGCAGATTTAAAACAAAGAAAAGGAAAAAGCAGGTGTCCCCAAAGGCCTAGAGATGGACCTTATGCTGGTTGACATACTGCGATCGCTCATACAAGGAGAGCCAGGAGAATGGAGCCTGGTGTAGAGCGAGGAACTGACGTGGAAGATGAAAGAGGGCACAAAAGATAGAAGAAAGATCAGATCTCTGTCCAGCAGACAGAGATGGTTAAAAGGGAGCGTAAAAACACTCCTGTTCAGAAAACCACTGAACCAAAGCCACACAAAGAAACAGCTGGAGGAAAGAAAAAGACAAATAAAAAAGTGAGGTTTCAGGTTGAGGATAAAGAAGAGGAGCGGCAACAAACACCAGCAGAAAAAAACAGAATATCCTAGAGGGAAAGCTCAGTAAAAAACAAAAGAAGACGCTCGGAGCAAAGCTCAAGAAGCTTGAGGAGAACGATTCCCAATAAGCCTGAAACTACAAATGGTCATCAATCTCTGACCAACGATATTCTGCCCTCCAGACTGTGACTACATACTGGCTCTGACCAGAATACATTTCCTTAATGAATGTTCTTGTTAATAAAAATTGTAAATATATATCATGGAAACACGCTTATTAGCCTATCTGTCATTAATAATGTTTTCTGCTTATTTTTCAGATTCTGCAATGGATTTGCCAAAAGTGGAGGAAGTTCTGGAAGCAGGTAATATTTTGTTACATTAGAAGACAGCTGTGCCTTCTTGTGACAAGGGGTGTCAAAGCAATTTTCTACAGACCCAGTGTGATCATCTCTGCTCATAATTCTTTCTCTTTCCTTCTTTTATAGAAATTCCAACATGGCTTTTGGCCACCATCATAATCCTGGCAGTCGGTCTGTTAATTGGATTGATTATTGGATGCTGCTACTGGTGCCGCACCTAGTAAGTATCTATAGTCACTAGCCCTGGGTACACAACCCCCTTTATAAACCCAGACAATTTATAAACCTACAGTTATTCACTGTCATATATCTGCAAGGGATCTGCCTCAGATCTTTGCTGTTTTGCCATCATAGATTTTGGCCACTGGGATTGAAAGATAAAAACAAACAAAAAATTGAAAAATAAAATTAGTTTGCACTGATTAATTACTTGGCTGAGTCACACTCTTGCTCTATAAATGTCCTTACTCTATTTGCATTCAGCATATTCAATGTTCTATAATGTGATCTATTTATCATTTTTTTACAGCCTCTGATGCCGATCAAAACTGAACAAGATTGACACCATGATCAAATCTGTGAGGGATGAAACCGCAGATTTAAAACAAAGAAAAGGAAAAAGCAGGTGTCCCCAAAGGCCTAGAGATGGACCTTATGCTGGTTGACATACTGCGATCGCTCATACAAGGAGAGCCAGGAGAATGGAGCCTGGTGTAGAGCGAGGAACTGACGTGGAAGATGAAAGAGGGCACAAAAGATAGAAGAAAGATCAGATCTCTGTCCAGCAGACAGAGATGGTTAAAAGGGAGCGTAAAAACACTCCTGTTCAGAAAACCACTGAACCAAAGCCACACAAAGAAACAGCTGGAGGAAAGAAAAAGACAAATAAAAAAGTGAGGTTTCAGGTTGAGGATAAAGAAGAGGAGCGGCAACAAACACCAGCAGAAAAAAACAGAATATCCTAGAGGGAAAGCTCAGTAAAAAACAAAAGAAGACGCTCGGAGCAAAGCTCAAGAAGCTTCAGGAGAACGATTCCCAATAAGCCTGAAACTACAAATGGTCATCAATCTCTGACCAACGATATTCTGCCCTCCAGACTGTGACTACATACTGGCTCTGACCAGAATACATTTCCTTAATGAATGTTCTTGTTAATAAAAAATTGTAAATATATATCATGGAAACACGCTTATTAGCCTATCTGTCATTAATAATGTTTTCTGCTTATTTTTCAGATTCTGCAATGGATTTGCCAAAAGTGGAGGAAGTTCTGGAAGCAGGTAATATTTTGTTACATTAGAAGACAGCTGTGCCTTCTTGTGACAAGGGGTGTCAAAGCAATTTTCTACAGACCCAGTGTGATCATCTCTGCTCATAATTCTTTCTCTTTCCTTCTTTTATAGAAATTCCAACATGGCTTTTGGCCACCATCATAATCCTGGCAGTCGGTCTGTTAATTGGATTGATTATTGGATGCTGCTACTGGTGCCGCACCTAGTAAGTATCTATAGTCACTAGCCCTGGGTACACAACCCCCTTTATAAACCCAGACAATTTATAAACCTACAGTTATTCACTGTCATATATCTGCAAGGGATCTGCCTCAGATCTTTGCTGTTTTGCCATCATAGATTTTGGCCACTGGGATTGAAAGATAAAAACAAACAAAAAATTGAAAAATAAAATTAGTTTGCACTGATTAATTACTTGGCTGAGTCACACTCTTGCTCTATAAATGTCCTTACTCTATTTGCATTCAGCATATTCAATGTTCTATAATGTGATCTATTTATCATTTTTTTACAGCCTCTGATGCCGATCAAAACTGAACAAGATTGACACCATGATCAAATCTGTGAGGGATGAAACCGCAGATTTAAAACAAAGAAAAGGAAAAAGCAGGTGTCCCCAAAGGCCTAGAGATGGACCTTATGCTGGTTGACATACTGCGATCGCTCATACAAGGAGAGCCAGGAGAATGGAGCCTGGTGTAGAGCGAGGAACTGACGAGGAAGATGAAAGAGGGCACAAAAGATAGAAGAAAGATCAGATCTCTGTCCAGCAGACAGAGATGGTTAAAAGGGAGCGTAAAAACACCCCTGTTCAGAAAACCACTGAACCAAAGCCACACAAAGAAACAGCTGGAGGAAAGAAAAAGACAAATAAAAAAGTGAGGTTTCAGGTTGAGGATAAAGAAGAGGAGCGGCAACAAACACCAGCAGAAAAAAACAGAATATCCTAGAGGGAAAGCTCAGTAAAAAACAAAAGAAGACGCTCGGAGCAAAGCTCAAGAAGCTTCAGGAGAACGATTCCCAATAAGCCTGAAACTACAAATGGTCATCAATCTCTGACCAACGATATTCTGCCCTCCAGACTGTGACTACATACTGGCTCTGACCAGAATACATTTCCTTAATGAATGTTCTTGTTAATAAAAATTGTAAATATATATCATGGAAACACGCTTATTAGCCTATCTGTCATTAATAATGTTTTCTGCTTATTTTTCAGATTCTGCAATGGATTTGCCAAAAGTGGAGGAAGTTCTGGAAGCAGGTAATATTTTGTTACATTAGAAGACAGCTGTGCCTTCTTGTGACAAGGGGTGTCAAAGCAATTTTCTACAGACCCAGTGTGATCATCTCTGCTCATAATTCTTTCTCTTTCCTTCTTTTATAGAAATTCCAACATGGCTTTTGGCCACCATCATAATCCTGGCAGTCGGTCTGTTAATTGGATTGATTATTGGATGCTGCTACTGGTGCCGCACCTAGTAAGTATCTATAGTCACTAGCCCTGGGTACACAACCCCCTTTATAAACCCAGACAATTTATAAACCTACAGTTATTCACTGTCATATATCTGCAAGGGATCTGCCTCAGATCTTTGCTGTTTTGCCATCATAGATTTTGGCCACTGGGATTGAAAGATAAAAACAAACAAAAAATTGAAAAATAAAATTAGTTTGCACTGATTAATTACTTGGCTGAGTCACACTCTTGCTCTATAAATGTCCTTACTCTATTTGCATTCAGCATATTCAATGTTCTATAATGTGATCTATTTATCATTTTTTTACAGCCTCTGATGCCGATCAAAACTGAACAAGATTGACACCATGATCAAATCTGTGAGGGATGAAACCGCAGATTTAAAACAAAGAAAAGGAAAAAGCAGGTGTCCCCAAAGGCCTAGAGATGGACCTTATGCTGGTTGACATACTGCGATCGCTCATACAAGGAGAGCCAGGAGAATGGAGCCTGGTGTAGAGCGAGGAACTGACGAGGAAGATGAAAGAGGGCACAAAAGATAGAAGAAAGATCAGATCTCTGTCCAGCAGACAGAGATGGTTAAAAGGGAGCGTAAAAACACTCCTGTTCAGAAAACCACTGAACCAAAGCCACACAAAGAAACAGCTGGAGGAAAGAAAAAGACAAATAAAAAAGTGAGGTTTCAGGTTGAGGATAAAGAAGAGGAGCGGCAACAAACACCAGCAGAAAAAAACAGAATATCCTAGAGGGAAAGCTCAGTAAAAAACAAAAGAAGACGCTCGGAGCAAAGCTCAAGAAGCTTGAGGAGAACGATTCCCAATAAGCCTGAAACTACAAATGGTCATCAATCTCTGACCAACGATATTCTGCCCTCCAGACTGTGACTACATACTGGCTCTGACCAGAATACATTTCCTTAATGAATGTTCTTGTTAATAAAAATTGTAAATATATATCATGGAAACACGCTTATTAGCCTATCTGTCATTAATAATGTTTTCTGCTTATTTTTCAGATTCTGCAATGGATTTGCCAAAAGTGGAGGAAGTTCTGGAAGCAGGTAATATTTTGTTACATTAGAAGACAGCTGTGCCTTCTTGTGACAAGGGGTGTCAAAGCAATTTTCTACAGACCCAGTGTGATCATCTCTGCTCATAATTCTTTCTCTTTCCTTCTTTTATAGAAATTCCAACATGGCTTTTGGCCACCATCATAATCCTGGCAGTCGGTCTGTTAATTGGATTGATTATTGGATGCTGCTACTGGTGCCGCACCTAGTAAGTATCTATAGTCACTAGCCCTGGGTACACAACCCCCTTTATAAACCCAGACAATTTATAAACCTACAGTTATTCACTGTCATATATCTGCAAGGGATCTGCCTCAGATCTTTGCTGTTTTGCCATCATAGATTTTGGCCACTGGGATTGAAAGATAAAAACAAACAAAAAATTGAAAAATAAAATTAGTTTGCACTGATTAATTACTTGGCTGAGTCACACTCTTGCTCTATAAATGTCCTTACTCTATTTGCATTCAGCATATTCAATGTTCTATAATGTGATCTATTTATCATTTTTTTACAGCCTCTGATGCCGATCAAAACTGAACAAGATTGACACCATGATCAAATCTGTGAGGGATGAAACCGCAGATTTAAAACAAAGAAAAGGAAAAAGCAGGTGTCCCCAAAGGCCTAGAGATGGACCTTATGCTGGTTGACATACTGCGATCGCTCATACAAGGAGAGCCAGGAGAATGGAGCCTGGTGTAGAGCGAGGAACTGACGAGGAAGATGAAAGAGGGCACAAAAGATAGAAGAAAGATCAGATCTCTGTCCAGCAGACAGAGATGGTTAAAAGGGAGCGTAAAAACACTCCTGTTCAGAAAACCACTGAACCAAAGCCACACAAAGAAACAGCTGGAGGAAAGAAAAAGACAAATAAAAAAGTGAGGTTTCAGGTTGAGGATAAAGAAGAGGAGCGGCAACAAACACCAGCAGAAAAAAACAGAATATCCTAGAGGGAAAGCTCAGTAAAAAACAAAAGAAGACGCTCGGAGCAAAGCTCAAGAAGCTTCAGGAGAACGATTCCCAATAAGCCTGAAACTACAAATGGTCATCAATCTCTGACCAACGATATTCTGCCCTCCAGACTGTGACTACATACTGGCTCTGACCAGAATACATTTCCTTAATGAATGTTCTTGTTAATAAAAATTGTAAATATATATCATGGAAACACGCTTATTAGCCTATCTGTCATTAATAATGTTTTCTGCTTATTTTTCAGATTCTGCAATGGATTTGCCAAAAGTGGAGGAAGTTCTGGAAGCAGGTAATATTTTGTTACATTAGAAGACAGCTGTGCCTTCTTGTGACAAGGGGTGTCAAAGCAATTTTCTACAGACCCAGTGTGATCATCTCTGCTCATAATTCTTTCTCTTTCCTTCTTTTATAGAAATTCCAACATGGCTTTTGGCCACCATCATAATCCTGGCAGTCGGTCTGTTAATTGGATTGATTATTGGATGCTGCTACTGGTGCCGCACCTAGTAAGTATCTATAGTCACTAGCCCTGGGTACACAACCCCCTTTATAAACCCAGACAATTTATAAACCTACAGTTATTCACTGTCATATATCTGCAAGGGATCTGCCTCAGATCTTTGCTGTTTTGCCATCATAGATTTTGGCCACTGGGATTGAAAGATAAAAACAAACAAAAAATTGAAAAATAAAATTAGTTTGCACTGATTAATTACTTGGCTGAGTCACACTCTTGCTCTATAAATGTCCTTACTCTATTTGCATTCAGCATATTCAATGTTCTATAATGTGATCTATTTATCATTTTTTTACAGCCTCTGATGCCGATCAAAACTGAACAAGATTGACACCATGATCAAATCTGTGAGGGATGAAACCGCAGATTTAAAACAAAGAAAAGGAAAAAGCAGGTGTCCCCAAAGGCCTAGAGATGGACCTTATGCTGGTTGACATACTGCGATCGCTCATACAAGGAGAGCCAGGAGAATGGAGCCTGGTGTAGAGCGAGGAACTGACGAGGAAGATGAAAGAGGGCACAAAAGATAGAAGAAAGATCAGATCTCTGTCCAGCAGACAGAGATGGTTAAAAGGGAGCGTAAAAACACTCCTGTTCAGAAAACCACTGAACCAAAGCCACACAAAGAAACAGCTGGAGGAAAGAAAAAGACAAATAAAAAAGTGAGGTTTCAGGTTGAGGATAAAGAAGAGGAGCGGCAACAAACACCAGCAGAAAAAAACAGAATATCCTAGAGGGAAAGCTCAGTAAAAAACAAAAGAAGACGCTCGGAGCAAAGCTCAAGAAGCTTCAGGAGAACGATTCCCAATAAGCCTGAAACTACAAATGGTCATCAATCTCTGACCAACGATATTCTGCCCTCCAGACTGTGACTACATACTGGCTCTGACCAGAATACATTTCCTTAATGAATGTTCTTGTTAATAAAAATTGTAAATATATATCATGGAAACACGCTTATTAGCCTATCTGTCATTAATAATGTTTTCTGCTTATTTTTCAGATTCTGCAATGGATTTGCCAAAAGTGGAGGAAGTTCTGGAAGCAGGTAATATTTTGTTACATTAGAAGACAGCTGTGCCTTCTTGTGACAAGGGGTGTCAAAGCAATTTTCTACAGACCCAGTGTGATCATCTCTGCTCATAATTCTTTCTCTTTCCTTCTTTTATAGAAATTCCAACATGGCTTTTGGCCACCATCATAATCCTGGCAGTCGGTCTGTTAATTGGATTGATTATTGGATGCTGCTACTGGTGCCGCACCTAGTAAGTATCTATAGTCACTAGCCCTGGGTACACAACCCCCTTTATAAACCCAGACAATTTATAAACCTACAGTTATTCACTGTCATATATCTGCAAGGGATCTGCCTCAGATCTTTGCTGTTTTGCCATCATAGATTTTGGCCACTGGGATTGAAAGATAAAAACAAACAAAAAATTGAAAAATAAAATTAGTTTGCACTGATTAATTACTTGGCTGAGTCACACTCTTGCTCTATAAATGTCCTTACTCTATTTGCATTCAGCATATTCAATGTTCTATAATGTGATCTATTTATCATTTTTTTACAGCCTCTGATGCCGATCAAAACTGAACAAGATTGACACCATGATCAAATCTGTGAGGGATGAAACCGCAGATTTAAAACAAAGAAAAGGAAAAAGCAGGTGTCCCCAAAGGCCTAGAGATGGACCTTATGCTGGTTGACATACTGCGATCGCTCATACAAGGAGAGCCAGGAGAATGGAGCCTGGTGTAGAGCGAGGAACTGACGAGGAAGATGAAAGAGGGCACAAAAGATAGAAGAAAGATCAGATCTCTGTCCAGCAGACAGAGATGGTTAAAAGGGAGCGTAAAAACACTCCTGTTCAGAAAACCACTGAACCAAAGCCACACAAAGAAACAGCTGGAGGAAAGAAAAAGACAAATAAAAAAGTGAGGTTTCAGGTTGAGGATAAAGAAGAGGAGCGGCAACAAACACCAGCAGAAAAAAACAGAATATCCTAGAGGGAAAGCTCAGTAAAAAACAAAAGAAGACGCTCGGAGCAAAGCTCAAGAAGCTTCAGGAGAACGATTCCCAATAAGCCTGAAACTACAAATGGTCATCAATCTCTGACCAACGATATTCTGCCCTCCAGACTGTGACTACATACTGGCTCTGACCAGAATACATTTCCTTAATGAATGTTCTTGTTAATAAAAATTGTAAATATATATCATGGAAACACGCTTATTAGCCTATCTGTCATTAATAATGTTTTCTGCTTATTTTTCAGATTCTGCAATGGATTTGCCAAAAGTGGAGGAAGTTCTGGAAGCAGGTAATATTTTGTTACATTAGAAGACAGCTGTGCCTTCTTGTGACAAGGGGTGTCAAAGCAATTTTCTACAGACCCAGTGTGATCATCTCTGCTCATAATTCTTTCTCTTTCCTTCTTTTATAGAAATTCCAACATGGCTTTTGGCCACCATCATAATCCTGGCAGTCGGTCTGTTAATTGGATTGATTATTGGATGCTGCTACTGGTGCCGCACCTAGTAAGTATCTATAGTCACTAGCCCTGGGTACACAACCCCCTTTATAAACCCAGACAATTTATAAACCTACAGTTATTCACTGTCATATATCTGCAAGGGATCTGCCTCAGATCTTTGCTGTTTTGCCATCATAGATTTTGGCCACTGGGATTGAAAGATAAAAACAAACAAAAAATTGAAAAATAAAATTAGTTTGCACTGATTAATTACTTGGCTGAGTCACACTCTTGCTCTATAAATGTCCTTACTCTATTTGCATTCAGCATATTCAATGTTCTATAATGTGATCTATTTATCATTTTTTTACAGCCTCTGATGCCGATCAAAACTGAACAAGATTGACACCATGATCAAATCTGTGAGGGATGAAACCGCAGATTTAAAACAAAGAAAAGGAAAAAGCAGGTGTCCCCAAAGGCCTAGAGATGGACCTTATGCTGGTTGACATACTGCGATCGCTCATACAAGGAGAGCCAGGAGAATGGAGCCTGGTGTAGAGCGAGGAACTGACGAGGAAGATGAAAGAGGGCACAAAAGATAGAAGAAAGATCAGATCTCTGTCCAGCAGACAGAGATGGTTAAAAGGGAGCGTAAAAACACTCCTGTTCAGAAAACCACTGAACCAAAGCCACACAAAGAAACAGCTGGAGGAAAGAAAAAGACAAATAAAAAAGTGAGGTTTCAGGTTGAGGATAAAGAAGAGGAGCGGCAACAAACACCAGCAGAAAAAAACAGAATATCCTAGAGGGAAAGCTCAGTAAAAAACAAAAGAAGACGCTCGGAGCAAAGCTCAAGAAGCTTCAGGAGAACGATTCCCAATAAGCCTGAAACTACAAATGGTCATCAATCTCTGACCAACGATATTCTGCCCTCCAGACTGTGACTACATACTGGCTCTGACCAGAATACATTTCCTTAATGAATGTTCTTGTTAATAAAAATTGTAAATATATATCATGGAAACACGCTTATTAGCCTATCTGTCATTAATAATGTTTTCTGCTTATTTTTCAGATTCTGCAATGGATTTGCCAAAAGTGGAGGAAGTTCTGGAAGCAGGTAATATTTTGTTACATTAGAAGACAGCTGTGCCTTCTTGTGACAAGGGGTGTCAAAGCAATTTTCTACAGACCCAGTGTGATCATCTCTGCTCATAATTCTTTCTCTTTCCTTCTTTTATAGAAATTCCAACATGGCTTTTGGCCACCATCATAATCCTGGCAGTCGGTCTGTTAATTGGATTGATTATTGGATGCTGCTACTGGTGCCGCACCTAGTAAGTATCTATAGTCACTAGCCCTGGGTACACAACCCCCTTTATAAACCCAGACAATTTATAAACCTACAGTTATTCACTGTCATATATCTGCAAGGGATCTGCCTCAGATCTTTGCTGTTTTGCCATCATAGATTTTGGCCACTGGGATTGAAAGATAAAAACAAACAAAAAATTGAAAAATAAAATTAGTTTGCACTGATTAATTACTTGGCTGAGTCACACTCTTGCTCTATAAATGTCCTTACTCTATTTGCATTCAGCATATTCAATGTTCTATAATGTGATCTATTTATCATTTTTTTACAGCCTCTGATGCCGATCAAAACTGAACAAGATTGACACCATGATCAAATCTGTGAGGGATGAAACCGCAGATTTAAAACAAAGAAAAGGAAAAAGCAGGTGTCCCCAAAGGCCTAGAGATGGACCTTATGCTGGTTGACATACTGCGATCGCTCATACAAGGAGAGCCAGGAGAATGGAGCCTGGTGTAGAGCGAGGAACTGACGAGGAAGATGAAAGAGGGCACAAAAGATAGAAGAAAGATCAGATCTCTGTCCAGCAGACAGAGATGGTTAAAAGGGAGCGTAAAAACACTCCTGTTCAGAAAACCACTGAACCAAAGCCACACAAAGAAACAGCTGGAGGAAAGAAAAAGACAAATAAAAAAGTGAGGTTTCAGGTTGAGGATAAAGAAGAGGAGCGGCAACAAACACCAGCAGAAAAAAACAGAATATCCTAGAGGGAAAGCTCAGTAAAAAACAAAAGAAGACGCTCGGAGCAAAGCTCAAGAAGCTTCAGGAGAACGATTCCCAATAAGCCTGAAACTACAAATGGTCATCAATCTCTGACCAACGATATTCTGCCCTCCAGACTGTGACTACATACTGGCTCTGACCAGAATACATTTCCTTAATGAATGTTCTTGTTAATAAAAATTGTAAATATATATCATGGAAACACGCTTATTAGCCTATCTGTCATTAATAATGTTTTCTGCTTATTTTTCAGATTCTGCAATGGATTTGCCAAAAGTGGAGGAAGTTCTGGAAGCAGGTAATATTTTGTTACATTAGAAGACAGCTGTGCCTTCTTGTGACAAGGGGTGTCAAAGCAATTTTCTACAGACCCAGTGTGATCATCTCTGCTCATAATTCTTTCTCTTTCCTTCTTTTATAGAAATTCCAACATGGCTTTTGGCCACCATCATAATCCTGGCAGTCGGTCTGTTAATTGGATTGATTATTGGATGCTGCTACTGGTGCCGCACCTAGTAAGTATCTATAGTCACTAGCCCTGGGTACACAACCCCCTTTATAAACCCAGACAATTTATAAACCTACAGTTATTCACTGTCATATATCTGCAAGGGATCTGCCTCAGATCTTTGCTGTTTTGCCATCATAGATTTTGGCCACTGGGATTGAAAGATAAAAACAAACAAAAAATTGAAAAATAAAATTAGTTTGCACTGATTAATTACTTGGCTGAGTCACACTCTTGCTCTATAAATGTCCTTACTCTATTTGCATTCAGCATATTCAATGTTCTATAATGTGATCTATTTATCATTTTTTTACAGCCTCTGATGCCGATCAAAACTGAACAAGATTGACACCATGATCAAATCTGTGAGGGATGAAACCGCAGATTTAAAACAAAGAAAAGGAAAAAGCAGGTGTCCCCAAAGGCCTAGAGATGGACCTTATGCTGGTTGACATACTGCGATCGCTCATACAAGGAGAGCCAGGAGAATGGAGCCTGGTGTAGAGCGAGGAACTGACGAGGAAGATGAAAGAGGGCACAAAAGATAGAAGAAAGATCAGATCTCTGTCCAGCAGACAGAGATGGTTAAAAGGGAGCGTAAAAACACTCCTGTTCAGAAAACCACTGAACCAAAGCCACACAAAGAAACAGCTGGAGGAAAGAAAAAGACAAATAAAAAAGTGAGGTTTCAGGTTGAGGATAAAGAAGAGGAGCGGCAACAAACACCAGCAGAAAAAAACAGAATATCCTAGAGGGAAAGCTCAGTAAAAAACAAAAGAAGACGCTCGGAGCAAAGCTCAAGAAGCTTCAGGAGAACGATTCCCAATAAGCCTGAAACTACAAATGGTCATCAATCTCTGACCAACGATATTCTGCCCTCCAGACTGTGACTACATACTGGCTCTGACCAGAATACATTTCCTTAATGAATGTTCTTGTTAATAAAAATTGTAAATATATATCATGGAAACACGCTTATTAGCCTATCTGTCATTAATAATGTTTTCTGCTTATTTTTCAGATTCTGCAATGGATTTGCCAAAAGTGGAGGAAGTTCTGGAAGCAGGTAATATTTTGTTACATTAGAAGACAGCTGTGCCTTCTTGTGACAAGGGGTGTCAAAGCAATTTTCTACAGACCCAGTGTGATCATCTCTGCTCATAATTCTTTCTCTTTCCTTCTTTTATAGAAATTCCAACATGGCTTTTGGCCACCATCATAATCCTGGCAGTCGGTCTGTTAATTGGATTGATTATTGGATGCTGCTACTGGTGCCGCACCTAGTAAGTATCTATAGTCACTAGCCCTGGGTACACAACCCCCTTTATAAACCCAGACAATTTATAAACCTACAGTTATTCACTGTCATATATCTGCAAGGGATCTGCCTCAGATCTTTGCTGTTTTGCCATCATAGATTTTGGCCACTGGGATTGAAAGATAAAAACAAACAAAAAATTGAAAAATAAAATTAGTTTGCACTGATTAATTACTTGGCTGAGTCACACTCTTGCTCTATAAATGTCCTTACTCTATTTGCATTCAGCATATTCAATGTTCTATAATGTGATCTATTTATCATTTTTTTACAGCCTCTGATGCCGATCAAAACTGAACAAGATTGACACCATGATCAAATCTGTGAGGGATGAAACCGCAGATTTAAAACAAAGAAAAGGAAAAAGCAGGTGTCCCCAAAGGCCTAGAGATGGACCTTATGCTGGTTGACATACTGCGATCGCTCATACAAGGAGAGCCAGGAGAATGGAGCCTGGTGTAGAGCGAGGAACTGACGAGGAAGATGAAAGAGGGCACAAAAGATAGAAGAAAGATCAGATCTCTGTCCAGCAGACAGAGATGGTTAAAAGGGAGCGTAAAAACACTCCTGTTCAGAAAACCACTGAACCAAAGCCACACAAAGAAACAGCTGGAGGAAAGAAAAAGACAAATAAAAAAGTGAGGTTTCAGGTTGAGGATAAAGAAGAGGAGCGGCAACAAACACCAGCAGAAAAAAACAGAATATCCTAGAGGGAAAGCTCAGTAAAAAACAAAAGAAGACGCTCGGAGCAAAGCTCAAGAAGCTTGAGGAGAACGATTCCCAATAAGCCTGAAACTACAAATGGTCATCAATCTCTGACCAACGATATTCTGCCCTCCAGACTGTGACTACATACTGGCTCTGACCAGAATACATTTCCTTAATGAATGTTCTTGTTAATAAAAATTGTAAATATATATCATGGAAACACGCTTATTAGCCTATCTGTCATTAATAATGTTTTCTGCTTATTTTTCAGATTCTGCAATGGATTTGCCAAAAGTGGAGGAAGTTCTGGAAGCAGGTAATATTGTTACATTAGAAGACAGCTGTGCCTTCTTGTGACAAGGGGTGTCAAAGCAATTTTCTACAGACCCAGTGTGATCATCTCTGCTCATAATTCTTTCTCTTTCCTTCTTTTATAGAAATTCCAACATGGCTTTTGGCCACCATCATAATCCTGGCAGTCGGTCTGTTAATTGGATTGATTATTGGATGCTGCTACTGGTGCCGCACCTAGTAAGTATCTATAGTCACTAGCCCTGGGTACACAACCCCCTTTATAAACCCAGACAATTTATAAACCTACAGTTATTCACTGTCATATATCTGCAAGGGATCTGCCTCAGATCTTTGCTGTTTTGCCATCATAGATTTTGGCCACTGGGATTGAAAGATAAAAACAAACAAAAAATTGAAAAATAAAATTAGTTTGCACTGATTAATTACTTGGCTGAGTCACACTCTTGCTCTATAAATGTCCTTACTCTATTTGCATTCAGCATATTCAATGTTCTATAATGTGATCTATTTATCATTTTTTTACAGCCTCTGATGCCGATCAAAACTGAACAAGATTGACACCATGATCAAATCTGTGAGGGATGAAACCGCAGATTTAAAACAAAGAAAAGGAAAAAGCAGGTGTCCCCAAAGGCCTAGAGATGGACCTTATGCTGGTTGACATACTGCGATCGCTCATACAAGGAGAGCCAGGAGAATGGAGCCTGGTGTAGAGCGAGGAACTGACGAGGAAGATGAAAGAGGGCACAAAAGATAGAAGAAAGATCAGATCTCTGTCCAGCAGACAGAGATGGTTAAAAGGGAGCGTAAAAACACTCCTGTTCAGAAAACCACTGAACCAAAGCCACACAAAGAAACAGCTGGAGGAAAGAAAAAGACAAATAAAAAAGTGAGGTTTCAGGTTGAGGATAAAGAAGAGGAGCGGCAACAAACACCAGCAGAAAAAAACAGAATATCCTAGAGGGAAAGCTCAGTAAAAAACAAAAGAAGACGCTCGGAGCAAAGCTCAAGAAGCTTCAGGAGAACGATTCCCAATAAGCCTGAAACTACAAATGGTCATCAATCTCTGACCAACGATATTCTGCCCTCCAGACTGTGACTACATACTGGCTCTGACCAGAATACATTTCCTTAATGAATGTTCTTGTTAATAAAAATTGTAAATATATATCATGGAAACACGCTTATTAGCCTATCTGTCATTAATAATGTTTTCTGCTTATTTTTCAGATTCTGCAATGGATTTGCCAAAAGTGGAGGAAGTTCTGGAAGCAGGTAATATTTTGTTACATTAGAAGACAGCTGTGCCTTCTTGTGACAAGGGGTGTCAAAGCAATTTTCTACAGACCCAGTGTGATCATCTCTGCTCATAATTCTTTCTCTTTCCTTCTTTTATAGAAATTCCAACATGGCTTTTGGCCACCATCATAATCCTGGCAGTCGGTCTGTTAATTGGATTGATTATTGGATGCTGCTACTGGTGCCGCACCTAGTAAGTATCTATAGTCACTAGCCCTGGGTACACAACCCCCTTTATAAACCCAGACAATTTATAAACCTACAGTTATTCACTGTCATATATCTGCAAGGGATCTGCCTCAGATCTTTGCTGTTTTGCCATCATAGATTTTGGCCACTGGGATTGAAAGATAAAAACAAACAAAAAATTGAAAAATAAAATTAGTTTGCACTGATTAATTACTTGGCTGAGTCACACTCTTGCTCTATAAATGTCCTTACTCTATTTGCATTCAGCATATTCAATGTTCTATAATGTGATCTATTTATCATTTTTTTACAGCCTCTGATGCCGATCAAAACTGAACAAGATTGACACCATGATCAAATCTGTGAGGGATGAAACCGCAGATTTAAAACAAAGAAAAGGAAAAAGCAGGTGTCCCCAAAGGCCTAGAGATGGACCTTATGCTGGTTGACATACTGCGATCGCTCATACAAGGAGAGCCAGGAGAATGGAGCCTGGTGTAGAGCGAGGAACTGACGAGGAAGATGAAAGAGGGCACAAAAGATAGAAGAAAGATCAGATCTCTGTCCAGCAGACAGAGATGGTTAAAAGGGAGCGTAAAAACACTCCTGTTCAGAAAACCACTGAACCAAAGCCACACAAAGAAACAGCTGGAGGAAAGAAAAAGACAAATAAAAAAGTGAGGTTTCAGGTTGAGGATAAAGAAGAGGAGCGGCAACAAACACCAGCAGAAAAAAACAGAATATCCTAGAGGGAAAGCTCAGTAAAAAACAAAAGAAGACGCTCGGAGCAAAGCTCAAGAAGCTTCAGGAGAACGATTCCCAATAAGCCTGAAACTACAAATGGTCATCAATCTCTGACCAACGATATTCTGCCCTCCAGACTGTGACTACATACTGGCTCTGACCAGAATACATTTCCTTAATGAATGTTCTTGTTAATAAAAATTGTAAATATATATCATGGAAACACGCTTATTAGCCTATCTGTCATTAATAATGTTTTCTGCTTATTTTTCAGATTCTGCAATGGATTTGCCAAAAGTGGAGGAAGTTCTGGAAGCAGGTAATATTTTGTTACATTAGAAGACAGCTGTGCCTTCTTGTGACAAGGGGTGTCAAAGCAATTTTCTACAGACCCAGTGTGATCATCTCTGCTCATAATTCTTTCTCTTTCCTTCTTTTATAGAAATTCCAACATGGCTTTTGGCCACCATCATAATCCTGGCAGTCGGTCTGTTAATTGGATTGATTATTGGATGCTGCTACTGGTGCCGCACCTAGTAAGTATCTATAGTCACTAGCCCTGGGTACACAACCCCCTTTATAAACCCAGACAATTTATAAACCTACAGTTATTCACTGTCATATATCTGCAAGGGATCTGCCTCAGATCTTTGCTGTTTTGCCATCATAGATTTTGGCCACTGGGATTGAAAGATAAAAACAAACAAAAAATTGAAAAATAAAATTAGTTTGCACTGATTAATTACTTGGCTGAGTCACACTCTTGCTCTATAAATGTCCTTACTCTATTTGCATTCAGCATATTCAATGTTCTATAATGTGATCTATTTATCATTTTTTTACAGCCTCTGATGCCGATCAAAACTGAACAAGATTGACACCATGATCAAATCTGTGAGGGATGAAACCGCAGATTTAAAACAAAGAAAAGGAAAAAGCAGGTGTCCCCAAAGGCCTAGAGATGGACCTTATGCTGGTTGACATACTGCGATCGCTCATACAAGGAGAGCCAGGAGAATGGAGCCTGGTGTAGAGCGAGGAACTGACGAGGAAGATGAAAGAGGGCACAAAAGATAGAAGAAAGATCAGATCTCTGTCCAGCAGACAGAGATGGTTAAAAGGGAGCGTAAAAACACTCCTGTTCAGAAAACCACTGAACCAAAGCCACACAAAGAAACAGCTGGAGGAAAGAAAAAGACAAATAAAAAAGTGAGGTTTCAGGTTGAGGATAAAGAAGAGGAGCGGCAACAAACACCAGCAGAAAAAAACAGAATATCCTAGAGGGAAAGCTCAGTAAAAAACAAAAGAAGACGCTCGGAGCAAAGCTCAAGAAGCTTCAGGAGAACGATTCCCAATAAGCCTGAAACTACAAATGGTCATCAATCTCTGACCAACGATATTCTGCCCTCCAGACTGTGACTACATACTGGCTCTGACCAGAATACATTTCCTTAATGAATGTTCTTGTTAATAAAAATTGTAAATATATATCATGGAAACACGCTTATTAGCCTATCTGTCATTAATAATGTTTTCTGCTTATTTTTCAGATTCTGCAATGGATTTGCCAAAAGTGGAGGAAGTTCTGGAAGCAGGTAATATTTTGTTACATTAGAAGACAGCTGTGCCTTCTTGTGACAAGGGGTGTCAAAGCAATTTTCTACAGACCCAGTGTGATCATCTCTGCTCATAATTCTTTCTCTTTCCTTCTTTTATAGAAATTCCAACATGGCTTTTGGCCACCATCATAATCCTGGCAGTCGGTCTGTTAATTGGATTGATTATTGGATGCTGCTACTGGTGCCGCACCTAGTAAGTATCTATAGTCACTAGCCCTGGGTACACAACCCCCTTTATAAACCCAGACAATTTATAAACCTACAGTTATTCACTGTCATATATCTGCAAGGGATCTGCCTCAGATCTTTGCTGTTTTGCCATCATAGATTTTGGCCACTGGGATTGAAAGATAAAAACAAACAAAAAATTGAAAAATAAAATTAGTTTGCACTGATTAATTACTTGGCTGAGTCACACTCTTGCTCTATAAATGTCCTTACTCTATTTGCATTCAGCATATTCAATGTTCTATAATGTGATCTATTTATCATTTTTTTACAGCCTCTGATGCCGATCAAAACTGAACAAGATTGACACCATGATCAAATCTGTGAGGGATGAAACCGCAGATTTAAAACAAAGAAAAGGAAAAAGCAGGTGTCCCCAAAGGCCTAGAGATGGACCTTATGCTGGTTGACATACTGCGATCGCTCATACAAGGAGAGCCAGGAGAATGGAGCCTGGTGTAGAGCGAGGAACTGACGAGGAAGATGAAAGAGGGCACAAAAGATAGAAGAAAGATCAGATCTCTGTCCAGCAGACAGAGATGGTTAAAAGGGAGCGTAAAAACACTCCTGTTCAGAAAACCACTGAACCAAAGCCACACAAAGAAACAGCTGGAGGAAAGAAAAAGACAAATAAAAAAGTGAGGTTTCAGGTTGAGGATAAAGAAGAGGAGCGGCAACAAACACCAGCAGAAAAAAACAGAATATCCTAGAGGGAAAGCTCAGTAAAAAACAAAAGAAGACGCTCGGAGCAAAGCTCAAGAAGCTTGAGGAGAACGATTCCCAATAAGCCTGAAACTACAAATGGTCATCAATCTCTGACCAACGATATTCTGCCCTCCAGACTGTGACTACATACTGGCTCTGACCAGAATACATTTCCTTAATGAATGTTCTTGTTAATAAAAATTGTAAATATATATCATGGAAACACGCTTATTAGCCTATCTGTCATTAATAATGTTTTCTGCTTATTTTTCAGATTCTGCAATGGATTTGCCAAAAGTGGAGGAAGTTCTGGAAGCAGGTAATATTGTTACATTAGAAGACAGCTGTGCCTTCTTGTGACAAGGGGTGTCAAAGCAATTTTCTACAGACCCAGTGTGATCATCTCTGCTCATAATTCTTTCTCTTTCCTTCTTTTATAGAAATTCCAACATGGCTTTTGGCCACCATCATAATCCTGGCAGTCGGTCTGTTAATTGGATTGATTATTGGATGCTGCTACTGGTGCCGCACCTAGTAAGTATCTATAGTCACTAGCCCTGGGTACACAACCCCCTTTATAAACCCAGACAATTTATAAACCTACAGTTATTCACTGTCATATATCTGCAAGGGATCTGCCTCAGATCTTTGCTGTTTTGCCATCATAGATTTTGGCCACTGGGATTGAAAGATAAAAACAAACAAAAAATTGAAAAATAAAATTAGTTTGCACTGATTAATTACTTGGCTGAGTCACACTCTTGCTCTATAAATGTCCTTACTCTATTTGCATTCAGCATATTCAATGTTCTATAATGTGATCTATTTATCATTTTTTTACAGCCTCTGATGCCGATCAAAACTGAACAAGATTGACACCATGATCAAATCTGTGAGGGATGAAACCGCAGATTTAAAACAAAGAAAAGGAAAAAGCAGGTGTCCCCAAAGGCCTAGAGATGGACCTTATGCTGGTTGACATACTGCGATCGCTCATACAAGGAGAGCCAGGAGAATGGAGCCTGGTGTAGAGCGAGGAACTGACGAGGAAGATGAAAGAGGGCACAAAAGATAGAAGAAAGATCAGATCTCTGTCCAGCAGACAGAGATGGTTAAAAGGGAGCGTAAAAACACTCCTGTTCAGAAAACCACTGAACCAAAGCCACACAAAGAAACAGCTGGAGGAAAGAAAAAGACAAATAAAAAAGTGAGGTTTCAGGTTGAGGATAAAGAAGAGGAGCGGCAACAAACACCAGCAGAAAAAAACAGAATATCCTAGAGGGAAAGCTCAGTAAAAAACAAAAGAAGACGCTCGGAGCAAAGCTCAAGAAGCTTCAGGAGAACGATTCCCAATAAGCCTGAAACTACAAATGGTCATCAATCTCTGACCAACGATATTCTGCCCTCCAGACTGTGACTACATACTGGCTCTGACCAGAATACATTTCCTTAATGAATGTTCTTGTTAATAAAAATTGTAAATATATATCATGGAAACACGCTTATTAGCCTATCTGTCATTAATAATGTTTTCTGCTTATTTTTCAGATTCTGCAATGGATTTGCCAAAAGTGGAGGAAGTTCTGGAAGCAGGTAATATTTTGTTACATTAGAAGACAGCTGTGCCTTCTTGTGACAAGGGGTGTCAAAGCAATTTTCTACAGACCCAGTGTGATCATCTCTGCTCATAATTCTTTCTCTTTCCTTCTTTTATAGAAATTCCAACATGGCTTTTGGCCACCATCATAATCCTGGCAGTCGGTCTGTTAATTGGATTGATTATTGGATGCTGCTACTGGTGCCGCACCTAGTAAGTATCTATAGTCACTAGCCCTGGGTACACAACCCCCTTTATAAACCCAGACAATTTATAAACCTACAGTTATTCACTGTCATATATCTGCAAGGGATCTGCCTCAGATCTTTGCTGTTTTGCCATCATAGATTTTGGCCACTGGGATTGAAAGATAAAAACAAACAAAAAATTGAAAAATAAAATTAGTTTGCACTGATTAATTACTTGGCTGAGTCACACTCTTGCTCTATAAATGTCCTTACTCTATTTGCATTCAGCATATTCAATGTTCTATAATGTGATCTATTTATCATTTTTTTACAGCCTCTGATGCCGATCAAAACTGAACAAGATTGACACCATGATCAAATCTGTGAGGGATGAAACCGCAGATTTAAAACAAAGAAAAGGAAAAAGCAGGTGTCCCCAAAGGCCTAGAGATGGACCTTATGCTGGTTGACATACTGCGATCGCTCATACAAGGAGAGCCAGGAGAATGGAGCCTGGTGTAGAGCGAGGAACTGACGAGGAAGATGAAAGAGGGCACAAAAGATAGAAGAAAGATCAGATCTCTGTCCAGCAGACAGAGATGGTTAAAAGGGAGCGTAAAAACACTCCTGTTCAGAAAACCACTGAACCAAAGCCACACAAAGAAACAGCTGGAGGAAAGAAAAAGACAAATAAAAAAGTGAGGTTTCAGGTTGAGGATAAAGAAGAGGAGCGGCAACAAACACCAGCAGAAAAAAACAGAATATCCTAGAGGGAAAGCTCAGTAAAAAACAAAAGAAGACGCTCGGAGCAAAGCTCAAGAAGCTTCAGGAGAACGATTCCCAATAAGCCTGAAACTACAAATGGTCATCAATCTCTGACCAACGATATTCTGCCCTCCAGACTGTGACTACATACTGGCTCTGACCAGAATACATTTCCTTAATGAATGTTCTTGTTAATAAAAATTGTAAATATATATCATGGAAACACGCTTATTAGCCTATCTGTCATTAATAATGTTTTCTGCTTATTTTTCAGATTCTGCAATGGATTTGCCAAAAGTGGAGGAAGTTCTGGAAGCAGGTAATATTTTGTTACATTAGAAGACAGCTGTGCCTTCTTGTGACAAGGGGTGTCAAAGCAATTTTCTACAGACCCAGTGTGATCATCTCTGCTCATAATTCTTTCTCTTTCCTTCTTTTATAGAAATTCCAACATGGCTTTTGGCCACCATCATAATCCTGGCAGTCGGTCTGTTAATTGGATTGATTATTGGATGCTGCTACTGGTGCCGCACCTAGTAAGTATCTATAGTCACTAGCCCTGGGTACACAACCCCCTTTATAAACCCAGACAATTTATAAACCTACAGTTATTCACTGTCATATATCTGCAAGGGATCTGCCTCAGATCTTTGCTGTTTTGCCATCATAGATTTTGGCCACTGGGATTGAAAGATAAAAACAAACAAAAAATTGAAAAATAAAATTAGTTTGCACTGATTAATTACTTGGCTGAGTCACACTCTTGCTCTATAAATGTCCTTACTCTATTTGCATTCAGCATATTCAATGTTCTATAATGTGATCTATTTATCATTTTTTTACAGCCTCTGATGCCGATCAAAACTGAACAAGATTGACACCATGATCAAATCTGTGAGGGATGAAACCGCAGATTTAAAACAAAGAAAAGGAAAAAGCAGGTGTCCCCAAAGGCCTAGAGATGGACCTTATGCTGGTTGACATACTGCGATCGCTCATACAAGGAGAGCCAGGAGAATGGAGCCTGGTGTAGAGCGAGGAACTGACGAGGAAGATGAAAGAGGGCACAAAAGATAGAAGAAAGATCAGATCTCTGTCCAGCAGACAGAGATGGTTAAAAGGGAGCGTAAAAACACTCCTGTTCAGAAAACCACTGAACCAAAGCCACACAAAGAAACAGCTGGAGGAAAGAAAAAGACAAATAAAAAAGTGAGGTTTCAGGTTGAGGATAAAGAAGAGGAGCGGCAACAAACACCAGCAGAAAAAAACAGAATATCCTAGAGGGAAAGCTCAGTAAAAAACAAAAGAAGACGCTCGGAGCAAAGCTCAAGAAGCTTCAGGAGAACGATTCCCAATAAGCCTGAAACTACAAATGGTCATCAATCTCTGACCAACGATATTCTGCCCTCCAGACTGTGACTACATACTGGCTCTGACCAGAATACATTTCCTTAATGAATGTTCTTGTTAATAAAAATTGTAAATATATATCATGGAAACACGCTTATTAGCCTATCTGTCATTAATAATGTTTTCTGCTTATTTTTCAGATTCTGCAATGGATTTGCCAAAAGTGGAGGAAGTTCTGGAAGCAGGTAATATTTTGTTACATTAGAAGACAGCTGTGCCTTCTTGTGACAAGGGGTGTCAAAGCAATTTTCTACAGACCCAGTGTGATCATCTCTGCTCATAATTCTTTCTCTTTCCTTCTTTTATAGAAATTCCAACATGGCTTTTGGCCACCATCATAATCCTGGCAGTCGGTCTGTTAATTGGATTGATTATTGGATGCTGCTACTGGTGCCGCACCTAGTAAGTATCTATAGTCACTAGCCCTGGGTACACAACCCCCTTTATAAACCCAGACAATTTATAAACCTACAGTTATTCACTGTCATATATCTGCAAGGGATCTGCCTCAGATCTTTGCTGTTTTGCCATCATAGATTTTGGCCACTGGGATTGAAAGATAAAAACAAACAAAAAATTGAAAAATAAAATTAGTTTGCACTGATTAATTACTTGGCTGAGTCACACTCTTGCTCTATAAATGTCCTTACTCTATTTGCATTCAGCATATTCAATGTTCTATAATGTGATCTATTTATCATTTTTTTACAGCCTCTGATGCCGATCAAAACTGAACAAGATTGACACCATGATCAAATCTGTGAGGGATGAAACCGCAGATTTAAAACAAAGAAAAGGAAAAAGCAGGTGTCCCCAAAGGCCTAGAGATGGACCTTATGCTGGTTGACATACTGCGATCGCTCATACAAGGAGAGCCAGGAGAATGGAGCCTGGTGTAGAGCGAGGAACTGACGAGGAAGATGAAAGAGGGCACAAAAGATAGAAGAAAGATCAGATCTCTGTCCAGCAGACAGAGATGGTTAAAAGGGAGCGTAAAAACACTCCTGTTCAGAAAACCACTGAACCAAAGCCACACAAAGAAACAGCTGGAGGAAAGAAAAAGACAAATAAAAAAGTGAGGTTTCAGGTTGAGGATAAAGAAGAGGAGCGGCAACAAACACCAGCAGAAAAAAACAGAATATCCTAGAGGGAAAGCTCAGTAAAAAACAAAAGAAGACGCTCGGAGCAAAGCTCAAGAAGCTTCAGGAGAACGATTCCCAATAAGCCTGAAACTACAAATGGTCATCAATCTCTGACCAACGATATTCTGCCCTCCAGACTGTGACTACATACTGGCTCTGACCAGAATACATTTCCTTAATGAATGTTCTTGTTAATAAAAATTGTAAATATATATCATGGAAACACGCTTATTAGCCTATCTGTCATTAATAATGTTTTCTGCTTATTTTTCAGATTCTGCAATGGATTTGCCAAAAGTGGAGGAAGTTCTGGAAGCAGGTAATATTTTGTTACATTAGAAGACAGCTGTGCCTTCTTGTGACAAGGGGTGTCAAAGCAATTTTCTACAGACCCAGTGTGATCATCTCTGCTCATAATTCTTTCTCTTTCCTTCTTTTATAGAAATTCCAACATGGCTTTTGGCCACCATCATAATCCTGGCAGTCGGTCTGTTAATTGGATTGATTATTGGATGCTGCTACTGGTGCCGCACCTAGTAAGTATCTATAGTCACTAGCCCTGGGTACACAACCCCCTTTATAAACCCAGACAATTTATAAACCTACAGTTATTCACTGTCATATATCTGCAAGGGATCTGCCTCAGATCTTTGCTGTTTTGCCATCATAGATTTTGGCCACTGGGATTGAAAGATAAAAACAAACAAAAAATTGAAAAATAAAATTAGTTTGCACTGATTAATTACTTGGCTGAGTCACACTCTTGCTCTATAAATGTCCTTACTCTATTTGCATTCAGCATATTCAATGTTCTATAATGTGATCTATTTATCATTTTTTTACAGCCTCTGATGCCGATCAAAACTGAACAAGATTGACACCATGATCAAATCTGTGAGGGATGAAACCGCAGATTTAAAACAAAGAAAAGGAAAAAGCAGGTGTCCCCAAAGGCCTAGAGATGGACCTTATGCTGGTTGACATACTGCGATCGCTCATACAAGGAGAGCCAGGAGAATGGAGCCTGGTGTAGAGCGAGGAACTGACGAGGAAGATGAAAGAGGGCACAAAAGATAGAAGAAAGATCAGATCTCTGTCCAGCAGACAGAGATGGTTAAAAGGGAGCGTAAAAACACTCCTGTTCAGAAAACCACTGAACCAAAGCCACACAAAGAAACAGCTGGAGGAAAGAAAAAGACAAATAAAAAAGTGAGGTTTCAGGTTGAGGATAAAGAAGAGGAGCGGCAACAAACACCAGCAGAAAAAAACAGAATATCCTAGAGGGAAAGCTCAGTAAAAAACAAAAGAAGACGCTCGGAGCAAAGCTCAAGAAGCTTCAGGAGAACGATTCCCAATAAGCCTGAAACTACAAATGGTCATCAATCTCTGACCAACGATATTCTGCCCTCCAGACTGTGACTACATACTGGCTCTGACCAGAATACATTTCCTTAATGAATGTTCTTGTTAATAAAAATTGTAAATATATATCATGGAAACACGCTTATTAGCCTATCTGTCATTAATAATGTTTTCTGCTTATTTTTCAGATTCTGCAATGGATTTGCCAAAAGTGGAGGAAGTTCTGGAAGCAGGTAATATTTTGTTACATTAGAAGACAGCTGTGCCTTCTTGTGACAAGGGGTGTCAAAGCAATTTTCTACAGACCCAGTGTGATCATCTCTGCTCATAATTCTTTCTCTTTCCTTCTTTTATAGAAATTCCAACATGGCTTTTGGCCACCATCATAATCCTGGCAGTCGGTCTGTTAATTGGATTGATTATTGGATGCTGCTACTGGTGCCGCACCTAGTAAGTATCTATAGTCACTAGCCCTGGGTACACAACCCCCTTTATAAACCCAGACAATTTATAAACCTACAGTTATTCACTGTCATATATCTGCAAGGGATCTGCCTCAGATCTTTGCTGTTTTGCCATCATAGATTTTGGCCACTGGGATTGAAAGATAAAAACAAACAAAAAATTGAAAAATAAAATTAGTTTGCACTGATTAATTACTTGGCTGAGTCACACTCTTGCTCTATAAATGTCCTTACTCTATTTGCATTCAGCATATTCAATGTTCTATAATGTGATCTATTTATCATTTTTTTACAGCCTCTGATGCCGATCAAAACTGAACAAGATTGACACCATGATCAAATCTGTGAGGGATGAAACCGCAGATTTAAAACAAAGAAAAGGAAAAAGCAGGTGTCCCCAAAGGCCTAGAGATGGACCTTATGCTGGTTGACATACTGCGATCGCTCATACAAGGAGAGCCAGGAGAATGGAGCCTGGTGTAGAGCGAGGAACTGACGAGGAAGATGAAAGAGGGCACAAAAGATAGAAGAAAGATCAGATCTCTGTCCAGCAGACAGAGATGGTTAAAAGGGAGCGTAAAAACACTCCTGTTCAGAAAACCACTGAACCAAAGCCACACAAAGAAACAGCTGGAGGAAAGAAAAAGACAAATAAAAAAGTGAGGTTTCAGGTTGAGGATAAAGAAGAGGAGCGGCAACAAACACCAGCAGAAAAAAACAGAATATCCTAGAGGGAAAGCTCAGTAAAAAACAAAAGAAGACGCTCGGAGCAAAGCTCAAGAAGCTTCAGGAGAACGATTCCCAATAAGCCTGAAACTACAAATGGTCATCAATCTCTGACCAACGATATTCTGCCCTCCAGACTGTGACTACATACTGGCTCTGACCAGAATACATTTCCTTAATGAATGTTCTTGTTAATAAAAATTGTAAATATATATCATGGAAACACGCTTATTAGCCTATCTGTCATTAATAATGTTTTCTGCTTATTTTTCAGATTCTGCAATGGATTTGCCAAAAGTGGAGGAAGTTCTGGAAGCAGGTAATATTTTGTTACATTAGAAGACAGCTGTGCCTTCTTGTGACAAGGGGTGTCAAAGCAATTTTCTACAGACCCAGTGTGATCATCTCTGCTCATAATTCTTTCTCTTTCCTTCTTTTATAGAAATTCCAACATGGCTTTTGGCCACCATCATAATCCTGGCAGTCGGTCTGTTAATTGGATTGATTATTGGATGCTGCTACTGGTGCCGCACCTAGTAAGTATCTATAGTCACTAGCCCTGGGTACACAACCCCCTTTATAAACCCAGACAATTTATAAACCTACAGTTATTCACTGTCATATATCTGCAAGGGATCTGCCTCAGATCTTTGCTGTTTTGCCATCATAGATTTTGGCCACTGGGATTGAAAGATAAAAACAAACAAAAAATTGAAAAATAAAATTAGTTTGCACTGATTAATTACTTGGCTGAGTCACACTCTTGCTCTATAAATGTCCTTACTCTATTTGCATTCAGCATATTCAATGTTCTATAATGTGATCTATTTATCATTTTTTTACAGCCTCTGATGCCGATCAAAACTGAACAAGATTGACACCATGATCAAATCTGTGAGGGATGAAACCGCAGATTTAAAACAAAGAAAAGGAAAAAGCAGGTGTCCCCAAAGGCCTAGAGATGGACCTTATGCTGGTTGACATACTGCGATCGCTCATACAAGGAGAGCCAGGAGAATGGAGCCTGGTGTAGAGCGAGGAACTGACGAGGAAGATGAAAGAGGGCACAAAAGATAGAAGAAAGATCAGATCTCTGTCCAGCAGACAGAGATGGTTAAAAGGGAGCGTAAAAACACTCCTGTTCAGAAAACCACTGAACCAAAGCCACACAAAGAAACAGCTGGAGGAAAGAAAAAGACAAATAAAAAAGTGAGGTTTCAGGTTGAGGATAAAGAAAAGGAGCGGCAACAAACACCAGCAGAAAAAAACAGAATATCCTAGAGGGAAAGCTCAGTAAAAAACAAAAGAAGACGCTCGGAGCAAAGCTCAAGAAGCTTCAGGAGAACGATTCCCAATAAGCCTGAAACTACAAATGGTCATCAATCTCTGACCAACGATATTCTGCCCTCCAGACTGTGACTACATACTGGCTCTGACCAGAATACATTTCCTTAATGAATGTTCTTGTTAATAAAAATTGTAAATATATATCATGGAAACACGCTTATTAGCCTATCTGTCATTAATAATGTTTTCTGCTTATTTTTCAGATTCTGCAATGGATTTGCCAAAAGTGGAGGAAGTTCTGGAAGCAGGTAATATTTTGTTACATTAGAAGACAGCTGTGCCTTCTTGTGACAAGGGGTGTCAAAGCAATTTTCTACAGACCCAGTGTGATCATCTCTGCTCATAATTCTTTCTCTTTCCTTCTTTTATAGAAATTCCAACATGGCTTTTGGCCACCATCATAATCCTGGCAGTCGGTCTGTTAATTGGATTGATTATTGGATGCTGCTACTGGTGCCGCACCTAGTAAGTATCTATAGTCACTAGCCCTGGGTACACAACCCCCTTTATAAACCCAGACAATTTATAAACCTACAGTTATTCACTGTCATATATCTGCAAGGGATCTGCCTCAGATCTTTGCTGTTTTGCCATCATAGATTTTGGCCACTGGGATTGAAAGATAAAAACAAACAAAAAATTGAAAAATAAAATTAGTTTGCACTGATTAATTACTTGGCTGAGTCACACTCTTGCTCTATAAATGTCCTTACTCTATTTGCATTCAGCATATTCAATGTTCTATAATGTGATCTATTTATCATTTTTTTACAGCCTCTGATGCCGATCAAAACTGAACAAGATTGACACCATGATCAAATCTGTGAGGGATGAAACCGCAGATTTAAAACAAAGAAAAGGAAAAAGCAGGTGTCCCCAAAGGCCTAGAGATGGACCTTATGCTGGTTGACATACTGCGATCGCTCATACAAGGAGAGCCAGGAGAATGGAGCCTGGTGTAGAGCGAGGAACTGACGAGGAAGATGAAAGAGGGCACAAAAGATAGAAGAAAGATCAGATCTCTGTCCAGCAGACAGAGATGGTTAAAAGGGAGCGTAAAAACACTCCTGTTCAGAAAACCACTGAACCAAAGCCACACAAAGAAACAGCTGGAGGAAAGAAAAAGACAAATAAAAAAGTGAGGTTTCAGGTTGAGGATAAAGAAGAGGAGCGGCAACAAACACCAGCAGAAAAAAACAGAATATCCTAGAGGGAAAGCTCAGTAAAAAACAAAAGAAGACGCTCGGAGCAAAGCTCAAGAAGCTTCAGGAGAACGATTCCCAATAAGCCTGAAACTACAAATGGTCATCAATCTCTGACCAACGATATTCTGCCCTCCAGACTGTGACTACATACTGGCTCTGACCAGAATACATTTCCTTAATGAATGTTCTTGTTAATAAAAATTGTAAATATATATCATGGAAACACGCTTATTAGCCTATCTGTCATTAATAATGTTTTCTGCTTATTTTTCAGATTCTGCAATGGATTTGCCAAAAGTGGAGGAAGTTCTGGAAGCAGGTAATATTTTGTTACATTAGAAGACAGCTGTGCCTTCTTGTGACAAGGGGTGTCAAAGCAATTTTCTACAGACCCAGTGTGATCATCTCTGCTCATAATTCTTTCTCTTTCCTTCTTTTATAGAAATTCCAACATGGCTTTTGGCCACCATCATAATCCTGGCAGTCGGTCTGTTAATTGGATTGATTATTGGATGCTGCTACTGGTGCCGCACCTAGTAAGTATCTATAGTCACTAGCCCTGGGTACACAACCCCCTTTATAAACCCAGACAATTTATAAACCTACAGTTATTCACTGTCATATATCTGCAAGGGATCTGCCTCAGATCTTTGCTGTTTTGCCATCATAGATTTTGGCCACTGGGATTGAAAGATAAAAACAAACAAAAAATTGAAAAATAAAATTAGTTTGCACTGATTAATTACTTGGCTGAGTCACACTCTTGCTCTATAAATGTCCTTACTCTATTTGCATTCAGCATATTCAATGTTCTATAATGTGATCTATTTATCATTTTTTTACAGCCTCTGATGCCGATCAAAACTGAACAAGATTGACACCATGATCAAATCTGTGAGGGATGAAACCGCAGATTTAAAACAAAGAAAAGGAAAAAGCAGGTGTCCCCAAAGGCCTAGAGATAGACCTTATGCTGGTTGACATACTGCGATCGCTCATACAAGGAGAGCCAGGAGAATGGAGCCTGGTGTAGAGCGAGGAACTGACGAGGAAGATGAAAGAGGGCACAAAAGATAGAAGAAAGATCAGATCTCTGTCCAGCAGACAGAGATGGTTAAAAGGGAGCGTAAAAACACTCCTGTTCAGAAAACCACTGAACCAAAGCCACACAAAGAAACAGCTGGAGGAAAGAAAAAGACAAATAAAAAAGTGAGGTTTCAGGTTGAGGATAAAGAAGAGGAGCGGCAACAAACACCAGCAGAAAAAAACAGAATATCCTAGAGGGAAAGCTCAGTAAAAAACAAAAGAAGACGCTCGGAGCAAAGCTCAAGAAGCTTCAGGAGAACGATTCCCAATAAGCCTGAAACTACAAATGGTCATCAATCTCTGACCAACGATATTCTGCCCTCCAGACTGTGACTACATACTGGCTCTGACCAGAATACATTTCCTTAATGAATGTTCTTGTTAATAAAAATTGTAAATATATATCATGGAAACACGCTTATTAGCCTATCTGTCATTAATAATGTTTTCTGCTTATTTTTCAGATTCTGCAATGGATTTGCCAAAAGTGGAGGAAGTTCTGGAAGCAGGTAATATTTTGTTACATTAGAAGACAGCTGTGCCTTCTTGTGACAAGGGGTGTCAAAGCAATTTTCTACAGACCCAGTGTGATCATCTCTGCTCATAATTCTTTCTCTTTCCTTCTTTTATAGAAATTCCAACATGGCTTTTGGCCACCATCATAATCCTGGCAGTCGGTCTGTTAATTGGATTGATTATTGGATGCTGCTACTGGTGCCGCACCTAGTAAGTATCTATAGTCACTAGCCCTGGGTACACAACCCCCTTTATAAACCCAGACAATTTATAAACCTACAGTTATTCACTGTCATATATCTGCAAGGGATCTGCCTCAGATCTTTGCTGTTTTGCCATCATAGATTTTGGCCACTGGGATTGAAAGATAAAAACAAACAAAAAATTGAAAAATAAAATTAGTTTGCACTGATTAATTACTTGGCTGAGTCACACTCTTGCTCTATAAATGTCCTTACTCTATTTGCATTCAGCATATTCAATGTTCTATAATGTGATCTATTTATCATTTTTTTACAGCCTCTGATGCCGATCAAAACTGAACAAGATTGACACCATGATCAAATCTGTGAGGGATGAAACCGCAGATTTAAAACAAAGAAAAGGAAAAAGCAGGTGTCCCCAAAGGCCTAGAGATGGACCTTATGCTGGTTGACATACTGCGATCGCTCATACAAGGAGAGCCAGGAGAATGGAGCCTGGTGTAGAGCGAGGAACTGACGAGGAAGATGAAAGAGGGCACAAAAGATAGAAGAAAGATCAGATCTCTGTCCAGCAGACAGAGATGGTTAAAAGGGAGCGTAAAAACACTCCTGTTCAGAAAACCACTGAACCAAAGCCACACAAAGAAACAGCTGGAGGAAAGAAAAAGACAAATAAAAAAGTGAGGTTTCAGGTTGAGGATAAAGAAGAGGAGCGGCAACAAACACCAGCAGAAAAAAACAGAATATCCTAGAGGGAAAGCTCAGTAAAAAACAAAAGAAGACGCTCGGAGCAAAGCTCAAGAAGCTTCAGGAGAACGATTCCCAATAAGCCTGAAACTACAAATGGTCATCAATCTCTGACCAACGATATTCTGCCCTCCAGACTGTGACTACATACTGGCTCTGACCAGAATACATTTCCTTAATGAATGTTCTTGTTAATAAAAATTGTAAATATATATCATGGAAACACGCTTATTAGCCTATCTGTCATTAATAATGTTTTCTGCTTATTTTTCAGATTCTGCAATGGATTTGCCAAAAGTGGAGGAAGTTCTGGAAGCAGGTAATATTTTGTTACATTAGAAGACAGCTGTGCCTTCTTGTGACAAGGGGTGTCAAAGCAATTTTCTACAGACCCAGTGTGATCATCTCTGCTCATAATTCTTTCTCTTTCCTTCTTTTATAGAAATTCCAACATGGCTTTTGGCCACCATCATAATCCTGGCAGTCGGTCTGTTAATTGGATTGATTATTGGATGCTGCTACTGGTGCCGCACCTAGTAAGTATCTATAGTCACTAGCCCTGGGTACACAACCCCCTTTATAAACCCAGACAATTTATAAACCTACAGTTATTCACTGTCATATATCTGCAAGGGATCTGCCTCAGATCTTTGCTGTTTTGCCATCATAGATTTTGGCCACTGGGATTGAAAGATAAAAACAAACAAAAAATTGAAAAATAAAATTAGTTTGCACTGATTAATTACTTGGCTGAGTCACACTCTTGCTCTATAAATGTCCTTACTCTATTTGCATTCAGCATATTCAATGTTCTATAATGTGATCTATTTATCATTTTTTTACAGCCTCTGATGCCGATCAAAACTGAACAAGATTGACACCATGATCAAATCTGTGAGGGATGAAACCGCAGATTTAAAACAAAGAAAAGGAAAAAGCAGGTGTCCCCAAAGGCCTAGAGATAGACCTTATGCTGGTTGACATACTGCGATCGCTCATACAAGGAGAGCCAGGAGAATGGAGCCTGGTGTAGAGCGAGGAACTGACGAGGAAGATGAAAGAGGGCACAAAAGATAGAAGAAAGATCAGATCTCTGTCCAGCAGACAGAGATGGTTAAAAGGGAGCGTAAAAACACTCCTGTTCAGAAAACCACTGAACCAAAGCCACACAAAGAAACAGCTGGAGGAAAGAAAAAGACAAATAAAAAAGTGAGGTTTCAGGTTGAGGATAAAGAAGAGGAGCGGCAACAAACACCAGCAGAAAAAAACAGAATATCCTAGAGGGAAAGCTCAGTAAAAAACAAAAGAAGACGCTCGGAGCAAAGCTCAAGAAGCTTCAGGAGAACGATTCCCAATAAGCCTGAAACTACAAATGGTCATCAATCTCTGACCAACGATATTCTGCCCTCCAGACTGTGACTACATACTGGCTCTGACCAGAATACATTTCCTTAATGAATGTTCTTGTTAATAAAAATTGTAAATATATATCATGGAAACACGCTTATTAGCCTATCTGTCATTAATAATGTTTTCTGCTTATTTTTCAGATTCTGCAATGGATTTGCCAAAAGTGGAGGAAGTTCTGGAAGCAGGTAATATTTTGTTACATTAGAAGACAGCTGTGCCTTCTTGTGACAAGGGGTGTCAAAGCAATTTTCTACAGACCCAGTGTGATCATCTCTGCTCATAATTCTTTCTCTTTCCTTCTTTTATAGAAATTCCAACATGGCTTTTGGCCACCATCATAATCCTGGCAGTCGGTCTGTTAATTGGATTGATTATTGGATGCTGCTACTGGTGCCGCACCTAGTAAGTATCTATAGTCACTAGCCCTGGGTACACAACCCCCTTTATAAACCCAGACAATTTATAAACCTACAGTTATTCACTGTCATATATCTGCAAGGGATCTGCCTCAGATCTTTGCTGTTTTGCCATCATAGATTTTGGCCACTGGGATTGAAAGATAAAAACAAACAAAAAATTGAAAAATAAAATTAGTTTGCACTGATTAATTACTTGGCTGAGTCACACTCTTGCTCTATAAATGTCCTTACTCTATTTGCATTCAGCATATTCAATGTTCTATAATGTGATCTATTTATCATTTTTTTACAGCCTCTGATGCCGATCAAAACTGAACAAGATTGACACCATGATCAAATCTGTGAGGGATGAAACCGCAGATTTAAAACAAAGAAAAGGAAAAAGCAGGTGTCCCCAAAGGCCTAGAGATGGACCTTATGCTGGTTGACATACTGCGATCGCTCATACAAGGAGAGCCAGGAGAATGGAGCCTGGTGTAGAGCGAGGAACTGACGAGGAAGATGAAAGAGGGCACAAAAGATAGAAGAAAGATCAGATCTCTGTCCAGCAGACAGAGATGGTTAAAAGGGAGCGTAAAAACACTCCTGTTCAGAAAACCACTGAACCAAAGCCACACAAAGAAACAGCTGGAGGAAAGAAAAAGACAAATAAAAAAGTGAGGTTTCAGGTTGAGGATAAAGAAGAGGAGCGGCAACAAACACCAGCAGAAAAAAACAGAATATCCTAGAGGGAAAGCTCAGTAAAAAACAAAAGAAGACGCTCGGAGCAAAGCTCAAGAAGCTTCAGGAGAACGATTCCCAATAAGCCTGAAACTACAAATGGTCATCAATCTCTGACCAACGATATTCTGCCCTCCAGACTGTGACTACATACTGGCTCTGACCAGAATACATTTCCTTAATGAATGTTCTTGTTAATAAAAATTGTAAATATATATCATGGAAACACGCTTATTAGCCTATCTGTCATTAATAATGTTTTCTGCTTATTTTTCAGATTCTGCAATGGATTTGCCAAAAGTGGAGGAAGTTCTGGAAGCAGGTAATATTTTGTTACATTAGAAGACAGCTGTGCCTTCTTGTGACAAGGGGTGTCAAAGCAATTTTCTACAGACCCAGTGTGATCATCTCTGCTCATAATTCTTTCTCTTTCCTTCTTTTATAGAAATTCCAACATGGCTTTTGGCCACCATCATAATCCTGGCAGTCGGTCTGTTAATTGGATTGATTATTGGATGCTGCTACTGGTGCCGCACCTAGTAAGTATCTATAGTCACTAGCCCTGGGTACACAACCCCCTTTATAAACCCAGACAATTTATAAACCTACAGTTATTCACTGTCATATATCTGCAAGGGATCTGCCTCAGATCTTTGCTGTTTTGCCATCATAGATTTTGGCCACTGGGATTGAAAGATAAAAACAAACAAAAAATTGAAAAATAAAATTAGTTTGCACTGATTAATTACTTGGCTGAGTCACACTCTTGCTCTATAAATGTCCTTACTCTATTTGCATTCAGCATATTCAATGTTCTATAATGTGATCTATTTATCATTTTTTTACAGCCTCTGATGCCGATCAAAACTGAACAAGATTGACACCATGATCAAATCTGTGAGGGATGAAACCGCAGATTTAAAACAAAGAAAAGGAAAAAGCAGGTGTCCCCAAAGGCCTAGAGATAGACCTTATGCTGGTTGACATACTGCGATCGCTCATACAAGGAGAGCCAGGAGAATGGAGCCTGGTGTAGAGCGAGGAACTGACGAGGAAGATGAAAGAGGGCACAAAAGATAGAAGAAAGATCAGATCTCTGTCCAGCAGACAGAGATGGTTAAAAGGGAGCGTAAAAACACTCCTGTTCAGAAAACCACTGAACCAAAGCCACACAAAGAAACAGCTGGAGGAAAGAAAAAGACAAATAAAAAAGTGAGGTTTCAGGTTGAGGATAAAGAAGAGGAGCGGCAACAAACACCAGCAGAAAAAAACAGAATATCCTAGAGGGAAAGCTCAGTAAAAAACAAAAGAAGACGCTCGGAGCAAAGCTCAAGAAGCTTCAGGAGAACGATTCCCAATAAGCCTGAAACTACAAATGGTCATCAATCTCTGACCAACGATATTCTGCCCTCCAGACTGTGACTACATACTGGCTCTGACCAGAATACATTTCCTTAATGAATGTTCTTGTTAATAAAAATTGTAAATATATATCATGGAAACACGCTTATTAGCCTATCTGTCATTAATAATGTTTTCTGCTTATTTTTCAGATTCTGCAATGGATTTGCCAAAAGTGGAGGAAGTTCTGGAAGCAGGTAATATTTTGTTACATTAGAAGACAGCTGTGCCTTCTTGTGACAAGGGGTGTCAAAGCAATTTTCTACAGACCCAGTGTGATCATCTCTGCTCATAATTCTTTCTCTTTCCTTCTTTTATAGAAATTCCAACATGGCTTTTGGCCACCATCATAATCCTGGCAGTCGGTCTGTTAATTGGATTGATTATTGGATGCTGCTACTGGTGCCGCACCTAGTAAGTATCTATAGTCACTAGCCCTGGGTACACAACCCCCTTTATAAACCCAGACAATTTATAAACCTACAGTTATTCACTGTCATATATCTGCAAGGGATCTGCCTCAGATCTTTGCTGTTTTGCCATCATAGATTTTGGCCACTGGGAGTGAAAGATAAAAACAAACAAAAAATTGAAAAATAAAATTAGTTTGCACTGATTAATTACTTGGCTGAGTCACACTCTTGCTCTATAAATGTCCTTACTCTATTTGCATTCAGCATATTCAATGTTCTATAATGTGATCTATTTATCATTTTTTTACAGCCTCTGATGCCGATCAAAACTGAACAAGATTGACACCATGATCAAATCTGTGAGGGATGAAACCGCAGATTTAAAACAAAGAAAAGGAAAAAGCAGGTGTCCCCAAAGGCCTAGAGATGGACCTTATGCTGGTTGACATACTGCGATCGCTCATACAAGGAGAGCCAGGAGAATGGAGCCTGGTGTAGAGCGAGGAACTGACGAGGAAGATGAAAGAGGGCACAAAAGATAGAAGAAAGATCAGATCTCTGTCCAGCAGACAGAGATGGTTAAAAGGGAGCGTAAAAACACTCCTGTTCAGAAAACCACTGAACCAAAGCCACACAAAGAAACAGCTGGAGGAAAGAAAAAGACAAATAAAAAAGTGAGGTTTCAGGTTGAGGATAAAGAAGAGGAGCGGCAACAAACACCAGCAGAAAAAAACAGAATATCCTAGAGGGAAAGCTCAGTAAAAAACAAAAGAAGACGCTCGGAGCAAAGCTCAAGAAGCTTCAGGAGAACGATTCCCAATAAGCCTGAAACTACAAATGGTCATCAATCTCTGACCAACGATATTCTGCCCTCCAGACTGTGACTACATACTGGCTCTGACCAGAATACATTTCCTTAATGAATGTTCTTGTTAATAAAAATTGTAAATATATATCATGGAAACACGCTTATTAGCCTATCTGTCATTAATAATGTTTTCTGCTTATTTTTCAGATTCTGCAATGGATTTGCCAAAAGTGGAGGAAGTTCTGGAAGCAGGTAATATTTTGTTACATTAGAAGACAGCTGTGCCTTCTTGTGACAAGGGGTGTCAAAGCAATTTTCTACAGACCCAGTGTGATCATCTCTGCTCATAATTCTTTCTCTTTCCTTCTTTTATAGAAATTCCAACATGGCTTTTGGCCACCATCATAATCCTGGCAGTCGGTCTGTTAATTGGATTGATTATTGGATGCTGCTACTGGTGCCGCACCTAGTAAGTATCTATAGTCACTAGCCCTGGGTACACAACCCCCTTTATAAACCCAGACAATTTATAAACCTACAGTTATTCACTGTCATATATCTGCAAGGGATCTGCCTCAGATCTTTGCTGTTTTGCCATCATAGATTTTGGCCACTGGGATTGAAAGATAAAAACAAACAAAAAATTGAAAAATAAAATTAGTTTGCACTGATTAATTACTTGGCTGAGTCACACTCTTGCTCTATAAATGTCCTTACTCTATTTGCATTCAGCATATTCAATGTTCTATAATGTGATCTATTTATCATTTTTTTACAGCCTCTGATGCCGATCAAAACTGAACAAGATTGACACCATGATCAAATCTGTGAGGGATGAAACCGCAGATTTAAAACAAAGAAAAGGAAAAAGCAGGTGTCCCCAAAGGCCTAGAGATGGACCTTATGCTGGTTGACATACTGCGATCGCTCATACAAGGAGAGCCAGGAGAATGGAGCCTGGTGTAGAGCGAGGAACTGACGAGGAAGATGAAAGAGGGCACAAAAGATAGAAGAAAGATCAGATCTCTGTCCAGCAGACAGAGATGGTTAAAAGGGAGCGTAAAAACACTCCTGTTCAGAAAACCACTGAACCAAAGCCACACAAAGAAACAGCTGGAGGAAAGAAAAAGACAAATAAAAAAGTGAGGTTTCAGGTTGAGGATAAAGAAGAGGAGCGGCAACAAACACCAGCAGAAAAAAACAGAATATCCTAGAGGGAAAGCTCAGTAAAAAACAAAAGAAGACGCTCGGAGCAAAGCTCAAGAAGCTTCAGGAGAACGATTCCCAATAAGCCTGAAACTACAAATGGTCATCAATCTCTGACCAACGATATTCTGCCCTCCAGACTGTGACTACATACTGGCTCTGACCAGAATACATTTCCTTAATGAATGTTCTTGTTAATAAAAATTGTAAATATATATCATGGAAACACGCTTATTAGCCTATCTGTCATTAATAATGTTTTCTGCTTATTTTTCAGATTCTGCAATGGATTTGCCAAAAGTGGAGGAAGTTCTGGAAGCAGGTAATATTTTGTTACATTAGAAGACAGCTGTGCCTTCTTGTGACAAGGGGTGTCAAAGCAATTTTCTACAGACCCAGTGTGATCATCTCTGCTCATAATTCTTTCTCTTTCCTTCTTTTATAGAAATTCCAACATGGCTTTTGGCCACCATCATAATCCTGGCAGTCGGTCTGTTAATTGGATTGATTATTGGATGCTGCTACTGGTGCCGCACCTAGTAAGTATCTATAGTCACTAGCCCTGGGTACACAACCCCCTTTATAAACCCAGACAATTTATAAACCTACAGTTATTCACTGTCATATATCTGCAAGGGATCTGCCTCAGATCTTTGCTGTTTTGCCATCATAGATTTTGGCCACTGGGATTGAAAGATAAAAACAAACAAAAAATTGAAAAATAAAATTAGTTTGCACTGATTAATTACTTGGCTGAGTCACACTCTTGCTCTATAAATGTCCTTACTCTATTTGCATTCAGCATATTCAATGTTCTATAATGTGATCTATTTATCATTTTTTTACAGCCTCTGATGCCGATCAAAACTGAACAAGATTGACACCATGATCAAATCTGTGAGGGATGAAACCGCAGATTTAAAACAAAGAAAAGGAAAAAGCAGGTGTCCCCAAAGGCCTAGAGATGGACCTTATGCTGGTTGACATACTGCGATCGCTCATACAAGGAGAGCCAGGAGAATGGAGCCTGGTGTAGAGCGAGGAACTGACGAGGAAGATGAAAGAGGGCACAAAAGATAGAAGAAAGATCAGATCTCTGTCCAGCAGACAGAGATGGTTAAAAGGGAGCGTAAAAACACTCCTGTTCAGAAAACCACTGAACCAAAGCCACACAAAGAAACAGCTGGAGGAAAGAAAAAGACAAATAAAAAAGTGAGGTTTCAGGTTGAGGATAAAGAAGAGGAGCGGCAACAAACACCAGCAGAAAAAAACAGAATATCCTAGAGGGAAAGCTCAGTAAAAAACAAAAGAAGACGCTCGGAGCAAAGCTCAAGAAGCTTCAGGAGAACGATTCCCAATAAGCCTGAAACTACAAATGGTCATCAATCTCTGACCAACGATATTCTGCCCTCCAGACTGTGACTACATACTGGCTCTGACCAGAATACATTTCCTTAATGAATGTTCTTGTTAATAAAAATTGTAAATATATATCATGGAAACACGCTTATTAGCCTATCTGTCATTAATAATGTTTTCTGCTTATTTTTCAGATTCTGCAATGGATTTGCCAAAAGTGGAGGAAGTTCTGGAAGCAGGTAATATTTTGTTACATTAGAAGACAGCTGTGCCTTCTTGTGACAAGGGGTGTCAAAGCAATTTTCTACAGACCCAGTGTGATCATCTCTGCTCATAATTCTTTCTCTTTCCTTCTTTTATAGAAATTCCAACATGGCTTTTGGCCACCATCATAATCCTGGCAGTCGGTCTGTTAATTGGATTGATTATTGGATGCTGCTACTGGTGCCGCACCTAGTAAGTATCTATAGTCACTAGCCCTGGGTACACAACCCCCTTTATAAACCCAGACAATTTATAAACCTACAGTTATTCACTGTCATATATCTGCAAGGGATCTGCCTCAGATCTTTGCTGTTTTGCCATCATAGATTTTGGCCACTGGGATTGAAAGATAAAAACAAACAAAAAATTGAAAAATAAAATTAGTTTGCACTGATTAATTACTTGGCTGAGTCACACTCTTGCTCTATAAATGTCCTTACTCTATTTGCATTCAGCATATTCAATGTTCTATAATGTGATCTATTTATCATTTTTTTACAGCCTCTGATGCCGATCAAAACTGAACAAGATTGACACCATGATCAAATCTGTGAGGGATGAAACCGCAGATTTAAAACAAAGAAAAGGAAAAAGCAGGTGTCCCCAAAGGCCTAGAGATGGACCTTATGCTGGTTGACATACTGCGATCGCTCATACAAGGAGAGCCAGGAGAATGGAGCCTGGTGTAGAGCGAGGAACTGACGAGGAAGATGAAAGAGGGCACAAAAGATAGAAGAAAGATCAGATCTCTGTCCAGCAGACAGAGATGGTTAAAAGGGAGCGTAAAAACACTCCTGTTCAGAAAACCACTGAACCAAAGCCACACAAAGAAACAGCTGGAGGAAAGAAAAAGACAAATAAAAAAGTGAGGTTTCAGGTTGAGGATAAAGAAGAGGAGCGGCAACAAACACCAGCAGAAAAAAACAGAATATCCTAGAGGGAAAGCTCAGTAAAAAACAAAAGAAGACGCTCGGAGCAAAGCTCAAGAAGCTTCAGGAGAACGATTCCCAATAAGCCTGAAACTACAAATGGTCATCAATCTCTGACCAACGATATTCTGCCCTCCAGACTGTGACTACATACTGGCTCTGACCAGAATACATTTCCTTAATGAATGTTCTTGTTAATAAAAATTGTAAATATATATCATGGAAACACGCTTATTAGCCTATCTGTCATTAATAATGTTTTCTGCTTATTTTTCAGATTCTGCAATGGATTTGCCAAAAGTGGAGGAAGTTCTGGAAGCAGGTAATATTTTGTTACATTAGAAGACAGCTGTGCCTTCTTGTGACAAGGGGTGTCAAAGCAATTTTCTACAGACCCAGTGTGATCATCTCTGCTCATAATTCTTTCTCTTTCCTTCTTTTATAGAAATTCCAACATGGCTTTTGGCCACCATCATAATCCTGGCAGTCGGTCTGTTAATTGGATTGATTATTGGATGCTGCTACTGGTGCCGCACCTAGTAAGTATCTATAGTCACTAGCCCTGGGTACACAACCCCCTTTATAAACCCAGACAATTTATAAACCTACAGTTATTCACTGTCATATATCTGCAAGGGATCTGCCTCAGATCTTTGCTGTTTTGCCATCATAGATTTTGGCCACTGGGATTGAAAGATAAAAACAAACAAAAAATTGAAAAATAAAATTAGTTTGCACTGATTAATTACTTGGCTGAGTCACACTCTTGCTCTATAAATGTCCTTACTCTATTTGCATTCAGCATATTCAATGTTCTATAATGTGATCTATTTATCATTTTTTTACAGCCTCTGATGCCGATCAAAACTGAACAAGATTGACACCATGATCAAATCTGTGAGGGATGAAACCGCAGATTTAAAACAAAGAAAAGGAAAAAGCAGGTGTCCCCAAAGGCCTAGAGATGGACATTATGCTGGTTGACATACTGCGATCGCTCATACAAGGAGAGCCAGGAGAATGGAGCCTGGTGTAGAGCGAGGAACTGACGAGGAAGATGAAAGAGGGCACAAAAGATAGAAGAAAGATCAGATCTCTGTCCAGCAGACAGAGATGGTTAAAAGGGAGCGTAAAAACACTCCTGTTCAGAAAACCACTGAACCAAAGCCACACAAAGAAACAGCTGGAGGAAAGAAAAAGACAAATAAAAAAGTGAGGTTTCAGGTTGAGGATAAAGAAGAGGAGCGGCAACAAACACCAGCAGAAAAAAACAGAATATCCTAGAGGGAAAGCTCAGTAAAAAACAAAAGAAGACGCTCGGAGCAAAGCTCAAGAAGCTTCAGGAGAACGATTCCCAATAAGCCTGAAACTACAAATGGTCATCAATCTCTGACCAACGATATTCTGCCCTCCAGACTGTGACTACATACTGGCTCTGACCAGAATACATTTCCTTAATGAATGTTCTTGTTAATAAAAATTGTAAATATATATCATGGAAACACGCTTATTAGCCTATCTGTCATTAATAATGTTTTCTGCTTATTTTTCAGATTCTGCAATGGATTTGCCAAAAGTGGAGGAAGTTCTGGAAGCAGGTAATATTTTGTTACATTAGAAGACAGCTGTGCCTTCTTGTGACAAGGGGTGTCAAAGCAATTTTCTACAGACCCAGTGTGATCATCTCTGCTCATAATTCTTTCTCTTTCCTTCTTTTATAGAAATTCCAACATGGCTTTTGGCCACCATCATAATCCTGGCAGTCGGTCTGTTAATTGGATTGATTATTGGATGCTGCTACTGGTGCCGCACCTAGTAAGTATCTATAGTCACTAGCCCTGGGTACACAACCCCCTTTATAAACCCAGACAATTTATAAACCTACAGTTATTCACTGTCATATATCTGCAAGGGATCTGCCTCAGATCTTTGCTGTTTTGCCATCATAGATTTTGGCCACTGGGATTGAAAGATAAAAACAAACAAAAAATTGAAAAATAAAATTAGTTTGCACTGATTAATTACTTGGCTGAGTCACACTCTTGCTCTATAAATGTCCTTACTCTATTTGCATTCAGCATATTCAATGTTCTATAATGTGATCTATTTATCATTTTTTTACAGCCTCTGATGCCGATCAAAACTGAACAAGATTGACACCATGATCAAATCTGTGAGGGATGAAACCGCAGATTTAAAACAAAGAAAAGGAAAAAGCAGGTGTCCCCAAAGGCCTAGAGATGGACCTTATGCTGGTTGACATACTGCGATCGCTCATACAAGGAGAGCCAGGAGAATGGAGCCTGGTGTAGAGCGAGGAACTGACGAGGAAGATGAAAGAGGGCACAAAAGATAGAAGAAAGATCAGATCTCTGTCCAGCAGACAGAGATGGTTAAAAGGGAGCGTAAAAACACTCCTGTTCAGAAAACCACTGAACCAAAGCCACACAAAGAAACAGCTGGAGGAAAGAAAAAGACAAATAAAAAAGTGAGGTTTCAGGTTGAGGATAAAGAAGAGGAGCGGCAACAAACACCAGCAGAAAAAAACAGAATATCCTAGAGGGAAAGCTCAGTAAAAAACAAAAGAAGACGCTCGGAGCAAAGCTCAAGAAGCTTCAGGAGAACGATTCCCAATAAGCCTGAAACTACAAATGGTCATCAATCTCTGACCAACGATATTCTGCCCTCCAGACTGTGACTACATACTGGCTCTGACCAGAATACATTTCCTTAATGAATGTTCTTGTTAATAAAAATTGTAAATATATATCATGGAAACACGCTTATTAGCCTATCTGTCATTAATAATGTTTTCTGCTTATTTTTCAGATTCTGCAATGGATTTGCCAAAAGTGGAGGAAGTTCTGGAAGCAGGTAATATTTTGTTACATTAGAAGACAGCTGTGCCTTCTTGTGACAAGGGGTGTCAAAGCAATTTTCTACAGACCCAGTGTGATCATCTCTGCTCATAATTCTTTCTCTTTCCTTCTTTTATAGAAATTCCAACATGGCTTTTGGCCACCATCATAATCCTGGCAGTCGGTCTGTTAATTGGATTGATTATTGGATGCTGCTACTGGTGCCGCACCTAGTAAGTATCTATAGTCACTAGCCCTGGGTACACAACCCCCTTTATAAACCCAGACAATTTATAAACCTACAGTTATTCACTGTCATATATCTGCAAGGGATCTGCCTCAGATCTTTGCTGTTTTGCCATCATAGATTTTGGCCACTGGGATTGAAAGATAAAAACAAACAAAAAATTGAAAAATAAAATTAGTTTGCACTGATTAATTACTTGGCTGAGTCACACTCTTGCTCTATAAATGTCCTTACTCTATTTGCATTCAGCATATTCAATGTTCTATAATGTGATCTATTTATCATTTTTTTACAGCCTCTGATGCCGATCAAAACTGAACAAGATTGACACCATGATCAAATCTGTGAGGGATGAAACCGCAGATTTAAAACAAAGAAAAGGAAAAAGCAGGTGTCCCCAAAGGCCTAGAGATGGACCTTATGCTGGTTGACATACTGCGATCGCTCATACAAGGAGAGCCAGGAGAATGGAGCCTGGTGTAGAGCGAGGAACTGACGAGGAAGATGAAAGAGGGCACAAAAGATAGAAGAAAGATCAGATCTCTGTCCAGCAGACAGAGATGGTTAAAAGGGAGCGTAAAAACACTCCTGTTCAGAAAACCACTGAACCAAAGCCACACAAAGAAACAGCTGGAGGAAAGAAAAAGACAAATAAAAAAGTGAGGTTTCAGGTTGAGGATAAAGAAGAGGAGCGGCAACAAACACCAGCAGAAAAAAACAGAATATCCTAGAGGGAAAGCTCAGTAAAAAACAAAAGAAGACGCTCGGAGCAAAGCTCAAGAAGCTTCAGGAGAACGATTCCCAATAAGCCTGAAACTACAAATGGTCATCAATCTCTGACCAACGATATTCTGCCCTCCAGACTGTGACTACATACTGGCTCTGACCAGAATACATTTCCTTAATGAATGTTCTTGTTAATAAAAATTGTAAATATATATCATGGAAACACGCTTATTAGCCTATCTGTCATTAATAATGTTTTCTGCTTATTTTTCAGATTCTGCAATGGATTTGCCAAAAGTGGAGGAAGTTCTGGAAGCAGGTAATATTTTGTTACATTAGAAGACAGCTGTGCCTTCTTGTGACAAGGGGTGTCAAAGCAATTTTCTACAGACCCAGTGTGATCATCTCTGCTCATAATTCTTTCTCTTTCCTTCTTTTATAGAAATTCCAACATGGCTTTTGGCCACCATCATAATCCTGGCAGTCGGTCTGTTAATTGGATTGATTATTGGATGCTGCTACTGGTGCCGCACCTAGTAAGTATCTATAGTCACTAGCCCTGGGTACACAACCCCCTTTATAAACCCAGACAATTTATAAACCTACAGTTATTCACTGTCATATATCTGCAAGGGATCTGCCTCAGATCTTTGCTGTTTTGCCATCATAGATTTTGGCCACTGGGATTGAAAGATAAAAACAAACAAAAAATTGAAAAATAAAATTAGTTTGCACTGATTAATTACTTGGCTGAGTCACACTCTTGCTCTATAAATGTCCTTACTCTATTTGCATTCAGCATATTCAATGTTCTATAATGTGATCTATTTATCATTTTTTTACAGCCTCTGATGCCGATCAAAACTGAACAAGATTGACACCATGATCAAATCTGTGAGGGATGAAACCGCAGATTTAAAACAAAGAAAAGGAAAAAGCAGGTGTCCCCAAAGGCCTAGAGATGGACCTTATGCTGGTTGACATACTGCGATCGCTCATACAAGGAGAGCCAGGAGAATGGAGCCTGGTGTAGAGCGAGGAACTGACGAGGAAGATGAAAGAGGGCACAAAAGATAGAAGAAAGATCAGATCTCTGTCCAGCAGACAGAGATGGTTAAAAGGGAGCGTAAAAACACTCCTGTTCAGAAAACCACTGAACCAAAGCCACACAAAGAAACAGCTGGAGGAAAGAAAAAGACAAATAAAAAAGTGAGGTTTCAGGTTGAGGATAAAGAAAAGGAGCGGCAACAAACACCAGCAGAAAAAAACAGAATATCCTAGAGGGAAAGCTCAGTAAAAAACAAAAGAAGACGCTCGGAGCAAAGCTCAAGAAGCTTCAGGAGAACGATTCCCAATAAGCCTGAAACTACAAATGGTCATCAATCTCTGACCAACGATATTCTGCCCTCCAGACTGTGACTACATACTGGCTCTGACCAGAATACATTTCCTTAATGAATGTTCTTGTTAATAAAAATTGTAAATATATATCATGGAAACACGCTTATTAGCCTATCTGTCATTAATAATGTTTTCTGCTTATTTTTCAGATTCTGCAATGGATTTGCCAAAAGTGGAGGAAGTTCTGGAAGCAGGTAATATTTTGTTACATTAGAAGACAGCTGTGCCTTCTTGTGACAAGGGGTGTCAAAGCAATTTTCTACAGACCCAGTGTGATCATCTCTGCTCATAATTCTTTCTCTTTCCTTCTTTTATAGAAATTCCAACATGGCTTTTGGCCACCATCATAATCCTGGCAGTCGGTCTGTTAATTGGATTGATTATTGGATGCTGCTACTGGTGCCGCACCTAGTAAGTATCTATAGTCACTAGCCCTGGGTACACAACCCCCTTTATAAACCCAGACAATTTATAAACCTACAGTTATTCACTGTCATATATCTGCAAGGGATCTGCCTCAGATCTTTGCTGTTTTGCCATCATAGATTTTGGCCACTGGGATTGAAAGATAAAAACAAACAAAAAATTGAAAAATAAAATTAGTTTGCACTGATTAATTACTTGGCTGAGTCACACTCTTGCTCTATAAATGTCCTTACTCTATTTGCATTCAGCATATTCAATGTTCTATAATGTGATCTATTTATCATTTTTTTACAGCCTCTGATGCCGATCAAAACTGAACAAGATTGACACCATGATCAAATCTGTGAGGGATGAAACCGCAGATTTAAAACAAAGAAAAGGAAAAAGCAGGTGTCCCCAAAGGCCTAGAGATGGACCTTATGCTGGTTGACATACTGCGATCGCTCATACAAGGAGAGCCAGGAGAATGGAGCCTGGTGTAGAGCGAGGAACTGACGAGGAAGATGAAAGAGGGCACAAAAGATAGAAGAAAGATCAGATCTCTGTCCAGCAGACAGAGATGGTTAAAAGGGAGCGTAAAAACACTCCTGTTCAGAAAACCACTGAACCAAAGCCACACAAAGAAACAGCTGGAGGAAAGAAAAAGACAAATAAAAAAGTGAGGTTTCAGGTTGAGGATAAAGAAGAGGAGCGGCAACAAACACCAGCAGAAAAAAACAGAATATCCTAGAGGGAAAGCTCAGTAAAAAACAAAAGAAGACGCTCGGAGCAAAGCTCAAGAAGCTTCAGGAGAACGATTCCCAATAAGCCTGAAACTACAAATGGTCATCAATCTCTGACCAACGATATTCTGCCCTCCAGACTGTGACTACATACTGGCTCTGACCAGAATACATTTCCTTAATGAATGTTCTTGTTAATAAAAATTGTAAATATATATCATGGAAACACGCTTATTAGCCTATCTGTCATTAATAATGTTTTCTGCTTATTTTTCAGATTCTGCAATGGATTTGCCAAAAGTGGAGGAAGTTCTGGAAGCAGGTAATATTTTGTTACATTAGAAGACAGCTGTGCCTTCTTGTGACAAGGGGTGTCAAAGCAATTTTCTACAGACCCAGTGTGATCATCTCTGCTCATAATTCTTTCTCTTTCCTTCTTTTATAGAAATTCCAACATGGCTTTTGGCCACCATCATAATCCTGGCAGTCGGTCTGTTAATTGGATTGATTATTGGATGCTGCTACTGGTGCCGCACCTAGTAAGTATCTATAGTCACTAGCCCTGGGTACACAACCCCCTTTATAAACCCAGACAATTTATAAACCTACAGTTATTCACTGTCATATATCTGCAAGGGATCTGCCTCAGATCTTTGCTGTTTTGCCATCATAGATTTTGGCCACTGGGATTGAAAGATAAAAACAAACAAAAAATTGAAAAATAAAATTAGTTTGCACTGATTAATTACTTGGCTGAGTCACACTCTTGCTCTATAAATGTCCTTACTCTATTTGCATTCAGCATATTCAATGTTCTATAATGTGATCTATTTATCATTTTTTTACAGCCTCTGATGCCGATCAAAACTGAACAAGATTGACACCATGATCAAATCTGTGAGGGATGAAACCGCAGATTTAAAACAAAGAAAAGGAAAAAGCAGGTGTCCCCAAAGGCCTAGAGATAGACCTTATGCTGGTTGACATACTGCGATCGCTCATACAAGGAGAGCCAGGAGAATGGAGCCTGGTGTAGAGCGAGGAACTGACGAGGAAGATGAAAGAGGGCACAAAAGATAGAAGAAAGATCAGATCTCTGTCCAGCAGACAGAGATGGTTAAAAGGGAGCGTAAAAACACTCCTGTTCAGAAAACCACTGAACCAAAGCCACACAAAGAAACAGCTGGAGGAAAGAAAAAGACAAATAAAAAAGTGAGGTTTCAGGTTGAGGATAAAGAAGAGGAGCGGCAACAAACACCAGCAGAAAAAAACAGAATATCCTAGAGGGAAAGCTCAGTAAAAAACAAAAGAAGACGCTCGGAGCAAAGCTCAAGAAGCTTCAGGAGAACGATTCCCAATAAGCCTGAAACTACAAATGGTCATCAATCTCTGACCAACGATATTCTGCCCTCCAGACTGTGACTACATACTGGCTCTGACCAGAATACATTTCCTTAATGAATGTTCTTGTTAATAAAAATTGTAAATATATATCATGGAAACACGCTTATTAGCCTATCTGTCATTAATAATGTTTTCTGCTTATTTTTCAGATTCTGCAATGGATTTGCCAAAAGTGGAGGAAGTTCTGGAAGCAGGTAATATTTTGTTACATTAGAAGACAGCTGTGCCTTCTTGTGACAAGGGGTGTCAAAGCAATTTTCTACAGACCCAGTGTGATCATCTCTGCTCATAATTCTTTCTCTTTCCTTCTTTTATAGAAATTCCAACATGGCTTTTGGCCACCATCATAATCCTGGCAGTCGGTCTGTTAATTGGATTGATTATTGGATGCTGCTACTGGTGCCGCACCTAGTAAGTATCTATAGTCACTAGCCCTGGGTACACAACCCCCTTTATAAACCCAGACAATTTATAAACCTACAGTTATTCACTGTCATATATCTGCAAGGGATCTGCCTCAGATCTTTGCTGTTTTGCCATCATAGATTTTGGCCACTGGGATTGAAAGATAAAAACAAACAAAAAATTGAAAAATAAAATTAGTTTGCACTGATTAATTACTTGGCTGAGTCACACTCTTGCTCTATAAATGTCCTTACTCTATTTGCATTCAGCATATTCAATGTTCTATAATGTGATCTATTTATCATTTTTTTACAGCCTCTGATGCCGATCAAAACTGAACAAGATTGACACCATGATCAAATCTGTGAGGGATGAAACCGCAGATTTAAAACAAAGAAAAGGAAAAAGCAGGTGTCCCCAAAGGCCTAGAGATGGACCTTATGCTGGTTGACATACTGCGATCGCTCATACAAGGAGAGCCAGGAGAATGGAGCCTGGTGTAGAGCGAGGAACTGACGAGGAAGATGAAAGAGGGCACAAAAGATAGAAGAAAGATCAGATCTCTGTCCAGCAGACAGAGATGGTTAAAAGGGAGCGTAAAAACACTCCTGTTCAGAAAACCACTGAACCAAAGCCACACAAAGAAACAGCTGGAGGAAAGAAAAAGACAAATAAAAAAGTGAGGTTTCAGGTTGAGGATAAAGAAGAGGAGCGGCAACAAACACCAGCAGAAAAAAACAGAATATCCTAGAGGGAAAGCTCAGTAAAAAACAAAAGAAGACGCTCGGAGCAAAGCTCAAGAAGCTTCAGGAGAACGATTCCCAATAAGCCTGAAACTACAAATGGTCATCAATCTCTGACCAACGATATTCTGCCCTCCAGACTGTGACTACATACTGGCTCTGACCAGAATACATTTCCTTAATGAATGTTCTTGTTAATAAAAATTGTAAATATATATCATGGAAACACGCTTATTAGCCTATCTGTCATTAATAATGTTTTCTGCTTATTTTTCAGATTCTGCAATGGATTTGCCAAAAGTGGAGGAAGTTCTGGAAGCAGGTAATATTTTGTTACATTAGAAGACAGCTGTGCCTTCTTGTGACAAGGGGTGTCAAAGCAATTTTCTACAGACCCAGTGTGATCATCTCTGCTCATAATTCTTTCTCTTTCCTTCTTTTATAGAAATTCCAACATGGCTTTTGGCCACCATCATAATCCTGGCAGTCGGTCTGTTAATTGGATTGATTATTGGATGCTGCTACTGGTGCCGCACCTAGTAAGTATCTATAGTCACTAGCCCTGGGTACACAACCCCCTTTATAAACCCAGACAATTTATAAACCTACAGTTATTCACTGTCATATATCTGCAAGGGATCTGCCTCAGATCTTTGCTGTTTTGCCATCATAGATTTTGGCCACTGGGATTGAAAGATAAAAACAAACAAAAAATTGAAAAATAAAATTAGTTTGCACTGATTAATTACTTGGCTGAGTCACACTCTTGCTCTATAAATGTCCTTACTCTATTTGCATTCAGCATATTCAATGTTCTATAATGTGATCTATTTATCATTTTTTTACAGCCTCTGATGCCGATCAAAACTGAACAAGATTGACACCATGATCAAATCTGTGAGGGATGAAACCGCAGATTTAAAACAAAGAAAAGGAAAAAGCAGGTGTCCCCAAAGGCCTAGAGATAGACCTTATGCTGGTTGACATACTGCGATCGCTCATACAAGGAGAGCCAGGAGAATGGAGCCTGGTGTAGAGCGAGGAACTGACGAGGAAGATGAAAGAGGGCACAAAAGATAGAAGAAAGATCAGATCTCTGTCCAGCAGACAGAGATGGTTAAAAGGGAGCGTAAAAACACTCCTGTTCAGAAAACCACTGAACCAAAGCCACACAAAGAAACAGCTGGAGGAAAGAAAAAGACAAATAAAAAAGTGAGGTTTCAGGTTGAGGATAAAGAAGAGGAGCGGCAACAAACACCAGCAGAAAAAAACAGAATATCCTAGAGGGAAAGCTCAGTAAAAAACAAAAGAAGACGCTCGGAGCAAAGCTCAAGAAGCTTCAGGAGAACGATTCCCAATAAGCCTGAAACTACAAATGGTCATCAATCTCTGACCAACGATATTCTGCCCTCCAGACTGTGACTACATACTGGCTCTGACCAGAATACATTTCCTTAATGAATGTTCTTGTTAATAAAAATTGTAAATATATATCATGGAAACACGCTTATTAGCCTATCTGTCATTAATAATGTTTTCTGCTTATTTTTCAGATTCTGCAATGGATTTGCCAAAAGTGGAGGAAGTTCTGGAAGCAGGTAATATTTTGTTACATTAGAAGACAGCTGTGCCTTCTTGTGACAAGGGGTGTCAAAGCAATTTTCTACAGACCCAGTGTGATCATCTCTGCTCATAATTCTTTCTCTTTCCTTCTTTTATAGAAATTCCAACATGGCTTTTGGCCACCATCATAATCCTGGCAGTCGGTCTGTTAATTGGATTGATTATTGGATGCTGCTACTGGTGCCGCACCTAGTAAGTATCTATAGTCACTAGCCCTGGGTACACAACCCCCTTTATAAACCCAGACAATTTATAAACCTACAGTTATTCACTGTCATATATCTGCAAGGGATCTGCCTCAGATCTTTGCTGTTTTGCCATCATAGATTTTGGCCACTGGGATTGAAAGATAAAAACAAACAAAAAATTGAAAAATAAAATTAGTTTGCACTGATTAATTACTTGGCTGAGTCACACTCTTGCTCTATAAATGTCCTTACTCTATTTGCATTCAGCATATTCAATGTTCTATAATGTGATCTATTTATCATTTTTTTACAGCCTCTGATGCCGATCAAAACTGAACAAGATTGACACCATGATCAAATCTGTGAGGGATGAAACCGCAGATTTAAAACAAAGAAAAGGAAAAAGCAGGTGTCCCCAAAGGCCTAGAGATGGACCTTATGCTGGTTGACATACTGCGATCGCTCATACAAGGAGAGCCAGGAGAATGGAGCCTGGTGTAGAGCGAGGAACTGACGAGGAAGATGAAAGAGGGCACAAAAGATAGAAGAAAGATCAGATCTCTGTCCAGCAGACAGAGATGGTTAAAAGGGAGCGTAAAAACACTCCTGTTCAGAAAACCACTGAACCAAAGCCACACAAAGAAACAGCTGGAGGAAAGAAAAAGACAAATAAAAAAGTGAGGTTTCAGGTTGAGGATAAAGAAGAGGAGCGGCAACAAACACCAGCAGAAAAAAACAGAATATCCTAGAGGGAAAGCTCAGTAAAAAACAAAAGAAGACGCTCGGAGCAAAGCTCAAGAAGCTTCAGGAGAACGATTCCCAATAAGCCTGAAACTACAAATGGTCATCAATCTCTGACCAACGATATTCTGCCCTCCAGACTGTGACTACATACTGGCTCTGACCAGAATACATTTCCTTAATGAATGTTCTTGTTAATAAAAATTGTAAATATATATCATGGAAACACGCTTATTAGCCTATCTGTCATTAATAATGTTTTCTGCTTATTTTTCAGATTCTGCAATGGATTTGCCAAAAGTGGAGGAAGTTCTGGAAGCAGGTAATATTTTGTTACATTAGAAGACAGCTGTGCCTTCTTGTGACAAGGGGTGTCAAAGCAATTTTCTACAGACCCAGTGTGATCATCTCTGCTCATAATTCTTTCTCTTTCCTTCTTTTATAGAAATTCCAACATGGCTTTTGGCCACCATCATAATCCTGGCAGTCGGTCTGTTAATTGGATTGATTATTGGATGCTGCTACTGGTGCCGCACCTAGTAAGTATCTATAGTCACTAGCCCTGGGTACACAACCCCCTTTATAAACCCAGACAATTTATAAACCTACAGTTATTCACTGTCATATATCTGCAAGGGATCTGCCTCAGATCTTTGCTGTTTTGCCATCATAGATTTTGGCCACTGGGATTGAAAGATAAAAACAAACAAAAAATTGAAAAATAAAATTAGTTTGCACTGATTAATTACTTGGCTGAGTCACACTCTTGCTCTATAAATGTCCTTACTCTATTTGCATTCAGCATATTCAATGTTCTATAATGTGATCTATTTATCATTTTTTTACAGCCTCTGATGCCGATCAAAACTGAACAAGATTGACACCATGATCAAATCTGTGAGGGATGAAACCGCAGATTTAAAACAAAGAAAAGGAAAAAGCAGGTGTCCCCAAAGGCCTAGAGATGGACCTTATGCTGGTTGACATACTGCGATCGCTCATACAAGGAGAGCCAGGAGAATGGAGCCTGGTGTAGAGCGAGGAACTGACGAGGAAGATGAAAGAGGGCACAAAAGATAGAAGAAAGATCAGATCTCTGTCCAGCAGACAGAGATGGTTAAAAGGGAGCGTAAAAACACTCCTGTTCAGAAAACCACTGAACCAAAGCCACACAAAGAAACAGCTGGAGGAAAGAAAAAGACAAATAAAAAAGTGAGGTTTCAGGTTGAGGATAAAGAAGAGGAGCGGCAACAAACACCAGCAGAAAAAAACAGAATATCCTAGAGGGAAAGCTCAGTAAAAAACAAAAGAAGACGCTCGGAGCAAAGCTCAAGAAGCTTCAGGAGAACGATTCCCAATAAGCCTGAAACTACAAATGGTCATCAATCTCTGACCAACGATATTCTGCCCTCCAGACTGTGACTACATACTGGCTCTGACCAGAATACATTTCCTTAATGAATGTTCTTGTTAATAAAAATTGTAAATATATATCATGGAAACACGCTTATTAGCCTATCTGTCATTAATAATGTTTTCTGCTTATTTTTCAGATTCTGCAATGGATTTGCCAAAAGTGGAGGAAGTTCTGGAAGCAGGTAATATTTTGTTACATTAGAAGACAGCTGTGCCTTCTTGTGACAAGGGGTGTCAAAGCAATTTTCTACAGACCCAGTGTGATCATCTCTGCTCATAATTCTTTCTCTTTCCTTCTTTTATAGAAATTCCAACATGGCTTTTGGCCACCATCATAATCCTGGCAGTCGGTCTGTTAATTGGATTGATTATTGGATGCTGCTACTGGTGCCGCACCTAGTAAGTATCTATAGTCACTAGCCCTGGGTACACAACCCCCTTTATAAACCCAGACAATTTATAAACCTACAGTTATTCACTGTCATATATCTGCAAGGGATCTGCCTCAGATCTTTGCTGTTTTGCCATCATAGATTTTGGCCACTGGGATTGAAAGATAAAAACAAACAAAAAATTGAAAAATAAAATTAGTTTGCACTGATTAATTACTTGGCTGAGTCACACTCTTGCTCTATAAATGTCCTTACTCTATTTGCATTCAGCATATTCAATGTTCTATAATGTGATCTATTTATCATTTTTTTACAGCCTCTGATGCCGATCAAAACTGAACAAGATTGACACCATGATCAAATCTGTGAGGGATGAAACCGCAGATTTAAAACAAAGAAAAGGAAAAAGCAGGTGTCCCCAAAGGCCTAGAGATGGACCTTATGCTGGTTGACATACTGCGATCGCTCATACAAGGAGAGCCAGGAGAATGGAGCCTGGTGTAGAGCGAGGAACTGACGAGGAAGATGAAAGAGGGCACAAAAGATAGAAGAAAGATCAGATCTCTGTCCAGCAGACAGAGATGGTTAAAAGGGAGCGTAAAAACACTCCTGTTCAGAAAACCACTGAACCAAAGCCACACAAAGAAACAGCTGGAGGAAAGAAAAAGACAAATAAAAAAGTGAGGTTTCAGGTTGAGGATAAAGAAGAGGAGCGGCAACAAACACCAGCAGAAAAAAACAGAATATCCTAGAGGGAAAGCTCAGTAAAAAACAAAAGAAGACGCTCGGAGCAAAGCTCAAGAAGCTTCAGGAGAACGATTCCCAATAAGCCTGAAACTACAAATGGTCATCAATCTCTGACCAACGATATTCTGCCCTCCAGACTGTGACTACATACTGGCTCTGACCAGAATACATTTCCTTAATGAATGTTCTTGTTAATAAAAATTGTAAATATATATCATGGAAACACGCTTATTAGCCTATCTGTCATTAATAATGTTTTCTGCTTATTTTTCAGATTCTGCAATGGATTTGCCAAAAGTGGAGGAAGTTCTGGAAGCAGGTAATATTTTGTTACATTAGAAGACAGCTGTGCCTTCTTGTGACAAGGGGTGTCAAAGCAATTTTCTACAGACCCAGTGTGATCATCTCTGCTCATAATTCTTTCTCTTTCCTTCTTTTATAGAAATTCCAACATGGCTTTTGGCCACCATCATAATCCTGGCAGTCGGTCTGTTAATTGGATTGATTATTGGATGCTGCTACTGGTGCCGCACCTAGTAAGTATCTATAGTCACTAGCCCTGGGTACACAACCCCCTTTATAAACCCAGACAATTTATAAACCTACAGTTATTCACTGTCATATATCTGCAAGGGATCTGCCTCAGATCTTTGCTGTTTTGCCATCATAGATTTTGGCCACTGGGATTGAAAGATAAAAACAAACAAAAAATTGAAAAATAAAATTAGTTTGCACTGATTAATTACTTGGCTGAGTCACACTCTTGCTCTATAAATGTCCTTACTCTATTTGCATTCAGCATATTCAATGTTCTATAATGTGATCTATTTATCATTTTTTTACAGCCTCTGATGCCGATCAAAACTGAACAAGATTGACACCATGATCAAATCTGTGAGGGATGAAACCGCAGATTTAAAACAAAGAAAAGGAAAAAGCAGGTGTCCCCAAAGGCCTAGAGATGGACCTTATGCTGGTTGACATACTGCGATCGCTCATACAAGGAGAGCCAGGAGAATGGAGCCTGGTGTAGAGCGAGGAACTGACGAGGAAGATGAAAGAGGGCACAAAAGATAGAAGAAAGATCAGATCTCTGTCCAGCAGACAGAGATGGTTAAAAGGGAGCGTAAAAACACTCCTGTTCAGAAATCCACTGAACCAAAGCCACACAAAGAAACAGCTGGAGGAAAGAAAAAGACAAATAAAAAAGTGAGGTTTCAGGTTGAGGATAAAGAAGAGGAGCGGCAACAAACACCAGCAGAAAAAAACAGAATATCCTAGAGGGAAAGCTCAGTAAAAAACAAAAGAAGACGCTCGGAGCAAAGCTCAAGAAGCTTCAGGAGAACGATTCCCAATAAGCCTGAAACTACAAATGGTCATCAATCTCTGACCAACGATATTCTGCCCTCCAGACTGTGACTACATACTGGCTCTGACCAGAATACATTTCCTTAATGAATGTTCTTGTTAATAAAAATTGTAAATATATATCATGGAAACACGCTTATTAGCCTATCTGTCATTAATAATGTTTTCTGCTTATTTTACAGATTCTGCAATGGATTTGCCAAAAGTGGAGGAAGTTCTGGAAGCAGGTAATATTTTGTTACATTAGAAGACAGCTGTGCCTTCTTGTGACAAGGGGTGTCAAAGCAATTTTCTACAGACCCAGTGTGATCATCTCTGCTCATAATTCTTTCTCTTTCCTTCTTTTATAGAAATTCCAACATGGCTTTTGGCCACCATCGTAATCCTGGCAGTCGGTCTGTTAATTGGATTGATTATTGGATGCTGCTACTGGTGCCGCACCTAGTAAGTATCTATAGTCACTAGCCCTGGGTACACAACCCCCTTTATAAACCCAGACAATTTATAAACCTACAGTTATTCACTGTCATATATCTGCAAGGGATCTGCCTCAGATCTTTGCTGTTTTGCCATCATAGATTTTGGCCACTGGGATTGAAAGATAAAAACAAACAAAAAATTGAAAAATAAAATTAGTTTGCACTGATTAATTACTTGGCTGAGTCACACTCTTGCTCTATAAATCTCCTTACTCTATTTGCATTCAGCATATTCAATGTTCTATAATGTGATCTATTTATCATTTTTTTACAGCCTCTGATGCCGATCAAAACTGAACAAGATTGACACCATGATCAAATCTGTGAGGGATGAAACCGCAGATTTAAAACAAAGAAAAGGAAAAAGCAGGTGTCCCCAAAGGCCTAGAGATGGACCTTATGCTGGTTGACATACTGCGATCGCTCATACAAGGAGAGCCAGGAGAATGGAGCCTGGTGTAGAGCGAGGAACTGACGAGGAAGATGAAAGAGGGCACAAAAGATAGAAGAAAGATCAGATCTCTGTCCAGCAGACAGAGATGGTTAAAAGGGAGCGTAAAAACACTCCTGTTCAGAAAACCACTGAACCAAAGCCACACAAAGAAACAGCTGGAGGAAAGAAAAAGACAAATAAAAAAGTGAGGTTTCAGGTTGAGGATAAAGAAGAGGAGCGGCAACAAACACCAGCAGAAAAACAGAATATCCTAGAGGGAAAGCTCAGTAAAGAACAAAAGAAGACGCTCGGAGCAAAACTCAAGAAGCTTCAGAACGATTCCCAATAAGCCTGAAACTACAAATGGTCATCAATCTCTGACCAACGATATTCTGCCCTCCAGACTGTGACTACATACTGGCTCTGACCAGAATACATTTCCTTAATGAATGTTCTTGTTAATAAAAATTGTAAATATATATCATGGAAACACGCTTATTAGCCTATCTGTCATTAATAATGTTTTCTGCTTATTTTTCAGATTCTGCAATGGATTTGCCAAAAGTGGAGGAAGTTCTGGAAGCAGGTAATATTTTGTTACATTAGAAGACAGCTGTGCCTTCTTGTGACAAGGGGTGTCAAAGCAATTTTCTACAGACCCAGTGTGATCATCTCTGCTCATAATTCTTTCTCTTTCCTTCTTTTATAGAAATTCCAACATGGCTTTTGGCCACCATCATAATCCTGGCAGTCGGTCTGTTAATTGGATTGATTATTGGATGCTGCTACTGGTGCCGCACCTAGTAAGTATCTATAGTCACTAGCCCTGGGTACACAACCCCCTTTATAAACCCAGACAATTTATAAACCTACAGTTATTCACTGTCATATATCTGCAAGGGATCTGCCTCAGATCTTTGCTGTTTTGCCATCATAGATTTTGGCCACTGGGATTGAAAGATAAAAACAAACAAAAAATTGAAAAATAAAATTAGTTTGCACTGATTAATTACTTGGCTGAGTCACACTCTTGCTCTATAAATCTCCTTACTCTATTTGCATTCAGCATATTCAATGTTCTATAATGTGATCTATTTATCATTTTTTTACAGCCTCTGATGCCGATCAAAACTGAACAAGATTGACACCATGATCAAATCTGTGAGGGATGAAACCGCAGATTTAAAACAAAGAAAAGGAAAAAGCAGGTGTCCCCAAAGGCCTAGAGATGGACCTTATGCTGGTTGACATACTGCGATCGCTCATACAAGGAGAGCCAGGAGAATGGAGCCTGGTGTAGAGCGAGGAACTGACGAGGAAGATGAAAGAGGGCACAAAAGATAGAAGAAAGATCAGATCTCTGTCCAGCAGACAGAGATGGTTAAAAGGGAGCGTAAAAACACTCCTGTTCAGAAAACCACTGAACCAAAGCCACACAAAGAAACAGCTGGAGGAAAGAAAAAGACAAATAAAAAAGTGAGGTTTCAGGTTGAGGATAAAGAAGAGGAGCGGCAACAAACACCAGCAGAAAAACAGAATATCCTAGAGGGAAAGCTCAGTAAAGAACAAAAGAAGACGCTCGGAGCAAAACTCAAGAAGCTTCAGAACGATTCCCAATAAGCCTGAAACTACAAATGGTCATCAATCTCTGACCAACGATATTCTGCCCTCCAGACTGTGACTACATACTGGCTCTGACCAGAATACATTTCCTTAATGAATGTTCTTGTTAATAAAAATTGTAAATATATATCATGGAAACACGCTTATTAGCCTATCTGTCATTAATAATGTTTTCTGCTTATTTTTCAGATTCTGCAATGGATTTGCCAAAAGTGGAGGAAGTTCTGGAAGCAGGTAATATTTTGTTACATTAGAAGACAGCTGTGCCTTCTTGTGACAAGGGGTGTCAAAGCAATTTTCTACAGACCCAGTGTGATCATCTCTGCTCATAATTCTTTCTCTTTCCTTCTTTTATAGAAATTCCAACATGGCTTTTGGCCACCATCATAATCCTGGCAGTCGGTCTGTTAATTGGATTGATTATTGGATGCTGCTACTGGTGCCGCACCTAGTAAGTATCTATAGTCACTAGCCCTGGGTACACAACCCCCTTTATAAACCCAGACAATTTATAAACCTACAGTTATTCACTGTCATATATCTGCAAGGGATCTGCCTCAGATCTTTGCTGTTTTGCCATCATAGATTTTGGCCACTGGGATTGAAAGATAAAAACAAACAAAAAATTGAAAAATAAAATTAGTTTGCACTGATTAATTACTTGGCTGAGTCACACTCTTGCTCTATAAATCTCCTTACTCTATTTGCATTCAGCATATTCAATGTTCTATAATGTGATCTATTTATCATTTTTTTACAGCCTCTGATGCCGATCAAAACTGAACAAGATTGACACCATGATCAAATCTGTGAGGGATGAAACCGCAGATTTAAAACAAAGAAAAGGAAAAAGCAGGTGTCCCCAAAGGCCTAGAGATGGACCTTATGCTGGTTGACATACTGCGATCGCTCATACAAGGAGAGCCAGGAGAATGGAGCCTGGTGTAGAGCGAGGAACTGACGAGGAAGATGAAAGAGGGCACAAAAGATAGAAGAAAGATCAGATCTCTGTCCAGCAGACAGAGATGGTTAAAAGGGAGCGTAAAAACACTCCTGTTCAGAAAACCACTGAACCAAAGCCACACAAAGAAACAGCTGGAGGAAAGAAAAAGACAAATAAAAAAGTGAGGTTTCAGGTTGAGGATAAAGAAGAGGAGCGGCAACAAACACCAGCAGAAAAACAGAATATCCTAGAGGGAAAGCTCAGTAAAGAACAAAAGAAGACGCTCGGAGCAAAACTCAAGAAGCTTCAGAACGATTCCCAATAAGCCTGAAACTACAAATGGTCATCAATCTCTGACCAACGATATTCTGCCCTCCAGACTGTGACTACATACTGGCTCTGACCAGAATACATTTCCTTAATGAATGTTCTTGTTAATAAAAATTGTAAATATATATCATGGAAACACGCTTATTAGCCTATCTGTCATTAATAATGTTTTCTGCTTATTTTTCAGATTCTGCAATGGATTTGCCAAAAGTGGAGGAAGTTCTGGAAGCAGGTAATATTTTGTTACATTAGAAGACAGCTGTGCCTTCTTGTGACAAGGGGTGTCAAAGCAATTTTCTACAGACCCAGTGTGATCATCTCTGCTCATAATTCTTTCTCTTTCCTTCTTTTATAGAAATTCCAACATGGCTTTTGGCCACCATCATAATCCTGGCAGTCGGTCTGTTAATTGGATTGATTATTGGATGCTGCTACTGGTGCCGCACCTAGTAAGTATCTATAGTCACTAGCCCTGGGTACACAACCCCCTTTATAAACCCAGACAATTTATAAACCTACAGTTATTCACTGTCATATATCTGCAAGGGATCTGCCTCAGATCTTTGCTGTTTTGCCATCATAGATTTTGGCCACTGGGATTGAAAGATAAAAACAAACAAAAAATTGAAAAATAAAATTAGTTTGCACTGATTAATTACTTGGCTGAGTCACACTCTTGCTCTATAAATCTCCTTACTCTATTTGCATTCAGCATATTCAATGTTCTATAATGTGATCTATTTATCATTTTTTTACAGCCTCTGATGCCGATCAAAACTGAACAAGATTGACACCATGATCAAATCTGTGAGGGATGAAACCGCAGATTTAAAACAAAGAAAAGGAAAAAGCAGGTGTCCCCAAAAGGCCTAGAGATGGACCTTATGCTGGTTGACATACTGCGATCGCTCATACAAGGAGAGCCAGGAGAATGGAGCCTGGTGTAGAGCGAGGAACTGACGAGGAAGATGAAAGAGGGCACAAAAGATAGAAGAAAGATCAGATCTCTGTCCAGCAGACAGAGATGGTTAAAAGGGAGCGTAAAAACACTCCTGTTCAGAAAACCACTGAACCAAAGCCACACAAAGAAACAGCTGGAGGAAAGAAAAAGACAAAAAAAAAAGTGAGGTTTCAGGTTGAGGATAAAGAAGAGGAGCGGCAACAAACACCAGCAGAAAAACTGAATATCCTAGAGGGAAAGCTCAGTAAAAAACAAAAGAAGACGCTCGGAGCAAAGCTCAAGAAGCTTCAGGAGAACGATTCCCAATAAGCCTGAAACTACAAATGGTCATCAATCTCTGACCAACGATATTCTGCCCTCCAGACTGTGACTACATACTGGCTCTGACCAGAATACATTTCCTTAATGAATGTTCTTGTTAATAAAAATTGTAAATATATATCATGGAAACACGCTTATTAGCCTATCTGTCATTAATAATGTTTTCTGCTTATTTTTCAGATTCTGCAATGGATTTGCCAAAAGTGGAGGAAGTTCTGGAAGCAGGTAATATTTTGTTACATTAGAAGACAGCTGTGCCTTCTTGTGACAAGGGGTGTCAAAGCAATTTTCTACAGACCCAGTGTGATCATCTCTGCTCATAATTCTTTCTCTTTCCTTCTTTTATAGAAATTCCAACATGGCTTTTGGCCACCATCGTAATCCTGGCAGTCGGTCTGTTAATTGGATTGATTATTGGATGCTGCTACTGGTGCCGCACCTAGTAAGTATCTATAGTCACTAGCCCTGGGTACACAACCCCCTTTATAAACCCAGACAATTTATAAACCTACAGTTATTCACTGTCATATATCTGCAAGGGATCTGCCTCAGATCTTTGCTGTTTTGCCATCATAGATTTTGGCCACTGGGATTGAAAGATAAAAACAAACAAAAAATTGAAAAATAAAATTAGTTTGCACTGATTAATTACTTGGCTGAGTCACACTCTTGCTCTATAAATCTCCTTACTCTATTTGCATTCAGCATATTCAATGTTCTATAATGTGATCTATTTATCATTTTTTTACAGCCTCTGATGCCGATCAAAACTGAACAAGATTGACACCATGATCAAATCTGTGAGGGATGAAACCGCAGATTTAAAACAAAGAAAAGGAAAAAGCAGGTGTCCCCAAAGGCCTAGAGATGGACCTTATGCTGGTTGACATACTGCGATCGCTCATACAAGGAGAGCCAGGAGAATGGAGCCTGGTGTAGAGCGAGGAACTGACGAGGAAGATGAAAGAGGGCACAAAAGATAGAAGAAAGATCAGATCTCTGTCCAGCAGACAGAGATGGTTAAAAGGGAGCGTAAAAACACTCCTGTTCAGAAAACCACTGAACCAAAGCCACACAAAGAAACAGCTGGAGGAAAGAAAAAGACAAATAAAAAAGTGAGGTTTCAGGTTGAGGATAAAGAAGAGGAGCGGCAACAAACACCAGCAGAAAAACAGAATATCCTAGAGGGAAAGCTCAGTAAAGAACAAAAGAAGACGCTCGGAGCAAAACTCAAGAAGCTTCAGAACGATTCCCAATAAGCCTGAAACTACAAATGGTCATCAATCTCTGACCAACGATATTCTGCCCTCCAGACTGTGACTACATACTGGCTCTGACCAGAATACATTTCCTTAATGAATGTTCTTGTTAATAAAAATTGTAAATATATATCATGGAAACACGCTTATTAGCCTATCTGTCATTAATAATGTTTTCTGCTTATTTTTCAGATTCTGCAATGGATTTGCCAAAAGTGGAGGAAGTTCTGGAAGCAGGTAATATTTTGTTACATTAGAAGACAGCTGTGCCTTCTTGTGACAAGGGGTGTCAAAGCAATTTTCTACAGACCCAGTGTGATCATCTCTGCTCATAATTCTTTCTCTTTCCTTCTTTTATAGAAATTCCAACATGGCTTTTGGCCACCATCGTAATCCTGGCAGTCGGTCTGTTAATTGGATTGATTATTGGATGCTGCTACTGGTGCCGCACCTAGTAAGTATCTATAGTCACTAGCCCTGGGTACACAACCCCCTTTATAAACCCAGACAATTTATAAACCTACAGTTATTCACTGTCATATATCTGCAAGGGATCTGCCTCAGATCTTTGCTGTTTTGCCATCATAGATTTTGGCCACTGGGATTGAAAGATAAAAACAAACAAAAAATTGAAAAATAAAATTAGTTTGCACTGATTAATTACTTGGCTGAGTCACACTCTTGCTCTATAAATCTCCTTACTCTATTTGCATTCAGCATATTCAATGTTCTATAATGTGATCTATTTATCATTTTTTTACAGCCTCTGATGCCGATCAAAACTGAACAAGATTGACACCATGATCAAATCTGTGAGGGATGAAACCGCAGATTTAAAACAAAGAAAAGGAAAAAGCAGGTGTCCCCAAAGGCCTAGAGATGGACCTTATGCTGGTTGACATACTGCGATCGCTCATACAAGGAGAGCCAGGAGAATGGAGCCTGGTGTAGAGCGAGGAACTGACGAGGAAGATGAAAGAGGGCACAAAAGATAGAAGAAAGATCAGATCTCTGTCCAGCAGACAGAGATGGTTAAAAGGGAGCGTAAAAACACTCCTGTTCAGAAAACCACTGAACCAAAGCCACACAAAGAAACAGCTGGAGGAAAGAAAAAGACAAATAAAAAAGTGAGGTTTCAGGTTGAGGATAAAGAAGAGGAGCGGCAACAAACACCAGCAGAAAAACAGAATATCCTAGAGGGAAAGCTCAGTAAAGAACAAAAGAAGACGCTCGGAGCAAAACTCAAGAAGCTTCAGAACGATTCCCAATAAGCCTGAAACTACAAATGGTCATCAATCTCTGACCAACGATATTCTGCCCTCCAGACTGTGACTACATACTGGCTCTGACCAGAATACATTTCCTTAATGAATGTTCTTGTTAATAAAAATTGTAAATATATATCATGGAAACACGCTTATTAGCCTATCTGTCATTAATAATGTTTTCTGCTTATTTTTCAGATTCTGCAATGGATTTGCCAAAAGTGGAGGAAGTTCTGGAAGCAGGTAATATTTTGTTACATTAGAAGACAGCTGTGCCTTCTTGTGACAAGGGGTGTCAAAGCAATTTTCTACAGACCCAGTGTGATCATCTCTGCTCATAATTCTTTCTCTTTCCTTCTTTTATAGAAATTCCAACATGGCTTTTGGCCACCATCGTAATCCTGGCAGTCGGTCTGTTAATTGGATTGATTATTGGATGCTGCTACTGGTGCCGCACCTAGTAAGTATCTATAGTCACTAGCCCTGGGTACACAACCCCCTTTATAAACCCAGACAATTTATAAACCTACAGTTATTCACTGTCATATATCTGCAAGGGATCTGCCTCAGATCTTTGCTGTTTTGCCATCATAGATTTTGGCCACTGGGATTGAAAGATAAAAACAAACAAAAAATTGAAAAATAAAATGAGTTTGCACTGATTAATTACTTGGCTGAGTCACACTCTTGCTCTATAAATCTCCTTACTCTATTTGCATTCAGCATATTCAATGTTCTATAATGTGATCTATTTATCATTTTTTTACAGCCTCTGATGCCGATCAAAACTGAACAAGATTGACACCATGATCAAATCTGTGAGGGATGAAACCGCAGATTTAAAACAAAGAAAAGGAAAAAGCAGGTGTCCCCAAAGGCCTAGAGATGGACCTTATGCTGGTTGACATACTGCGATCGCTCATACAAGGAGAGCCAGGAGAATGGAGCCTGGTGTAGAGCGAGGAACTGACGAGGAAGATGAAAGAGGGCACAAAAGATAGAAGAAAGATCAGATCTCTGTCCAGCAGACAGAGATGGTTAAAAGGGAGCGTAAAAACACTCCTGTTCAGAAAACCACTGAACCAAAGCCACACAAAGAAACAGCTGGAGGAAAGAAAAAGACAAATAAAAAAGTGAGGTTTCAGGTTGAGGATAAAGAAGAGGAGCGGCAACAAACACCAGCAGAAAAACAGAATATCCTAGAGGGAAAGCTCAGTAAAGAACAAAAGAAGACGCTCGGAGCAAAACTCAAGAAGCTTCAGAACGATTCCCAATAAGCCTGAAACTACAAATGGTCATCAATCTCTGACCAACGATATTCTGCCCTCCAGACTGTGACTACATACTGGCTCTGACCAGAATACATTTCCTTAATGAATGTTCTTGTTAATAAAAATTGTAAATATATATCATGGAAACACGCTTATTAGCCTATCTGTCATTAATAATGTTTTCTGCTTATTTTTCAGATTCTGCAATGGATTTGCCAAAAGTGGAGGAAGTTCTGGAAGCAGGTAATATTTTGTTACATTAGAAGACAGCTGTGCCTTCTTGTGACAAGGGGTGTCAAAGCAATTTTCTACAGACCCAGTGTGATCATCTCTGCTCATAATTCTTTCTCTTTCCTTCTTTTATAGAAATTCCAACATGGCTTTTGGCCACCATCGTAATCCTGGCAGTCGGTCTGTTAATTGGATTGATTATTGGATGCTGCTACTGGTGCCGCACCTAGTAAGTATCTATAGTCACTAGCCCTGGGTACACAACCCCCTTTATAAACCCAGACAATTTATAAACCTACAGTTATTCACTGTCATATATCTGCAAGGGATCTGCCTCAGATCTTTGCTGTTTTGCCATCATAGATTTTGGCCACTGGGATTGAAAGATAAAAACAAACAAAAAATTGAAAAATAAAATTAGTTTGCACTGATTAATTACTTGGCTGAGTCACACTCTTGCTCTATAAATCTCCTTACTCTATTTGCATTCAGCATATTCAATGTTCTATAATGTGATCTATTTATCATTTTTTTACAGCCTCTGATGCCGATCAAAACTGAACAAGATTGACACCATGATCAAATCTGTGAGGGATGAAACCGCAGATTTAAAACAAAGAAAAGGAAAAAGCAGGTGTCCCCAAAGGCCTAGAGATGGACCTTATGCTGGTTGACATACTGCGATCGCTCATACAAGGAGAGCCAGGAGAATGGAGCCTGGTGTAGAGCGAGGAACTGACGAGGAAGATGAAAGCGGGCACAAAAGATAGAAGAAAGATCAGATCTCTGTCCAGCAGACAGAGATGGTTAAAAGGGAGCGTAAAAACACTCCTGTTCAGAAAACCACTGAACCAAAGCCACACAAAGAAACAGCTGGAGGAAAGAAAAAGACAAATAAAAAAGTGAGGTTTCAGGTTGAGGATAAAGAAGAGGAGCGGCAACAAACACCAGCAGAAAAACAGAATATCCTAGAGGGAAAGCTCAGTAAAGAACAAAAGAAGACGCTCGGAGCAAAACTCAAGAAGCTTCAGAACGATTCCCAATAAGCCTGAAACTACAAATGGTCATCAATCTCTGACCAACGATATTCTGCCCTCCAGACTGTGACTACATACTGGCTCTGACCAGAATACATTTCCTTAATGAATGTTCTTGTTAATAAAAATTGTAAATATATATCATGGAAACACGCTTATTAGCCTATCTGTCATTAATAATGTTTTCTGCTTATTTTTCAGATTCTGCAATGGATTTGCCAAAAGTGGAGGAAGTTCTGGAAGCAGGTAATATTTTGTTACATTAGAAGACAGCTGTGCCTTCTTGTGACAAGGGGTGTCAAAGCAATTTTCTACAGACCCAGTGTGATCATCTCTGCTCATAATTCTTTCTCTTTCCTTCTTTTATAGAAATTCCAACATGGCTTTTGGCCACCATCGTAATCCTGGCAGTCGGTCTGTTAATTGGATTGATTATTGGATGCTGCTACTGGTGCCGCACCTAGTAAGTATCTATAGTCACTAGCCCTGGGTACACAACCCCCTTTATAAACCCAGACAATTTATAAACCTACAGTTATTCACTGTCATATATCTGCAAGGGATCTGCCTCAGATCTTTGCTGTTTTGCCATCATAGATTTTGGCCACTGGGATTGAAAGATAAAAACAAACAAAAAATTGAAAAATAAAATGAGTTTGCACTGATTAATTACTTGGCTGAGTCACACTCTTGCTCTATAAATCTCCTTACTCTATTTGCATTCAGCATATTCAATGTTCTATAATGTGATCTATTTATCATTTTTTTACAGCCTCTGATGCCGATCAAAACTGAACAAGATTGACACCATGATCAAATCTGTGAGGGATGAAACCGCAGATTTAAAACAAAGAAAAGGAAAAAGCAGGTGTCCCCAAAGGCCTAGAGATGGACCTTATGCTGGTTGACATACTGCGATCGCTCATACAAGGAGAGCCAGGAGAATGGAGCCTGGTGTAGAGCGAGGAACTGACGAGGAAGATGAAAGAGGGCACAAAAGATAGAAGAAAGATCAGATCTCTGTCCAGCAGACAGAGATGGTTAAAAGGGAGCGTAAAAACACTCCTGTTCAGAAAACCACTGAACCAAAGCCACACAAAGAAACAGCTGGAGGAAAGAAAAAGACAAATAAAAAAGTGAGGTTTCAGGTTGAGGATAAAGAAGAGGAGCGGCAACAAACACCAGCAGAAAAACAGAATATCCTAGAGGGAAAGCTCAGTAAAGAACAAAAGAAGACGCTCGGAGCAAAACTCAAGAAGCTTCAGAACGATTCCCAATAAGCCTGAAACTACAAATGGTCATCAATCTCTGACCAACGATATTCTGCCCTCCAGACTGTGACTACATACTGGCTCTGACCAGAATACATTTCCTTAATGAATGTTCTTGTTAATAAAAATTGTAAATATATATCATGGAAACACGCTTATTAGCCTATCTGTCATTAATAATGTTTTCTGCTTATTTTTCAGATTCTGCAATGGATTTGCCAAAAGTGGAGGAAGTTCTGGAAGCAGGTAATATTTTGTTACATTAGAAGACAGCTGTGCCTTCTTGTGACAAGGGGTGTCAAAGCAATTTTCTACAGACCCAGTGTGATCATCTCTGCTCATAATTCTTTCTCTTTCCTTCTTTTATAGAAATTCCAACATGGCTTTTGGCCACCATCATAATCCTGGCAGTCGGTCTGTTAATTGGATTGATTATTGGATGCTGCTACTGGTGCCGCACCTAGTAAGTATCTATAGTCACTAGCCCTGGGTACACAACCCCCTTTATAAACCCAGACAATTTATAAACCTACAGTTATTCACTGTCATATATCTGCAAGGGATCTGCCTCAGATCTTTGCTGTTTTGCCATCATAGATTTTGGCCACTGGGATTGAAAGATAAAAACAAACAAAAAATTGAAAAATAAAATTAGTTTGCACTGATTAAATACTTGGCTGAGTCACACTCTTGCTCTATAAATGTCCTTACTCTATTTGCATTCAGCATATTCAATGTTCTATAATGTGATCTATTTATCATTTTTTTACAGCCTCTGATGCCGATCAAAACTGAACAAGATTGACACCATGATCAAATCTGTGAGGGATGAAACCGCAGATTTAAAACAAAGAAAAGGAAAAAGCAGGTGTCCCCAAAGGCCTAGAGATGGACCTTATGCTGGTTGACATACTGCGATCGCTCATACAAGGAGAGCCAGGAGAATGGAGCCTGGTGTAGAGCGAGGAACTGACGAGGAAGATGAAAGAGGGCACAAAAGATAGAAGAAAGATCAGATCTCTGTCCAGCAGACAGAGATGGTTAAAAGGGAGTGTAAAAACACTCCTGTTCAGAAAACCACTGAACCAAAGCCACACAAAGAAACAGCTGGAGGAAAGAAAAAGACAAATAAAAAAGTGAGGTTTCAGGTTGAGGATAAAGAAGAGGAGCGGCAACAAACACCAGCAGAAAAAAACAGAATATCCTAGAGGGAAAGCTCAGTAAAAAACAAAAGAAGACGCTCGGAGCAAAGCTCAAGAAGCTTCAGGAGAACGATTCCCAATAAGCCTGAAACTACAAATGGTCATCAATCTCTGACCAACGATATTCTGCCCTCCAGACTGTGACTACATACTGGCTCTGACCAGAATACATTTCCTTAATGAATGTTCTTGTTAATAAAAATTGTAAATATATATCATGGAAACACGCTTATTAGCCTATCTGTCATTAATAATGTTTTCTGCTTATTTTTCAGATTCTGCAATGGATTTGCCAAAAGTGGAGGAAGTTCTGGAAGCAGGTAATATTTTGTTACATTAGAAGACAGCTGTGCCTTCTTGTGACAAGGGGTGTCAATGCAATTTTCTACAGACCCAGTGTGATCATCTCTGCTCATAATTCTTTCTCTTTCCTTCTTTTATAGAAATTCCAACATGGCTTTTGGCCACCATCGTAATCCTGGCAGTCGGTCTGTTAATTGGATTGATTATTGGATGCTGCTACTGGTGCCGCACCTAGTAAGTATCTATAGTCACTAGCCCTGGGTACACAACCCCCTTTATAAACCCAGACAATTTATAAACCTACAGTTATTCACTGTCATATATCTGCAAGGGATCTGCCTCAGATCTTTGCTGTTTTGCCATCATAGATTTTGGCCACTGGGATTGAAAGATGAAAACAAACAAAAAATTGAAAAATAAAATTAGTTTGCACTGATTAATTACTTGGCTGAGTCACACTCTTGCTCTATAAATCTCCTTACTCTATTTGCATTCAGCATATTCAATGTTCTATAATGTGATCTATTTATCATTTTTTTACAGCCTCTGATGCCGATCAAAACTGAACAAGATTGACACCATGATCAAATCTGTGAGGGATGAAACCGCAGATTTAAAACAAAGAAAAGGAAAAAGCAGGTGTCCCCAAAGGCCTAGAGATGGACCTTATGCTGGTGGACATACTGCGATCGCTCATACAAGGAGAGCCAGGAGAATGGAGCCTGGTGTAGAGCGAGGAACTGACGAGGAAGATGAAAGAGGGCACAAAAGATAGAAGAAAGATCAGATCTCTGTCCAGCAGACAGAGATGGTTAAAAGGGAGCGTAAAAACACTCCTGTTCAGAAAACCACTGAACCAAAGCCACACAAAGAAACAGCTGGAGGAAAGAAAAAGACAAATAAAAAAGTGAGGTTTCAGGTTGAGGATAAAGAAGAGGAGCGGCAACAAACACCAGCAGAAAAAAACAGAATATCCTAGAGGGAAAGCTCAGTAAAAAACAAAAGAAGACGCTCGGAGCAAAGCTCAAGAAGCTTCAGGAGAACGATTCCCAATAAGCCTGAAACTACAAATGGTCATCAATCTCTGACCAACGATATTCTGCCCTCCAGACTGTGACTACATACTGGCTCTGACCAGAATACATTTCCTTAATGAATGTTCTTGTTAATAAAAATTGTAAATATATATCATGGAAACACGCTTATTAGCATATCTGTCATTAATAATGTTTTCTGCTTATTTTTCAGATTCTGCAATGGATTTGCCAAAAGTGGAGGAAGTTCTGGAAGCAGGTAATATTTTGTTACATTAGAAGACAGCTGTGCTTTCTTGTGACAAGGGGTGTCAAAGCAATTTTCTACAGACCCAGTGTGATCATCTCTGCTCATAATTCTTTCTTTCCTTCTTTTATAGAAATTCCAACATGGCTTTTGGCCACCATCGTAATCCTGGCAGTCGGTCTGTTAATTGGATTGATTATTGGATGCTGCTACTGGTGCCGCACCTAGTAAGTATCTATAGTCACTAGCCCTGGGTACACAACCCCCTTTATAAACCCAGACAATTTATAAACCTACAGTTATTCACTGTCATATATCTGCAAGGGATCTGCCTCAGATCTTTGCTGTTTTGCCATCATAGATTTTGGCCACTGGGATTGAAAGATAAAAACAAACAAAAAATTGAAAAATAAAATTAGTTTGCACTGATTAATTACTTGGCTGAGTCACACTCTTGCTCTATAAATGTCCTTACTCTATTTGCATTCAGCATATTCAATGTTCTATAATGTGATCTATTTATCATTTTTTTACAGCCTCTGATGCCGATCAAAACTGAACAAGATTGACACCATGATCAAATCTGTGAGGGATGAAACCGCAGATTTAAAACAAAGAAAAGGAAAAAGCAGGTGTCCCCAAAGGCCTAGAGATGGACCTTATGCTGGTTGACATACTGCGATCGCTCATACAAGGAGAGCCAGGAGAATGGAGCCTGGTGTAGAGCGAGGAACTGACGAGGAAGATGAAAGAGGGCACAAAAGATAGAAGAAAGATCAGATCTCTGTCCAGCAGACAGAGATGGTTAAAAGGGAGCGTAAAAACACTCCTGTTCAGAAAACCACTGAACCAAAGCCACACAAAGAAACAGCTGGAGGAAAGAAAAAGACAAATAAAAAAGTGAGGTTTCAGGTTGAGGATAAAGAAGAGGAGCGGCAACAAACACCAGCAGAAAAACAGAATATCCTAGAGGGAAAGCTCAGTAAAAAACAAAAGAAGACGCTCGGAGCAAAGCTCAAGAAGCTTCAGGAGAACGATTCCCAATAAGCCTGAAACTACAAATGGTCATCAATCTCTGACCAACGATATTCTGCCCTCCAGACTGTGACTACATACTGGCTCTGACCAGAATACATTTCCTTAATGAATGTTCTTGTTAATAAAAATTGTAAATATATATCATGGAAACACGCTTATTAGCCTATCTGTCATTAATAATGTTTTCTGCTTATTTTTCAGATTCTGCAATGGATTTGCCAAAAGTGGAGGAAGTTCTGGAAGCAGGTAATATTTTGTTACATTAGAAGACAGCTGTGCCTTCTTGTGACAAGGGGTGTCAAAGCAATTTTCTACAGACCCAGTGTGATCATCTCTGCTCATAATTCTTTCTCTTTCCTTCTTTTATAGAAATTCCAACATGGCTTTTGGCCACCATCATAATCCTGGCAGTCGGTCTGTTAATTGGATTGATTATTGGATGCTGCTACTGGTGCCGCACCTAGTAAGTATCTATAGTCACTAGCCCTGGGTACACAACCCCCTTTATAAACCCAGACAATTTATAAACCTACAGTTATTCACTGTCATATATCTGCAAGGGATCTGCCTCAGATCTTTGCTGTTTTGCCATCATAGATTTTGGCCACTGGGATTGAAAGATAAAAACAAACAAAAAATTGAAAAATAAAATTAGTTTGCACTGATTAATTACTTGGCTGAGTCACACTCTTGCTCTATAAATGTCCTTACTCTATTTGCATTCAGCATATTCAATGTTCTATAATGTGATCTATTTATCATTTTTTTACAGCCTCTGATGCCGATCAAAACTGAACAAGATTGACACCATGATCAAATCTGTGAGGGATGAAACCGCAGATTTAAAACAAAGAAAAGGAAAAAGCAGGTGTCCCCAAAGGCCTAGAGATGGACCTTATGCTGGTTGACATACTGCGATCGCTCATACAAGGAGAGCCAGGAGAATGGAGCCTGGTGTAGAGCGAGGAACTGACGAGGAAGATGAAAGAGGGCACAAAAGATAGAAGAAAGATCAGATCTCTGTCCAGCAGACAGAGATGGTTAAAAGGGAGCGTAAAAACACTCCTGTTCAGAAAACCACTGAACCAAAGCCACACAAAGAAACAGCTGGAGGAAAGAAAAAGACAAATAAAAAAGTGAGGTTTCAGGTTGAGGATAAAGAAGAGGAGCGGCAACAAACACCAGCAGAAAAACAGAATATCCTAGAGGGAAAGCTCAGTAAAAAACAAAAGAAGACGCTCGGAGCAAAGCTCAAGAAGCTTCAGGAGAACGATTCCCAATAAGCCTGAAACTACAAATGGTCATCAATCTCTGACCAACGATATTCTGCCCTCCAGACTGTGACTACATACTGGCTCTGACCAGAATACATTTCCTTAATGAATGTTCTTGTTAATAAAAATTGTAAATATATATCATGGAAACACGCTTATTAGCCTATCTGTCATTAATAATGTTTTCTGCTTATTTTTCAGATTCTGCAATGGATTTGCCAAAAGTGGAGGAAGTTCTGGAAGCAGGTAATATTTTGTTACATTAGAAGACAGCTGTGCTTTCTTGTGACAAGGGGTGTCAAAGCAATTTTCTACAGACCCAGTGTGATCATCTCTGCTCATAATTCTTTCTTTCCTTCTTTTATAGAAATTCCAACATGGCTTTTGGCCACCATCGTAATCCTGGCAGTCGGTCTGTTAATTGGATTGATTATTGGATGCTGCTACTGGTGCCGCACCTAGTAAGTATCTATAGTCACTAGCCCTGGGTACACAACCCCCTTTATAAACCCAGACAATTTATAAACCTACAGTTATTCACTGTCATATATCTGCAAGGGATCTGCCTCAGATCTTTGCTGTTTTGCCATCATAGATTTTGGCCACTGGGATTGAAAGATAAAAACAAACAAAAAATTGAAAAATAAAATTAGTTTGCACTGATTAATTACTTGGCTGAGTCACACTCTTGCTCTATAAATGTCCTTACTCTATTTGCATTCAGCATATTCAATGTTCTATAATGTGATCTATTTATCATTTTTTTACAGCCTCTGATGCCGATCAAAACTGAACAAGATTGACACCATGATCAAATCTGTGAGGGATGAAACCGCAGATTTAAAACAAAGAAAAGGAAAAAGCAGGTGTCCCCAAAGGCCTAGAGATGGACCTTATGCTGGTTGACATACTGCGATCGCTCATACAAGGAGAGCCAGGAGAATGGAGCCTGGTGTAGAGCGAGGAACTGACGAGGAAGATGAAAGAGGGCACAAAAGATAGAAGAAAGATCAGATCTCTGTCCAGCAGACAGAGATGGTTAAAAGGGAGTGTAAAAACACTCCTGTTCAGAAAACCACTGAACCAAAGCCACACAAAGAAACAGCTGGAGGAAAGAAAAAGACAAATAAAAAAGTGAGGTTTCAGGTTGAGGATAAAGAAGAGGAGCGGCAACAAACACCAGCAGAAAAAAACAGAATATCCTAGAGGGAAAGCTCAGTAAAAAACAAAAGAAGACGCTCGGAGCAAAGCTCAAGAAGCTTCAGGAGAACGATTCCCAATAAGCCTGAAACTACAAATGGTCATCAATCTCTGACCAACGATATTCTGCCCTCCAGACTGTGACTACATACTGGCTCTGACCAGAATACATTTCCTTAATGAATGTTCTTGTTAATAAAAATTGTAAATATATATCATGGAAACACGCTTATTAGCCTATCTGTCATTAATAATGTTTTCTGCTTATTTTTCAGATTCTGCAATGGATTTGCCAAAAGTGGAGGAAGTTCTGGAAGCAGGTAATATTTTGTTACATTAGAAGACAGCTGTGCCTTCTTGTGACAAGGGGTGTCAATGCAATTTTCTACAGACCCAGTGTGATCATCTCTGCTCATAATTCTTTCTCTTTCCTTCTTTTATAGAAATTCCAACATGGCTTTTGGCCACCATCGTAATCCTGGCAGTCGGTCTGTTAATTGGATTGATTATTGGATGCTGCTACTGGTGCCGCACCTAGTAAGTATCTATAGTCACTAGCCCTGGGTACACAACCCCCTTTATAAACCCAGACAATTTATAAACCTACAGTTATTCACTGTCATATATCTGCAAGGGATCTGCCTCAGATCTTTGCTGTTTTGCCATCATAGATTTTGGCCACTGGGATTGAAAGATGAAAACAAACAAAAAATTGAAAAATAAAATTAGTTTGCACTGATTAATTACTTGGCTGAGTCACACTCTTGCTCTATAAATGTCCTTACTCTATTTGCATTCAGCATATTCAATGTTCTATAATGTGATCTATTTATCATTTTTTTACAGCCTCTGATGCCGATCAAAACTGAACAAGATTGACACCATGATCAAATCTGTGAGGGATGAAACCGCAGATTTAAAACAAAGAAAAGGAAAAAGCAGGTGTCCCCAAAGGCCTAGAGATGGACCTTATGCTGGTTGACATACTGCGATCGCTCATACAAGGAGAGCCAGGAGAATGGAGCCTGGTGTAGAGCGAGGAACTGACGAGGAAGATGAAAGAGGGCACAAAAGATAGAAGAAAGATCAGATCTCTGTCCAGCAGACAGAGATGGTTAAAAGGGAGCGTAAAAACACTCCTGTTCAGAAAACCACTGAACCAAAGCCACACAAAGAAACAGCTGGAGGAAAGAAAAAGACAAATAAAAAAGTGAGGTTTCAGGTTGAGGATAAAGAAGAGGAGCGGCAACAAACACCAGCAGAAAAAAACAGAATATCCTAGAGGGAAAGCTCAGTAAAAAACAAAAGAAGACGCTCGGAGCAAAGCTCAAGAAGCTTCAGGAGAACGATTCCCAATAAGCCTGAAACTACAAATGGTCATCAATCTGACCAACGATATTCTGCCCTCCAGACTGTGACTACATACTGGCTCTGACCAGAATACATTTCCTTAATGAATGTTCTTGTTAATAAAAATTGTAAATATATATCATGGAAACACGCTTATTAGCCTATCTGTCATTAATAATGTTTTCTGCTTATTTTTCAGATTCTGCAATGGATTTGCCAAAAGTGGAGGAAGTTCTGGAAGCAGGTAATATTTTGTTACATTAGAAGACAGCTGTGCCTTCTTGTGACAAGGGGTGTCAAAGCAATTTTCTACAGACCCAGTGTGATCATCTCTGCTCATAATTCTTTCTCTTTCCTTCTTTTATAGAAATTCCAACATGGCTTTTGGCCACCATCATAATCCTGGCAGTCGGTCTGTTAATTGGATTGATTATTGGATGCTGCTACTGGTGCCGCACCTAGTAAGTATCTATAGTCACTAGCCCTGGGTACACAACCCCCTTTATAAACCCAGACAATTTATAAACCTACAGTTATTCACTGTCATATATCTGCAAGGGATCTGCCTCAGATCTTTGCTGTTTTGCCATCATAGATTTTGGCCACTGGGATTGAAAGATAAAAACAAACAAAAAATTGAAAAATAAAATTAGTTTGCACTGATTAATTACTTGGCTGAGTCACACTCTTGCTCTATAAATGTCCTTACTCTATTTGCATTCAGCATATTCAATGTTCTATAATGTGATCTATTTATCATTTTTTTACAGCCTCTGATGCCGATCAAAACTGAACAAGATTGACACCATGATCAAATCTGTGAGGGATGAAACCGCAGATTTAAAACAAAGAAAAGGAAAAAGCAGGTGTCCCCAAAGGCCTAGAGATGGACCTTATGCTGGTTGACATACTGCGATCGCTCATACAAGGAGAGCCAGGAGAATGGAGCCTGGTGTAGAGCGAGGAACTGACGAGGAAGATGAAAGAGGGCACAAAAGATAGAAGAAAGATCAGATCTCTGTCCAGCAGACAGAGATGGTTAAAAGGGAGCGTAAAAACACTCCTGTTCAGAAAACCACTGAACCAAAGCCACACAAAGAAACAGCTGGAGGAAAGAAAAAGACAAATAAAAAAGTGAGGTTTCAGGTTGAGGATAAAGAAGAGGAGCGGCAACAAACACCAGCAGAAAAACAGAATATCCTAGAGGGAAAGCTCAGTAAAAAACAAAAGAAGACGCTCGGAGCAAAGCTCAAGAAGCTTCAGGAGAACGATTCCCAATAAGCCTGAAACTACAAATGGTCATCAATCTCTGACCAACGATATTCTGCCCTCCAGACTGTGACTACATACTGGCTCTGACCAGAATACATTTCCTTAATGAATGTTCTTGTTAATAAAAATTGTAAATATATATCATGGAAACACGCTTATTAGCCTATCTGTCATTAATAATGTTTTCTGCTTATTTTTCAGATTCTGCAATGGATTTGCCAAAAGTGGAGGAAGTTCTGGAAGCAGGTAATATTTTGTTACATTAGAAGACAGCTGTGCTTTCTTGTGACAAGGGGTGTCAAAGCAATTTTCTACAGACCCAGTGTGATCATCTCTGCTCATAATTCTTTCTTTCCTTCTTTTATAGAAATTCCAACATGGCTTTTGGCCACCATCGTAATCCTGGCAGTCGGTCTGTTAATTGGATTGATTATTGGATGCTGCTACTGGTGCCGCACCTAGTAAGTATCTATAGTCACTAGCCCTGGGTACACAACCCCCTTTATAAACCCAGACAATTTATAAACCTACAGTTATTCACTGTCATATATCTGCAAGGGATCTGCCTCAGATCTTTGCTGTTTTGCCATCATAGATTTTGGCCACTGGGATTGAAAGATAAAAACAAACAAAAAATTGAAAAATAAAATTAGTTTGCACTGATTAATTACTTGGCTGAGTCACACTCTTGCTCTATAAATGTCCTTACTCTATTTGCATTCAGCATATTCAATGTTCTATAATGTGATCTATTTATCATTTTTTTACAGCCTCTGATGCCGATCAAAACTGAACAAGATTGACACCATGATCAAATCTGTGAGGGATGAAACCGCAGATTTAAAACAAAGAAAAGGAAAAAGCAGGTGTCCCCAAAGGCCTAGAGATGGACCTTATGCTGGTTGACATACTGCGATCGCTCATACAAGGAGAGCCAGGAGAATGGAGCCTGGTGTAGAGCGAGGAACTGACGAGGAAGATGAAAGAGGGCACAAAAGATAGAAGAAAGATCAGATCTCTGTCCAGCAGACAGAGATGGTTAAAAGGGAGCGTAAAAACACTCCTGTTCAGAAAACCACTGAACCAAAGCCACACAAAGAAACAGCTGGAGGAAAGAAAAAGACAAATAAAAAAGTGAGGTTTCAGGTTGAGGATAAAGAAGAGGAGCGGCAACAAACACCAGCAGAAAAACAGAATATCCTAGAGGGAAAGCTCAGTAAAGAACAAAAGAAGACGCTCGGAGCAAAACTCAAGAAGCTTCAGAACGATTCCCAATAAGCCTGAAACTACAAATGGTCATCAATCTCTGACCAACGATATTCTGCCCTCCAGACTGTGACTACATACTGGCTCTGACCAGAATACATTTCCTTAATGAATGTTCTTGTTAATAAAAATTGTAAATATATATCATGGAAACACGCTTATTAGCCTATCTGTCATTAATAATGTTTTGTGCTTATTTTTCAGATTCTGCAATGGATTTGCCAAAAGTGGAGGAAGTTCTGGAAGCAGGTAATATTTTGTTACATTAGAAGACAGCTGTGCCTTCTTGTGACAAGGGGTGTCAAAGCAATTTTCTACAGACCCAGTGTGATCATCTCTGCTCATAATTCTTTCTCTTTCCTTCTTTTATAGAAATTCCAACATGGCTTTTGGCCACCATCGTAATCCTGGCAGTCGGTCTGTTAATTGGATTGATTATTGGATGCTGCTACTGGTGCCGCACCTAGTAAGTATCTATAGTCACTAGCCCTGGGTACACAACCCCCTTTATAAACCCAGACAATTTATAAACCTACAGTTATTCACTGTCATATATCTGCAAGGGATCTGCCTCAGATCTTTGCTGTTTTGCCATCATAGATTTTGGCCACTGGGATTGAAAGATAAAAACAAACAAAAAATTGAAAAATAAAATTAGTTTGCACTGATTAATTACTTGGCTGAGTCACACTCTTGCTCTATAAATGTCCTTACTCTATTTGCATTCAGCATATTCAATGTTCTATAATGTGATCTATTGATCATTTTTTTACAGCCTCTGATGCCGATCAAAACTGAACAAGATTGACACCATGATCAAATCTGTGAGGGATGAAACCGCAGATTTAAAACAAAGAAAAGGAAAAAGCAGGTGTCCCCAAAGGCCTAGAGATGGACCTTATGCTGGTTGACATACTGCGATCGCTCATACAAGGAGAGCCAGGAGAATGGAGCCTGGTGTAGAGCGAGGAACTGACGAGGAAGATGAAAGAGGGCACAAAAGATAGAAGAAAGATCAGATCTCTGTCCAGCAGACAGAGATGGTTAAAAGGGAGCGTAAAAACACTCCTGTTCAGAAAACCACTGAACCAAAGCCACACAAAGAAACAGCTGGAGGAAAGAAAAAGACAAATAAAAAAGTGAGGTTTCAGGTTAAGAATAAAGAAGAGGAGTGGCAACAAACACCAGCAGAAAAACAGAATATCCTAGAGGGAAAGCTCAGTAAAAAACAAAAGAAGACGCTCGGAGCAAAGCTCAAGAAGCTTCAGGAGAACGATTCCCAATAAGCCTGAAACTACAAATGGTCATCAATCTCTGACCAACGATATTCTGCCCTCCAGACTGTGACTACATACTGGCTCTGACCAGAATACATTTCCTTAATGAATGTTCTTGTTAATAAAAATTGTAAATATATATCATGGAAACACGCTTATTAGCCTATCTGTCATTAATAATGTTTTCTGCTTATTTTTCAGATTCTGCAATGGATTTGCCAAAAGTGGAGGAAGTTCTGGAAGCAGGTAATATTTTGTTACATTAGAAGACAGCTGTGCCTTCTTGTGACAAGGGGTGTCAAAGCAATTTTCTACAGACCCAGTGTGATCATCTCTGCTCATAATTCTTTCTCTTTCCTTCTTTTATAGAAATTCCAACATGGCTTTTGGCCACCATCATAATCCTGGCAGTCGGTCTGTTAATTGGATTGATTATTGGATGCTGCTACTGGTGCCGCACCTAGTAAGTATCTATAGTCACTAGCCCTGGGTACACAACCCCCTTTATAAACCCAGACAATTTATAAACCTACAGTTATTCACTGTCATATATCTGCAAGGGATCTGCCTCAGATCTTTGCTGTTTTGCCATCATAGATTTTGGCCACTGGGATTGAAAGATAAAAACAAACAAAAAATTGAAAAATAAAATTAGTTTGCACTGATTAATTACTTGGCTGAGTCACACTCTTGCTCTATAAATGTCCTTACTCTATTTGCATTCAGCATATTCAATGTTCTATAATGTGATCTATTTATCATTTTTTTACAGCCTCTGATGCCGATCAAAACTGAACAAGATTGACACCATGATCAAATCTGTGAGGGATGAAACCGCAGATTTAAAACAAAGAAAAGGAAAAAGCAGGTGTCCCCAAAGGCCTAGAGATGGACCTTATGCTGGTTGACATACTGCGATCGCTCATACAAGGAGAGCCAGGAGAATGGAGCCTGGTGTAGAGCGAGGAACTGACGAGGAAGATGAAAGAGGGCACAAAAGATAGAAGAAAGATCAGATCTCTGTCCAGCAGACAGAGATGGTTAAAAGGGAGCGTAAAAACACTCCTGTTCAGAAAACCACTGAACCAAAGCCACACAAAGAAACAGCTGGAGGAAAGAAAAAGACAAATAAAAAAGTGAGGTTTCAGGTTGAGGATAAAGAAGAGGAGCGGCAACAAACACCAGCAGAAAAAAACAGAATATCCTAGAGGGAAAGCTCAGTAAAAAACAAAAGAAGACGCTCGGAGCAAAGCTCAAGAAGCTTCAGGAGAACGATTCCCAATAAGCCTGAAACTACAAATGGTCATCAATCTCTGACCAACGATATTCTGCCCTCCAGACTGTGACTACATACTGGCTCTGACCAGAATACATTTCCTTAATGAATGTTCTTGTTAATAAAAATTGTAAATATATATCATGGAAACATGCTTATTAGCCTATCTGTCATTAATAATGTTTTCTGCTTATTTTTCAGATTCTGCAATGGATTTGCCAAAAGTGGAGGAAGTTCTGGAAGCAGGTAATATTTTGTTACATTAGAAGACAGCTGTGCCTTCTTGTGACAAGGGGTGTCAAAGCAATTTTCTACAGACCCAGTGTGATCATCTCTGCTCATAATTCTTTCTCTTTCCTTCTTTTATAGAAATTCCAACATGGCTTTTGGCCACCATCATAATCCTGGCAGTCGGTCTGTTAATTGGATTGATTATTGGATGCTGCTACTGGTGCCGCACCTAGTAAGTATCTATAGTCACTAGCCCTGGGTACACAACCCCCTTTATAAACCCAGACAATTTATAAACCTACAGTTATTCACTGTCATATCTGCAAGGGATCTGCCTCAGATCTTTGCTGTTTTGCCATCATAGATTTTGGCCACTGGGATTGAAAGATGAAAACAAACAAAAAATTGAAAAATAAAATTAGTTTGCACTGATTAATTACTTGGCTGAGTCACACTCTTGCTCTATAAATGTCCTTACTCTATTTGCATTCAGCATATTCAATGTTCTATAATGTGATCTATTTATCATTTTTTTACAGCCTCTGATGCCGATCAAAACTGAACAAGATTGACACCATGATCAAATCTGTGAGGGATGAAACCGCAGATTTAAAACAAAGAAAAGGAAAAAGCAGGTGTCCCCAAAGGCCTAGAGATGGACCTTATGCTGGTTGACATACTGCGATCGCTCATACAAGGAGAGCCAGGAGAATGGATCCTGGTGTAGAGCGAGGAACTGACGAGGAAGATGAAAGAGGGCACAAAAGATAGAAGAAAGATCAGATCTCTGTCCAGCAGACAGAGATGGTTAAAAGGGAGCGTAAAAACACTCCTGTTCAGAAAACCACTGAACCAAAGCCACACAAAGAAACAGCTGGAGGAAAGAAAAAGACAAATAAAAAAGTGAGGTTTCAGGTTGAGGATAAAGAAGAGGAGCGGCAACAAACACCAGCAGAAAAACAGAATATCCTAGAGGGAAAGCTCAGTAAAGAACAAAAGAAGACGCTCGGAGCAAAACTCAAGAAGCTTCAGAACGATTCCCAATAAGCCTGAAACTACAAATGGTCATCAATCTCTGACCAACGATATTCTGCCCTCCAGACTGTGACTACATACTGGCTCTGACCAGAATACATTTCCTTAATGAATGTTCTTGTTAATAAAAATTGTAAATATATATCATGGAAACACGCTTATTAGCCTATCTGTCATTAATAATGTTTTCTGCTCATTTTTCAGATTCTGCAATGGATTTGCCAAAAGTGGAGGAAGTTCTGGAAGCAGGTAATATTTTGTTACATTAGAAGACAGCTGTGCCTTCTTGTGACAAGGGGTGTCAAAGCAATTTTCTACAGACCCAGTGTGATCATCTCTGCTCATAATTCTTTCTCTTTCCTTCTTTTATAGAAATTCCAACATGGCTTTTGGCCACCATCGTAATCCTGGCAGTCGGTCTGTTAATTGGATTGATTATTGGATGCTGCTACTGGTGCCGCACCTAGTAAGTATCTATAGTCACTAGCCCTGGGTACACAACCCCCTTTATAAACCCAGACAATTTATAAACCTACAGTTATTCACTGTCATATATCTGCAAGGGATCTGCCTCAGATCTTTGCTGTTTTGCCATCATAGATTTTGGCTACTGGGATTGAAAGATAAAAACAAACAAAAAATTGAAAAATAAAATTAGTTTGCACTGATTAATTACTTGGCTGAGTCACACTCTTGCTCTATAAATCTCCTTACTCTATTTGCATTCAGCATATTCAATGTTCTATAATGTGATCTATTTATCATTTTTTTACAGCCTCTGATGCCGATCAAAACTGAACAAGATTGACACCATGATCAAATCTGTGAGGGATGAAACCGCAGATTTAAAACAAAGAAAAGGAAAAAGCAGGTGTCCCCAAAGGCCTAGAGATGGACCTTATGCTGGTTGACATACTGCGATCGCTCATACAAGGAGAGCCAGGAGAATGGAGCCTGGTGTAGAGCGAGGAACTGACGAGGAAGATGAAAGAGGGCACAAAAGATAGAAGAAAGATCAGATCTCTGTCCAGCAGACAGAGATGGTTAAAAGGGAGCGTAAAAACACTCCTGTTCAGAAAACCACTGAACCAAAGCCACACAAAGAAACAGCTTTAGGAAAGAAAAAGACAAATAAAAAAGTGAGGTTTCAGGTTGAGGATAAAGAAGAGGAGCGGCAACAAACACCAGCAGAAAAAAACAGAATATCCTAGAGGGAAAGCTCAGTAAAAAACAAAAGAAGACGCTCGGAGCAAAGCTCAAGAAGCTTCAGGAGAACGATTCCCAATAAGCCTGAAACTACAAATGGTCATCAATCTCTGACCAACGATATTCTGCCCTCCAGACTGTGACTACATACTGGCTCTGACCAGAATACATTTCCTTAATGAATGTTCTTGTTAATAAAAATTGTAAATATATATCATGGAAACACGCTTATTAGCCTATCTGTCATTAATAATGTTTTCTGCTTATTTTTCAGATTCTGCAATGGATTTGCCAAAAGTGGAGGAAGTTCTGGAAGCAGGTAATATTTTGTTACATTAGAAGACAGCTGTGCCTTCTTGTGACAAGGGGTGTCAAAGCAATTTTCTACAGACCCAGTGTGATCATCTCTGCTCATAATTCTTTCTCTTTCCTTCTTTTATAGAAATTCCAACATGGCTTTTGGCCACCATCGTAATCCTGGCAGTCGGTCTGTTAATTGGATTGATTATTGGATGCTGCTACTGGTGCCGCACCTAGTAAGTATCTATAGTCACTAGCCCTGGGTACACAACCCCCTTTATAAACCCAGACAATTTATAAACCTACAGTTATTCACTGTCATATATCTGCAAGGGATCTGCCTCAGATCTTTGCTGTTTTGCCATCATAGATTTTGGCCACTGGGATTGAAAGATAAAAACAAACAAAAAATTGAAAAATAAAATTAGTTTGCACTGATTAATTACTTGGCTGAGTCACACTCTTGCTCTATAAATGTCCTTACTCTATTTGCATTCAGCATATTCAATGTTCTATAATGTGATCTATTGATCATTTTTTTACAGCCTCTGATGCCGATCAAAACTGAACAAGATTGACACCATGATCAAATCTGTGAGGGATGAAACCGCAGATTTAAAACAAAGAAAAGGAAAAAGCAGGTGTCCCCAAAGGCCTAGAGATGGACCTTATGCTGGTTGACATACTGCGATCGCTCATACAAGGAGAGCCAGGAGAATGGAGCCTGGTGTAGAGCGAGGAACTGACGAGGAAGATGAAAGAGGGCACAAAAGATAGAAGAAAGATCAGATCTCTGTCCAGCAGACAGAGATGGTTAAAAGGGAGCGTAAAAACACTCCTGTTCAGAAAACCACTGAACCAAAGCCACACAAAGAAACAGCTGGAGGAAAGAAAAAGACAAATAAAAAAGTGAGGTTTCAGGTTGAGGATAAAGAAGAGGAGCGGCAACAAACACCAGCAGAAAAAAACAGAATATCCTAGAGGGAAAGCTCAGTAAAAAACAAAAGAAGACGCTCGGAGCAAAGCTCAAGAAGCTTCAGGAGAACGATTCCCAATAAGCCTGAAACTACAAATGGTCATCAATTTCTGACCAACGATATTCTGCCCTCCAGACTGTGACTACATACTGGCTCTGACCAGAATACATTTCCTTAATGAATGTTCTTGTTAATAAAAATTGTAAATATATATCATGGAAACACGCTTATTAGCCTATCTGTCATTAATAATGTTTTCTGCTTATTTTTCAGATTCTGCAATGGATTTGCCAAAAGTGGAGGAATTTCTGGAAGCAGGTAATATTTTGTTACATTAGAAGACAGCTGTGCCTTCTTGTGACAAGGGGTGTCAAAGCAATTTTCTACAGACCCAGTGTGATCATCTCTGCTCATAATTCTTTCTCTTTCCTTCTTTTATAGAAATTCCAACATGGCTTTTGGCCACCATCGTAATCCTGGCAGTCGGTCTGTTAATTGGATTGATTATTGGATGCTGCTACTGGTGCCGCACCTAGTAAGTATCTATAGTCACTAGCCCTGGGTACACAACCCCCTTTATAAACCCAGACAATTTATAAACCTACAGTTATTCACTGTCATATATCTGCAAGGGATCTGCCTCAGATCTTTGCTGTTTTGCCATCATAGATTTTGGCCACTGGGATTGAAAGATAAAAACAAACAAAAAATTGAAAAATAAAATTAGTTTGCACTGATTAATTACTTGGCTGAGTCACACTCTTGCTCTATAAATGTCCTTACTCTATTTGCATTCAGCATATTCAATGTTCTATAATGTGATCTATTTATCATTTTTTTACAGCCTCTGATGCCGATCAAAACTGAACAAGATTGACACCATGATCAAATCTGTGAGGGATGAAACCGCAGATTTAAAACAAAGAAAAGGAAAAAGCAGGTGTCCCCAAAGGCCTAGAGATGGACCTTATGCTGGTTGACATACTGCGATCGCTCATACAAGGAGAGCCAGGAGAATGGAGCCTGGTGTAGAGCGAGGAACTGACGAGGAAGATGAAAGAGGGCACAAAAGATAGAAGAAAGATCAGATCTCTGTCCAGCAGACAGAGATGGTTAAAAGGGAGCGTAAAAACACTCCTGTTCAGAAAACCACTGAACCAAAGCCACACAAAGAAACAGCTGGAGGAAAGAAAAAGACAAATAAAAAAGTGAGGTTTCAGGTTGAGGATAAAGAAGAGGAGCGGCAACAAACACCAGCAGAAAAAAACAGAATATCCTAGAGGGAAAGCTCAGTAAAAAACAAAAGAAGACGCTCGGAGCAAAGCTCAAGAAGCTTCAGGAGAACGATTCCCAATAAGCCTGAAACTACAAATGGTCATCAATCTCTGACCAACGATATTCTGCCCTCCAGACTGTGACTACATACTGGCTCTGACCAGAATACATTTCCTTAATGAATGTTCTTGTTAATAAAAATTGTAAATATATATCATGGAAACACGCTTATTAGCCTATCTGTCATTAATAATGTTTTCTGCTTATTTTTCAGATTCTGCAATGGATTTGCCAAAAGTGGAGGAATTTCTGGAAGCAGGTAATATTTTGTTACATTAGAAGACAGCTGTGCCTTCTTGTGACAAGGGGTGTCAAAGCAATTTTCTACAGACCCAGTGTGATCATCTCTGCTCATAATTCTTTCTCTTTCCTTCTTTTATAGAAATTCCAACATGGCTTTTGGCCACCATCATAATCCTGGCAGTCGGTCTGTTAATTGGATTGATTATTGGATGCTGCTACTGGTGCCGCACCTAGTAAGTATCTATAGTCACTAGCCCTGGGTACACAACCCCCTTTATAAACCCAGACAATTTATAAACCTACAGTTATTCACTGTCATATCTGCAAGGGATCTGCCTCAGATCTTTGCTGTTTTGCCATCATAGATTTTGGCCACTGGGATTGAAAGATGAAAACAAACAAAAAATTGAAAAATAAAATTAGTTTGCACTGATTAATTACTTGGCTGAGTCACACTCTTGCTCTATAAATGTCCTTACTCTATTTGCATTCAGCATATTCAATGTTCTATAATGTGATCTATTTATCATTTTTTTACAGCCTCTGATGCCGATCAAAACTGAACAAGATTGACACCATGATCAAATCTGTGAGGGATGAAACCGCAGATTTAAAACAAAGAAAAGGAAAAAGCAGGTGTCCCCAAAGGCCTAGAGATGGACCTTATGCTGGTTGACATACTGCGATCGCTCATACAAGGAGAGCCAGGAGAATGGATCCTGGTGTAGAGCGAGGAACTGACGAGGAAGATGAAAGAGGGCACAAAAGATAGAAGAAAGATCAGATCTCTGTCCAGCAGACAGAGATGGTTAAAAGGGAGCGTAAAAACACTCCTGTTCAGAAAACCACTGAACCAAAGCCACACAAAGAAACAGCTGGAGGAAAGAAAAAGACAAATAAAAAAGTGAGGTTTCAGGTTGAGGATAAAGAAGAGGAGCGGCAACAAACACCAGCAGAAAAAAACAGAATATCCTAGAGGGAAAGCTCAGTAAAAAACAAAAGAAGACGCTCGGAGCAAAGCTCAAGAAGCTTCAGGAGAACGATTCCCAATAAGCCTGAAACTACAAATGGTCATCAATTTCTGACCAACGATATTCTGCCCTCCAGACTGTGACTACATACTGGCTCTGACCAGAATACATTTCCTTAATGAATGTTCTTGTTAATAAAAATTGTAAATATATATCATGGAAACACGCTTATTAGCCTATCTGTCATTAATAATGTTTTCTGCTTATTTTTCAGATTCTGCAATGGATTTGCCAAAAGTGGAGGAATTTCTGGAAGCAGGTAATATTTTGTTACATTAGAAGACAGCTGTGCCTTCTTGTGACAAGGGGTGTCAAAGCAATTTTCTACAGACCCAGTGTGATCATCTCTGCTCATAATTCTTTCTCTTTCCTTCTTTTATAGAAATTCCAACATGGCTTTTGGCCACCATCGTAATCCTGGCAGTCGGTCTGTTAATTGGATTGATTATTGGATGCTGCTACTGGTGCCGCACCTAGTAAGTATCTATAGTCACTAGCCCTGGGTACACAACCCCCTTTATAAACCCAGACAATTTATAAACCTACAGTTATTCACTGTCATATATCTGCAAGGGATCTGCCTCAGATCTTTGCTGTTTTGCCATCATAGATTTTGGCCACTGGGATTGAAAGATAAAAACAAACAAAAAATTGAAAAATAAAATTAGTTTGCACTGATTAATTACTTGGCTGAGTCACACTCTTGCTCTATAAATGTCCTTACTCTATTTGCATTCAGCATATTCAATGTTCTATAATGTGATCTATTTATCATTTTTTTACAGCCTCTGATGCCGATCAAAACTGAACAAGATTGACACCATGATCAAATCTGTGAGGGATGAAACCGCAGATTTAAAACAAAGAAAAGGAAAAAGCAGGTGTCCCCAAAGGCCTAGAGATGGACCTTATGCTGGTTGACATACTGCGATCGCTCATACAAGGAGAGCCAGGAGAATGGAGCCTGGTGTAGAGCGAGGAACTGACGAGGAAGATGAAAGAGGGCACAAAAGATAGAAGAAAGATCAGATCTCTGTCCAGCAGACAGAGATGGTTAAAAGGGAGCGTAAAAACACTCCTGTTCAGAAAACCACTGAACCAAAGCCACACAAAGAAACAGCTGGAGGAAAGAAAAAGACAAATAAAAAAGTGAGGTTTCAGGTTGAGGATAAAGAAGAGGAGCGGCAACAAACACCAGCAGAAAAAAACAGAATATCCTAGAGGGAAAGCTCAGTAAAAAACAAAAGAAGACGCTCGGAGCAAAGCTCAAGAAGCTTCAGGAGAACGATTCCCAATAAGCCTGAAACTACAAATGGTCATCAATCTCTGACCAACGATATTCTGCCCTCCAGACTGTGACTACATACTGGCTCTGACCAGAATACATTTCCTTAATGAATGTTCTTGTTAATAAAAATTGTAAATATATATCATGGAAACACGCTTATTAGCCTATCTGTCATTAATAATGTTTTCTGCTTATTTTTCAGATTCTGCAATGGATTTGCCAAAAGTGGAGGAATTTCTGGAAGCAGGTAATATTTTGTTACATTAGAAGACAGCTGTGCCTTCTTGTGACAAGGGGTGTCAAAGCAATTTTCTACAGACCCAGTGTGATCATCTCTGCTCATAATTCTTTCTCTTTCCTTCTTTTATAGAAATTCCAACATGGCTTTTGGCCACCATCATAATCCTGGCAGTCGGTCTGTTAATTGGATTGATTATTGGATGCTGCTACTGGTGCCGCACCTAGTAAGTATCTATAGTCACTAGCCCTGGGTACACAACCCCCTTTATAAACCCAGACAATTTATAAACCTACAGTTATTCACTGTCATATCTGCAAGGGATCTGCCTCAGATCTTTGCTGTTTTGCCATCATAGATTTTGGCCACTGGGATTGAAAGATGAAAACAAACAAAAAATTGAAAAATAAAATTAGTTTGCACTGATTAATTACTTGGCTGAGTCACACTCTTGCTCTATAAATGTCCTTACTCTATTTGCATTCAGCATATTCAATGTTCTATAATGTGATCTATTTATCATTTTTTTACAGCCTCTGATGCCGATCAAAACTGAACAAGATTGACACCATGATCAAATCTGTGAGGGATGAAACCGCAGATTTAAAACAAAGAAAAGGAAAAAGCAGGTGTCCCCAAAGGCCTAGAGATGGACCTTATGCTGGTTGACATACTGCGATCGCTCATACAAGGAGAGCCAGGAGAATGGATCCTGGTGTAGAGCGAGGAACTGACGAGGAAGATGAAAGAGGGCACAAAAGATAGAAGAAAGATCAGATCTCTGTCCAGCAGACAGAGATGGTTAAAAGGGAGCGTAAAAACACTCCTGTTCAGAAAACCACTGAACCAAAGCCACACAAAGAAACAGCTGGAGGAAAGAAAAAGACAAATAAAAAAGTGAGGTTTCAGGTTAAGAATAAAGAAGAGGAGTGGCAACAAACACCAGCAGAAAAACAGAATATCCTAGAGGGAAAGCTCAGTAAAAAACAAAAGAAGACGCTCGGAGCAAAGCTCAAGAAGCTTCAGGAGAACGATTCCCAATAAGCCTGAAACTACAAATGGTCATCAATCTCTGACCAACGATATTCTGCCCTCCAGACTGTGACTACATACTGGCTCTGACCAGAATACATTTCCTTAATGAATGTTCTTGTTAATAAAAATTGTAAATATATATCATGGAAACACGCTTATTAGCCTATCTGTCATTAATAATGTTTTGTGCTTATTTTTCAGATTCTGCAATGGATTTGCCAAAAGTGGAGGAAGTTCTGGAAGCAGGTAATATTTTGTTACATTAGAAGACAGCTGTGCCTTCTTGTGACAAGGGGTGTCAAAGCAATTTTCTACAGACCCAGTGTGATCATCTCTGCTCATAATTCTTTCTCTTTCCTTCTTTTATAGAAATTCCAACATGGCTTTTGGCCACCATCATAATCCTGGCAGTCGGTCTGTTAATTGGATTGATTATTGGATGCTGCTACTGGTGCCGCACCTAGTAAGTATCTATAGTCACTAGCCCTGGGTACACAACCCCCTTTATAAACCCAGACAATTTATAAACCTACAGTTATTCACTGTCATATATCTGCAAGGGATCTGCCTCAGATCTTTGCTGTTTTGCCATCATAGATTTTGGCCACTGGGATTGAAAGATAAAAACAAACAAAAAATTGAAAAATAAAATTAGTTTGCACTGATTAATTACTTGGCTGAGTCACACTCTTGCTCTATAAATGTCCTTACTCTATTTGCATTCAGCATATTCAATGTTCTATAATGTGATCTATTTATCATTTTTTTACAGCCTCTGATGCCGATCAAAACTGAACAAGATTGACACCATGATCAAATCTGTGAGGGATGAAACCGCAGATTTAAAACAAAGAAAAGGAAAAAGCAGGTGTCCCCAAAGGCCTAGAGATGGACCTTATGCTGGTTGACATACTGCGATCGCTCATACAAGGAGAGCCAGGAGAATGGAGCCTGGTGTAGAGCGAGGAACTGACGAGGAAGATGAAAGAGGGCACAAAAGATAGAAGAAAGATCAGATCTCTGTCCAGCAGACAGAGATGGTTAAAAGGGAGCGTAAAAACACTCCTGTTCAGAAAACCACTGAACCAAAGCCACACAAAGAAACAGCTGGAGGAAAGAAAAAGACAAATAAAAAAGTGAGGTTTCAGGTTGAGGATAAAGAAGAGGAGTGGCAACAAACACCAGCAGAAAAACAGAATATCCTAGAGGGAAAGCTCAGTAAAAAACAAAAGAAGACGCTCGGAGCAAAGCTCAAGAAGCTTCAGGAGAACGATTCCCAATAAGCCTGAAACTACAAATGGTCATCAATCTCTGACCAACGATATTCTGCCCTCCAGACTGTGACTACATACTGGCTCTGACCAGAATACATTTCCTTAATGAATGTTCTTGTTAATAAAAATTGTAAATATATATCATGGAAACACGCTTATTAGCCTATCTGTCATTAATAATGTTTTCTGCTTATTTTTCAGATTCTGCAATGGATTTGCCAAAAGTGGAGGAAGTTCTGGAAGCAGGTAATATTTTGTTACATTAGAAGACAGCTGTGCCTTCTTGTGACAAGGGGTGTCAAAGCAATTTTCTACAGACCCAGTGTGATCATCTCTGCTCATAATTCTTTCTCTTTCCTTCTTTTATAGAAATTCCAACATGGCTTTTGGCCACCATCATAATCCTGGCAGTCGGTCTGTTAATTGGATTGATTATTGGATGCTGCTACTGGTGCCGCACCTAGTAAGTATCTATAGTCACTAGCCCTGGGTACACAACCCCCTTTATAAACCCAGACAATTTATAAACCTACAGTTATTCACTGTCATATAACTGCAAGGGATCTGCCTCAGATCTTTGCTGTTTTGCCATCATAGATTTTGGCCACTGGGATTGAAAGATAAAAACAAACAAAAAATTGAAAAATAAAATTAGTTTGCACTGATTAATTACTTGGCTGAGTCACACTCTTGCTCTATAAATGTCCTTACTCTATTTGCATTCAGCATATTCAATGTTCTATAATGTGATCTATTTATCATTTTTTTACAGCCTCTGATGCCGATCAAAACTGAACAAGATTGACACCATGATCAAATCTGTGAGGGATGAAACCGCAGATTTAAAACAAAGAAAAGGAAAAAGCAGGTGTCCCCAAAGGCCTAGAGATGGACCTTATGCTGGTTGACATACTGCGATCGCTCATACAAGGAGAGCCAGGAGAATGGAGCCTGGTGTAGAGCGAGGAACTGACGAGGAAGATGAAAGAGGGCACAAAAGATAGAAGAAAGATCAGATCTCTGTCCAGCAGACAGAGATGGTTAAAAGGGAGCGTAAAAACACTCCTGTTCAGAAAACCACTGAACCAAAGCCACACAAAGAAACAGCTGGAGGAAAGAAAAAGACAAATAAAAAAGTGAGGTTTCAGGTTGAGGATAAAGAAGAGGAGCGGCAACAAACACCAGCAGAAAAAAACAGAATATCCTAGAGGGAAAGCTCAGTAAAAAACAAAAGAAGACGCTCGGAGCAAAGCTCAAGAAGCTTCAGGAGAACGATTCCCAATAAGCCTGAAACTACAAATGGTCATCAATCTCTGACCAACGATATTCTGCCCTCCAGACTGTGACTACATACTGGCTCTGACCAGAATACATTTCCTTAATGAATGTTCTTGTTAATAAAAATTGTAAATATATATCATGGAAACACGCTTATTAGCCTATCTGTCATTAATAATGTTTTCTGCTTATTTTTCAGATTCTGCAATGGATTTGCCAAAAGTGGAGGAAGTTCTGGAAGCAGGTAATATTTTGTTACATTAGAAGACAGCTGTGCCTTCTTGTGACAAGGGGTGTCAAAGCAATTTTCTACAGACCCAGTGTGATCATCTCTGCTCATAATTCTTTCTCTTTCCTTCTTTTATAGAAATTCCAACATGGCTTTTGGCCACCATCATAATCCTGGCAGTCGGTCTGTTAATTGGATTGATTATTGGATGCTGCTACTGGTGCCGCACCTAGTAAGTATCTATAGTCACTAGCCCTGGGTACACAACCCCCTTTATAAACCCAGACAATTTATAAACCTACAGTTATTCACTGTCATATCTGCAAGGGATCTGCCTCAGATCTTTGCTGTTTTGCCATCATAGATTTTGGCCACTGGGATTGAAAGATGAAAACAAACAAAAAATTGAAAAATAAAATTAGTTTGCACTGATTAATTACTTGGCTGAGTCACACTCTTGCTCTATAAATGTCCTTACTCTATTTGCATTCAGCATATTCAATGTTCTATAATGTGATCTATTTATCATTTTTTTACAGCCTCTGATGCCGATCAAAACTGAACAAGATTGACACCATGATCAAATCTGTGAGGGATGAAACCGCAGATTTAAAACAAAGAAAAGGAAAAAGCAGGTGTCCCCAAAGGCCTAGAGATGGACCTTATGCTGGTTGACATACTGCGATCGCTCATACAAGGAGAGCCAGGAGAATGGATCCTGGTGTAGAGCGAGGAACTGACGAGGAAGATGAAAGAGGGCACAAAAGATAGAAGAAAGATCAGATCTCTGTCCAGCAGACAGAGATGGTTAAAAGGGAGCGTAAAAACACTCCTGTTCAGAAAACCACTGAACCAAAGCCACACAAAGAAACAGCTGGAGGAAAGAAAAAGACAAATAAAAAAGTGAGGTTTCAGGTTGAGGATAAAGAAGAGGAGCGGCAACAAACACCAGCAGAAAAACAGAATATCCTAGAGGGAAAGCTCAGTAAAGAACAAAAGAAGACGCTCGGAGCAAAACTCAAGAAGCTTCAGAACGATTCCCAATAAGCCTGAAACTACAAATGGTCATCAATCTCTGACCAACGATATTCTGCCCTCCAGACTGTGACTACATACTGGCTCTGACCAGAATACATTTCCTTAATGAATGTTCTTGTTAATAAAAATTGTAAATATATATCATGGAAACACGCTTATTAGCCTATCTGTCATTAATAATGTTTTCTGCTCATTTTTCAGATTCTGCAATGGATTTGCCAAAAGTGGAGGAAGTTCTGGAAGCAGGTAATATTTTGTTACATTAGAAGACAGCTGTGCCTTCTTGTGACAAGGGGTGTCAAAGCAATTTTCTACAGACCCAGTGTGATCATCTCTGCTCATAATTCTTTCTCTTTCCTTCTTTTATAGAAATTCCAACATGGCTTTTGGCCACCATCGTAATCCTGGCAGTCGGTCTGTTAATTGGATTGATTATTGGATGCTGCTACTGGTGCCGCACCTAGTAAGTATCTATAGTCACTAGCCCTGGGTACACAACCCCCTTTATAAACCCAGACAATTTATAAACCTACAGTTATTCACTGTCATATATCTGCAAGGGATCTGCCTCAGATCTTTGCTGTTTTGCCATCATAGATTTTGGCTACTGGGATTGAAAGATAAAAACAAACAAAAAATTGAAAAATAAAATTAGTTTGCACTGATTAATTACTTGGCTGAGTCACACTCTTGCTCTATAAATCTCCTTACTCTATTTGCATTCAGCATATTCAATGTTCTATAATGTGATCTATTTATCATTTTTTTACAGCCTCTGATGCCGATCAAAACTGAACAAGATTGACACCATGATCAAATCTGTGAGGGATGAAACCGCAGATTTAAAACAAAGAAAAGGAAAAAGCAGGTGTCCCCAAAGGCCTAGAGATGGACCTTATGCTGGTTGACATACTGCGATCGCTCATACAAGGAGAGCCAGGAGAATGGAGCCTGGTGTAGAGCGAGGAACTGACGAGGAAGATGAAAGAGGGCACAAAAGATAGAAGAAAGATCAGATCTCTGTCCAGCAGACAGAGATGGTTAAAAGGGAGCGTAAAAACACTCCTGTTCAGAAAACCACTGAACCAAAGCCACACAAAGAAACAGCTGGAGGAAAGAAAAAGACAAATAAAAAAGTGAGGTTTCAGGTTGAGGATAAAGAAGAGGAGCGGCAACAAACACCAGCAGAAAAAAACAGAATATCCTAGAGGGAAAGCTCAGTAAAAAACAAAAGAAGACGCTCGGAGCAAAGCTCAAGAAGCTTCAGGAGAACGATTCCCAATAAGCCTGAAACTACAAATGGTCATCAATCTCTGACCAACGATATTCTGCCCTCCAGACTGTGACTACATACTGGCTCTGACCAGAATACATTTCCTTAATGAATGTTCTTGTTAATAAAAATTGTAAATATATATCATGGAAACACGCTTATTAGCCTATCTGTCATTAATAATGTTTTCTGCTTATTTTTCAGATTCTGCAATGGATTTGCCAAAAGTGGAGGAAGTTCTGGAAGCAGGTAATATTTTGTTACATTAGAAGACAGCTGTGCCTTCTTGTGACAAGGGGTGTCAAAGCAATTTTCTACAGACCCAGTGTGATCATCTCTGCTCATAATTCTTTCTCTTTCCTTCTTTTATAGAAATTCCAACATGGCTTTTGGCCACCATCGTAATCCTGGCAGTCGGTCTGTTAATTGGATTGATTATTGGATGCTGCTACTGGTGCCGCACCTAGTAAGTATCTATAGTCACTAGCCCTGGGTACACAACCCCCTTTATAAACCCAGACAATTTATAAACCTACAGTTATTCACTGTCATATATCTGCAAGGGATCTGCCTCAGATCTTTGCTGTTTTGCCATCATAGATTTTGGCCACTGGGATTGAAAGATAAAAACAAACAAAAAATTGAAAAATAAAATTAGTTTGCACTGATTAATTACTTGGCTGAGTCACACTCTTGCTCTATAAATGTCCTTACTCTATTTGCATTCAGCATATTCAATGTTCTATAATGTGATCTATTTATCATTTTTTTACAGCCTCTGATGCCGATCAAAACTGAACAAGATTGACACCATGATCAAATCTGTGAGGGATGAAACCGCAGATTTAAAACAAAGAAAAGGAAAAAGCAGGTGTCCCCAAAGGCCTAGAGATGGACCTTATGCTGGTTGACATACTGCGATCGCTCATACAAGGAGAGCCAGGAGAATGGAGCCTGGTGTAGAGCGAGGAACTGACGAGGAAGATGAAAGAGGGCACAAAAGATAGAAGAAAGATCAGATCTCTGTCCAGCAGACAGAGATGGTTAAAAGGGAGCGTAAAAACACTCCTGTTCAGAAAACCACTGAACCAAAGCCACACAAAGAAACAGCTGGAGGAAAGAAAAAGACAAATAAAAAAGTGAGGTTTCAGGTTGAGGATAAAGAAGAGGAGCGGCAACAAACACCAGCAGAAAAAAACAGAATATCCTAGAGGGAAAGCTCAGTAAAAAACAAAAGAAGACGCTCGGAGCAAAGCTCAAGAAGCTTCAGGAGAACGATTCCCAATAAGCCTGAAACTACAAATGGTCATCAATCTCTGACCAACGATATTCTGCCCTCCAGACTGTGACTACATACTGGCTCTGACCAGAATACATTTCCTTAATGAATGTTCTTGTTAATAAAAATTGTAAATATATATCATGGAAACACGCTTATTAGCCTATCTGTCATTAATAATGTTTTCTGCTTATTTTTCAGATTCTGCAATGGATTTGCCAAAAGTGGAGGAATTTCTGGAAGCAGGTAATATTTTGTTACATTAGAAGACAGCTGTGCCTTCTTGTGACAAGGGGTGTCAAAGCAATTTTCTACAGACCCAGTGTGATCATCTCTGCTCATAATTCTTTCTCTTTCCTTCTTTTATAGAAATTCCAACATGGCTTTTGGCCACCATCATAATCCTGGCAGTCGGTCTGTTAATTGGATTGATTATTGGATGCTGCTACTGGTGCCGCACCTAGTAAGTATCTATAGTCACTAGCCCTGGGTACACAACCCCCTTTATAAACCCAGACAATTTATAAACCTACAGTTATTCACTGTCATATATCTGCAAGGGATCTGCCTCAGATCTTTGCTGTTTTGCCATCATAGATTTTGGCCACTGGGATTGAAAGATAAAAACAAACAAAAAATTGAAAAATAAAATTAGTTTGCACTGATTAATTACTTGGCTGAGTCACACTCTTGCTCTATAAATGTCCTTACTCTATTTGCATTCAGCATATTCAATGTTCTATAATGTGATCTATTTATCATTTTTTTACAGCCTCTGATGCCGATCAAAACTGAACAAGATTGACACCATGATCAAATCTGTGAGGGATGAAACCGCAGATTTAAAACAAAGAAAAGGAAAAAGCAGGTGTCCCCAAAGGCCTAGAGATGGACCTTATGCTGGTTGACATACTGCGATCGCTCATACAAGGAGAGCCAGGAGAATGGAGCCTGGTGTAGAGCGAGGAACTGACGAGGAAGATGAAAGAGGGCACAAAAGATAGAAGAAAGATCAGATCTCTGTCCAGCAGACAGAGATGGTTAAAAGGGAGCGTAAAAACACTCCTGTTCAGAAAACCACTGAACCAAAGCCACACAAAGAAACAGCTGGAGGAAAGAAAAAGACAAATAAAAAAGTGAGGTTTCAGGTTGAGGATAAAGAAGAGGAGCGGCAACAAACACCAGCAGAAAAAAACAGAATATCCTAGAGGGAAAGCTCAGTAAAAAACAAAAGAAGACGCTCGGAGCAAAGCTCAAGAAGCTTCAGGAGAACGATTCCCAATAAGCCTGAAACTACAAATGGTCATCAATCTCTGACCAACGATATTCTGCCCTCCAGACTGTGACTACATACTGGCTCTGACCAGAATACATTTCCTTAATGAATGTTCTTGTTAATAAAAATTGTAAATATATATCATGGAAACACGCTTATTAGCCTATCTGTCATTAATAATGTTTTCTGCTTATTTTTCAGATTCTGCAATGGATTTGCCAAAAGTGGAGGAATTTCTGGAAGCAGGTAATATTTTGTTACATTAGAAGACAGCTGTGCCTTCTTGTGACAAGGGGTGTCAAAGCAATTTTCTACAGACCCAGTGTGATCATCTCTGCTCATAATTCTTTCTCTTTCCTTCTTTTATAGAAATTCCAACATGGCTTTTGGCCACCATCATAATCCTGGCAGTCGGTCTGTTAATTGGATTGATTATTGGATGCTGCTACTGGTGCCGCACCTAGTAAGTATCTATAGTCACTAGCCCTGGGTACACAACCCCCTTTATAAACCCAGACAATTTATAAACCTACAGTTATTCACTGTCATATATCTGCAAGGGATCTGCCTCAGATCTTTGCTGTTTTGCCATCATAGATTTTGGCCACTGGGATTGAAAGATAAAAACAAACAAAAAATTGAAAAATAAAATTAGTTTGCACTGATTAATTACTTGGCTGAGTCACACTCTTGCTCTATAAATGTCCTTACTCTATTTGCATTCAGCATATTCAATGTTCTATAATGTGATCTATTTATCATTTTTTTACAGCCTCTGATGCCGATCAAAACTGAACAAGATTGACACCATGATCAAATCTGTGAGGGATGAAACCGCAGATTTAAAACAAAGAAAAGGAAAAAGCAGGTGTCCCCAAAGGCCTAGAGATGGACCTTATGCTGGTTGACATACTGCGATCGCTCATACAAGGAGAGCCAGGAGAATGGAGCCTGGTGTAGAGCGAGGAACTGACGAGGAAGATGAAAGAGGGCACAAAAGATAGAAGAAAGATCAGATCTCTGTCCAGCAGACAGAGATGGTTAAAAGGGAGCGTAAAAACACTCCTGTTCAGAAAACCACTGAACCAAAGCCACACAAAGAAACAGCTGGAGGAAAGAAAAAGACAAATAAAAAAGTGAGGTTTCAGGTTGAGGATAAAGAAGAGGAGCGGCAACAAACACCAGCAGAAAAAAACAGAATATCCTAGAGGGAAAGCTCAGTAAAAAACAAAAGAAGACGCTCGGAGCAAAGCTCAAGAAGCTTCAGGAGAACGATTCCCAATAAGCCTGAAACTACAAATGGTCATCAATCTCTGACCAACGATATTCTGCCCTCCAGACTGTGACTACATACTGGCTCTGACCAGAATACATTTCCTTAATGAATGTTCTTGTTAATAAAAATTGTAAATATATATCATGGAAACACGCTTATTAGCCTATCTGTCATTAATAATGTTTTCTGCTTATTTTTCAGATTCTGCAATGGATTTGCCAAAAGTGGAGGAATTTCTGGAAGCAGGTAATATTTTGTTACATTAGAAGACAGCTGTGCCTTCTTGTGACAAGGGGTGTCAAAGCAATTTTCTACAGACCCAGTGTGATCATCTCTGCTCATAATTCTTTCTCTTTCCTTCTTTTATAGAAATTCCAACATGGCTTTTGGCCACCATCATAATCCTGGCAGTCGGTCTGTTAATTGGATTGATTATTGGATGCTGCTACTGGTGCCGCACCTAGTAAGTATCTATAGTCACTAGCCCTGGGTACACAACCCCCTTTATAAACCCAGACAATTTATAAACCTACAGTTATTCACTGTCATATCTGCAAGGGATCTGCCTCAGATCTTTGCTGTTTTGCCATCATAGATTTTGGCCACTGGGATTGAAAGATGAAAACAAACAAAAAATTGAAAAATAAAATTAGTTTGCACTGATTAATTACTTGGCTGAGTCACACTCTTGCTCTATAAATGTCCTTACTCTATTTGCATTCAGCATATTCAATGTTCTATAATGTGATCTATTTATCATTTTTTTACAGCCTCTGATGCCGATCAAAACTGAACAAGATTGACACCATGATCAAATCTGTGAGGGATGAAACCGCAGATTTAAAACAAAGAAAAGGAAAAAGCAGGTGTCCCCAAAGGCCTAGAGATGGACCTTATGCTGGTTGACATACTGCGATCGCTCATACAAGGAGAGCCAGGAGAATGGATCCTGGTGTAGAGCGAGGAACTGACGAGGAAGATGAAAGAGGGCACAAAAGATAGAAGAAAGATCAGATCTCTGTCCAGCAGACAGAGATGGTTAAAAGGGAGCGTAAAAACACTCCTGTTCAGAAAACCACTGAACCAAAGCCACACAAAGAAACAGCTGGAGGAAAGAAAAAGACAAATAAAAAAGTGAGGTTTCAGGTTGAGGATAAAGAAGAGGAGCGGCAACAAACACCAGCAGAAAAAAACAGAATATCCTAGAGGGAAAGCTCAGTAAAAAACAAAAGAAGACGCTCGGAGCAAAGCTCAAGAAGCTTCAGGAGAACGATTCCCAATAAGCCTGAAACTACAAATGGTCATCAATCTCTGACCAACGATATTCTGCCCTCCAGACTGTGACTACATACTGGCTCTGACCAGAATACATTTCCTTAATGAATGTTCTTGTTAATAAAAATTGTAAATATATATCATGGAAACACGCTTATTAGCCTATCTGTCATTAATAATGTTTTCTGCTTATTTTTCAGATTCTGCAATGGATTTGCCAAAAGTGGAGGAAGTTCTGGAAGCAGGTAATATTTTGTTACATTAGAAGACAGCTGTGCCTTCTTGTGACAAGGGGTGTCAAAGCAATTTTCTACAGACCCAGTGTGATCATCTCTGCTCATAATTCTTTCTCTTTCCTTCTTTTATAGAAATTCCAACATGGCTTTTGGCCACCATCGTAATCCTGGCAGTCGGTCTGTTAATTGGATTGATTATTGGATGCTGCTACTGGTGCCGCACCTAGTAAGTATCTATAGTCACTAGCCCTGGGTACACAACCCCCTTTATAAACCCAGACAATTTATAAACCTACAGTTATTCACTGTCATATATCTGCAAGGGATCTGCCTCAGATCTTTGCTGTTTTGCCATCATAGATTTTGGCCACTGGGATTGAAAGATAAAAACAAACAAAAAATTGAAAAATAAAATTAGTTTGCACTGATTAATTACTTGGCTGAGTCACACTCTTGCTCTATAAATGTCCTTACTCTATTTGCATTCAGCATATTCAATGTTCTATAATGTGATCTATTTATCATTTTTTTACAGCCTCTGATGCCGATCAAAACTGAACAAGATTGACACCATGATCAAATCTGTGAGGGATGAAACCGCAGATTTAAAACAAAGAAAAGGAAAAAGCAGGTGTCCCCAAAGGCCTAGAGATGGACCTTATGCTGGTTGACATACTGCGATCGCTCATACAAGGAGAGCCAGGAGAATGGATCCTGGTGTAGAGCGAGGAACTGACGAGGAAGATGAAAGAGGGCACAAAAGATAGAAGAAAGATCAGATCTCTGTCCAGCAGACAGAGATGGTTAAAAGGGAGCGTAAAAACACTCCTGTTCAGAAAACCACTGAACCAAAGCCACACAAAGAAACAGCTGGAGGAAAGAAAAAGACAAATAAAAAAGTGAGGTTTCAGGTTGAGGATAAAGAAGAGGAGCGGCAACAAACACCAGCAGAAAAAAACAGAATATCCTAGAGGGAAAGCTCAGTAAAAAACAAAAGAAGACGCTCGGAGCAAAGCTCAAGAAGCTTCAGGAGAACGATTCCCAATAAGCCTGAAACTACAAATGGTCATCAATCTCTGACCAACGATATTCTGCCCTCCAGACTGTGACTACATACTGGCTCTGACCAGAATACATTTCCTTAATGAATGTTCTTGTTAATAAAAATTGTAAATATATATCATGGAAACACGCTTATTAGCCTATCTGTCATTAATAATGTTTTCTGCTTATTTTTCAGATTCTGCAATGGATTTGCCAAAAGTGGAGGAAGTTCTGGAAGCAGGTAATATTTTGTTACATTAGAAGACAGCTGTGCCTTCTTGTGACAAGGGGTGTCAAAGCAATTTTCTACAGACCCAGTGTGATCATCTCTGCTCATAATTCTTTCTCTTTCCTTCTTTTATAGAAATTCCAACATGGCTTTTGGCCACCATCGTAATCCTGGCAGTCGGTCTGTTAATTGGATTGATTATTGGATGCTGCTACTGGTGCCGCACCTAGTAAGTATCTATAGTCACTAGCCCTGGGTACACAACCCCCTTTATAAACCCAGACAATTTATAAACCTACAGTTATTCACTGTCATATATCTGCAAGGGATCTGCCTCAGATCTTTGCTGTTTTGCCATCATAGATTTTGGCTACTGGGATTGAAAGATAAAAACAAACAAAAAATTGAAAAATAAAATTAGTTTGCACTGATTAATTACTTGGCTGAGTCACACTCTTGCTCTATAAATCTCCTTACACTATTTGCATTCAGCATATTCAATGTTCTATAATGTGATCTATTTATCATTTTTTTACAGCCTCTGATGCCGATCAAAACTGAACAAGATTGACACCATGATCAAATCTGTGAGGGATGAAACCGCAGATTTAAAACAAAGAAAAGGAAAAAGCAGGTGTCCCCAAAGGCCTAGAGATGGACCTTATGCTGGTTGACATACTGCGATCGCTCATACAAGGAGAGCCAGGAGAATGGAGCCTGGTGTAGAGCGAGGAACTGACGAGGAAGATGAAAGAGGGCACAAAAGATAGAAGAAAGATCAGATCTCTGTCCAGCAGACAGAGATGGTTAAAAGCAGGGCTGTGGAGTCGGAGTCGGAGTCGTGGAGTCGGAGTCGTGGAGTCGGGCAATTTTGGGTGCCTGGAGTCGGAGTCGGAGTCGGGGAAAAATGCACCGACTCCGACTCCGACTCCTAATGAATTTGTAACTGTAATTAAAATAGAAAATATGATAAAATGTTCTATTTCTCAGATAAAAGTCATTAAAAATAATGTATATATACAGTATATATACAGTAATAGCTGTGCTTAGTCTACAAAAATGAAATAAACCAATCAAAATTAGTTACTTGTGCTGCTTCAATAAAGCAGTCCCTGTATTTTTAAAGTCAGATATACATATCTGATTGTGACTGTATATATGAAGTGTACACAGGAATCTCTTTTATACACTAAATAACATCTATGCTGTAAGTATAAAGCCTGATGAGACGGATGAAAAGTAAAGTTTTATACATACCTGGGGCTTTCCTCCAGCCCCCTTCAGGCTAATCAGTCTTCCACCACCCGGATCTTCTGCTATGAGTCCTGGTAATTCAGCCAGTCAGCGCTGTCCGGCCGCATGCCGCTCCCACAGCCAGGAACATTCTGTACCTGCGCAATAGTGCTGCACAGGTGTAGTATGCTCCTGGCGGCGGAGTGTGTGCATGCGCACTACGCCTGACTGGCTCAAGTACCTGGACTCATAGCAGAAGATCCAGGTGGTGGAGGAGGACAACGAGGGACTGATTATCCTGAAGGCAGCTGGAGGAAGCCCCAGGTATGTATAAAACTTTAATTTCATCTGTCTCAGGTTTACTTTGTTACACAGTAGTACTATACTCTACATATGCACTCCCCACATAGCTGCAGGGAATCCACTGAGAATGCTGTGCACATTGAACACAGAGGTGTTGTCTGTTTACAATCTCCTCATTCCCCTGCAGAGTACCTGCACATCATTCTTACATGTACCCACACTTACATTGCCTAGGGCCTGATAGATGTTCTTTGTTCCGGTTTGTACCTTTTACAAGTACTCTTACCAAGGACTAGTTTTAGTCTAAAGGGAATAAATATAGTAGTCTACATATCCTTCTCACTTCAGTTGTCTTGTAAAATTCCTAAGCTTTGGCAGTTAAGAGACGAATTTAATGTTACATACTTTTAATCAACAAAATTGTAATATGCAAATTAGAGGAGTCGGAGTCGTGGAGTCGGAGTCGGAGTCGGTGGAATCCTAAACTGAGGAGTCGGAGTCGGAGTCGGAGTCGGTGGATTTTTGGACCGACTCCACAGCCCTGGTTAAAAGGGAGCGTAAAAACACTCCTGTTCAGAAAACCACTGAACCAAAGCCACACAAAGAAACAGCTGGAGGAAAGAAAAAGACAAATAAAAAAGTGAGGTTTCAGGTTGAGGATAAAGAAGAGGAGCGGCAACAAACACCAGCAGAAAAAAACAGAATATCCTAGAGGGAAAGCTCAGTAAAAAACAAAAGAAGACGCTCGGAGCAAAGCTCAAGAAGCTTCAGGAGAACGATTCCCAATAAGCCTGAAACTACAAATGGTCATCAATCTCTGACCAACGATATTCTGCCCTCCAGACTGTGACTACATACTGGCTCTGACCAGAATACATTTCCTTAATGAATGTTCTTGTTAATAAAAATTGTAAATATATATCATGGAAACACGCTTATTAGCCTATCTGTCATTAATAATGTTTTCTGCTTATTTTTCAGATTCTGCAATGGATTTGCCAAAAGTGGAGGAAGTTCTGGAAGCAGGTAATATTTTGTTACATTAGAAGACAGCTGTGCCTTCTTGTGACAAGGGGTGTCAAAGCAATTTTCTACAGACCCAGTGTGATCATCTCTGCTCATAATTCTTTCTCTTTCCTTCTTTTATAGAAATTCCAACATGGCTTTTGGCCACCATCGTAATCCTGGCAGTCGGTCTGTTAATTGGATTGATTATTGGATGCTGCTACTGGTGCCGCACCTAGTAAGTATCTATAGTCACTAGCCCTGGGTACACAACCCCCTTTATAAACCCAGACAATTTATAAACCTACAGTTATTCACTGTCATATATCTGCAAGGGATCTGCCTCAGATCTTTGCTGTTTTGCCATCATAGATTTTGGCCACTGGGATTGAAAGATAAAAACAAACAAAAAATTGAAAAATAAAATTAGTTTGCACTGATTAATTACTTGGCTGAGTCACACTCTTGCTCTATAAATGTCCTTACTCTATTTGCATTCAGCATATTCAATGTTCTATAATGTGATCTATTTATCATTTTTTTACAGCCTCTGATGCCGATCAAAACTGAACAAGATTGACACCATGATCAAATCTGTGAGGGATGAAACCGCAGATTTAAAACAAAGAAAAGGAAAAAGCAGGTGTCCCCAAAGGCCTAGAGATGGACCTTATGCTGGTTGACATACTGCGATCGCTCATACAAGGAGAGCCAGGAGAATGGAGCCTGGTGTAGAGCGAGGAACTGACGAGGAAGATGAAAGAGGGCACAAAAGATAGAAGAAAGATCAGATCTCTGTCCAGCAGACAGAGATGGTTAAAAGGGAGCGTAAAAACACTCCTGTTCAGAAAACCACTGAACCAAAGCCACACAAAGAAACAGCTGGAGGAAAGAAAAAGACTAATAAAAAAGTGAGGTTTCAGGTTGAGGATAAAGAAGAGGAGCGGCAACAAACACCAGCAGAAAAAAACAGAATATCCTAGAGGGAAAGCTCAGTAAAAAACAAAAGAAGACGCTCGGAGCAAAGCTCAAGAAGCTTCAGGAGAACGATTCCCAATAAGACTGAAACTACAAATGGTCATCAATCTCTGACCAACGATATTCTGCCCTCCAGACTGTGACTACATACTGGCTCTGACCAGAATACATTTCCTTAATGAATGTTCTTGTTAATAAAAATTGTAAATATATATCATGGAAACACGCTTATTAGCCTATCTGTCATTAATAATGTTTTCTGCTTATTTTTCAGATTCTGCAATGGATTTGCCAAAAGTGGAGGAAGTTCTGGAAGCAGGTAATATTTTGTTACATTAGAAGACAGCGGTGCCTTCTTGTGACAAGGGGTGTCAAAGCAATTTTCTACAGACCCAGTGTGATCATCTCTGCTCATAATTCTTTCTCTTTCCTTCTTTTATAGAAATTCCAACATGGCTTTTGGCCACCATCATAATCCTGGCAGTCGGTCTGTTAATTGGATTGATTATTGGATGCTGCTACTGGTGCCGCACCTAGTAAGTATCTATAGTCACTAGCCCTGGGTACACAACCCCCTTTATAAACCCAGACAATTTATAAACCTACAGTTATTCACTGTCATATATCTGCAAGGGATCTGCCTCAGATCTTTGCTGTTTTGCCATCATAGATTTTGGCCACTGGGATTGAAAGATAAAAACAAACAAAAAATTGAAAAATAAAATTAGTTTGCACTGATTAATTACTTGGCTGAGTCACACTCTTGCTCTATAAATGTCCTTACTCTATTTGCATTCAGCATATTCAATGTTCTATAATGTGATCTATTTATCATTTTTTTACAGCCTCTGATGCCGATCAAAACTGAACAAGATTGACACCATGATCAAATCTGTGAGGGATGAAACCGCAGATTTAAAACAAAGAAAAGGAAAAAGCAGGTGTCCCCAAAGGCCTAGAGATGGACCTTATGCTGGTTGACATACTGCGATCGCTCATACAAGGAGAGCCAGGAGAATGGAGCCTGGTGTAGAGCGAGGAACTGACGAGGAAGATGAAAGAGGGCACAAAAGATAGAAGAAAGATCAGATCTCTGTCCAGCAGACAGAGATGGTTAAAAGGGAGCGTAAAAACACTCCTGTTCAGAAAACCACTGAACCAAAGCCACACAAAGAAACAGCTGGAGGAAAGAAAAAGACAAATAAAAAAGTGAGGTTTCAGGTTGAGGATAAAGAAGAGGAGCGGCAACAAACACCAGCAGAAAAACAGAATATCCTAGAGGGAAAGCTCAGTAAAGAACAAAAGAAGACGCTCGGAGCAAAACTCAAGAAGCTTCAGAACGATTCCCAATAAGCCTGAAACTACAAATGGTCATCAATCTCTGACCAACGATATTTTGCCCTCCAGACTGTGACTACATACTGGCTCTGACCAGAATACATTTCCTTAATGAATGTTCTTGTTAATAAAAATTGTAAATATATATCATGGAAACACGCTTATTAGCCTATCTGTCATTAATAATGTTTTCTGCTTATTTTTCAGATTCTGCAATGGATTTGCCAAAAGTGGAGGAAGTTCTGGAAGCAGGTAATATTTTGTTACATTAGAAGACAGCTGTGCTTTCTTGTGACAAGGGGTGTCAAAGCAATTTTCTACAGACCCAGTGTGATCATCTCTGCTCATAATTCTTTCTCTTTCCTTCTTTTATAGAAATTCCAACATGGCTTTTGGCCACCATCGTAATCCTGGCAGTCGGTCTGTTAATTGGATTGATTATTGGATGCTGCTACTGGTGCCGCACCTAGTAAGTATCTATAGTCACTAGCCCTGGGTACAAAACCCCCTTTATAAACCCAGACAATTTATAAACCTACAGTTAGGCCTGGTGCACACCAGAGGAGTTTTTCTGAGCGTTTTGAGTTTTTAAATCTGCTGCTAATGTTATCCTATGTGTCTGTGCACACTGGAGCAATGAGGTTTTGTAAAAAACCCCATAGCATTACATTGGGAAGAGCTTTTAGAGGTTTCAAAAGCTCTTCCCAATGTAATGTTATGGGGTTTTTTACAAAACCTCATTGCTCCAGTGTGCACAGACACATAGGGTAACATTAGCAGCAGATTTAAAAACTGAAAACGCTCAGAAAAACTCCTCTGGTGTGCACCAGGCCTTATTCACTGTCATATATCTGCAAGGGATCTGCCTCAGATCTTTGCTGTTTTGCCATCATAGATTTTGGCCACTGGGATTGAAGGATAAAAAAAAAATAAAAAAAAAAAAAAATGAGTTTGCACTAATTACTTGGCTGAGTCACACTCTTGCTCTATAAATGTCCTTACTCTATTTGCATTCAGCATGTTTTGTATTCTAGAATTGTGATCTATTTATCATTTTTTACAGCCTCTGATGCCGATCAAAACTGAACAAGATTGACACCATGATAAAATCTGTGAGGGATGAAACCGCAGATTCAAAACAAAGAAAACGAAAAAGCAGGTGTCCCTAAAGGCCTCGATCCTCATACTGCTAGACCTTTCTGCAGCCTTTGGTACAGTTGACCATGACATCTTGATAAACAGGCTACAGGAATGCTGCGGCATTGATGGCATAGTTCTTCAGTGGTTCCAATCCTTCTTGAGTGGCAGAACCCACAAAGTGTCTAAGGGGCCCTTCCTGTCCACCCCTGTATCACTTAAGTATGGGATGCCCCAGGGCTCAATCCTCTCTCCCCTGCTTTTCACGATTTACATGTTACCGCTTGGAAAACTAATCCAAAAACATGGCCTGACATACCACTGCTATGCAGACACCCAACTATATCTTTCCTTCAAGCCTGGTGTGACAGACCCAACTCTACCTATAAACGCCTGCTTACGTGAACTACAGCAATGGATGACTGACAACTGGCTGAAACTAAATGCAGACAAAACTGAAGTCCTTCTGATTGTAGGGCAGAGCATGATAACAAAACAACTTAACTTGCAGTCTTCATCACTGGGAATAGGAGGCACGGATCTACGCAGCTCTGATCATGTGCGTAGCCTGGGAGTTCTAATTGATGGGAATTTAAACTTTAGAACTAAAATCTCTGCTGTGGTGAAATCATCCTATTTTCACCTGAAGAACATTGCAAAAATCAAGCACCTCATCCCCCCAGAAGATCTGCCAACCTTAGTCCATGCCTTCATCACATCCCGACTGGACTACTGTGATGCTCTCTACACTAGCCTTCCAAAAAAGGTCTTGTACCGCCTACAGCGGATACAGAATACTGCTGCCAGACTGCTAACCAACCAACCCCGTCACTGGCACATAACGCCAGTCCTGCACTCCCTTCACTGGCTACCTATAGAATGGAGAGTCCAATTCAAGATCGGCCTACTGACATTTAAATCCCTGAATAATCTGGGCCCTGGATACATGAAAGATATGTTGCAGCTGCGTAGCAATCCCCGCATTCTCAGATCCACAGGTTCTAATAATCTAGTCATACCCAGAGTCCACTTGGAAACTTTTGGTCCTAGAGCCTTCTGTCATGCTGCCCCTACGTTTTGGAACTCCCTACCTCAACAGATCAGGACAGCTCCATCCCTGGCTGTGTTTAAATCCAGACTGAAAACCCACCTGTTCAGTTTGGCATTTGCAGAATTATAACTTTTGTTGTGTGAATACTTCATCCTACTACCAATTACTGAATCTGAGAGAGCCTAAGCGCTTTGAGTCCTATGGGAGAAAAGCGCTATAGAAATGTTATTGTGTTGTATTATAGAGATTGACCTTATGCTGGTTGACATACTGCGATCGCTCATACCAGAAGAGCCAGGAGAATGGAGCCTGGTGTAGAGCGAGAAACTGACGAGGAAGATGAAAGAAGGCACAAAAGATAGAAGAAAGAGCAGATCTCTGCCCAGTAGAAAGAGATGGAGAAAAGGGAGCGTAAAGACCCTCCTGTTCAGAAAACCACTGAACCAAAGCCACACAAAGAAACAGCTGGAGGAAAGAAAAAGACAAATAAAAAAAGTGAGGTTTCAGGTTGAGGATAAAGAAGAGGAGCGGCAACAAACACCAGCAGAAAAAAAAGAATATCCTAGAGGGAAAGCTCAGTAAAGAACAAAAGAAGACGCTCGGAGCAAAACTCAAGAAGCTTCAGAACGATTCCCAATAAGCCTGAAACTACAAATGGTCATCAATCTCTGACCAACGATATTTTGCCCTCCAGACTGTGACTACATACTGGCTCTGACCAGAATACATTTCCTTAATGAATGTTCTTGTTAATAAAAATTGTAAATATATATCATGGAAACACGCTTATTAGCCTATCTGTCATTAATAATGTTTTCTGCTTATTTTTCAGATTCTGCAATGGATTTGCCAAAAGTGGAGGAAGTTCTGGAAGCAGGTAATATTTTGTTACATTAGAAGACAGCTGTGCTTTCTTGTGACAAGGGGTGTCAAAGCAATTTTCTACAGACCCAGTGTGATCATCTCTGCTCATAATTCTTTCTCTTTCCTTCTTTTATAGAAATTCCAACATGGCTTTTGGCCACCATCGTAATCCTGGCAGTCGGTCTGTTAATTGGATTGATTATTGGATGCTGCTACTGGTGCCGCACCTAGTAAGTATCTATAGTCACTAGCCCTGGGTACAAAACCCCCTTTATAAACCCAGACAATTTATAAACCTACAGTTAGGCCTGGTGCACACCAGAGGAGTTTTTCTGAGCGTTTTGAGTTTTTAAATCTGCTGCTAATGTTATCCTATGTGTCTGTGCACACTGGAGCAATGAGGTTTTGTAAAAAACCCCATAGCATTACATTGGGAAGAGCTTTTAGAGGTTTCAAAAGCTCTTCCCAATGTAATGTTATGGGGTTTTTTACAAAACCTCATTGCTCCAGTGTGCACAGACACATAGGGTAACATTAGCAGCAGATTTAAAAACTGAAAACGCTCAGAAAAACTCCTCTGGTGTGCACCAGGCCTTATTCACTGTCATATATCTGCAAGGGATCTGCCTCAGATCTTTGCTGTTTTGCCATCATAGATTTTGGCCACTGGGATTGAAGGATAAAAAAAAAATAAAAAAAAAAAAAAATGAGTTTGCACTAATTACTTGGCTGAGTCACACTCTTGCTCTATAAATGTCCTTACTCTATTTGCATTCAGCATGTTTTGTATTCTAGAATTGTGATCTATTTATCATTTTTTACAGCCTCTGATGCCGATCAAAACTGAACAAGATTGACACCATGATAAAATCTGTGAGGGATGAAACCGCAGATTCAAAACAAAGAAAACGAAAAAGCAGGTGTCCCTAAAGGCCTCGATCCTCATACTGCTAGACCTTTCTGCAGCCTTTGGTACAGTTGACCATGACATCTTGATAAACAGGCTACAGGAATGCTGCGGCATTGATGGCATAGTTCTTCAGTGGTTCCAATCCTTCTTGAGTGGCAGAACCCACAAAGTGTCTAAGGGGCCCTGTATCACTTAAGTATGGGATGCCCCAGGGCTCAATCCTCTCTCCCCTGCTTTTCACGATTTACATGTTACCGCTTGGAAAACTAATCCAAAAACATGGCCTGACATACCACTGCTATGCAGACACCCAACTATATCTTTCCTTCAAGCCTGGTGTGACAGACCCAACTCTACCTATAAACGCCTGCTTACGTGAACTACAGCAATGGATGACTGACAACTGGCTGAAACTAAATGCAGACAAAACTGAAGTCCTTCTGATTGTAGGGCAGAGCATGATAACAAAACAACTTAACTTGCAGTCTTCATCACTGGGAATAGGAGGCACGGATCTACGCAGCTCTGATCATGTGCGTAGCCTGGGAGTTCTAATTGATGGGAATTTAAACTTTAGAACTAAAATCTCTGCTGTGGTGAAATCATCCTATTTTCACCTGAAGAACATTGCAAAAATCAAGCACCTCATCCCCCCAGAAGATCTGCCAACCTTAGTCCATGCCTTCATCACATCCCGACTGGACTACTGTGATGCTCTCTACACTAGCCTTCCAAAAAAGGTCTTGTACCGCCTACAGCGGATACAGAATACTGCTGCCAGACTGCTAACCAACCAACCCCGTCACTGGCACATAACGCCAGTCCTGCACTCCCTTCACTGGCTACCTATAGAATGGAGAGTCCAATTCAAGATCGGCCTACTGACATTTAAATCCCTGAATAATCTGGGCCCTGGATACATGAAAGATATGTTGCAGCTGCGTAGCAATCCCCGCATTCTCAGATCCACAGGTTCTAATAATCTAGTCATACCCAGAGTCCACTTGGAAACTTTTGGTCCTAGAGCCTTCTGTCATGCTGCCCCTACGTTTTGGAACTCCCTACCTCAACAGATCAGGACAGCTCCATCCCTGGCTGTGTTTAAATCCAGACTGAAAACCCACCTGTTCAGTTTGGCATTTGCAGAATTATAACTTTTGTTGTGTGAATACTTCATCCTACTACCAATTACTGAATCTGAGAGAGCCTAAGCGCTTTGAGTCCTATGGGAGAAAAGCGCTATAGAAATGTTATTGTGTTGTATTATAGAGATTGACCTTATGCTGGTTGACATACTGCGATCGCTCATACCAGAAGAGCCAGGAGAATGGAGCCTGGTGTAGAGCGAGAAACTGACGAGGAAGATGAAAGAAGGCACAAAAGATAGAAGAAAGAGCAGATCTCTGCCCAGTAGAAAGAGATGGAGAAAAGGGAGCGTAAAGACCCTCCTGTTCAGAAAACCACTGAACCAAAGCCACACAAAGAAACAGCTGGAGGAAAGAAAAAGACAAATAAAAAAAGTGAGGTTTCAGGTTGAGGATAAAGAAGAGGAGCGGCAACAAACACCAGCAGAAAAAAAAGAATATCCTAGAGGGAAAGCTCAGTAAAGAACAAAAGAAGACGCTCGGAGCAAAGCTCAAGAAGCTTCAGGAGAACGATTCCCAATAAGCCTGAAACTACAAATGGTCATCAATCTCTGACCAACGATATTCTGCCCTCCAGACTGACTACATACTGGCTCTGACCAGAATACATCTCCTTAATTAATGTTCTTGTTAATAAAAATTGTAAATATATATCATGGAAACACGCTTATTAGCCTATCTGTCATTAATAATGTTTTCTGCTTATTTTTCAGATTCTGCAATGGATTTGCCAAAAATGGAGGAAGTTCTGGAAGCAGGTAACATTTTGTTACATTAGAAGACAGCTGTGCCTTCTTGTAACAAGGGCTGTCAAAGCATTTTTTTACAGAACCAGTGTGATCATCTCTGCTCATAATTCTTTCTCTTTCCATCTTTTACAGAAATTCCAACATGGATTTTGGCCATCATCATAATCCTGGCAGTCGGTTTGTTAATTGGACTAATTTTTGGATGCTGCTACTGGTGCCGCACCTAGTAAGTATCTATAATCACTAGCCCTGGGTACACAACCCCCTTTATAAACCCAGACAATTTATAAACCTACAGTTATTCACTGTCATATATCTGCAAGGGATCTGCCTCAGATCTTTGCTGTTTTGCCATCATAGATTTTGGCCACTGGGATTGAAGGATAAAAAAAATAAAAAAAAAATAAAGGCAAGGCACTGTGTTTAAATAGCTGTGTAGTCCCAGAAGGGATCCGACTATCAAGTGCTAATAAAGGGGCCTGGCTGAGACCAGAAGAGACACAACGTCACATTTGGCCTCATTGACAGGTGCACAACAAGGGTTCCAGACGCAGTGGAGTGGTTGTTAGGCGACAACCATGTTGTGTGCCTCAGTCCGCCTTGATGCAGAGGGGGTGTGTGGGCAGATCATATCTGGGGATTGGATTAAATCAAACGAGGCGGCCGCTACAGGCGTCTCACCACTCAGGTGCATATGCGTGGACACTAGAACGTTTCTCAGTGTCTCTGCTTGATAACGAGAATGGGCGGAACAGGAAGTGTGCCCGCCTGCTGGAACGCAAGGTTACTAGGTCTCTGCCTGGACTCTCCACAGCTTCCCTTATTGTTCACAAGGTGGGCAGAAGCAGGAGTGATTGCTGCAGAGCATGGTTTCTAGCCAACCAACGGGACACTCTTCAGCGACCCTACTGGATCACAAGGTGGGCGAAAACAGCGCTGAGTCCGCCAGCTTAAGAGCATGGTTGCCAGGCAACCATGTCGCACAGCTTTTATGTGATACAGCGGGTGCTCTTAAAGGAGAGTCGGAAGATAAGGATAAGAAGCACGATTGGAAGCAGATTCCTTGCTAATCTGAGAAATATATATAAGCATTAAAAAATGTTAAAAGTTTTAAAACACTTGAAGAAGGTGGGCAAGGGGAGAACCTAATCAACCAATGGCATGGAGATGTGATTATAATACGAGTGCTGGATTGTGTGTCTAGAGGTTGCAACATATTTGTAACACCCTCTTACCATTTCTCCTTGTTCTCTATTCAGGACCCTGCACTTGCCCTCACACCATCACTCCCATATTTACGATTTTATCACCCACTCGTTCTCTCTACACCAAAGAATGAAGATGGGTGAGTAATCCATTTGATAACACCACATACGTGTAGCTTGCCCACCCATTGTGGATCCACATAACCATGGTATCATCTCCACCTGGTGAAGGCCACTCTGAAGCAGCAGCCCACCCCTCTAAACAACACCCATCCTGTGTTAGATCCCACTGTCATAGCAGACACACACTCTACAAATCCCAATACCTCCTTCTCTTGTAAAGGAAGTTCTCCCTCAACACACTCGCTCTTATAGCCATTTTCACATCCAACTGGGAGCCCTTGGAGTTACCCGGTTTGTGAGGATAGTGATTTCCCACCCAACACAGTGGTTCAAGTTAAAGGCACCACTATTAATATTATCCAATGGTGCACCATGCTACCGGTACCTTGAGCTAAGTCATAGAGTGATTCTAGGGAGGAAATTGGCAAAGGGATTCTTTAGAGTGATTCTTTGGAGCGACTTTGTTAAGTGGTTTATGGAGGCACTGTTGTATGAGCATCTCTGTATAGATGTAAAATGTATATGCGGTTTCATATTGACCTAGTAGAGGAGGCCATTAGTCTTCAAAGGGCATGTGTTTTGTATTGTTGATAGAACAAGGTGGTGACATCTGTACAACGGGCCAGATGTTACATCCGTACCCACTGAAGTAAATATAAAAGTATTTGATGGAGGGTTTTAGGACTATGGAACATTTTTTCATTAATGTAGAAGTATTGTATATTGGTTGTAAAACTGAGGCCAGCAGCAAGATTACTCCTAGAGGTGTCTCTCCCTCAACCCCCCCCCCCCAAGTTGGTCCCCCCAGTCACCACGCAATCCAGCACCTGCATTATAATCACATCTCCATGCCATGGGTTAGTTAGGTTCTCCCCTCGTCCGCTTTCTTCAAATGTATTAAAAGTTTTTTTTAAATGTTTTAATCCTTTTATATATTTATCAGATTAGCAAGGGATCGTTTCCAGTCGTGCTATTCATTTTTATCTGCCGACTCTCCTTTAATAGCACCCGCCAGATCACATAACAGCTGTGCGACATGTTTGCCTGGCAACCATGCGCTTCAGCCGGTGGACTAACCGAGGTTTTGCCCACTTTGCGATCCAGCAGGGACACTGAAGAGCGTCACGGTGGTTGCTTAGGATCCATGCTATGCAGCCGGCGCATTTACTCCTGCATCCGCCCACCCTGTGAACCAGCAAGGATGCTAAGGAGCTTCCCAGCGGTGACCTAGTAACCTTGCGTTCCAGCAGGCAGACACGCTTCCTGTTCCAAACATCCTCGCTATCCAGCAGAGACGCTGATGAACGTTCTGGCGCCTGCGCACCTAAGTGGTGAGACGCCTATTTAAACACAGTGCCTTGTCTGCAGTGTTATCAGATGAAGGAGTTGAACGTTGAAATGCGTTATGACACAACAGGCACTCTGACTACATGACCCCCATTTACCATCCTACCTGGACTAGTCCATTGCACCATCGGGATGGCCTTGCTGCTTGCCACAGTTACGGCTTCCGGAGGGAGGATTAAGGAGAGGTTGCCTGCCAACCCAAGATTTGGATGATATGCCTGATTCACTTATATCTTGTAAGTGCATTTTACACTTTTATAGCAATTCTTTAAATGTTAACTCAAAATGGAGCGTTCCCGTTTTCATCTTTTCTAAGAACCCCGCTTTATGTACAAGTCATGGAGCTCGCTGACTGGTGATCGTTAATGGTATTTGAGACCGGGTTACTTCATCAGATTGGAGCGCTGTCTTAACTTTGGCATCTGTACACTACATCTATCTTACCTGGGGAGAGGGGGCCGCCTAATACAGAGGGTACATTTGGTTATTTTAAATGGGAATGGGACTACCTTATACTCGGGGTACATTAGGCTAAAGGGGGTTGCCTAATACTCAAGATACATCTGGCTACCTATACGAGAGTGGGTGGCACCTACTTAACACTGGAGGCACATCTGCCTGGGGACAGAGCTACCTAATACTAGGTGCATATCTGGCCACCTATACAGGGGGCATAACTGGCTATATAAACTGGCGGCATGTCTTCCTAATATTCGTGGCACATTGTTACCTATACTGGGGCGGACGTTTGTTGGAATCACCACCTCTAGTACTGGAGAACCTTGTCCTAGCCCTGCCCGATCCTAATCCACCTCTGTGAGGCAACCATCTGGAACACCTGTGCTAGCAACCCTTTATTAATGTTCCCAATGACTCTCACTACTTGCAGGCCAGAGTATCTGCCTGAATCCTCCATGTTCTTAAGCAGGCCATACACTGGCTCGATTCCCGGCCGTTTCGACAGCAGATTCGATCCTGGGATCGAATCTGCTGCCAATCGTTCGCGGTAAACGCAGCCGCCGATCCGATTTCCTCCCGAAATCGGATCGGTCCGTCGATCGCGCCGTGCGGGAAATTACCCTCGATCACCCGCGGGTAAAGTGCGCGTCGCTAGCGGCGGCCGATCCGATCCGATCAAGTATACATTACCTGAGGCTGGCTCCCGGGCGTCTTCTCCGCACTGCACGGCTCTGTTCCGGCTCAATCCATAGTGGCGCTTCCTGTGTCACTGCAGTGACCAGGAAGTTCAAATAGAGGGCGCTCTATTTGAACTTCCTGGTCACGGAGTAACACAGGAAGCGCCGTAATGGAGCCGGAACAGAGCCGTGCAATGCGGAGAAGATGCCCGGGAGCCAGCGTCAGGTAATGTATACGGGAGGGGGGACAGGCGGCAGGAGCAGCTCAGCAGATGGTGAATCGGTTTCAGGCTGAAATCGATTCACAATCTGTTTGCAATAAAGGCAGCCATACGATCCCTCTCTGATCAGATTCGATCAGATAGGGATCTGTCAGCTGGTCGATCTAATGGCACATCGACCAGTGTATGGCCACCTTTAAAGTTACACATTACTCCGTCATCAACATTGAAACTCGCTAATTAACTAATCTCATTAATTCTGCTTATTTTTCCAGGCTCTGCAATGAAAATGGCAAAAGTAAAAGGAAGTTCTGGAAGCAGGTTATATTTGGTTACATTAGAAGACAACCATGCCTTCTTGTAACAGGTGTCAAAGCATTTTTCTACCTACTCAGTGTGATCATCTCTGCTCACAATTCTTGCTCTTTCCTTATTTTACAGAAATTCCGATTTGGCCTTTAGCCATCATCCTACTGCTTGCAGACGGATTACTTATAGGAAGCTTAGTAGGATGTTTCTGATGGTGATGCAGTTAGTAAGCATCTATAATCACTAGCTCTGGGTACCAACCCTTGCCTCACCTGACATAGTAAGAAAAGTGGCTGGCAGTTTAGACATGATCCCTCCCAGAAGGCAGTATGGAATTCTGCTCTGATGCATTTTCCAGCGCTTCCCTCCTCCCTCAAGATGCCACACACCGTATTCAAATTGAGGTATCTCATAACTTTTTTCTGGGTTTAGGGTAGTCAAAGAAAGGAGAAAAAAAAAAAAAAAAAAAAAAAAAAAAAAACTTTCCCTGACTGATTCTTAAACCTATAGTTATTCACCGTCTCATATCTGCCAAGGGATTATCCTCAGATCTTAGCTGTTTTACCATCATAGATATTGGTCACAGGGGTTTCAAGATAAAATAAAACTTGCAAAAATATTGGACATAAATAATATAAATATTAAAATTAGTTTGCAATAATTACTTGACTAGGTCACATCCTTGCTCTACAAATATCGCCTACTCTGTTAGCACTTAGCATGTCCTGTATTCCAAAAATGTATTTATCTTCTTTAACAGCCTCAGATGCAGATCCAAACTAAGCAAGATCAACACAATGCTTGATTGAATCTGTGGTGTCGGAAACCTCATTTAAAAACAGTGAAGAACAAGGCAAAAGTTCCCAAAGACCTTGAGATGAACGGTGTCCTTGCTGACATACTGTGGTCTCTCATCAGTGTTCTCCCCAGGATTTTTTTCCAGCCGGGTGGCATGAAAAAGTAGCCGGGTGGGGTGCAAGGGGGAATGCGGGGCAGGTGCAACTCTAACTACAGCATAAGAAGAGGATGAGGAGGCGAGCTGATGACAGCCGGTTGCTCACCAAACTTAGTTAGGTGATGCACCCGTCTAAAAGAGCCTGGAGAGCACACCGAATATGGGTGTTATAGTTTCATTTCATACGGGGGTGATTATTGCATTTAATATGGGGGGGGGGGGAGAGTAATTTCACGTTTCATACAGGGGTGCTTGTTGCATTTCATAAAGGGGTGATTTTTGTTCTTCATATGGTTGTTGTTTGGTGCTGGGGTCAAGCGGTATTGCAGATAGTAAACAGGGGTCAGTATCATAGTAAATTATCTGCAATACCCCTCTACCCCAGCAGCAAATAACATCCATAGGAAATTACATGCATGTGAACTCTGCAAGAATCACCCCCACACACTGTCCTTTCAAGCCACTTGCACATACCCTCAACGCTGGATCTATGTTCCATTTTTCCTATTTGTGCAGCAGCAACTTTTCACAGACTTTGCCCAACTAGTACAGCCAGGGGTGGATTTGTACTTTTTACTGCCCTAGGCAAACTTTTCACAACTGATCTCTGGCAGATTAATTCACTTATATTAAATCTGCCAGTTGCTAAAATCAAGTAATGTATGGGCACTTACATCTTATGGGAAACCAAGCAAGCAGGCAGATGAGACAGACAGCATTCAGCAGCAGCCTCCATCCCCAGCAAGTCAGCTAATCTACATTGCTTATTGTTTATTTGTTTTCCCAGACCCTTGAAAGCTCCGTGTACTCTCCGCAGACTCTGCACTTTATCAGATAAGAAGTGCATTAGCAGAGGTCTGGCTCACAGAGTTCTGAACTTAAAGTGAACCGAGCACTATTTTAACACTTGACCTGCACTAATTCTTCCCCTTCATATCAGTTAACTACTCCAATTCTTTTTTTCCCTGTTAGTGTTTACAGAGAGAAAAGTTATAAATCACTTTCCCTCTTCCGACCGCAAGACCCCTCCGCAACATCTCGCCGGCCGGCTGCACGCAGAGATTCCTGGGATGCCAGGAATGCATTGCACAGAATTCTGGGTAGAGTAGTTCTTTGTTAATCTGCTTGTTATCTCGCGAGAGCATCCCCAGGGACACGTGCACATTCAGCTGTGACAGAGATCATGGGAGCAGATGCCCCCACAAGATTTATTGCTAGAGGAGAGGTAATGTACACAACTCATTTTACTTCGTGAACAGAGGGAAACCTTTCATGTCTTTCTGGCACTTATTATGCTCAAGGTGTCAGAGTAATGTGAAATAGAGCAAAGAATTGATGAAACTAGTAGCCCGATTGAGACTGATGGGCTTGTAGCTATAAACCATGGCACTGTCCAGTCCTGCAAGTGTGTTCCCTGTCTAAAGTTGGCAAACAAAATTAGGATTATAAATCACAGGACATTGTCTCACAGCTCTGCCTTTGCGAGAAGTATTGAATCTGCTCTGCCTTTGTGATTCAAGTTCAGGTCACCTTACTTAGCATGCAGGTAGCCACAAATATGTCTAGAAGCCATTATCTTTAAAATGTTTGTTTTTTATTAAAGTTTATATAAACTGCGGTACTTATCCGTTAGCCGGGCGCATCCGGCAGGTGGCGCTAATTACTATTCCCCCTCCAGGCCGACATGGATAGTAAGGAAAGATGTAACTCTGGTGGAGTTTTGTCGCCACCTAGAGGATGCGCCCGGCTATCGGATAAGTACCTAAACTGCTCCTGATTGTCACAGTTGTACTGCTATCCTCTTGTCACAAACTATGGCTAAAAATGGAAGTGCAGCTGGTTAAAAGCAACTGTGCTTGTGTAGTCCTTTGTCCCTGTGATGGTCGCCTTCCTGCCTGCAACCTGCCACACTTCAAAAGACCCATGTCTGAACCTCACTCCTGGCTGCAATACATGTTGAAGCTTTATGCCATAATGCATGCTGGGAGCTATAGTTTGTAGATGTCCGTGCATCTCCTGCGGGGGAGATGTATGCACTATGTTTTGTTTTGTGGCCGTGAGCAAGCTTCAGACATGGGTCCTTTGAAGTGCGGACAAGATGGCGACCATCAAAGGGCTACACGAGCAGCCCTCTGTTTGTAGCCAATTGTTCCCCTCTGCCCTAAACCACCTTCTGACATCTTTAGCTGCAGCACTTGGCGCTAGTCTACTTTAGGGGACCCAACACAAAGCCCCATAGACACTTTCAGCTGTGCTGCAAAACGGAACAAATGTCTGCTTTCACCTTGTTTAAACCCCGACAAGCCTTATATCCATGGATAGGTAAGCATGTCCTGTAACGAATTTTGAGGGTTTCGGTAAAAAAAAAGTTTAAATTGGCCATGTAGGAGCTGCCGAACGGCTTAAATCTCGGGTCCGTCGGCCATGTTAGTTCTGCTGTGCAGGTCGTTTCTTCCTCTTCATTGGATGGTTTGTTAGCAGCCAACAAAAGCTGGCACGCCCCCACCTAAGAATCCCTCCAATGAGGAGGAAGAAACGACCTGCAGAGCAGGACAAACATCGCCGACGGACCAAAATTGCGGCCGTTCGGTGGCTCCTATACAGTCGGTTAAAAGTTGTTGTTTTTTTACCGAAAACCGCAAAATTCGTTAGAGGGCATGATTAGCTACCCGGGGATATAAGGCTTGTGGGGGTTTAAACAAGCAAACGGAAGACATTTGTTCCGTTTTGCAGCACAGCTGAAAGTGTCTATGGGGATTTGCATTGGGTCCCCTAAAGTAGACTAGCGCCCAGCACTTTACAGAGTACATAATACTGATTGTCCTCAGAGGAGCTAACAATTTATTTCTTGCTATAGTCATAGTGTAATGTTCTAGCATATTATTATTATTATTATTATGTATTTATATAGCACTGACATCTTCTGCAGCACTTTACAGAGTACATTGTCATGTCACTGACTATCCTCAAAAGGAGCTCATAATATAATCCTACTATAGTCATAGTCTAATGTCCTCCCATATTATTATTATAATGTATTTATATAGCACTGACATCTTCTGCAGCACTTTACAGAGTACATAGTCATGTCATGGACTGTCCTCAGACAAGCTCACAATGTATGTCCTGTCATAGCGTAATGTTCTACCATATTATTATTATGTATTTATAGCACTGACCTTTTTTTACATGGTTTCCCTACAACCCACCACCAAAGTATATACATGAGCTGCTCTCTAGAGGACTCCAGTGCACACCCCACAACCATACCACAAGTACAGTCTGGTGGTCAACAAACACCCACCCCCACGATACATTGCCTGGGGTCTTCAGTGTAGGTAGGTAGGTATAATGCCTTCAGTATAGTTAGGTAGGTAGGTATAAAGGCTTTTAGTTCGTTGTAGGTAGCTGGGTATAGATAATAATAATAATAAAAATAATAGGTTCATTATAGGTAGTAGGTATAGGAGCCTTCAGTATAGGTAGGTATGGGGCCTTCAGTATAGGTAGGTAGGTATGGGGCCTTCAGTATAGGTCGGTAGGTATAGGGCCTTCAGTATAGGTAGGTGTAGGGGCCTTCAGTATAGATAGATGGGTATGGGGTCATCAGTATAGATAGGTAGGTAGGCAGGCATGGGGCCTTCAGTATAGGTAGGTAGGTATGGGGTCCTCAGTATAGGTAGGTAGGTATGGGGTCCTCAGTATAGGTAGGTAGGTATGGGGTCCTCAGTATAGGTAGGTATGGGGCCTTCAGTATAGGTAGGTACGGGGACCTTCAGTATATGTAGGTAGGTATGGGGCTTTCAGTATAGGTAGGTAGGTAGGTATGGGGTCCTTAGTATAGGTAGGTGGGTATGGGGTCCTCAGTATAGGTAGGTAGGTATGGGGTCCTAAGTATAGGTAGGTATTGGGCTTTCAGTATAGGTAGGTAATGGGGCCCTCAGTATAGGTAGGTTGGTAGGTAAGGGGTCCTCAGTATAGGTAGGTAGGTATGGGGTCCTCAGTATAGGTATGTAGGTAATTGGGCTTTCAGTATAGGTAGGTAGGTATGGGGCTTTGAGTATAGGTAGGTAGGTAGGTAGGTAGGTATGGGGCTTTCAGTATAGGTAGGTAGTATATGTAGCCAGGGGTATATGTGCCCAGTGTATGTAGTCAGTTCAAATGCAATCACCAGAGAGGAGGATGCTAGAGTCAACAAGACTATAAAGAAGCATTTCCCCTGTAGCAGTCCAAGTACCATAGCTACCCACAAAATATCAGATGGATTACAATAGCTGACCTGTAAATGGTGGCTCCCCACCTCCCCCTATTCTGTGACAGGACCAGGACATACACACAGGGGAATTTCTGTGTTTATGTGGGGATTGCTGCAGTTTACTTTACACATACCTCAGCTAATGAATCTTCACACTTGGGGGAAGGACAGGCTTCTGTGCAAGAACTGGTTGTATTTACCCAATTAATCCTTTCTTTGTAGTGTGAGATAAGATGGCATCACCTTGCCATGGAGACTCTCCCCCCTCCTGTACAGCCACGAGATTACAGGCACATGATGAGGATCATGGGAGGAATCAGGGAAGCATCAGATGTCACTACCCCTGCTTCTAGGAAAAAACATGGCAGCCCCCTGCTCTGCTGCTGAACATAGTAATAAATGCAGTAACAAGAGAAAAGTGACAGTCCATTGCTCTGGACTTTCAATCATTAATATTTGGAAATACACTATCCTTTTACACTTATTTTTTAAAAATACATTTTATATGTGCTCAGTTCCCTTTAACAAATCCAGCACGGCATGCTTCAGAGGAGCTCTTATTGTAGATAGAGAAGCAGCCGGGAAACAGAGGGCGGGGCGTCAGAACTCCTTGCCGTGCACTGGATCTGGAGCTGAGGATTCATGCAGCCAGGGCACAGGAGAGACGCTGTGTGGATACGATCGCTCGGGGGAGGGGGGAATAGAGTGTCTGCAGCTTCATGCTCTCCCCAGCCTCAAGTAACACAGGGACAGGACTAGTTTCCCTGTGCTCTGTTTGTATTTACCTGGCGGTTGCCTCTGCTAGCTGAGCTGCTTGCAAGCGAACAGTCAGACACAAGCAAGCAGCCAGCAAAGCGAGGCATAGAAGAGGTTTTCCGGTATAGCGGTGACAGACAGTTAACCAGCCCTGCCCCTCACAACTCGCCCAGCCAATCGGTGACAGACAGTTAACCAGCCCTGCCCCTTACAACCCGCCCAGCCAATCACTTTTCAAGCAGGAGGTCACACAGGCACGCTCCTGCAGTGTATAGCGAGAGCTGAGCACTGATTTATAGCAGGCAATAGAACGCTCTGCCTGCGTGACATCATCAGCCTTAGCAAGGTAGGCGGGCGGGATCTCAAAGCAGCCGGGCGGCCCGCCCACTTAAAGAGCCCTGGGGAGAACACTGCTCATACGAGAGAGAGCCAGGACAATGGAGCATGATGGGGAGTGAGGAAATGATAAGGAGGATGCTAGAAAGGACAAGAGCCAAAACCCGTACGAGATAATAAAATCTCCACAACTTGTCCAGCAGAAAGAGATGATTAAAAAGGAACAAGACCATCCTGCTCATATAACAACTGAACCAAAGCCAGACACAGAAAAAGCTGGAGGAAACAACCAGAGTAACAAGTATAGTTCCAGGATAAAGAACAGTCCAGGGAAAAAGTCTCTACACGTCATAAAATGACATCAAAAACTGGGGTAAATAGGAAGGAAAGACCACCTAGGCCACCTCCTCCACAGAAAGAACACTCTACCGCAAAGGTGCGGCAACAAGAACAAGCATAGAACCTAATATCCTAGAGGGGAAGATCAGGAAGGTGCAAAAGCGAAGCTCAGAGCAAAACTCAAGAAGTTTCAGCAGAAATCCTAACGAGCCTGAATCTACAAATGGTCTTCAATCTCTGGCCAACAATATTTTACCCTCCAGACTGTGGCTACATACTGGCCCTGACTACCCGTCATACACCTCCTCATCTAATGCTCCTGTCATTAAAAGAATTACAATACATACATACTGTATAGGCGCATGGTAGTGCAAAGTGAGGCATACTTTCCGTAGTGAGCATACACCATACAGTACCATGAAAATATGCCTCACTTCCAAAGTAAATGCACACGTCATCCTGGAACACAAGTGTATCCACTGCGTTATTCTGATGGAACCTATTATATACTGACAAAGATATCCATGGCAAATTAATAAAAAAAAGCAAGATATCCATCCATAAGAAATATCAAAAATCTTTATTAGGAATTATACACCATAAAAACAATTTAAAAACCGCAGCCATGAGATACAGGCACAAGGAATGCGGAAATCTCAAATACAGTATGTGCTCATAAAGCACAATGGATCACATCCATATGGTATGTAAGGAAATATCTATGGTAAGACTAATGTCAGCGCTATTATGAATATAATATCCAATAACCCCCACTGATCAGTGGCAAAGTACACTGCAACACCGCAACTAAGTGATGTATAACATGATGCAGAAACAGCTAACCATAAAAAACAAAATTGTTGAATAAATAGCACAAACCGCATACCAAGATCTGTAATCATGCGTGGTCACGCATTCCGGACTGTGTCCTTCTTCGGAGATACAACAAATAAAGAGTAATCCCTAAATAGCCGGGGGAACGCCAAGTTCCGGTGAGTGTGGCCACATCCACCCACGAGACTCAGCCATGCGGGATGACGCGCAGGCAATGTCTCGTGTAATATCTGATTCAAACCTCACTGTCGGGTCAGCCCATCCCAAGTGAAAAATGTTTGAAAAGACAATTCAAATCAAGGATATAATATCCAAAATAGCGCATTGAATAAACTCTGCTGACATCTTGTGTTAAAAAACAATATAGCCATACAACTCACATAGCAAATACCATAAGGAAGAATACAATAAGGGCCTGTTTTCACTTGTGCGGTGGGAATCGCTGCGGTAAAAATTTGCATGCGTATGCGAATTTCACATGCGGGTGTATGCGAATTTGCATGGATGACGATGTATGCGAATTTAACCATGGCAGTGCCTGTGTACTTTTCCATTGATCCCATGCGAATTCGCATGCGAAATCGCATGCAAATTCGCATACCAAAACCGCATGCGAATTCCCTATTAAATACATTGTATGCGAATCGCATAGCGGTATGCGAATTCTGATGGCTCTGCCATGCAGATTTTTTCTGCACAAAAAAACGCTCAGAAATCCTGACAAGTGGAAACAGTCCCATCCACTTGTATTGTGTATGCAAATCTGCATGCAGATTCGCTCTAGTGGAAACGGGCCCTGAATGCCAATGACATCTAGTGTTCAGAGATTTCCTATTATCTAGACCATCATCCTGCATGTTAGTGAGGTGGATTAACTGTTTGTGTTTCCTATATATTCTGTATTCTGTGGGGGTACAATGAAGAGTTGTATACATATACTTTCTATACTTGGTGTATACATAATGATCACATATTTATGTTTTTTCAGATCTAATTTGTGCAAATTTTCTATTACTACTTTCTTGAGTACAGCTTTTAGGGGGCTTTTAGGACCATTGTAGTCCCTTACACTCTCCGAATGGAGTTCTGGGTCACCATGAGCTTGCTGGTTAGTCTGTGCCTCTCGGATTCACAAGCCCTACTCCATAGAGCCAAATTAATCCATGCCATGCACTGATGAGGATCAAACAATCCGAAACAGTCTGTATGCATGTTGGATTATTATGGCTCTGTACAAATTAACAAGCTGACACATCATTGCATTCCAGCGGTTCTGGAGGTGTGTTTAGCTTCTAAGGGTAACAATGGTTAATTTGCATATATTCAGCAGTGTTGCTCTGGGAGACATCTCAAGCTCACTCCAACCTGAATTATCGCAAATTCTTTCTGTTTTAGGAAAGTAAACTTTTGTTTTGAGTACAGCTTAAAGGGACTCCGAGCAGTGCAGAAACTATGGGAAGATGCATATCATTTTAAAGCTCTCTTTCTCCTCTTTCCAATGATATATAAACCGCCACCCTACGCCTTTTAGTTTTCACAATTTTCGCAATTGAAATTGCTGCTGCCGCGATTTCGATCGCGAAAATAGAGAAAACTAAAAGTCGTAGGGTGACGATTTAGGGGTCGTCAGAAAGAGGAGAAAGAGAGCTTTGAAATGATATCCATCTTTCCATAGTTACATTGTATTACACAGGACGACTTTTTCTGCTGAATGGAGCTGCTGACTGAGAAAAAGTCGCCCTGTGTAATACAATATAACTATGGAAAGATGGATATCATTTTAAAGCTCTCTTTCTCCTCTTTCTGACAACCCCTAAATCGTCGCCCTATGCCTTTTAGTTTTCTCTATTTTCGCGATCGAAATCGCAGCCGCGGCAATTTCGATCGCGAAAATAGCAAAAACTAAAAGGCGTAGGGCAGCGGTTTATATATATCATTGGAAAGAGGAGAAAGAGAGCTTTAAAATGATAAGCAGCTTTCCATAGTTTCTGCACTGCTCGGTGTCCCTTTAAAGCCAATGGTTATCACTTTAAAAATAAAAAAGATGTCAACTTGAAATAGATGTGGGGCTCCCTGCACACTGCATGCAATTCTGTTTCCGATTTTTAATCGTTACAGCATGCTGCGTTTTTTTCTGCGTTTTCCTGTTGATGGCATTCAGGGAAAATCGGAATTGCAAATCAAAAACGGAATCGGAATCGCAAATCGGATTTGCAGTATGCAGGGAGCCTTAAACTGTTGCAGTTGGCAAATTATAAATGTTTTGTCATGTAATGCCCAATCCAAAGACTTTTGAGGAATTGTCATTTAAAGCTAATGGGAATCCCGATGTAAATAAAAAAAAAGTCAGATACTCACCTAAGGAGAGGGAAGGCTCGGTCCTAATGAGCCTTCCCTCTTCCTCTCCCGGTGCCCTCGGTGCTGCGCTGGCTCCCCTGTTCGCGTCCGCCGTCGCAGGGACTTCGGAGGTCTTCGGGAGCACTCGGGCTTCCGAAGACGAGCCGCTCCATACTACGCACGCGCGAGTTCGTCATAGAGGGCGCTCGCGCATGCGTAGTATGGAGCGGCCCGTCTTTGGGAGCCCGAGTGCTCCCGAAGGTTTCCGAAAGCTCCTTCGGCTGCGGAAGTGGCAGTATTTGACCGAACTGGTTGAATACTGCTACGGGGGATCCTGCGCGGGACCGGGCACCGGGAGAGGAGAGGGACGGCTCATTAGTACCGAGCCTTCCCTCTCCTTAGGTGAGTATCTGACTTTTTGATTTTTTAAGGGGTAAACATTCACTTTAATCTGTTTTATCATCCAGTGCTTCTAGTATGGGTAGAAGTATGTTGTGTTTTATGAGAGAGAGAGAGAGAGAGATGCAAGTTTTTGCACTTTGCAAAGGATTTCTATATTGTTATTCGGTGAATATTGTTGAAATACCATGTATTTATTTATTGTATTTCACTAGGTTTTTATTGATACAATACATTTATTCAGTTATTCTGTATTCTAATTTCTGAACACTAGATGTCATTGGCATTCATTGTATGTATTATTTAAAGAGAATGGAAAAAGATTCACTAAAAGAAAAGTCAGATACTTACCTAATGAGAGGGAAGGCTCAGAGTCCTAATGAGCCTCCCCTCTCCTCTCCCGGTGCCCATTCCAGCGCTGGCTCCCCCGTAGCAGTATTTGACTAAATTGGTCAAATACTGCTACTTCTGCCGCCGAAGGGAGGCTTTGGCAGTCTTCGGGAATCCGAGTGCTCCCGAAGACGGGCCGCTCAAAACTATGCATGCGCGAGCGCCCTTTATCGTGTACTTGCGCGTGCGCAGTATGGAGCCGCCTGTCTTCGGAAGGACTCGGCTCCCTAAGTCCCCCGCGGCGGGGGATTTAAATGGGGGAGCTGCCGCTGCGACGAGGGCACCGGGAGAGGAGAAGGGAGGCTCATTAGGATACAGAGCCTTCCCTCTCCTTACGTAAGTAGCTGTCTTTTTTTTTAATTAATCGGGAACCATTGGCTTTAACACAAAATGTCAGCAGAGAGATTTTGGTATTACTTCCTCTCAAACATTAGCTCCATACTCCATTGATGGAATCGTTAATTCAAAGCGCTATTTTGAATATTATATCATTGATTTGGATTGTCTTTTCAAATATTTTTCACCCGGGATGGGTAGACCCGAGAGCGAGGTTTGAATCAGATATTGCACGAGAAACTACGCGTCATGGCGCATAACTGAGTCTCATGGGTGGGTCCACACCCACCGGAACTCGGCGGTCCCCCGGCTATTTAGGGATTACTCAGTTTATTTGTTGTATCTCCGAAAAAGGACACAGTTCGGACCGCGTTGCGTGATTACAGATCTTGGTATGCGGTTTCTGCCAACATCCCATGGTAAGCGATTTGTTCAACAATTTTGTTTTTTATGGTTAGTGTTTTCTGCACCATGTTATACATCGCTTAGTTGCGGTGTTGCAGTGTACTTTGCCATTGATCAGTGGGGTTATTGGATATTATATTCATAATAGTGCTGACAGTCTTACCATAGATATTTCCCTATATATCATATGGATGTGATCCATTGCGATTTATGGAGCATATATTTGTGATTTCCGCATTCCTTGTGTCTGTATCTCACGGCTGCTGTTTTTATGGTGTATAATTCCTAATAAAGATTTCTGATATTCCTTACGGATAGAGATCTTGTTCTTTTGATTATACTGCCATGGATATCATTTGTTGTATCATACATGGCTATGGATAATTTTGTTTGTTGTCATTCTGATGGAACATGTTGCATCCTGCTCAGTGTGATAGCCCCACATTACATTTACGCCATGTGTGCAGATTTTGCCTGCTGTGATGCACCAGACAAAGTGTGAAAAGACTGTGACATTGCCAACAGTGACTCTACTTCCCGTTCACTAAAATGGGGGTTCATTTAATATGTTGGGGGAACAGATCGGAACACTTGAGAACATGAAGCCTGGTACACACATCCAGTCTTGATTGCCAATTTTTCCACTTCCATGTAGTATGAGGTCTAACAGATTTTGAATATACTTTGAACAAATTGTGTAGGTAAGCTCTCATATTACATGGTACATTACTGGTGAAATTTGCCAAACGGTATTGGATATGTGTATATGCATCTGACATATTTATCCTCACATAGATGTACAGACCCGGCCCATCCGTTCACATCCAGAGAGGGCCAAGGATATGCTTATAACAAAGGGGTTGCTCTGATGATGACACAGTCCACAGCCCTGAACAGTATAGGAGAGCTGGAGCCTTAGGCTCAGATAACACTGAGGTAGAGGAGAGTGTTATTGCGATATTGCATTTCGAGAGAGAATGTTGTCTTCACGTTTTTGATTGTTTTGGCTATCCTCATTGTATTAGCCCATCCTTTCCCGCTTAGGTCATTAAGTACAGGTGCCCCCCTATGTATGTAATTCTTTCAGTACTAAGCTTTATACCCTGAGATCTAACAGACGGGCTCTGCTCCTGCGCCTCCAATTATAGCAGGTGTGAACGCTGGAGCGAGATGGCCATCTTGCTATGCGGTTAGTATAGAGCAGTGGGGGAGCCAGAAATTGGATTGTGCCACACATTTCTTTACAGAGCATCATCTCCTGTGCATCAGTGGGCTTTTCAGCACCATCAGTACTGCCTTCTGCAGGTGGAAAAGGGACACCAATTTATTTTTAAAGCTACAGTCTGTTAGTACAGTCTTTTATATGTATTAATAGCATCCTTAGAAGAAGAAAAAAAAAGTATTTTATTTAAACATTTCTATAAAGTGAAAACAGGAAGATAATTGCACTTACCTTCTTAATGATTCATAGACAATGATTCCAGACTTATTAAAAAATATTGCACATCTTCTTCTTGTCATAGCATCACCCCTGTGGGGGTTTTATTGAATTTTATTTTTTGCACACACAAGGTTCTCTCCGTTTTTGAGCTGTGACCACCGACTGTCCTGAGGACGAATACAGAGTGGGGACAGTACTTCCCCATATGCCGATTAAACTGGTTGCCTGATTAAGCAACCCACACTTGTGAGTACGTCACCACCTACATATTTCACACTTGATCTAGAGCATTCTACCCCAGATTGGGCTCCGGGTGTCCGTTTTTCTTTTGGATTATTTTGTAATTAATTGTGCATTAGCCACCTACACAGATGTTACCTTGTACTAAAAAAAAATCCTGGGACAACAACAAAAAAGTTGCATTTTTGAGAATGTTGTGCAAAGGAAAATGGCATTCAAAGCACACATTTTTGATCACTGCAAAGAAAACAATAAAAAGGCAACACAGGTAAGTTCTAAGTAGGATTGGTACCAGAGCTGGATGAAAGAGGAGGAGGAAGAAGGACGGAGGAAGGGAGGGAGGAAGGGAGGAGGAACGAGAAAGAGGAGGAGAAGGTTCAGGGGTCACCTGCCATTGCCTGCCACGATCCTGGGGAGGAAGAGGACACAACTAGTCAGTCAACTGAGGAGGAGGATTGACTGACCTATTTTTTTTTTTATTATTGATGCATAGAAAAATCACACAGAATAATGATTAGATATAGCTTAACTCATTACCGTATATACTCGGGTATAAGTCGCAAAATTTAGGACTGATTCAAAGTAAAAAAGTGGGGGGGTCGACTTATAGTCGCATAGTCCTAAATTTTGCGACTTACAGCCTGAGTGGGGTGAGGGTGTGTGTTATGAATGTGGGGTGTGTGTGTGTGGAGGGGTTACTCACCATCCATCGCTGGGCGCAGTGTCCTCTTTTCCTCTCTTCTCCCTCACTCGCGCGTCTGCCCCCTTAAGAGAGATGGTCCGGCTCCCGATGTCACATGACGTCGGGACCGGAAGTTACCGCGCGAGTGGAGGAGAAGCGAGCAGAAGAGAGGAGACTGCGCTCAGCGGTGGATGGTGAGAGGAGACTGCTGCAGCGGCGGGGAAAGCGGGCATGGAGGCAAACATCCCACCTTCCACAGCCTCTATCCTCCATCTACTTCCTCTCCCACGCATCCCCTTGTGCTGATACCAGCGTCTCCTGTGATGATGTCATCACAGGAAACGCTGGTATCAACGCATGGGATGCCTGGGAGAGGAAGTAGATGGAGGATAGAAGGTGAGATGTTTGCCTCCATGCTCACTCTCCCCACCGCTGCAGCCTATGCTGCTGGCAACTATACTGGCTACCTACCTATACTACTGGCAACTATACTGTCTACCTACCTATGCTACTGGCAACTATACTGGCTACCTACCTATACTAATGGCAACTATACTGGCTACCTACCTATGCTACTGGCAACTATACTGGCTACCTACCTATACTAATGGCAACTATACTGGCTACCTACCTATGCTACTGGCAACTATACTGGCTACCTACCTATACTAATGGCAACTATACTGGCTACCTACCTATGCTACTGGCAACTATACTGGCTACCTACCTATTCTACTGGCAACTATACTGGCTACCTACCTATGCTAATGGCAACTATACTGGCTACCTACCTATGCTACTGGCAACTATACTGGCTACCTACCTATGCTACTGGCAACTATACTGGCTACCTACCTATACTGGGGGCAACTATACCTGGCTGCCTACCTATGCTGGCTACCTATACTGGAGGCAGATACCTGGCTGGCTTACCTATAGACTCTATAGACTTACCTATAGACTTATACTTGAATAATTGGAAAAATCCACCTTGTGAGGGTCAAATTTTGGGGGTCGACTTATACACGGGGTCGACTTGTATCCGAGTATATACGGTATATAAAAAAAATTATAACCAGCAGTCTGGTTGTCTTCACTATTAATAACTATTAAATTACACAACACACATTTGAACCAGTGGCAACTCATGTCCCCTACCTCAATATACCAAGACAACCATAATACACACAAATGTGTAAATTTTACAAGTTATTAGGTGACCTTTTCTGCATTGACTGTTTAAATCTACCTAATATCCGCAATTTATGTTATTTTCCGCATTCTTAGGTGTATTCAGTACTTTAACTACACTTCCGCAATTTTATGCGGATTTCCGCATTTGTTTCTATAAATTTCCGCTAAAATATCCGGAAGTCCGGAGTTTTTTGAAAATAATACGGAAAACTCTGTATATATACTCTAAACTAATAATTTTATTCAAAAATCCTTACTTGATCTTAATTTGATGTCTGTCACTGCTGTTATAAGCTATTGTGTTAAATTCACAACAAATGTCATTCATAAAAACTGTTTATGTATAATCCTGACAAATGTTATTTAACCACTTTACCCCCGCGCGTACGTATTTCTCTGCCCCTTTTTCCATCCTTTAACAACCAGGGACGGAGAAATACGTACTTTCCGCGTTCCCGACGCTGCCCGCGCTCCCGCTCGTAAACACGCCGCCCGCCGCTAGTAAACACGCCGCCGCCCGCTCGCCCAGAGATCAATGAACGGGAAAATCCATTCCCGTTCGTTGATCTAAGCCCCGCAATGATCCGCTGCTCTCATATGGGCAGCGCGATCATTGTGAGAAAAAACTCACGTGTCCAGCCTCCTTATTCTTCCTCCAAGCTTCCGGAAGGAAGCTTGGAGGTCGCATTAAAACAAAAAGTTACTGTGGCCATCGTGTGGCCAAATAATAAACTACACCCTACACATTTTTCACATACAAATAAATGACTTTTACACATAAAATTAACTCATTACCTCCCACACTCCCTATTTTTTTTTTTTTTTTGTAATTAAAAAAAAATTAAAAAATTTACAATTAAAAAAAATACATAAATAGTTACCTTAGGGACTGAACTTTTTAAATATTTATGTCAAGAGGGTATAACACTGTTACTTTATAAACTATGGGCTTGTAATTAGGGATGGACGCAAAAATGAAAAAAATGCACCTTTATTTCCAAATAAAATATTGGCGCCAAACATTGTGATAGGGACATAATTTAAATGGTTTTATAACCGGGACAAAAGGGCAAATACATTTCATGGGTTTTAATTACAGTAGCATGCATTATTTAAAAATATAATGGCCGAAAACTGAAAAATAATTATTTTTTTCCCCACATTTTTCCTATTTTCCCATTAACCCCCTTGGCGGTATGAAAAATACTGCCAGGGGCAAGCGCAGCAGTTTTTTTTTTATTTATTTTTTTTTAAAATCATGTAGCGAGCCGAGGGCTTGCTACATGATAGCCGCTGCTCAGCGGCATCCCCCCGCCCGCTTCGATCGCCTTCGGCGATCTCAGATCAGGAAATCCCGTTCAAAGAACGGGATTTCCTGGAGGGCTTCCCCCGTCGGGACGTCATTGGGAGTCCCGGGCCACCCCTCGGCGCTGCCTGGCACTGATTGGCCAGGCAGCGCACGGGGTCTGGGGGGGGGGGGGGCCGCGCGCCGCACCGGATAGCGGCGAACGGGCGCGCGGCGGCGGCGATCGGGGTGCTGGCGCAGCTAGCAAAGTGCTAGCTGCGTCCAGCAAAAAAAAAAATTATTTAAATCGGCCCAGCAGGGCCTGAGCGGCACCCTCCGGCGGCTTACCCCGTGTCAAACACGGGGTTACCGCTAAGGAGGTTAAAACACATTTAGAAAAAAATAATTCTTGGCATAATGTCCCACCTAAAGAAAGCCTAATTGGTGGCGGAAAAAACAAGATATAGTTCATTTCATTGCGATAAGTAATGATCAAGTTATAGGGGAATGAATGGAAGGAGCGCTGAAAGGTGAAAATTGCTCTGGTGCTCAGGGGGTAAAACCCCTCAGTGGTGAAGTGGTTAATACATTTTATTTGAAATGTTGTAAAAATTATTTTTGAAAAATTCCACTAAAAAACATTGAAACCGAAAAATCACACAGAATAAACATGCATAAGTTAAGGTGTAATATACTATTGCATCACATTTTCAATATATAAAAACAACTGAACTCAATGCAGGCATAGATAAAGCATTCAACATTTATATGTTCAGAAAATAAACAAGGAGGCTAATACTGTAACCTGGACAAAGGCAATGGGGGTAAGCTCATTATTAAGTAAGGGAATCAGAACACACCACTTCCGCATGGGATCAAACTAGTGGTACCTTACCCTTTGGGGCAAGACGATCAACTGCCTCTCCTCCTCACCACAGCCTCTTTTTGTACATTGATTCCCCCCCTCCTTTTCAGCAATATCTTGTGACATAACCACATGAGTGCATTCAACTTATTAGATATGTACAGAAACCTTAAAAGACCGTCTTCTCTCCCCTACACCACACCAAAAAGATCCCACCTTTTCCACCCCATCCCCTCTATGGTACACTGATGACGTTCTCCGACGACGGAGCAAGGCTGAAAACGGTCGGAACTGGAGACTGGGCAATCTATCTGATATCTATGTGAGATTGTTTTGGATATATGTGTATTGTGATACACTACAGGCTTTTATCTACTAAGGCCTCGTTTCCACTGTTGCGACGCGATTTCGCCGGCATTCTGACGCTTGTAAAAACGCATGCGGATGCGTTTCCGCATGCGTTTTTACCCGCGATTTCGCGTGCGATTTCGCATGGCAGGGTGCCATGCGAAATTAACCATGACACTGCCAGGGCAAAATAACATTGAAAAAGGTGCAAAATCGCACGCGAATCGCGGGTAAAAACGCATGTAAAAAACGCATGCGTTTTTACTATTAAATACATTAGCGGCGATTCGCACGGATTCCCGACGCAGGCGAATTCGGTGGGTCCCGTCGTGCAGATTTGGCCCGCCGCCAAATCGCTATATGTACGTATGGAAACAGCCCCGGCCACTTTAATGTACCAAGCGAATCCGCATGTCGGCGCCGCATGCGGATTCGCTATGGTGGAAACGAGCCCTAAGTGTTCATGTGAAAAGGACCCTGGAAGTAAGTCCTCGTATATGTGATGTTTTTTAACACAAATAAATATGTTTATTTGACTGGACAGAGAAGTGACCTGCTGATTTGTTTTTGGTGATGGTCACTGTGAACTACTGATTCTTGAGCACTGTGGCAAGACTACAGATGCCGCTCTGAGCACCAAGCGCTGTGGATTTATGTACTTTTACTTCTGAGACTGGTTTGTGGATGTGGTTGATCCTGAGCTGCTGGTGGAGCATACAAATAAGATTGAGATTGGATCAGCGCTCGTATTTGCTACAAAAACGGGATTAGGAGAGAGCCAATGGCATCATATCGCCTTCTTAACCACTTCACCACTGAGGGGTTTTACCCCTTGAGCACCAGAGCAATTTTCACCTTTCAGCGCTCCTTCCATTCATTCGTCTATAACTTACTTATCACAATGAAATGAACTATATCTTGTTTTTTCCGCCACCAATTAGGCTTTCTTTAGGTGGGACATTATGCCAAGAATTATTTTATTCTAAATGTGTTTTAATGGGAAAATAGGAAAAATGTGGGAAAAAATAATTATTTTTCAGTTTTCGGTCATTATAGTTTTTAACCACTTCACCACTGAGGGGTTTTACCCCCTGAGCACCAGAGCAATTTTCACCTTTCAGCGCTCCTTCCATTCATTCGTCTATAACTTTATCATTACTTATCGCAATGAAATGAACTATATCTTGTTTTTTCCGCCACCAATTAGGCTTTCTTTAGGTGGGACATTATGCCAAGAATTATTTTTTTCTAAATGTGTTTTAATGGGAAAATAGGAAAAATGTGGGGAAAAAAATAATTATTTTTCAGTTTTCGGCCATTATAGTTTTTAAATAATGCATGCTACTGTAATTAAAACCCATGAAATGTATTTGGCCTTTTGTCCCGGTTAAAAAACTATTTAAATTATGTCCCTATCACAATGTTTGGCGCCAATATTTTATTTGGAAATAAAGGTGCATTTTTTTCATTTTTGCGTCCATCCCTAATTACAAGCCCATAGTTTATAAAGTAACAGTGTTATACCCTCTTGACATAAATATTTAAAAAGTTCAGCCCCTAAGGTAACTATTTTTTTTTAATTGTAAATTTTTTAATTTTTTTTTAATTACAAAAAAAAAAAAAAATGGGGAGTGTGGGAGGTAATGAGTTAATTTTATGTGTAAAAATCATTTATTTGTATGTGAAAAATGTGTAGGGTGTAGTTTACTATTTGGCCACAAGATGGCCACAGTAACTTTTTGTTTTAATGCGACCTCCAAGCTTCCTTCCGGAAGCTTGGAGGAAGTATAAGGAGGCTGGACACGTGAGTTTTTTCTCACAATGATCGCGCTGCCCATAGGAGAGCAGCGGATCATTGCGGGGCTTAGATCAACGAACGGGAATGGATTTTCCCGTTCATTGATCTCTGGGCGGGCGGGCGGCGGCGTGTTTACTAGCGGCGGGCGGCGTGTTTACGAGCGGGAGCGCGGACAGCGTCGGGAACGCGGAAAGTACGTATTTCTCCGTCCCTGGTTGTTAAAGGATGGAAAAAGGGGCGGAGAAATACGTACGCGCGGGGGTAAAGTGGTTAAATAATGCATGCTACTGTAATTAAAACCCATGAAATGTATTTTCCCTTTTGTCCCTGTTCTAAAACCGTTTAAATTATGCCCCTATCACAATGTTTGGCGCCAATATTTTATTTGGAAATAAAGGTGCATTTTTTTCAGTTTTGCGTCCATCCCTAATTACAAGCCCATAGTTTATAAAGTAACAGTGTTGTACCCTCCTGACATAAATATTTAAAAAGTTCAGTCCCTAAGGTAACTATTTATGTATTTTTTTTAATTGTACATTTTTTAATTTATTTTAATTACAAAAAAAAAAAAATGGGGAGTGTGGGAGGTAATGAGTAAATTTTTTGTGTATAAGTAATGCATTGGTATGTGAAAAATGCTTTAGGGCTGGAACCCACAGGAGCGCTTTTGGCAGCGTTTTGGCAGCGCTGCGATACGCTAGCGCTTTGCCAAAACGCTGGGCTAATGTTAATGGATGGGGCAACTTCCACAGGAGCGTTTGCATTTCCCAGAAACGCAAACGCAGGACCTGCAGCATTTTGGGAGCGTTAGCGCTTCAATGTTAAGTATTGAAACGCTAGCGGAAACGCTCAGCAAAACCTAAACTGAGCGGTTTTGCTAGCGTTTTGCGGTTCAGCACACTGTAACAAAAGGAAAAATAATTCACAGGACCAATCAGGATAAAAACGCAAAACGCTACGCACACGCTGAGGAAAAAAATACAATGTTGCAAAACGCGACCGAAAACGCGCATGAATGCGCTTGCAAACCGCTCAGACAAAACGCTAGCGGTTGCGTTTTGCGTTTGCTGATTTCAGTGGGTTCCAGGCCTCAGGGTGTAGTTTTACTATTTGGCCACAAGATGGCAACAGTAACTTTTTGTTTAATGCTGGAGGCTGGGTACGTTTTTTTTTTCACAATGATCGCGCTGCTTAGCGGAAAAGCAGCGGATCATTGCGGGGCTTATATCAACGAACGGGAATGGATTTTCCCGTACACTGATCTCCCGGCGAGCGGCGTGTTTACGAGCGGGAGTGCGCGCTAGAGCGAGCGGGAGCGCAGGCAGCAGCGGGAGCGCGGAAAGTACGGATTTCTCCGTCCCTGGGGGTTAAAGGATGGAAAAAGGGACAGAGAAATTCATACGGGCGGGGGTAAAGTGGTTAATTGCCAAAAGGGCAACATTTTCAAATCTAGTCACTGAATTATTTGCCTCTTCCTCCAACATATCCGGGCTCTGAAATAAGCAATATAGAGGATAAGGGAGTCTAATAATAAACTGAACAGTCTGAATGAAGGAGGTAACTAATTGTCATACTTGCTGGATGACAGGACATAGCCATAGTATATTTTCCAAGTCTGGATTGTCTCCCGAACATTTGGGACAGCCAGTCAAAGCGATTGCGCTCTGCGAATGAACTGGCCTACAATTTTTAGTTAGCAAAGAAATGTCATCCTTTCCTATGTTGCCACTGACTGTACTTAACCATTTAAAGGGAACCTAAACTGAGAAGGCTATGGATTTTACCTTTTAAAATAATACCAGTTAACCTGACTCTCCTGCTGATCTTGTGTCTCTAATACTTTCAGCCACAGCCCCTGAACAAGCATGCAGATCAGGTGCTCTAACTGAAGTCAGACTGGATTAGCTGCATGCTTGTTTCAGGTGTGTCATTAAGCCACTATTGCAGCCAAAGAGATAAGCAGGACTGACAAGCAACTGGTATGGTTTAAAAGGAAACACCCATATCCCTCCCAGTTTAGGTTTCTTTTAAACTGCCTGGACGTGTTTGTCACATTCAGGTGGCTGCTGCGCTTCTGCATAGTTCCCTTTCATTGATCTAAGTCCCCCGCAAAAAATGACGAAAAAAAAAAAAACTTTCCCGTCCTCACTTCCAGGAAGCATCCTGGAAGTGAGCACTTCGCTTCCAGGGCTTAAAAAAAATATTATGCATGTGAAGAGGGTATATTGCAAACATTTTTTAAATTATAAGCTTGTAAATAGTGATGGACGCAAAACTGAAAAAATGCACCTTTATTTCCAAATGAAATATTGGCGCCAGACATTGTGATATGGACATAATTTAAATGGTGTAACAACTGGGACAAATGGGCAAATAAAATACATAGGTTTTAATTATGGTAGTATGTATTATTTTAAAGCTATAATGGCCGAAAACTGAGAAATAATGAATTGTTTCCATTTTTTTCTTAAAGAGAACCTGAGGTGGGTTTTAAGAATGCCATTACGACACAGAGGCTGGTTCTGCATACTATCACCAGCCTCTGTGTCTGTGCTGTGCCCCCTAGTCTCCCCCCTGCGCCCTGCTGCTCCCATAAATAAAACCACTGTGCTCGCGACGTGCACCTTGTCGCTAGCAGGCTGTTTACCTGAGTGTCTGTCACCGCCGCTGTCCCGCCTCCTCTATATCATGGCTCCCCGCCTGCGTCCCTTCCCTGCCCGCCTCTGTAAGCGGTTTGGAAGGAACGGACGCAGGCGGGGAGGGGCGCTATAGAGGAGGAAGAAACAGAAACAACAAATGCATCCACTAGGCAGATGCATTCCATCCATTTTGCATCCGACTGCAACAAATTCCCGGTCCACTCCCGCTCATCCACCACTCACTTGTCCCGCCACCCTCGGTCTATCCATATTCAGCCTGGAGGCCCACAGGAGCACGGGGCGATTCAGCGATGGCATTCGCACCAGGATACTTAAGTTTTACATCACAGTGGCAATCAAAACGGGCAAAGCACCATGAGGAGAGTAAAAACGTGGCTGAGGTCAACCATGACAGATAGACGATTATCTGGATTCTGTATGATGTCCACAGAGCAAAGATTCTGCAGCAAAGGTGAACTAATTAAAAACATTATTAACAGGCTCAGCCAAGAGGAGTGATGAGTGCAACTGCTATTCAGGTAACAGGATTTGCAGTCTTGTGAAAAGGAAACACTTCTTATAAGTGACTATAAGGCTGCTTTCACACATGCTGACACAGAAGCTATTATAGCTCTATGAGGCTATCAGATTGCTGGCAGTGCAGAACTGCTTGGTGGGTACCGACACAGTAATGCAAGATGTGTGCATTTACCCTGGTAGTGAGGGACACTCATTGTATTATATGCCTGACTATGGTCACGCTGCACATGTGAAGGTCATCCTGTAGTACAAGTGCATCCACTGTGTTATCCTGATGTAACCTGTCTCATGGCATTCAGTGTAATTCTCCCATACGACTATCATCACATTTACGCCACATGTGCTGATTTTGTCAGTTACCAAGCAATGGACAAGTGTGAAAGTACCGTCAGATTGGAGACAGAGGCTCTGCTTCCCATTTTCTTATATCACGGTTCATTTACTATGTCTGGGAAACCGTGCAGAACATGGAGACTGGTACACACATCCAATCTTGATTGACCAATTTTTTCACTTATATGTAGTAGGAGGCCTAACATACTTTGAACAAATTGTTTAGGTAAGCTCTCATGTTACATGGAAGAGGTAAATTTGGCTAAAAATATTGGCTGTGTGTACACAGCTTTGTGACTCAGCAAAAAATGTATGTTATTAGATGGCTGCACATGGGTCATATCAGAACAAAGTGAGAACAAAGTGAGTTACCTTGTGGTACTGCAGTCACATGTGCTTGTGCACAGCAATAAGCACAGGCTGAAGGCCGAGAGCAAAAGGGACATTCAAAAGATTTTGAAGAGAATCTGAAGCCAATTTAAAAAAAGGCTTTTTACCTTTTATTTATGTTAGGCATGTTTGCACCTATTAAAACGCCACTATCCTGCGGCAGAACGAGGGTTTATTACCCCACAAATCCCGCGAGAGGCAGAGCTTTTGGCTGCAGCTCTGCCTCTACAAGCGTCTATCAGCACGGATCGCCGCCTCTCCCCGCACCTCTCAGTCTTCCTTCACTGAGAGGGGCGGGGGAGAGGCAGAGAGACACACTGATTGACATGCATGGAGGAAGAGCTGCAGCTAAAAGCTCTACCTCCCTGGACAGCAAAATCCACGCCCAAGAAAGTTGTGGATGATGCACAGGGCATTTGGGGAGGGGTGAAAAATCCTCGCTCTGCCACGGGATAGCAGTGTTTTAACAGGGGCAAACATGCCTAACATAAATAAAAGGTAAAAAGCAGTTTTTTAAGTGGCTTCAGAGTCTCTTTAACCACTTGAGGACCTAGGGCTTTCTACCCCTTAAGGACCGGCCACTTTTTTTCCATTCAGACCACTGCAGCTTTCACGGTTTATTTCTCGCTCATACAAACTACCACCTAAATGAATTTTGGCTCCTTTTCTTGTCACTAATAAAGCTTTCTTTTGGTGCTATTTGATTGCTCCTGCGATTTTTACTTTTTATTATATTCATCAAAAAAGACATGAATTTTGGCAAAAAAATGATTTTTTTAACTTTCTGTGCTGACATTTTTCAAATAAAGTAAAATTTCTGTATACATGCAGCGCGAAAAATGTGGACAAACATGTTTTGGATAAAAAAAAACCCATTCAGTGTATATTTATTGGTTTGGGTAAAAGTTATAGCGTTTACAAACTATGGTGCAAAAAGTGAATTTTCCCATTTTCAAGCATCTATGACTTTTCTGACCCCCTGTCATGTTTCATGAGGGGCTAGAATTCCAGGATAGTATAAATACCCCCCAAATGACCCCATTTTGGAAAGAAGACATCCCAAAGTATTCACTGAGAGGCATAGTGAGTTCATAGAAGATATTATTTTTTGTCACAAGTAAGCGGAAAATGACACTTTGTGAGAAAAAAAAAAAAAAAAAAAGTTTCCATTTCTTCTAACTTGCGACAAAAAAAAATGAAATCTGCCACGGACTCACCATGCCCCTCTCTGAATACCTTGAAGGGTCTACTTTCCAAAATGGGGTCATTTGTGGGGTGTGTTTACTGTCCTGACATTTTGGGGGGTGCTAAATTGTAAGCCCCTTAGCGCAGTTAGGCTGCAAAAAAGTGCCACACATGTGGTATTGCCGTACTCAGGAGAAGTAGTATAATGTGTTTTGGGGTATATTTTTACACATACCCATGCTGGGTGGGAGAAATATCTCTGTAAATGACAATTTGTTAATTTTTTTTACACACAATTGTCCATTTACAGAGATCTTTCTCCCACTCAGCATGGGTATGTGTAAAAATACACCCCAAAACACATTGTACTACTTCTCCCGAGTACGGCAATACCACATGTGTGGCACTTTTTTGCACCCTAACTGCGCTAAAGGGCCCAAAGTCCAATGAGTACCTTTAGGATTTCACAGGTCATTTTGAGAAATTTCGTTTCAAGACTACTCCTCACGGTTTAGGGCCCCTAAAATGCCAGGACAGTATAGGAACCCCACAAATGACCCCATTTTAGAAAGAAGACACCCCAAGGTATTCCGTTAGTAGTACGGTGAGTTCACAGAAGATTTTATTTTTTGTCACAAGTTAGCGGAAAATGACACTTTGTGAAAAAAACCAATAAAAATCAATTTCCGCTAACTTGTGACAAAAAATAAAATCTTCTATGAACTCACCGTACTACTAACAGAATACCTTGGGGTGTCTTCTTTCTAAAATGGAGTCATTTGTGGGGTTCCTATACTGTCCTGGCACTTTTTTGCAGCCTAACTGCGCTAAGGGGCCCAAAGTCCAATGAGTACCTTTAGGACACTACACAAAACACATTATACTACTTCTCCTGAGTACGGCGATACCACATGTGTGACACTTTTTTGCAGCCTAGGTGCGCTAAGGGGCCCAATGTCCTAATCACAGGTCATTTTGAGGCATTTGTTTTCTAGACTACTCCTCACGGTTTAGGGCCCCTAAAATGCCAGGGCAGTATAGGAACCCCACAAGTGACCCCATTTTAGAAAGAAGACACCCCAAGGTATTCCGTTAGGTGTATGGCGAGTTCATAGAAGATTTTATTTTTTGTCACAAGTTAGTGAAAAATGACACTTTGTGAAAAAAAAACAAAAATCAATTTCCGCTAACTTTTGACAAAAAATAAAATCTTCTATGAACTCGTCATACACCTAACAGAATACATTGGGGTGTCTTTTTTCTAAAATGGGGTCCGTTTCTGGGGTTCCTATACCGCCCTGGCATTTTACGGGCCCAAAACCGTGAGTAGTCTGGAAACCAAATGTCTCAAAATGACTGTTCAGGGGTATAAGCATCTGCAAATTTTGATGACAGGTGGTCTATGAGGGGGCGAATTTTGTGGAACCGGTCATATGCAGGGTGGCCTTTTAGATGACAGGTTGTATTGGGCCTGATCTGATGAATAGGAGTGCTAGGGGGGTGACAGGAGGTGATTGATGGGTGTCTCAGGGGGTGGTTAGAGGGGAAAATAGATGCAATAAATGCACTGGGGAGGTGATCGGAAGGGGGTCTGAGGGGGATCTGAGGGTTTGGCCGAGTGATCAGGAGCCCACACGGGGCAAATTAGGGCCTGATCTGATGGGTAGGTGTGCTAGGGGGTGACAGGAGGTGATTGATGGGTGTCTCAAGGTGTGATTAGAGGGGGGAATAGATGCAAGCAATGCACTGGCGAGGTGATCAGGGCTGGGGCCTGAGGGCATTCTGAGGGTGTGGGCGGGTGATTGAGTGCCCTAGGGGTAGATAGGGGTCTAATCTGATAGGTAGCAGTGACAGGGGGTGATTGATGGGTAATTAGTGGGTGTTTAGGGTAGAGAACAGATATAAACACTGCCCTTGGGAGGTGATCTGACGTCGGATCTGCGGGCGAACTATTGGTGTGGGTGGGTGATCAGATTGCCCGCAAGGGGCAGGTTAGGGGCTGATTGATGAGTGGCAGTGATAGGGGGTGATTGATGGGTGGCAGCGCCAGGGGGTGATTGATGGGTGATTGACAGGTGATTGACAGGTGATCAGTGGGTTATTACAGGGAAGAACAGATGTAACTAATGCACTGGCGAATTGATAAGGGGGGGTCTGAGGGCAATCTGAGCGTGTAGGCGGGTGATTGGGTGCCCGCAAGGGGCAGATTAGGGTCTGATCTGATGGGTAACAGTGACAGGTGGTGATAGGGGGTGATTGATGGGTAATTAGTGGGTGTTTAGAGGAGACAATAGATGTAAACACTGCGCTTGGGTGGTGATCTGATGTCGGATCTGCGGGCCATCCATTGGTGTGGGTGGGTGATCAGATTGCCCGCAAGGGGCAGGTTAGGGGCTGATTGATGGGTGGCAGTGACAGGGGGTGATTGATGGGTGATTGACAGGTGATCAGTGGGTTATTACAGGGAAGCACAGATGTAAATATTGCACTGGCGAATTGATAAGGGGGGGTCTGAGGGCAATCTGAGCGTGTAGGCGGGTGATTGGGTGCCCGCAAGGGGCAGATTAGGGTCTGATCTGATGGGTAACAGTGACAGGTGGTGATAGGGGGTGATTGATGGGTAATTAGTGGGTGTTTAGAGGAGACAATAGATGTAAACACTGCGTTTGGGTGGTGATCTGATGTCGGATCTGCGGGCGATCTATTGGTGTGGGTGGGTGATCAGACTGCCCGCAAGGGGCAGGTTAGGGGCTGATTGATGGGTGGCAGTGATTGACGGGTGATTGACGGGTGATTGACAGGTGATCAGGGGGGATAGATGCATACAGTACACAGGGGGGGGGGGGGTCTGGGGAGAATCTGAGGGGTGGGGGGGTGATCAGGAGGGGGCAGTGGGCAGGGGGGGGGGGAAGACAAAAAAAAATAGCGTTGACAGATAGTGACAGGGAGTGATTGATGGGTGATTGACAGGTGATCAGTGGGTTATTACAGGGAAGAACAGATGTAACTAATGCACTGGCGAATTGATAAGGGGGGGTCTGAGGGCAATCTGAGCGTGTAGGCGGGTGATTGGGTGCCCGCAAGGGGCAGATTAGGGTCTGATCTGATGGGTAACAGTGACAGGTGGTGATAGGGGGTGATTGATGGGTAATTAGTGGGTGTTTAGAGGAGACAATAGATGTAAACACTGCGCTTGGGTGGTGATCTGATGTCGGATCTGCGGGCGATCTATTGGTGTGGGTGGGTGATCAGATTGCCCGCAAGGAGCAGGTTAGGGGCTGATTGATGGGTGGCAGTGACAGGGGGTGATTGATGGGTGGCAGTGACAGGGGGTGATTGATGGGTGATTGACAGGTGATCAGTGGGTTATTACAGGGAAGGACAAATGTAAATAATGCCCTGGCGAATTGATAAGGGGGGGGGGGTCTGAGGGCAATCTGAGCGTGTAAGCGGGTGATTGGGTGCCCGCAAGGGGCAGATTAGGGTCTGATCTGATGGGTAACAGTGACAGGTGGTGATAGGGGGTGATTGATGGGTAAGAGAGAATAGATGTAAACACTGCGTTTGGGTGGTGATCTGATGTCGGATCTGCGGGCGATCTATTGGTGTGGGTGGGTGATCAGATTGCCCGCAAGGGGCAGGTTAGGGGCTGATTGATGGGTGGCAGTGACAGGGGGTGATTGATGGGTGGCAGTGACAGGGGGTGATTGATGGGTGATTGACAGGTGACAGACAGGTGATCAGTGGGTTATTACAGGGAAGCACAGATGTAAATATTGCACTGGTGAATTGATAAGGGGGGTCTGAGGGCAATCTGAGCGTGTAGGCGGGTGATTGGGTGCCCGCAAGGGGCAGATTAGGGTCTGATCTGATGGGTAACAGTGACAGGTGGGGATAGGGGGTGATTGATGGGTAAGAGAGAATAGATGTAAACACTGCGTTTGGGTGGTGATCTGATGTCGGATCTGCGGGCGATCTATTGGTGTGGGTGGGTGATCAGATTGCCCGCAAGGGGCAGGTTAGGGGCTGATTGATGGGTGGCAGTGACAGGGGGTGATTGACGGGTGATTGACGGGTGATTGACAGGTGATCAGGGGGGATAGATGCATACAGTACACAGGGGGGGGGGGGTCTGGGGAGAATCTGAGGGGTGGGGGGGTGATCAGGAGGGGGCAGTGGGCGGGGGGGGGACAAAAAAAAATAGCGTTGACAGATAGTGACAGGGAGTGATTGATGGGTGATTAGGGGGGTGATTGGGTGCAAACAGGGGTCTGGGGGGTGGGCAGGGGGGGTCTGAGGGGTGCTGTGGGCGATCTGGGGCGGGGGGGGGGGGGATCAGTGTGCTTGGGTGCAGACTAGGGTGGCTGCAGCCTGCCCTGGTGGTCCCTCGGACATTGGGACCACCAGGGCAGGAGGCAGCCTGTATAATACACTTTGTAAACATTACAAAGTGTATTATACACTTTGTATGCGGCGATCGCGGGGTTAACATCCCGCCGGCGCTTCCGTATAGCCGGCGGGATGTTGCGGCGGGCGAGCAGTGACAGGCGCCGGCGGAGGATCGCGTCACGGATGACGCGATCGCTCCGCCCATGCCCTTAAATGGACCGCCGCCTCTGTAGGTGAGCCGGTCCTTAAGGGCTCCACTTCCCGGCCGCCTCTGTGCGTTAGGCGGTCGGGAAGTGGTTAAGCGAGGCAAACCTCCGCTTATTATTTTTGTTCCAAATGATCTTCTTAAGAATAATCAGAAATAGTTCACAAACTAATCATATTTGACAAGAAGCACCTGAAGCGCCCAACAAGGATACAAAATGAACTAAAATTTCTACACAGAGAAAATAGGAAGATACGTGTGAACTTACCTTCCCAATGATTCACGGATAATTTCAGACTGTTATTACAACAATATGGCACATATACAATATCTTTTGAAGAAAACTCTGAAATCGTTGTCAGTGAATCATTGGGAAGGTAAGTTTGCACCGATCCATGTTCACTTTATAGAATGTTTTGTCATATTGTACCCTTGCTGGACGCCTCCAGATGCTTCTTCTTGTCATAGTAACACCCCTGTGGGGTTTTTCATTGAATTTTATGTTGCACACACAAGGTTCTCTCTGTTTGAGCTGTGACTACTGACCCTCCTTAGGACAAATACACAATCAATTCTGATTAAGCAACCCACACTTGTGAGTATATCCCCACAGGTACACTTTAAATGATAATTCCTGAAAAGTCTTTGGATTGGGCATTACATGACAAAAACATTTATAATTTATCAACTGCAGCAGTTTAAGGCTCCCTGCATACAGCAAATCCGATTTGCGATTCTGATTCCGATTTGCAATTCCTATTTTCCCTGAATGCTATCAACAGAAAAACGCAAAAAAAATGCAGCATGCTGTAACGATTAAAAATCGGATACGGAATCGCATGTAAAAAACTATAAAAATCGGAATCGCATGCTGTATGCAAGGAGCCTAACATCTATTTCAAGTTGACATCTAGAAATGGCCACAATCTCTGGCAAGCAATGCTCTGCCCCACAAACCCCGGCTATATAGCAGCCCCTGGCCATCAAACCCTCACATCATGCTTCTATTTATCAAAGACATTTTATCATCACATCACCGGCGCTCCATGTAATAATTCACACTGACTTCAAATCCACAAAGATGTGCATTACAAGAAAAACATTAAAAAGGCACTGTAACATCATGTATTAGAAATCCATACATTTCAGGATACCTACTGTTATGTGAAATATCCTGGTCTCTGTATATATTGGTATGTGGCCTGCCATCCCATGCTTCGCCTAGTCTGTTTAGTACACAGCAATCTTATTGCCCCTTCCCCTCTCAAGCTTTCTGTGGGACCAGATCTTTTCTACTGGCTTTAGAACTCTTAGTAAAGAAAACAAACATTCCACAAAAATTCCACCAGTGATACATTTTAGAAAGTAAGTAAAGCAGAGGTGAAATTTTACAATGAGGAAGCACTGACTAGTCATTTCTAAATTAATATTGATGAAACAAAATTGTATTCAATATATTATTTTGACTACAACTTTTTAAAAAAAAAAAGATACCTTCTTCCCAAAACATGGGGGGGGAATAAAAAAAAATTTGAACTGCACTGAATGAAAATTAAGAAACAGAAACAAAAACAAAAAAAAAAACAGAATATTCTGTAGACAGATGATGGTGTGGACATAGTGGAGAGTGTTGGGGGTTTTATGAATATACAAAGGTTGTATCATATTCTTTCTGGTCAATACTCACATATTGGGCTTGATTCACAAAGCGGTGCAAACTGTTTAGCACGGGTGTGCTAAACAGTTAGCACGTGAAGTGCTTTTCGCGGACTTTTGCGCGCGCAAAGTGCTGCGATTTGTGCGATCGCGGCACTTTGCGCGCGTAAAAGTCCGCAAAAAGCACTTCACGTGCTAACTGTTTAGCACACCCGTGCGAAACAGTTTGCACCGCGTTGTGAATCAAGCCCATAGTGTTTATGGAACAACATCTTCATGATAATGATTTGTTATATATAAAGTGCCATGATCTGTACAATAAACAGCCAACAGACAAGGCTGGGAGTACAATGGCAATACAGAGAAAAAGCCTAGTGCGGAAATGAAAGAATAAATATATATTTCTTTTCTTTAAATGTACATAAAATACAAATAGTTAAAAAAAAATACAAAATGCAAAGTGAGCGGACAGATAAAATATTGTAAGTGTACTAGAGACGGGGACAGCGGCGTGATTTATACATACATACCTCCAGCCCCATGAGGTCCGTGGGCTCCCTCGCTGTCCTCTCGGCAGCTCCGTTCCATTGAAAATGCTCCCAGTATTCTGGCCAGTCTCAGGCAGTCATCAGCTTGTACACCTGTGCAGCTAGGCCTGCGCCTGCGTTGTACTACTGCACATGGAAACAATGCTCCCATGTACAGGAGCGTGACGAGAGGAGCGCGTGAGGCCATACCGCGCATGTGCATAAGAGCATGGACGCCCAGGATATCAGGAGCTTTTCCAAATGAAGCGAGCCACCAGAAAAGACAGCGAGGGAGGCCTAAGACCTCATGGGGCTGGAGGAAGCCCCAGGTAAGCATAAATCCTGCCATTACAGCCATCCCAGGGTCATGTTCAATCAAATTATTATTAGGCATAACTATCCCTTTGCCTTCAATACAGCATCAATTCTTAGAGGTGCACATGCCCAAAGTGCAGGTACAGTATAATCTCGCTATATAAAATCTGATATAGTAATCATTTGGGTATAGTAAACTACCAGGTCCCGGCCACTCTCCACTATAAGTCTATGGGAGCAATCTCTTATGTAATAAAACTTCTGTTATAGTAAACATGTTTTTTGGCCCCAGCGTGATGCTGACTCTGGAATATAGTAAACAGCAGGCGGTGCATGTGTCCGTGTGAAACCACTGACACAGAACACCATCAAGAAGAATGGCACCGGCACTGGATATACAGTACTGTACAAATAAGCAGCCTGGGGAAAATGAGGAATAATGTGAACATAAACAAAATACAATGCAGTGTTCCCACTTCCACTTTGCAATCACCAATAAAAGTATCGTCACAGTCCTCCCACAGGATTGTTTATACTCAAAAGGCATCTCATCCCAATGACTTGGTTCAGACGGACGTTTGCAGAGCGTTTACAGCCAGCGTTCAGGGCTTGGTGTTAAACGCTCCCATTCAAGTGAATGGGAGCGTTTGTACCAAGCTTTCAAGCGCGTTTACACAAACGCGGCGTTTGGGTCCCGATTTTCCCTGGCGTTCAAGGAGCCCCTGGAAGCTACATGTAGCTTCCAGGGGAGGTTAACCGCGACGGCTAATGTCCCCCTAGGGGAAGAAAAAACGCGACCGCATCCAAACGCACACAAACGCTGCTGAACGCGACGCCAGCAAACGCAACGCCTCCAAACGTCCGTCTGAACCAGCCCTTAGTTAGCAATGACGCTCCAGGTAGCGTGTGGAACGCAGTACAGGCTACTTTCAAAATTGAAAAGTTCAAAACGCTCTACCCCCTATGAATCAAACCAGTGGGTGCAGGATCTGGTAAGCCAGGCCAGTCCACAAGTATACACAGAAGGATCCGCAAACCGACCATTGGTTGAAAAAAGCTGGTATTCTTTATTCAGGAATTCCACATGACAAGTGCATAAAACCACAAGGTTCAACTAACGCTTTAGTTGAACCTTGTGGTTTTATGCACTTGTCATGTGGAATTCCTGAATAAAGAATACCAGCTTTTTTCAACCAATGGTCAGTTTGCGGATCCTTCTGTGTATACAGGCTACTTTCACTTGTAGTGCAGATCAGAGCAGGCCTACATGCTGCAATACTAGGGAGAGTGGAGAGTAGAGTGCCAAGTCCTGCCCGTGAGGTGTCAGCGTCACTCTCCCGTGCTGCAAGGACTGCATGGAAGTATCAAAGCCACTCACAGGAAACAAATGGCTGCCTCTTCAGTGAGGTCTGCTATTTTTAAGGATTCCTGGATACTGTACTAGTGATTTGTTCAGCCTGGCTATGCAGTCACAAGGTGTACTTAACCTTGTAGTCCACCAAATGTGCAAGTGCTTGTACTGTACCTCCAATGGGAGGACAGAGTTGCTCCTTTGCAGCAGAGAATGTACCAGAGCATGCTGCACTATTTCTAGGACACTTTCTGATATAGTAAACCATTTTTCCCGGTTCCTTGGAATTTACTAGAACAAGATTATACTGTACAGTACTAATGACCATAATTTTCCTATGATCATCACCGCCACCTCACCAAGCTGCTGCCATTACAGAAAAGAAGAAAAAAGGAGTTTAGGGGTCACCTGTCACTGCCTGCCAGGATCCTGGGGAGCATACAGTCAAAAATGGCGCAGAGGAAAAAATGGCGCACCGTTCTGCCGATCATAAAACGCTATTTACCGTTTTAATGTAAATACAGCGGAACAGTGCGCCATTGAAAAATTCAGGGAGCTAGTCAGGCAGAGGAGGTCGGGCTGGAGAGGCAGCGGAGGTCGGGCTGGAGGAGAGGCAGCGGGCAGTGGGCTGGCAGCGGGGGTCGGGCTGGAGGAGAGGCAGCGGGGGTCAGGCTGGAGGAGAGGCAGCGGGCAGTGGGCTGGCAGCGGGGGTCGGGCTGGAGGAGAGGCAGCGCGCTGGCAGCGGGGGTCGGGCTGGAGGAGAGGCAGCGGGCTGGCAGCGGGGGTCGGGCTGGAGGAGAGGCAGCGGGCAGTGGGCTGGCAGCGGGGGTCGGGCTGGAGGAGAGGCAACGGGCAGTGGGGGTCGGGCTGGAGGAGAGGCAGTGGGCTGGCAGCGGGGGTCGGGCTGGAGGAGAGCAGCGGGGGTCGGACTGGAGAGGCAGCAGGCTGGCAGCGGGGGTCAAGCTGGAGAGGCAGCGGGGTGGAGGGAGTAGGATTAGGTAGCATGTGTATACATTACCTTGTCCCGGCCGGCGATCGCTCCTTCACTTCATAGCTTGCACGAGTCCTGCATCCAGCCAATCACCATGCGGTTTCAGTTTCCGCATGGTGATTGGCTGGATGCAGGACTCGTGCAAGCTATGAAGTGAAGGAGCGATCGCCGGCCGGGACAAGGTAATGTATACACATGCTACCTAATCCTACTCCCTCCACCCCGCTGCCTCTCCAGCTTGACCCCCCCCCCCCCCCCATGCCAGCCTACTGCCCGCTGCCTCTCCACCCTGACCCCGCTGCCTCTCCTCCAGCCCGACCCCCGCTGCAAGCCCACTGCCTGCAAAAAAAAAAAAATAATTAACATATAAAACGATAAATATCGTTTTAAGTGCAGCGCCATTCTGACACTATTGGCGCTGTGCGCCATTTTTGCCTGTCCCCCTCCTGGGGAGGAAGACACAACTACTCAGTCTCACACATTTACAGTAACTGAGGAGGAGGGACTGACTAACCAATTCAAGTTAGTATGGAAATTTTCATTCTTTTCTATGTTGCCACTGACTGTACTCAGTAGATTACAATCTAATCCTCACCATAGTCACTGCAAGTCCAGGACACAATGGGCTCAATTCTGGTAGATTTCAAACAAATTACCTCATGTACGGTAATTTATCTCATGAGGTAATGACATTTAGCAATTCTGGTAGGTTTTAGTCATGCTTTGCCTCATGCGTTATATTTTAGTCATGAATTACAGCGTGTAAATTATGCAGTAATTTGCATTCATTTTAGTGAAAATCTCTATTCTCATGGCAATTAGGCGGCATGTTAGCATATACTTTACCAATCAGTTTAAGACCTGCCGGTACCTGGCAGTAATGTCACTTTGTATGCAGTTTTTATTGGAGGTCCTATTAATGTTTTAGTGGAGTCCCTAGTCAGGCTGTGTAATAGAAAAGTATAGTAGAAATGAAACTCCAAATATTTAGTGGATAATTTTTTTAGTTAGAGATGCCTATATACATCTTTCAGAATTGATGAAAAAAGAGAGGAATATATCGCATGAGGTATTTTACCAACAAAAAAATTGTTACGTCACATAGCTACCAGAATGAATATCAATGGGGCCCTGACTAATAAAAATACCAAGGGGACACAGTGAACTGCAATTTACCCCCCCCCCCCCCCCCCCAAGTGATGCATCAGGTGCCAAAGGGACCCTCCACACATGTAAATATAGGTGGCTGCTTCCCAGATACCATTTGTTATGTTTTTGGACACTGTTGACCCTTCCACTAGGATAGAGGCGTTACCCTGAAGTGGTATCTAAGTGACCATGGGTCTTCACCAGAGCATCCCAGAAGGGATGATGGACTTTGCTGCCTAGTGCCCACCAGGTCACAACTGGGATAACCTCAGCTAGTGGTTGAGAGAACAGCAACACCCTTAATGTGGAGATTTCGAGCAGGTCAAAGTTCAGGGCCGGCAGTGAGGGCTTGTTCACACTATGAGCGCTTTCGGATTTTTTTAAGCACTGGCGATTTTTAAAAGAGATTGTGCAATGATTTTGTATGTGAGTATTCTCACATGAGCGATGAGCTTTCTTTCCAATCGCAAATGCGGCTCCTGCACTATTTCCTGAACGCTTGCGCTTCAATGCAAACTATAGGTAAATCGCTAAGCACTTGGAAAAGCGATTTTGTGAGCACTTAAAAAAATAATAATCACACTAAAGAGATTCAATTCCAGGTCAAAGAGTTCACTTTCTGATTGACTGGAAGAAAATGCTTATCGCCACACAAAACTGCTCACAAAAGCGTTTAATAAAATCCTAATAGCTTTAAAATTGCTGGGAAAATCGCTTTGAAAAGCGCTCACAAAAGCACTCAGCGCTTGCAATTGCGCAAGAGATTTATAATGTGAACTAGGCCATAATCAGAGTTAAGTAACGATCCGAGTCAGGGCAGGCAACAGGTAGATAATCAGAGGGCAGGAAGTCCAGAGGTCAAACAAGTGGATCAGATCAAGGCTAGTCCAAACAGGCCAGGTCACAATGGGAGTAATAAACAGGGACGGACTGGTTAGGAGCACATTTCTGGAACAACCAAACCCACTGACCTGCAACCTAGCCTCCCCCATGCGATGCGTCAGGTGCCAAAGTTACCACACAAATAAAGATAGCAGCATTAGGTGGCTTTTCCCCAGATACTATTTGTTATGTTTTTGGACACTGCTGACCCTTCCACTAGGATAGAGGCGTTACCCAGAAGTGGTATCTAAGTGACCACGGGTCTTCACCAGAGCACCCCGCAAGGGATGATGGACTTTGCTGCCTAGTGCCCACCAGGTCACAACTGGGATAACCTCAGCTAGTGGTTGAGAGAACAGCAACACCCTTAATGTTGAGATTTCAAGCAGGTAATCAGAATCCAATAACATTCTGTGTCAGAGCAGGCTACAGGCAGATAATCAGAGGAAAGTAAGGTCCAGTTCAAACGAAAGCGTATGCAAAACAGAAACAACAAATGCATCCACTATGGCACTATGCGAGTATGAAAGTACTAGGTTTTCCCCCAGTGCCAGCTGAAACTCACTCATGTTTCTCCCCAAGTGAATGGTGGTAAGTGGGGACCTGCAGAGTAGTTGCAGAGAAGGAAACTGTCTTTTCTAGCTAGGAAGCCCTCTCCTTCAGTCTGTGTCCAATCTTCTTCTGTATGGGCATCTCATCTCTGCCAGCGCGTCACGGAGGTGGCTGCAAGGATCAAGACGGAAGGACACAGACTGAAGAAGGCAGCTTGATGGCTGAACAGGTGAGTTGGATCCACTGTGACTACTCTGCAGGGGCCCTATTCCCTTGCAGCAAGTTCTGGTGGTGGGACCCTCAGCCAGCTCTAAACCCCCTGGGCAATTGCCCATATGGAAAAGCTGGCTATGGATATATGGCTATTTTCTGCAATAATTTAATGTATTTAAAATAGAAGTGACATCATCTGCCACACTTTAGAAAGTCATGTTATTCTAGTTCGTACCATATTCAAAAGTCTAATGTTCTAAGATATTATGTTCATATGTAGCACTGACATCTTCTGCAGTACTTTACAGAGTACATAGTCATGTCGCTGTCTTTAGAAATCACAATTAAATCTCTGCTACTGATCTCTCTGTAGCAGTGAAGTTGTCAGCTGCAGCTCACCACAGGCTGTCCAGAACACCTCAAACTCTCCAGCCCCATACAGTCTCTCCAGCCCAACAGACACTGTGACTTGGTGAGTCATTGCGTCTATGTTTTAGAGTAGTTCACAACCCAATCCTACCATATTTATAGTCTTAGGTTCTGCCATATTAATATTACATATTTATTTAGTAGAGACATCATCTGTGGCACTTTACACAGTACATAGTCTTGCCACTAAAGAGAGAGTCTTGCCACTAAAGTCTTGCCACTAAAGAGAAGCTCACAATCTAACCCCTACCATAATCTAATGTCCTACCATATTGTTAGAATATATTTGTTTAATTGTGACATTTTCTACACCATGAGGAGAGTAAAAACGTGGGTGAGGTCAATCATGACAATTGGACAATTATCTGGACTCTGTATGATGAGTGTTCACAGAGCAAAGATTCTGCAGCAAAAGTGAACTTACTAAAAACATTATAAACAGGCTCAGCCAAGAGGAGTGAGGAATGCAACTGCTATTCAGGTAACAGGATTTGCAGTCTTGTGAAAAGGAAAGGAAACACTTCTTATGAAGCTATTATAGCCCTATGAGGCTATCAGATTGCTGGATGTGTGCATTTACCCTGGTAGTGAGGCAAAAGGTCCGTACACACGCCGGACTCTAGGCAACGACGGGTCCGTCGTTGCCTCCCGCTGGGTGGGCGTGCCAGCGACAGTCCGGCGTGTGTACGCTCTGTCGTCAGACTGATACGGCTGTTCCTGAGCGATCCGCCTAGCGGATCGCTCAGAAACAGCCGTATCAGTCTGACGACAGAGCGTACACACGCCGGCGGATCGCTCAGGAACAGCCGTATCAGTCTGACGACAGAGCGTACACACGCCGGACTGTCGCTGGCACGCCCACCCAGCGGGAGGCAACGACGGACCCGTCGTTGCCTAAAGTCCGGCGTGTGTACGGACCTATACTCTCATTGTACTATATGCCTGACTATGGTCACACTGCACATGTGAAGGTCATCTTTGTGACCCAGCAAAAAATGTCTGTTATTAGATGGCTGCACATGGGTCATATCAGAACATAGTGAAAACAAAGTGAGTTACCTTGTGTTACTGCAGTCACATGTGCTTGTGCACAGCAATAAGTACAGGCTGAAGGCCGAGAGCAAAAGGGACATTCACAAGATTTTAAGGGAGGCAAACCACTTATTCTTTTTGTTCCAAATGATCTTCTTAACCACTTTGTCCTCCTTGTGTTAGTTCTACGTCAAGGAGGACATGTGAGCTCCCGCAGCCGATCGCGCGCGTGTACGCGTGCTCCCGGCCGCGAATCGTTAGCCCAGGAATCAATGAATCGGACCATGGTGCCCGCTCATTGATTCCTCTCCCCCGCAGAAAAAGCGACAGCTTCCCTCGGAAGCTTCGCTTTTTCTGACTCCTATGTCCCTCTAAGCGTACATTGTACGCTTAGAGTGATGTCATGTAAACAAACTCAAGGTTGCCATCTTGTGGCCAAAAAGTAAAACTACAATTAAATGTAAAAAAAAAATAAAAATACACATATATTTACCCCAAACAAATACTATTTACATCCCACCCTCCCAAAAATACCCACATAAAATGTTTAATAATATTAATAAAAAAACCACATAAATATTTACCTAAGGGTCTAAACTTTTTAAATATCTGTGTAAAGATGAAATATTTCTATTTTTTTTTATTTATTTTTTTTTTTTTATAAGCTTGTAAATAGTGATGGATGCAAAACGGAAAAATGCTCTTTTATTTCCAAATAAAATATTGTCACCATACATTGTGATAGGAACATAATTTAACCATTTACCGCCATCCTAACGTATTAAAACGTCATGCTTACCGCTATTAACAGCAACATGACGTTTTAATACGTCGCTCATTCCCGCCGCTGCTACCGCCGTGTGTCCGCCGCTACCGCCGCCATTACCGTCGGGATCCCGTGCTGGGAGATTGGGGAAGAGGACCGAACAGTCCTCTACCCAATCGCAGTGCCTGGAGTGAATGGACGTGACCGCGAACAGCGGCTACGTCCATTCACATAAACAGGAAATGTAACAGTTTGATAAAGTGTAAAAAAAAAAAAAAAGTGAACACGTCCTATGAGTGTTCACTAGCGCCATCTTGTGGCCAAAAAGTATATTACACCTACAAAATACATACATTTTCAAGTATATACACATCATTAATAAAATTACACTTCCAACCCTCCCCCCCTCCCCCCCCAAAAAAAAACACTTGTAAAAAAAAAAATCAGCTTAAAAAAAATAAATAAATAGTTGCCTTAGGGACTCAGCTTTTTTTATTCTATATTTTATGGGGGAAAATTAATTTTAATTTATTACATAGGGGCTTGTAATTATGGCCAGAACAAACAGAAAAATAACCACTTATATTTCAAAATAATATACTGTCGCCATACATTGTGGTAGGGACATAATCTAAACGGTTTAATTATCGGGACCACTGGGCAAATAAAACGTGTTTGTTTTATCCACAGGAGAATGTTTAATTTTAAAACTATAAAGGCTGAACACTGAGAAATAATGATTTTTTTTTCTTTTTTTTCTGTTTTTCTCATTAAAATGCATTTAGAATAAAAAAATTCTTAGCAAAATGTACTATCCACAGAAAGCCTAATTGGTGGCGAAAAAAACGAGGTATAGATCATTTTCTTGTGATAAGTAGTAATAAAGTTATTAGGGAATAAAAGGGAGGAGCGCTGACAACTGAAAATTGCTCTGGTCCGTTAGGATAAAAACCCTTGGGGGTGAACTGGTTGAACGGTGAAATAACCAGGACAAATGGGCAAATACAATATGTGGGTTTTAATTATGGAGGCATGTATTATTTTAAAACTATAATGGCCAAAAACTGAGAAATAATGAATTTTTTCAGTTTTTTTCTTATTCTTACTGTTAAAATGCATTTACAGTAAGGTAGCTCTTAGCAAAATGTACCACCCAAAGAAAGCCTAATTGGTGGCGGAAAAAACAAGATATAGATCAGTTCATTGTGATAAGTAGTGATAAAGTTATAGGCTAATGAATGGGAGGTAAACATTGCTCGGATGCATAAAGTGAAAATGACCGAGGGCTTAACTGGTTAAGAATAATCAGAAATAGTTCACAAACTAATCATATTTGACAAGAAGCAGCACCTGAGGCGCCCAACAAGGATACAAAATGACCAACAAATTCTACAAAGTGAAAATAGGAAGATAAGTGCAAACTTACCTTCCCAATGATTCACTGATAATTCACACTGTTATTACAACAATATGGGACATATACTGTACAATACAGTGTTCTCACCAGACATTTTTTCCAGCCGGATGGCATGAAAAAGTAGCCGGGTGGAGCGAGATGAGAGAATGCAGGGCTGGAACTTCTGTGCGCAACTTTGCATACAGCATAAGAGGTGAGCCGGTAACAGCAGGGAGCTCACCAAAACTACACCCGGCTTAAAGCCAGTGGTTACCTATTTCAAAAACAAAAAGTCAGATACTCACCTAAGGAGAGGGAAGGCTCGGTCCTAATGAGCCTTCCCTCTCCCGGTGCCCTCGGTGCTGCGCTGGCTCCCCAGTTCGCGTCCGCCGCCGCAGGGACTTTGGAGGTCTTCGGGAGCACTCGGGCTTCCGAAGACGGGCCGCTCCATACTACGCACGCGAAAGTGCGTCATAGAGGGCGCTCGCGCATGCGTAGTATGAAGCTGCCCGTCTTCGGGAGCCCGAATGCTCCCGAAAGCTCCCTTCGGCTGCGGAAGTGGCAGTATTTGATCGAACTGGTCGAATATTGCCACGGGGGATCCTGCGCGGGACCGGGCACCGGGGGAGGAGAGGGAAGGCTCATTAGGACCGAGCCTTCCCTCTTCTTAGGTGAGTATCTGACTTTTTGATTTTTATAATGGTAAACATTCACTTTAAAGAGCCTGGACAAAACACTAATATTTTTAAGAAAAGTCTGAAATCATTGTCAGTGAAGCATTGGGAAGTTAAGTTTGCACCGATCTATAATCACTTTATAGATGACGCACTCGCGTGTGCGCCGCCTATCTTCGGGAGGACTCTGCTCCCGAAATCCCCTCAGCGGGGGATGAGAACGGGGGAGCCAGCGCAGCACCGGGACAGAGATGGCTCAATAGGACCGAGCCTTCCCTCTCCTTAGGTGAGTATCTGACTTTTTTTTATTTACATCGGGATTCCCATTAGCTTTAACCACTTGAGGACAACAGTCTTTTCGCCCCTTAAGGACCAGAGCATTTTTTTCCATTCAGACCACTGCAGCTTTCACGGTTTATTGCTCGGTCATACAACCTACCACCTAAATGAATTTTACCTCCTTTTCTTGTCTCCAATACAGCTTTCTTTTGGTGCTATTTGATTGCTGCTGCGAGTTTTAGTTTTTATTATATTCATCAAAAAAGACATTAATTTTGTCAAAAAAATGACTTTTTTAACTTTCTGTGCTGACATTTTTCAAATAAAGTAAAATTTCCTATACATTTGAGCGCAAAAGTTATTATGCTACATGTCTTTGATAAAAAAAAAAAAAAACATTCAGTGTATATTTATTGGATTGAGTAAAAGTTAAAGCGTTTACAAACTATGGTGCCAAAAGTGAATTTTCCCATTTGGAAGCATCTCTGACTTTTCTGACCACCTGTCATGTTTCTTGAGGTGCTAAAATTCCAGGATAGTATAAATACCCCCCAAATGACCCCATTTTGGAAAGAAGACACCCCAAAGTATTCAGTGAGAGGCATGGTGAGATCATAGAAGATTTTATTTTTTTGTCACAAGTTAGCGGAAAATGACACTGTGACAAAAAAAAAAAAAAAGTTTTCATTTCTTCTAACTTGCGACAAAAAAAAAATGAAATCTGCCACGGACTCACCATGCCCCTCTCTGAATACCTTGAAGTGTCTACTTTCCAAAATGGGGTCATTTGTGCGGTGTGTTCACTGTCCTGGCACTTTGGGGGGTGCCTAATTGTAAGCACCCCTGTGACTAAAGATGCTCATTGGACTTTGGGCCCCTTAGCGCAGTTAGGCTGCAAAAAAGTGCCACACATGTGGTATTACCGTACGCAGGAGAAGTAGTATAATGTGTTTTGGGGTGTATTTTTACACATACCCATGCTGGGTGGGAGAAATATCTCAGTAAATGACAATTTTTTGATTTTTTTTTTTTCACACAATTGTCTATTTACAGAGATATTTCTCCACCTCAGCATGGGTATGTGTAAAAATACACCCCAAAACACATTATACTACTTCTCCTGAGTACGGCGAAACCACGTGTGTGGCACTTTTTTGCACCCTAACTGCGCTAAGGGGCCCAAAGTTCAATAAGTACCTTTAGGATTTCACAGGTCATTTTGCGACATTTGGTTTCAAGACTACTCCTCACGGCTTAGGGTCCCTAAAATGCCAGGGCAGTATAGGAACCCCACAAGTGACCCCATTTTAGAAAGAAGACACCCCAAGGTATTCCGTTAGGAGTATGGTGGGTTCATAGAAAAAAAATTTTTTGTCACAATTTAGCGGAAAATGACACTTAGCGAAATTGATTGTGAAAAAAAAAAAAACAATCAATTTCGCTAAGTGTCATGGGGTGATTGATGGGTGATTGACAGGTGATTAGTGGGTTATTACAGGGAAGAACAGATGTAAATAATGCACTGGCGAATTTATAAGGGGGGGGGTCTGAGGGCAATCTGAGCGTGTGGGCGGGTGATTGAGTGCCCGCAAGGGGCAGATTAGGGTCTAATCTGGTGGGTAACAGTGACAGGTGGTGATAGGGGGTGATTGATGGGTAATTAGTGGGTGTTTAGGGTAGAGAACAGATGTAAACACTGCACTTGGGAGGTGATCTGATGTCGGATCTGCAGGCGATCTATTGGTGTGGGTGGGTGATCAGATTGCCCGCAAGGGGCAGGTTAGGGGCTGATTGATGGGTGGCAGTGACAGGGAGTCTAGCAATTAAGAAAAAAGCGGCCCTTTAAATAAGCACCAACCAGCTAAGGTAATTATATATTATTACAATGTAACTTTATTTGTACACACAATTCTAAGACACAACACATAGTTCATATGGAGCATATAAACAATTTCATAAATATGATATAATAACCCATATGCTAATTGCCAATGCAAAAATAAAAACAATTAAAAACAACACATAATCGCACAGCCAAGCCATATAATCATTATTGCACAACCCCGCAATCAGGTAAATATACACATATAGATCAAAGCTCCACTCAGGGTTTATAATAAAACCCTGTAGTGGAGGAACCCGGGTTCAGTAAAAAGTGCAGTGCAAAATAACAAAATCAAACCACATATATTATACTATACACAGTGCTAGTTGCAAAAATTCCATATAAATAACCTAGATGCATAGAAGAGCAGCCTATAGATAAGGTGCACAGAGCGTGAAGTGTATATTAATAAAGTGCTAAGAGATAATGTATACTTAGCCCGGGTGAGAATTAATAAGTTGGGAGTGCAAGGTGGCGAGGCAGGCAGAGGTTCCCCTCAGAATAGGTCCCACTAGTTCCGCGGACTCCCGTCCACTTTCTCAAGGAGAGGAGAGCGTCCAGTGACAGGGGGTGATTGATGGGTGATCAGTGGGTTATTACAGGGGGGATAGAGGCATACAGTACACAGGGGGGGGGGGGGGTGATCAGGAGGGAGCAGGGGGCAGTTTAGGGTTAAAAAAAAAAAAATAGTGTTGACAGACAGTGACAGGGAGTGATTGATGGGTGATTAGGGGGGTGACTGGGTGCAAACAGTGGTCTGGGGGGGGTCTGAGGGGTGCTGTGGGCGATCAGGGGGGGGGGATCAGTGTGCTTGGGTGCAGACTTGGGTGGCTGCAGCGTGCCCTGGTGGTCCCTTGGACACTGGGACCATCAGGACAGGAGGCAGCCTGTATAATAGGCTTTGTATACATTACAAAGCCTATTATACACTTTGCGTGCAGCGAACCGGGTGCTAGTAACCCGCCGGCGCTTCCGAACTGCCGGCGGGTTACAGCGCGAGGGGGCGGAGCCAGTCACCGGCGGCTGATCGCGTCACGAATGACGCGATCGCCACATAACCACGCCCGCCGCCGCCCCCGCCAATGGGCGTATTGCGGTCGTTTAGGCCCAGTCTTTGCCGCCGCCTATCGGCTGGAGGCGGTCCTCAAGTGGTTAAATGAGAATTCCTCAAAAGTCTTTGGATTGGGCATTACACGACAAAACATTTATAATTTGCCAACTGCAACAGTTTAAGGCTCCCTGCATACTGCAAATCCGATTTGCGATTCCGATTCCGTTTTTGATTTGCAATTCCGATTTTCCCTGAATGCCACCAACAGGAAAACGCAGAAAAAAACCGCAGCATGCTGTAACGATTAAAAATCGGAAACAGAATTGCATGCAGTGTGCAGGGAGCCCCACATCTATTTCAAGTTGACATCTAGAAATGGCCGCAATCTCTGGCAAGCAATGCTCTGCCCTCCAAACTCCGGCTATATAGCAGCCCCTGGCCATCAAACCCTCACATCATGCTTCTATTTATCAAAGACATTTTATCATCACATCACAGGCGCTCCATGTCATAATTCACACTCACTTCAAATCCACAAAGATGTGCATTACAAGAAAAACATTAAAGAGGCACTGTAACATCATGTATTAGAAATCCATACATTTCAGAATAGCCACTGTTATGTTAAATATCCTGGTCTCAGAATCACTTCCTGCAGCTACCCTCCTTCCTTGAAAATAAGACCTACCTTAAAAATAAGCCCTAGTTGGAATTTTGAGCATGCTTGAAATATAAGCCATACCCCGAAAATAAGCCCTAGCCGAAGCTAAAGAGAAGGAAGAGGCAGCCAGTAAGTGGGGACACAGTGGTGCAGTGCCAATCGGGCACTGATCCTGTCATCCCAGCACACAGCAAGGTTATCGGCTGTGTGCAGGGAAGACAGGGCATGTGCCTGATCAGTACAGAAGCATACTTTCAAATCCATGAACATTACATTACAAAGGAACAGGAAATGTTCTGCTGAGAAACACTTCCTAATAGAAATATAAGACATCCCCTGAAAATAAGCCCTAGCACATCTTTTAGAGCAAAAATTAATATGACACTGTCTTATTTTCAGGGAAAGACGGTATATATTGCTGTATATTGGTATGTGGCCTGCCATCCCATGCATCGACTAGGCTGTTTAGTACACAGAAATCTTATCGCTGCTTCCCCTCTTAAGCTTTCTGTGAGACCAGATCTTTTCTACTGACTTTAGAACTCTTAGTATAGAGAATGAACATTCCACAAAAATTCCACCAGTGATACATTTTAGAAAGTAAGTAAAGCAGAGGTGAAATTTCACAATGAGGAAGCACTGACTAGTCATTTCTAAATTAATATTGATGAAATAAAATTGTATTCAATATATTATTTTGACTACAATTTTTTAAGAGAAAAAAAAACCCTTCTCTCCAAAAAATGAAAAAAAAATACACAAATACAAAAACCCAATCACCACTGAATTAAAATTAAGAAACAAAAAAACAAAACAGGATATTCTTTAGACAGAAGATGGTGTGGACATAGTGGAGAGTGTTGGGGTGTATCATCCGCTGTGGTTGCGGCTGCGGGCACGCAGGGTGTCTCCGCAGCCGCCTTTGTTCCCTGTTCTGAGGCCTCATCCGTTCTGCCTGCGTCTAGCACGCCGGGGACGGGACTGTCTTTTGCTCATAGGGTCGCTGTCTCGCGCAGGCGGAGACAGGGCCTTTATGCTGGGAGAAGGCGCGTCAGCTGACCTGCCGGTCGGCTGATGTCAGAGGAGCCTCACGATGCTCGGATTGGCTGATTGGAGATGGGCGCAGCTGTGGGCTCTCCTCTGCTTCATAAGCCTTTGCTGTTCACTCGCAACCGGTCTGCTGTTGCGAATACGTCAGTGTTAGCGCTCAGACCTTAGACTAGTATCCGGTGTGTTTTGATCTCAGAGGAAACCAGGGATTTCACACAAGACTACTATTATTGTTATATTATAACTGTTGATTACCTGTGTATGATTCTGGCTAACCTCTGACCTTGCACTTGCTGAGCGATTCTGTACTTCTGCCTATCTGACTCTGTTAGTGAACCATGCCTGAAATATTACTACTCCCTTGCCTGTCGATTCTGTACTGTTCAAGCCTCTCTGTTGCCGATCACTGCCTGTCTGACCTTTCTACTCTCCAGTGAGCCCTTGTCACTGGAGAGGTGCTCTGATAGTATCCACCAGCTCCTCTGGTGAGGTTTAGTTAAACTATCCTGTTACGGTTGCTGATAGTACCCACCAGCTCCTCTGGTGAGGGCTCCTCTAACTACTCAGCTACTGTTGCAGCTAGTACCCACCAGCTCCTCTGGTGAGGGCTCCTCTAACTACTCAGCTACTGTTGCAGCTAGTACCCACCAGCTCCCCTGGTGAGGTCTAGCAGCTAGTACCCACCAGCTCCCCTGGTGAGGTCTAGCACTGATTATTGCAGCTAGTACCCACCAGCTCCTCTGGTGAGGTTTAGTCAAACTAATCTGTTACTGTCGCAGTTTGTACTCACCAGCTCCTCTGGTGAGCTCCATCTATTTATTCTACTGTTGCACCAAACACTATTCACCACAGTCCTCTGCATTCTATACTTGCATTATTGGTGATTCTGCAGATCACCACATAATTAGGTATAGAGGCTGTATTATTGGTGATTCTGCAGATCACCACATAATCAGACGTCTGTGTTGCTACACCAATCGTTACAGAACAGCAGACCATAAAAAATATGGAGACACTGTGCAATCGGGTTGAACTGTTGGCCACAACCGTTAACGATCTCATCAAGACGGTTAACATGCAGCAGACTCAGATTGCCCAGCCGGCTGAGACAGTTAACCATCTAAAAAACTTTAATGCACAAGTGTCATCCCCTCTTGCTATTGAGCCCAGGATGCCCCCTCCCGAAAGATTCTCGGGTCATCGGTCTGATTTTCGAAATTTTAAACACCGTTGTTTATCTTATTTTGAGCTACGGCCAGTGTCTTCAGGTACAGAGAGTCAGAGAGTTACTTTAATTAAGACATTATTATCTGGCGATTCGCAGTCCTGGGCCTATAGTCTCCCCCAGGGTCATGAGGCATTGGCCTCAGTTGAAGATTTTTTTAAAGCAATGGCAGTTATATATGATGATCCCGATTTAGCTATAACGTCAGAGAGGAAACTGAAGACCCTCAAACAGGGGCACAATCCTGTCGAAACTTACGCTGCTGAGTTTACGAGGTGGGCGGTATCAGCCAGGTGGGGGCAGTACGCTCTATTGGATTGCTTTTTAATCGGGGTTGTCTGATGCAGTAGCCGATTTCATGTTGGGACACCCTGAACTCAAATCATTGGACGAGGCCATATCTTTGGCTCTTAAAATTGATCGTCGAGTTCGCTACCAAAGACAGGCGTGGGGTAAAGTGCCAGGAAGATTTGCTTCTGGTACTTTCTCGTCTCCTGTGTCTTCCTCTCCTCCTCGTGATGAGCCAATGCAAATTGGACAGTCCAAGCTCACCGAGGTTGAGAAAAACAGGAGACGCAAGGAAAAACTCTGTCTTTATTGTGCAGAGAAGGGGCATATGGTGTCTAGTTGTCCCAAGAAAGTGGAAAACTATCGCCTAGGAGTAGCTGGAGGTACTACCCTAGGCGATCCAGTCTTACCTCTAAACAATAAACGCTTGTTACTCCCGTGTTCTATCACCTGGGAAGGACAGGTTCATTCCACCCAGGCCTTTGTAGACTCGGGTTCCGCTGTGAATGTTATGGCTTATGATTTCGCTGTCAAGTTTGGTTTTCCTTTACTTTCTGTGGGACGGCAGGTACAGATTACCGCAATGGACGATTCACCATTGCAGGAGAAACAGTCCCTCACCCAGACTCCGGTATTGTTATGCCAACTAGGTGTCTTACATAAAGAACAAATACAGTTTCTGGTACTCAAGATGTCCACCTCCACTGTAATTCTTGGTATGCCGTGGCTTAAAAAACACTCCCCTCAGATCGACTGGAGTTCCAGACAGTTGGTAAGCTGGCCCTCCTACTGTGGTCATCATTGTTTGGAGAAAGTTACTATTGGCGCTACCGAGATCCATGTGGAGGGGACGTCTGAGCAGGCCTCTGACCCCCTTGAGATGGAGACCTGGAGGGATTGGGCATCTATGTTGGGCCCATTCCAACAGGAGGTTCCAGAAGGGAAACCAGATGGGGTTCTGTTTGTGCCACTGCAGTTCAGATTCAAGATTCTTCATATGTTTCATACCCATAAAAATGCCGGTCACCCAGGTGTTGCCCGCACATAGGAGTTGCTGGACAGATGTGTCTGGTGGCCTTCAATCGTGTCTGATTGTAGGGATTTTGTTGGTAACTGCTCTGTGTGTGCTAGGAGTAAGTCGTCTAGACGGGCTCCTGTGGGTACACTACAGTCACTTCCGGTGCCTGAGTAGCCGTGGACCCACTTGTCCATGGACTTTGTGGGTAAACTGCCTAGATCAGATGGGAAAACAGTCATATGGGTGGTAGTCGATAGGTTCAGCATGATGGCCCATTTCATTCCCTTGGACGGACTCCCCACTGCACAGGAATTGGCTGAGCTCTTCATTCACCACTTTTTTCAGACTGCATGGGATTCCGGAAAATGCGGTGTCAGATAGGGGAGTCCAGTTCGTTTCCAAGTTTTGGAAGGCCTTTTGTCATCATTTGGGTATGAATCTATCGTTTTCCTCCGGCTACCACCCACAGACAAACGGGTAGACCGAAAGGGTTAACCAGGCTTTAGAGCAGTTCCTTAGGTGTTACGTGGCTGATGCCCAGATGGATTGGGTCAAATTTCTGCCTTTAGCAGAATTTGCCCATAATAATTTCAAGTGTACCTCCTCGGGATTCTCCCCTTTTCAGGTTCTAATGGGGAGATCACCGAAATTCTCTCCTCTGCCGGTGGTATCATCTCCTTTCCCGGCTTTGGAAGAGTGGCAAGGAACATTGAAAGAGATCTGGGGAATGGTCAAAGGAAATTTAAAAAAGGCCTTTGCTACCCAGAAAAAACAGGCAGATAGGAAACGCTCTGTGAAGTGGGACTTTACACCGGGTGATATGGTGTGGGTCTCTACTCGGCACTTGGCCTTGAAGCAACCCTCTGCTAAACTGGGTCCTAAATTTATAGGGCCATACCCAGTGTCCAAGAGAGTCAATGTTACCTATGTTTCACTTCCACCCAGTATGAGAGGTGTTAAAACTTTCCATGTATCACTCTTGAACCCTGCTGTGCATGTGGATTCCTCCTCCCCCCCCCCCCCCCCCCCCCGTGGTGATTGATGGGGAACCTGAGTACGAGATAGAGCAGATCTTGAATTCCCGGGTGGTGCGTGACTCCATACAGTACCTGGTTCAATGGAGGGGGTACGGGCCAGAGGAGATATCTTGGGTGCCGGCTTGTCGCATACATGCAGAAGGACTCAGGGAAGAGTTTCATAGATTGCAGGTGGATCGTGTCCGGAGTCCACGCCTAGAGGGGGGGTTACTGTAACATCCGCTGTGGTTGTGGCTGCGGGCACGCAGGGTGTCTCCGCAGCCGCCTTTGTTCCCTGTTCTGAGGCCTCATCCGTTCCGCCGGCGTCTAGCACGCCGGGGACGGGACTGTCTTTTGCTCATAGGGTCGCTGTCTTGCGCGGGCGCGCGCGGAGACAGGACCTTTATGCTGGGAGAAGGCGCGTCAGCTGACCTGCCGGTCGGCTGACGTCAGAAGAGCCTCACGACGCTCGGATTGGCTGATTGGAGATGGGCGCGGCTGTGGGCTCTCCTCTGCTTCATAAGCCTTCGCTGTTCACTCGCAACCTGTCTGCTGTTGCGAATACGTCAGTGTAAGCGCTCAGACCTTAGACTAGTATCCGGTGTGTTTTGATCTGGGAGGAAACCAGGGATTTTACACAAGACTAGAATTATTGTTATATTATTACTGTTGATTACCTGTGTATGATTCTGGCTAACCTCTGACCTTGCACTTGCTGAGCGATTCTGTACTTTTGCCTATCTGACTGTTACTGAACCTTGCCTGAAATATTACTACTCTCTTGCCTGTCGATTCTGTATTGTTCTAGCCTCTCTGTTGCCGATCTTTGCCTGTCTGACCTTTCTACTCTCCAGTGAACCCTTGTCACTGGAGAGGTGCTCTGATAGTACCCACCAGCTCCTCTGGTAAGGTTTAGTTAAACTATCCTATTATGGTTGCTGATAGTACCCACCAGCTCCTCTGGTGAGGGCTCCTCTAACTACTCAGCTACTGTTGCAGCTAGTACCCACCAGCTCCCCTGGTGAGGTCTAGCAGCTAGTACCCACCAGCTCCCCTGGTGAGGTCTAGCACTGATTATTGCAGATAGTACCCACCAGCTCCTCTGGTGAGGTTTAGTCAAACGAATTACTGTCGCAGTTTGTACTCACCAGCTCCTCTGGTGAGCTCCATCCATTCATTCTACTGTTGCACCAAACACTATTCACCACAGTCCTCTGCATTCTATACTTGCATTATTGGTGATTCTACAGATCACCATATAATCAGGTATAGAGTCTGTATTATTGGTGATTCTGCAAATCACCACATAATCAGACGTCTGTGTTGGTACACCAATCGTTACATGGGGGTTTTATGAATATACAAAGGTTTTATCATATTCTTTCTGGTCAATACTCACATAGAGTGTTTATGGAACAACAAGACAAGACAAGACAAATAACATTTATATTGCGCTTTTCTCCTTGCGGACTCAAAGCGCCAGAGCAGAGCAGCAGCCACTAGGGCGCGCTCTATTGGCAGTAGCAGTGTAAGGGAGACTTGCCAAAGGTCTCCTACTGAATTAGTGCTGGCTTACTGAACAGGCAGAGCCGAGATTCGAACCCTGGTCTCCTGTGTCAGAGGCAGAGCCCTTAACCATTACACCAACAGCCAACAACATCATCATGATAATGATTTGTTATTTATAAAGTGCCATGGCACTGTACAATAAACAGCCAACAGACAAGGCTGGGAGTACAATGGCAATACAGAGAAAAAGCCTAGTGCGGAAATGAAAAAATAAATATTTTTTTAAAAGTACATAAAATACAAACAGTTTAAAAAAATTCAAATAGTTTCATAACCATAAATTGCAGTGCTGTGAAGTCGGAGTAATTTTTGGGTACCTGGAGTCGGAGTCGGGGAAAACTGCACCGACTCCTAATAAATTTAAACTGTAATTAAATTAGAAAATATGATATGATATATAAAATGTTCTATTTCTCAGATAATAGTCATCATACATATTTATATATATATATATATATATAGTAATAGCTCTGCTTAGTCCACAAAAAATGAATTAAACCAATCAAAAATAGTTACTTGTGCTGCTTCAATAAAACAGTCCCCATATTTTTAAACTCAGACAAACATATCTGATTGTGACTGTATATATGATGTGTACACAGGAATCTCATATATACGACATAACATCTATGCTGTAAGAATTAAGGTGTGTAGCTGTGTCACCAAGAGATGGTCAATGAGATGGAAATAATTCTGCGCTGATGCTGGTGTATACAAATCAAATAATTTGATATGTTGTTAAAATTTGATTTGGGGACTACGGAATTAAAGGGTACCTGAGACGGATGAAAAGAAAAGTTTTATACATACCTGGGGCTTCCTCCAGCCCTCTTTAGGATAATCAGTCCCTCGCTGCCGTCCTCCGCCACCTGGATCTTCTGCTATGAGTCCCGGTAATTCAGCCAGTCAGGACAGTCCGGCCACGTGCCGCTCACACAGCCAGAAGCATTCTGCACCTGCGCAATAGTGCTGCGCAGATGTAGTACGCACCTGGTGGCGGAGTGTGTGCAAGTGCATTACGCCAGACTGGCTCAAGTACCTGGACTCATACCAGAAGATCCAGGTGGAGGACAGCAAGAGACTGATTAGCATGAATGGGGGCTGGAGGAAGCCCCGGGAATTTATAAAACATTCATCTATCTCAGGTTTACTTTGTTACACAGTAGTACTATACGCTACATATGCACTCCCCACAGAGCTGCAGGGAATTCACTGAGAATGTTGTGCACATTGAACACAGAGGTGTTGTCTATCACCCAAAAACCTGGTTCAGATTGTACATGAAGAATGTGTAAAAGAGGAAAAATCGCCTCCTGCAGAGTACCTGCACATCACTCTTACATGTACTCTCAGTTACATTGCCTAGGGCCTGATAGATGTTCTTTGTACCTTCTACAAGTACTCTTACCAAGGACTAGTTTAAGTATATGACTAAAAGTATTAGAGACAGAAGATCAGCCGGCTAGCCAGGTAACTGGTATGGTTTAAAAGAGAATAAAAATGACAGCCTCCATATCCCTCTCACTTCAGTTGCCTTTTAAAATTCCTAAGCGTTGGCAGTTAAGAGATGCATTTCATGTTGCATACTTCGAATCAACTAGATTGTACTACGCAAATTAGAGGAGTTGGAGTCAAGGAGTCGGAGGAATCCTAACCTGAGGAGTCTGAGTCGGTGGATTTTTGTACCGACTCTACAGCCCTGATAAATTGTTTATTCTTGTCAATTTACAAAATGCAAAGTAAGCGGATGGATACAATATTTTAAGTGTACTAGAGATGGGGACAGCGGCGTGATTTATACATACATACCTCCAGCTCCATGAGGTCTGTGGGCTCCCTCGCTGTCCTCTCTCCTCTCGGCGGCTCCGTTCCATTGAAAATGCTCCCAGTATTCTGGCCAGTCTCAGGCAGTCATCAGCTTGTACACCTGTGCAGCTAGGCCTGCGCCTGCGTTGTACTACTGCACATGGAAACAATGCTCCCATGTACAGGAGCGTGACGAGAGGAGCGCGTGAGGCCGTACCGCGCATGCACATAATAGCATGGACGCCCAGGATATCAGGAGCTTTTCCAAATGAAGAGAGCCACCAGAAAAGATAGCGAGGGAGGCCCAAGACCTCATGGGGCTGGAGGAAGCCCCAGGTAAGCATAAATCCTGCCATTACAGCCATCCCAGGGTCATGTTCAATCAAATTATTATTAGGCATAACTATCCCTTTGCCTTCAATACAGCATCAATTCTTAGAGGTGCACATGCCCAAAGTGCAGGTACAGTATAATCTCGCTATATAAACTCTGATATAGTAATCATTTGGGTATAGTAAACTACCAGGTCCCGGCCACTCTCCACTATAAGTCTATGGGAGCAACGCCTGGTATAGTAATCTCTTATGTAATAAAACTTCTGTTATAGTAAACATGTTTTTTGGCCCCAGCGTGATGCTGACTCTGGAATATAGTAAACAGCAGGCGGGGCATGTGTCCGTGTGAAACCACTGACACAGAACACCATCAAGAAGAATGGCACCGGCACTGGATATACAGTACTGTACAAATAAGCAGCCTGGGGAAAATGAGGAATAATGTGAACATAAACAAAATACAATGCAGTGTTCCCACTTCCACTTTGCAATCACCAATAAAAGTATCGTCACAGTCCTCCCACAGGATTGTTTATACTCAAAGGCATCTCATCCCTTAGTTAGCAATGACACTCCAGGTAGCGTGTGGAGCGCAGTACAGGCTACTTTCACTTGTAGTGCAGATCAGAGCAGGCCTACTCACTGTAAAACTAGGGAGAGTGGAGAGTAGAGTGCCAAGTCCTGCCCTTGGAGGTATCAGGGCCACTCTCCCGTGCTGCAAGGACTGCATGGAAGTATCGAAGCCACTCACAGGAAACAAATGGCTGCCTCTATTCAGTGACGGCTGCAATTTTTAAGGATTCTTGAATACTGTACTCGTGATTTGTTTAGCCTGGCTATGCAGCCATAAGGTGTACTTAAAGGGGCACTACAGCGAAAAACTGTAAAGTTTAACCACTTTACCCCCGCACGTACGTATTTCTCCGCCCCTTTTTCCATCCTTTAACAACCAGGGACGGAGAAACACGTACTTTCTGCGTTCCCGACGCTGCCCGCGCTCCCGCTCGTAAACACGCCGCCCGCCGCTAGTAAACACGCCGCCGCCCGCTCGCCCAGAGATCAATGAACGGGAAAATCCATTCCCGTTCGTTGATCTAAGCCCAGCAATGATCAGCTGCTCTCCTATGGGCAGCACGATCATTGTGAGAAAAAACTCACGTGTCCAGCCTCCTTATACTTCCTCCAAGCTTCGTTATAGACGAATGAATGGAAGGAGCGCTGAAAGGTGAAAATTGCTCTGGTGCTCAGGGGGTAAAACCCCTCAGTGGTGAAGTGGTTAAAATATGTGCAAACATATACAAATAAGAAGTAAAAAATTTTCCAGAGTAAAATGAGCCATAAATTACTTTTCTCCTATGTTGCTGTCACTTACGGTAGGTAGTAGAAATCTGACAGAAGTGACAGGTTTTGGACTAGTCCATCTCTTTATAGGGGATTCTCAGGGATATATTTATTTTCAAAAGCACTTTGTGAATGGCAGTTGCTCACTAAAACTGCCAAAAAACTGTGTAGCGAGCAGAGAAGCTGGCCAGCATCATTGTTTAAATCCTTTTTCATGAATATCTTTATAAAGAATAAAAGCCTTGCTGAGACTCCCCTATAAAGAGATGGACTAGTCCAAAACCTGTCACTTCTGTCAGATTTCTACTGCCTACTGTTAGTGACAGCATTATAGGAGAAAAGTAATTTATGGCTCATTTTACTCTGGAAAAAATGTATTTCTTATTTGTATATGTTTACACATATTTAAAATTGTACAGTTTTTCGCTGCAGTACCCCTTTAGCCTTGTAGTCCACCAAATGTGCAAGTGCTTGTACTGTACCTCCAATGGGAGGACAGAGTTGCTTATTTGCAGCAGAGAATGTACCAGGGCATGCTAGACCATTTCTAGGACACTTTCTGATATAGTAAACTTCAGATATAGTAAACCACTTTTCCTGGTTCCTTGGAGTTTACTACAGCGAGATTATACTGTACTAATGACCATCATTTTACTATGATCATCACCGTCACCTCACCAAGCTGCTGCCATTACAGAAAAGACGAAGAAAGGAGTTTAGGGGTCACCTGCCACTGCCTGCCAGGATCCTGGGGAGAAAGGCACAACTACTCAGTCTCACACATTTAACTGAGGAGGAGGATTGACTGACTAACCATTTCAAGTTAGTATGGAAATTTTCATTCTTTTCTATGTTGCCACTGACTGTACTCAGTAGATTAAAATCTAATCCTCACCATAGTCAGTGCAAGTTCAGGACACAATGGCCTCAATTCTGGTAGAGATTTCAAACAAATTACCTCATGTACGGTAATTTATCTCATGCGGTAATGACATTTAGCAATTCTGGTAGGTTTTAGTCATGTTTTACCTCATGCAGCATATTTTAGTCATGAATTACAGCGTGTAAAATTATGCAGAAATTTGCATTCATTTTAACGAAAATCTCTATTCTCATGGAACTTAGGTGGCGTGTTAGCATATACTTTACCAATCAGTTTAAGACATGTCTGTACCTAGCGGTAATGCCAATTTGAATGCATTCTGAAGTTTTTAGTAGAGTTCCTATTATTGTTTTAGTGGCGATCCAAGTCAGGCTGTGTAATAGAAAAGAATAGTAGAAATAAAACTCCAAATATTTATTGGATCATTTTTTGAGCAAGGGATGCCTATATAAATCTTTCAGAATTGGTAGAGAGGAAAGAAAAAAAAAAAAAAAAAAGGAAAATATCGCATCAGGTATTTTACCAACGAAAAAAAATCTTGCGTCGCATAGCTACCAGAATGAATACCAATGGGGCCCGGACTAACAAAAATTCCAAGGGGACACAGTGAACTGCAATTTACCCCCCCCCCCCCCCCCCCCCATGTGATGCATCAAGTGTCAAAGGCACCCTCCACACATATAAATATATAGGCGGCTACTTCCCAGATACTATTTGTTATCTCTTCGGACACTGTTGACCCTTCCACTAGGATAGAGGCGTTACCCAGAAGTGGTATCTAAGTGACCACGGGTCTTCACCAGAGCACCCCGCAAGGGATGATGGACTTTGCTGCCTAGTGCCCACCAGGTCACAACTGGGATAACCTCAGCTAGTGGTTGAGAGAACAGCAACACCATTTATGTTGAGATTTCGAGCAGGTCAATGTTCAGGGCCGGCAGTGAGGGCTTGTTCACACTATGAGCGCTTTCGGATTTTTTTAAGCACTGGCGATTTTTAAAAGAGATTGTGCAATGATATTGTGTGTGAGTATTCTCACATGAGCGATGAGCTTTCTTTCCAATTGCAAATGCGGCTCCTGCACTATTTCCTGAACGCTTGCGCTTCAATGCAAACCTTAGGTAAATCGCTAAGCACTTGGAAAAGCGATTTTGTGAGCAATTAAAAAAAATAATAATCACATTAAAGAGATTAAATTCCAGGTCAAAGAGTTCACTTTCTGATTGACTGGAAGAAAATGCTTATCACCACATAAAAGTGCTCACAAAAGCGTTTAACAAAATCCAAATAGCTTTAAAATTGCTGGCAAAATCGCTTTGAAAAGCGCTCACAAAAGCACTCAGCGCTTGCAATTGCGCAAGCGATTTATAATGTGAACTACGCCATAATCAGTCAAGTAACGATCCGAGTCAGGGCAGGCAACAGGTAGATAATCAGAGGGCAGGACGTGCAGAGGTAAAAAAAAGTGGATCAGATCTAGGCTAGTCCAAACAGGCCAGGTCACAATGGGAGTAATAAACAGGGACGGACTGGTTAGGAGCACATTTCTGGAACAACCAAACCCACTGACCTGCAACCTAGCCTCCCCCATGCGATGCATCAGGTGCCAAAGTTACCACACAAATAAAGATAGCAGCATTAGGTGGCTACTCCCCAGATACTATTTGTTATGTTTTTGGACACTGTTGACCCTTCCACTAGGATAGAGGCGTTACCCAGAAGTGGTATCTAAGTGACCACGGGTCTTCACCAGAGCACCCCGCAAGGGATGATGGACTTTGCTGCCTAGTGCCCACCAGGTCACAACTGGGATAACCTCAGCTAGTGGTTGAGAGAACAGCAACACCCTTAATGTTGAGATTTCAAGCAGGTAAAAGAGTCCAGTAACATTCTGTGTCAGAGCAGGCTACAGGCAGATAGAGGAAAGTAAGGTCCAGTTTAAACTAAGGCGTATGCAAAACAGAAACAACAGATGCATCCACTATGGCACTATGCGAGTATGAAAGTACTAGGTTGTCCCCCAGTGCCAGCTGAAACCCACTCATGTTTCTCCCGAAGTGAATGGTGGCAAGTGGGGACCTGCAGAGTAGTTGCAGAGAAGGAAACTGTCTTTTCTAGCTAGGAAGCCCTCTCCTTCAGTCTGTGTCCAATCTTCTTCTGTATGGGCATCTCCTCTCTGCCAGCGCGTCACAGAGGTGGCTGCAAGGATAAAGACGGAAGGACAGACTGAAGAAGGCAGCTTGATGGCCGGACAGGTGAGTTGGATTCACTGTGACTACTCTGCAGGGGCCCTATTCCCTTGCAGCAAGTTCTGGTGGTGGGTCCCTCAGCCAGCTCTAAACCCCCTGGGCAATTGCCCATATGGAAAAGCTGGCCATGGACGTATGGCTATTTTCTGCAATAATGTAATGCATTTAAAATAGAAGTGACATCATCTGCCACACTTTAGAAAGTCATGTTATTCTAGTTCGTACCATATTCAAAAGTCTAATGTTCTAAGATAGTATGTTCATATGCAGCACTGACATCTTCTGCAGTACTTTACAGAGTACATAGTCATGTCGCTGTCTTTAGAGATCACAATCAAATCTCTGCTACTGATCTCTCTGTAGCAGTGAAGTTGTCAGCTGCAGCTCACCACAGGCTGTCCAGAACACCACAAACTCTCCAGCCCCATATAGTCTCTCCAGTCCAACAGACACTGTGACTTGGTGAGTCATTGCGTTTATGTTTTAGAGTAGTTTACAACCCAATCCTAAAATATTTATAGTCTTAGGTTCTGCCATATTAATATTACATATTTATATAGTAGAGACATCATCTGCAGCACTTTACACAGCACATAATCTTGCCACTAATTGTCCTCAGAGAAGCTCACAATCTAACCCCTACCATAATCTAATGTCCTACCATATTGTTAGGATATATTTGTATAATTGTGACATTTTCTGCACCAGGAGAAGAGTGAAAACGTGGCTGAGGACAATCATGGTAGATGGACGATTATCTGGACTCTGTATGAGGATTGTTCACAGAGCAAAGATTCTGCAGCAAAAGTGAACTAATTAAAAACATTATAAACAGGCTCAGCCAAGAGGAGTGATGAGTGCAACTGCTATTCAGGTAACAGGATTTGCAGTCTTGTGAAAAGGAAAGGAAACACTTCTTATAAGTGACTATAAGGCTCCTTTCACACATGCTGACACAGAAGCTATTATAGCCCTATGAGGCTATCAGACTGCTGGCGGTGCAGCACTGCTTGGCGGGTACCGACACAGTAATGCAAGATGTGTGCATTTACCCTGGTAGTGAGGGACACTCTCATTGTACTATATGCCTGACTATGGTCACACTGCACATGTGAAAGTCATCCTGTAGCACAAGTGCATCCACTGAGTTATCCTGATGGAACCTGTCTTATTGCATTCAGTGTGATAGTCCCATACGACTATCATCACTTTTACGCCACGTGTGCTGATTCTGTCAGTTGCCAAGCAATGGACAAGTGTGAAAGAGACAGAGGCTCTGCTTCCCATTTTCTTATATCACGGTTCATTTACTATGTCTGGGAAACCGTGCAGAACATGAAGCCTGGTACACACATCCAATCTTGATTGACCAATTTTTCCACTTCTATGTAGTAGGAGGCCTAACATATTTTAAATACTTTGAACAAATTGTTTAGGTAAGCTCTCGTGCTACATGGAAGAGGTAAATTTGGCAAAAAAAAAAAAATTGGCTATGTGTACACAGCTTTGTGACCCAGCAGAAAAATGTCTGTTATTAGATGGCTGCACATGGGTCATATCAGAACATAGTGAGAACAAAGTGAGTTACCTTGTGTCATTTCAGTCACATGTGCTTGTGTACAGCAATAAACACAGGCTGAAGGCCGAGAGCAAAAGGGACAAGCTTCACAAGATTTTAAGGGAGGCAAACCTCAACTTATTCTTTTTTTGTTCCAAATGATTTTCTTAAAGGGGCAGTTTAGTGAAAATTATTATTTACATTAATCACATCAGTTATTTAATATGTAGAGCATATCTTTCTCCATAAACCTTGTGTTAAAAAAAGTAGATGCTATCACTTAATTTTGCATTGGCAGAGAGCTGAGCTGGCTCATTAGCATACTATGCGATGGGCTTCAGCCTGCTTATAGCAGACACTCCAGCTGATTTATAATGCTGACTCACACACTACAGAGAGCTGCTGTTCTGAGTTTTCTGTAACTAGCTAAGTGAATAGATAAAGCAGGCTGCTAATTAGTTACTTATGTAGCAGCCTGTTTCTTTATTTACTTAGCTAGTTACAGAGAACAGCAGCTCTCTGTAGTGAGTGAGTCAGCATTATCAGCTGGAGTGTCTGCTATCAGTGAAGTCTGGTCCTTCACATAGTGACACAGCTCAGCTCTCTGTAGTGTATGAGCCAGCGTTATAAATCAGCTGGAGTGTCTGCTATAAGCAGGCTGAAGCCCATCGCATAGTATGCTAATGATCCAGCTCAGTTCTCTGCCAAAGCAAAATTAAGTGATAGCATCTACTTTTTTTAACACAAGGTCTATGGAGAAAGATATGCTCTCCATATTAAATAACTGATATGTGATTAATGTAAATAATAATTTTCACTAAACTGCCCCTTTAAGAATAATCAGAAATAGTTCACAAACTAATCATATTTGACAATAAGAAGCAGCACCTGAGGCACCTAACAAGGATACAAAATGAACAAACATTTCTACAAAGTGAAAATAGGAAGATAAGTGTGAACTTACCTTCCCAATGATTCACTTTTAACAATTTCAGACTGTTATTACAACAATATGGCACATATACTGAATACAGTCTTCTCCCAGAAAACTTTTTCAGCCGGGTGGCATGAAAAAGTGGCCGGGTGGAGCGAGATGGGAGAATGCAGGGCTGGAACTTCTGTGCGCAACTCTGCATACAGCATAAGAGGTGAGCCGGTAACAGCCGGGTGCTCACCAAAGCTAGCCGGGTGCAGCACTCGGCTTAAAGAGCCTGGGGAGAACACCGCAATATCTTTTGACGAAAAGTCTGAAATCATTGTCAGTGAATCATTGGGAAGGTAAGTTTGCACCGATCGATGTTCACTTTATAGAATGTTTTGTCATATTGTATCCTTGTTGGATGCCTCCAGTTGCTTCTTGTCTTAGTAACACCCCTGTGGGGTTTTCTCTTTTTGAGCTGTGGCCACTGACCCTCCTTAGGACAAATACAAAATCAATTCTGATTAAGCAACCCACACTTTTGAGCATATCCCCACAGGTACACTTTAAAGTTAATGGGAACCAGTTTTTTTTTTTTTTTTAAAGTCAGATACTCACCTAAGGAGAGGGAGGCTCTGGGTCCCATAGAGCATTCCCTCTCCTCTCCCCGCTGTTGTCCTGGCTCCCCCGTACCGGTATTCGACCGTTTTGGTCAAATAACGCTGTCTCCCGGTCGAATGGGAGTGCTCCCGAAGACGGGCAGTTCTACACTGCGCACGCCCTCTGACGCACTCGCATGTGCGCCGCCTGTCTTCGGGAGGACTCGGCTACCGAAGACTTCCGAAGTCCCCTCGGCGGAGTGTGAGAACGGGGGAGCCAGCGCAGCAGCGGGAGAGGGAACGCTCATTAGGACCCAGAGCCTCCCTCTCCTTAGGGGAGTATCTGACTTTTTTTCATTTACATCAGGCTTTCCATTAGCTTTAAATGACAATTCCTCAAAAGCAGGGCTGTGGAGTTGGTACAAAAATCCGACTCCGACGGCTCAGTTTAAGATTCCATCGACTCCGACTCCTCTAATTTGCATATTACGATCTTGTAGATTGAAAGTATGTAACATGAAATTCGTCTCTTAACTGCCAACGCTTAGGAATTTTAAAAGACAACTGAAGTGAGAAGGATATGGAGACTGCCATATTTATTCCCTTTAGTCATAGACTAAAACTAGTCCTTGGTAAGAGTACTTGTAAAAGGTACAGACCGGACCAAAGAACGTCTATCAGGCCCTAGGCAATGTGACTGTGGGTACATGTAAGAGTGATGTGCAGGTACTCTGCAGGGGAATAAGGAGATTCTTCCTCTATTACACATTCTTCATGCACAATCTGAACCAGGTTTATGGGTGATAGACAACACCTCTGTGTTCAATGTGCACAACATTCTCAGTGGATTCTCTGCAGCACTGTGGAGAGTGCATATGTAGAGTATAGTACTACTGTGTAACAAAGTAAACCTGAGACAGATAAAATTAAAGTTTTATACATACCTGGGGCTTCCTCCAGCCCCCTTCAGGCTAATCAGTCCCTCGCTGTCCTCCTCCGCCACCTGGATCTTCTGCTAAGAGTCCAGGTACGTGAGCCAGTCTGGCGTAGTGCGCATGCACACACTCCGCCGCCCGGGAGCTTACTACACCTGCGCAGCACTGTTGCGCAGGTGCAGAACGCTCCTGGCTGTGGAAGCGGCATGCGGCCGGACTGCGCTTACTGGCTGAATTACCAGGACTCATAGCAGAAGATCCAGGTGGTGGAGGTGGACAGCGAGGGACTGATTAGCCTGAAGGGGGCTGGAGGAAGCCCCAGGTATGTATAACACTTTTCTTTTCATCCTTCTCAGGTACCATTTAATTTGTAGTCACCAAACCAAATTTTAAAAACATATCAAATTATTTGATTTCATGAGCAAAGAGTGCGTACATTTGCATAAATCAGAATCAACGCAGAATTATTTCCATCTCATTGACCATCTCTATTAGTGACACGGCTACACATCAGGCTTTATACTTACAGCATAGACTTTATTGAGTATATATTAGAGATTCCTGTGTACACATCATATATACCATATTTTTCGGACTATAAGACGCTCCGGACTATAAGACGCAACTAGTTTTAGAGGGAAAAAAAAGAAATAGACTAAACCTGGCGAGTCCATTATCCAGGAGCGTCTTATGGACATTTCCCCCCCCCCCCCCCAAGCTGACCATCTACACTGCCCAGTTACAATAACCCCTGCTTCCCCAGCAGCTACACTGCACACTTACTTCCAATGCCCCACCTATTACACTACGCTAGCCGCTGCCCCCCCCCCAGCTACAATACTCTAACCCTGGTTGCCTTGCCCCAGCTGCACTAACTACCCTATAACTGGCACTTGTTGAGTCTGGGATCTCTTGAGGGTGGCATTTGCATCCACCAATTCCATGAGGCTTTGGATCAGCAGGCACAGTGTGGAGGAGCAATTGCTTGAGACAAATGTGGGGCAGACAGGATTAAAGCAGCTATAGTAACTTAGCCACTAGCAACTGTGTTCTGGGGCATCGAGCATAGCCTATGCAGAGCCTGTGACAGAGAGCACAGCAGACACATAGAGAACGGTATGCAGTACACAGCACAGCATGTTAGAGATTGTCAGTTGTCACAGGCTCTGCATTGCTATTCTCACAGCTTTGACAGAGAGAGCACATCAGGCAGCTAGAAGGGAACTGTATACAGACAGTATACAGTACACAGCACAGCATGTTAGAGCCAGTCACAGCTGAGAGAATAGCAATGTAGAGCCTGTGACAGAGAAAGCACAGCAGACACATAGAGAACTGTATACAGCCTGTATACAGTACACAGCATTGCTATTCTCTCAGCTCTGACAGAAAGGGCACATCAGGCAGCTAGCAGGGAACTGTATACAGACACAGACTGTATACAGTACACACTACACAGCACAATGTGTATAGAGCCAGTAGCAGTAATATGAGCTTTGCTGGCATTTTGAGGTTGGAAGGATCATTAACCTCACATCAAACAGCAAGATGGGCAGTGACCTCAAAGGTTAGCTTACGATTTAGAGCTGTCTGTGTAAACCGGACAACTTTAACTGGCTCTAATGAGATGTGCTGTGCTTTGTATACAGTCTGTGTGGTCTATCTGCTTGCTGTCATGCTTCTGCTCTCGGCTATGAGACCGGGAGTGTGGATCGGCAAGACAAAGATAAGGAAACAATGCTTGGCAGAGAAGAGCCGAAGACAGAGGGAAATAAAGATGCAGGAGGCTGCCTGGAGCTTAGCAGGGACCTGAGGAATACCTTTGACTCATCAGCAGTAGCTGGAGGAGGGCACGCTGCCGCTCAGCTGCAGACACGAGGAGGTAGGCAGAGCTTGCAGACGGGAGTAGGAAAAGGACATTCCAGCCAAGCTAGTGGACTCCAGCCGCGGCTCCTAAGTTCTGAGCATTCTGAAACGTACATTCGGACTATAAGACGCACAGACTTCCACACCCCCCCCCCCCCCCCAGTTTTAGGGGAGAAAAAGTGCGTCTTATAGTCCGAAAAATACGGTAAAGTCACAATCAGATGTGTATATCTGACTTTAAAAATAAGGGGACTGCTTTATTGAAGCAGCACAAGTCATTAATTTTGATTGGTTTACTTCATTTTTGTGGACGAAGCACAGCTATTACTGTATGTATAAATTATTTATGATGACTATTATCTGAGAAATAGAACATTTTATCATATTTTCTATTTTAATTACAGTTTAAATTCATTAGGAGTCGGTGCATTTTTTCCCGACTCCAGGCACCCAACATTGCCCCGACTCCACAGCCCTGCTCAAAAGTCTTTGGATTGGACATTACATGACAAAAACATTTATAATTTATCAACTGCAACAGTTTAAGGCTCCCTGCATACTGCAAATCCGATTTGCGATTCCGATTTTTATTTTCCCTAAATGCCATCAACAGGAAAACGCAGAAACAATGCAGCATGCTGTAACAATTAAAAATCGGAAACAGAATTGCATGCAGCCTAACATCTATTTCAAGTTGACATCTAGAAATGGCCACAATCTCTGGCAAGCAATGTTCTGCCCTCCAAACTCCGGCTATATAGCAGCCCCTGGCCATCAAACCCTCACATCATGCTTCTATTTATCAAAGACATCTTATCATCACATCACCGGCGCTCCATGTGATAATTCACACTCTTCAAATCCACAAAGATGTGCATTACCAGAAAAACATTAAAGAGGCACTGAAACATCATGTATTAGAAATCCATACATTTCAGGATACCCACTGTTATGTTAAATGTCCTGGTCTCAGAATCAGAATCACTTCCTACAGCTATATATAAGCTATATAGCTTCCTACAGCTATATATTGCTGTATATTAGTATGTGGCCTGCTATCCCATGCTTTGCCTAGGCTGTTTAGTACACAGCAATCTTATTATGCTTTCCCTCTCAAGCTTTCTGTGAGGCCAGATCGTTTCTACTGGCTTTAGAACTCTTAGTATAGAGAACGAACATTCCACAAAAATTCCTTGCCAGTACTACAGATGTTGCCATCGGTGATACATTTTAGAAAGTAAGTAAAGGAGAGGTGAAATCTTACAATGAGGAAGCACTGACTAGTCATTCCTAAATTAACCATTTCAGCCCGCGGGGATTTTTCACCTTATGCATCAGAGCAATTTTCACCTCCCATTCATTCGCTAATAACTTTATCACTTCTTAAAGAGGATCTGTAACCTCAAAAAATCCCCTGGGGGGTACTCACCTCAAGTGGGGGAAGCCTCCGGATCCTAATGAGGCTTCCCACGCCGTCCTCTGTCCCACGGGGGTCTCGCTGCAGCTCTCCGTGCAGCCGTGACGTAATATTTACCTTCCTGGCTCCTGCGCAGGCGCTCTGACTGCTGTCGGCTCCGAACTACACGGAAACACCCGATCGCCGTCGGGTCTGCTCTACTGCGCAGGCGCAAGTTTCCGGCGCCTGCGCAGTAGAGCGGACCCGACTGAGATCGGGTATTTCCGTGTAGTTCGGAGAGGAAAGCAGCCACAGCGCCCCCGCTGGAGCCAGCAAAGGTAAATATTGATTTTACAGTCGGGCCTGTCGCCGGCTGTTCAGAGGGCTGCAGCGAGACCCCCGTGGGACGCAGGACGGCGTGGGAAGCCTCATTAGGATGCGGAGGCTTCCCCCACCCGAGGTGAGTACCCCCCAGGGGATCTTTTTGTGGTTACAGAGTCTCTTTAACACAATTTATTGATCTATATCTTGTTTTTTCCACCACTAATTAGGCTTTTTTTTGGGTGGTACATTTTGCTAAGAATTATTTTTTTATATATGCATTTTAACAGGATTAATAAGAAAAAAAATGAAAAAACTTCATTATTTCTCAGTTTTCGTCCATTATAGCTTTAAAATAATCCACGCTACCATAATTAAAACCTATTATTTTTAAAACCTAGTATTTTATTTGCCCGTTTGTCTCGGCTATGATACCATTTAAATTTTGTCCCTATCACAATGTATGGTGCCAATATTTTATTTGGAAATAAAGGTACATTTTTTCCGGTTTCCGTCCATTACTATTCACAAGCTTATAATTCAAAGAATGTTCATAGTATACCCCCTACAAATGCATATTTAAAAAGTTCAGACCCTTAGGTAACTATTTATGTTTTGTTTTGTTTTTAAATTGTAATTTTTTTTTCCATTAAAAATTTTATTTGGGTAATATTTTGGTGTGGGAAATAAACTGTTTATTTTTAATGTTGTTATATGTGTAAATTGTAATGTAAAAAATATGTAGATGTAGTTTTACTATTTAGTCACAAGATGGCCACCTTGAGTTTATTTTTTACTCCTTGTGCTTCTCGATCACCCGAAGCACAAGGAGGACGCGGGAAATTTTAATTTGCAGAAAGACTGAAGCCTCTAGTAAGAGCGCTTTGTTTTTTATGCTGGGGACACAGATCGGTGATCAGGAACCATGTTAGGAACCATGTTCCCGTTCACTGATCCCAGGGCTACCGGGGGACAGCACGCCGAAGCGCGACCCGCCTGGACGTGAGGATCACGTCTGGCCAGCTGAAATGGTTAATATTGATGAAATAAAATTGTATTCAATATATTATTTTGACTACAAATTTTTAATAAGAAAAAAAAAAAACCCTCTCTCCAGAAAATGAAAAAAAAAAATAAGATACACAAATACAAAAACCCAATCACCACTGAATTAAAATTAAGAAACAAAAAAAAAAACAGAATATTCTTTATGGTGCCCATACACGATACAATAAAAATGTTCGATGCAATGTGCGTGTATTCGATCTAAACGATCGAATGAAAGTTAATTTTTTTTTTCGATCAAGAAATTTGATTGATTATCCAGTTTTTTCGAGAAAAATCTGATCGGACATGCTGGAAAAATCTTTATATTCCATCTAACGGAATAATCAAACTAAATTATCTAATCGAAAAAAAATGAAAAATTGTACCATGTATGGCATGGTCACCTTTAGACAGATGATGGTGTGGACATAGTGGAGAGTGTTGGGGGTTTTATGAATATACAAAGGTTTTATCATATTCTTTCTGGTCAAAACTCACATATAGTGTTTATGGAACAACATGATAATGGCCTCAATTCACTAAGCTTATCTCCTGTCTTTAATAACGTTTCTAGAGTTATCACCATGGTGATGACGCCTGTCGTATTCAGGAAACATTTTACCTCAGGCAAATGAGCGATGAGCTTTCTTTCCAATCGCAAATGCGGCTCCTGCACTATTTCCTGAACGCTTGCACTTCAATGCAAACCTTAGGTAAATCGCTAAGCACTTGGAAAAGGGATTTTGTGAGCACTTAAAAAAAATAATAATCACATTAAAGAGATTCAATTCCAGGTCAAAGAGTTCACTTTCTGATTGACTGGAAGAAAATGCTTATCGCCACACAAAACTGCTCACAAAAGCGTTTAATAAAATCCTAATAGCTTTAAAATTGCTGGGAAAATCGCTTTGAAAAGCGCTCACAAAAGCACTCAGCGCTTGAAATTGCGCAAGCGATTTATAATGTGAACTAGGCCATAATCAGAGTTAAGTAACGATCCGAGTCAGGGCAGGCAACAGGTAGATAATCAGAGGGCAGGAAGTCCAGAGGTCAAACAAGTGGATCAGATCAAGGCTAGTCCAAACAGGCCAGGTCACAATGGGAGTAATAAACAGGGACGACTGGTTAGGAGCACATTTCTGGAACAACCAAACCCACTGACCTGCAACCTAGCGTCCCCCATGCGATGCATCAGGTGCCAAAGTTACCACACAAATAAAGATAGCAGCATTAGGTGGCTTTTCCCCAGATACCATTTGTTATGTTTTTGGACACTGTTGACCCTTCCACTAGGATAGAGGCGTTACCCAGAAGTGGTATCTAAGTGACCATGGGTCTTCACCAGAGCACCCCGCAAGGGATGATGGACTTTGCTGCCTAGTGCCCACCAGGTCACAACAGGGATAACCTCAGCTAGTGCGTGAGAGAACAGCAACACCCTTAATGTTGAGATTTCAAGCAGGTAATCAGAATCCAATAACATTCTGTGTCAGAGCAGGCTACAGGCAGATAATCAGAGGAAAGTAAGGTCCAGTTCAAACGAAAGCGTATGCAAAACAGAAACAACAATTGCATCCACTTTGGCACTATAAGAGTATGAAAGTACTAGGTTGTCCCCCAGTGTCGGCTGAAACCCACTCATGTTTCTCCCCAAGTGAATGGTGGTAAGTGGGGACCTGCAGAGTAGTTGCAGAGAAGTAAACTGTCTTTTCTAGCTAGGAAGCCCTCTCCTTCAGTCTGTGTCCAATCTTCTTCTGTATGGGCATCTCCTCTCTGCCAGTGCGTCACAGAGGTGGCTGCAAGGATAAAGACGGAAGGACACAGACTGAAGAAGGCAGCTTGATGGCTGAACAGGTGAGTTGGATCCACTGTGACTACTCTTCAGGGGCCCTATTCCCTTGCAGCAAGTTCTGGTGGTGGTTCCTTCAGCCAGCTCTAAACCCCCTGGGCAATTGCCCATATGGAAAAGCTGGCTATATGGCTATTTTCTGCAATAATTTAATGTATTTCAAATAGAAGTGACATCATCTGCCACACTTTACAAAGTCATGTCATTCTAGTTCGTACCATATTCAAAAGTCTAATGTTCTAAGATATTATGTTCATATGCAGCACTGACATCTTCTGCAGTACTTTACAGAGTACATAGTCATGTCGCTGTCTTTAGAAATCACAATTAAATCTCTGCTACTGATCTCTCTGTAGCAGTGAAGTTGTCAGCTGCAGCTCACCACAGGCTGTCCAGAACACCACAAACTCTCCAGCCCCATACAGTCTCTCCAGCCCAACAGACACTGTGACTTGGTGAGTCATTGCGTCTATGTTTTAGAGTAGTTCACAATCCAATCCTACCATATTTATAGTCTTAGGTTCTGCCATATTAATATTACATATTCATATAGTAGAGACATCATCTGTGGCACTTTACACAGCACATAATCTTGCCACTAATTGTCCTCAGAGAAGCTCACAATCTAACCCCTACCATAATCTAATGTCCTACCATATTGTTAGGATATATTTGTATAATTGTGACATTTTCTACACCATGAGGAGAGTAAAAACGTGGGTGAGGTCAATCATGACAATTGGACAATTATCTGGACTCTGTATGATGAGTGTTCACAGAGCAAAGATTCTGCAGCAAAAGTGAACTTACTAAAAACATTATAAACAGGCTCAGCCAAGAGGAGTGATGAGTGCAACTGCTATTCAGGTAACAGGATTTGCAGTCTTGTGAAAAGGAAAGGAAACACTTCTTATGAAGCTATTATAGCCCTATGAGGCTATCAGATTGCTGGAGGTGCAGCACTGCATGGCAGGTACTGACACAGTAATGCAAGATGTGTGCATTTACCCTGGTAGTGAGGCATACTCTCATTGTACTATATGCCTGACTATGGTCACACTGCACATGTGAAGGTCATCTTTGTGACCCAGCAAAAAATGTCTGTTATTAGATGGCTGCACATGGGTCATATCAGAACATAGTGAAAACAAAGTGAGTTACCTTGTGTTACTGCAGTCACATGTGCTTGTGCACAGCAATAAGTACAGGCTGAAGGCCGAGAGCAAAAAGGACATTCACAAGATTTTAAGGGAGGCAAACCACTTATTCTTTTTGTTCCAAATGATCTTCTTAACCACTTTTTCCTCCTTGTGTAAGTTCTACGTCAAGGAGGACATGTGAATCGTTAGCCCAGGAATCAATGAATCGGGCCATGGTGCCCGCTCATTGATTCCTCTCCCCCGCAAGAAAAAGTGACAGCTTCCCTCGGAAGCTTCGCTTTTTCTGACTCCTATGTCCCTCTAAGCGTACATTGTACGCTTAGTGTGATGTCATGTAAACAAACTCAAGGTTGCCATCTTGTGGCCAAAAAGTAAAACTACAATTAAATGTAAAAAAAAATAAAAATACACATATATTTACCCCAAACAAATACTATTTACATCCCACCCTCCCAAAAATACCCACATAAAATGTTTTAATAATAATAATTATAAAAAAACCACAAATATTTACCTAAGGGTCTAAACTTTTTAAATATCTATGTAAAGATGAAATATTTCTATTTTTTTTTTTTTTTTTTATAAGCTTGTAAATAGTGATGGCTGCAAAACGGAAAAATGCTCTTTTATTTCCAAATAAAATATTGTCACCATACATTGTGATAGGAACATAATTTAAACGGTGAAATAACCGGGACAAATGGGCAAATACAATACGTGGGTTTTAATTATGGAAGCATGTATTATTTTAAAACTATAATGGCCGAAAACTGAGAAATAATGAATTTTTTCAGTTTTTTTCTTATTCTTACTGTCAAAATGCAGTTACAGTAAGGTAGCTCTTAGCAAAATGTACCACCCAAAGAAAGCCTAATCGGTGGCGGAAAAAACAAGATATAGATCAGTTCATTGTGATAAGTAGTGATAAAGTTATAGGCTAATGAATGGGAGGTGAACATTGCTCGGATGCATAAAGTGAAAATGACCGAGGGCTTAACTGGTTAAGAATAATCAGAAATAGTTCACAAACTAATCATATTTGACAAGAAGCAGCACCTGAGGCGCCCAACAAGGATACAAAATGACCAACAAATTCTACAAAGTGAAAATAGGAAGATAAGTGCAAACTTACCTTCCCAATGATTCACTGATAACAATTCACACTGTTATTACAACAATATAACACATATACTGTACAATACAGTGTTCTCCCCAGACATTTATTCCAGCCGGATGGCATGAAAAAGTAGCCGGGTGGAGCGAGATGAGAGAATGCAGGGCTGGAACTTCTGTGCGCAACTTTGCATACAGCATAAGAGGTGAGCCGGTAACAGCCGGGTGCTCACCAAAGCTACACGGGGCTTAAAGAGCCTGGGGAAAACACTGTAATATCTTTTGAAGAAAAGTCTGAAATCATTGTCAGTGAATCATTGGGAAGTTAAGTTTGCACCGATCTATAATCACTTTATAGAATGTTTTGTCATATTGTATCATTGTTGGACGCCTCCAGTTGCTTCTTGTCATAGTAACACCCCTGTGGGGTTTTCTCTTTTTGAGCTGTGACCACTGACCCTCCTTAGGACAAATACAGAATAAATTCTGATTAAGCAACCCACACTTTTGAGCATATCCCCACAGGTACACTTTAAAGCTTTTTTTTAAAAAGTCAGGTACTCACCTAAGGAGAGGGAGGCTCTGGGTCCCATAGAGCGTCCCCTGTCCTCTCCCGGTCCCCGCTGTTGTCCTGGCTCCCCCGTACCGGTATTCGACCGTTTAGGTCAAATACCGCTGTCTCCCGGCCGAAGGGAGGCTTCATAAATGCTTCAGGAGCCTGAGTGCTCCCAAAGACGGGCCGCTCTACACTGCGCACGCGCGCACCCTCTATGACGCACTCGCGTGTGCGCCGCCTGTCTTCGGGAGGACTCGGCTCCCGAAATCCCCTCAGCGGGGGATGAGAACGGGGGAGCCAGCGCAGCACCGGGGGCACCAGGAGAGAGATGGCTCAATAGGACCGAGCCTTCCCTCTCCTTAGGAGAGTATCTGACTTTTTTTTGTTTACATCAGGATTCCCATTAGCTTTAAATGACAATTCCTCAAAAGTCTTTGGATTGGGCATTACATGACAAAACATTTATAATTTGCCAACTGCAACAGTTTAAGGCTCCCTGCATACTGCAAATCCGATTTGCGATTCCGATTCCGTTTTTGATTTGCAATTCCGATTTTCCCTGAATGCCATCAACAGGAACACGCAGAAAAAACCGCAGCATGCTGTAACGATTAAAAATCGGAAACAGAATCGCATGCTGTATGCAAGGAGCCCCACATCTATTTCAAGTTGACATCTAGAAATGGCCGCAATCTCTGGCAAGCAATGCTCTGCCCTCCAAACTCCGGCTATATAGCAGCCCCTGGCCATCCAACCCTCACATCATGCTTCTATTTATCAAAGACATTTTATCATCACATCACCGGCGCTCCATGTCATAATTCACACTCACTTCAAATCCACAAAGATGTGCATTACAAGAAAAACATTAAAGAGGCACTGTAACATCGTGTATTAGAAATCCATACATTTCAGAATAGCCACTATTATGTTAAATATCCTGGTCTCAGAATTACTTCCTACAGATACCGGTATATATTGCTGTATATTGGTATGTGGCCTGCCATCCCATGCTTTGACTAGGCTGTTTAGTACACAGAAATCTTATCGTTCATTCCCCTCTCAAGCTTTCTGTGAGACCAGATCTTTTCTACTGGCTTTAGAACTCTTAGTATAGAGAACGAACATTCCACAAAAATTCCACCAGTGATGCATTTTAGAAAGTAAGTAAAGCAGAGGTGAAATTTTACAATGAGGAAGCACTGACTAGTCATTTCTAAATTAATATTGATGAAATAAAATTGTATTCAATATATTATTTTGACTACAAAAAATGAAAATAAAAAATAAAAAAAATACACAAATACAAAAAACCAATCACCACTGAATTAAAGAGAAACTCCGACCAAGAATTTAACTTTATCCCAATCAGTAGCTGATACCCCCTTTTACATGACAAATCTATTGCATTTCACAAACAGACCATCAGGGGGCGCTGTATTACTGATTTTGTGCTGAAACCCCTCCCACAAGAGGCTCTGGTACGCGGTACTCTGGGCAAACTGCCACAATGTAACAACGTTCACAGACAGGAAATGGCTGTTTACAGCTGTCTGTTAAAGCCAGAACAGCTAGAAACAGCTACATAACCTGCCCACAGTAAAAATGTCACCATGTAATACATGTCAGAATGTGAATCTGGGAGAGGAAAGATTTTACAATGAGCAAACACTGACTAAATCATGTATACATAATTATTGTAAAAATGAAGCACTTTTTTTTTTTTTTTTTTTGTTTCTTAATTTTAAAGAGGAACTCCAGTGAAAATAATGTAATAAAAAAAACAGAATATTCTTTAGACAGAAGATGGTGTGGACATAGTGGAGAGTGTTGGGGTGTAACATCCACTGTGGTTGCGGCTGCGGGCACGCAGGGTGTCTCTGCAGCCGCCTTTGTTCCCTGTTCTGAGGCCTTATCCGTTCCACCGGCGTCTAGCACGCCGGGGACAGGACTGTCTTTTGCTCATAGGGTCGCGGGCTCACGCGGAGAAAGGACCTTTATGCTGGGAGAAGGCGCGTCAGCTGACCTGCCGGTCGGCTGACGTCAGAGGAGACTCACGACGCTCGGATTGGCTGATTGGAGATGGGCGCGGCTGTGGGCTCTCCTCTGCTTCATAAGCCTTCGCTGTTCACTCGCAACTTGTCTGCTGTTGCGAATACGTCAGTGTAAACACTCAGACCTTAGACTAGTATCCGGTGTGTTTTGATCTGGGAGGAAACCAGGGATTTCACACAAGACTAGGATTATTGTTATATTATTACTGTTGATTACCTGTGTATGATTCTGGCTAACCTCTGACCTTGCACTTGCTAAGCGATTCTGTACTTCTGCCTATCTGACTCTGTTACTGAACCTTGCCTGAAATATTACTACTCTCTTGCCTGTCGATTCTGTACTGTTCTAGCCTCTCTGTTGCCGATCTTTGCCTGTCTGACCTTTCTACTCTCCAGTGAGCCCTTGTCACTGGAGAGGTGCTCTGATAGTACCCTACCAGCTCTTCTGGTGAGGTTTAGTTAAACTATCCTGTTACGGTTGCTGATAGTACCCACCAGCTCCTCTGGTGAGGGCTCCTCTAACTACTCAGCTACTGTTGCAGCTAGTACCCACCAGCTCCCCTGGTGAGGTCTAGCACTGATTATTGCAGCTAGTACCCACCAGCTCCTCTGGTAAGGTTTAGTCAAACTAATCTGTTACTGTCGCAGTTTCTACTCACCAGCTCCTCTGGTGAGCTCCATTCATTCTACAGTTGCACCAAACACTATTCACCACAGTCCTCTGCATTGGATACTTGCATTATTGGTGATTCTGCAGATCACCAGATCACCACATAATCAGGTATAGAGTCTGTATTATTGGTGATTCTGCAGATCACCACATAATCAGACTACACCAATCGTTACAAGGGGGTTTTATGAATATACAAAGGTTTTATCATATTCTTACTGGTCAATACTCACATATAGTGTTTATGGAACAACATCTTCACGATAATGATTTGTTATTTATAAAGTGCCATGGCACTGTACAATAAACAGCCAACAGACAAGGCTGGGAGTACAATGGCAATACAGAGAAAAAGCCTAGTGCGGAAATGAAAAAATAAATATATATTTCTTTTCTTTAAAAGTACATAAAATACAAATAGTTTAAAAAAATTCAAATAGTTTCATAACCATAAATTGCAGTGCTGTGGAGTCGGAGTAATTTTTGGGTACCTGGAGTCGGAGAAAAATGCACCGACTCCTAATGAATTTAAACTGTAATTAAAACAGAAAATATGATATGATATATAAAATGTTCTATTTCTCAGATAATAGTCATCATAAATATTTATATATATATATATAGTAATAGCTCTGCTTAGTCCACAAAAAATGAATTAAACCAATCAAAAATAGTTTCTTATGCTGCTTCAATAAAACAGTCCCCATATTTTTAAACTCAGACAAACATATCTGATTGTGACTGTATATATGATGTGTACACAGGAATCTCATATATACGACATAACATCTATGCTGTAAGAATGAAGGTCTGTAGCTGTGTCACTAAGAGATGGTCAATGAGATGGAAATAATTCTGCGCTGATGCTGGTGTATACAAATCAAATAATTTGATATGTTGTTAAAATTTGATTTGGGGACTACGGAATTAAAGGGTACCTGAGACGGATGAAAAGAAAAGTTTTATACATACCTGGGGCTTCCTCCAGCCCCCTTTAGGCTAATCAGTCCCTCGATGCCATCCTCCGCCACCTGGATCTTCTGCTTTGAGTCCCGGTAATTCAGCCAGTCACCGCAGTCCGGCCACTTGCCACTCACACAGCCAGGAGCATTCTGCACCTGCGCAATAGTGCTGCGCAGATGTAGTACGTTCCTGGTGGCGGAGTGTGTGCATGCGCATTACACCAGACTGGCTCAAGTACCTGGACTCATACCAGAAGATCCAGGTGGCGGAGGAGGACAGCAAGGGACTGATTAGCATGAATGGGGGCTGGAGGAAGCCCCGGGTATGTATAAAACATTCATCTATCTCAGATTTACTTTGTTACACAGTAGTACTATACTCTACATATGCACTCCCCACAGAGCTGCAGGGAATCCACTGAGAATGTTGTGCACATTGAACACAGAGGTGTTGTCTATCACCCATAAACCTGGTTCAGATTGTGCATGAAGAATGTGTAATAGAGGAAGAATCGCCTCCTGCAGAGTACCTGCACATCACTCTTACATTTACCCACAGTTACATTGCCTAGGGCCTGATCCATGTTCAGATTGTGCATGAAGAATGTGTAATAGAGGAAGAAACCCCTGCAGAGTACCTGCACATCACTCTTACATGTACCCACAGTTACATTGCCTAGGGCTTGATAGATGTTCTTTGTACCTTCTACAAGTACTCTTACCAAGGACTAGTTTTAGTATATGACTAAAAGTATTAGAGGCAGAAGATCAGCCGGCTAGCCAGGTAACTGGTATGGTTTAAAAGAGAATAAAAATGACAGCCTCCATATCCCTCTCACTTCAGTTGCCTTTTAAAATTCCTAAGCGTTGGCAGTTAAGAGATGCATTTCATGTTGCATACTTCGAATCAACTAGATTGTATTACGCAAATTAGAGGAGTTGGAGTCGAGGAGTCGGAGGAATCCTAACCTGAGGAGTCGGAGTCGGTGGATTTTTGTACCGACTCTACAGCCCTGATAAATTGTTTATTCTTGTCAATTTACAAAATGCAAAGTAAGCGGACGGATACAATATTTTAAGTGTACTGGATACGGGGACAGCGGCGTGATTTATACATACATACCTCCAGCTCCATGAGGTCTGTGGGCTCCCTCGCTGTCCTCTCGGCGGCTCCGTTCCATTGAAAATGCTCCCAGTATTCTGGCCAGTCTCAGGCAGTCATCAGCTTGTACACCTGTGCAGCTAGGCCTGCGCCTGCGTTGTACTACTGCACATGGACACAATGCTCCCGGGTACAGGAGCGCGACAAGAGAAGCGCGTGAGGCCGTACCGCGCATGCACATAATAGCATGGACGCCCAGGATATCAGGAGCTTTTCCAAATGAAGAGAGCCACCAGAAAAGATAGCGAGGGAGGCCTAAGACCTCATGGGGCTGGAGGAAGCCCCAGGTAAGTATAAATTCTGCCATTACAGCCATCCCAGGGTCATGTTCAATCAAATTATTATTAGGCATAACTATCCCTTTGCCTTCAATACAGCATCAATTCTTAGAGGTGCACATGCCCAAAGTGCAGGTACAGTATAATCTCGCTATATAAACTCTGATATAGTAATCATTTGGGTATAGTAAACTACCAGGTCCCGGCCACTCTCCACTATAAGTCTATGGGAGCAATCTCTTATGTAATAAAACTTCTGTTATAGTAAACATGTTTTTTGGCCCCAGCGTGATGCTGACTCTGGAATATAGTAAACAGTGGGCAGTGCATGTGTCCTGTGTCCGTGTGAAACCACTGACACAGAACACCATCAAGAAGAATGGCACCGGCACTGGATATACAGTACTGTACAAATAAGCAGCCTGGGGAAAATGAGGAATAATGTGAACATAAACAAAATACAATGCAGTGTTCCCACTTCCACTTTGCAATCACCAATAAAAGTATTGTCACAGTCCTCCCACAGGATTGTTTATACTCAAAGGCATCTCATCCCTTAGTTAGCAATGACACTCCAGGTAGCGTGTGGAGCGCAGTACAGGCTACTTTCACTTGTAGTGCAGATCAGAGCAGGCCTACTCACTGTAAAACTAGGGAGAGTGGAGAGTAGAGTGCCAAGTCCTGCCCGTGGAGGTATCAGCGTCACTCTCCCGTGCTGCAAGGACTGCATGGAAGTATCGAAGCCACTCACAGGAAACAAATGGCTGCCTCTATTCAGTGACGGCTGCAATTTTTAAGGATTCTTGAATACTGTACTCGTGATTTGTTTAGCCTGGCTATGCAGCCATAAGGTGTACTTAAAGGGGCACTACAGCGAAAAACTGTAAAGTTTAAAATATGTGCAAATATATACAAATAAGAAGTAACTTTTTTCCAGAGTAAAATGAGCCATATATTACTTTTCTCCGATGTTGCTGTCACTTACAGTAGGTAGTAGAAATCTGACAGAAGTGACAGGTTTTGGACTAGTCCATCTCTTTATAGGGGATTCTCAGGGATATATTTATTTTCAAAAGCACTTTGTGAATGGCAGTTGCACAGTCCAACTGCCAAAAAACTGTGTAGCGAGCAGGTAAGCTGGCCAGCATCATTGTTTAAATCCTTTTTCATGAATATCTTTATAAAGAATAAAAGCCTTGCTGAGACTCCCCTATAAAGAGATGGACTAGTCCAAAACATGTCACTTCTGTCAGATTTCTACTGCCTACTGTTAGTGACAGCATTATAGGAAAAAAGTAATTTATGGTTCATTTTACTCTGGAAAAAAATTATTTCTTATTTGTATATGTTTGCACATATTTAAAATTTTACAGTTTTTCGCTGCAGTACCCCTCTAACCTTGTAGTCCACCAAATGTGCAAGTGCTTGTACTGCACCTCCAATTGGAGGACAGAATTGCTTCTTTGCAGCCGAGAATGTACCAGAGCATGCTAGACCATTTCTAGGACACTTTGTGATATAGTAAACTTCTGATATAGTAAACCACTTTTCCTGGTTCCTTGGAGTTTACTATAGCGAGATTATATTGTACTAATGACCATCATTTTCCTATGATAATCACCGTCACCTCACCAAGCTGCTGCCATTACAGAAAAGAAGAAGAAAGGAGTTTAGGGGTCACCTGCCACTGCCTGTCAGGATCCTGGGGAGGAAGGCACAACTACTCAGTCTCGCACATTTAACTGAGGAGGAGGATTGATTGACTGACTAACCATTTTAAGTTAGTATGGAAATTTTCAGTCTTTTCTATGTTGCCACTGACTGTACTCAGTAGATTACAATCTAATCCTCACCATAGTCAGTGCAAGTCCAGGACACAATGGCCTCAATTCTGGTAGAGATTTCAAACAAATTACCTCACGTACTGTAATTTATCTCATGAGGTAATGACAATTAGCAATTCTGGTAGGTTTTAGTCAGGTTTTACCTCATGCAGCATATTTTAGTCATGAATTACAGCGTGTAAAATTATGCGGAAATTTGTGTGGTAATTTGCATTTATTTTAACGACAATCTCTATTCTCATGGAACTTAGGCGGTGTGTTAGCATATACTTTACCAATCAGTTTAAGACCTGCCGGTACCTGGCAGTAATTTCACTTTGTATGCATTTTGTAGTTTTTAGTGGAGGTCCTATTAATGTTTTAGTGGAGTTCCTAGTCAGGCTGTGTAATAGAAAAGAATAGTAGAAATAAAACTCCAAATATTTATTGGATCATTTTTTAAGTAAGGGATGCCTATATAAATCTTTCAGAATTGGTAGAAAAAACAAAAAGAAGGAAAATATCGCATCAGGTATTTTACCAACAAAAAAATTCTTGCGTCATATAGCTACCAGAATTAATACCAATGAGGCCCTGACTAACAAAAATTCCAAGGGGACACAGTGAACTGCAATTTACCCCCCCCCCCCATGTGATGCATCAAGTGTCAAAGGGACACTCCACACATATAAATATAGGTGGCTACTTCCCAGATACTATTTGTTATCTCTTTGGACACTGTTGACCCTTCCACTAGGAAATAGGCGTTACCCAGAAGTGGTATCTAAGTGACCACGGGTCTTCACCAGAGCACCCCGCAAGGGATGATGGACTTTGCTGCCTAGTGCCCACCAGGTCACAACTGGGATAACCTCAGCTAGTGGTTGAGAGAACAGCAACACCATTTATGTTGAGATTTCGAGCAGGTCAAAGTTCAGGGCAGGCAGTGAGGGCTTGTTCACACTATGAGCGCTTTCGGATTTTTTTTAAGCACTGGCGATTTTTAAGAGAGATTGTGCAATGATATTGTGTGTGAGCATTCTCACATGAGCGATGAGCTTTCTTTCCAATTGCAAATGAGGCTCCTGCACTATTTCCTGAACGCTTGCGCTTCAATGCAAACTATAGGTAAATCGCTAAGCACTTGGAAAAGCGATTTTGTGAGCAATTAAAAAAAAAAAATCACATTTAAGAGATTCAATTGCAGGTCAAAGAGTTCACTTTCTGATTGACTGGAAGAAAATGCTTACTGCCACATAAAAGTGCTCACAAAAGTGTTTAACAAAATCCAAATAGCTTTAAAATTGCTGGCAAAATCGCTTCGAAAAGCGCTCATAAAAGCACTCAGCGCTTGCAATTGCGCAAGCGATTTATAATGTGAACTAGGCCATAATCAGAGTTAAAGGAATACTATCGATTGAAACGACTTTTTTTTTTAATACTCTATATTAGTGTACACATTACCACTAGTGCTAGGGGCACTTTATTTATTCACCCAGGTCTCTCTCCTGCTATCCCTGCTTAAAAATTCATTTCTCACACAGCTCATAGTAGTTTTGGTCACCCTGAGCAGCTTGGTTACTCTGTCACACAGCTCACAAATATATTTCACTGTGTCACTCACAGCATGCAGGAGATATGAGGAGAAATAGGCTGATCTGAGGTGGTAACAGGTAACTAAATGGGCTGTAATATTGCTGGAATATAACTAGCTATAACACTAGTCTGTGTTTACACTCAGACTGGCTGCCTGCTTGTGATGAGTCACTCCAGGCTGCATCCACTTTACAAGCTGCTGAGAGGGGCAGACCACTGTTTACAATTAGCATTATTAGTATCTTTATCAGTCAAGAGAAGCAAAGATAATAAACACACATTGCTAGAATCTTTAACCCCTTACCACCATATCAATAAGATTATTTCAGCAAGGTGATAATTATACTATAAACTGAGGAGTTGATAGCAACTCCCCTGCGCAGAGACATGGTCTCTGGGAGCCCTCAGTATTTAGATACATTTTGTATCCAAAACTGACGGAGGATTTTACAGCTGAGAGGAACAGCTGTGTGAGGAATCAAATTGCTCTTAGTACTTGCCCTAATGTGTGCTACAACATACAGCATTTAAAAATAAATGCATACATCGATAGTATTCCTTTAAGTAACGATCCGAGTCAGGGCAGGCAGCAGGTAGATAATCAGAGGGCAGGACGTCCAGAAGTCAAATAAGTGGATCAGATCAAGGCTAGTCCAAACAGGCCAGGTCACAATGGGAGTAATAAACAGGGACGGACTGGTTAGCAGATTTCTGGAACAACCAAACCCACTGACCTGCAACCTAGCCTCCCCCATGCGATGCATCAGGTGCCAAAGTTACCACACAAATAAAGATAGCAGCATTAGGTGGCTTTTCCCCAGATACCATTTGTTATGTTTTTGGACACTGTTGACCCTTCCACTAGGATAGAGGCGTTACCCAGAAGTGGTATCTAAGTGACCACGGGTCTTCACCAGAGCACCCCGCAAGGGATGATGGACTTTGCTGCCTAGTGCCCACCAGGTCACAACTGGGATAACCTCAGCTAGTGGTTGAGAGAACAGCAACACCCTTTATGTTGAGATTTCAAGCAGGTAATCAGAGTCCAGTAACATTCTGTGTCAGAGCAGGCTACAAGCAGATAATCAGAGGAAAGTAAGGTCCAGTTTAAACTAAGGCGTATGCAAAACAGAAACAACAAATGCATCCACTATGGCACTATGCGAGTATGAAAGTACTAGGTTGTCCCCCAGTGCCAGCTGAAACCCACTCATGATGTTTCTCCCCAAGTGAATGGTGGTAAGTTGGGACCTGCAGAGTAGTTGCAGAGAAGGAAATTGTCTTTTCTAGCTAGGAAGCCCTCTCCTTCAGTCTGTGTCCAATCTTCTTCTGTATGGGCATCTCCTCTCTGCCAGCGCGTCACAGAGGTGGCTGCAAGGATAAAGACGGAAGGACACAGACTGAAGAAGGCAGCTTGATGGCCGGACAGGTGAGTTGGATCCACTGTGACTACTCTGCAGGGGCCCTATTCCCTTGCAGCAAGTTCTGGTGGTGGGACCCTCAGCCAGCTCTAAACCCCCTGGGCAATTGCCCATATGGAAAAGCTGGCCATGGATATATGGCTATTTTCTGCAATAATTTAATGTATTTAAAATAGAAGTGACATCATCTGCCACACTTTACAAAGTCATGTCATTCTAGTTCGTACCATATTCAAAAGTCTAATGTTCTAAGATATTATGTTCATATGTAGCACTGACATCTTCTGCAGTACTTTACAGAGTACATAGTCATATCGCTGTCTTTAGAAATCACAATTAAATCTCTGCTACTGATCTCTCTGTAGCAGTGAAGTTGTCAGCTGCAGCTCACCACAGGCTGTCCAGAACACCACAAACTCTCCAGCCCCATACATTCTCTCCAGCCCAACAGACACTGTGACTTGGTGAGTCATTGCGTCTATGTTTTAGAGTAGTTCACAACCCAATCCTACCATATTTATAGTCTTAGGTTCTGCCATATTAATATTACATATTTATATAGTAGAGACATCTTCTGCAGCACTTTACACAGCACATAATCTTGCCACTAATTGTCCTCAGAGAAGCTCACAATCTAACCCCTACCATAATCTAATGTCCTACCATATTGTTAGGATATATTTGTATAATTGTGACATTTTCTACACCATGAGGAGAGTAAAAACGTGGCTGAGGTCAATCATGACAGATGGACGATTATCTGGACTCTGTATGAGGATTGTTCACAGAGCAAAGACTCTGCAGCAAAAGTGAACTAATTAAAAACATTATAAACAGGCTCAGCCAAGAGGAGTGATGAGTGCAACTATTCAGGTAACAGGATTTGCAGTCTTGTGAAAAGGAAAGGAAACACTTCTTATAAGTGACTATAAGGCTCCTTTCACACATGCTGACACAGAAGCTATTATAGCACTATGAGGCTATCAGATTGCTGGCGGTGCAGCACTGCTTGGCGGGTACCGACACAGTAATGCAAGATGTGTGCATTTAGCCTGGTAGTGAGGCATACTCTCATTGTACTATATGCCCGACTATGGTCACACTGCACATGTGAAGTTCATCCTGTAGCACAAGTGCATCCACTGGGTTATCCTGATGGAACCTGTCTTATTGCATTCAGTGTGATAGTCCCATACGACTATCATCACATTTACGCCACGTGTGCTGATTTTGTCGGTTACCACACAATGGACAAGTGTGAAAGAGCCGTCAGATTGGAGACAGAGGCTCTGCTTCCCATTTTCTTATATCACGGTTCATTTACTATGTCTGGGAAACCGTGCAGAACACTGGAGAACATGAAGCCTGGTACACACATCCAATCTTGATTGACCAATTTTTCCACTTCTATGTAGTAGGAGGCCTAACATATTTTAAATACTTTGAACAAATTGTTTAGGTAAGCTCTCGTGCTACATGGAAGAGGTAAATTTGGCAAAAAAAAAATTGGCTGTGTACACAGCTTTGTGACCCAGCAAAAAATGTCTGTTATTAGATGGCTGCACATGGGTCATATCAGAACATAGTGAGAACAAAGTGAGTTACCTTGTGTCATTTCAGTCACATGTGCTTGTGTACAGCAATAAACACAGGCTGAAGGCCGAGAGCAAAAGGGACAAGCTTCACAAGATTTTAAGGGAGGCAAACCTCAACTTATTCTTTTTTTGTTCCAAATGATCTTCTTAAAGGGGCAGTTTAGTGAAAATTATTATTTACATTAATCACATATCAGTTATTTAATATGGAGAGCATATCTTACTCCATAAACCTTGTGTTAAAAAAAGTAGATGCTATCACTTAATTTTGCATGCAGGGTACCTGAGACAGATGAAAAGAAAAGTTTTATACATACCTGGGGCTTCCTCCAGCCCCCTTTAGGCTAATCGGTCCCTCGCTGCCGTCCTCCGCCACCTGGATCTTCTGCTATGAGTCCCAGTAATTCAGCCAGTCAGCGCAGTCCGGCCACGAGCCGCTCACACAGCCAGGAGCATTCTGCACCTGCAGAATAGTGCTGCGCAGGTGTAGTACGTTCCTGGTGGCGGAGTGTGTGCATGCACATTACACCAGACTGGCTCAAGTACCTGGACTCATACCAGAAGATCCAGGTGGCGGAGGAGGACAGCAAGGGACTGATTAGCATGAATGGGGGCTGGAGGAAGCCCCAGATATGTATAAAACATTCATCTATCTCAGGTTTACTTTGTTACACAGTAGTACTATACTCTACATATGCACTCCCCACAGAGCTGCAGGGAATCCACTGAGAATGTTGTGCACATTGAACACAGAGGTGTTGTCTATCACCCATAAACCTGGTTCAGATTGTACATGAAGAATGTGTAATAGAGGAAGAATCGCCTCCTGCAGAGAACCTGCACATCACTCTTACATTTACCCACAGTTACATTGCCTAGGGCCTGATAGATGTTCTTTGTACCTTCTACAAGTACTCTTACCAAGGACTAGTTTTAGTATATGACTAAAAGTATTAGAGGCAGAAGATCAGCCGGCTAGTCAGGTAACTGATATGGTTTAAAAGAGAATAAAAATGACAGCCTCCATATCCCTCACATCAGTTGCCTTTTAAAATTCCTAAGCGTTGGCAGTTAAGAGATGCATTTCATGTTGCATACTTCAATCAACTAGATTGTATTACGCAAATTAAAGGAGTTGGAGTCGGAGGAATCCTAACCTGAGGAGTCGGAGTCGGTGGATTTTTGTACCGACTCTACAGCCCTGATAAATTGTTTATTCTTGTCAATTTACAAAATGCAAAGTAAGTGGACGGATACAATATTGTAAGTGTACTAGAGACGGGGACAGCGGCGTGATTTATACATACATACCTCCAGCCCCATGGAGGTCCGTGGGCTCCCTCGCTGTCCTCTCGGCGGCTCTGTTCCATTGAAAATGCTCCCAGTATTCTGGCCAGTCTCAGCCAGTCATCAGCTTGTACACCTGTGCAGCTAGGCCTGCGCCTGCGTTGTACTACTGCACATGGAAACAATGCTCCCATGTACAGGAGCGTGACGAGAGGAGCGCGTGAGGCCGTACCGCGCATGCACATAATAGCGTGGACGCCCAGGATATCAGGAGCTTTTCCAAATGAAGCGAGCCACCAGAAAAGACAGGGAGGGAGGCCCAAGACCTCATGGGGCTGGAGGAAGCCCCAGGTAAGTATAAATTCTGCCATTACAGCCATCCCAGGGTCATGTTCAATCAAATTATTATTAGGCATAACTATCCCTTTGCCTTCAATACAGCATCAATTCTTAGAGGTGCACATGCCCAAAGTGCAGGTACAGTATAATCTCGCTATATAAACTCTGATATAGTAATCATTTGGGTATAGTAAACTACCAGGTCCCGGCCACTCTCCACTATAAGTCTATGGGAGCAACGCCTGGTATAGTAATCTCTTATGTAATAAAACTTCTGTTATAGTAAACATGTTTTTGGCCCCAACGTGATGCTGACTCTGGAATATAGTAAACAGCAGGCGGGGCATGTGTCCGTGTGAAACCACTGACACAGAACACCATCAAGAAGAATGGCACCGGCACTGGATATACAGTACTGTACAAATAAGCAGCCTGGGGAAAATGAGGAATAATGTGAACATAAACAAAATACAATGCAGTGTTCCCACTTTCACTTTGCAATCACCAATAAAAGTATCGTCACAGTCCTCCCACGGGATTGTTTACACTCAAAGGCATCTCATCCCTTAGTTAGCAATGACACTCCAGGTAGCGTGTGGAGCACAATACAGGCTACTTTCACTTGTAGTGCAGATCAGAGCAGGCCTACTCACTGTAAAACTAGGGAGAGTGGAGAGTAGAGTGCCAAGTCCTGCCTGTGGAGGTATCAGCGTCACTCTCCCGTGCTGCAAGGACTGCATGGAAGTATCGAAGCCACTCACAGGAAACAAATGGCTGCCTCTATTCAGTGACGGCTGCAATTTTTAAGGATTCCTGAATACTGTACTCGTGATTTGTTTAGCCTGGCTATGCAGCCATAAGGTGTACTTAAAGGGGCACTACAGCGAAAAACTGTAAAGTTTAAAATATGTGCAAATATATACAAATGAGAAGTAACTTTTTTCCAGAGTAAAATGAGCCATATATTACTTTTCTCCGATGTTGCTGTCACTTACAGTAGGTTTTGGACTAGTCTATCTCTTTATAGGGGATTCTCAGGGATATATTTATTTTCAAAAGCACTTTGTGAATGGCAGTTGCACAGTCCAACTGCCAAAAAACTGTGTAGCGAGCAGGTAAGCTGGCCAGCATCATTGTTTAAATCCTTTTTCATGAATATCTTTATAAAGAATAAAAGCCTTGCTGAGACTCCCCTATAAAGAGATGGACTAGTCCAAAACATGTCACTTCTGTCAGATTTCTACTGCCTACTGTTAGTGACAGCATTATAGGAAAAAAGTACGGTAATTTATGGTTCATTTTACTCTGGAAAAAAATTATTTCTTATTTGTATATGTTTGCACATATTTAAAATTTTACAGTTTTTCGCTGCAGTACCCCTCTAACCTTGTAGTCCACCAAATGTGCAAGTGCTTGTACTGCACCTCCAATTGGAGGACAGAGTTGCTTCTTTGCAGCAGAGAATGTACCAGAGCATGCTAGACCATTTCTAGGACACTTTGTGATATAGTAAACTTCTGATATAGTAAACCACTTTTCCTGGTTCCTTGGAGTTTACTATAGCGAGATTATATTGTACTAATGACCATCATTTTCCTATGATAATCACCGTCACCTCACCAAGCTGCTGCCATTACAGAAAAGAAGAAGAAAGGAGTTTAGGGGTCACCTGCCACTGCCTGTCAGGATCCTGGGGAGGAAGGCACAACTACTCAGTCTCGCACATTTAACTGAGGAGGAGGATTGATTGACTGACTAACCATTTTAAGTTAGTATGGAAATTTTCAGTCTTTTCTATGTTGCCACTGACTGTACTCAGTAGATTACAATCTAATCCTCACCATAGTCAGTGCAAGTCCAGGACACAATGGCCTCAATTCTGGTAGAGATTTCAAACAAATTACCTCACGTACTGTAATTTATCTCATGAGGTAATGACAATTAGCAATTCTGGTAGGTTTTAGTCAGGTTTTACCTCATGCAGCATATTTTAGTCATGAATTACAGCGTGTAAAATTATGCGGAAATTTGTGTGGTAATTTGCATTTATTTTAACGACAATCTCTATTCTCATGGAACTTAGGCGGTGTGTTAGCATATACTTTACCAATCAGTTTAAGACCTGCCGGTACCTGGCAGTAATTTCACTTTGTATGCATTTTGTAGTTTTTAGTGGAGGTCCTATTAATGTTTTAGTGGAGTTCCTAGTCAGGCTGTGTAATAGAAAAGAATAGTAGAAATAAAACTCCAAATATTTATTGGATCATTTTTAAGTAAGGGATGCCTATATAAATCTTTCAGAATTGGTAGAAAAAACAAAAAGAAGGAAAATATCGCATCAGGTATTTTACCAACAAAAAAATTCTTGCGTCACATAGCTACCAGAATTAATACCAATGAGGCCCTGACTAACAAAAATTCCAAGGGGACACAGTGAACTGCAATTTACCCCCCCCCCCCCCCCCCCCATGTGATGCATCAAGTGTCAAAGGGACACTCCACACATAAATATAGGTGGCTACTTCCCAGATACTATTTGTTATCTCTTTGGACACTGTTGACCCTTCCACTAGGATAGAGGCGTTACCCAGAAGTGGTATCTAAGTGACCACGGGTCTTCACCAGAGCACCCCGCAAGGGATGATGGACTTTGCCCACCAGGTCACAACTGGGATAACCTCAGCTAGTGGTTGAGAGAACAGCAACACCATTTATGTTGAGATTTCGAGCAGGTCAAAGTTCAGGGCAGGCAGTGAGGGCTTGTTCACACTATGAGCGCTTTCGGATTTTTTTTAAGCACTGGCGATTTTTAAGAGAGATTGTGCAATGATATTGTGTGTGAGCATTCTCACATGAGCGATGAGCTTTCTTTCCAATTGCAAATGAGGCTCCTGCACTATTTCCTGAACGCTTGCGCTTCAATGCAAACTATAGGTAAATCGCTAAGCACGTGGAAAAGCGATTTTGTGAGCAATTAAAAAAAAAATCACATTAAAGAGATTCAATTCCAGGTCAAAGAGTTCACTTTCTGATTGACTGGAAGAAAATGCTTATTGCCACATAAAAGTGCTCACAAAAGCGTTTAACAAAATCCAAATAGCTTTAAAATTGCTGGCAAAATCGCTTCGAAAAGCGCTCATAAAAGCGCTCAGCGCTTGCAATTGCGCAAGCGATTTATAATGTGAACTAGGCCATAATCAGAGTTAAAGAAATACTATCGATTGAAACGACTTTTTTTTTTAATACTCTATATTAGTGTACACATTACCACTAGTGCTAGGGGCACTTTATTTATTCACCCAGGTCTCTCTCCTGCTATCCCTGCTTAAAAATTCATTTCTCACACAGCTCATAGTAGTTTTGGTCACCCTGAGCAGCTTGGTTACTCTGTCACACAGCTCACAAATATATTTCACTGTGTCACTCACAGCATGCAGGAGATATGAGGAGAAATAGGCTGATCTGAGGTGGTAACAGGTAACTAAATGGGCTGTAATATTGCTGGAATATAACTAGCTATAACACTAGTCTGTGTTTACACTCAGACTGGCTGCCTGCTTGTGATGAGTCACTCCAGGCTGCATCCACTTTACAAGCTGCTGAGAGGGGCAGACCACTGTTTACAATTAGCATTATTAGTATCTTTATCAGTCAAGAGAAGCAAAGATAATAAACACACATTGCTAGAATCTTTAACCCCTTACCACCATATCAATAAGATTATTTCAGCAAGGTGATAATTATACTATAAACTGAGGAGTTGATAGCAACTCCCCTGCGCAGAGACATGGTCTCTGGGAGCCCTCAGTATTTAGATACATTTTGTATCCAAAACTGACGGAGGATTTTACAGCTGAGAGGAACAGCTGTGTGAGGAATCAAATTGCTCTTAGTACTTGCCCTAATGTGTGCTACAACATACAGCATTTAAAAATAAATGCATACATCGATAGTATTCCTTTAAGTAACGATCCGAGTCAGGGCAGGCAGCAGGTAGATAATCAGAGGGCAGGACGTCCAGAAGTCAAATAAAGGGATCAGATCAAGGCTAGTCCAAACAGGCCAGGTCACAATGGGAGTAATAAACAGGGACGGACTGGTTAGCAGATTTCTGGAACAACCAAACCCACTGATCTGCAACCTAGCCTCCCCCATGCGATGCATCAGGTGCCAAAGTTACCACACAAATAAAGATAGCAGCATTAGGTGGCTTTTCCCCAGATACCATTTGTTATGTTTTTGGACACTGTTGACCCTTCCACTAGGATAGAGGCGTTACCCAGAAGTGGTATCTAAGTGACCACGGGTCTTCACCAGAGCACCCCGCAAGGGATGATGGACTTTGCTGCCTAGTGCCCACCAGGTCACAACTGGGATAACCTCAACTAGTGGTTGAGAGAACAGCAACACCCTTTATGTTGAGATTTCAAGCAGGTAATCAGAGTCCAGTAACATTCTGTGTCAGAGCAGGCTACAAGCAGATAATCAGAGGAAAGTAAGGTCCAGTTTAAACTAAGGCGTATGCAAAACAGAAACAACAAATGCATCCACTATGGCACTATGCGAGTATGAAAGTACTAGGTTGTCCCCCAGTGCCGGCTGAAACCCACTCATGATGTTTCTCCCCAAGTGAATGGTGGTAAGTTGGGACCTGCAGAGTAGTTGCAGAGAAGGAAATTGTCTTTTCTAGCTAGGAAGCCCTCTCCTTCAGTCTGTGTCCAATCTTCTTCTGTATGGGCATCTCCTCTCTGCCAGCGCGTCACAGAGGTGGCTGCAAGGATAAAGACGGAAGGACACAGACTGAAGAAGGCAGCTTGATGGCCGGACAGGTGAGTTGGATCCACTGTGACTACTCTGCAGGGGCCCTATTCCCTTGCAGCAAGTTCTGGTGGTGGGACCCTCAGCCAGCTCTAAACCCCCTGGGCAATTGCCCATATGGAAAAGCTGGCCATGGATATATGGCTATTTTCTGCAATAATTTAATGTATTTAAAATAGAAGTGACATCATCTGCCACACTTTACAAAGTCATGTCATTCTAGTTCGTACCATATTCAAAAGTCTAATGTTCTAAGATATTATGTTCATATGTAGCACTGACATCTTCTGCAGTACTTTACAGAGTACATAGTCATATCGCTGTCTTTAGAAATCACAATTAAATCTCTGCTACTGATCTCTCTGTAGCAGTGAAGTTGTCAGCTGCAGCTCACCACAGGCTGTCCAGAACACCACAAACTCTCCAGCCCCATACATTCTCTCCAGCCCAACAGACACTGTGACTTGGTGAGTCATTGCGTCTATGTTTTAGAGTAGTTCACAACCCAATCCTACCATATTTATAGTCTTGAGGTCCGTACACACGCCGGACTTTAGGCAACGACGGGTCCGTCGTTGCCTCCCGCTGGGTGGGCGTTCCAGCGACAGTCCGGCATGTGTACGCTCTGTCGTCAGACTGATACGGCTGTTCCTGAGCGATCCGCCGGGCGGATCGCTCAGAAACAGCCGTATCAGTCTGACGACAGAGCGTACACATGCCGGACTGTCGCTGGCACGCCCACCCAGCGGGAGGCAACGACGGACCCGTCGTTGCCTAAAGTCCGGCGTGTGTACGGACCTTTAGGTTCTGCCATATTAATATTACATATTTATATAGTAGAGACATCATCTGCAGCACTTTACACAGCACATAATCTTGCCACTAATTGTCCTCAGAGAAGCTCACAATCTAACCCCTACCATAATCTAATGTCCTACCATATTGTTAGGATATATTTGTATAATTGTGACATTTTCTACACCATGAGGAGAGTAAAAACGTGGCTGAGGTCAATCATGACAGATGGACGATTATCTGGACTCTGTATGAGGATTGTTCACAGAGCAAAGACTCTGCAGCAAAAGTGAACTAATTAAAAACATTATAAACAGGCTCAGCCAAGAGGAGTGATGAGTGCAACTATTCAGGTAACAGGATTTGCAGTCTTGTGAAAAGGAAAGGAAACACTTCTTATAAGTGACTATAAGGCTCCTTTCACACATGCTGACACAGAAGCTATTATAGCCCTATGAGGCTATCAGATTGCTGGCGGTGCAGCACTGCTTGGCGGGTACCGACACAGTAATGCAAGATGTGTGCATTTAGCCTGGTAGTGAGGCATACTCTCATTGTACTATATGCCCGACTATGGTCACACTGCACATGTGAAGTTCATCCTGTAGCACAAGTGCATCCACTGGGTTATCCTGATGGAACCTGTCTTATTGCATTCAGTGTGATAGTCCCATACGACTATCATCACATTTACGCCACGTGTGCTGATTTTGTCGGTTACCACGCAATGGACAAGTGTGAAAGAGCCGTCAGATTGGAGACAGAGGCTCTGCTTCCCATTTTCTTATATCACGGTTCATTTACTATGTCTGGGAAACCGTGCAGAACACTGGAGAACATGAAGCCTGGTACACATATCCAATCTTGATTGACCAATTTTTCCACTTCTATGTAGTAGGAGGCCTAACATATTTTAAATACTTTGAACAAATTGTTTAGGTAAGCTCTCGTGCTACATGGAAGAGGTAAATTTGGAAAAAAAAAATTGGCTATGTGTACACAGCTTTGTGACCCAGCAAAAAATGTCTGTTATTAGATGGCTGCACATGGGTCATATCAGAACATAGTGAGAACAAAGTGAGTTACCTTGTGTCATTTCAGTCACATGTGCTTGTGTACAGCAATAAACACAGGCTGAAGGCCGAGAGCAAAAGGGACAAGCTTCACAAGATTTTAAGGGAGGCAAACCTCAACTTATTCTTTTTTTGTTCCAAATGATCTTCTTAAAGGGGCAGTTTAGTGAAAATTATTATTTACATTAATCACATATCAGTTATTTAATATGGAGAGCATATCTTACTCCATAAACCTTGTGTTAAAAAAAGTAGATGCTATCACTTAATTTTGCATTGGCAGAGAGCTGCGCTGGCTCATTAGCATACTATGCGATGGGCTTCAGCCTGCTTATAGCAGACACTCCAGCTGATTTCTAACACTGACTCACACACTACAGAGAGCTGCTGTTCTGAGTTCTCTGTAACTAGCTAAGTGAATAGATAAAGCAGGCTGCTAATTAGTTACTTATGTAGCAGCCTGTTTCTTTATTTACTTAGCTAGTTACAGAGAACAGCAGCTCTCTGTAGTGAGTGAGTCAGCGTTATCAGCTGGAGTGTCTGCTATCAGTGAAGTCTGGTCCTTCGCATAGTGACCTCTCTGTAGTGTATGAGCCAGCGTTATAAATCAGCTGGAGTGTCTGCTATAAGCAGGCTGAAGCCCATCGCATAGTATGCTAATGATCCAGCTCAGCTCTCTGCCAAAGCAAAATTAAGTGATAGCATCTACTTTTTTTAACACAAGGTCTATGAAGAAAGATATGCTCTCCATATTAAATAACTGATATGTGATTAATGTAAATAATAATTTTCACTAAACTGCCCCTTTAAGAATAATCAGAAATAGTTCACAAACTAATCATATTTGACAATAAGAAGCAGCACCTGAGGCACCTAACAAGGATACAAAATGAACAAACATTTCTACAAAGTGAAAATAGGAAGATAAGTGTGAACTTACCTTCCCAATGATTCACTTTTAACAATTTCACACTGTTATTACAACAATATGGCACATATACTGAATACAGTCTTCTCCCAGAAAACTTTTTCAGCCGGGTGGCATGAAAAAGTGGCCGGGTGGAGCGAGATGGGAGAATGCAGGGCTGGAACTTCTGTGCGCAACTCTGCATACAGCATAAGAGGTGAGCCGGTAACAGCCGGGTGCTCACCAAAGCTAGCCGGGTGCAGCACTCGGCTTAAAGAGCCTGGGGAGAACACTGCAATATCTTTTGACGAAAAGTCTGAAATCATTGTCAGTGAATCATTGGGAAGGTAAGTTTGCACCGATCTATGTTCACTTTATAGAATGTTTTGTCATATTGTATCCTTGTTGGATGCCTCCAGTTGCTTCTTGTCTTGGTAACACCCCTGTGGGGTTTTCTCTTTTTGAGCTGTGACCACTGACCCTCCTCAGGACAAATACAGAATCAAGTCTGATTAAGCAACCCACACTTTTGAGTATATCCCCACAGGTACACTTTAAAGTTAATGGGAACCCGTTTTTTTGTTTTGTTTTTTTTTTAAAGTCAGATACTCACCTAAGGAGCGGGAGGCTCTGGGTCCCATAGAGCATTCCCTCTCCTCTCCCCGCTGTTGTCCTGGCTCCCCCGTACCGGTATTCAAGCGTTTTGGTCAAATACCGCTGTCTCCCGGTCGAATGGGAGTGCTCCCGAAGACGGGCAGTTCTACACTCGCATGTGTGCCGCCTGTCTTCGGGAGGACTCGGCTACCGAAGACTTCCGAAGTCCCCTCGGCGGAGGATGAGAACTGGGGAGCCAGCGCAGCAGCGGGAGAGGAGAGGGAACGCTCATTAGGACCCAGAGCCTCCCTCTCCTTAGGGGAGTATCTGGCTTTTTTTTATTTACATCAGGATTCCCATAAGCTTTAAATGACAATTCCTCAAAAGCAAGGCTGTGGAGTCGGTACAAAAATCCGACTCCGACGCCTCAGTTTAAGATTCCACCGACTCCTCGACTCCGACTCCTCTAATTTGCATATTACAATCTTGTTGAATGAAAGTATGCAACATGAAATTCGTCTCTTAACTGCCAACGCTTAGGAATTTTAAAAGACAACTAAAGTGAGAAGGATATGGAGACTGCCATATTTATTCCCTTTAGTCATAGACTAAAACTAGTCCTTGGTAAGAGTACTTGTAAAAGGTACAGACCGGAACAAAGAACATCTATCAGGCCCTAGGCAATGTGACTGTGGGTACATGTAAGAGTGAGGTGCAGGTACTCTGCAGGGGAATAAGGAGATTCTTCCTCTATTACACATTCTTCATGTCACCTGGATCTTCTGCTATGAGTCCAGGTACTTGAGCCAGTCTGGCGTAGTGCGCATGCACACACTCTGCCGCCAGGAGCGTACTACACCTGCGCAGCACTGTTGCGCAGGTGCAGAACGCTCCTGGCTGTGGAAGCGGCATGCAGCCGGACTGCGCTGACTGGCTGAATTACCAGGACTCATAGCAGAAGATCCAGGTGGTGGAGGTGGACAGCGAGGGACTGATTAGCCTGAAGGGGGCTGGAGGAAGCCCCAGGTATGTATAAAACTTTTCTTTTCATCCTTCTCAGGTACCATTTAAAGGGACTCCGTGCAGTGCGGAAACTATGGAAAGATGCATATCATTTTAAAGCTCTCTTTCTCCTCTTTCCAATGATATATAAACCACCGCCCTACGCCTTTTAGTTTTCACGATTTTCACAATTGAAATTGCCGCGGCCGCAATTTCAATCGCGAAAATAGAGAAAACTAAAAGGCATAGGGTGACGATTTAGGGGTCGTCAGAAACAGGAGAAAGAGAGCTTTAAAATGATATCCATCTTTCCATAGTTACATTTTTCCTAAAGTCAGCAGCTCCATTCAGCAGAAAAAGTCGTCCTGTGTAATACAATGTAACTATGGAAAGATGGATATAATTTTAAAGCTCTCTTTCTCCTCTTTCTGATGACCCCATAAATCGTCGCACTACGCCTTTTAGTTTTCTCTATTTTCGCGATTGAAATCGTGGCCGCGACAATTTCAATCGCGAAAATTGTGAAAACTAAAAGGCGTAGGGCGGTGGTTTATATATCATTGGAAAGAGGAGAAAGAGAGCTTTAAAATGATATGCATCTTTCCATAGTTTCCGCACTGCTCGGAGTCCCTTTAATTCGTAGTCACCAAACCAAATTTTAACAACATATCAAACTATTTGATTTCATGAGCAAAGGGAGTGCATACATTTACATTTGCATAAATCAGAATCAACGCAGAATTATTTCCATCTCATTGACCATCTCTATTAGCTACACATCAGGCTTTATACTTACAGCATAGACTTTATTTAGTATATATTAGAGATTCCTGTGTACACATCATATATACCGTATTTTTCTGACTATAAGACGCTCCGGACTATAAGAACCAACTAGTTTTAGAGGGAAAAAAATCAGGGAAAAAAAGAAATAGACTAAACCTGGTGAGTCCATTATCCAGGAGCGTCTTATGGACATTTTCTCCCCCCCAAGCTGACCATCTACACTGCCCAGTTACAATAACCCCTGCTTCCCCAGCAGCTACACTGCACACTTACTTCCAATGCCCCATAAATTACACTACGCTAGCCGCTGCAAAGATACAATACTCTAACCCTGGTTGCCTTGCCCCAGCTGCACTAACTACCCTATAACTGGCACTTGTTGAGTCTGGGATCTCTTGAGGGTGGCATTTGCATCCACCAATTGCATGAGGCTTTGGATCAGCAGGCACAGTGTGGAGGAGGAATTGCTTGAGACAAATGTGGGACAGACAGGATTAAAGCAGCTATAGTAACTTAGCCACTAGCAACTGTGTTCTGGGGCATCGAGCATAGCCTATGCAGAGCCTGTGACAGAGAGCACAGCAGACACATAGAGAACGGTATGCAGTACACAGCACAGCATGTTAGAGATTGTCAGTTGTCACAGGCTCTGCATTGCTATTCTCACAGCTTTGACAGGGAGAGCACATCAGGCAGCTAGCAGGGAACTGTATACAGACAGTATACAGTACACAGCACAGCATGTTAGAGCCAGTCACAGCTGAGAGAATAGCAATGTAGAGCCTGTGACAGAGAAAGCACAGCAGACACATAGAGAACTGTATACAGCCTGTATACAGTACACAGCATTGCTATTCTCACAGCTCTGACAGAAAGGGCACACCAGGCAGCTAGCAGGGAACTGTATACAGACACAGACTGTATACAGTACACACTACACAGCACAATGTGTATAGAGCCAGTAGCAGTAATATGAGCTTTGCTGGCATTTTGAGGTCGGAAGGATCATTAACCTCACATCAAACAGCAAGATGGGCAGTGACCCCAAAGGTTAGCTTACGATTTAGAGCTGTCTGTGTAAACCGGACAACTTTAACTGGCTCTAACGAGATGTGCTGTGCTTTGTATACATTACTGCTTGAGATACAGAAGAGTGTTGTCCTTCTGGGCCCACCTACAGAGCAGCAGCCCTGACTCACCCCACTACAAAGCCATGCTGCACAATGAAGACCAAGAAAAGCCGTGTGCACTGAAAGTCATGGTCAGCTCTATACTCCCTCCAACCCCCGACCCACAGGTCATAACAAAAGTCCAGATAAAACACACCACAGCTAAGAGCAAAGAAGACTATGTGGAAAAATGGAGGAGTGAAATAAAACAGTCACAAAAGCTAGCCATATACCAGTCTCTACAAAGAGAATATAAAATGGCCCCATACCTGGAAAAGCTGCAAAACTCTCAAGAGAGAAAAATCCTGAGTGTCTACAGATTGAGTGCTCACAACCTCGAAATAGAGTCTGGGAGACACAGACAGACGTACAAATCCAGGGAGGAGAGACTATGCCAACACTGTGAGCAGAAGACCCTTGAGGATGAAAGCCACTTCCTGCTGCACTGCCCCAAATATACTGCAACCAGGGACACTTACTTTAAGAAATTGTCGGAACTATTCCTAGACTTTCTCACACTAGAAGATGAGAGAAAAACATATATCCTACTGGGAGAAGAGGAATCCACAGTGACAATCGCTGCACGCTATGTCACAGCATGCCACAGACTGAGAGGAGCATAACGGAACTGTAAACCTAAAAATGTCCACAGACTGCTTAGCCATTGTCCCCCTACCCCACCCCCTCCCATGTCCCCCTTTTTCCCCTTGCTTTGGCAATACCTGTATGAATCTTGGTCATGCCAATAAAGCTATCTTTGATTTGATTTGAAATACAGTCTGGGTGGTCTATCTGCTTGCCGTCATGCTTCTGCTCTCGGCTATGAGATCCGGGAGACAACGATAAGGAAACAATGCTTGGCAGAGAAGAGCCAAAGACAGAGGGAAATAAAGATGCAGGAGGCTGCCTGGAGCTTAGCAGGGACCTGGGGAATACCTTTGACTCTTCAGCAGTAGCTGGAGGAGGACACGCTGCCGCTCAGCTGCAGACACGAGGAGGTAGGCGGAGCTTGCAGACGGAAGTAGGAAGAGGACATTCCAGCCAAGCTAGTTGACTCAGAGCGGCTAACAGTGAGACAGGAGCCGCGGCTGGAATCGGATCGTAAGTTCTGAGCATTCTGAAACGTACATTCGGACTATAAGACCTAGTTTTGGGGGAGAAAAAGTGCGTCTTATAGTCCGAAAAATAAGGTACAGTCACAATCAGATGTGTATATCTGACTTTAAAAATAAGGGGACTGCTTTATTGAAGCAGCACAAGTCATTAATTTTGATTGGTTTACTTCATTTTTGTGGACTAAGCACAGCTATTACAGCTATCATACTGTATTTATGATGACTATTATCTGAGAAATAGAACATTTTATCATATTTTCTATTTTAATTACAGTTTAAATTTATTAGGAGTCGGTGCATTTTTTCCCGACTCCGACTCCAGGCACCCAAAATTGCCCCGACTCCACAGCCCTGCTCAAAAGTCTTTGGATTGGACATTACATGACAAAAACATTTATAATTTATCAACTGCAACAGTTTAAGGCTCCCTGCATACTGAAAATCCGATTTGCGATTCCGTTTTTTATTTGCAATTCCGATTTTCCCTAAATGCCATCAACAGAAAAACGCAGAAAAAATGCAGCATGCTGTAACAATTAAAAATCGGAAACAGAATTGCATGCAGTGTGTAGGGAGCCCCACATCTATTTCAAGTTGACATCTAGAAATGGCCGCAATCTCTGGCAAGCAATGTTCTGCCCTCCAAACTCCGGCTATATAGCAGCCCCTGGCCATCAAACCCTCACATCATGCTTCTATTTATCAAAGACATCTTATAATCACATCACCGGCGCTCCATGTGATAATTCACACTCACTTCAAATCCACAAAGATGTGCATTACCAGAAAAACATTAAAGAGGCACTGTAACATCATGTATTAGAAATCCATACATTTCAGGATACCCACTGTTATGTTAAATGTCCTGGTCTCAGAATCAGAATCACTTCCTACAGCTATATATTGCTGTATATTAGTATGTGGCCTGCTATCCCATGCTTTGCCTAGGTTGTTTAGTACACAGCAATCTTATTATGCTTTCCCTCTCAAGCTTTTTGTGAGGCCAGATCTTTTCTACTGGCTTTAGAACTCTTAGTATAGAGAACGAACATTCCACAAAAATTCCTTGCCAGTACTACAGATGTTGCCATCGGTGATACATTTTAGAAAGTAAGTAAAGGAGAGGTGAAATATTACAATGAGGAAGCACTGGCTAGTCATTCTTAAATTAACCATTTCAGCCCACGGGGATTTTTTACCTTATGCATCAGAGCAATTTTCACCTCCCATTCATTCGCTAATAACTTTATCACTTCTTAACACAATTTATTGATCTATAACTTTTTTTTTCCACCACTAATTAGGCTTTTTTTTGGGTGGTACATTTTGATAAGAATTATTTTTTTATATATGCATTTTAACAGGATTAATAAAAAAAAATGGAAAAACTTCATTATTTCTCAGTTTTCGTCCATTATAGCTTTAAAATAATCCACGCTACCATAATTAAACTTATGTATTTTATTTGCCCGTTTGTCTCGGCTATGACACCATTTAAATTTTGTCCCTATCACAATGTATGGCGGCAATATTTTATTTGGAAATAAAGGTGCATTTTTTCCGTCCATTACTATTTACAAGCTTAAATGCATATTTAAAAAGTTCAGACCCTTAGGTAACTATTTGTTTGTTTTTGTTTTTTTTTAAATTGTAATTTTTTTTTCCCATTAAAAATTTTATATGGGTAATACAGTTCATTTTTATTGTTGTTATATGTGTAAATTGTAATGTAAAAAATATGTAGATGTAGTTTTACTATTTGGTCACAAGATGGCCACCTTGAGTTTATTTTTTTCTCCTTGTGCTTCTCGATCACCCGAAGCACAAGGAGGACGCGGAAAATTTTATTTGCAGAAAGACTGAAGCCTCTAGTAAGAGCGCTTCGTTTTTTCTGCTGGGGACACGGATCGGTGATCAGGAACCATGTTAGGAACCATGTTCCCGTTCACTGATCCCAGGGCTACCGTGGGACAGCACGCCGAAGCGCGGCACCGCAGCAGAGCAGCCGCCTGGACGTGAGGTTCACGTCTGGCCAGCTGAAATGGTTAATATTGATGAAATAAAATTGTATTCAATATATTATTTTGACTACAACTTTTTAAAAAGAGAAAAAAAAACCCTCTCTCCAGAAAATGAAAAAAAAATAAGATACACAAATACAAAAACCCAATCACCACTGAATTAAAATTAAGAAACAAAAAAAAAACTGAATATTCTTTATGGTGCCTATACACGATACAATAAAAATGTTCGATTTTCCCGTGTATTCGATCTAAACGATCGAATCGAATGAAAGTTAAAATATTTTTTTTTCGATCAAGAAATTTGATTGATTATCCAGTTTTTTCGAGAAAAATCTGATCGGACATAATGGAAAAATCTTTATATTCGATCTAACGGAATAATCAAACTAAATTATCTAATCGAAAAAAAATGAAAAATTGTACCATGTATGGCATGGTCACCTTTATGCTCAACACACACCATACAATCTTGGTTGTACAGATTTACCAAATCTATGTAGTATAAGGGCCAACAGTTTGAAAATACCTGGAATGATTGATTGGATAAACTCTTATACTACATGAAAGTGGTAAGATTGTACAACCAAGATTGTATGGTGTGTGTTGAGCTTTAGACAGATGATGGTGTGGACATAGTGGAGAGTGTTGGGGGTTTTATGAATATACAAAGGTTTTATCATATTCTTTCTGGTCAATACTCACATATAGTGTTTATGGAACAACATCTTCATGATAATGGCCTCAATTCACTAAGCTTATCTCCTGTCTTTAATAACGTTTCTAGAGTGGTCACCATGGTGATGAGGCATGTCGTATTCAGGAAACATTTTACCTCAGGCAAGCCTAAAGTTAACTCTCCTGTCTTTAAGTTAACTCTTCAATCCTTAAAGGGAAGGTTCAGGGAGGGAGGTAAAAAAATCAAAATCAAAATCCACTTACCTGGGGCTTCCTCCAGCCCGTGGCAGGCAGGAGGTGCCCTCGCCGCCGCTCCGCAGGCTCCCGGTGGTCTCCCCGACCTGGCCGGCTGCCAGGTCGGGCTCTGCTGCGCTCCAAGGCCTGGCACTTCTGCGTCCCACGCGGGCGCGCTGACGTCATCGGACGTCCGCCAGGCTGTACTGCGCAGGCGCAGAACTACTGCACCTGCGCAGTACAGCCCGGCGGACGTCCGATGACGTCAGCGCGCCCGCGTGGGACGCAGAAGTGCCAGGCCTTGGAGCGCAGCAGAGTCCCAGGTAAGTGGATTTTGATTTTTATTGCCTCCCTCCCTGAACCTTCCCTTTAAAATAACTCCACAGTTAAAGACAGGCTGTTTATTAACTGCGTGTGAAAATAACTACAGAGGAGGTAAATTAACTACAGAAGAGGTAACTTAAGGAATGAAGAAATAAAATAACTCTCTCACTGTGTGGAGGTAAGTTTTCTCTTCCCTTATTATCTCCAGCATGATCTTAGTGAATTGAGGCCATTGTCTTAAGGTCCGTACACACGCCGGACTTAAAAAAATCAAAACGCGCTCATAGTGTGAACAAGCCAGGGCTGTGGAGTCGGAGTTGAGGAGTCAGAGTCGTGGCAATTTTGGGCACTCTTGAGTTGGAGTCGGAGTCGTTGATTTCATAAACTGAGGAGTCGGAGTCGGATGATTTTTGTACAAAATCCACAGCCCTGTTAAGTATTAAGGAGTCAGAGTCAGGGAGTCGGAGTCATTTTGGGTAACCGGAGTTGGAGTCGTGGTTTCATAAACTGAGGGGTTGGAGTTGGAGTCGGAAGATTTTTGTACCGACTCCACAGCCCTGGAACAAGCCCTCACTGCCTGCCCTGAACCTTGACCTGGCGGATCGCTCAAAAACAGCCGTATCAGTCCGCCGACAGTGCGTACACACGCCGGACTGTCGTTGGAACACCCACCCAGCGGGAGGTGACGACGGACCCCGTCGTTGCCTCCAGTCCGGCGTGTGTACGGACCTTAACACATTTAACTGAGGAAGAGGAGTGACTGACCAACCATTTAAATTTAGTATGGAAATTTTCATCCTTTTCTATGTTGCCACTGACTGTACTCAGTAGATTACAATCTAATCCTCACCATAGTCAGTGCAAGTCTAGGACACAATGGCCTCCATTCTGGTAGAGATTTCAAACAAATTACCTCATGTACGGTAATTTATCTCATGCGGTAATGACATTTAGCAATTCTGGTAGGTTTTAGTCATGCTTTGCCTCATGCGTTATATTTTAGCCATGAATTACAGCGTGTAAATTATGCAGTAATTTTCATTCATTTTAGTGAAAATCTCTATTCTCATGGAAATTAGGCAGCATGGTAGCATATACTTTACCAATCAGTTTAAGACCTGCCTGTACCTGGCGGTAATGACTCTTTGTATGCATTTTGCAGTTTTTAGTGGAGTTCCTATTATTGTTTTAGTGGAGTCCCTAGTCAGGCTGTGTAATAGAAAAGTATAGTAGAAGTAAAACTCAAAATATTTAGTGGATCATGGATGCCTATATAAATCTTTCAGAATTGGTGGGGGGGGGGGGGGGGGGGGGGGAATATCACATATATTTTACCAACAAAAAAAATCTTATGTCACATAGCTACCAGAATGAATACCAATGGGGCCCTGACTAACAAACATTCCAAGGGGACACAGTGAACTGCAATTTACCACCTCCCATGTGATGCATCATGTGCCATAGGGACCCTCCACACATAAATATAGGTGGCTACTTTCTAGATACTATTTGTTATCTCTTCGGACACTGTTGACCCTTCCACTAGGATAGAGGCGTTACCCAGTATCTAAGTGACCACGGGTCTTCACCAGAGCACCCCGCAAGGGATGATGGACTTTGCTGCCTAGTGCCCACCAGGTCAGAACTGGGATAACCTCAGCTAGTGGTTGAGAGAACAGCAACACCCTTTATGTTGAGATTTCAAGCAGGTCAAGGTTCGGGGCAGGCAGCGAGGGCTTGTTCCAGGGCTGTGGAGTCGGTACAAAAATCTTCAGACTCCAACTCCGACTCCTCAGTTTATGAAACCACGACTCCGACTTCAACTCCGGGTACCCAAAATGACCCCAACTCCGACTCCCTGACTTTGACTCCTTAATACTTAACAGGGCTGTGGATTTTGTACAAAAATCATCCGACTCCTCAGTTTATGAAATCAACGACTCCGACTCCAACTCAAGAGTGCCCAAAAGTGCCACGACTGACTCCTCAACTCCGACTCCACAGCCCTGGCTTGTTCACACTATGAGCGTGTTTTGATTTTTTTAAGCACTGGCGATTTTTAAAAGAGATTGTGCAATGATTTTGTATGCGAGTACTCTCACATGAGCAATGATCTTTCTTTCCAATCGCAAATGTGGCTCCTGCACCATTTCCTGAGCGCTTGCGCTTCAATGCAAAGTATAAGAAAATCGCTAAGCACGTGGAAAAGCGATTTTGTGAGCACTTAAAAAAAATAATCACATTAAAGAGATCCAATTCCAGGTTCAATTTCTGATTGACTGGAAGAAAATGCTTATCGCCACACAAAAGTGCTCACAAAAGCGTTTAATAAAATCCTAATAGCTTTAAAATTGCTGCAAAAATCGCTTAAGTGCTCACAAAAGCACTCAGCGCTTGCAATTGCGCAAGCGATTTATAATGTGAACTAGGTTATAATCAGAGTTAGGTAACGATCCGAGTCAGGGCAGGCAGCAGGTAGATAATCAGAGGGCAGGACACGCAGAGGTCAAACAAGTGGATCAGATCAAGGCTAGTCCAAACAGGCCAGGTCACAATGGGAGTAATAAACAGGGACTGACTAGTTAGGAGTAGATTTCTGGAACAACCAAACCCACTGACCTGCAACCTAGCGTCCCCCATGCGATGTATCAGGTGCGAAAGTTACCACACAAATAAAGATAGCAGCATTAGGTGGCTACTCCCCAGATACTATTTGTTATGTTTTTGGACACTGCTGACCCTTCCACTAGGATAGAGACGTTACCCAGAAGTGGTATCTAAGTGACCACGGGTCTTCACCAGAGCACCCCGCAAGGGATGATGGACTTTGCTGCCTAGTGCCCACCAGGTAAGAACTGGGATAACCTCAGCTAGTGGTTGACAGAACAGCAACACCCTTAATGTTGAGATTTCAAGCAGGTAATCAGAATCCAATAACATTCTGTGTCAGAGCAGGCTACATGCAGATAATCAGAGGAAAGTAAGGTCCAGTTCAAACTAAAGCGCATGCAAAACAGAAACAACAAATGCTCTCATGCTACATGAAAGAGGTAAATCTGGCCAATCAATATTGGCTGTGTATACATAGCTTTGCGATCAAGCAAAACGTTTGTTATTAGGTGTCCACACATGGGCCATAACAGAACATAGCGAGAACAATGAGCGAGTTACCCTGTGTCATTGCAGTCACATGTGCTTATGCGCAGCAATAAACACAGGCTGAGGACTGAATACAAAAAGGGACAAGCTTCACAAGATTTCAAGGGAGGCAAACCTCCGCTTATTTTTTGTTCCAAAGAATCTTATTAAAAATAATCTGAAACAATTCACAAAATAATCATATTTGTACACTGACAAGAAGCACCACCTGAGGCGCCCAACAAGGATAGAAAATGGCCCAAAATGTATACAAAGTGAAAATAGGAAGACTGATATTACAAAAATATGGCACATATATATATACAATATCTTTTGAAGAAAAGTCTGAAATCGTTGTCAGTGAATCATTGGGAAGGTAAGTTCGCACCCATCTTTCTATGTGCACTTTATAGAATTTTTTGTCATGTCGTATCCTTGTTGGGCGCCTCCAGTTGCTTCTTCTTGTCATAGTATCACCCCTATGGGGGGGGGGGGGGGGTATTGAATTTTATGTTTGCACACACAAGGTTCTCTGTGTTTTTGAGCTGTGACCACCGACTGTCCTGAGGACGAATAGAGTGGGGACGGTACTTCCCCGTATGTCAATCAAATTAGTTGTCTGATTAAGCAACCCACACTTTTGAGTATATCACCACCTACATCTTTCATATGTGTTCTAGAGCATTCTACCCCAGATTTGGCTCCGGAATGTTGATAATGTTGTGCAAAAGAAAATGGTATACAGAGCACAGGCTTATTGACCCCTGCAATGAAAACAGTAAAAAGGGAACACAGGTAAGTTCTAAGTAGGATTGGTACCAAAGCTGGATTTAGCTCTAGGCACAAACCTAGAGGTGCCAGTGTGCTGAGTTTCTAAACCCACACTTACCATTCTGGACATTCGCTGACATCATAGACTCCAGAGTATAAAGAGCTGAATGGGTGGGCTCTGGGGGTCGTGACATGAGTGCAGCTCCTGGAGTGTGACAAGGGGCACACTGGACAAGATAACGCGGCAATAGGTGACCTCCAGGCCAAGAAACAGGTGGATCTACTGCACAGGTGTGCGCTGTCTGTGCGTCTGAACAAAGTTGCTGGGCTTGTGCACAGAGGGGAGCTCAGCCATGATAAATATTCATTGGTAAAGTCAAATAATGTGAAGAGGGTCCCAGCCAAGGAACAGAGGGGCATAGGGAAACCTCTGGGCAATCCAGACGCTTCCTGCTCTGAGGTAAGCAATAAAAAAAGAAACAAAAAAATTGACTACAAGTACACTTTAAGTGACAATTACTCAGTGTTCTCCCCAGGATTTTTTAGCTGGGTGCTCCACCCGGCTAGTTTTTGTGAGCACCCGGCTGTCATCGGTTCACCACCTCCTCTGCTGTAAGCAGAGGTGTGCAGAGAAGCACTGTCCCTGCATTCTCTCATCTCGCCCCACCCGGCTTCTTTTCCATGCCACCCGGCTGGAAAAAAATTCTGGGGAGAACACTGTTACTGAATAGTCATTGGATTGGGAATTACATGAAAAAAACATTTGTAATTTATCAACTGCAACAGTTTAACATCTATTTCAAGTTGACATCTAGAAATGTCCACAATCTCTGGCAAGTAATTTTCTGCCCTCCAAACTCTGGCTATATAGCAGCCCCTGGACATCAAACCCTATTTATCAAAGACATTTTATAATCACATCACCAGCGCTCCATTTGATAATTCACACTCACTTCAAATACACAAAGATGTGCATTACCAGAAACACTGTAACATGTACCGTATATACTCGCATACAAGCCGAATTTTTGACCCCCAAAATGGGGGTCAAAAGTTGGGGGGTCGGCTTGTATGCGAGTCTTCCCTGGTGGTCTAGTGGTGGGTGGGTGGGTGGTCCGCGCCCCGCTCCCCCCTCTCCGCTCCCCCCCGGCCGCCGCTGCTAATACCTGTTTAGGCAGCGGCCGCTTCCTAATCCGCGTTCCTCTTCTTAAGTGTCTTCTCAGAGTATCACAGCAGCGCGCCCGGCGCTGCTGCTGTGACGATGCAGGGGGCAGGAAAGAGCGGTTCCCTTGGCAACGGCGATACAGATCGCCGCTATAGGGAGCCGCGCTCTTTCCTGCACTCTACATCGTCACAGCAGCAGCGCCGGGCGCGCTGCTGTGATACTCTGAGAAGACACGGAACGCGGATTAGGAAGCGGCCGCTTCCTAAACAGGTAATAGCAGCAGCGGGGGGCGGGGGGGCGGAGCACTACCTACCTATGCTGGGCACTAAACTGGGCACTATACTGGCTAAACTGGGCACTATACTGGCTAAACTGGGCACTATACTAGCTAAACTGGGCACTATACTAGCTAAACTGGGCACTATACTAGCTAAACTGGGCACTATACTGGCTAAACTGGGCACTATACTGGCTAAACTGGGCACTATACTGGCTAAACTGGGCACTATACTAGCTAAACTGGGCACTATACTGGCTAAACTGGGCACTTTACTAGCTAAACTGGGCACTATACTGGCTAAACTGGGCACTTTACTAGCTAAACTGGGCACTATACTAGCTAAACTGGGCACTATACTAGCTAAACTGGGCACTATACTGGCTAAACTGGGCACTATACTGGCTAAACTGGGCACTATACTAGCTAAACTGGGCACTATACTGGCTAAACTGGGCACTTTACTAGCTAAACTGGGCACTATACTGGCTAAACTGGGCACTTTACTAGCTAAACTGGGCACTATACTAGCTAAACTGGGCACTATACTAGCTAAACTGGGCACTATACTAGCTAAACTGGGCACTATACTGGCTAAACTGGGCACTATACTGGCTAAACTGGGCACTATACTAGCTAAACTGGGCACTATACTGGCTAAACTTGGCACTATACTAACTAAACTGGGCACTTTACTAGCCATACTGGGGCACTATACTAGCTAAACTGGGCACTATACTAGCTAAACTGAGGCACTACCTACCCATACTGGGCGCTATACTGGCTATACTGGGCACTATACTGGCAATACTGGGCACTTTACTAGCTATACTGGACACTACCTACCTATACTGGGCACTATACTAGCTATACTGGGACACACTGGGGGGCTGCACCAATCCAGCATTTCCTACCCCCGGCTTATATGGGGGTCAATCATTTTTCCCTGTTTTTTCAGGGAAAAGTTGGGGGGTCGGCTTATATGCGGGTCGGCTTATATGCGAGTATATACGGTATTAGAAGGCTGCACATCAGGATACCCACTGTTATGGTAAATATCATGGTTTTAGTATCACAATCACTTTCTGCAGCTATATATTGGTATGTGGCCTGCCATCCCATGCTTTGCCTAGGCTGTTTAGTACACAGAAATCTAATCCCCCCCCCCCCCCAAGCTGTCTGTGAGACCAGATCTTTTCTACTGGCTTTAGAACTCTTAGTATAGAGGACTAACATTCTACAAAAATCCCTTGCTAGTATTGCAGATGGTGCCATATGTGATACATTTTACAAAGTAAGGGAGAGGTTAAATTTTACAATGAGTAAGTACTGACTAAATAGTCCATCCATTAATATTGACTAAAAAAAAAACCACAAATAAAAGCAATTGTATTTCATGTGTTATTTTGACTACAACTCTTCTTTAACCACTTCAGCCTTCAGTCATTTTTCACCTTATGCTTCCGAGCAATTTTCACCTCCCATTCATTTGCCAATAACTTTATCACTACTTATCCCATTGAACTGATCTACATCTTGTTTCTGCCACCAATTAGGCTTTCTTTGGGTGGTACATTTTGCTAAGAATTATTTTTTTTCTAAATGCATTGTAACAGGACTTAAAGGGGCAGTATTGCGAAAATAGTCCTTTTTACTTCATTACATATAAGTTATGTACAAGTGGAGTAATACTTTAAACACGTTCAGTGGCTGAACAAATGTAATTAGTACACTGGCATTACCTATTTGAAGCAAGGGAGCCACGTCAGAAGAAACATTTACTGGCGCCGATTTAGACAATACCATTATGCTGTAGGAGGCAGCTAAATCAGCTGTTTGGGGTGGCATTATATTTCCCCCTAGAGACGTTAGAAATAGGATCCTCTACCTTGTAACTGCACTCTCGTGCAGTTCTTCAGCTCATGTGAGCCGCGTGACGTCACCGCACTTCACAGATTTTAATGCTGCCTGCCGAGGCCCCTTCACCGCTGCTGGCAAGGACACGGACACCTATTGCTGTCCTTTGCTGTGGTTACCAGCTTTCAGCTCTGCGCAGCATTGTGGCAGCAGCACGGAGCAGCCAGGAGTTGTAGCTGTGTCCTGCTAGCATCTAACATTACGATTAAAGTTGTTGTTTTATTCACGAGGCAAGCATTCTTAGAAGGAAAGAGTTACATTTTTACTGCTTTCCTTCTAAGAATGCTTGCCTCGTGCTGCTGCCACAATGCTGCGCAGAGCTGAAAGCTGGTAACTACAGCAACGGACAGCAATAAGAAAAACATGGGAAAAATGCAGTATATCTCATTATATCTCAGTTTTCAGCCATTATAGCTTTAAAATAATATATAATTAAAACCCACACATTATATTTGCCCATTTGTCCCGGTTATTACACCATTTAAATGATGTCCCTATCACAATATCTGGCACCAATATTTTATTTGGAAATAAAGGTGCATTTTTTTAGTTTTGCGTCCAACACTATTTACAAGCTTATAATTTAAAAAATATTCGTTGTATACCCTCTTCACATGCATATTAAAAAAGTTGAGACCCTAAGGTAACTATTTGAGTTTTTTCCGTTTTTGTTTTTATAAATAGTAATTTTTTATTTTTTTTTGGTTAAAATTTTATTTCGGTATTTTTTGGGTGTGGGAGGTAAACAGTTAATTTTAAATGTATTTTATTGTGTCTTTTTGTAATAAAAATGTATGTGCATGTAGTTTTACTACAGTGAGCTTTTACAGTGTTTTTACAGGGAGATTTTTTTTTGTATCCTGTGAGCGAGCACACTTTGCAAATAATATTGCACATACATATTCCCTGATGGTATAAACACATAAGAGTTTTTCTTCAATGCGGGCTCTCCCCCACTTAGTTGGCCACAGGCAGGCTGGTCCTTGTTGTCCCACTTCATTCTGCCGTTTGTGCGTGCTCCTCCCCGCTTTCACTCTTGTGGGACGCCCGCCGTGCTGCTCACTTAAGTTCCTGGTTGCGTGATTAGGCTCCGCCCGACATGTTTCGTCAGCATATGACTCATCAGGGACTGGAGCTAATCACGCTTCAGGAACTTTCAAGCTTACCTACTCCTATGTCCGCCCCCATTTCCTCCCCCCTCTCTCTACACCACACCGCTAAACGCTCCTGTTGGTGCCCTTGGCTGTCACTCAAAATACCGAGTCACAGCCTGTCCGGGTGTATCGGGGGAAACTCCGCTTACATAAGCTGTAAACATAACGATATCGGTCACAATCTCCTCCACGTTTACAATCCATCCTCCTATTGTATATCCCCACCCAGATCCCACCATACATTTGTATCGGATTAGCCAACAAATATGTATATATATTTGATGTTAAGAAGAGGCAAAGAAAAATAAACACGCTCGCTCACAGGAACTACAAGGAGGACGTGAAACCCAATCACCACTGCATTAACCTCCCTGGCGGTCTATTAAAACCGTCAGGGGGCAGCGCAGCACTTTAAAAATTGTTGTTGTTTTTTAACATGTAGCTAGCCTAGCGCTAGCTACATGATAGCCTCTGTGCAGCGGCATCTCCCCACCCCCTCCGATCGTCTCCGGCGATCAGCGCAAACAGGAAATCCCGTTCAGAACGGGATTTCCTGTTTGGCTTTCCCCGTCGCCATGGCGACGATCGTCATTGACGTAGTGACGTCATCGGGAGTCCCTATCCACCCCTCAGCGCTGTCTGGCACTGATACGCCAGGCTGCGCAAGGGGTCTAGAGGGGGGGGGGGGCGGCGCGGCGGGTAGCGGCGAATCGGCGGCGATCGGGAAGTACACGCAGCTAGCAAAGTGCTAACTGTGTGTACCAAAAAAAATACCGCCAGGGAGGTTAAGAAACTAATTTTAAAAAAAAATTCAAAATATTCTTTAGACAGATGATGGTGTGGACATAGTGGAGATACTGTTGGGGGTTTTATGAATATACAAAGGTTTTGGCATCTGCTTTCTGGTCAATACTCACATAGGCCTCAATTCACTAAGCTTTATCAAACTCTTTATCTAATGTTTGATAATTTACCAAATGGGTAAAATATAATTTTGAATTCACTAAGGTGTTGCAGTGTTCTCCCCAGGCTCTTTTAGCCGGGTGCTCCACCCGGCTAGATTTGGTGACCACCCGGCTGTCATCAGCTCACCTTCTCACCTCCTCCTATGCTGTAAGCAGAGTTGCCCTGCATTTTCATCTCGACCCACCCGGCTACTTTTTCATGCCACCCGGCTACTATTCCATGCCACCCGGCTGGAAAAAAATTCTGGGGAGAACACTGGTGTTGTATATTTATCAAATGTTTTATCGATAAAACGTTCGATAAATCTGTATCACATTAGTGAATTCAAAATTAGATTTTACTCATGAGGTAAATTATCACACGTTTGATAAAGTGTTTGATAAAGCTTAGTGAATGGAGGAGTGTTTTTGGAACATCATCTTCATGATAATTATTTTTGATTTATAAAGCATTATTGCACAGTACAATAAACACTATACAATACAATAAACAACCAACAGACAAGGTGGGAGTACAATGGCAATACAGAAAAAAGCCTAGTGCAGAAATGAAATAAACCTTAAAAGAAATAAATATAATTTTAAAAAAAGTATATAAAATACAAACCATTCCATAACCATGAATTGTTTATTCTTGTCAATTTACAAAATGCAAAGTGAGCTGACAGGTAAAATGTTTAAAGGACAACCGAGGTGATGTGACTTGATGAGACACACGTGTATGTACAATACCAAACACACAAATAATTAGGTTGTGTTCCATTTTTTTTCTCTTTCTGCCTGAAGAGTTAAACTTCAAGTATGGAAGTGACCATTTCTGTCCAGGCCGGGACCGGGTCAGACTAGCATAACCCTCACTGGTAAGTAATCACAGCCATAAAACACTTTCCTGTCAGTAAATGGCTTCTGAGAGCAGGAAAAAAGATAAATAGGGTCAATAATTCATAGATTTGAGCTCTGGCATACTTCAATGAAGGTGTCAATGAGCAGAGACAATGAAATAGTAAAAACTTAAAAACTAGTTTTAAATATAAAATAAAACTGTGGGATATCTAAAAAAAAGTTATTTTTAGGAGAAGGAAAATAGACAATTGTTTTTCTCTTCAGTGAGATTTTCACCTCAGATGTCCTTTAAAGTGTACTAGAGACAGGGACAGTGGCATCCTATATGATAATTTGCAAGTGTCCCTGCGTCTTCTCCGTGTGCCAGTACTTTTGCGCTACTGCGCATGTCAAGCAGTGACAGCCGTTGGAAAGGACGCAGGACAGGGCCAGGTGGCGAACCATCCGCGCGTGCGCACGGCGGGGGGGGGGGGGGGAAGGGGGAGTGGTCTTGATGGGGGGTGTGCACATGCGTGCTGTGATGCGGCGGTGAGGACTGACCTAGAGCCCATTTTTAAACAGGCTTAGGTCACCTAGTGTTTTATACTAATCTGGGGCTTCCTCCAGCCCCATAGCCAGTTGCGGCTAGTTATCGGCTTGTACACATGCGCGGCCAGGCCTGCGTAGTACTACTGCAAATGGGCAGAATGCTCCCAGGTACCGGAGCGTAAGGCGGGGCCGTGGTTACGCATTAGAGCGTGGATATCGGTAGCTTTTCCAAATGAAGAGCCATCAGAAAGGACAGCGAGGGAGGCCCAGGAACTCATGGGGCTGGAGGAAGCCCAGGTAAATATAAATCCTGCCATTACAGCCATCTCATGGTCACATTAAATCAAATTATTATTAGGCATAACTATCCCTTTCCCTTCAAAACAGCATCAGTTCTTAGAGGTGCACATGCCCAAAGTGCAAGTACAGTATAATCTCGCTATATAAACTCTGATATAGTAAACATTTGGGTATAGTAAACTACAAGGTCCCAGCCACTCTCCACTATAAGTCTATAGGAGCAACGCCTGGTATAGTAATCTCTTATGCAATACAACTTCTGTTATAGTAAACATGTTTTTGGCCCCAACGTGATGCTGACTCTGGAATATAGTAAACAGTGGGCAGTGCATGTGTCCTGTGTCAGTGTGAAACCACTGACACAGAACACCATCAAGAAGAATGGCACCGACGCTGGATATATAGTACTGTACAACTAAGCAACCTGGGGAAAATTAAGAATAATGTGAACATAAACAAATTAGAATGAAGTGTTCCCACTTCCACTTTGCAATCACCAATAAAAGTGTCGTCACAGTCCTCCCACGGGAATTGTTTACACTTACAGGCATCTCATCCCTTAGTTAGCAATGACGCTCCTGGTGGAGTGCAGTACAGGCTACTTTCACCTGTAGTGCAGATCAGAGCAGGCCTACTCGCTGCAAAACTAGGGAGAGTGGAGAGTAGAGTGCCAAGTCCTGCCTGTGGAGGTATCAGCGTCACTCTCCCGTGCTGCAAGTCCCGCCCATGGAGGTATCGGAGCCACTAACAGGAAACAAATGCCTGCCTCTATTCAGTACCGGGTGCAATTTATAAGGATTCCTGGATACTGTACTGGTGATTTGTTCAGCCTGGCTATACAGCCATAAGGTGTACTTAACCTTGCAGTCCACCATATGTGCAAGTGCTTGTACTGTACCTCCAATGGGAGGACAGAGATGCTCCTTTGTAGCAGAGTATGTACCAGAGCATGCTGCACTATTTCTAGTACACTTTGATATAGTAAACCACTTTTGCTGGTTCTTTGGAGTTTACTATAACGAGCTTATACTGTACTAATGACCATCATTTTCCTATGATCATCACAGTCACCTCACTGAGCTGCTGCCATTACAGAAAAGAAGAAGAAAGGAGTTTAGGGGTCACCTGCCACTGCCTGCCAGGATCCTGGGGAAGAAGAGAAAGGCACAACTACTCAGTCTCACACAGTCAACTGAGGAGGAGGATGGACTGCCCAACCACTTTAAAGTGTACCAGAGCTCCCGAAAAGAAAGTTTTATATATACCTGGGGCTTCCTCCAGCCCCATGAGCTCGGATCACTCCCCCGCCGCTGTCCTCTGCAGTCTGCAGCTTCGGTATCCTGTCCCGTCACTTCAGCCAGTCGGGGCCAGTCTACGCAGGAGAAGCGCGCCCTCTACGTATCTTTCCAGCAGCTGCTGGAGAGATACGCAAACAGCGCACTTCTCTTACGTCAGACTGGCCACAACTGACAGAAGTGACGGGACCCGGTTCCCGAAGCTGCAGACTGCAGAGGACAGTGGCGGGGGAGCGATCCGAGCTCATGGGGCTGGAGGAAGCCCCAGGTATGTATACAACTTTTTCTTTTTAGGAGCTCTGGTTTCCTTTAAGTAAGTATAGAAATTTTCATCCTTTTCTATGTTGCCACTGACTGTACTCAAAAGAAGATTACAATCTAATCCCCACCATAGTCAGTGCAAGTCCAGGACACGGCATCAATTCTAGTATGGATTTCAAACAAATTACCTCATGTACGGTAATTTACCTCATGCGGTAATGACATTTCGCTATTCTTGTAGGTCTTCATCATGTTTTACCTTATGCGGTAAATTATGCAGTGATTTGTATTCATTTTAGCGAAAATCTATTCTCGTGGAAATAAGGCGGCATGTTAGCACATAACATTTTTATGCATTTTGCAGTTGGCATCACTGGCATCAATTCTAGAAGGGATTTCAAACAAATTACCTCATGTACGGTAATTTACCTCATGAGGTAATGACATGTCGCAATTCTCGTAGGTCTTCATCATGTTTTATCTTCTGTGGTATATTTTAGTCATTAATTACTGCATGCAGTAAATTATGCAGTGATTTGTATTCATTTTAGCGAAAATCTCTATTCTCATGGAAATAAGGTGGCATGTTAGCACATAATTTGCCGATCAGTTTAAGACCTGCTTGTACCTGGCGGTGATGTCAATTTTTATGCATTTTGCAGTTTTTAGTGGAGTTTAAAAGGAAACATCCATATCCCCCTCAGTTGAGGATCCCTTTAAAGGGAACCCACATAGCCATCCATGGAAAGGGGGGAGCAGCACACACACTGGGCATCTGGGGAGGGGGGGGGAGGGGAGCATTGCTCACCTCATCCATGGAGCCCGCTCATTACAGACGCAACCAGCACTAGATGCATGGAATGAGTGAGACGAACCGCTGATCACAGGGGTTCCAAGGATGAGGTAAGTGATGCCCGCGGTGCCCCGGACGCTTAATTACAGTACAGGGGGAGCGGAAGAGCGCGGCAGGACACCGGAGGATGTCGGGCACACGGAGGGGGACAGCAACTGATCATGGCAGGCATCGGTTCAGGTGAGTGATACCCGTGGCTACCAGTAGCAGGCCACAAGGGGGGACATGAGGAGGCCACAAGGCAGGAAAGGATAAGGACGCAAGGGTGGGGACAGAAGGTGGACACCAAGGGAGACAAGAGAAGGACACCATAATTGGGGGAGAACATCTACAAGATGTCCCTGCACCATAGACAAGGCTGGTTTAGTATATTTTTTTTCCCTGGTTTTTGCTCTCTAAACCTAGGTGCATTTTATAGTCCGGAGCATCTTCTAGTTCAAAAATATGGTAAATGGTTTCTTTTTTTCCATTTAAAAGTGATTAAATATTTGCATACAGTAAAAAATGCAGACTTTCAAAATACATGGTCTATGTAAAGCAAATTGACCTAAACAACGCATAATATCAGAGCAAGAATATCCTGACAAAACAGTCTAAATTTGCTTAAAGCGAACCTTAAGTCACCTAAAAAAAATGAGATGAACTCACCTGGGGCTTCCCTCAGCCCCCAGCAGACGATCGGTGCCCTTGCAGCTCCGCTCCGATGTCCCTGGACCCGCCGGCGACGACTTCCGGTTTCGCCGTCACCGGCCGACAGGCATGGGAACGCGAGTGATTGTTCGCGTTCCCAGCCTGTATATCGCCCCCTATGCTGCTATTGCGATCTCCTGGCCGAATGTAATGCGGAAGAAGAGGACGCTTTACCCGAGGACGACTGGCAGTCGGCCGAAAACGAAACTTAGCCGCGGAGGGAGACCGGAGAGCACTGAAGGACCGGCGCGGGCACAGGACGGCTGCAGGAGGCTTGGGAAAGCCCCCAGGTAAGTGAATTTTTTTCCCCCCACAGTTAAGGTTCCCTTTAAACCAGGATTAAAAAATAATTTTTACTTACCTGGGGCCTCTACTAGCCCCCTGCAGCCATCCCGTACCCTCACAGTTACTCACGGACCATCCAGTCCCCCACCGCCAGCTAATTTTGTTTCCACCGACAGGTAGTCGGCAAGCTTACTGTGCCTGTGCAGGCCTGGCCACGCTTATCCTTCTTTGCCTCCTCATCCGCAATAACGTCCTGCGCAGGATGCTATGGCGGATGGAAACACGAAGTAGGATATACGTGGCCAGGCCTGTCAGCGAACAAAAAACACTAGCTGGCGGTGCGGGACAGGAGCATCTGTGAGTGATTGCAAGGGTATGGGACGGCTGCAGGGGGCTGGTAGAAGCCCCAGGTAAGTAATAATGATATTTTAATCCTGGTTTAAGTATCCCTTTAGAGCTCGTTTCCACTAGAGCGGTGCAACTCCGATGCTCTAGGGGAAACGGGCCCTCAAGAATTACCTCATGGCCAAAAACATATAATCACATCACTTAACCAAAGAAAAAAAAATGGACCTACCCCCTAGACCAGAAAGTCAATTTCAATTTAAAAGTGGATTTAATAATGAACCTGACTGTATCACATTCGGATTCTGGAACAATGTAGGCTAGCACTGGCTGAAGATGTTGCAGTCACAGAACGGTGCAGTCCTGAGTCTGACCACCTGAAACCTAAAGGCAGAGCTAGGACTTGGGAGCAGGAGCAGTGGAGTACAGCCACACTGCAGTGTGCCAATTGATCCATCAGTGCTGAGTTTGCGTTTTTAAAAACACGCAAAGCCACTTCTGTGCCTGCGCTGGAGCTGGGAAGGTAAATATTTACATTTCCGCTGTTCAGGGGGGACCACCAGCGCTAGATCCCGAAGGTTAAAGAGGATGGGGGAAGCCTTCACCCTCCCAAGGCAAGTACCACACAGGGAAAGTTTTCTTTATTACCGATCCTCTTTATTGAATTTGTAAAAGGTCATAAGGATATAAAAAATGCTTGTGAAATATACTTTTTCACTAGAATGATACCAACTTTCAGGTGACAAAAGTGATCTGCAAATTGCAGAACAGAGTTGGATACCTCAAGCGTCAGTATCAATAGTGTTAAAGGGAACCTGCAGCGAGAGGGCAATGCACTCAGACTCCCTACTGCCTTCTTCAGCCTTGGTGGACTTGTGTTCACATGAAAATTATTATTTCACATTTCATGATCAAAAATGTACAAATGCAAAAGAAAATCAATGTATTCGTTTTCAATGGTATTTCTTACCTTTGCTGAGTTACACCCAGTGCACTATGAGTTCTACCTTATCATAGGACAACGCACATTTAATGCCCTCCAATATCGGTGCGAAATTAATACATGGTCTGGCCAACTTACTGGAGCCTCTAAAAACAGCAGCAATGGAGAGTCCTTGTCTTCAGTCAGTACAACAGCTGTAAGAAGACAATATAGATGAGAAATTGTGTAATGCTAGATGTATGGCTGAATCAATTTTAAGCTAAATGACTATACTACGCCCTTAATAATAAAAAAAAACACATTACAATAAAAAACAAAAACGTAAATATTTACCTAAGGGTCTAAACTTTTTAAATATTTATGTGAAGATGAAATATTTCTATTTTTTTTAATTATAAGCTTGTAAATAGAGATGGCCCGAACCGTTTGCTGGGCGAACATCTCTGGGGGTTCTACTACTTCCGGGTTGCTATGACCAGGAGTAGTACGCCTGCGCTGCCCGGCGGAGCACGTCCTAGATCGCGATCCTGTTGTCGGGCACTCTCTGCGCATGAGCGTGACGTCGTTCATGACGTCACGCACATGCGCAAAAAGTGCCCGGCAACAGGAGCGCAATCTAGGACACGCTTCGCCAGGCAGCGCAGGCGTACTACTCCGGGTCATAGCAACCCGGAAGTAGTAGAACCCCCAGCAATGCAGAGATGTTCGCCGGCGAACGGTTCGGGAACCATTCGTGACATCTCTGCTTGTAAATCGTGATGGATGCAAAACGAAAAAAAAAATGCACTTTTATTTCCAAATAAAATATTGTCGCCATACATTGTGATAGAGACATAATTTAAACGGTGTAATACCCGGGACTATTAGGCAAATACAATACGTGGGTTTTAATCATGGAGGCATGTATTATTTTATAACTATAAAGGCTAAAAACTGAGAAATTATTTTTTTTTCCATTTTTTTTCTTGTACTTTCTGTTAAAATGCATTTACAGTAAAGTAACTTAGCAAAATGTACCACGCAAAGAAAGCCTAATTGGTGGCGGGAAAAACAAGATATTGATCAGTTCATTGTGATAAGTAGTGATAAAGTTATAAGCTAATGAATGGGAGGTGAACATTGCTCGTAATGCATAACAATATGAAATCATGGAAGCAAAGAAGGGGGATGTCCCGCACGATATCCCTTGATCAAGTTCCTTTATTATGGACGTATCCACACCAAACCACACATCATATAGCTGACATGTTTCGAACCAAACGGTTCTTACTCATATGAAATCATGGCATAAATATTTTCCCCAAGAAAAAATATATTAGAGCGCAATAACATAATGTGATCCATCATTAATAATGAGTACTTGAGGGGGTTACACCTTATGATGCTCTACAATGCCAAATATGCCTTTAACACAAAGTACAAAACAAAGTACAAAACACCTAAAGAGATTGGAGGGCGCTTATGTAGGTTCTCTGTGTAGTAACTATTTCACCTGCTGCTAACCTAATTAAATGTGGGCTCCCACTTCACCACACATGAGAAATAAGGTACTTTAAATCAAAAAACAGGTTGCGCTGGGTTAATATATTGCTATATATTAGTACTGATACATTTGTAAATAACTGTAATCAGATCATATATAAGTCATAACTTCATCAAAATATGCTTTTTAAAAGACCTCTAATAAGCACAAAGTTCACAGTATAACACATATGTGTACATGATTGTCAAAATTCCATATGACACTTCCGCATACATTCACTCATACATACTCAGACCATCCAAATCAAATTGGTACCACAACTTTTTAACCCATTTTATATATATGGAATTCTTTTTTGCACACATTGGATGGTCTGAGTATGTATGAGTGAATGTATGCGGAAGTGTCATATGGAATTTTGACAATCATGTACACATATGTGTTATACTGTGAACTTTGTGCTTATTAGAGGTCTTTTAATATGTTTATGGAATAAGATAGTTTTATCTGCAACAAGGTATTAAAGCATATTTTGATGAAGTTATGACTTATATATGATCTGATTACAGTTATTTACAAATGTATCAGTACTAATATATAGCAATATATTAACCCAGCGCAACCTGTTTTTTGATTTAAAGTACAAAACACCACCTGAGGGGTACAAGAAATAATGTCCTAAGTGTGGAACTCAAAATGCAGATATGGTACTATGTGTATGGGATTGCCCAATCATTCAGAAATATTGGGATGAGGTGAATATCTAAAATGTGCATTCAAGACTATTGAATGTGCAGAGGGAAACAGAGGGCTCTCGTAATCCAGCTAAAATCCCTGATATTGTGCATGTAGCTCTTGCAGCAACGAGCAATTTATCTGTGGAGTTATCCCACAGCCCCAAGTCTCTGGGACCTAAAAGAGGAAGTGCCCCACTTAACCACCTGAGCGGTCTGGACGAGCTCAGCTCGTCCAACACCGCCGGAGGCTGCCGCTCAGGCCCTGCTGGGCCGATTTTCATCAAATAAAAAGCAGCACACGCAGCCGGCACTTTGCCAGCCGCGTGTGCTGCCTGATCGCCGCCGCTCTGCAGCGATCCGCCGCGAGCAGCGGCGAAAGAGGGTCCCCCCAGCCGCCTGAGCCCAGCGTAGCCGGAACAAAAAGTTCCGGCCAGCGCTAAGGGCTGGATCGGAGGCGGCTGACGTCAGGACGTCGGCTGACGTCGATGACGTCACTCCGCTCGTCGCTATGGCGACGATGTAAGCAAAACAAGGAAGGCCGCTCATTGCGGCCTTCCTTGTTTATTCTGGGCGCCGGAGGCGATCGGAAGAACGCCTCCGGAGCGCCCTCTAGTGGGCTTTCATGCAGCCAACTTTTAGTTGGCTGCATGAAATAGTTTTTTTTTTATTTAAAAAAAAACCTCCCGCAGCCACCCTGGCGATTTAATCAGAACGCCAGGGTGGTTAATGGGCACTGATGTGCAGAATGGCCATCAGCCTAAGAAGAAAGGAACTAAACACTTCTTTAAGAAATGTAAACCCTTTATCTGCAAACCATACCTGCACCTAAGATATGAGAGTTCATATCTTCCTTCCGCCTCCCGTCTTGGTATGCAATGGAACAGTTAAAGGGATCCCTGGGGCCACAGGAACTCTTGGAGACATCTTCACCAAAGCATGATGGGGAGTAGAGGTTATCCTTTAAATGGAAAAGTCACAATTGATTTCAAATTAATCTTTTGAGATATCTTCATATGTTATGGCAGAGATGGGAGAGAGATAGCGGGGTTGGGGATGGTGGGAAGGAGGGCAAGGGTGTTCCATTTTATGTTTTTGTTTGTACATCTTATACCTACAGATACCCTGTGTACACCAGAGGAGATGTTTTCCTCCACAGGCGGAACTGTTGCATCTGGTTGTAAACTTAAAATTTGTTTGCAAATTAGTTAGTTGGTGTTTGACCACTGTAAAATCTTTCCTCTCCCCGATTTACGTTCTGAAATTTATCACACGTGATGACATCTTTAGTCCTTTCTGGTGATCTCTGCGGTATGTTTGTGTTTACCAATAGTTATGAAGCCAGTGAAAAACATACCTGGTCTGTAAGCAGTGGCTGGATAGGGTACTGGTTGAGGGCCCTGCCTCTTACACAGGAGACCAGGGTTCAAATCTTGGCTCTTCCTGTTCAGTAAGCCAGCACCTATTCAGTGAGGAGACCATGAGCAATACTCCTTAACTACTGCCTATAGAGCGCGCCCAGGTGGCTGCAACTCTTTGAGCCCGCCAGGAGAAGAGTGCGCAATAAATGTTCTGTGCGTCTGTCTGTCTCTGACTAAAATTCCACATAGCTAAACAGCCTAGGCTGTGACATCACTGGGAGGGTGGGGCTACATACCAATATACAGCAATGTATAGCTATAGGAAGTGTCTGATGCTGCCACCAGGAAAATTACTGAAAAATGGCAATCCTGAATAATTTACTGCATTCTACTACACGTATAGGGCTTCTTTAATAAATATACACCTGGGAAAACTAATTAGGCGTCAACGCAAAAAGTGACTCATTATTTTATGTTTACACCTTTCTAACTTTTACAAGACAAGTGCCACAGTTTTAAAACACATCAAAATACATTATTTGGATCCAGAGGGTTAAAACAATGCATTAAATGCCATATTTCATCACTAGTTGGACCTGTAGCGTACCATTATTGCCAGCCTGTGCTTCTGAAGTGATTGCATGCAATCGGTTGGGAAGGGGACCCCAGTGCTATATAGATGCATTGGTAAGCAACAACATTTTAATGCATCTATACAAAGTTGGGTCCTCGAGCTGTAGCCATAGTGATCGCATCCGACTGCTATGGGCAGGAGCCATTATAGCGTCCACGAATCTTATGGCCAAGTATAGTTAACACAAGGGGCTTATTAGTTTGGTAGGAGAATAGGTGCACCCAGTATAGGTAGCCAGGAATAGGTGCAGCCAGTACAGGTAGCCAGGAATAGGTGCTTACAGTATAGGTAGCCAGGAATCGATGCCCACAGTCGAAGTAGCCAAGTGGAGGCAGTGTTCTCCCCAGAATTTTTTTTCCAGCCGGGTGGCATGAAAAAGTAGCCGGGTGGGGCGAGTTGAAAATGCAGGGCAACTGTGCTTACAGCATAGGAATAGGTGAGGAGGTGAGCCGATGACAGCCGGGTGGTCACAAAATCTAGCCGGGTGGAGCACCCGGCTAAAAGAGCCTGGGGAGAACACTGGGAGGGGAGATGCAGTGGCTGGGGTGAGATGCAACAGTGGGTGCTCGAACATCAGCGGGGGGTAAACAAATACTTACTTTGTCTGGATCCATTGCACGTGTACTACTCGCTTCATCCTTCTTCCTGTTCTTGCTCTCCATCTCCCTGCAACAGCGCCCCCTGCGCTCTATCTTTGCAGCTGCCTGGCACACTGGTGAATGCCAATCCTTCCACTCTTACCACCAAGGAAAGGTAAGTTTATGCCACCTCCAGCCTGATACATATCATCTCTTATCTCTACTTTTCACCCATCATGTCACTAGCTTTAACTACCCACTACCCAGCCCCTGTATTATCTGCCATCAGTCACTACCACACTACCTGCCACCATCACCTACTACCGATCACCAAGCTACCACCCACTAGCTGTCACTACCCACCACCATCACCCACTAGCTTTCACTATTTACTACCTGCCACCACCACCCACTACCTGTCACCTAGCTACTTGCCATCACCACTTACTAGCTGTCACTACCTGCTGCCACCACCACCCACTACCTGTCACCCAGCTACCTGCCACAAACACCCACTGCCTGTCACCCAGCTACCACCAACTAGCTGTCACTACCCGCTACCTGCCACCATCACTCACTACCTGTCACCCAGCTACCTGCCACCTCCACCCACTACCTGTCACTCAGCTACCACCCACTAGCTGTCACTACCCGCTACCTGCCACCCCCACCCACAACCTGTCACCCAGCTACCTGCCACCACCACCCACTACCTGTCATCCAGCTACTACCAACTAGCTGTCACTACCTTCTACCCCCACCCACAACCTGTCACCCAGCTACCGGCCACAAACACCCACTGCCTGTCACCCAGCTACCACCCACTAGCTGTCACTACCTGCTACCTGCCACCACCACCCACTACCTGTCACTCAGCTACCACCCACTAGCTGTCACTACCCGCTACCTGCCACCCCCACCCACAACCTGTCACCCAGCTACCTGCCACCACCACCCACTACCTGTGATCCAGCTACTATCAACTAGCTGTCACTACCTGCTACCCCCACCCACAACCTGTCACCCACCTACCTGCCACAAACACCCACTACCTGTCACCCAGCTACCACCCACTAGCTGTCACTACCCGCTACCTGCCACCACCACCACTCACTACCTGTCACCCAGCTACCTGCCCCCACCACCCACTACCTGTCACCCAGCTACTACCAACTAGCTGTCACTACCTGCTACCTGCCACCCCCACCCACAACCTGTCACCCAGCTACCTGCCACAAACACCCACTGCCTGTCACCCAGCTACCACCCACTAGCTGTCACTACCCGCTACCTGCCACCACCACCCACAACCTGTCACCCAGCTACCTGCCACAAACACCCACTGCCTGTCATCCAGCTACCACCCACTAGCTGTCACTACCTGCTACCTGCCACCACCACCCACAACCTGTCACCCAGCTACCTGCCACAAACACCCACTGCCTGTCACCCAGCTACCACCAACTAGCTGTCACTACCCAATACCTGCCACTACCGGTCACCCAGCTACCTGCCACCACCACCCACTGCCTGTCACCCAGCTACCACCCACTAGCTGACACTACCTGCCACCACAACCCACCGCCTGTCACCCAGCTACCTGCCACCACCACCCACTGCCTGTCACCCAGCTTCCACCCACTAGCTGTCACTACCTGCCACCACCACCCACTGCCTGTCACCCAGCTACCACCCACTAGCTGTCACTACCTGCCACCACCACCCACTGCCTGTCACCCAGCTTCCACCCACTAGCTGTCACTACCTGCTACCTGCCACAAACACCCACTGCCTGTCACCCAGCTACCACCAACTAGCTGTCACTACCCGATACCTGCCACTACCGGTCACCCAGCTACCTGCCACCACCACCCACTGCCTGTCACCCAGCTACCACCCACTAGCTGACACCTCCACCCACTGCCTGTCACCCAGCTACCACCCACTAGCTGTCACTACTTGCCACCACCACCCACTGCCTGTCACCCAGCTTCCACCCACTAGCTGTCACTACCTGCTACCTGCCACCACCACCCACTGCCTGTCACCCAGCTTCCACCCACTAGCTGTCACTACCTGCTACCTGCCACCACCACCCACTGCCTGTCACCCAGCTACCACCTACTAGCTGTCACTACCTGCCACCACCACCCACTACCTGTCACCCAGCTACCACCAATTAGCTGTCACTACCTGCGACCTCCACCACCCACCACCTGTCACTCAGCTACCACCAACTAGCTGTCACTACCTGATACCTGCCATCACCACCCACTACCTGTCACCCAGCTACCTGCCACCGCCACCCACTGCCTGTCACCCAGCTACCACCCACTAGCTCTGAATACCTGCCATCACCACTCACTACCTGTCATCTAGCTACCTGCCACCAACACCCACTACCTGTCACCCAGCTACCTGCTGCCACCACCACCAACTACTTGTCACCCAGCTACCACCCACTAGCTGTCACTACATGTGACATGTCACCATCACTCACTACCTGTCACTGCCCACTACCTGCCACCACCATCCACTGGCTGTCATCCAGCTACCTGCAAACACAACCCACTAGCTGTCACCACTACCCGTGGTCTGTCGCTACCAGCTACCTGTACTATCTGCCACCCAGTCACCACACACTACCTGTCACCCAGCTTCCACCAACTAGCTGTCACTACCTGCTATCTGCTACCACCAGTCACTACCTGTCATTACCAGATGCCTGCACTTTCTGCCCCCCAGCCACCATGTACTACCTTTCATCCAGCTATCACCCACTATCTGTCACTAGCACCCACCAACTATTACCTGTCACTACTTGTCACCACCCGCAACTACTAATACCGCTACCCACTGTGCCACTAGTTGTCACCTGTCACTACATGCCAATCACAATCTGCCTCTACTAACTGTGTGCCACTACTTTTCACCCACTATCTGCCACTACCTATGACTTACTACCCTTCACAAAACTATCACCCATCTGCCACCCACTACCTGTCACTATCCACTATCTGCCGTGTGTGTGTGTGTGTGTGTGAGTGTGAGTGTGAGTGTGAGTGTGAGTGTGAGAGAGAGAGAGAGAGAGAGAGATGGAGTGCTTATCTTAATGTGCCAAAAAACATCTCCCCCCACATCCCCCTCCTCCCCGCACTGACTCTGAGCACAGCGGGGAGGAATAAATGCAGCAGCCACAGACTCACTTAATAATGGATCCAAGCGCTGTTGTTCCCATCTATTCTCTGCACTAGTGCAGAGTGTAGGATACTGCAGCGCCTGGAACCATTATTCCGGGAGTCCGTGTGTGCACCACCTTTATCCTTCCCGCCAAAGCTCAGTGCGGGGAAAAAGGAGAATGCGGCGGGCGGCAGAACGGCCCTTTGCGCGGACATGCCACTGGAGGAGGGGGGCAGAGGACAGTGACAAGAGATAGCCTCTGGCCCCCCTCCGTGCGCTCTAACAGCAGCGGCGACCAGGCAGACAGACAAGGGGAGACCAGGCGGCCAACCGCAGTGCAGAGTAATGAGTGACAGAGGCATCAGCCAATCAGGCTGATTCAGCATGCCTGTCACTCTCTCTGCGGCCTTGCGTACACTTTTAGAGCCTGGGACATGAGGAGAGAAATCTACTAAACTAAAAATGATTTTAAACGTTTACATTGCCTGGTTAGCATCCTTTCTACTGCTCTATTAGTCTGCAGTAGAGAATGTATTGGGTATTTTCTGCCAAACAGTTACTCTTAAAATGTGTACCAGAGACTCTTTGCCAATGTGGTTTGATTGAATGCATTTCATATTACATCAACATGATGGCGTTTCAGCTGCTTTCTTTCACTTATGCTCGATACTGTATTTCAGTTTATTTGTTCCTTTTATATTCCTAAGAAATTCAAATAAATATATCATTGAAAAAAAATAAAGTGTACCAGACACCGGGCCACATAGATAAAATATACCGTATTTTTCGAACCATAAGACGCACGTTTTCTCCCCCAAAAGTGTGTGTGTGTGTGGGGGGGGGGGGGGGGGTGTGAATAAAAAACTAAGAGCCTCTTATGGTCCGAATACTACAATTCAGACTGGCGCCTCGGGTGCGGTTTCCTTCCGCCCCCCAATCATTACAACTATGCTATCCTTCCATATAGTTCAATTGTACTGCTGCGCTCTCCAGTCCTGCAATAGAAAACACACTCCACATAGGGCAGTATTGTTCAAGTTCTATGCCCCCAAATAACACCAGTGTCTTGTGCTCCCCCGGTGTCATACACTTATCCCTCGTCCCCTCTCACTGGATGCTCACCAGATTGTTACCACCTCAGTTTTTCAGGTGGATCTTAACCTCCTGAGCGGTATGGACGAGCTCAGCTCGTCCATCACCGCCGGAGGCTGCCGCTCAGGCCCTGCTGGGCCGATTTTCTTCAAATAAAGTGCAGCACACGCAGCCGGCACTTTGCCAGCCGCGTGTGCTGCCTGATCGCCGCCGCTCTGCGGCGATTCGCCGCGAGCAGCGGCGAAAGAGGGCCCCCCTAGCCGCCTGAGCCCTGCGCAGCCGGAACAAAAAGTTCCGGCCAGCGCTAAGGGCTGGATCGGAGGCGGCTGACGTCAGGACGTCGGCTGACGTCCATGACGTCACTCCGCTCGTCGCCATGGCGACGATCTAAGCAAAACAAGGAAGGCCGCTCATTGCGGCCTTCCTTGTTTATTCTGGGCGCCGGAGGCGATCGGAAGAACGCCTCCGGAGCGCCCTCTAGTGGGCTTTCATGCAGCCAACTTTCAGTTGGCTGCATGAAATAGTTTTTTTTTAATTAAAAAAAAACCCTCCCGCAGCCTCCCTGGCGATCTCAATAGAACGCCGGGGAGGTTAAGCATATCAATGTATTCACTTGTTCCTATAAAGCAAAAAAAGAGCTCCACATAGAGTAGTACAGTTCAAATAAGGTAATTCCAGTGCTACACACACTCCAATCGTGCAACACCACCCACTGATCGTGTTCCCGCACCAATCTGCATGCCACACTGCTCACCAGATGTAGCCCACCTACATATACAGGTGGATACTGCGCTTTTTACTCCAATCACTTCAACGATCCTCAGTAGTTCAAACAAGCCTCTAGCAAGGGCTTTCCATTTATTTTCACTAAAATGTTGCTCAAAAACATAAAAACAAGAAGACGCATATAGCGTATTACTGACAACAATGCCTCAGTGCGCAGCCAAACTATTGCACTTACGCCTCCTGAAGCACTCTATGCATATCGTTCAGGTGGATGCCAATGCCCATCCGTCTGGCTCCCGGGTTCGCTCCGACACTTCCGCGTCCTCCCGTTCCGCCTTCACGCCTACTCGCAGGGTATATCCTTAAATGCTTCACTGTTGACCGGCCGGTCCGTGCGCCTCTCGATCCTGTGCGACGTCAAACGTACAGCTCCGCCCTACGCGCGTTTCGTCTTCACGCCAGACTCATCAGGGGCTCCGCCTCCTGACGCCTGACGTCTGCATACATAGTCCCTGCTGTCTCCTGATTGGAGGACTGGCTCCATTTCGCGCGGATGGGCATTGTTTACAGTACTTCATAAAAACCATATAAAACATTTAAAATACAGTACACATTCATAACTATACATATTCTTACAAATTCTCAGGCTATGTTATTCCCTCTATCACCCTTCTGCTGACCCCGTATGTCGATCTATCTCGTAACCTCTTGTGTTGAAAAGTTTCCTTCTACTATGTGTCTATATACCTGTAGTGCCCCATCTTGTGGCCATTCAGCATAGTGTCTCCTTTCTATGTTTATTTCTCCATGATTACTTTTTATCTTATTTTTCCATTAGTGAATTGGATCTCATTTTAAATCTTGTCCTATGTGATTCATATTTTTATAGTGCTCCATAATATTAATTAAAGTGCCTAGTGCTATATATTAACTCTCATAAAACTATAATCTCTTAAAGTGCTGGTTTAATAAACTCCTCTTTGTGACTCCACTCTCTAATAACCATCAATTCAATTTTTTTTTTATTTTTTTTTAAAAGATCCTTCCTCACTGTGAATTTCTTTGGGTAGTGCTATGTGCAATTTTATTTATTATACAAAATATTTGACTAAAAAGTGCTTCGTGCATTGTTCCAATTAATCTTTGTCACATTATCTATTTAATCTATATTCCCATTATCATCTCATCTTCTATAAAGTGCATCTTCTTAATATTCATATATATTCCTTATCATCTTCCTTAATCATTGGCAATATGACAATTTAGATCGAATTCGATATTCAGCCCATACGGGGTCATAGTTCTTAGGTTGAAGATCCATCTCCCCTCAGCTCTTGATATTTCCTTGGTCAGATTGGACCCTCTCCACTTCTTCATATACTTTTCCAGAGCCATAAACTTCAAGCCTGCTGGATCTCTATTATGGTGAGTCCTAAAATGATTGGACACACTATGGCTCTCTAAACCTTTTTTAATATTGTTGACATGCTCTCTAATCCGTTTAAACAATTCTCTGGTGGTCCGTCCTATATATTCTAGCCCACAGGGACACCATAGCACATATACTACCCCCTTTGTCCTGCAGGTGATACATTGCTCAATTTTGTAACTTTTCCCTGTGTTTCTTGATATAATTTGCTGTCCCCTTACTCCATTGGCTTCTCTACATCCCAGGCAACTTCTACACGGGAAGAATCCCTTCTGCCCGAGCAGATCACCTGCTGTTATTCTTGGGGGTTCTATGCAACTTGCTACTAGGGTAGATTTCAACGTTGGGGCCTTTCTGTAGACAAACTGGGGCTTCTGTGGTAAGACCTTCTGCAGCACTCCATCAGCTTGAATAATATTCCAGTTTTTTCTAATTATTCTCTCAAATTCCCTATATTGATGATTGTAGTCTAAAATGATTGAATATTCCTTGTTGTTAGTTTTCCCTCTGGGTTCATCTACCAACAATTGTTGTCTCGAGACTTCACCTGCTTGCGCCCTTTCTACTCTAAGTTGTTGTTCATCATATCCCTTTTCCAGAAACCTCTTGAGGATGATTTCACTTTGTTGCAGGTAATCTTCCATATGGGTACAATTTCGTCTCACCCTTACAAACTGGCCTCTCGGGATATTTCTTAGCCAGTTCGTATGGTGGCAACTGCCTAGGGGTATATAACCATTTCTATCTGTACTTTTAAAGTACGTTTTTGTGGCCATTGCACACCCGGTCTGCTGCAAGTAATATGCTCCTCCGAACCAAAAGTAGTTATAATTTAGGGAATACTGTAAAAGTTTAATAATGAACTTGATTTGAGCCTCTTTTAAGGATCCATGCTCCCTCAAAACTTTTTCAACAATTTGTACACTTTTATCATGGGGAATAACTGTATACAATGAAGATACATCTCCCGAGAGGCCAGTTTGTAAGGGTGAGACGAAATTGTACCCATATGGAAGATTACCTGCAACAAAGTGAAATCATCCTCAAGAGGTTTCTGGAAAAGGGATATGATGAACAACAACTTAGAGTAGAAAGGGCGCAAGCAGGTGAAGTCTCGAGACAACAATTGTTGGTAGATGAACCCAGAGGGAAAACTAACAACAAGGAATATTCAATCATTTTAGACTACAATCATCAATATAGGGAATTTGAGAGAATAATTAGAAAAAACTGGAATATTATTCAAGCTGATGGAGTGCTGCAGAAGGTCTTACCACAGAAGCCCCAGTTTGTCTACAGAAAGGCCCCAACGTTGAAATCTACCCTAGTAGCAAGTTGCATAGAACCCCCAAGAATAACAGCAGGTGATCTGCTCGGGCAGAAGGGATTCTTCCCGTGTAGAAGTTGCCTGGGATGTAGAGAAGCCAATGGAGTAAGGGGACAGCAAATTATATCAAGAAACACAGGGAAAAGTTACAAAATTGAGCAATGTATCACCTGCAGGACAAAGGGGGTAGTATATGTGCTATGGTGTCCCTGTGGGCTAGAATATATAGGACGGACCACCAGAGAATTGTTTAAACGGATTAGAGAGCATGTCAACAATATTAAAAAAGGTTTAGAGAGCCATAGTGTGTCCAATCATTTTAGGACTCACCATAATAGAGATCCAGCAGGCTTGAAGTTTATGGCTCTGGAAAAGTATATGAAGAAGTGGAGAGGGTCCAATCTGACCAAGGAAATATCAAGAGCTGAGGGGAGATGGATCTTCAACCTAAGAACTATGACCCCGTATGGGCTGAATATCGAATTCGATCTAAATTGTCATATTGCCAATGATTAAGGAAGATGATAAGGAATATATATGAATATTAAGAAGGTGCACTTTATAGAAGATGAGATGATAATGGGAATATAGATTAAATAGATAATGTGACAAAGATTAATTGGAACAATGCACGAAGCACTTTTTAGTCAAATATTTTGTATAATAAATAAAATTGCACATAGCACTACCCAAAGAAATTCACAGTGAGGAAGGATCTTTTTTTAAAAAAAAAAAAAAAAATTGAATTGATGGTTATTAGAGAGTGGAGTCACAAAGAGGAGTTTATTAAACCAGCACTTTAAGAGATTATAGTTTATGAGAGTTAATATATAGCACTAGGCACTTTAATTAATATTATGGAGCACTATAAAAATATGAATCACATAGGACAAGATTTAAAATGAGATCCAATTCACTAATGGAAAAATAAGATAAAAAGTAATCATGGAGAAATAAACATAGAAAGGAGACACTATGCTGAATGGCCACAAGATGGGGCACTACAGGTATATAGACACATAGTAGAAGGAAACTTTTCAACACAAGAGGTTACGAGATAGATCGACATACGGGGTCAGCAGAAGGGTGATAGAGGGAATAACATAGCCTGAGAATTTGTAAGAATATGTATAGTTATGAATGTGTACTGTATTTTAAATATGTTTTATATGGTTTTTATGAAGTACTGTAAACAATGCCCATCCGCGCGAAATGGAGCCAGTCCTCCAATCAGGAGACTGCAGGGACTTTGTATGCAGACGTCAGGCGTCAGGAGGCGGAGCCCCTGATGAGTCTGGCGTGAAGACGAAACGCGCTTAGGGCGGAGCTGTACGTTTGACGTCGCACAGGATCGAGAGGCGCACGGACCGGCCGGTCAACAGTGAAGCGTTTAAGGATATACCCTGCGAGTAGGCGTGAAGGCGGAACGGGAGGACGCGGAAGTGTCGGAGCGAACCCGGGAGCCAGACGGATGGGCATTGGCATCCACCTGAACGATATGCATAGAGTGCTTCAGGAGGCGTAAGTGCAATAGTTTGGCTGCGCACTGAGGCATTGTTGTCAGTAATACGCTATATGCGTCTTCTTGTTTTTATGTTTTTGAGCAACATTTTAGTGAAAATAAATGGAAAGCCCTTGCTAGAGGCTTGTTTGAACTACTGAGGATCGTTGAAGTGATTGGAGTAAAAAGCGCAGTATCCACCTGTATATGTAGGTGGGCTACATCTGGTGAGCAGTGTGGCATGCAGATTGGTGCGGGAACACGATCAGTGGGTGGTGTTGCACGATTGGAGTGTGTGTAGCACTGGAATTACCTTATTTGAACTGTACTACTCTATGTGGAGCTCTTTTTTTGCTTTATAGGAACAAGTGAATACATTGATATGCTTAAGATCCACCTGAAAAACGGAGGTGGTAACAATCTGGTGAACATCCAGTGAGAGGGGACGAGGGATAAGTGTATGACACCGGGGGAGCACAAGACACTGGTGTTATTTGGGGGCATAGAACTTGAACAATACTGCCCTATGTGGAGTGTGTTTTCTATTGCAGGACTGGAGAGCGCAGCAGTACAATTGAACTATATGGCCCAGTGACTGGATTTTTTCTGCAGCGATCCCATTAACTGTTTATTGTGAACGGACTGGTAATCATTGTGTGAACATTGTGGTGCGGTATTATACAATCTGACTATGCTATCCTTCCGTCTTCCACAGCCACCAGTTCTGAGTCCTCTGCAGCAGGCTCACAGCTAACTCAAAGCACTTGTTCCCTGTGGCACCATCATTGGGCCAATCACTGCACTCCCTCAGTAGCAGTGACCTATCAGATAGGTCACTGCTACTGAGGGAGTGCAGTGATTGGCCCGATGGCGTTGCCATGGTCCCGCCTTTTATTATTATTATTTATAAAGCGCCAACATATTACGCAGCGCTGCACAATAGATAAAAGGGTTAACATACAAGGTAGGACATACAGGAAACTCACAACAAAACAAGATCATGCAAATGATTTGATAATACAGTGTCATAGGTCAAAATAGAGATCGTTCTAGTCCACAAAAGGGGTGATTGTCAGTAAGATTGCATAATCAAGCTGGAAACACTAAGGGAGAGGGCCATGCCAGAGGCGTACAATTTAAAGGGTGGGGGTGGAGACAATAGGTGCATCTGTTGAGAGGGTGTCTAACAGAACATATTATGGTGATGGTGTAGGGGGTTATCCGAGCATGAAAGGGTGAGTCTTGAGAGCTTGTGTGAAGGTATTAAAGGTGGGGGCGAGTCTGGTGGCTGGAGGGAGCGAGTTCCAGAGAGCAGCTTATTGCGGGTGGACCTGGCATTCCAGAGGCCACAGGAAACAGGGAGCGAATGCCTAGGGGTGGGATGGATAGGAATAAGGTTATGCCGAGGGGGTGTGTAGGTAGAGTGTGGGGGGGAGGGAAGGGAGGTGCATGGGGGTTGAGGGCCAAAAGAGTCTAAGGACAGAAGGGGAGAGGGTGCAGGGAAACAGAAGGGGGACAAGGTGTAGAAGGAGGTGGAGGTAGAGCATGTGGTGATGGGGGAGAGCGAGATGGGGAGGGAGATAGCTTGGAAATGGTGGAGGGGTCAGGGAGTGAATAGGAGAGAAGGGGTACAATTTGTACTGAAGGGATAAGGTAGTATGGGGTGTGGAGAGTGGAAGCATAGACAGGGGGACAGCAGTTAGACCAAGATGAGATAAATGTCACCAATGATGTGGCTGAAGGGGTTCAGCAAAGTTGCATCAATAATCAATCTGGTAAGGAGCAGTCCACAGAAGATCAACAGTGAAGTTGGCAGAAAATCAATGATGGCGTTCTGCTAGAAGTGCCACAGGAAAAAAGAGCTGCGAGCCTGCTTTGACACCATTAGCACCAGTGTGACTGGCACAGCGTTCTGTTAAAAGTGCTTAAAGTGGCTGTGGGGAAGAAAAGCTGTGAGCTAATTAGCGTGATCTAGCCAGATTGAAAAAGCTGTGAGCCTTCTGTGAGATTACAGTCAGCATGATTGGTTCAGCCAGAATGACTTCCAGCACAGCCATCTCCGCACTCATCAAGGCATGTATGAGTGCAAGAGGCTGAACTGCAGCGCAAGTGGAATGATAGCCAGTGAAGGATCTGAATCAGGTAGGTGAGAGCACCTGAATGGACACAGCTCACTGCTGTGACACTTAACCCTGGGCTGTCTCTCCTCCTGCACCATGTGTTTGTAGGTGGATGGTGCAAGGGCTGCATGGTTTCTGATCTGAAAGTGCAAAATGCACAAGACAGTAGCAGAGATAAGCACTCCAAATGAAAGAAGGAATGGAAGGCTTCTATTCTGTGCAAATTACGTTTGTGTATGCATTACACATAATTTAAGTGCCCATATACTGTAACAATCACATATTACAGCAGGTAAATAGTGGGTGGGTGCAGGAAGTCTTAATATGAACATAATGTGCACAGAATACATTTTTGCAAGCATTGCCAGTCTCCCATCTCTTCATTTCATTACAGTGTAGTTTGTAACTAGTGATTTTGATTGATAGTCTGAGCTTTATCCATACAGTATATGACCTTACATTAGCTTAAAGAGGAGCTGTTAGGTATAAGGTCTCAGAGAAAATAAACACATATCAGTAGCTAAAGATTGGCTGTACTTACATTACATATGCATTTCACTGTCCACGTTTGGATTTCACAGAATTTGTATATAGTATATGCAGAGAATGTTGCTCCTGACAGCTCATGGCAGGCTCCATGTTTTTCTGTCAAATGTGTCGTCATGTCCTGCCTGCTTCCTGATCACAGATAAGCTTGTACTTGAATAACACACTGTGCAGTGAATATTAATGAGCCATGTGGCTAGGAACAATAGCTGACTCCTGCAGTGTACTCTGCCCGAGATTTATCAGTGCTACGCGATTACAAGCTACTGTAACGTCTCATTAGCAGCCGAGGGGAGAGCCCCAGAATGCTTTGCAGTATGGTATGCGGCTTGCGTCTTCTTAAGAATAAGGCAGCCCATACACTCAGCCGATTTTCTGGCCGACCGATCGATCCCGATCGATCAATCGATTGCAAATCGGTTGGCCAATCGACCGATCGACGGCCGATTTCGATCGATTTCGATGGATTTCCATCGAACTTGCAGGGTGGAAAATTTAGGTCGATCTGATGAGATTGCTTATCAGTTTGCATTGGCCTTAATGGAAATCTGATGGCAAAAAAATGCCATCAGATCGAATTTCAATAGATTTCAAACTGAAATCTATTGGAATTCTATCCTGGTAAAAAATGTTCTAAAAACGCATCAGATAGATCATCAGATGCATTTCTTATCTATCTGCTGCCAATCTGACGAGTGTATGGGCACCTTAACAGACTTGCTGATAAGCACACATCAAAGGTAACTGAGATTTTTATCTTCACTAATTGCTTTTGGGCTTCCTTCTAAACTGTTTAACACAGGAGAATAGAGGTTTAAATTAGCTTCTGCAGCCTGACAGTTACTCTTTAAAGAGACTCTGAAGTCTCAATTTTTACACGTTTTTATAATTTAATCCTCTTCAGCATTATAGCCGAAGTTAAACCGCCGCAATACGAGGGATTATTCAGAGAGAAAAAGCCCTGCAAAGTTCCTGGTCTCGCAGGGCTTTACTTCCTTGAAGAGGCAGAGCTTTGAACTGTAGCTTTGCCTCTCCGCAATCAATCTCTGCCGATCGCCGCCTCCTCCCGCCCCTCTCAGGGCTCTTTCACATTAGGGCAGACTTTCTGCGTTAACGCAAACGGAAGCCGTTTGCGTTAACCAAGGTAAGATGAAAGTCCATAGACTTTCATTTTACCTTTCACACTCGACGCTGCGTTTCGATGCGTTGCGGTTCCGACGCACCCGGGCGCAGTTTTTCCTCCAACGCACCCGCGAGCCGGCGGTTTCCGTCGGGTTTAATTACCAGCTACCGCCGCTGATTGCGTCGCACCGCAGATACCCGACGGCACGCCGCAGGCAGACAACGCGTGCAGGAGAACGGCTCCTGTTCGCGTTGTCAGATGTGAAAGAGCCCTAAGTCTTCCCTTCACTGAGAGGAGCGGAGATCCACAGAGACTGATTGCGGAGAGGCAGAGCTACAGCTCAAAGCTCTGCCTCTCCAGAGCAGCACGATCTGTGACCTGCAGGTTGTTTTCTATATGAATAATAAACGCTCATTTTGCGTCAGGACTGCGGCGGTTTAACTTGGGCTATAATGCTGAAGAGGATTAAATAATAAAAACATGTAAAGAAAAAAAAAAAAAAAAAAAAGCATAGTGTCACTTACCTGGGGCTTCTACCGGCCCCTACAGCTATTGAGTCCCACACCATCACTGAAGCCTCCGCCGTTCTTTGCTGCCGGCAACCTGCTAATTATTCGTCTAACTAGACAAATAGCTCTGCGGCCATGCATGTCATTGGGAGCTTACTGCGCAGGCGTAGTACAAGAAAACTTCGTACTGCGCCTGCCCAGTAAGCTCCCAATGGCGAGCAAGAGTGAGGATGCGCACGGCCGTGCAGCCGCAGAGCTATTAGTCTAGTTAGACGAATAATTATCAGGTCACCGGTGGCGATGAACGGCAGAGGCTTCAGTGATGGCATGGGACTTCATAGCTGCAGAGGTCGGTAGAAGGATAATTATCAGGTCACCGGCGGCGATGAACGGCAGAGGCTTCAGTGATGGCATGGGACTTCATAGCTGCAGAGGTCGGTAGAAGCCCCAAGTGACACTTTTGGTTTTATTTTAGACCCCACAGAACCCCTTTAAGTTCTCCTCTTTCTCATCTCAGCACATTGAGAAGATGTAGGCAATTGGATTTCCACCTGGCCAAATAATAAATACTCTATTTTTATCTTTTCAAATGTTTCTGCCTTTCAAATTAAAAAATGGATTGCTTCATTGGCTTATGATGCCCTCACTACCGATATTTCTGTACCTTGCATTTCCATTTTTAGGCTTCAATAGGAAAAACAAATAACAGACAGCAATGAGAAACTAAAAACGGCGGTAAAATGAAATAAATGCTTTTCTGTGAGGGCAGAAGATTACTTGAGACCGAGTCACAGGACATCAGTACTGTCAGTAAACACCTCATAAACACACTAGCACTACACTATCTACAATATTGTTTTCTGGGCTTAATAATTTTAGGGAAAATGCAATAAGCAGCCCTATTGCCCGGCAATCAGTAAGAAACACTGCCACTTCTTCCCTGTACATTCCATACACGAGCAAAAGTAAACCAAATACATTCTGATCTACTTACCTGGGGCTTCCTCCTGCCCCTTGAAGCCTCCGGACCCCTCGTCTCCGCTCCGGTAGCAGCCACGCTTCCACGATCTCCATCCGTCAACCTCGCCCTGCCGTCGGTCACTTCACGTCTGCCCATGCCGCTCCCGCTCAGGGCCGCGCCTCGGCCGAGCGGGGATAAACGCAGTACAAATTGCACTGAATTCTGGGATGGGATTGCAGTTTTTTTTCTCCTAACGGCTTCTTCTTGCACGGCTCTAGTACCCACAATCCCTCTGGCGCAACTCTTTGGAGGCGGGCTAGAATTGCGCGGCAGCAGTTTCCCGCCCGAATAGCAGCGCTCCTCCCCCACCTGACCTCATGCAATGAATGAATGTACAGGGAACGAGTGGCAGTGTTTGTTTGTTACTGATTGCCGGTGGGACACCGGGCAATGGGGCTGCTTCTTGCACTCTTCCTAACATAATTAAGCCCAGAAAATAATATTTTACATCTGGTAGTGTGTTTGTGAGGTGTTTAATGGCAGTACTGGTGTCCAGTGTCTCGGTCTGCAGTAATCTGTCCTCATAGAAACGCATTTATTTTATTTTACCGCCTCTTAGTTTCTCATTGCTGTGTGTTTTTCTTATTGAAGCAGAAACTGATTGGAAATGCAATGCACATATGGTAAATATCGGTAGTGAATCTTGTTTTTTTTTTCTAATATGAAGGGCAGAAAAATTGGAAAAGGTAAAAAAAAAAAAAAAGATTATTTTTCATTTGGCCAGGTGGAAATCCAATAGCCCCTACATCTTCTCAATGTGCTGAGATGAGAAAGGAGAACTTCACCACTTCAGGACCATAGGCTTACACACCCCTAGTGACCAGTCTATTTTTTACTAATTACGGCTCTGCAGCTTTAAGTGCTCGCTGCAGAGCCGTACAGTCAGCAGCACCTAAGTGATTCCCCCCTCTTTTTCTGCCCACTCTGATCTACTGGAATTTTTGTTTAATTTGTTTACTACATTTGCCCTTTTTGTTTTTTCTCTTCCTCCCCCTGCCAGCCAATCACAGCGAGCGGCTGTCATAGGCATCAGCCTATGACAGGCGATCGCTCCTCCCTGTCACACAGCTGTCCCGTGTACGGCGTTGCAGTAGATCGCAGCGCTTTACAATGTAAATAGATGTCGGTTTTGCCGTCTAACAGTCTTCTAGCGGCGATTGCTGCTGGGAGACTGATTGCGGAGCATCGGTGCACGCGATCTACTGCAAAACCACGCCCCAGGACTTTACGCCAATTGGTGTTGCGTGAGTCTGGGGCTGCCGCTGCGTTCACACCAATCGGCGTGGAACGGTTCGGCAAGTAGTAAAGGGGCGCTATTGCGAAATTCAGCATTTTAGTGGATTTAATATAAAATATAAGCAGTTATAGTAATGCCTGATACAGGGCTGTAGAGTCGGAGCAATTTTGGGTATCTGGAGTCGGTGGTTTCATAAACTGAGGCGTCAGTGTCGGATGATTTTTGTACCAAATACATAGTCCTGGTAAGTATTAACCGAAAATCCAAGAAGGTCCAAATTCCAGACTTTTATTCAGCCAATGTGACACAATTCCATTCCATTATACCAACAAATCGTTTCGGGGCCCCGTGGGGTCCCCTTTGTCAAGGCAATACAGACAGAATGGTAACAGTGTTCAAGTAAACCATGCACCTTATAAGTAGTCATGAGGTCACATACCACTCCCCCATCAAGTTCAAAAAATTCAATTAGCATATGTAAACATACTGTTCATTGTCATAATACAGACATCGTGGTTCACTAAATGCAACATAAACCATCTATCTATGGCATGGATGATGCCACTTCACATACCTGTACAGTATCAAAGATTATCTTGCCCCATTCCTGCATATTTGGAAAGATTAGCACTGATGGCCATCCAAATATGCAGGAGTGGGGCAAGATACCTACCTATCTGCCCACTCTCCCACCCGGCTACCTAACTGCCCACCCTCCCACCGGCTACCTAACTGCCCACTACCTAACTGGCCACCCTCCCACCCGGCTACCTAACTCACCCGGCTACCTAACTGCCCACCCGGCTACCTAACTGCCCACCTGGCTACCTAACTGCTCACCGTCCCACCCGGCTACCTAACTGCTCGCCGCTGATGGAAGGATGGGGGACCCCAGGTGAGGCGGGGGGGGGGATAGGAGTCAGGCCCCTACTCCACTAACTGCTCAGCTACTTCCCCTCCGACCCCGGCTACCTAATTAAATACCCTCCCACCCCGGCTACCTAATTGCCCACCCGGCTACCTAACTGCCCACCCTCCCACCCGGGTACCTAACTGCCCACTCTCCCACCCGGCTACCTAACTGCCCACCCGGCTACCTAATTGCCCACTACCTAACTGCCCACCCGGCTACCTAACTGCCCACTACCTAACTGGCCACCCTCCCACCCGGCTACCTAACTGCCCACTCTCCCACTCGGCTACCTAACTGCTTACTACCTAACTGCCCACCCAGGTACCTAACTGCCCACCCTCCTACCCGGCTATAATGTGAGGATATGCCCCATAATGTGGGTCTTTTTAAGTTTTTTTTAGTGTTCTAATTTTTTGTTATGTATGTTTAACTGTCTTAGGGCACTGGAGCATGCATTAGGACAATGGTAGATGTAGTTCTTTAGTTGCAACCTAGATGGCGGCAGACTTGCAGGCTATAGAGAGGGTTAGGGAGCATGCGGAGGGCGCGTTAAAGCATAAGTATGTCCGCCATACGCATCAGACTCCGTGCCCCTGATGAGTCACTGAGTGACGAAATCGATAGGGCGGAGTCTGATGCGGAAGCGGAGTTGTGTACGCCTGGGGTGAGCGACGGCTGGGAGAACACGTGTGGCGTCTCTGATCTCCGTGCGCGCGGCGGAGGAGCGGGGGGACACGCATAGACGAGCCTACCAGCCTGGCCACCTAAACGGGCTAGAGCCCGTTCAAACAAAACTCTATGCGCTGATTTTATGAAGATTCATGTGAGTGCAATTGCGTTTTATCAATAAATATTTTTTAGCAGTATCACACTATGTGAGGTTTTTCTTAATGAGGTTTGAACAAGAAGGCTGGCCTTATATGAAGAGGTGTTCTGGTGTAATCTGTGGAACTACTTTGCTGGAGAGGTGGGGGACGACCCAGGAACGGTCCCAAGGCGTATATAGACCATTGGTTGGTCTAGGACAGCGGTGAGTGGATCACAAAGGGTGTTGGTGGAGGTCTGCGCTACTGTTCAATCAGCCAGGAGATCCAGCATTTTGATTATTGCAAGGCCTATGGAAGAGGAAAAACTCTAGTAGCAACACGTTGAGATTTTAGGGCATATGCACATGGACTTTTTGATCTAGTTACATGCAAGGACTTAAGAGGGACTTTCTAATATTGGTCAAAACTTTTTTTACCTGCATATATACTCAGCAGTTTGTTTTCAAGTGTCCTCCCACCCGGCTACCTAACTGCCCACTACCTAACTGCCCACCCGGCTACCTAACTGCCCACTACCTAACTGCCCACCCTTCCACCCGGCTACCTAACTGCCCACCCAGCTACCTAACTGCCCACCTGGCTACCTAACTGCTCACCGTCCCACCCGGCTACCTAACTGCTCACCCTCCCACGCGGCTACCTAACTGCTCATCCTCCCACCCGGCTACCTAACTGCCCACCCAGCTACCTAACTGCCTACCCTGCCACCCAGCTACCTGACTGCCTACCCTGCCACCCAGCTGCCCAATTGGCTACCTATCTGCCTACCCTGCCACCAAGTCACCTAACTGGCCACCCGGCTACCTAACTGCCCACCTGGATACCTAACTGCCCACCCTCCCACCTGGATACCTAACTTCCCACCCTCCCACCCGGCTACCTAACTGCCCACCCAGCTACCCACCTGGCTACCTATCTGCCTACCCTGCCACCCAGCTACCTAACTTCCCACCCAGCTACCTAACTTCCTACCCTGCCACCAAGCTACCTAACTGCCCACCCGGCTACCTAACTGCCCACCCTGGCATCCGGCTACCTAACTCCCCACCCGGCTACCTAACTGCCCACCCTTCTACTTAACTTCCCACCCGGCTACCTAACTGCCCATTCGTCTACCTATCTGCCTACCCTCCCACCCAGCTACCTAACTGCCTACCCAGTGCAGTGCCTGCACCGCAAATAGTGTGCCAGCCTGCCCAACCACCCTCCCTCCAGGTAATTAATGTTAGCCCACTATAGACCTAACTGCATATACTGTATTTTGTGGGGAAATCTGCCAACAATCTGGTTGCATTTTGTGGGGAAATCTGCCGCCAATCTGGTTGCATTTTGTTGGGAAATCTGCTGACAATCTGGTTGCATATTGTAGGGAAATCTGCCAACAATCTGGTTGCATATTGTAGGGAAATCTGCCAAAAATCTGATTGCATTTTGTGGGGAAATCTGCCGACAATCTAGTTGCATATTGTGTGGAAATCTGCCGACAATCTGGTTGCATTTTCTGGGGAAATCTGCAGACAATCTGGTTGCATTTTGTGGGGAAATCTGCCAACAATCTGGTTGCATTTTGTGGGGAAATCTGCCGACAATCTGGTTGCATATTGTGTGGAAATCTTCCCCCAATCTGGTTGCATATTGTGTGGAAATCTGCCGACAATCTGGTTGCATATTGTGTGTATATCTGCCGACAATCTGGTTGCATTTTGTTGGGAAATCTGCCGACAATCTGGTTGCATAGTGTAGGGAAATCTGCCGGCAATCTGGTTGCATATTGTAGGGATATCTGCCGACAATCTGGTTGCATATTGTAGGGAAATCTGCCGACAATCTGGTTGCATTTTGTGGGGAAATCTGCCGACAATCTGGTTGCAGAAGTCTCATTAGGCAAGAAATCATAATATTTTGACAGTTTTTCTGGGGCGTAGCAATGGGATGTGCAAAGGTTGAGACCGCATCGGGGCCCTCCCTCAACTTTAGTATTAGCTCTCTATTGGTTCTGTGCTCATAATAATCACTTCTATAGATGCTTTGAATAGTGGTAATCATTAACAAACTGCTCCCCATTCCCTTCTTGCACCACTGACACTGTAGTTGCCATAGGCATGTTTTGGTGCACCATATCAATTGTTATCTAGAGTACTTGAGGGGCCACAGCTCCTTAGCTACGCCACTGCTGGTTTTCCTTAGTTATCAAATGGTGTGTTTAGAACTATGGCCTTGATTCACTAAAGAATATCATGCTTAGAAGCACAGACTAACCAGCAGGCTCATGGTGAACCAGAACTCGTTGGAGTGTGTAAGGGGCTACAATGGTCCTAAAAGCCCCCTTACTAAAATGCTAAGAAAAACAAAAGTTTCCTTTCTTAAAACAGAAAGAATTTTGCATAGAAGCGTGGGATAAACCACCAAGCGCACGCTGCCCCCGGTGCTGTTGAGCCCCCGTGAGCGCTCTCCCTTGAAAAGTGTAAGATAGGCTGTAGCGCGACCGCAATATTTTAACTAGCACAGCCGCTACTACATTAATTAATGTAGTAGCGGCCGTGCTAGTTAAAGTATTGCGGTCGTTCTACATTCTATTGTTTGTGGGTAGCAGGGCTGTGGATTCGGAATCGAGGAGTCCGGGCAATTTTGGGCACCTGGAGTAGGAGTTTCATAAACTGAGGAGTCGGATGATTTTTGTACAAACTGCACAGCCCTGTTAAGTATTAGACTAAGGAGTCGGAGCCATTTTGGGTACCCGGAGTCGTGTTTTCATAAACTGAGGAGTCGGAAGATTTTTGTACCGACTCCAAAGCCCTGGTGGGTAGCGTGTGCTCGGTGGCTTAACCAGTGCTGCTAAGCGAGGTATTCTTTAGTGAATCAAGGCCCATGTCTGGTGAGACTGTGCGCATGAGGGCTTTGCTGCTCATATTCCCTTAAAAAGACCCACAGATCAGAGCAGTGGTGGTGCTTGGGCTTACCTCTTCCAGCGGCAGGTACCTTTTGCACTCCCGTTGCAGCCACTGGGTCACCTCTGCCTTGCTCTCAGTCTTCTGCATGTTGCATGTAGTAGCCCAATGTGCAGGAGACTCAGACTGAGAGCAAGGCAGAGGAGACCCAGTGGCTGCAGTGGGAGAGCAGGAGGTACTTGGCGCGGGAAGAGGTAAGCGCAAGCACCACTGCCGCTGTAATCTGTCGGTTAATGGAAATATGAATGGTGTCATCCAGGGAGTACAGGACAGGGGCCTGGTGGAAGAGGGAGGGAAGAAGTCTGGGCCACCCCTCCCTGCGACTACGGGGGCTGTTTCCCCATACTTACGTCAATGGTTAGGATAATCCAGTTGCAATGCAAAGATGTGAACATAACATTGTCATAGTGTAAATGAGTCTATCTTAGTGGGGCAGACTACCTGCGCACAACAGAACAAAGTAGAATGGAATGTGCTTTATTCTATGCAGATGTGAAACAGTAAAAAGGAGGAGTGCCCACACACAGAAGCTAGTATTCCACCCCTGAATGTGTATACAGAATTTGAAGAGCAACAGGAAACAGGACATTTATCAGTTTTATGTGCTACTTTACATATTTTATAGAATAAAAGATTTTCAGTAGCAGAGGTCACAGTTATAAGTTACACAGCAGCACACCAACACTTTCCATTGTAGCCATTTTGCAGGATTCAGGTAAGGAACTCTCACTACTTGACGACGACGACAACCACATCCTGTGCTTTCTTCTGGTCTTGTGTTCTCACCTGGACACAGAATCAAATTTAATGTTATAATGGTTACAACTAAAATCATGACTAAAATCTCTGAAATATTCAAACGAAAACAGCATGTAGCATATTAGCAATGGTACAACAATAAGAACAGCTAAAATAATAATTATTAGTGTCATACTGTATTATAGAACAAAACACTAAGACTTAAATCTAGTCGGTGAGGATAAGCGAAAAGCAAAATCGTCCCGGCATGTGTGGGGTGTGTATGTATGGGTTGATTCACATAAGCCGCCACCTTCTTTCTGATGCTTGCCGTGCCATGTTCCTCCTTCTTGCACTACCGCCTTCAGAGCGGAAGTTCCGGGTAAGAAAGTGGACCTTTGAGAAGATGGAACGAGCCATGAGGCGTTGGTGGAGGTGGTGGCTTTGGTGGAGTGACCCTCGCATAAACAGCACGTGCCAACCCCCCCCCCCCCCCCCCTCCCAACACACACACTCTGGTCTGGGACAATTTTGCTTTTCAGAAAATCGTTCCAGCTTATCCCTACTAGTCAGCCTCTTCAAAAAAATTAAATATGTTTTTCAAAATTGTAAGTATTTGTGAAGTGTAATAGTACAAGGAACTCAGTGACAAAGCTTCTGTATATCTGTATAAAGATCTTCAGTTAGTTCAAAGAAATCATGTTTACTGAATGTCAGGCTGCACTTCTTCTGCCACTTGTTAGACCACAGCCTCTATCCGGGGCATACTGCGCAGTCGGGTCTGTGCGCGGTCCCATGACCAGGTGCATTCTGTGCAGGCGCAGAACACTCCTGGCCACAGCTGCGCGCACAGCCCAACTGTGCCTTCCGCCAAATGGTCCCAACTGAACGACTTACCTGGGCCAGTTACGGAGGCTGCAGGTAGTGGAGGATGGCGGTGCGGTGAATCGATCAGGGCGTAGGGGGCTGGAGGAAGACCCAGGCATGAATACATTTTTATAACCCCCCCCCCCCCCCCCCCCCCCCCTCAGGTACACTTTAAGCATATTTTGACACATTTAAGGGTGCAATTTAAGCCTGAATCTTTCTCAGTGAGGCCTTTTTTTTAAATAACTATGACCATGTAATTGCCTGATTCTGGACATGAAGCTATCGTCTTCAGTATTTCAGGTATAGATGGAGTTGTGACCTCATCCATCCTCAGTAAGTAACAGGTGCTGCCGTTGGACACCCGGATCCCAATGATTTTCTATGAGGAGAAAACTGATATTGTTATCACAACTTCCATTTAAATAAACCTTGAAGGAAACATTTAGTTGTAAATATGCCAAATCAACTTCTGACTGTCTCAGATCAAGGATGCAAGAAAATTCAGAGACCGAGAACCCCTTAACTGGCTACATTTGCATTCTTGTTACCATTACACATACGGAATATCACTACAGCTCTGTTCTGAGCCTGCTTATTGACCTGACAGGTTCCACGCCTCTCCCTGAAAACTCCTGCTGCTGCCCATCACTGTGTGCGACACATTTACTCTTCAGTGACCAGATTTTTCTTGGCTCAACCTGCGGCAGAGGGAGGATGCCACCATGGTGCATCAAAAAATAGGCGTGTCCATGACCACAGTGAAAAAAAAATGGGTGTGTCCATTACATGGTGAGGGCGGAGCAAAGTGTAATGTAACTCTGAGGCAGTGGGCCAGAGTTTCCTCCCAAAACACATATAGGCAAAGTGACCCTAAAGGTAATTAGGCAATGTTCGCCAAACACATAAGAAAAAGCAGTGTTCCCACAATGATGTGGTGAAATGGGAGATTTGCATCATGGATGTCAGTCCATGACATAACTATGTACTCTGTAAAGTGCTGCAGAAGATGCAAGTGCTACATAAATACATAATAATGATATGGCGGGATATCAGACTTTGACTATGGCCGGGATTAGATTGTGAGCTCAAGGACAGGACTACATTCTTTGTAAAGTGCTGCCTTAAAGGGTCACTTAAGGCTAAAAATAAAGAGTTTTACTCACCTGGGGCTTCAACCAGCCCCCTGCAGCCATCCCGCTCTTACGCAGTCTCGCTTGGATCCTCCTGTCCCCGCCGGCAGCTATTTCCATTTTCGGACAGGCCTGGGAACGCAAATCGCATTCTTGGCCGCAATAGCAGTAAAGAGGGCGCTATTGTGGCCAGGAACGCAAAGAATCACTCGCGTTCCCAGGCCTGTCGGGCCTGTCGCCAAAAAACAGAAGTAGATGCCGGCAGGGACAGGAGGATCCGAGCGAGACTGCGTGGGCACAGGACGGCTGCAGGGGGCTGGTAGAAGCCCCAGGTGAGTAAAAATCATTTATCTTTTTAGCCCTAAGTGTCCCTTTAAGATGCCAGTGCTATATAAATACATAATAATATTGTAGGACATTAGACTATGTCTATGGTGGGATTAAATTGTGCAAGAAATCCGCAGAAACTGCTGATGCTACAGTATTAGCATACCATTTAATAATCATGAGCCCCCAAAATGAAAATGCTGCAACAATAACCGAAAAGTAGCAAATGCAGTCTCTGTGACCATCAAATAATAACTGCAGCAACCGCTACCTGACACATGAATTGCAATAACCGTTACCTCCGACAAATGAAATGCAACTACTGTTACCTCTGACACATAAAATGCAACAGAAAACGATTAATCTGACTCCACAAATGGTAAATGCGACAAACATTACCTCATGCGGCCACAGAGTCCCACGGCTGGGACGCCCAGCGGCCAAAAGTGGGACATAACCTGGGACAGATTACAGTCTTTGACAGGTGACCCTGAACCTGGGACATGTCTCAGGTAAAACGGGATATCATCTGGTCAGGGTATTTACTCATTCATCTTTCATCTGCAAATCATGCCTGCCCTGTGCTAACTGTAATTCAACCATTTCCTGTTGGTTTGTGTTCACCAATTCTCAGACCAGCTTTACAGAACAGAACAGAGAAACTGTCATCAGTGGAGGGTTTGCAGAAAAGGAAGTTGTTAATCAAGCTAGAAAACCTACAGGAGTGCTAATGTACAGTGGCCGCTCCAGCCTCAGGGTAGGGGGGGGGGGGGGAATTTGGGCAGCAAAAATGGGCATGGTTATGACTAGTGTTGGGCGAACACCTAGATGTTCGGGTTCGCGAACGTTCGCCGAACATCGCCGCGATGTTCGGGTGTTCGCGCCGCACTCTGAACATAATGGAAGTCAATGGGGACCCGAACTTTCGTGCTTTGTAAAGCTTCCTTACATGCTACATACCCCAAATTTGCAGGGTATGTGCACCTTGGGAGTGGGTACAAGAGGAAAAAAAAATATTTGAAAAAGAGCTTATAGTTTTTGAGAAAATTGATTGTAAAGTTTCAAAGGAAAAACTGTCTTTTAAATGTGGAAAATGTCATGTTTCTTTGCACAGGTAACATGCTTTTTGTCGCCATGCAGTCATAAATGTAATACAGAGAAGAGGTTCCAGGAAAAGGGACCGGAAATGCTAACCCAGCAGCAGCACACGTGAGGGAACAGGAGGAGCCGCAGGAGGAGAAGGCCACGCTTTTTGAGACACAACATCCCAGGCCTTGCATGAGGACAAATAGCGTGCGGATATAGCAATGCTTTTTGCCGCCATGCAGTCATAAATGTAATAAAGATGAGAGGTTCAATAAACAGGGACCGGAAACGCTAACCCAGCAGCAGCAGCAGCACACGTGAGGGAACAGGAACTATTCCCAGCAGCGACACAGAGCACAATGCTATACAGTGGCGGGTGAGCGGTGTACCACTATTCCCAGCAGCGACACAGAGCACAATGCTATACAGTGGCGGGTGAGCGGTGTACTACTATTTCCAGCAGACACAGAGTGGCAGTAAACAGAATGCTATATAGTGTGGCTGAGCGAGGTACACAGAGTGGCAGTAAACAGAATGCTATATAGTGTGGCTGAGCGAGCGGTGTACTACTATTCCCAGCAGACACAGAACAGTAAACAGAATGCTATATAGTGTGGCTGAGCGAGGTACACAGAGTGGCAGTAAACAGAATGCTATATAGTGTGGCTGAGCGAGCGGTGTACTACTATTCCCAGCAGACACAGAACAGTAAACAGAATGCTATATAGTGTGGCTGAGCGAGGTACACAGAGTGGCAGTAAACAGAATGCTATATAGTGTGGCTGAGCGAGCGGTGTACTACTATTCCCAGCAGACACAGAACAGTAAACAGAATGCTATATAGTGTGGCTGAGCGAGGTACACAGAGTGGCAGTAAACAGAATGCTGAGCGAGCGGTGTACTACTATTCCCAGCAGCGACACAATGACTGGGGGGACCCTGGCTAGCGTGGCTGGAGCGCGAACTACCCTGCCTGCCTACCCAAAGCTAAACCCACAGACAAATGGCGGAAATATGACGTGGTTCGGGTATTTATTTACCCGAACCACGTGACAGTTCGGCCAATCAGAGCGCGTTCGGGTCCGAACCACGTGACCCGTTCGGCCAATCACAGCGCTAGCCGAACGTTCGGGGAACGTTCGGCTATGCGCTCTTAGTTCGGCCATGTGGCCGAACGGTTTGGCCGAACACCATCAGGTGTTCGGCTGAACTCGAACATCACCTGAACAGGGTGATGTTCTGCAGAACCCGAACAGTGGCGAACACTGTTCGCCCAACACTAGTTATGACATCATGTGGGCGGGGCTAACTGTAATGTAGTTGTACCAGCTAGTGTAGTTACATAAAAAAAATATGAAGTAAATGCACATAATGACAGACAGCGTTTCTCCAGTAAATGCACATAATGAAAGACAGCCTTTCTCCAGTAAATGCACATCAGAGACAGCCTTTCACAAGTAAATGCACGTAATGACAGACAGCGTTTCACCAGTAAATGCACATAAGAGACAGCTTTTCACCAGTAAATGCATGTAATGACAGACGGCGTTTCCCCTGGTAAATGCACATAATGACAGACAGCCTTTCACCAGTAAATGCATGTAATGAGAGACAGCATTTCACCAGTAAATGTATGCTGAGGAAATAGAGGGACAGGGGTGTCATGCTGGGAGGACAGGGGGTATTGTGAGCTGGGGAGACAGGGGTGTCATGACACCCCTGTCTCCCAAGCACATGACACCCATGTCTCCTCCAGCACAAAACCCCTGTACCCCCAGAAAATCACACCTCTGTCCCCTTCAGAACATGCCAACACCGTCCCCCTCAGCACGTCACACCCCAGTCACCTCCAGCACATCACACCCCTGTCCCCTCCAGCACATAACACCCATATCCCCTCCAGAACATGACAACACTGTCCCCTTCAGCACAAGACAACACTGTCCCCCTCAGCACATCACACCCCAGTCCCCTCCAGCACATCACACCCCTGTCCCCTCCAGCACATCACACCCCTGTCCCCTTCAGCACATCACACCCCTATCCCCTCCAGAACATGACATCACTGTCCTCCTCAGCACATGACAACACTGTCCCCCTCAGCACATGACAACACTGTCCCCCTCAGCACATCACACCCGTGTCCCCTCCAGCACATCACACCCGTCCCCTCCAGCACATCACACCCTTGTCCCCTCCAGCACATCACACCCTTGTCCCCTCCAGCACATCACACACCTGTCCCCCCAGCATGACACCACTATCCCCCAAGCCACCCCCCCCCCAGCTCCTACCCTCAGCACTGACCTCATCCTTCAGCCCACAGACTGGCAGCGAGAGAAGTATGTAGCTCCCATGGTCCCGGGTCTGTCTGGGGGCGCGGAGGAGGAAGAAGCCATCTACTGCTGCATCAATCACCGCCCGTGGCCCCTCGTTCTCCCCTGTGGTGGTGGTGCTGCCCCGGATCCTAGCAATGGCTATATCTACTTCACTCCAGACATTACCAGTTACCTGGCAGTCCTGCTGATCTCTATGGCTGCAGTAGTAGCGTGGCTGCAGTAGTAGTATTATGGTTGCCTCCTTCCCCCCCTCAAAATCTCTCACCTGACCAGCTTGCAGTGTATGGTCAGCCAACAGATCGTTATCTGATCTGCCTCCTGGCCAATCTGCCCACATTGCTAGACGTATGGGCACTGTAGAATTATTAGAGGGAGAGGGTCAGCAGGACTGCCAGGAAATATGCACCATTCAAAAGGAAACAAATATGTCAGCCTCCATTGACCTCTCTCCTCAGGTGTGCTTTAACCACTTGAGGACCGCGGTGTTAAACCCCCCTAGTTACCAGGACATTTCTTACTAAAATGGCCACTGCAGCTTTAAGGCCTAACTGCAGGGCCGCACAACTCAGCACACAAGTGATCCCCCCCTCCTTTCTCCCCACCAACAGAGCTCTATGCTGGTGGGGTCTGATCCCCCCCCCTCCCCCCGTGTTTATTTTTTTAATAAATATTTATGTTATTTATTTTTAGATAAATCTTTTTTTTTTTTACTCTCCCCTCTCCCTCCGCCAGCCAATCACTGCGATCGGCTGTGGCCGATTGCTTCTTTGTCCCCTGTACAGCGCTGCCTTCGATCGCAGCGCTGTACATGTATATTAGACGGTGGTTTCGCCATCTAACAGTCTCCGAGCGGAGACCGCCGCTGGGAGACTGTGAACTCCTGCTAGCCTCATAGAAGGCTGTTCACGCCAATCGGCGTGGAGTGGTCGGCAGGAAGTTAAGTGTTTTATGACCAGAAGTACTGATTACTGGATTGGGATCCTCTACTGCTCCTCTCATTATTTCTTCTTTCCAAAATCTTAGCAGGGTAGTAATATAGTTTTGGCTACTTTGTCAGATATAATAGACATCTTTCAAAGGGAGTGGGACCCAAAGTGAGAGACCTATGGAAGCTTCTATATGTATTTTCTTTTAAATAATACCAGTTGTCTTACTGTGCTGCTGGTCTTTCTTGTCAGCAGGGTCTAAATCACACACCTGAAACAAGCAAGCAGCCAATCTTGTCACATTTATTACGCTCCATTCACACTTAGAAGCGCACAACGCCAGCGTTTTTTGCCGGCGTTTTGCGGGAGTGATTTTCCCGCGGAAAAATCACTGGACACTGCGGCGATTTTCCCGTGATTACGTTTAGCGCTTCTATAGCACTGAAATGCGATCACCAGGAAATCGCCTGAAAACGGTGCAGGCGACGCGTTTGCGTTTCGCGATTTTGGTACAGCTTCCTGTCGATCAACAGGTGATCGGACAGGAAGCTGTACCAAATCGCCTAAAATCGCATTGTGTGTTGCCAGCATTAGTGTACCTCCGTATTTTTTATGTACACCAGGGATTCATTTTAACTAAACTTAAGGTAGCAAACACACCATACAATTTTTATTTTGATTCAACTCGAGTATTCCGATCCAATTTTTTGATTGATCAGAAGTTTCGATCAGAATTTACGAGGTTCCACACCCATATTTTTGAGATTTCCGCATAAAAGATCGTAAACTCTGGAAAAAAATGGTTGGTTAGAAAAATCAAGAGAAAAATGTACTGAATTATATACATTTTTTTCTGACTGAATACAATTTTACAATCCATCACACACCATACAATGGTTGAAAAAATTGGTCTGACTTTTCGAACATATCCAATTTCAAAAAAATCGAATCGGAAATTCGATTGGATTTCTCAATCTAAAAAAAAAATGCTTTTGATTTTTCGGGACAACGGATCATATTTATCAAATTGGTGTAAATTGGATCTTTTAATTGTATGGTGTGTGGCCACCTTTAGGCTATATAGTAGCTATTAAATAAAAATCAAATTTAGTCCTTGGTAAAAGTACTTGCAGAGGGTGAAGACAGGAACAAAACATCGATCGGGCCTTAGACAATCTAACTGGGGGTACAGCTAAAGGTGGCCACACACCATACAATTTTTTTTTAAATATCTGTTCAATTTAAGAACTGCAATCAATTTTTCTGACCGATTGTAACATTTCAAAAATATGACCAATGTACCACACACCTATGTAAAAAATGTTCCCCTATTATGATAAAAATGATTGGAAACTCTGAGAAAATTGCTAGGGTGTATATATTAATAAATTGACAATCTAACACATACCATACAATCTTTAGAAAAATTGAAGAAAAATTTCCAACATTCCGAATCAATAAAAATAGAAAAAAACTGCAAATCTGGGAGATCCAATCATATTTATTGAATTGCTGTAAAATTGGATCATTTTAATGTATCATGTGTGGCCACCTTAAGGCCTGGAACCCACTACAAAACGCTATCGCTAATCGCAATTGCTAGTGGTTTGTATAAGCAGTTTGTAATCGATTTCATGAGCGTTTTAGGGAGCGATTTTAAAAAGTGTATTCAATTTGCCAGCGATTTTAATTTGTGTAGCGATTTAAAGTCTGATTTGTCGTTTCAATTACTTTTAATTTTGTTACAGTGTACAGTAACTTTAAAAATGCTATCAAAATCGCTCCGTGCAGGTTTTGATGAGCAATTACGCCAGTGACTGTATACTTTACATTGAAGCACAACTGCTAACAAAATGCTGCATGTCCTGCGTTTGCGATTTCGCTAATCGCAATTGCTTCTGTGGAATTTGCACCATCCATTTACATTGGCAGAGCAGTTAGGGAAATCACTAGCGATTTATCACGCTCCCTAAACGCTCAAAAAAAAAATCGCTGTAGTGGGTTCCAGCCCTAAGAGTGGTGTGCAGGTACTTGGCAGGAGAATGAGGGGATTTTTCCTTTATTATGCCTGGTGCACACTATGCAGTTTTCCGTCAGATTTCGGGTCGAATCGATAATTTTGGACAGGTCCAATCTGATTTCCAATCGTTTTTCTGATTACTTCTGTACAAAATTGATCAGAAAAACAATCAGGAATCAGATTGGACCGGTGGGAAATTATCAATGCCCAAAATCTGATGAGAAATTGCATGGTGTGCACCAGGCATTACACATTCTTCATGTACGATCTGAACCAGGCTTATGGGTGACAGACAACATCCCTGCGTTTAATGTGCACAACATTCTCAGTCGAGTCCCTACGGCTCTAAGGGGAGTGCATATGTAGAGTATAGTACTACTGTACAACCCCAAATTTAATAACATATCAAATTAATTCACTTCATGAGCAAAGGGTGTGCATACATTTGCATAAACCTGCATCAATGCAGAATTATTTGCATCTCGTTGACTATCCCTACTAGTGACACAGCTACACATCAGGCTTTATTCATACAGCAAAGATGTTATTTCTTATATATGTTACGGCCAGAACCCGTAGTGTGGCCACTTCGGGTTCTGGCCGGCCAATGTGCGAAGTGGCCGCAGCGCAGCGGCCAATGTTAGAAATGTTATGTTTACGCCGTCTCGCTGCGGCCAAATTTATGACAACCTTGCTTAATTCAATGAAATATAGCCAGCAGCAATGTAATAGATGAAGCCGCCGGCTTTCGCACTGCCTCTCTCCTCCTCCCCCGCCTCTCTCCTCTCCCCGCCTCCCATACAATAAGTAGCAGCCGGCGGGGACATGCAGCCGGAGAGTCGTTCGTCGCGGCAGGGGCAGCAGAGCAGGGAGGCTGCAGACATTGCTTCTGCCAGCACCCGCTCTGCAGGAACGGCAGGATTCCCCTGTCGCGACGAACAACTCTCGGGGACACGCGTGTCCCCGCCGGCTGCTACTTATTGTATGGGAGGCGGGGAGAGGAGAGAGGCGGGGGGGAGGAGAGAGGCAGTGCGAAAGCCGGCTATATTTAATTCAATTAAGCAAGGTTGTCATAAATTTGGCCGCAGCGAGACGGCATAAACATAACATTTCTAACATTGGCCGCTGCGCTGCGGCCACTTCGCACATTGGCCGGCCAGAACCCGAAGTGGCTGGCCAGAACGAGAAGTGGCCACACTTCGGGTTCTGGCCGTAACATATATAAAAGATTCCTGTGTACACAAATATATAGTCACAATCAGATAGGTACTGTGTATCTAATTTTAACAATATGGTGACTGCTTTATTGCAGTAGCACAAGTGACTTGTTTTTTGACTGGTTTATTTCATTTTTGTGGACTAAATGCTGCTATTACCATGTATATACAGGTCCTTCTAAAAAAATAAGCATATTGTGATAAAGTTCATTATTTTCTGTAATGTACAAATAAACATTAGACTTTCATATATTTTAGATTCATTACACACAACTGAAGTAGTTCACACCTTTTATTGTTTTAATACTGATGATTTTGGCATACAGCTCATGAAAACCCAAAATCCCTATCTCAAAAAATTAGCATATTTCATCCGACCAATAAAAGAAAAGTGTTTTTAAAACAAAAAAAAGTCAACCCTCAAATAATTATGTTCAGTTATGCACTCAATACTTGGTCGGGAATCCTTTTGCAGAAATGACTGCTTCAGTGCGGCGTGGCATGGAGGCAATCAGCCTGTGGCACTGCAGTGCTCAGGTGTTATGGAGGCCCAGGATGCTTTCATAGCGGCCTTAAGCTCATCCAGAGTGTTGGGTCTTGCGTCTCTCAACTTTCTCTTCACAATATCCCACAGATTCTCTATGGGGTTCAGGTCAGGAGAGTTGGCAGGCCAATTGAGCACAGTAATACCATGGTCAGTAAACCATTTACCAGTGGTTTTGGCACTGTGAGCAGGTGCCAGGTCGTGCTGAAAAATGAAATCTTCATCTCCATAAAGCTTTTCAGCAGATGTAAGCATGAAGGGCTCCAAAATCTCCTGATAGCTAGCTGCATTGACCCTGCCCTTGATAAAACACAGTGGACCAACACCAGCAGCTGACATGGCACCCCAGACCATCACTGACTGTGGGTACTTGACACTGGACTTCAGGCATTTTGGCATTTCCCACTCCCCAGTCTTCCTCCAGACTCTGGCACCTTGATTTCCGAATGACATGCAAAAGTTGCTTTCATCCGAAAAAAGTACTTTGGACCACTGAGCAACAGTCCAGTGCTGCTTCTCTGTAGCCCAGGTCAGGCGCTTCTGCCACTGTTTCTGGTTCAAAAGTGTCTTGACCTGGGGAATGCGGCACCTGTAGCCCATTTCCTGCACACGCCTGTACACGGTGGCTCTGGATGTTTCTACTCCAGACTCAGTCCACTGCTTCCGCAGGTCCCCCAAGGTCTGGAATCTGTCCTTCTCCACAATCTTCCTCAGGGTCTGGTCACCTCTTCTCGTTGTGCAGCGTTTTCTGCCACACTCTTTCCTTCCCACTGAGGTGCCTTGACAGGACTCTGGGAACAGCCTATTCGTTCAGAAATTTCTTTCTGTGTCTTACCCTCTTGCTTGAGGGTGTCAATGATGGCCTTCTGGACAGCAGTCAGGTCGGCAGTCTTACCCATGATTGCGGTTTTGAGTAATGAACCAGGCTAGGCGTTTTTAAAAGCCTCAGGAATCTTTTGCAGGTGTTTAGAGTTAATTCGTTGACTCAGATGATTAGGTTAATAGCTCGTTTAGAGAACCTTTTCATGATATGCTAATTTTTTGAGATAGGAATTTTGGGTTTTCATGAGCTGTATGACAAAATCATCAATATTAAAACAATAAAAGGATTGAACTACTTCAGTTGTGTGTAATGAATCTAAAATATATGAAAGTCTAATGTTTATCAGTACAGTACAGAAAAGAATGAACTTTATCACAATATGCTAATTTTTTTAGAAGGACTTGTACCGTATATGTTATTTATGTCGCTGCATTTTTTTCCCAAATCCAAAATCGCTCCGACTCCACAGCCCTGCACACAACTGTACAGTTGTCTGGCACATCACTTTGCAGAGACAACAGGAATACATCCCATTGGTTTTGCTGGATGGTAAAGCACCCTTTTTCTTTCCACTGTCCTTTGGGCACAGAGGACTGGCAGTACTCGCCACTACTCTGCACATAGCAACAAATAAGGACACATGAGTTCCAGTGAGTGCCGGCTTAAAAAGACTAAGAGACTCAAAAAGCGCAAAACTGCAGGAGTGATTTTTCCGCGATTAATGCGGAAAAATCACTGGACACTGCAGCGACTTTTCCGCGATTGCGTTTAGCGCTTCTATAGCACTGAAACGCGATCGGCGGGAAATCGCCTGAAAATGGTGCAGGCTACACATTTGCATTTGGCAATTAACTAAATCGCCGGTGATTACCGCAAATCGCCCAAGTGAGAACGGGCCCATAGGGTACTATAGCAGTAGCGCTTTAAAAAGCGCTAGCGCTTGAACGTTTTGCCAAAATCGCCGGCAAAACGCTCTAGTGTGAATGGGCCCTCAGGGATGAGTCTCACTGCAGTTTTTTTTACTTACCCTGGGCTTCCTCTAGCCCCATAAACACAGTTACATCCCTCGCCATCCTCCTGCAATATCCCATTCGGGCGTGGTGAGCTCCGATAACGGGCTTAGTCTAAGCCAGTCAGGGTCTTCTGCGCATGCGCTGTAGACCCGGTCTGACGTCAATGAGCCTGTTACCGGGGCTCCCCGTGGCTGAAAGGGACATTGCAGGATGGCTAGGGACGCATCCGTGCTTATGGGGCTGGAGGGAGGCCAAGATAAGTAAAAAACTGCGGTGAGACTCATCTCCGAGTCTCTATAATTTATACACGCCGCTCCAGTATACCGGGTTCTGCACTTTTGTGCACGTAATGAGATGCGTTATGGACTTTAAATAAGGCACATATTTGTTTTGATGCATGGGGGATGACTGAAGATTGCCTGAAAGTCGCTACCAAAACCCATATAGAATCTTATAATCTAAAGAGGGCACTGAGGAAAATTCACTGGATACACAATAGGAGAGCACTCCATATAGTCAATCCTTCAGGACCATGACCTTTAGCTACCAGCTAACCTTAAAGGACAACTGAAGCGAGAGGGATATGGAGGCTGCCATATTTATTTCCATCTAAGCAATGCCAGTTGCCAGGCCCTCCTGCTGATCCTCTGCCTCTAATACTATTAGCCATAGCCCCTGAACAAGCATACAGCAGATCAGGGGCTTGATTCACAAAAGCGTGCTAAGTGTTCGCATGCCAGTGAAAAGCAGCTTATCACGTGCAAGCTGCCTTTTCGTGCACTAATGCGCGCATAAAGTTTAGTGCGTATAATGTTTTATACGCACTATTTCACGTGCAAAATCAGCCGCTTCGCGTGCTGAGTAGTGTGATAAGCATAATTTGCACGTGAAGCAGCTGATTTTGCACGCGAAGTAGTGCGCATAAAACTTTACGCGCGCTAAAATAGCACACGAACAGTAACAGCTTTGCCGTGCAAACTACTTAGCACCCTAGTTTGCATGTGCAAAGCTTTTAGGCGTGCTAACTGTGTTAGCACCCTTTAGTGAATCAAGCCCCAGGTGTTTCTGACATTAATGTCAGATCTGACAAGACTAGCTGCATGCTTGTTTCTGGTGTTATTCAGATACTAATGCAGAGAAATAGACCAGCAGGGCTGCCAGGCAACTGATATTGCTTAAAAGGTAATAAATATGGCAGCATCCACATTCCTCTCGCTTCAGTAGTCCTTTAAAGGAGGTTTGGTTGCTTTTCCTACATTGAAGCACATTCCTGGCCATAATTACTGTATATACTATAAGTCGACCTCCTGTATAAGTTGACTCCAATATTCAACCCTCTTAAGCTGGAATTTTTTTATTGACTTAAGAATAAGTCTAAAACAAAAGAAAGTGAAGTACCAGCACTCTTCTTAGATTGCAGCAAGGTACTGGACTGAACTGTAATTGGCTATAGACTGCAAGAGTACAGGTCCCTTTAAGTAAGCTTGAAGCAGAGAGCAATCTTGTAACAAATAGAGAGGTGGAGCAAAGCCAGCACTGCAAAGGGATTGTTTATTATAAAATGGATAAAATCACAAACTGCGCTTGTTCACCGCAAACGGACGTCCGCAGGGGGACATAGACCTGGCGCACACTTCATCCGCTATGCTTCCAACTGCACGCTTACTGTAAGTGATTTGATCCATTTTCTAATAAACAATCCCTTTGCAGTGCTGGCTTTGCTCCACCTCTCCATTGTTTCAAGTATAAGTCTACCCAGCAAAGTTAATGGCTGCACTTGGGGCTCAGGAGGGGTTAATGACTGCACTGCATACAGTATTGGAACCATTAACCCCTCCTGTCTCTTAAAGGATACCACAACTGACATGTGGCATAATGAGATAGACATGGGTATGTACAGTGCCTAGCACACAAATAACTATGCTGCGTTCCTTTTTTTCTTTCTCTGCCTGAAAGAGGTAAATATCAGGTATGTAAGTGGCTGACTCAGTCCTGACTCAGACAGGAAGTGACTACAGTGTGACCTTCACTGATAAGAAATTCCAACTATAAAACCCTTTCCTAGCAGAAAATGGCTTCTGAGAGCAAGAAAGAGATAAAAAAGGGGGAATTTCTTATCAGTGAGGGTCACACTGTAGTCACTTCCTGTCTGAGTCAGCCACTTACATACCTGATATTTACCTATTTCAGGCAGAGAAAGAAAAAAAGGAACGCAGCATAGTTATTTGTGTGCTAGGCACTGTACATACCCATGTCTATCTCATTATGCCACATGTCAGTTGTGGTATCCTTTAAGGGTAATTAGTGGGTGTTTAGGGTAGAGAACAGATGTAAACACTGCACTTGGGAGGTGATCTGACGTTGGATCTGCGGGCGATCTATTGGTGTGGGTGGGTGATCAGATTGCCTGCAAGCGGCAGGTTAGGGGCTGATTGATGGGTGGCAGTGACAGGAGGTGATTGATGGGTGGCAGTGACAGGGGGTGATTGATGGGTGATTGACAGGTGATCAGTGGGTTATTACAAGGAAAAACAGATGTAAATATTGCACTGGCGAATTGATAAGGGGGGGTCTGAGGGCAATCTGAGCATGTGGGGCGGGTGATTGGGTGCCCGCAAGGGGCAGATTAGGGTCTGATCTGATGGGTAACAGTGACAGGTAGTGATAGGGGGTGATTGATGGGTAATTAGTGGGTGTTTAGGGTAGAGAACAGATGTAAACACTGCACTTGGGAGGTGATCTGACGTCGGATATGCGGGCGATCTATTGGTGTGGGTGGGTGATCAGATTGCCCGCAAGGGGCAGGTTAGGGGCTGATTGATGGGTGGCAATGACAGGGGGTGATTGATGGGTGGCAGTGACAGGGGGTGATTGATGGGCGATTGACAGGTGATTGACAGGTGATCCGTGGATTATTACAGGGAAGAACAGATGTAAATATTGCACTGGCGAATTGATAAGGGGGGGTCTGAGGGCAATCTGAGCGTGTAGGCGGGTGATTGGGTGCCCGCAAGGGGCAGATTAGGGTCTGATCTGATGGGTAACAGTGACAGGTGGTGATAGGGGGTGATTGATGGGTGATTGATGGGTAATTAGTGGGTGTTTAGAGAAGAGAACAAATGTAAACACTGCACTTGGGAGGTGATCTGATGTCGGATCTGCGGGCGATCTATTGGTGTGGGTGGGTGATCAGATTGCCCGCAAGGAGCAGGTTAGGGGCTGATTGATGGGTGGCAGTGACAGGGGGGTGATTGATGGGTGATTGACGGGAAATTGGCAGGTGATTGGCAGGTGATCAGGGGGGATAGATGCATACAGTACACAAGGGGGGGGGGGGGGTCTGGGGAGAATCTGAGGGGTGGAGGGGTGATCAGGAGGGAGCAGGGGGCAGTTTAGGGTTAAAAAAAAAATAGCGTTGACAGAAAGTGACAGGGAGTGATTGATGGGTGATTGGGTGCAAACAGGGGTCTGGGGGGTGGGCAGGGGGGGTCTGGGGGGTGCTGTGGGCGATCAGAGGGAAGGGGGGGGCAGGATCAGTGTGCTTGGTGCAGACTAGGGTGGCTGCAGCCTGCCCTGGTGGTCCCTCGGACACTGGGACCACCAGGGCAGGAGGCAGCCAGTATAATAGGCTTTGTATACATTACAAAGCCTATTATACTAAGTACATGCCGCGATCCGGGTGCTAGTAATCCGCCGGCGCTTCCGAACGGCCGGCGGGTTACAGCACGAGGGGGGCAGAGCCAGTCGCTGGCGGCTGATCGCATTACGAATGACACGATCGCCGCATAACCACGCCCGAAGCCGCCCCCGCCGATGGGCGTATTGCGGTCGTTTAGGCCCGGACTTTGCCGCCGCCCATTGGCTGGGGGCGGTCCTTAAGTGGTTAAAAATTCCCTTTGAAAATAAAAAGGTGAATTTTTATTGGCTGTTGTAGGCTCCACCCACCTTCCAAGATCTTAATCTCAGTTACCCAATGACCAACTGTGTAAAGTTTGAGAACCCTGCCATTAATGTAAAAATGGCTGCAGTTTATATTTTCCCAGTAAAAGCTGTTTTTGGCTCTGCCCACTTTTTGTGACCTCGACACACAGTCACTCAATTACCACGTTTGTGAGCTTTCAGGTTCCTGGCATCAAAAATGCGTGAATGGAAGCTATTTATCCACCAAGGAAATCTGATTGGCTGTATGTGGCCCCGCCCCTTTAGTGAATTTGGACCCCAGTCACCCAATGACAACTGTAGCAATTTTGAAGCCTCTGCCATTAACAGTGTAAGAATGGCAGCAGTTTAAATATTCCCCTTGAAAATCAATAGGTGAATTTTGATTGTCTGTTGTAGGCTCCACCCATTTTCTTGAATCTTAATCGCATTCATCCAGTGACCAACTGTGTCAAGTTTGAGAACCCTGCGATTAACAGTCTAAGAATGGCTGCAGTTTACATTTTCCCATTTAAAATGAACGGCTGAAATTTGATTGGCTGTTTTATGCTCCGCCCACTTTTCCTGGATTTGTAACCTCGGTCACCAAGTGACCACCTGTGCCAAGTGTGGGGACTGTGGCTTGATTACTGTGAGAATGGCAGCCTTTTAAAAAAATTTCCATTGACTTGAATGGGTGAAATATGATTTGCTGTTTGTAGCTCCGCCTAGATGTGCAGGGGGGACACGAGACCCCCAGAACCTATCATCCCAGGTAGTAAGGGATCTGTGTACCAAATTTCGTTCAAATCGGTGAAGCCGTTTCCGAGTGATCGCGACACACACACACTTTTTATATATATATATATAGATCTAGATAGATAGATAGATAGCCTGACAACTCCTTTAAAAAAACAGTTTTACTTACCTGGGGCTTCTACCAGCCCCCTGCAGCTGTCCCGTGCCCACGCAGTCACGGATTCTCTGGTCTAACGCCCTGCACAGTATGCTATTGTAGACGGGAATGCAAAGGCTACGCGTGGCCAGGCCTGTCGGACCTGTTGACGAAAACGAAACTGGCTGGCCGCAGGGGACAGGAGGATCTGTGAGGGCACGGGACAGCTGCAGGGGGCTGGTAGAAGCCCCAGGTAAGTAAAACTGATTTTTTTTTTTTTTAATACTGGCTTAAAGAGGAACTCCATCCTAAACAAACAACTGTCATTAAAGAGACTCTGTAACAAAATTTTCAGCTTTAGTTCTTCTATCCTATAAGTTCCTTTGCCTGTTGTAATGTGCTCTGGCTTACTGCAGCTTTTCCTAATTGCACAGTGGCTGTGTTATCTCTGTTATATGATCTAATCTTTTTTTCTTCTGTCTGCACAGTCGGTCTAAAGCTGGAATGTGTGGGATGTGCAGGGCTGCTTGTGATTGGTAGAAGCTATACACACCCCCTCCAAGCCCCCTGCAGGCTCTGTATGACTCACACACTCTGCTTATGTGAGCCTATCACATGCTGGTTAGTTTGTTTGTAAACACTGCCTAAAACTGGCAATTACAAGCCAGGTTTGCATGAGAGAGTGACAGAAACAACACAGAGGGGCCCAGGAGAACATAATGAATAGAATGGTGTGCTTTTTGCTGTAAACATTTTAGAGTACAGATTCTCTTTAAGCTACATTAGTTATGTTAATTAAAATAGATAGGTAATATAATCTCATACCCACACTGTTTTAAAAGAACAGGCAAATGTATGATTTCATGATGGCAGCCATCTTTTTGGTTGAAAGGAGGTGACAGGGAGCATGAGACACAGTTCCAACTGTCCTGTGTCCTGAGCATCTCTCCCAGTTGCTAGGCAACGTGAATAACAACATAGGAAATCCCATCATGCTCTGCACAGCATCAGGGAAAAAAGCCAGGGCTTTTTTTCTTTGATGGGTGGAGCTTAGGTAAAAATGCAGCTAAAAATGATGCTTTGGTAAGAAAAACAAAGTTCTGATGCTGTGAAACTGTTAAAGAAACACCAAGCCTTTTCAGTTCTGCTGAGTAGATTTTTAGTCCAGACGTTCACTTTAACCAGTTCGGCCTATCTGGACGAGCTTCCTCGTCCAGATAGGCACTGGTGCTGCCGCCGGCTCGTGCGCGCGATCGGGCGCGCCCCCGCGCGCGCTCCCGCTGCCCGCCGCTAGCCCCCCGATCAGTGAATGGGAATATAATTCCCATTCACCGATCTAACTTCCCCGCAGAAATACCGACGCTTTCTCTCCAGAGAGCGCGGTATTTCTGCCCCCAGGAAACAACTTCTCAGCATTTTAGTTCCTAGATGCGAGCTGGTTCGCATCTAGGACTTTTTTCACTGTGGCCATCTTGTGGCCAAATAGTAAACTGCACCCACATACATTTTTGATAAAAAAAAAAACATTATTTTACATTTAAAATTAGCAGTTTCCCTCCCACACCAAAAATTACCCACATACACTTTTTTTATTTAAAAAAAAAAAAAACAACAATTAAAAAAAAAAAAAAAAACAACATAAATAGTTACCCAAGGGTCTGAACTTTTTAAATATGCATGTCAAGAGAATATGTTATTATATTATTTAAAATTATAAGCTTATAAATAGTGATGGACGCAAATTGAAAAAATGCACCTTTATTTCTAAATGAAATATCGGCACCATAAATTGTGATAGGGACATCGTTTAAATGGTATAATAAGCGGGACAGATGGGCAAATAAAATACATGCGTTTTAATTACGGTAGCGTATATTAATTTCAAACTATAATGGCCAAAAACTGAGAAATAATGAATTTCTTCCGTTTTTTTCTTATTCTTCCTGTTAAAATGCATTTACAGTAAAGTGGCTCTTAGCAAAATGTATCACCCACAGAAAGCCTAATTGGTGGCGGAAAAAACGAGCTATAGATCAATTCATTGTGATAAGTAGCAATAAAGTTATAGGCGAATGAATGGGAGGTGAACGTTGCTCGGATGCATGAGATTTTCGGACCGCGGCGCTGAACCGGTTAAGTATCCCTTTTAAGGTAGCCACACATCTAGAGAGAATGGGCAGATTTGAGCAAGAGACAAATCTCTCTCTTAATCCAATCTGATTAGAGAGAGATTTTTCATCTATCCATACACCGCAGGCCGATTTCTAATCAAATTCAGCAAGAAATCTCTTGAGAATCGGCCGAGCCAGACGCATTTGCCGCCTCGCCGCCGTTTCCCTATGTACAAATGTGTATTACATGTATATGTATGTGCATTTATACATTACCTGTCCTGTGTCGCGGTGCCGTCTGTCTTCCCAATCCGATGCTCTTCCCTCTACACGCCGGCTAGCATGGCACGTGTGACGTCACACGCACCCGAGAGCGTGTATAGGAAGTTTAACACTGGCGAACTCGGGCACAGTGACACAGGACAGGTAATGTATTAATACATATACATGTACATACATATTTATACATACATAAACCGCACCAGGGGTTTAGTCGCTTGTCCCAATATCGCTCACCGTTACTGCCGCGCACCCGAATGAAAACAATTGTCCGACATTTTACATCATGTACAATCGATTAATGTGAACAATTTCAGCCTGAAATTGGGTGCATTGTCGATCGGACATGCACTTGGCCACCTTTACTGTGAACTACAAGTCTCACCACCCCACGTAAACTCTTTAGGGCTGATCCACAAAGCTTTTCTGTTGAATTATTATGAATTTATTTACAGTATTAACTCTCAATGTATCTCTTATTGGGCTTGAGTCACAGCGCTTACTTATTTTACACCTTAACTGTAAGAAATCTATTGCATGAGATAAACAAATGAGAGATCAGTGGCGTACCAATAAAGGTTGCAGAGGTAGCCACCGCATGGGGGCCCCGAAGGGCCCTCCCTCAACTACAGTATTAGCATTCTATTGGTCCTGTGCTCATAATAATCACTTCTATAAATACTTTGAATAGTAGTAATCATTAACAAACTGTTCCCCATCCCCTTCTTCCACCTCTGACACTGTGGAAATCCTTGGCAGGTTTTGGTGCACCGTATCAAGTGTTATACAGTGGCTGGCAAAAGTATTCGGGCCCCCTTGAAGTTTTCCACATTTTGTCACATTACTGCCACACACAAATCAATTTTATTGGAATTCCACATGACAGACCAATACAAAGTGGTGTACACTTGAGAAGTGGAACAAAAATCATACATGATTCCAAACATTTTTTAAAAATAAATAACTGCAAAGTGGGGTGTGCGTAATTATTCAGCCCCCTTTGGTCTGAGTGCAGTCAGTTTGCCCATAGACATTGCCTGATGAGTACTAATGACTAAATAGAGTGCACCTGTGTGTAATCTAATGTCAGTACAAATACAGCTGCTCTGTGACGGCCTCAGAGGTTGTCTAAGAGAATATTGGGAGCAACAAGACCATGAAGTCCAAATAACACATCAGACAGGTCAGGGATAAAATTATTGAGAAATTTACAGCAGGGCTAGGCTACAAAAACATTTCCAAAGCCTTGAACATCCCACGGAGCACTGTTCAAGCGATCATTCAGAAATGGAAAGAGTATGGCACAACTGTAAACCTACCAAGACAAGGCCATCCACCTAAACTCATTTGAGAAAGGGCCTTTGCCCGAAACGTCATGCTGTTGCTATGCTGGTGTACCATTGCTATTGAAATGCAATAAAAGATTACTAAGCACCTTGGAGGGTCGAGTTCTATCGGGAAAGTGTTTTCGTGTTGGATTTACAAGGAGGAGTGATGGACCTCTAATCCTGACAGGACTCCCCAGTACATATCTTTCATCCCAGAGGCGGGCAGATACAATATAGATTACAACTGTAAACCTACCAAGACAAGGCCATCCACCTAAACTCACAGGCCAAACAAGGAGAGCACTGATCAGAAATGCAGTCAAGAGGCCCATGGTGACTCTGGACGAGCTGCAGAAATCTACAGCTCAGGTACGGGAATCTGTCCATAGGACAACTATTAGTCGTGCACTGCACAAAGTTGGCCTTTATGGAAGAGTGGCAAGAAGAAAGCCATTGTTAACAGAAAAGCATAAGAAGTCCCGTTTGCAGTTTGCCACAAGCTATATGGGGGACACAGCAAATGTGGAAGAAGATGCTCTGGTCAGAAGAGACCAAAGTGGAACTTTTTGGCCAAAATGCAAAACGCTATGTGTGGCAGAAAACTAACACTGCACATCACTATGAACACACCATCCCCACTGCCAAATATGGCGGTGGCAGCACCATGCTCTGGGGGTGCTTCTCTTCAGCAGGGACAGGGAAGCTGGTCAGAGTTGATGGGAAGATGGATGGAGCCAATTACAGTGCAATCTTAGAAGAAATCCACTTGGAGTCTGCAAAAGACTTGATACTGGGGCGGAGGTTCACCTTCCAGCAGAACAACGACCCTAAACATAAAGGAATGGTTTAAAACAAAACATATCCATGTGTTATAAATTCAATCGAGAATCTGTGACAAGATCTGAAAACTGCTGTTCACAAACGCTGTCCATCTAATCTGACTGAGCTGGAGCGGTTTTGCAAAGAAGAACGGGCAAGGATTTCAGTCTCTAGATGTGCAAAGCTGATAGAGACATACCCTAAAAGACTGGCAGCTGTAATTGCAGCAAAAGGTGGTTCTACACAGTATTGACTCAGGGGGCTGAATAATTACGCACGCCCCACTTTGCAGTTATTTATTTTTTAAAAATGTTTGGAATCAAGTATGATTTTCGTTCCACTTCTCATGTGTACAGCACTTTGTATTGGTCTGTCACGTGGAATTCCAATAAAATGGATTCATGTTTGTGGCAGTAATGTGACAAAATGTGGAAAACTTCAAGGCGAATACTTTTGCAACCAACTGTATATGGAGTACTTGGGGGAGGGGCCATGTAAAACTTGCATTGGGGCCCATAGCTCCTTAGCTACGCCACTGTGAGAGATAATTCATTAGATAAACCGATTAGGAGAGATCAGTTATTTATTGTATTTATAAAGCGACAATATATTACGCAGCGCTGGACAATAAATACATACCATGATACAAAGGATGACAGGCGTAACAACTTACACAACATAGGGCAAAGTTAGAAACAAAAAAAGAAACCAACAGGCACTGCAATGACAGGTGTTTAGCATAGGTATTATGAATCATAGGCTGCAGCACTGGTCTGGTGTATACTTGGCAAGGATGGCGTGCTCTAATCCATAGAGAATACAAGATACATATGGCACAGTTTCTCCTACTGTGCCATAGGGCAAAGTTAATCAAGGCAAACAGGGTACAAGGTACATGATGATTCGATTTTGGGCTGGTTAGATAGACCCAGTAATACAAGTACGAGGCTGTCATCGGAAAGGAGCACATGATCATGTAGAATACACTAGGTAAGGAAGGACCCTATGGCTAGTATAGTTAACCCAGTATAGCTAGTATAGTGCCCCAGTATAGCTAGCATGGTGTCCCAGTATAGCTAGTATAGTGCCCAGTATAGCTAGTATAGTGCCCAGTATGGCTAGTATAGTGCCCAGTATGGCTAGTATAGTGCCCAGTATGGCTAGTATAGCGCCCAGTATGGCTAGTATAGCGCCCAGTATGGCTAGTATAGCGCCCAGTATGGCTAGTATAGCGCCCAGTATGGCTAGTGGCTGGATAGTGTAATGGTTAAGGGCTCTGCCTCTGACACAGGAGACCTGGGTTCAAATCTCGGCTCTGCCTGTTCAGTAAGCCAGCACCTATTCAGTAGGAGACCTTGGGCAAGACTCCCTAACACTGCTACTGCCTATAGAGCGCGTCCTAGTGGCTGCAGCTCTGGCGCTTTGAGTCCGCCAGGAGAAAAGCGCGATATAAATATTCTGTGTTTGTAGTATAGCTAGTATAGTGCCCAGTATAGCACCCCAGTATGGGTAGGTAGTGCCCCAGTATAGCCATCCCTGCGGCTGCTGCTATTATCTTAGCCAGCGGCTGCTTCCTTATAGTCCCCTCTCCTGTGTGTGTAACGGATTCCCAGCAGAGCGTCTCCCGGCTGCTGTCTGTGAGGAAGCAGGGCAGCGGCTTCCTGTAGCGGCGATGTGTATCGCCGTTACTATGGGAACCGCTCTCTTGCTTCCTGCCTCCTCACAGACAGCAGCCGGGAGACGCGCTGCTGGGAATCAGTTACACACGCAGGAGAGGGGAATATAAGGAAGCAGGCGCTGGCTAAGGTAATAGCAGGGGGGGAGGGGGGCAAGAGGACAGTCCCGCGGCCCAACTGCAACGTCCCACGGACCAGCAGTGGGCCGCAGACCGGTGGTTGGGGACCCCTGAGTTAAGGAAATATTATACAGCTACTGAATGATCATAGGCAGCTTATGCTTCTATGTTGCAGAGATTGGGATTGCGAAAATTGTCTGCAGAAACCTGAAGTTTTCATCAGCCCACAGTGACGTCGACAAGAGGGGCGCCGGGGATTCCCTGGAAGCCATGCTAGAGTGGAGGAATGAGCGGGTTTTCACATGAATGGAGAAACCAGGGCATCCCCCAACCTGAGAGAGATTGGTGTGGACTTGCAGCATCAAGGCCAGCTTGGTGGTGGTGGTGGTAAGACCAGCAGCTTGGGTGCTGAAGGGGAAATTTTGGTAGCTGCAATTGAAGCCCGCTGGATGAACAGGAGGCAGCAGTCAGAGGGGAACTGGTGACACGGGTGGCAGTAGAGGTGACCCGAGGGAGAGCTGCACCCAGGCTGTTGGGCGGCAGCAGGCTCCCTCCGATGAACCACCAGTATAGCAGCTGCTTCCAGGGAGGTCCACGTGTCTTCTGGCAGCAGCCACAGTGGTCCGAGTGGAGAGCAGCGGCCGGAGAAGGTCAGGATTGCTGTGCAGCAGGCGTGATTGTTGTGCCAGTGGGAGCGCCGAGGTTACACTGCCATAGCAAAGTTTGTGGCTGGAAAGGTTAATTTCCTGCAGGCAGGTGCGCTCAAGCTGGGTAATGAGCCATACAAAAGTGGGCTCATATTGGTCAACGTAGGAAGTCTTTGGGAGCTGCAATCGAAGCGTGCTGGATGGATGGGATACAGTAGACGGAAGGAACCTGGTGCCACAGGGTGGCAGCGGCTGTGACACAAGAAAGAGCAGGAGAGCTGGACTTGTACAGGTCCACAATGGAGTAGGATTCCACATGCCAACTAAAAGTAACTTAAAGGTACTGATTGTAGCCAAGCTAAATAAAACTGACTGAAAAACCAACTAAACTTAGGGCCCTTTTCAACTGCAAAATGCAACCGCATTTGCGTTTTTCCCAATTTTGATGTGCATTTTTTTTTTATGCGTTTGCATTTTCCTGATTGGCAAGTGTCTTGATTTTTGAAAACGGATACTAGTGGTTAAATCAATACAAAACGCATTTCTATGCATTTTTCATGCAATCCTATACTTTACATTAAAATGCAAAACACATAATCGTACAGACATGCGCTTGCATTTTTAAAAAAAATCTGAACACAGCAGTGGAAAAGGCCACCCAAGATTCTTATTTTAAACAGGCTGCACTTCAGAATCAGCAAATGCATGCGTTTTTGGCAAAAACTAAGCTAATGGAAAAGGGCCCTAACATCTGTATTCTAAGTATACAGTTCATTTATTAGTTTGTTTTTTTTTTACTTTTTTTGCCATGGCTAAAAATTTTCTAGTGCATCTAAGGATTGTACTAACCTGGAGTGTAATTTTTCCGTTTTGTATTTTGATCTTTTATTATTTTTTTACATTTTATTTTTATTCTATAATTCTCATTTTTATCTTTTTTGGATTTATAATAGCTTTACTCATTTGGATCCTTTCTGATAAATCTGTAGACTCTTCCACCCGCCAGTGGCTTAGCTAAGGAGCCGTGGGCCCCGTTGCAAGTTTTGCATTGGGGCCCCCCAAGCACTCTATACATAACAAATAATACAGCGCACCAAAACCTGCCAATGGCAAGGACAGTGTCAGAGGTGCAAGAAGGGGATGGCGAACAGCTTTTTAATGATTACTACTATTCAAAGAATCTATCGAAGTGATCATTACCAGCACAAGACCAATAAAGAGGTAATACTGCAATTGAGGGAGGGCCCCTCTGGCCCAAGCGCCCCAATGCAGTTGCAACCTCTGCACCCTCTATTGCTACGCCCCTACCACCCTCTACAAGAGAAGACATCTTCAACATTCATCTTATGACATACAGTGTATAAATAATGTACATAGAGCAATACCTCCTGTAATCTGACCACTAGATGATAGCATTGCTCGGTACTGTAGTGTGATTTCGCTTTACGATATTTTCTGTATTTTTATACATACGCCACCAGATGGCAGTATGGTTTAACAAATTTATTTCATCACAGGATTAAGTGTGTTTTTTACTTTAGCCACTAGATGGCAGCATTGTATTATAAATAGTCATGGCTAAATTTTGTCTAGCATTCCTTGCAAGTATGTTACATCTATGGGAGGATTAATTTGGAATTGACTAACTATTTATAACGGGCAATTATATGGTGTGGACATTTGCTGGGAGTGGGAGCCATGGTAGGTTAAAGGAATATTGTAGCACCTGCGCAGTACGCTCCTGGTGACATCAGCGGGACCGAGGACACGGCAATGCAGGCGCAGTGGTTTTCAGACTTTAAGTGTCTGAAATTCCAGAAGTGAACCGGAGGCGGGGCCGGAGCATCGGTGAGTGGCTGCACGGGCACAGGATGTCTGCGGGGGACCATTAGAAGCCCCAGATAAGTTCAACTCTTCCCCCCCCCCCCCCCCCCGACAGTATTCCTTTAACAGATTGGACTTTACTTCCAGCTGCACCCATTCTAATTGATTAACTAGACCTGACTATTTAACAAATGCAGCCTGTGACAAAGCAGCAGTGCTGCTAAACTGTTGGCGGGACAGCTATGGGCAGACGGACTGACAACTTGGGTGTTGGGTGTTCTCATATGCTATTTATAGTTACCTTTAACTAAACTGAAAAAAAAAATAAAAAAAAAGGTTTCACTTACCTAGGGCTTTTTTCAGCCCTCTGCGGCTGCCCTGTGCCCGTGCCAAAAATTTTGTCCTGCGCATGCTGTGCCAGCACCGGGACAAAAAGACTCGTCCACTCCCGCAGCTTACTTCCAGTTTTTGTGACTTAAATGTCGCTGGCCACTACGCCTGCGCGGCCTTAGCCGCGTACGTCCTCACTCCCAACCATGTCAGCAGGAGTGAGGGCCAGGGCCCTGCGCGCAGGCACAGTGGCCCGCGACAGTTGCAAAAAAACAGAAGCGAGCTGTGGCAGGGGACCAGAGGATCGTTTTGTCCCTCGCAGGCCATCTGTGGGGGCCAGTAGATGCTCCAGGTAAGTTAAACATTTCCTTGTTTTGTTTTTTATAGTACTCCTTTTAAGTCTGTATTTTTCTTAATATTTGTAGAGAAGACAAAATAAACCTTTGAAAATGGATGATATACCCTACGATTAATAGTTGGGGGGAGTATGGTAATGCTGGATGGAAGACATAAATATGGTTTGATGATTAAGTCATATACAGTATCTCACAAGACACCCCTCACATTTTTGTAAAATATTTTCATGGGACAATGAAGATATGACAATATAAAATAGTCAGTGTACAGCTTGTATGACAGTGTAAATTTTCTGTCCCATCAACATAACTCAACAGCCATTAATGTCTAAACCGCTAGCAACTAAAGTAAGTACACCCCTAAGTGAATGATGTCCAAAGTGTCTATTTTGTGTGGTGGCCATTTTCCAGCATTGCCTTAAAGGATAACTGTAGCAAGAGGGCCATGGAGGCTGCCATGCGTACTACCTTACCCCCCCTGCCGGTAACATTGCATGGGACCTTGCAGTACACTGTAGCAGGGTCCCGTAAAGAACAGAGACAAGACAAAGCCGTAGAGGAAGAGGGGAGAGCAAAGACGGGACAGAGTCGTAAAGGAAGGGGAGAGCAGAGACAGGACAGACATGTAGAGAAAGAGGGGAGAGCAGAGACGGGACAGAGTCGTAAAGGAAGAGAAAAGAGCAGAGACAAAAACAGAGCCGTAGAGGAAGAGGGGAGAGCAGAGAAGGGACAGAGCCGTGTAGGAAAGAGGGGAGAACAGAAACGGGACAGAGCCGTGGAGGAAAGAGGGGAGAACAGAAACGGGACAGAGCCGTGGAGAAAGAGGGGAGAGCAAAGACCGGGAAAGAGTCGAAGAGGGGAGAGCAGAGATGGGACTGAGCTGTAGAGGAAAAAGGGAGAGCAGAGACTTGACTGAGCCGTAGAGGAAGAGAGGAGAGCAGAGGCGGGACAGTGCCGTAGAGGAAGAGTGGAGAGCAGAGACGGGACTGAGTGGTAAAGGAAGAGAGGAGAGCAGAGACGGGACTGAGCGGTAGAGGAAGAGGAGAGAGTAGAGACGAGACAGAGCCGTAGAGGAAGAGGGGAGAGCAGAGAAGGGACTGAGCTCTACAGGAACAATAGAAAGAAAAGGTTGCAACACAATGACAGAAGATAAGTAGAGATCAGCAGTAGAACTGCACAGGAACATTGGAGATCAGAATGGACAGAGGGAAGAAGAGTGGAGAGCAGAGACAGGACAGGGCTTTAGAAGGAGATTAGAGAGCAGGAACAAGATGGTGTGGCATGGGAGAGCACAGACTGAGTTGCAGTGCATAGTGAATCAACTTAGCAAAAAGTGGCCAAAAAATAAGTGTTGTATAGTTCATTTAATTCTGGATCTATATTTTTCCAACATGAGGAATCTACAGATAAACAAACTGTTTATCTGAATTTCTACAATATCAGGACATGGGGAGGTCTGGGCTTCAGTGTGTTCCTCGGTCAGAAAAGAAATGAGGATGATGGCTGCTGTTCACCATTCCTCCCTCGGTAGGCCAATATGGCCAATACAGCATGTGCACCCAGCCTTTCTTTCTACATGCAGGGAGGTAGATCACCATCCAAGTCAGCTCTGCATATAGAAGAGCACGAACCAGGGACAATTCAGCATCTGGATCACCAATGCAAGCATTCCGGAACAATCTGGATTGGGTCCACACTCTGCTGGACACCATAGTCCAGTCTGTAATTTAGTCCATATGAGCCAACTCAAGTTCATCAAGGAATCGGCGACATTTCTCCATCAGGACCTTGATAGCTTCTTTGAGAAGGATGTCGGGGGGCAGGATCCCAGTAGACTCTATAGAGACTGAATAAGAGAAGGCACACATTTAAATTCTTCTGACAAGATTACTTTAAATTTCCTTGCAATGCTGTCTTATTACATTGCAGTATGTAATCAGACTATCATGCATATGGCCACATTTTACCAGACCATATGATCAGCCACAAAAACTATATTACAGGATGTTGATCTTTCGTGCCCAAACAGCTACACAAAAATCTTACTCCATCTGCACAGTCACCCAAAACATACCCTTACTTCACCCACACCAACCAAAAACACAACTCCTATCCCCCTGGACAACTACACCAAACACTACACTATTCTACAGCTAACCAAAACATTGCTCTATTCTCCATCCACAGAGCCACTCCAAGTACTGCTCTATTCATCACCCACCCCAAGTACTGCTTTATTCTCCACAGACGCAGACGCCCCAAATACTGCTCTATTCTCCAACCACAAGGCCACCCCAAGCATTGCTCTATTCTCCACCCACACAGCCATCCTAAACCACTGCTCTATTATCCACACACAGGCACCCGAAACACTACTCCATCTAAACTGTCACAAAGAACATAACTCATACTTGAAGGAGGTGTGTGGTGTATATTAATCTAACTTCCCCGCATTGGCTCCCATCCCATCCCATGATGATTCACGTGCGGCAGTACCAAAACCGGTAGGGAGGAGCCTAACACAGGACCAGGAACTAGTGGAGAGCAGTGTGGATGCAAAGACACGGTCACAAAGTGACGGTCAGCCTGGGAGACTGTGCAGGGTGGAGCCAGTTTCCTATGCTCCACAAGCTCTGATCTATTAAAAGGAAATAGTACAATTTTGAACTAAAGTTTGCTTTTAACCCATATATTGCTCAATGAGAGTGGCCATTATCATTGAGGTGCAAGGTAAAGATCACTGTGAATGAATTGTTTACTAGGAGATTTGCAATATTAACCCCCTATGAGTGAAACCAAAGTGTAGAACATTTCAGTAATTTGATTGAGGTTCAGAGTGGTGTTAATGCCCCAAGTGCTGTTGCCCGACTACTGTAATTCGAAGTCTAGCCGACTCGGTGAGTTCTATTCCAAAAGGGAGTTATTGGTGGATGTGTATTTATGAGGAGGAATGCTGTCTTCCTAGAAATGTATAACTCTTTCATCACCCAACCAAAATACAACTCATACAACACCCCCCACCCCCGATAGTCACAGAAAACAGACGCTCTGTCCATTCCCTTCACACCTCATCCATCTCCTGACAAAGAGAAATCAAGAACATTAACCCTTTCGGGACCGGCCGCCTAACCCCCCTTCAGAACCAGGCATTTTTGCAGAAGGGGGGGGAGGGGCGCATTTGGGGGGTCAGGCAGCCGGATCCCTGCAGGGTCTGGCTGGGCTGTCTTTCCCGTGTGGCCAGGTGTCCCCCCTGTGCACAGCAGCCTTCACTCACCCTCCAGGCTCCAGCGATGAGCCGCAGTAGCCCCCTCTTCTCCGGCCGACATCTCCGCGCCTAATGCTGATCAGTTCCGGGTTGCGGCTTGATGACAACATCAAGCCGGGACCCGGTGCTGACGTCAGAAGGAGCAGAGATGCCGGCAAGAGCGGTGGGGTGCGCCGATCGTCACGGGAACGGCAGGGAGGTGAGTGGATCCTCTTCTTCCCCCCCTACCGCCGCAGCTGTCAAATTGATCACTACGATCCGACGGCAATCGTAGTGATCACTGAGGGGAGATGCCAGCTGTCATATGACAGCTTAATCTCCCCTCTCCGGTGCGCACGATCGCGTCGGGACGGTTCGTTAGCACGGATGTTAAATCAGCGTCCAGTCAGAACGGTAGCACCACCTGCTGGACGTTGATTCAACGTACTTGGTCCCCAAAAGGTTAAATAAACCAATATAGAAGAACATAAACACTGTAGGCCATTTTCAAATGGAATGCGTCCTGCAAGTAAAGCCCCTAACAGAAGCAGATTTACAGGTAGTGCAACCTGTTTATTAGTGAGTGGCATGATACAGCCTCAGAACAAATATGGTACACAGTAGGGTGACTGTCGCTCTCAACTCCGGTTTTCTCTCTCTGTCCCTGACATCAAAGGGCTCCATCATACAAGTCTCCTGTGTTTCCTACTGATACTACCCACTTTTCTCTTAAGGGGCAGTGATGTCACCAACCCACTGGGGATCCTACTGGCTGGCAGTAGCAGGAAAGAGCTGCCTCCTGTGCAAATTCTCATCTCAGCTGCATGGGACTGATGTTCATGCAGGTGGTCCAGGATGTATAAGTGGGGATCCTTAATGCCTCCCCAGGATGTATGATGGTGGGCCCTGACACTTTGAGCCTAGAATATTGAACATTTTCACAATACTCTAATGGGCTGAGATTTTGATTTTGAGGTTTTCATAAGCTGTAAACCATAATGAACAAAATTATAACAAATAAAAGCTTGAAATATCTCACTTTGCATGTAATGAGTAGATTTAATATATTAGTTTCACCTTTTAAGTTAATTACTGAAATAAATAGACTCTTGCACAATATTCTAATTTTTCGAGTTTCACATTCAGTTACGCCATTAGTGCCCAGGACAGCAGATTCCACTGCATGCTTCTCATGTGTATTCTGCTTCCCAATTGATTTCCTTTACAATATTCATCAGAAATCATTCTCATGCTTTTTTATACACATTACTTGGAGAGAAAAAAAAAAAAAAAAAAATAGCACAAAAAAAAAAAAAGCACAAAACAGTCAGCTGATATCGCTCTGTCTGGTAAATACTTACAGATGAAGTGATCGCGCACACGAGCCATGCGCACCAGGTTCTTCAGCTCCTCATGGCGGAAGATCTCTCTGCTGCAGGTGTCCATACGAGAGTTCTCCACACATGCAACTTTCTTCCCTGCAAGTACAAAATATTACATCCTTACAGATCTACTACCTATATGGTACAGAAAAAAACAAAACTAGAAAATCAAAACAGCAGACCCCCAACTATTGAATTGGTATTGATTGGTGAATTTCATGTGTGGGCGATTGGTGCATTTTATATGTGGGGGTTATTGGTGCATTTCATATGAGGCAGTGCTGGGGCATTCCATAGGTGGGGGGTCAATACTGCATTTCATATGTGGGGTCAAGTAGTAGCCAGAGAAAACTCAAAAAAAGTGGTGCAATTTTTATCTGTACATTTTATGCAGAGGTTCCCTGAGTTCTGAAAAGTTTTGTAGCGGTTCCTCAATCCTAAATTTTTTTTTAGAAATGCTGCCCTGTCCTAAACTATTTTCTATACCACAGGGGCACTTACCATACACAACTTCCACCCTGGACCAAACCATTCCATCACAAAATAACAAAAACCCCAAGCACACTCACCATTGACCTCATCCACCCGAATTACACCAGGGGAGAAACATTTCTGTAACTTCTCTGCGAGGTCACCTTCTACTGGCTGCAAGAGCGTGATCTCTGGGAGCAAACGGTAACTGGCAGTGGCCACTGGGGAGAACTTGGCATGGTCCTTTCCTGGGAAGGAAGAGAACATTTATTGCAACATCATTTTTTAGCTAGAGAGTTTAACTAGTCATCAAAACTACCCTCTCCACAGCACAGCAAATGCTGCTGCGAATCCTCCCATCTCCATAGTAAAGCACATGCTGCTGCTTCTCCCCCTCCTCTTCACTGCTTCATTTATTATGTTCCAATACAGTCACATTTCAGGATAATGCTGAGGTGCTCAGCTCCTTGCAGATGGGACTCCGCACATTCCTCTAAAGCAGCCACTCACCCACACCCTTCACACAATGCATGACCACGTGGATCTCCTGGCCAGGACGCAGCTGGGCAATGAGGATGTCAGAGTGGACGGGGCGAGGAGGGTCACTTTCAGGAAAAAGGTCAGCCTGGTTACCTTGTGGCAGCCATTTCATGTGGCTGGTGTAGACTATGGAGATGAAAGCGATGGTTAGGATCAGGCTGGCAGAGCATTAGAAAGCGATAAGGAGTGGATTCCTACCTTTATGATCCATGTACAGTTCATTGGGATCGGAGGAGTCCTTAGATGCACGTGGATTCCGTGAACACTTTACATTCAGCTCAAACTGCAGAGTGTCTATCTCAGTACTTTCTGCATCACCTGGGGAGAGACAGACGGGAGGGCTTGTCAGGTTCACGGATACCAACAGTGTGGGTGCAACCATCCCTATATACTCACCGGAACTGCGGTACTCAAATAGGCGGGGATCCACTCGTATAGGAATGAGGCCCAACCGATGAGCCAGGATTTCATCTTGTATTATCGATGTGTTTTTATAAATAAAGACCTTCTCTATTGCCATAGTAGGTACCTGGAAAGAAAATGGAAGAGTTCAATCTTCCAAGGCATATGAAAACTTTCCTCTACCACCAAGACTGCCTGCTTATACACATCTGCATCATATCGAACCATGGTGTATATTCACTAAACTTAGACAAGCAGAATAATGTGCGTTAAAGAGGAACTTTAACCAAGGATTGAACTTCATCTCAATCAGTAGCTGATACCCCCTTCCCCATGAGAAATCTTTCCCCTTTCTTGAATAGATCATCAGAGGGGGTCTGTGTGGCTCATATTGGGCTCTATTTACAAAACTTCTCATAAATGAGTGATCACCTAATTGATAAAAATAACCTTTCAGCACATTTACAAGCAAAATAATCACTTAACCACCCTGGCGTTCTATTGAGATCGCCAGGGCGGCTGCGGGAGGGTTTTTTTTTAATAAAAAAAAAAAAACTATTTCATGCAGCAACTGAAAGTTGGCTGCATGAAAGCCCACTAGAGGGCGCTCCGGAGGCGTTCTTCTGATCGCCTCCGGCAAGCTAAAGTGACAAGGAAGGCTGCAATGAGCATGAGCGGAGCATGAGCATGGACGTCAGCCGACGTCCTGACGTCAGCCGCCTCCGATCCAGCCCTTACCGCTGGCCGGAACTATTTGTTCCGGCTGCGCAGGACTCGGGCGGCTGGGGGGACCCTCTTTCGCCGCAGCGATCAGGCAGCACACGCGGCTGGCAAAGTGCCGGCTGCGTGTGCTGCTTTTTATTTTATCAAAATTGGCCCAGCAGGGCCTGAGCGGCACCCTCTGGCGGTAATGGACGAGCTGAGCTCGTCCATACCGCTAAGGTGGTTAAAGTAAGTTATTCCTGATTAACTTCATTTCAATATTACTTTTCTTGTCTAAATTATAATTTTGCTCTTTGGAAGCTTAAAGTGAACCTCCGGACTAAAAATCTACTCCGCAGCACTGAAAAGGCTTGGTGTTTCTTTAACAGTTTCACAGCATCAGAACTTTGTTTTTCTTACCAAAGCATCATTTTTAGCTGCATTTTTACCTAAGCTCCACCCATCAAAGAAAAAAAGCCCAGGCTTTTTTTCCCTGATGCTGTGCAGAGCATGATGGGATTTCCTATGTTGTTATTCACGTTGCCTAGCAACTGGGAGAGGTACTCAGGACACAGGACAGTTGGAACTGTGTCTCATGCTCCCTGTCACCTCCTTTCAACCAAAAAGATGGCTGCCATCATGAAATCAAACATTTGCCTGTTCTTTTAAAACAGGGTGAGTTAAGAGATTATATTACCTATCTATTTTAATGAACATAACTAATGTAACTTAAAGAGACTCCGTAACAAAAATTGCATCCTGTTTTTTATCATCCTACAAGTTCCAAAAGCTATTCTAATGTGTTCTGGCTTACTGCAGCACGTTCTACTATCACCATCTCTGTAATAAATCAACTTATCTCTCTCTTGTCAGACTTGTCAGCCTGTGTCTGGAAGGCTGCCAAGTTCTTCAGTGTTGTGGTTCTGTGATGCATCTCCCCCCTCCAGGCCCCTCTCTGCACACTGCCTGTGTATTATTTAGATTAGGGCAGCTTCTCTCTTCTCTCTTATCTTTTACAAGCTGGATAAATCCTCCTCTGAGCTGGCTGGGCTTTCACATACTGAGGAATTACATACAGGCAGAGCTGTCTGCACTCTGCAGGAAGAAACAGCCTGACACTTCAGTAGAAGATAGCTGCAGGGGGAAAGAAACACACAAATGATCTCTTGAGATTCAAAAGGAAGGGTGTATACAGCCTGCTTGTGTATGAATGTATTTTCTATGTGTGGACATACCGTACATCAACCTACTTCCTGTTTTGGTGGCCATTTTGTTTGTTTATAAACAAACTTTTTAAAACTGGTTTTAACCACTTTTAATGCGGCGAGGAGCGGCGAAATTGTGACAGAGGGTAATAGGAGATGTCCCCTAACGCACTGGTATGTTTACTTTTGTGCGATTTTAACAATACAGATTCTCTTTAATGACAGTATGTTTGTTTAGGCTGGAGTTCCTCTTTAGAGAGGAACACCAGTGAAAATTATTTAATAAAAAAGTGCTTCATTTTTACAATAATTATGAATAAATGATTTAGTCAGTGTTTGCCCATTGTAAAATCTTTTAAATCCCTGACTTACATTCTGACATTTATTACATGGTGACCTTTTTCATGTTGGCAGGTGATGCTTGCTTTTTTGGCAGTTGGAAACAGCTGTATACAGCTATTTCCCACAATGCAACAAGGTTCAGACAGGAAACTGCCAGGAGTACCACGGTCTTTAGAGTTTCTTGTGGGAGGGATTTCACCACAATGTCAGTCATACGGAGCCCCCTGATGGTCTGTTTGTGAAAAGGAATAGATTTCTCATGTAAAAGGGGGTATCAGCTACTGATTGGGATAAGTTCAATTCTTGGTCGGAGTTTCTCTTTAAAGTGGATCCAAGGTGAACTTTTACTCATTGCATAATTGTGTTCCTTTCCTATTGTTTATAGGGCATTCCTCAGGCCAAATACTTTTTTTTGTTTTAATACTCTAATTCCCTATAAACTAAATAAACCATGCCCACAGGTTTAAGAGAGCCTTGGCAGTAGCAAGGGCTCATGGGAGTTCAGTCTGGGCAGGAAGAGGAGGTGGTGTTACTAGCCATTGATTTCAGAGGCAGAGGGGAGGAGGGAGGAGGGGGGATTAGGTTTTTTCACAGGCTGAGTGCTCAAGATACAGATAAGCCTACCTCTGTGTAATGTTTACAAACAACATGGCTGCTGTCATTGTATCACAGGAAGAAATACTCATTTTCTATTAAAACTGTTTGCAGCTAGATTTGCTGTGTAAACCATCTAAACTTTAGATAAGATATATAGACAAGTTACTTCTTACAGTTAGTTTTTCATCTCGGATCCGCTTTAAGCATGGAACATAGATAAAGGTGAAAACAGAAGAAAACAGGTGAAAAAGCTTAGTGGATAATACTCATTGTGGTGAAACTACTCCCACAATGGGTATGATACACAAAGCTTTTTCACCAGTTTTCCTCTGTTTTCACCTTATCTATGTTACTTTTTTAAGCTCCCAAAGAGCAAAAATATAATATAATCAAGGTAATAAAAGTAATAATGAAAGGAAGTTAATCAGGAACAACTTACTTTGAGTGATGATTTTGCTTGGAAATGTGCCGAAAGGTTGTTTTTATCAAAAAGGTGATTAACTAAATCCTCCCTCCCTCTCCCCCGCAAAATCCACGACTTTCTTGGTTGTGGATTTTGCTGCTGTCTATCAGCGGCGGATGTCCGCCTCTGCCCCGCCCCTCTCAGTGAAGGAAGACTGAGAGGGGTGGGGTAGAGGCGGCGATCTGGGCTGATAGACGCGCTGAGAGGCAGAGCTGCGGCTCATAGCTCTGCCTCTCATAGAAGCGCTGCCCTGATTGCCCCCCGGGGAGTTTGGGGGGGGGGGGGATTTAGTTAGATTACAGCCGCAGGGATGCGGTGTTTTAGGTTGGGCTAGCATGTTAAACACATTTTTTAAATAAAAAGATGATTTTCATGAGACTTCAGAGTCTCTTTAATGAGAAGTTTTGTGAATAGAGCCCAATGCGATGTCATGACTGTTTCCTTTCTGTGAATCTTGTTGTATTTTGGGTAATAGCGACTGTTTCCAACTGCCAAGGAACCAGTATCTCCCTCTGTGAATATGTATGTGCGGTGATTTGCTGATGGTTAGGAGGGACTAGGTGATGACAGTAGCTCAGGCCTTTTGCAGAGGGATTTGTTGGCGATTGCAATGGGCAATGTCCTGCCGCCTGTCCCCATCTCTAAGTACAGTGAGTTTCTAGACATGGCTGTTTTTAAATGTATGTGATGCTTTTAACAACGTTTTGATACAGCGCATCCAGAAAGTATTCACTTTTCCCACATTTTGTTATGTTACAGCCTTATTCCAAAGTGGATTGAACTCCTTTTAAACTCAGAATTCTACACACAACACCCCATCATGACAATGTGAAAAAAGTTTGAGATTTTTGCACATTTATTTAAAAAACAAACAAACAAAAAAAAAACAACAAGTAATCACATGTACTGAAGTATTCACAGCCTTTGTCACAAAGCTCAAAATTGAGCTTAGGCGCATCCTGTTTCCCCTGATCATCCTTGAGATGTTTCTGCAGCTTGATTGGAGTACCACCTGTGGTAAATTCTGTTGATTGTACAGGATTTGGAAAGGCACACACCTGTCTATATAAAGGTCCCACAGTTGACAGTTCAAGTCAGAGAACAAATCAAGCATAAAGTCATAGTGATTGCCTGTAAACCTCCAAGACAGGATTGTCTCAAGGCACAAGTCTGGGGAAGGTACAGAAAATGTATGATGCTACGAAGGTTCCAATGAGTACAGTGGCTTCTATCATCCATAAGTGGAAGAAGTGCGAAACCACCATGATTCTTCCTAGAGCTGGCCGTCCAGCTAAACTGAGCAATTAGGGGACAAGGAACTTAGTCAGGGAGGTGAGAAAAAACCTGATGGCCACTCTGTCAGAGCTCCAGAAGTCCACCATGGAGAGAGGAGATCCTTTGGGATGACAACCATCTCTGCAGCAATCAGGCCTGTACGAGAGTGGCCTGACGGGAGCCACTCCTTAGTAAAAGGCACATGGCAGCACGCCTGGAGTTTGCCATAAGGCACCCGAAGGACTCTCAGATCACGAGAAACCAATCTCTGTCTCATCAGAGCAGAGAATTTTATCGTTGATGTGAATGCCAGGCGGACCGGCTCTCCTTACAAAACAGATGTACTATTATCTTTAAAGCGGTATTGTCACCATAAAAATCAAATTTCAACAGCAACTGGTCTGAGTGTATTAAGTGATAAAGATGCTAATCCTGCATTCAAAACTTTTTCTGCTGTTATGGTTTGGAGTTATCACATACTTTAGGAGCACTGGCCCTAGTGCCAAAAAGTTGAATGCTGGGAGTTCTTTTTATCTATACTATATTCCTCCTCTTCCATTTATTTCCCTATCTAGCTGCTTATAAGAAACACCCTCTGATTACTTGTGTTTACAAGCAAGTCTGAGGTGACTCAGTGATTGGATGTGTACATAAAAAAAAGACTCTGGGAGGAGGGCAGCTAATGAATACACAATGAGCAAGAGGAGGGAGGGGGGGGAAACAAGAGTCAGGGAGGATATGATGTCAGCATTAGCTTGGCAAAATTGCCACTGCCTGCAATAGGATTTTCTGCTTTTCCTTTATAAAATTCACAGGAATCATTACGTGGATAGCACAATACATCTGTTATGTAAGTAGAAGTAGTATTTATCTACTTATATATGTGTTTTTTATTACTAGGTAAGCATGGGTGTCGCTTGTTCTTTATTAAAGCCTATCAGGAGATAAACAGTTAAGGAGAGATAAACCATGTGTGGCTTATGTAGCTGCTTTTAGCTTAAAATATAATGCTCCTGTCACCCCTGGAGAGCGCCCCCCTAGTTGCTGCAACTCTGAAGTGATCTGAGACTGCACGGAGAAAAGCACAATATAAATGTTGTGTGTCTTGCCTTTCCCCCAGCACTTACCTCTGCCAGCAGGATCCTCCGGAAGGCGTTGGCTAATGCTGCATCGATACCAATCATGTCAAATTCCAGAAGGTCTTCCTCCAACTTGATCACCTCTATCCGGAAATTCTGCAGAGGAGACAGAAATGCATGAAAAAGTACAACACAGCCACTCATTGCAAGCTGCCACAATCTGACCACAAGACTGATGGCTCCTAGAAAAATGCTGAAAGATGATAGAAATCACACTTATTTGTATAGCGGACAGATGTGCGCGGCAGATATATGGGAGAAGGCTTTGCGCACTCATAATGCTCTCGCCGCACTCCAGCACTTGCTAACTCACCTGAGCAATAATCATTTAAACACTCTGGAAATAGAAAGATTTTTTTCTTAAAGGAAAACTGAATTGACAAAAAAAAAAAAAAATATTTACTTACCCAGGGTCTTCTCCCAGTCCCTAGAAGTCTATTCAATACAATGCTGAGGTTCCATTCTCCTCCACAGTCCTGCTTTCACTTTCAGAAGCTTGCCAACCCAAGCCGGTTTGTGGGCTTTTGCGAACGTACACACACGCTCGCTGCAATCACCCTCCCGTCACCAGGAGTGTTCTGCACATGCACAGAAGCCCACGACACAGCAAGCTTCTGAAAGTAAGTTAGTGAAGGAGGAATAATTCATTCTAACTTTTAAAGGGAACCTAGACTGAAGTTAAAAAAATAGTTTAACTTACTTGGGCATTGTTCCAGCCCCCTGCAGCCGCCCTGTGCCTGCACCGACACAGAATGATCCTCCGCTCCCCCGCAGCTGCTGAGATTTTTTTTCAGCAACTGGCCAGTCGATGGCAACTGCGTCTGCGTAGCCCTGCCCGTGCGTGTCCTTGATCACGCTTCCATCGCCAAGAGAGCACCCTGCGCATGAGATTTTCTTGGCCAAGTCACCAAAAACAAAACTCAACCATTGCAGGGGTCCGGAGGATCCTTCTCTGATGGCACAGGGGCTGGTAGAAACCCCGGGTAAGTTAAACTTTTAGTTTAAGTTCAGTTTAGGTTCCCTTTAAATACAGATACCCAGCATTCCTGTGGAATGAATGCAACTTTGCAATGAAGTTGTGGGGAGTAAAATGGGAAGCAATACATTGGGCATCCTGCCTTGTACAGCTATAAACTGATTAGGACATGTAATATAAATTTTGTACAAATCTGAGTAACTTTATCTTAGAGGATGGCGAAGCCCAGAGGGGAGGTGAGGCGGCACAGAGGAGAAAAGAGCAGGATGGAAGGTAAAGAGGAGCATGATGGAGACGCACACAAGAGTGGAGAAGGATGGAATGGCAGAGGAGGAGTATGGAATACCACAGAAGAGGAGCAGCATGGAATACCACAGAAGAGGAGGAGCAGCATGGAATGGCGCAGAGGAGTGGGGCAGAATGGAATAGCACAGAAGAGAAGCAGAATGGAATGGCACAGAGGAGCGGAGCAGGATAGAATAGCACAAAGTGGTGTGAAGCAGCACAGAGGAGAGTGGAGCAGGATGGAACAGCAGAGGAGAGAGGAGCAGCATAGAGGAGTGGAGCAGGATGGAATAGCACAGAGGGGGGAGAAGCAAAGGCAGAACTGCACAGAAGGGTGTGGAGCAGCACAGTACAAAAGGGTAGCGGGGGATAAAGCAGCACAGAGGGAGGTAGTGAAGGAAGGACTGACTAGACGGGTGTATGTTGGTTGAGCAGTAGAGAAAGGAGAGTTTTATACCATGTAAAAGCAAGACCACAATGGAGGTAAAAGTCGCATTGAGTAGTATGCACTGTAAACATGTAGGTTTTCCGATAGTGTACAGCATGCCTCACATTATCCTGGATTCTGTTTTGCCTCTCTGCAAACATTCCATGGCAATATCACACTGCATTTGCCATATGATTATATTATCTAATTCAACATGTCAATGTGAAAATAGCCTAAAGGTGTGAAGATGAGAGGAAGAGATATTCATAGAGGACTCACCTTCTGAAAGCGGTCCTGGTCCCATGTATCGTCATAGCCAGGGTAGTTCCCAGGGAAATCTGTGCTGTGCACCTGGCAGGAAACAGAAGGCCGTCACAGGTGAGGAGGCATTGACAGCAGCATACGACGGACATAAGAGATCCAATCAGCGGCAGACGTATCTGCTCCCGTAAGGTAAGAAGGCAGCACTCCTTGGCCCATACGCAATTCACTTTTTCTCCTGAGTTTTCACCTCAAACTTGTCAAAATGCCTTTTAAGCCATCAGAAAGAAAGAAAATACTCAAAATAATTTTGATAGTGCCTTTTCACCTACTTTTTGGTACTTTTTTGTTGAACAGTGCTGGAAAGCTATTTTAAATCAAAGATGAAAAATTATCTCCTAGGAGAAAACTGAATTGCATATGGCCCCACAAACGGGATGATTGAAGACAGACCGACGGTGGTTTATCCACTAATACGCTTGTATGCTGAACTGTGAATACTGGCATTTTTTTAAACAATTAACAATATTGGCAACCAATAAGGTGAGCTGCTCTCTTAGATTTTCAAACACAAGGGTCCATATGCAATTAACTTTTTCTCCCGAGTTCTCTCCTAGGTTATATTTTCACAATTTGACAATAAAATGCATCTTAAAGAGAAACTCCGACCAAGAATTGAACTTTATCCCAATCAGTAGCTGATACCCCCTTTTAAATGAGAAATCTATTCCTTTTCACAAACAGACCATCAGAGGGTGCTGTATGGCTGATATTGTGGTGAAACCCCGCCCACAAAGAAATTCTGAGTATGTACTCTTGGCAGTTTCCTGTCTGTGAACCCTGTTGCATTGTGGGAAATAGCTGTTTACAGCTGTTTCCAACTGCCAAAACAGCAAGCAGCAGCTACATCACTTGCCAGCAGTAAAAATGTCACCATGTGATAAATGTCAGAATATAAATCAGGGATTTAAAATATTTTACAATGGGCAAACACTGACTAAATCATTTATACATAATTATTGTGAAGCACTTTTTTATTACATTATTTTCACTGGAGTTCCTCTTTAAATCAGCATGAAGCAAAAAACAAACAAAAAACAAAACAAAAAAAACTCAAAATAATATTGATAGTAGTTTTTCACCTACATTTTGGTATTTTTTTCCATTGTATAGTGCTCAAAAGTTATTCTAAATCAAAGATAAAAAAATATCTCCTAGTAGAAAACCCAGGAGAAAAAGTTAATTGCATATGACCCAAGGAGTGCTTCCTTATCTTTTGTTTACAGCTCCCCAGCCACATTGTGGTTCTCTATGGATAAACAGCTGCATACTAGTGTTCCTAACCTTGGAACTATTTATAGTGCGCTCTAAGCGTGCTCCCCCATGGGCTAGGTGATTGATACACATTTTTTTTCAAAAGCTAGGTGCACGCTTAGCAGAACGCTAGCGTTGCAGAAAATGTTGTGTTTTTGCCGCTAATGGAAGTCTATGGGCCGCAGGAAAAACGCATGTGCGTATTATATGCGTGCTTTTTCAAAAAAGCTGGTTTTGTTGCATAATATGCAAAAACACATCAAAATTGCACATAATGAAAGTCAATGGTAACGCAATTGTATGCTTTTTATATGCATTTTTTCATGCGTTTTGTATGTATGTATGTATTTCCGCTTCCTGTTGTCTTCCTTTTAATTTGCATAAAACGTAATTGTAAAACGCATATGCGTTTTGTATATGCAAACCGCAAACACATTAAAACGCACACAAAACTTAAAAAAAATGCATCTGAGGTAAAAAAAAAATGCAAACGCACCAAAAACGCAGTAAAAATAAATAAATATATGTACATGACATAAAACACAGCCTTTCATGTCGTCATGTTATGTGTGCACCTACCCAAAAGGGGGAACACATGAATGGATTTTGGTGTGGCGTTCACATGTAGTACATCTCGGAAAAACTCAGCAGCAGGTGGAGAGGTGTGTAAAGGGGAAAGGAAGGTTTAATTTCCACAAGGAGCAGCATGGGAAATATGTACTATACAATACATTCGTATAGCACTTTTTTCCCATAGGACTTTTCAGTTTGCACTTAATTGCTTTCAGGAAAGGTGATGTCCTGATTGGGTGTAGCAAGGAGTTCCAAAGTATAGGGACAGCATCACAGAAGGCTCTGGCTACAAAGGTTTTATAGATAGTGGGGGTGACCAAGTTATTCAATCCTTTCATGAAAAGATTTGAATGTTAACCTCCCTGGCGGTCAATTAAAACCACCAGGGGGCAGCACAGCACTATTTTTTATTTTATTTTTTTTAAATCATGCAGCTAGCCTAGCGCTAGCTACATGACAGACGCTGTGCAGCGGCATCCCGCCACCCAAGCCCGTCCGGAAATCCCATTCCGAATGGAATTTCCATTAGGGTTTCCCCCGTCGCCATGGCGACGGGCGGGATGACGTCATCGACGGCGGATCGGTGCGGCAGCGATCGGGCAGTACACGCAGCTAGCAAAGTGCTAGCTGTGTGTACAAAAAAATAAATTATGCAATTCGGCCCAGCAGGGCCTGATAAATCCTCCTGCGCGGCATAGCCCGAGCTCAGCTCGGGCTCACCGCCAGGAAGGTTAATAGGCCCATCTTAAAGAGTATTTACCATTGTATGGTTAGTCAGTGGATTGGGCAAAGGATCGGTGTTATGTGGCAATGGAGGGGTCGACTTGTTAACAGCCCTAGCAGCAGCATTCTGTACTACCGTAATTACAGGCAGTTCAGATCTTTGTTTGGAAGGACTGTAAAGAGAACATTGCAATCCAGCCATGTTGTAATGAAAGCATGAACTAGCGTTAGAAGGTCTGCTGGAAGTATGAGGTGCTTAATTTTTTGCAATATTCCTTAGGTGAAAAATGTATTGTTTCACAACAGCTGAGATTCGATTCCTGGAGATTAATTCCTCATCAGTCAGTATACCCGGGCAGTGCACAGTGTTGGAGCTAATAAGGTCTGATTTCCCTATGCTCAGTGGTGTAGTGTCTGCAGCTGCTTTGCTGCTAGGTGCTGACCAGTTATATCACCATTTAGTTTAGCCAATTGTCATTTGTGCACTCCTGAAGCTCAGCTAAGCACATGTTTATGTTTGGGGTAGGGTCTGCCACGCCAGGTTTGAATGATAACTTTAATTAGTTGTCTTCAGCATAGCAATGCTATGACAGATCATGTTTTTGGATGATTTATCCAAGTGGTAGCATATATATGGTGAACATCAAAGGGGATAGTATCAAGTCAGAGCCGGATTAAGGCTAAATGGGGCCCTAAGCAAAGTAACTGATTTGGGCCCCCATCATGTCGTAATAGAATCAGAAGATGCAGCTGCACAGCAACATGCTGCACACACCGGGGCAGCCGAGCTACTGGTTGCTATGGGCAACAGCCCGCTTTCCTCTGTGGGTGCACAATGCAGGGAATAGCAGCGGCAAAATGCAGAGTGAGAGATGAATGGCTGGGACATTTGCAATCAGGGACTGGGGCACCCCTGTGAAGAGGGCGCCAGATATCACAACAGCAGCACTTTCCCAATGCATCTCCAGCCTGGCAATAGCAGAAAGCTCTGGACACCGCCAAACCGGAAGCCGTTCCCCAGACAGAATTACATAACCACCCCCACCACCGAACAACCGATTTCCTCCCAAACTAGACAGCCACCATGCAGCCTCCATCCCAGTGAATACGATAGTCCAGCAGAGAAGGCAGCCGCAGCGGGGGAGAAGGACAGCAGCAGATGACTCACATTCACCTATTGCGATCCAAGCAATAGAGGTCCCGTCATCCGGAGCCCATCTGTCTCCTCTAGAGTGCTGCCGTTCTGTTACTACTACTATTACTACTTCCTGTCTGATCTGAGAATCAGGAAGTTCAGAGCGAGCGGCTGCACTGTAGAAGAGACAGATGGCTTTCAGATGACGGGATTTCTATCGCTTGGATCATGGATAGGTGAGTGAGCATTTGCCATCTGTTGCTATCATTCTTGCTGCAGATGTAGTACTCTGTGGGAAGGGAGAGAGGAGTAAGCAGCGGCACAGCGCACAGTAGCAGGAGGGGGACCTAGGAGGAGAGCCTGGCTCTGAAGACAATCAGCAGCGCACGGCATCATTTGACAAGACAAACAAATAATATTTATATCGCGCTTTTCTCCTGGCGGACTCAGTGCCAGAGCTGCAGCCACTAGGACGTGCCCTATAGGCAGTAGCAGTGTTAGAGAGACTTGCCTAAGGTCTCCTACTGAATAGGTGCTGGCTTACTGAACAGGCAGAGCCGAGATTCGAACCCTGGTCTCCTGTGTCAGAGGCAGAGCCCTTAAAGGGACTACGAGCAGTGCCTGTGGGTATGCCTTTAAGCATACCCACAACTAATTAATTACATCCTCACACCTACCAGCATGATGTTTGTAATTATATCCCCCTGGGTTCCTTATATTTCATTGCATTGTGCTGAATCGAGCTGCAGACTTTGGAGAAAAGTTGTCCTGTGGCCGTGATTTCAATCGAAAATAGCGAAAACTGAAAGGCATAGGGCGACCGTTTATATATCATTGGAAAGAGGAGAAAGAGAGCTTTAAAATGATATGCATCTTTCCATAGTTACTGCACTGCTCAGAGTCCCTTTAACCATTATACCATCCAGCCACCGCTGACAGGATGGCGAGGGCTGGTTTAGGTGCTGATGGGGCCCCTTTGACTCTGAATGGGGCCCCAAGCGACTGCTTTTGTTGCCTGGTTGGTAATCCGGCCCTGTATCAAGTCCTGGAGCACACCATATTTTAGTGGTACAGGGTTGGACAGGAAAGGTGCCAAAGGCACCCTTTGTGTTCTGCCTGATCATAGTGCCGTTGTCTGGTAAGGAAAAGGTCCGTAACTGCTCATAACGCCTGGGTCTGGTGAGGATGAGGTCTGTAGCTGCTCATAGGGCCTGAGTCTGGTAAGGATGAGGTCTGTAGCTGCTCATAGGGCCTGAGTCTGGTAAGGATGAGGTCTGTAGCTGCTCATAGCACCTGGGTCTGGTAAGAATGAAGTCTGTAGCTGTTCACTGCATCCATGTCTGCTCATAGCGCCTGGGTCTGGTAAGGTTGAGGTCTGTAGCTGTTCATAGTGCCTGGTAAGGGTGAGGTCTGTAGCTACTCATGGTATCTGGGTCTGGTAAAGATGAGGTCTGTAGCTGCTAATATTTATATAAGTATCAAACTTATTCATTCCATTTTTTGGTGCATATTTTAAACCCTTATCCAATACTCTTATCTCATCTGTTGTCAAATCAGTTCCGCTGATGTTAAAAATGCCTTTTCCAACTACTCTTTCCTTCTTATCTTTCCCATTCCCTCCCCTGCATCCCTGTCTATTCCTCGCTTTCTTCTTATTCCAGGATCTTCCGCTATATTCCATCTCCAATCTGTTTCCATTATCCCCCTCCCCCCACGCCCTCTAAAAAACCTTGATCATTATTTACATATTCATAATGGTTGTAATTTGGCACATTTCTCAGAGGTTCATATAGATTAACACTAGTTGGTATTCCATAGCCATCATGTCCCAATCCAGTTTCTCTTTCTCTACCATATTCATTCCTTCCTCCCCGTGCCCTGATACCCACTCTTCTTTGATCACCCCCTTGAAAACCTGGAGGTTCTCTTGGTATTGCCGAGTTGTGGATATATAAGTCTGCTGGATCGCTTCCTGACCATTAGCCCGTGATGAGTCGTATGACGTAACGCGGAGCAAGGAGGGGAAACGACCAGCAGCAGGAGGAGACGTCCCCTGAGTCTTTCATCTTTTAAACTTATCTTAGCTAATAACCTCTAACCCCATTCAGATGGTCTGTTTGAATTAAGGCATCTTAATGACATGTATTTATGCTTGAAAAAAATATCTGTTTTCCCTTTTGATGTTGCATATATATAAGCTGTCTGTACCACCAGCCTGCAAACTAACAGGATATAAGCCTGACGAAGGCTGCAAGGCCTAAAGCTTGCTTATTTTTATTCATTTTTAGTTAGCCAATAAATGGTATCATCCGGATTTAAAACTTCTTGCTTTTAAACCTGATATGCGCTTTTTAACTCATGTTTGTGAGTAGGTTTCTGATTTTTATGGAATAAATTAAGTGGTTTTACACTATTGGAGGTGTTTTAGCCCATAGAGTTCAACCAAATCTGGTTCAGGAAAACGTTGTTTGGAGCATCTGCACTTTATTGGGAGGCAGTGCGGAGAGGTCTGTGTATCTGTGAAGCGAAGACAGCTGTCTGTGAGGGTGGGCAGCAGTCTAAAAGGGTGAGCAGGAGACAAATAAGTGTGTTAGCTCGTGCTAATTCAATGTTATAGGACATACTGCACTATGATTGTGTGTTTTCGCTTTATTTGAGATCCGGTGCACACAGAGTGTTGGAGGAGAGCCGGTGTGACAACTTAAGCGCAGTTGCTGTCTGTAAGGCGGGGCAGCCTTACAGTAAGGTGAGCGTGCCACTCGATATCACTGTATGAGGTGGCAGAGGTGATCCCACACTAGAGTCTGCACGGTTGGGCTCCCTTAGGGTGATGGTCCCCATGTCAAGCTAATTCAGGCAGATCGCACTATGTTTTCTTTTTTCTCTTTCCTTTATGTGCCGTGTCTTTGGTGATCCATTGGAGTACCTGGATATATCATGACCTTCTAGTGGAAAAGGACGTAGTATAGGAAAATCAGTACAGTAGGATTTCCTTATTGGACCAAAGTTGCTTTGGGACTAATACACAAGTGTATGGGAAAGGGTAGCGCACTCTATTAAAGAATTGTTTGAATCTTGTGAAATGCTGGCATGAACAGATCAGCATTTTAACAAATAGAATAGCGGGAGATTGCACTGTCTTCATTTTATTTTCTCAACACATGATCTAAAAACCAGGTTTCAGCAGCCTCAAAGCCAGGATATCATAAAACCAATAAGAAACCCTTAATGATGAATACATCAGGGTCAGCATCTTCACGCTGCACTGACAGGCTACAGGACTCTATATGGAACAGGGGGGTATGGGACTATTAGTGTTATGGTGGAAAAGAGTGCAGAGAGGTCATGAGGCAGGGGGGTATGGGGGCTAGGGTGGGAGGGGCTGTAGAAAGGTGGGGGTCATCAGACAGGGGGGTATGGGGGGAGGGGTAGGGTGAGAGGGGTTGTAGAAAGGTGGGGGTCATGGGGCAGGGGGTGTAGGTCTATTGGGGTTAGGGTTGGAGGGGGTGCAGAGAGATGGGGGTCATGAGATGGGGTGTGAGTCTATTGGGGTTAGGGTGGGAAGGGGTGCAGAGAAGTGGGGGTCATGAGACACAGGACCGTGAGGGTTTTTTGGGGTTAAGGTGGGAAGAGGTGCAGAGAGGTGGGGGTCATGAGATGGGAGGGTGTAAGGCCACTAGGTGAGTTGGGGTAACGGGGCAAATGGTATTGGGGGGGCGGTAGACACTCACGTGTCGCACTTGGAACTCGCCCAACTCCACGCGCGTTCTCATCTCCTGCACCGCCATATTGGACTCCGCCTCCTCAATCACTATGGAGACCAAATGCTCCACTTGCTACGCCCTGACCCCGCCCCTCCTCAGTCAAGCCTCTCCCCGTCCACGTATCTTGTTTACTTCCGGGTCTGCGGATCTCATCGCAGCAGAATGGCGGCTCCGGCTGGGGGGAACCTCACCGAGTGGGGGGGCTTCGAGGACAACATGCAGGTGACTCCGCCCCCTTCCACTACTGATAAACTTTCCATTGTCACTGTCACCCCTTACTGTACTGATATCCCTCCTATACTAACTAGAAGCAGTAGAGTGTTGTACGGTGTTAACCATGAGTAAAAGCAAAGAGTCTTGAATCAGGATGATACCATTTATTGGCTAACTTAGAGATGGATAAACAGTGAGCTTTCGGCTTATAAAAAGCCTTCGTCGGACTGGTTTCTATACTAACATAACACCCTCAATACCGCTCTTCCTGTACTGACATCAGTTCCCCCAGTAATGCTCCCTCTTATACTAACATAACACCCCCAATACTGCCCCTCTTTTAGTGACATCAGTTCCCTCAGTAATGCTCCTCCCTATAGTAACACTCCCCCCCCCCCCCCCCAATACTGCTCCTCTTGTACTGACATCAGTTCCCTTAGTAATGCTCCCTCCTATAGTAACATCACACCCCCAACACTGCTCCTGTACTGACTTCAGTTCCCCCAGTAGTGCTCCCTCCTGTTCTAACTTAACACCCCCAAAACTCAACACTTGGGGAGGGGTAGAGAAGCTGGGGGTAGAGCAGCGCTGTACACAAGACCCTGCTGAACACATTAGAACAAAAGTGCAGAGAGCAGAACGTTTTTTTCACTCCGTGCCCTTAGTTGTCAGTCTCAGGACAGGGAAAATAAACTTCTCCCCCACAGGGCCCCCCTACGGCTGCATCCCTTGCAGGGTTAATTGTTATGCCCCACACTGCCCCACTTTTAGTGACATTGGTTCCCCCAGTAATGCTCCCTTTTATAGTAACATAACACCCCCAAATACTGCCCCTCTTGTACTGACATCAGTTCCCCCCCAGTAATGTTCTCTCCTATATTAACATACCCCCACCCCCAGTACTGCTTCTCCAGTACTGACATCAGTTTCCCCAGTAATGTTCCCTCCCATAGTAACATAACACCCCTGATATAATACCGCCCCTCATGTAGTAAAACCAGTTGCCCCAGTAATGCCCCTCCAATAGTATCAAAACATACCCCAATACTGCAATATAATACTGCCCCTCCTGTAGTGACATCAGTTCCCTCCTATAGTAACATAACACCCCCAATACTGCCCCTCCTGTATTGACATCAGTTCCCCCAGTAATGCTTCCTCCAATACTAACATAACACCCCCGAATACTGCAATACTGCCCTTCCTGTACTTACATCAGTTCCCCCAGTAATTCTCCCTTCTACAGTAATCTAACACCCACAACACTGCAATACTGCCCCTCCTGTAATGACATCAGTTCCACCAGTAATGCTCCCTCCTATAGTAACATAACACCCCCCATACAGGCCCACCTGTAGTGACATCAGTTCCCTCAGTGATGCTCTCTCCTATAGTAACATCACACCCCCCATACTGGCCCACCTGTAGTGACATCCGTTCCACCAGTAATGCTCTCTCCTATAGTAACATAACCCCCCCCCCCCCCCCATACTGGCCCACCGGTAGTGACATCAGTTCCCACAGTAATTCACCCTTCTATAGGAACCTGACACCCACAATACTGCCCCATCGTGTAGTGACATCAGTTCCCCCATTAATGCTCCTCCAATAGTAACAAAACATCCCCCCATACTGTAGTACAATACTGCTACTCCTGTAGTGACTTTAGTTCCCCCCAGAAATGTTCCTTCCTATAGTAACATAACACCCCCAATACCGCCCCTTCCATAGTGACATCAGTTCCCCCAGTAATTCTCCCTTCTAATGTAACCTAACACCCACAATACTACAATACTACCCCTCCTTTAGTGACACCAGTACCCCCAGTAATGTTCCCTGCTATAGAACACCCCCCCCCCCCTCCCCCCATACTGCAATACTGACCCTCCTCTATTGACATCACTGCCCCCATAATTACTTGTCATTTTTGGGGGCATCACACACATTCAGTACTTCTTTATCAGTACTCCTTTAGTACTTGCATCACTTCACTCTCTACTGGCACTTTCTGTACGGACATGTTTCCCTCCAATCCCGCTCCCTTTTCTGATCTCACTTTCCCATATATTGTCCCCTCCTCATTGCCCCATCCTATGCTTCTATCTTCTGATGAGATTTTTCATGACATTGATGTCTTTTTCTTCTGCTAGTCCGCTGGTGGAGCAGCGGTGATTGACATGGAGAATATGGACGACACATCAGGTTCCAGTTTTGAGGACATGGGGGAAATCCACCAGCGGATGAAAGAGGATGAGGAGGAAGGAGAAGGAGATGGGCCCACAGAGGAGGGTGAAGAGGATGCAGCTTTCCTAGGCATGAAGGGACTGAAGGGCCAGCTGGGTCGCCAGGTTGCCGATGAGGTGAGTGTCATATTTCACCCAACTAGATTGGCTTGTCCATAAGCTTTTCCTTAACCTCTATTCCTCCCGCGGCCTGCCTTTGACACTATCCTCCACCTCCATTCCTCCTGCTGCCTGCCTGTGAAACTATCCTTCACCTCCATTCCTCCTGCTGCCTGCCTGTGAAACTATCCTCCACCTCCATTCCTCCTGCTGCCAGCCTGTGAAACTATCACCACCTCTATTCCTTCTGCTGCCTGCCCGTGACACAATCCCCTACCTCTATACCTACTGCCGCCACCTCGTGACACTATCCTCCACCTCCATTCCTTCTGCTGCCTGCCCGTGACACAATCCCCTACCTCTATACCTACTGCCGCCATCCTGTGACTACATCCCCTACCTCTATTCCTCCTGCTGCCTGCTTGTGACACTATCCCCACCTCTATTCCTCCTGCTGCTTGCCTGTGACACTTTCCCCCACCTCTATTCCTTCTGCTGCCTTCCTGTGACACCATCCTCCATCTCTATTCCTTCTGCTGCCTTCCTGTGACACCATCCTCCATCTCTATTCCTCCTGTTGCCTGCTTGTGACACTATCCACCACCTCTATTCCTCCCGCTGCCTTCCTGTCACACCATCCTCCATCTCTATTCCCTCTGCTGCATGCCTGTGACACTACCCCCCACCTCTATTCCTCCTGCTGCTGCCTGTGGCACTATCCTCCACCTCTATTCCTCCTGTTGCTGCCTTTGACAATATCCCCCACCTCTATTCCTCCTGCTGCCTTCCCATGACACTATCCCCACCTCTATTGTTCCTGCTGCCTGCCCGTGACACTACCCGTCACCTCTGTTCCTCCTGCTGCCTGCCTGTGTCTATATCCTCCCCCACCTTTATTCCACCTGCTGCCTGCATGAGGCACTATCCCCCACTTCTATTCCTCCTACTGCATTCCTGTGTATATTTCCCCAACCTCTATTTATCCTGCTGCCTGCCTGTGACCCTATCCCTCACCTCTATGCTTCACACTTGTGACACTATCCCTCACCGCTATTCCTCCTGCTTCCTGCCTGTTACACTATCCCCTACCTTTATTCTTCCTGCTGATCCACCTTTCCATTATTTTTTCCATTGCCTTTGCATGACTATCTCTCCCTTCTCTGCCACCTCTGTTCTTTATTGTGCCTTTCTTTAACTAACCATGATTATATTATCTCCCACCCTGTCTGTTTCTTTCACCTTTATTCTGCTTGGTACGTTACCTTGACCTTGAATTCTACCTCTATTTTTCTTGCTGTCTGTGATTTGCTTCTCTTCCCATGACCCGATGTGTCCGGTGGTCACCCACTTCTGTCCTTTTTATGGCATAGATGTGGCAGGCGGGGAAGCGCCAGGCCTCCAAGGCATTCAACCTTTATGCCAACATTGATATACTGCGTCCATACTTTGATGTGGAGCCCATGCAGGTCCGGAATCGGTGAGTCTGCTGCTAGGATGCATGCTGTGTGCTAGATCAGCCACTTCACGTCATATGTATAGATACAGAAGAATGATATTACAGTGTTCTCCCCACAATTTTTTTCCAGCCGGGTGGCATAAAAAAGTAGGCGGGTGGGATGAGATGAGAGAATGCAGGGCTGGTGTTTCTTTGCACAACTCTGCTTATAGCCAAGGAGGAGGTGAGCCGATGACAGCCGGGTGTTCACCAAAACTAGCCGGGTGGAGCACCCAGCTAAAAGAGCCTGGGGCGAACACTGTACTAGTCAAGGAGTTGTGAAAGATGGTGTGGTGTGTGCATGATTTTGCTGCAGTGTCATAATCGTCCTCTTTCCTTTGTATCTGGGTGTCTGCAAGCTCCTTTGCATGCGCACCTGCTCCCTTACATGGTTTATGCACTGGGGGAGTGGTGTTTGCACCTCTGAATGATGCTGTGCTGGTTTCCATGCATGCTTTGGGGAACTCAACCGAGCTTATCTGCCAGCACTGACATTATCTGCTGATATTTTTCAAGACTTCTCCATAGTATGACTTTTTATCCTGTCCTTGTCTGGACCTCCTTTTTTGTCAACCCAGGATGGCGGCAATGTTGTGAGGCTCCATGGTGATTGGTTCCATATTTCATTTGGATGAATATGGACCCATAAATGATGTTCAGGTCTTATACTGACACTAGTTGGAAGGTTAAGTAATGCTCTTCTATTTGTGTATAAACAGCGGTAGGAAACAGGTGTGGATCTGAATGGATAGCTGGATGAAGTCATGGAACTGTTCAGGATTTTGGTGAAAGTGATTGGCGTGGGCTGTTCCAGTCTCAGCAGCAACACAGTTATCACCAGAGCACTACCATAATTGACCACTACCACTAGTGAGCTGACCACGATCACCAGGTCACAGCCCTCATGATTGCTAAAGTCCTCAATTTAGTAGTCAGGTGGTTGACACATGATTGCTAAAGTCTATACTTTTGCAATCACGGGGGTTGCGACCTGGTGAACGTGGCCAGCTCAGTAGTGTTCAATCATTGTAATACTCTGGACTTTATCAATCGGGGAGGGGGGGTTGCGACCTGGTGATCAAGGTCAATCATGGTAGTGCTCTGGTGATGACTATGTGGCCACAGAGACTCGAACAGCCCACGCCAATCACTGGCACCAAAGTTCATCAACAGTTCCTTGAATTGATCCATCTATCCATTTAGATCTGCACCTACTGCTGTTTATACACAAATAGAAGAGCATTGCTTATCCTTCCAGCTAGTGTCAATATAAGACCTGAACATCATTCATGTGTCCATATTCATCCAAATGAAATCTGGAACCAATCACCATGGAGCCACACAACATTGCCTCCATCCTGGGTTGACAAAAAGGGAGGTCGAAGCATCAATTTGCTGTGTCTTCTTTTACTGATGATTCATTGAGAACTTCTGCGCTGTATATGATAGGATTGTGGCCCACTGCTCACCATATTATTTATATATCCATTTTCTTGAATAAAAAGATATAAATACCAACATTTGTACAAAAATAGAAGTTTCAGATCTCAGATACAACTTTACAGTTTTTAGCAAACGATCATATTTTTGATAAGATCATTGAGATTGAAAGAAAAGTTCGTATTTAATCGATCCACTGTCTACACCACTAATGAATGCAACTTGTGATCATACTGTAGCTCTACCATGTTATGACCATATCTATGAAAAAAATTGCTAAGCAGAATGCTTCGTTAAAGGCCAACTGTAGCGAGAGGTATGTGGAGGCTGCCATATTTATTGCCTTTTAAACAATACCAGTTGCCTGGCAGCCCTGCTGGTCTATTTGGCTGCAGTAGTATCTGAATCACAACAGAAAGAAGCAACAGAAAGAAGCATGCAGCTAATCTTGTCATATCTGGTAATGTCAGAAACACCTGATTTGCTGCATGCTTGTTCAGGGTTTATGGTTATAAGTATTGGAGGCAGAGGATCACCGATAGCCAGGCAACTGGTATTGCTTAAAAGGAAATAAATTTGGCAGCCTCCACAGACCTCTAGCTACAGTTGTCCTTTAAAGGATATCCAAGGCTTGCAGTCACAGAAAATTCTATATTTGTGTGTGGGGAGGTGTGCAGATGCTTACTGCGCCTTCCGTGTGCGAGTGTCCCCCTCCATTGTGCAGTGAAAAGCCCTTGCAGTTTTGTGACTGTGCTCTTCGCACATCTGCTTCTATTGTATATACGTTTGGCTTCCCCCTAAAAATTGACCACATGATGCATACGTACACCTATGACTATGGCAGGGATTAGATTGTGAGCTCCTCTGCGAGACAGTTAAGTGACAATATACTCTGTACAGCGCTGCGTAAGATATCGGCGCTATAGAGATACTAAATAATAATACTGCACATGCACATTATAGCATGTGTGGGTCAAAAGGCGCCAACCACGGTAACAGAACAAGGCTTTTTAGTGTACGAGGGGAAGGATGCCGGCACACGGGAAGTGCGGTAAACATCTACACACCTCCCAAAACCAGGGCTGTGGAGTCAGTACAAAAATCATTGACGACTCCTTTATGAAACCTCCGACTCCAGGTACCCAAAATATCTCTGACTCCAAAGCCCTGCCCAAAACACACGTATAGCATCCATTTTTCTGTGACCACTCACCACGTGTATCCTTTAAGGAAATGATTAATAATGCAATTGTTCAGGATCAATTGGACCCATCAGCTTCTTTGTTTTCATCCTAGACTATCTGAATTATCTGATAGAAAAGACGATCATTCCCAAAAAATCATACCAACGTAGTTCGGGGTAAGCCGCGCAGGAGGTTTTCTCAGGCCCTGCTGGGCCGATTTGCACAATTTTTTTTTTTTTTTTTGCTGCACGCAGCTAGCACTTTGCTAGCTGCGTGAGCACACCGATCAGAGCACCCCCCCCCCCCCCCCTAGACCCCTTGCGCAGCCTGGCCTATCAGCGCCAGGCAGCGCTGAGGGGTGGATCGGGACTCCCGATGACGTCGGTGGCGTCATCCCGCCCCGTCGCCATGGCGACGGGGGAAGCCCTCCAGGAAATCCCGTTCTTGGAACAGGATATCCTGATCGCCGGAAGCGATCAAAGAGGGTAGGGGGATGCGGCTATCATGTAGCGAGCCCTAGGCTCGCTACATGATTTAAAAAAAAATAAATTAAAAAATACGTCAGCGCTGCTAAAAATTTCAAAAAACCGCCAGGGAGGTTAACATTACATTAGATAACTCTAGCAGTGATTATCTCCAGAATGCTAACGGATGAAATCCGAAATGACTTTGATTCAGAGTTCATCCTCCTAATTAATGCACCTGTGCGTGCCAGTGTGTGGGGGTGTCAAACGTACCCAGCAGGCGTCTTCTTTAACCCATCCCACGGCGCCTCCCACGTTCCAAGCAGCGTCACATGACTACAAACACTTCCTCCTTTAACCCGGAAGGAAGAAGTGTTTTGAAGTCACCTGACCGCGGCTTGGAACGCAGCGTGGGACGGGTTAAAGAAGACACCTGCTGGGTAAGTTTAACACCCCCCCAACTCCCACCACTCCACACGCACGCTCAGGTGCATTAATCATTAATTAGGAGGATGAAATCCGAATCGATTTCATCCGACGCTCATCCATGAACTTTAGTTTCTCTCTCTTCAGAAGACCAGTCACCTGTCCGGTCACTTATTCTCCTTAAATGAAAGCATGTCTCAGGGACCACTCTCTTCTGTGAACTTTTTGTTTGTTTGTTTAATTTCAACTTTAGCTTTAAAGCGGACCTGAACTCATAACTTCCTCTCTGCTCTAAAACCTAAGCAACAGCATCTTAATATTTAAGAAAATAATTTTAAGAAAAACATTTCTGTGTTACAGCTGATACAAATCCTACAATAAGTCTGCAGTGTCTACTTCCTGCTTTCCTGGAAGCAGACATAGGGTTAACATCCTGTGTTTACAAAGTAGCTGCTCTGCCGGGGCAGCCGACTAACACAGCTGAGCGATCAAATTACAGTTGTGACTAGTCACAGATGAGAGGGGGGATTAGACAGACTAAACTCTCTAAATACATACAGGGTGCATTTCTTTGTTTTCCTTCAGTCCTGTGTAAAGGTTCAGGTCCACTTTAATTGAACTCAACCAATACAATTCAAGATTTGCAACTGAAATGTATACTGTGAAAATAAAGTGTAGTAAATTCAACAGAAACAGATGTTTGTGTTACTGTATATGCAGACAGAGGCCCCCTACAGAATAAAATTTACTAAAAATGTTAAAGGAATACTGTAGGGGAGTCGGGGGGGGGGGGGGGGGGAATGAGTTGCACTTACCCGGGGCTTCTAATGGTCCCCCGCAGACGTTCTGTGCCCACGCAGCCACTCACAGATGCTCCGTCCCCGCCTCCGGTTCACTTCTGGAATTTTGGACTTTAAAGTCTGAAAACGACTGCGCCTGCGTTGCCGTACAGGCACAGACCATATGCAGGCGCCCCCTCCCTCCTGCTGGTGTAACCAGGAGCATACTGCGCAGGCCCAGTATGGTCTGTGCCTGCACAGTACGCTCCTGGTGACATCAGCGGGAGCGAGGACACAGCAACGCAGGCGCAGTGGTTTTCAGACTTTAAAGTCTGAAATTCCAGAAGTGAACTGAAGGTGCCCCGCAGCCACTCACGGAGCATCGGGGAGTGGCTGCGCAGGCACAGGATGTCTGCAGGGGACCATTAGAAGCCTTTATTTAGACACATAGTTTCACTTACCTGGGGCTTCCCTAAGTCCCCAGCACCTGTCCTGTCCCGCGCCGGTCCTGCCCGAGCCGCCGTTCTCCCGCCACCAGCTCCGTTCCGTGCTGTAGACTTCTAAGTTGATGCCAACGCAGCCCTGCCACGCGTATCTTTTCATTGTGTTCCCCTCTGCAATAGCGGGGACGCGAAGAAAGGATACGCGTGGCAGGGCTGCGCTGGCGTCGACTTAGAAGTCTACGGCATGGGACGTAGCTGGCGGCGGGAGAACGGCGGCTCGGGCAGGACCGCCGCGGGACAGGGCGGCTGCTGGGGGCTTAGAGAAGGCCCAGGTAAGTGAAACTATGTGTCTAAATAAAGTTTACAGTTCCGCTTTAAAATGAGAGGAGGCAGAGGTGGACTTACCTTCTCCAAGCAGACACACAAAGAGACTGTTGTATACTGTATATTCAAAACAACAAGGGTTTATTTGTATACTCCAAAAAGTGCAAGTGCAATGCATTTCGCAGGCATCTCCTGCTTCATCGAGCAATTAAAAAATGGAGCATGTACTCATACAGGTCTGGTGCAAAGCTCAGTGTCTCTGAGGCTCCAGCGTGATTGTTTAAGGGAGATCTCTAGAATGAACAATTTATAATGCCTGTTCCTGACCTCCCTTCTAGGCTTCTGGAGTCTATGATCCCTGTTCGGATGATCAACTTCCCCCAGGTGTGTAGGACAGCCCTGGTGTTGTGCTCAGAGTATTGGTTATTCACAGCTTGTGACTGTTTGCTATACTTGTGTGTTTGCAGAAGATTGCTGGTGAGCTGTACGGACCTCTGATGCTGGTCTTCACCATGGTCGCCATCCTGCTGCATGGAATGAAGTCCTCAGGCACTGTCATTGTAAGATGTCATGTGTGCTGCCATGGAGCCTCTTACTACCAGCTCACCTTGCTTATTGATTGGCCATTCACATGGGACACGAAGTTTAGAGTGCATTTAGGTCCACCTCTGCATTAGAGACTACTAGATTATAATCTGACATAGTGAAACTGAATTTATTATTTAATTATATTTCTATGGGACATCCTCTCATCTGCCTTTTTCAACTATTACTATTGCAATCATTTTGTAGTGATTCATCATGTGTCATAGATTTCCCAATATAATCCCTACCATAATCACCGGCTTATGTCTAAACGAGCGTACACACCTTTGGTTGACGTCGCCCGTCAGGGATCGGGACCAAATCCCCTTGGGTGACATCGCTGGGCTGCGCAGCCACGAAATGCTGTTGCTGTGCAGAGGGACTATGGAGTGATGGGTACGTGACGTCACTGGGCGGGCGGAGCTGCGTGCACAATGGAGTTTGATGTTGCTCAGCCAAGTTGATCCACTGGGTGGATCGCTTACGGAGCAGCGGTCAGGGGCTACTGTCCACATGGCTGACTATCGGGTGAGATGGTTGCTAACGGCCGCCTTAGTCGACTTAAAACGGTATAAAACCCTGACATACTATTCAATAAAAACATGTTTTCCTACTTTTTATATGCCATATGGTTATCATATTTGCTTTTGTGCATAAGTATGATTATTCGTTTAGAAATTACAAGTTCCCAAAGTACATTTTTTTTTGCTCTGAGAGCTGACATTGCATTTTATTCATAACTGGTTTATTCATCAGGAATTTTGAGCAGAAATGCTTTCTGAGTGTCTGACTGTGTTCAGGAGTTTCAGCACTTTCAGTGAAGTATTTACTTAATTGTATCAAGTGAGGAATGTAAACACAAGATAACATTATCTCCAGTTCAGATGTGTCCAGCTTTCTTTGCAGGTAACTTGTAAGTCCTGTATTTAACTAATTAAATACTGTCCTAGTAAAAACAAAACAAAAAAATGGTGGTAGTATATAATATGATGTAAATAATATTTTAGAGCAAAGAAGAAATGCTGGGTTTCATTCCGCTTTAAGTCGTGTGTACTGTACAAAGCTTAAAGGGATACTGTAGGGGGGTTGGGAGAAAATGAGTTGAACTTACCCGGGGCTTCTAATGGTCCCCCGCAGACATCCTGTGCCCACGCAGCCACTCACCGATGCTCCGGCCCCGCCTCCAGTTCACTTCTGGAATTTCAGACTTTAAAGTCTGAAAACCACTGCGCCTGCATTGCCATGTCCTCAATCCCGCTGATGTCACCAGGAGCATACTGCGCAGACACAGACCATACTGGGCCTGCACTGTATGCTCCTGGTGACATCAGCGGGATCGAGGACACCGGCTACGCAGGCGCAGTGGTTTTCAGACTTTAAAGTCTGAAATTCCAGAAGTGAACCGGAGGTGGGGCCGGAGCATCGGTGAGTGGCTGCGTGGGCACAGGATGTCTGCAGGGGACCATTAGAAGCCCTGGGTAAGTTCAACTCATTTTCCCCCGACCCCCTACAGTGTCCCTTTAAGAGAGGGAATTTATGAATGGGGGGTGGTGACTGGACTGGTTGCAGAGGCAGAAGAAGGGAGGGGGGAATTAATGAATGGGGGTGGTGACTGAACTGATTGCAGAGCAGATAAGGGGGAGGGGGAAACTATCATTGGGTTGCAAAGTCTGATGATGGGGGTGGGGGGTTAGTGATTTGGGTACAGAGGCAGGTGATGGAAAGTGGGAAGCATGATTGTATTGCAGAGTCTGGTAGGTATGATTTGATCGGTTCCAGGCCGGGCAGATGGAGGACAGGGTTTTATCAGACATGTAGTTAGTACATTGTTTGCTGTGTGCTGGCTAAAACTAAAAATAAGTTCCTCTAATAATATTGTCTTGTTGTATAGATCCATAATATCAATTAGAATGAGGAACATGGTAATGAAATGGGTAATGGCTGTATATTGACATTTGTGTTTTGTGCCTCACAGATAGAGGGCACCCTCATGGGGACGGCCATCGGAACTTGCTTTGGATATTGGCTTGGTGTTTCAGGCTTCGTTTACTTTGTTGCATATCTGTGTAACTCTCAAATTACAATGCTGCAAACCCTCTCTCTGCTGGTGAGTATGGACCTCTCTGCACTGCCCTCTGCTGCCTGGCTATCTCTCATGGTGGCGCTGTGTGACAAGATCATGCTTGCTTCACAGTCTGCTATCCTAGAAGAAAAGTGTGACAAGATAATTGCTATGGCCTGTCCAGCCTTCATAGCAAAGATGAGTGTAGGACAGGAGGACTAACAGGGCATGTGTAGTGGAGCAGGAATGAGGGATGACCAGGGCAGGGCATGCTTTCAAGCACTCATGTATGGGGCTTGTGTGTAGATTAGGAGAATGGAGCTGGTGAGGAATGACTGATCTGATGCCAGAGATCTGAGTGTGGCCATCACTAACTGATCTGCTGACACAGCTGTGGCTATGGTCATAATTGATCTGCTGCCACAGCTGTGGCCATGGTCATAATTGATTTGCTGCCACAGCTGTGGCCATGACTGACTGATTTGCTGCCACAGCTGTGGGTGTAGCTATGACTGACCTGCCGCCACACGTGTGTGTGTGTGTGTGTGTCTCTCTCTGACTGATCTGCTTCCACAGTCGTGGGTGTGACCTTGACTGACTGATCTACTTTAGCTGTGGGTGTGACCATGACTGATCTGCTGACACAGCTGTGTGTGTGCCCATGACTGACTGACCTGCTGCCTTAGCTGTGGGTGTGGCCATCACTGATCTGCTACCACAGCTGTGGGTATGGCCATGACTTACACCTTGAGCTTCTCACAGATGTGGTGGGCCACTCATATGATGGCCACTTTCTCCATCCTGACAGAATTGAGCAGAGGCAACACTTTCACTGGCTGATAGCAAGAAAACATAAAATAAAATATATATATTAAAGTGTATAATGTAATAATATTCCCTCTGTAACCCTCTTGGAAGCCTTTAGTTCTGCTTTTCTCTTGTTACATCATACTCAGATTTTTATGACCATTTTGTCTTACAGGGTTATGGTCTTTTCGGACACTGCGTCGTCCTGTTTATCACCTACAACATTCACTTCCACTCATTGTTTTATATTTTCTGGCTGGCAATTGGTGGCCTGTCCACTCTGCGCATGGTAAGGTCTCGGTCAGGGCAGCTTCACAATGTGTGCCTCCTGTGTGCCTTATGTGATTGGTATTTTTCTTCCTGCAGGTGGCAGTGCTGCTGTCCCGTACTGTGGGGCATACTCAGCGGCTCATCCTCTGTGGCTCCGTGGCTGCTCTGCACATGCTGTACCTGCTGTATCTCCACTTTGCTTATCACAAAGTGGTTGAAGGTGAGGCGATGCTCTGCTGGAGGGCACTATGATAAAGATTCTAATAACTCTAGTGCTCATTTTGTAATAGAAAGAATATCAATTTCTCAACAAAGTCTGTATTTGAAAATTGGCTAGAAACACCTTTTTACAACATCGAACAGCTCCTCTCAGAAGGGACTGGTCTAGCTGCCATCTCCTTCCTCCTCCCTCTTCCTCTCCTTAACTACCTAACGTCCACCTAACGCCAGTGGGCGTGAACAAGGCGGCTCCCCAGGACTGTCTAATGCAAATTGGCGTCAAGTCCTGGGGGCGGAGATTGCAGGAGATCGCATGCGCGTGCATCCCCGCTCAAATGACGGAGCAGAGCTCCATCATCAGTCTCCCATGGCAAAACCGCCGTCTGTTTACACTGTACAGTGCTGCGATCTATAGCAGAGCTGAACTGGGACAGCCGCAACACTCGGCTGTCCCCCTGGGGTGCTCAGAGAGCGATCGGCTCTTATAGGCTGGTGTCTGTGAGAGCCAATCGCTGTGATTGGCTGGCGGGGGGGGGGGGGAGAAAGAGAGGGGGGGTACTAAAAATAAATAAAAATAGCCAAATTTATTAAAAAAAAAAAAAAATTAAAGGGCAAATGAAGTGAGAGGGATATGGAGGCTGCCATATTTATTTCCTTTTGAACAATACCAGTTGCCTGGCAGCCCTACTGATCTATTTGACTGCAGTAGTTGCTGAATCACACCAGAAACAAGCATGCAGCTAATCTTGTCAGATCTGCCAACAAAGTCAGAAACGCCTGATCTGCTGCATGCTTGTTCAGGGTATATCGCTAAATGTATTAGCAGTAGAGGATCAGCAGGGTAGCCAGGCTACTGTTATTGCTTATAAGTAAATTAATATGGCAGCCTCCATATATCTCTCATTTCAGTTTTCCTTTAAAGCAGTTGTCAGAGACAACCAACAGAAACCTCTGTTGGTGGGCAGAAAAGGGGGGGGATTCATTTGGGTGTTAATTTGTATGGCCCTGCAGCAAGCTCTTAAAGCTGCAGTGGCCAGAATTGTAAAAAAAAAAATAGCCTGGTCACTAGGAGGGTGTAAGCCTATGGTCCTCAAGTGGTTAAAGGACAGGTGTGAGGGGAAAAAAAACAGGATTTACTTACCTGGGGCTTCCTCCAGCCCCTTGCAGCCGATATGTCCCTCGCCGCAGCCCCGGTGTCCCGGGATTCCCTCCGTTTCAGATACCGACCTAGCCAGGATGGCATCTACTGCGCGAGCGGTTTCACGTGGTCTGGAGCGTTGTGCCGTACTTTTGGGCCTACACAGAACGCTCCAGGCCACGGGAACGCGATCATGCAGGCACAGTAGATGCCAACCTGGCATTTAAAAGTGATATTTGATGCTTTTCCTATTACATCATTTCTTATAAAAGCAAAAAGTTTTGGATCAGGATGATACCATTTATTGGCTGACTTAAAAAAAATATAAGAGGGCATGCGATGTAACGTGGCTGCCTGATCAGTCTCGATTTCCAGATTAAATCGGTTGAAAGCATCGATTGGACGTGCTGGAAAATCTCTGTCACAAGGGCTCAATCGGGTGTGCGGTGGTAATGGTGTTCGATATTGTAACATTCGATGCCCTCCCCGGCTGGTATTTCTCTCCTCCCCAAGTATCAGGTTTCCACTGGGCCCATGCACAGTCTTTAAAAGTACCACCTATCTACCAGTGCTACTCCTGGCCTCCTCCTGTTTTCGCAGTCACTGTGAGCGCCGGTGCAGCGTGACATTGGCACATGTGTGATATCCCATGTGCCAGGACTGGTGTCGGCGGACAGGTGAGAACATAAAACACTGGGCCGGCAGGCGGCAGAACGATTTGCTGTATCTATTGGAAATCACTGTGTAGTGTGTGGCCAGGCAATACATCGCTCTCTGATCAGATTCGATCAGAAGGATTTATGTAATGGTTGATCTGGCCCTACATTGAGCGATGTATGGCCAGCTTTAGTCTACAGATAGGTTGGGTTAAGGCTAGCCCAGTGATCTGCAAACTTCGCTCTCTAGCTGTTAAGGAACTACAAGTCCCACAATGCATTTGCCTTTATGAATCGACTATGGCTGTCAGACTCCTGCAATGCATTGTGGGATTTGTAGTTCCTTAGTAGCTGGAGAGCAAAGTTTGCAGATCACTCGGCTAGCCAATCACCACAAGACAGTCTCCCTTCTGCAGACTAGCCTGCTAACTATTGGAAAAGAATGCAATATCTGTATTACATTGGCATTTGAACCCCCTTCATTTTCCAAAATGTACATAATAGCTGGTTTCACCTCTATTCACTTTCCTAGACTAAAGTAGATCTATGGTGTTTTCTGGGCTGTGAGGCCAATCGTTGGGCTTCTGGTACACACCATAGGCGTGTACACCTGATCTCTATTCTGGACCACTGACCTAAGCTTTGCATACACAGTGTCATCACAGCAGCGTAGCACACTAGAATTGTCTTAATGAAACTGAAGTCGGCAGTGACACCCTCCACCTCAGACATCATGTAAAGAGAACCTGGTGTTAATTTTGCTGTTCTCATCCTCTTTACCAGGTATCCTGGACACGCTGGATGGACAGAACATGGCACCACCTTTCCAGCGAGTCGCTCGTGATTTGTCTCTGGGTCCCAACTCTGTTCTCAATGCGACAGTACAAATGCTGCCATACCAGACGCAGTAAACTCAGATACAGAAGATTTCCTCAGATATTGGTCCTGCTGGCCACGTCTTTGAGCTGATAGGACAATTACAATGACATTTTGTCTAGCGTGTTTTGCTGATTGGATGTGACTGTCTACAAAGGGTTAAACATTGTCAATCTCCCCACAATGGTCTTACTTTATATCAGCTGAGTTTGCCGTCAGTTGCAGCCAGAGTGCTGCTGCTGTTTCCAGGGGGAGATTTATTGCACTCTGCTCTTCAGGCGGGAAAGAGGCACCCACTATCCTATAGAAGCCCCTGTATAGAGTGGTATCCAACTTTTCCGTCTCTGGGACCTGTAATCATGTTTGTAATCTTCACAGTAAATGGATAAATGTGACTCCGAGTCCTTCTTGGTTCAGTGCTGGAGGGACTGAAGAGGGCGCTGCCCATTCAGTCTATAATACTGTATTCTGTTTGGATAACTAGTTGGTAGCAGCACACTGTTATGTTACTGCAGACCATTACACATCATTCTTTTAAGCTAGTTACATAGTTTGGTTGAAAAAAAAAACATTTGTCCAAACAGAAAAATAAGTGAAAATGTAAGGTACCTTTCTCTCCTGCATGCTCACATATCCCAGTTGACCCAGGGGGAAGCAAAAAAATACTTATAAGGCTTGGGTCGATTAGCCTTTAAGGGGAAGAAATTCCTTCCCAACTCTAGGCGGCACGTAAAATTCCTGGATCAATTTGGCTGAAAACGAACTAGCAATTATAGCTGTGGATGTCCTTCAAGGAAAAGCATCCAAAACTATTTAAATGCAGGTACAGAATTTGTCATAACTACATCCTGTTGTAAAATATTCAACATTTAAATAACTCTTACTAAAAATAATCCTTTCCTAAATAGATTCCAAAACATTTTTCTCTATACACAGATCATGTCTCATTGTCCCCTGTGCAAGCTTGGGGACAAAAAGCTGATCTGCCAAGCTTTTGTATTGCCCTCTGATGTATTTATACATGTTAAATAGGTCACCCCTTAGCCGTCTTTTTTTCCAAGCTAAATAAACCCAGTTTATCCAACCTTTCTCGGTAAGTGAGATCTTCCATCCCTTTGATTAATTTAGTTGCCCGTCTTTGTACCTGTTCTAGTATGTTAATATCCTTCCTATAGTGTGTTGCCCAAAACTGAGTCCCATACTCCAGAGGTGGCCTCACAAATGATTTATACAGAGGGAGTGGTATACTAGCATCTCGTGATATTATTTCCCATTTTATGCATCCCAGAATTTTATTGGTTTAGCTCCTGCTTGGCATTGAATACGGGTGTTTAACTTGTTATCAACCAGTATTCCCAAATCCTTCACCAAGTCTGATGTTCCCAGCTGTAGGCCATTTATCTGATATTTTGCTCTAACATTTGTACGTCCAATGTACATGTCCTTACATTTATCTACATTAAATTTCATCTGCCATCTGTCTGCCCATATAGCCATGCTGTTGATGATTCTGTTGTAAAATGTTGCTATCCTGCTTGGTGTTTAGAATTCTGCATTTTTATTCTTATGTAATTTAAATCTTTATTTATTCTTTTATGTTTTATCATACAAAATACATCTGAACAATGCATTGTACAATATTTAATGGTTAACTCCCAAATTTAAAGAAATTGTGACACAATGGAGTTGGCCAGGAGAAGGATAATCCACGTATAACATGCAATCAAAGTATATGATGAACAAATCAAACTAAATAAAAATTAATGTATAGAGCAAAATGGGTAGAACATTGCAAAAAAACAGCTGAGAGAACTGCCTGTCCAGTAACAACCAAGTTAAAATGGCATTAATATACCGGTACGTGTTAACAGGAACAGTTGGGAAAAAAATAAGGGGTTTTGCACAGTGTGTTCTGAGCTGAGTAACTCTGGTAGTAAGAAGAGAGATTAAAAACTCCATAAGTCTATACAGGGGGAATTGCACATGAAAAGATATGTAAATAACACCAGAATCTGTAACCTAAGGAGAGGGAAGGCTCTCTAAGTCTTATAGAGCCTTCCCATTACTCACACGGTCCCCACATTCCAGCGCTGGCTCCTCCGTTTGACTTTGGAAGTCTTCAGGAGCCTGAGTGTTCCCAAAGACGGGCAGCTCTGTACTGCGCATGCGTGAGCGCATGCTAGCACAAGCACAGTACGGAGCTGCCCGTCTTCAGGAGCACTCAGGCTTCGACCTCCGAAGCCTCCTGCGGCGGCAGAGAGCAGTATTCGACTGGGGACCGTGAGAGGAGCGGGAAGGCTCTAGTAGCATCCAGGTCTGTGTAAAGCGTCTCTGTTTTACATGGACCTGGACGCTACTATTTGCATGCTCCATTTCATTGCCTGATGGAGCGGGGTCACACATGCGAAACGCGTTGCAAGTGTTTATGGAGTATTCAAATAAATTTCTATGTTTTTAAACGTCACTTCGTTTAGCTTGTGTCCTTGGTAGTAGGTAAGTCCACCACTGCATCTCCTACTTTTAAGAATTTTATTTACTTTTATTCTGCTAGCGCCTCTGTTCTACTATTGTGTATAATCCACCCTTGGTGGAGGGGTGTTTTACCCCATCCTTTTTTCTTCTGATCTACAGAGAGCGACTTCTTAATCTTGAGTGGGAACAGGGATGAGCTCCGGATGAAATCCGAATGAGTTTCATTCGGATTTCATCCTCCTAATTAGTGCAGCTGAGCGGGGGGGGATTAAACTTACCCAGCAGCCTTCTTTAACATTTCCCACGGTGCGTCCCATACTGCATTCCAAGCCGCGGTCACGTGGCTACAAACACTTCCTCCTTCCGGGTTGAAGGAGGAAGCGTAGTAATCACGTGACACGGCTTGGAATGCAGCGTGGGACGGGTTAAAGAAGAAGGCTGCTAGGTACGTTTATCCCCCCCCTCGCACACCTGCACTAATTAGGAGGATGAAATCCAAATTAAACTTATTAGGATTTCATCCCAAATTGATCGGGAGCTCATCACTGAGTGGGAACAGGTCTAATCTTCCCACCTGCCTATACAGTGGTTGCCTGAACGGTAACCCATGTTTGTGAGTATAACAATACTTGCTGTACTACTTACCCTACCTACCAGTACATACTACACCATATCGGGCTCTCTGTGTCCCTTGTCTTCTACCTTTTTCTGCTGTTGGATCATATCTGTAGTCTTATGGCCTTTTCCATGAATAAATGAGTGTTATGTTGCAGGTGAGATTAGGCAAGTGAGAGGAACCCCACCCCAGTTAGTAAGCAAAAGGGAGAGACATGAAGGTATAATGTGGGATTCTAATCTTTCTCTTACTAGGATTTTATTCAAGCCCACTTGTAATAACATCTATTGAGGGGAGGGATCAATAGGAATGGTTGGTATTGCATGAATCAGTTTGATGATTGTATTTTGGGGCACTGCTATAATAAGTATAATAGAATGCCCACCTGATTACAGGATCTCCAGCACAGAAGAGATACCTTATTCTTCTAGCTATAAAACACATGTAGGTTGAGAGGGCTAAAATCAGGGGTAAGAAAAATACTAAACCTGGTGTGTCTATGGTGCAGGGGCATATTTTAACACCCTTCCTCCCCCCATCCCAAACTGTCTATCTAAGCTACTCTGCTGCCCCCAACAACTACACTACACTAAACCCTGATGCCCCGCCAGTGGCACTGCACTACACTAACCCCTGATGCCCCGCCAGTGGCTCTGCACTACACTAACCCCTGATGCCCCGCCAGTGGCTCTGCACTACACTAACCCCTGATGCCCCGCCAGTGGCACTACACTACACTAACCCCTGATGCCCCGCCAGTGGCTCTGCACTACACTAACCCCTGATGCCCCGCCAGTGGCACTACACTAACCCCTGATGCCCCGCCAGTGGCTCTGCACTACACTAACCCCTGATGCCCCGCCAGTGGCACTACACTACACTAACCCCTGATGCCCTGCCAGTGGCACTGCACTACACTAACCCCTGATGCCCCGCCAGTGGCACTACACTACACTAACCCCTGATGCCCCGCCAGTGGCACTGCACTACACTAACCCCTGATGCCCCGCCAGTGGCACTGCACTACACTAACCCCTGATGCCCCGCCAGTGGCACTGCACTACACTAACCCCTGATGCCCCGCCAGTGGCACTGCACTACACTAACCCCTGATGCCCACCAGCTACGCTACCCTGCATTACATTAAAAATGAAGTGAAAGATCTCACTTGATCCTGCTGCCACGATCTTCTCTTCTGTCTTCATTCATCTTGCAGCTGTACACACTCTGTCTGGTCCCCTGAGGGCGCCGCCCTTCACACTGCACGACCTCAGCCGCCACGCTTCTCTACCCGAGTCTCCATCTGCAGCCACCACACTAGTGATGTGAATTCCGGCTCTTTTAAGAGAATCGGCTCTTTTGGCTCGGCTCCCATTAAAGACCCGGCTCGTTGGCTCTCAAACGGCTCTTCATTTAATATCATTAGAAGCCACTCAGATACGGAAGAAAAGCCCCGCCCCATCTCCATGACAACTCCAGGCTACTTCTCTGAGAGGGGCAATCCCTCTTGCTGCTGCTGCTGCTCTGCTCCGCCCCATATACCCCTACAAGCTACAGGAGGGGGACTACATCTCCCGGTATGCCTCAGCGCCCTTTATTACAGAGCAGAGCGCACTGTTGAGTCACTCACAGGCATCGGCTCTTTTTTAAACTGAGCACCGGCTCTTGTTGTTTGCAGCAAAGAGCCGGCTCGTTCACGAATGACCCATCACTACACCACACATCCTGCCACTGTACAAGTGCTGACCTGCCTTTTACTGTTGCCCAGTTACTTTGTGACCCCCAGCGGCGTCATCAGGTCACGCAGTAAGAGTGCAACAATAACCAGGAAGTAACGAGGAAGGACGGTATAACCAGTGTGTGTGTACAGTGGCTGCAGTCTCAGACTGAGGAGGAGAGCAGTACAACGACGGGTCATGCGGTGTGAAGGATGGAGGACGGGAGCGTATACAATGGCAAGATGGACAGAGGAGTGCGCTGGCTAGATCTGTAAGTGCTTTCCTGCGCGCTCTTCAACTTACATTCAGAATATTAGATGCACCAACTTCCCTTGGGGTAGAAAGAGTACATCTTATATTCCGAAAACAACGGTAAAATTTTGGGAAAATTGGCCAACTTCCTTGGCGTAAAGGTGCCATCTCAAAAAAATCTCATGAAAAGTCTTACAGTGAGAGATGCATTTTGACAATGAACTTAAATGGGTTCTCCGGTACCATAAAAAAAAAAAAGCTAAAACTGACACTTACCTGGGGCTTGTATTGGCCCCCTGCAGCTGTAATGTGCCGCTTTGTCCTCTCTGATGCGCCGTTCCCAGACTAATTATTAATCTAGATGAATAGAACTGCAGCTGCGCGGCCGTGCGCGTGCTCGCTCCCGCGCGTGTCAGCAGAAGCTTACTGCGCAGGACGAAGTTTTCTTGTACTGCGCCTGCGCAGTAAGCTCCCGCTTATGCGCACGGGAGCGAGCACACGCTTTTTTTTAGGTGCTGGAGAACTAATTTAAGGAGTTAGAGGCCTCTATTATATTTTCCATAGGGAGGCGAGCTTGTAGATCGTTATTTCATACAGAAATGTATTTTTGTAAATAGTTTTTGTTTGGTAGAATAAGTCTGAAATACCAAAATGAAATCCTTCTCTTGATAGGAATTGGGCAGGTCAAGTAACTGAATCTCTAGAGTAAAAAACAAATAATAAAAATAAAGCAAAAACTAAGAAAGTGGTCGGTGCTCCTGCACAAGCACAGTAGCGGCTTCCCACTCGGGCTCCGGCGGAAGTATCTGAGCCCGGGTCTGCTTTCCTGCACAGGCGCGATGCATCTACGCAGTAGAGCGGACCCGATTGGGCTCAGCTATTTCCACCGGAGCCTGAGGGAAAGCTGATACTGCCCTGTGTGAGGCTCCCAATAAGTGGACTTTTGGGGGCCCCAGCGCTGGATCCCCTCTGCTGAGAAGGAAGGGGGAAGCATCTTTAGGATCCAGGGGCTTCCCCGTCCCTAGTCAAATAACCCCTAGGGGCACTTTTCTTCCCTTCAGGTACATTTAATATATAAATGGGAAATCATGTCAGGGTTTGAAAGATGATATTGGCCTCAATTCATCAAGCATTACCGCATTTGGTAATGCTAAAAACAGCTGAGGTTATGGAGTATTTAGTAAAATGTCAATGCATCAAGGCTGTTACCGCATGGCAAGCTGAAATTACCGAGTAGTGAGGTAAATTACTGACTTGGGCTTCAGTAAATTAGCGAACCTGTGAAAATATTGATGAATTAGCAAAAAAAAGTCTAAAATACCGAATGCAGTATTTTCCCAACATTTTTTTAAAATCTACAGCCTTTGATGAAATGAGGCCATTGCGACCTGAGGGTCTCAAAGGATTTTAGCCCTTCTGAGTCACATATCATTTACGGTTTTAATACCTCTTTAAACCCACCTAGTGAGGTTTAATATTTAGAATACTCAGGGATAGGCACTATATGGGACATTAAAGGGAAGAATATGTGGATGTGGGGACTTGCTATTTCAAGCAAGAACAGTGGTCTGAATTGTGTACTTAGAGAGGTATATGTACTGGGTAACAGGATGATTGAGGCTAAGAGTTCAGAGGGTGGTCTACCAAAAGCTTCTTTTTCAATTTGAATCCAGTTTACCAGAGGCTTATTCCACTATTGTGATAAAAGTTGCCCAGTTGTAGGTTTTAAAGAGAGTCTGAAGACAATTTAAAAATGGCTTTTTACCTTTTATTTATGTTAGGCATGTTTGCTCCTGTTAAAAATGCCTCTATCCTGTGGCAGAACGAGGGTTTTTTTCACCCCCCAAATCCCCTGGGGCACACTGCGGGGAGCGCTTCCGTGAGAGGTAGAGCTTTCGGCTGCAGCTCTGCCTCTACACGCATCTATCAGTGCGGATCGCCGCCCCTCCGCCTTCAGTCTTTTACAGAGGCGCGGGGGAGAGGCGGATATACGCGCTGTTTGACGCACATGGAGGCAGAGCTACAGCCAAAAGCTCTGCCTATCTGGGCAGCAAAATCCACGACCAAGAAAGTCGTGGATTTTGCACAGGGGATTTGGGGGGTAAAAAATCCTTGTTCTGCCACGGGATAGCTGCATTTTAACAGGGGCAAACATGCCTAACATAAATAAAAGGTAAAAAGCCATTTTTAAGTGGCTTCATAGTCTCTTTAAGACAGGGTAGACCTATACCGCCCATAGGAGTAGGTGGAATGGGACTGCAATAAGCCAGTCTATGTATTCCAAATGAATCTGGCTATCAACTTGTGATCTTGAGATGAGGAGCCAGGGAGAGGGATATTAATTGATCTAAATAAAGTATTCCAGGGAGTATATGCATTATTAAAGCTGCTATTTCCCCAACCAGAATAATTTGGCTTTGGCAAGTGTAGTGAGGTGTCATTGAAGTTTTTGCAAAAAGAGATATACATTATCCCCGGTTACCCGGAACTTAACTGACCAGACGTCTCAACCAACCAGCACAAATTACTAGCAAAACTCACAGTGGTTAGGGGCAATTTCATAGGCTGTTTGTGGTCTCTCCTGGGTTCCACGGCTCCCCCAAGGTTAATATACTTTAACATTTAATACAGGGTTCATGGTATATATATAGAGTGGGTTACACAATAGTACTCTATTAGCTAGGCCTGTTTTTAACATTGAGACTGAAGCAACCATAAAGCACACTTATCCGGCATCAGCTGATCACTGTTAGTGCCGAATAAACTACTCTACTGTAGTTGTCCGAATATATCTCTTATGACCTATGTGGGATCTGAGTGCCCAGATAAGTCAAGGAAGACTTGACCTATTTGAATAAAAACTCTGAGAAAATCTGTTACTTAGTATTAGAATATAAATGAATCTCCATGAGTAGGGTTTTATCTTCATTTATTTTGTAATATACTGCACCATATCCCCTAACCACAGAGAGGATAGTGGACCAGTACAGGTAATGATCCGGTCATCGGCATAGAGGACAATTGTGGGTTACGTCTTTCACCATCACCACTATACCATTGATAGACGTATTAACTCAGGGGAGCCAATTGTTATAGAGAAAGGATTAGAGTAAAAAAAAACTGCCACATTGACTCTAGCTGAGGATGGGAGTATAAGGCCAAAATGGGTCTAAGTGGTGGTCCAATTACACCACATTTCCATAAGACAGCTTCCATAAAACCCCAATGAACTATGTCAAAGGTCTTCTCTGCATCTAGGATGTTAAAGAGGGTAGTCCACCAAGAAACAGCAAAACAACGTGCACCTTCCGTCTCAATACCTTACTTGAAAAGTGTACCATCAAATTTTGCATACAGACATCCAAATGATGATCGTAATCAATCACAATGGCGTGGGTATAGAGCCAGGTATAGCTTGCGTGTCCTTGGCTAAAGCAGGCTGTGCGGTGTGGAGGTGGGCTTCAGGCACTAGGTGGTATGGCGACGGCCGTTTCGCGTATGTGCGACGCTTGGTCATGCTGGGTACACAGCGTGACCAAGCGTTGCACAGACGCGAAACGGCCGTCGCCATACCACCTAGTGCCTGAAGCCCACCTCCACACCGCACAGCCTGCTTTAGCCAAGGACACGTAAGCTATACCTGGCTCTATACCCACGCCATTGTGATTGATTACGATCATCATTTGGATGTCTGTATGCAAAATTTGATGGTACATTTTTCAAGTAAAGTATTGAGACGGAAGGTGCACATTGTTTTGCTGTTTCTTGGTGGACTGAGATCATTTGTTTTCTACATATGTGTATACGGAGCACACGTCTTGGTGTTCATCTCATACACAGACTGTGAGGTTTACAGGCAAGCGGGAGTACATTATTACCTGTGCCTATCCTTGCTCCACTATTCATTCCAAGTGGGAAGTGCCACACTATTTTTCCTGTTTCTGCTCTGAAGTTGATAAAGAGGGTAGACCTTTGACAAAGCTCAGCAACTCTTATAAGATGAAACATCTTCCTGGTACCATCTGTACATTGCCTCCCCTTCACAAAACCTACTTGTTCAAGAAACACCAGGTTAGGTAGGAGATTGAAGTCTGTTAGTAAGGAGTTTAGCATAAATTTTAGCATTGCTGATAAAGGATACCCAATGCAAGTTGGTATCCCCCCGATTTTTGCAAATGTACTCGCTTCGGGTATATTTTAAGCACTGAGATTTAGCTGCTTATGTCTTTGCCTGGCTTTGGAAACACCAAGATGGTGTACATATAGATGTCATTACACGCTCTGTGAGAGAGCTCTCCTTCAGCTGCTAAGGTTTTCTAGATTCTTTGGTTATCCCTGTATTTATGGTAATCTTTTACAAGAGGCAGACCACCAGGTACCAGGCATGTGACCAATTGGGGAAAGGGATCCCATCCCTCCGATGACATGGATAGGTTGTATGCCACAACCCCCTATGGACTGTATACCCCTCATACTGCCCCTCCCATAGCTCCCAACTGTCCCTCTTTACTCCTCATTTGTCCCTCTTTCAGGACTGATGAACAGATCTATGTAAATATATGTATTTTTCCATTGAAAAGGGTGTTTAAATGACCCTAAACTTTATTCCCATCCTTTAAATTAAAATTATATTTCTTATTTTCAAATGTTAGTATCATGGAAAATGAACCAGGATAGAAAGGACCAGTGGGGTTTAAATAATAAAACAACATATTATTCTTATGAAATCTTTATGATATGAGTGTGTCCCGGGGGCGTATTAGGTGTATGACAGGGGTGTGGTTTAAGTTTCCCTCTTTCTTATCTAAAAAAGTTGGGAGGTATGCTACACAGTGGCGTAGCAACAGGGTGTGCAGAGGTTGCGACCACAGGGCCTCTGGACCAGAGGGGCCCTCCTTTATCCATCTTATTAGCTTTTCATTGGCATTTTGCTCGCAATGATCAACTCTACATGTGCATTGCATAGTGGTAACCTATAACAAACTCTTACTACTCCTCTCTGATACTGCAGTTGTGAGTTGTCCTTGATGGATTTTGGGGCTCCATATCAATAGAGTGCTTGGGGCCCCATGTAAAACTTGCACAGAGGCCCCAAGCTGCTTAGATACGCCACTGATGCTATACCCTCCCCACCCCTGACCTGTATACCCCAAATGAACCCTTAAAGTAGAGTGACCAGACGTCCCGGATCGCCCGGGACGCGTCCCGGATTCGGGGTCCGCTGTCCCAGGCTTAATGAGGTCCCGGGAAACGTCCCGCTTTCGGCAGCGGGACGTCCCGGCCTCGGGACTCTGGCCACTCTCTCCTCATGAACTGGCAGCGGCGTCTATAGACGCCGTGCCAGTTCATTGCCTGCAGCCCCGCTCCAGCCTCCTCTTCCGGTGTCTGTTCTGACACCGGCAGGCGAGCAGGGCTACGGCAAGATGGCTCCCGAAGCCCTGTACTGGAGACTATTTGTGTCTCCAGTACAGGGCTTCGGGCACCATCTTGCCGTAGCCCTGCTATTCAACTCAGTGCGGGAGAGAAGATGAAGAGCAAGATGGTCCCGGGAGGAGCGCGCCAGAGGCCGGAGACTTCTGCCAGGTGAGTAAATGCTTTTTTTCCAGGTGAACTTTGCCCGCATTGCGTTTCTTTTCTGGTGAAATGTTTGCCCACATTGCGTTTCTTTTCTGGTGAAATGTTTGCCCGCATTGCGTTTCTTGTCTGGTGAAATGTTTGCCCGCAGTGCGTTTCTTTTCTGGTGAAATGTTTGCCCGCAGTGCGTTTCTTTTCTGGTGAAATGTTTGCCCGCAGTGCGTTTCTTTTCTGGTGAAATGTTTGCCCGCAGTGCGTTTCTTTTCTGGTGAAATGTTTGCCCGCATTGCGTTTATTTTGTACTGACATGTTGCCCGCATTGCGTTTATTTTGTACTGACATGTTGCCCGCATTGCGTTTATTTTGTACTGACATGTTTGCCCGCATTGCGTTTATTTTGTACTGACATGTTGCCCGCATTGCGTTTATTTTGTACTGACATGTTTGCCCGCATTGCATTTATTTTATACTGACATGTTTGCCCGCATTGCATTTATTTTATACTGACATGTTGCCCGCATTGTGGTTATTTTGTGCTGACAGACTGTGTATGCAACAATCCCCTATACCTTCCCTACCTCTATGGACTAGTATTTTCCTGCATACCCCTCATGGGCTGCATACCCCTCACACTGCCCTCTATTCTCACCCCTTATAATCCCTCAAGCACCCCCTTCTCTCCAATGCTTACTATTGTTTTTCTCTCGCAACGCTGCCAATAAATCTGTTTCACTTTGGAAATCAGCTTATATCATTTAGCTTTGGAAAAACCCATCTTGTGCAAAAACTAATATGACGTCATTTGAGGGGAGGAGTCCGCCAGTGAAACCAGAAGCACTACATGAAATGATGTCTGCCGCTAGGTAGAGCAGTGCGGGCCACACGGGGTGACGTCATATGAAAGGCTGGCCCTCTGACGCGTTGGTTGTCATAGAGACGGGACGGCATCTACGGGCGGAACGCAGAGCCCGGAACTGGCCAATGTCCCCCCAGGGAGCCGGTAATGGCCTCTTCCTCATATAGCCTTACCCCTCCTCGTGCCCCCCTAGTCTGTACACCGCCCCCTCACACACCGGGCCTGTACCCAATCTCATACACCCTGCCTTACCCCCACTCTGTACCGCTCCCCCCTCATACCTCACCATGTACACCTCACACCTCCCCACCGTAATTTTCTTTCTATGTACCTCATACCTGCCTCATACTATCCAACCTGTTACCAAGTTTCTACTCCACCAGGTAACTCATGTCACTCCACCTGCTACTCCCAACCCCACTTCATAGCAATCCCTCCCCTCCTAGTGACACCTTCTTGCCTAATACCAACTCCACACATCATACCACCCCATCATGAGACTACCCGTTACCCCCCCCCCCCCCCCCCCTCCACCTGAGAACACCCATGTGCCTGATACCACTTCTCTCCCCACCTATACCTGCTGTCCCTCCAACTTATACACCCCCGAAGAAAAACAACCACTTATTACCTGTCCTTACTCCATATAATACTATCTTCCACTATTCCTGATATCTGATATGCCTCCTCATCACTACCTACCTAATACTACCCCCATGTGTGTAGCAATCACCTCTGCTATTGCAAGGGGCTCAGAGGCTTTGGGGGCCCCACCTCCTTCCTCTCCCCATCCTAAAGTGCAGCCAATTTGCAAAAGAAAACCCCTTCCTATTTGCTCACAAAAACTGTGTGCAGGAGAGTGTGTAATTATTTCCTGCTTTCAGGCGCTGCTTCATAGCAGAACACTCTCTGCTGCCATTCACCAGCTCCCGATCACATGACCCAAATAGGGTTAGGGGACCAAGGGTGACCCCATGCAATCATTTTTGCAGGGGGGGGGGGGCATTAAGTCTAGTTATGTCCTTGGCTACCCCATATCCCCCACGTTTTACCTGTCCTTCCTCCACATAATACTGTCTTCTGATCCGTCTGATATTTCCCCTTAAAACTACCTAATACTGCCCCCTCTCCCCCACTTATTACCTGTCCTTCCTCCACATCATACTATCTTCCCCTCTTCCTGATATGCTTCCTCATCACTTTATACTACCCCTTCTCCCCCACTGAATCCCCTTTCCACCCACCTGATCTGACACCACTCCTTCCACTCAGTATCTCCCCTCCCACTTTATACTAACCTTATAATTATTTATTTATTGTATTTATAAACCGCCAACATATTACGCAGCACTGATTAATTATTTTAATCTGATACTAATCTGATGCTTATTTTTATGCCATCGTATTTTGCCTATTTCCATTTCCTCTTGTATGTTTTCCATTTCAGAGGGAGATATATTTTTTCATACCTTCCCCTACATCCTCTCTTTACTCTTGTTTCGTTCTTTAGGTGGTGAGTCCAGCCTGTGGGACACTTTGCCTGGCTCCATTCTGCCTGAACTGACCTGTAATGACATTTCATATGGTGTCACTCTAACTCTGACTGGCCGGCCTCTGGGGCATTACACCTGCTCTTTACCTGTGGGGGCTTTGCACCTGTGACTGACTGGCTTGTGGGGACTTCCTGGCACCAATGCGCATCTGACCAACCTGTTGGAAATTTCACTAGTGATTTACATGTGTTGGCACATAACCTGTGACTGACCGGCCTTTGAGGGCACACTGTGTAGCTCTACGCCACCTGTGAGTTACTGGCCTGTGGGGGCACTCTGTGTAGCTTTACTCCACCTGTGACTGACCAACCTGTGAGGGGACACTCTGTTTAGCTCTACTTCTCCTGTGACTGACCGGCCTGTGAGGGGCTACGTGTAGCTCTACTCCTCCTGTGACTGACCAGCCTATGAGGGCCGTCTGTCTAGCTCTACTCCTTGTGTGACTGACTGGCCTGTGGGGGCACTTTGTCTAGCTCTACTCCTCCTGTGACTGACTGGCTTGTGAGGGGCTACGTGTAGCTCTACTCCTCCTGTGATTGACCAGCCTATGAGGGCCGTCTGTCTAGCTCTACTCCTCCTGTGACTGACCAGCCTATGAGGGCCGTCTGTCTAGCTCTACTCCTTGTGTGACTGACTGGCCTCTGGGGGCACTTTGTCTAGCTCTACTCCTCCTGTGACTGACTGGCTTGTGAGGGGCTACGTGTAGCTCTACTCCTCCTGTGATTGACCAGCCTATGAGGGCCGTCTGTCTAGCTCTACTCCTGTGACTGACTGACTGGCCTGTGGAGGCACTCTGTCTAGCTCTACTCCTCCTGTGACTGACCGGCCAGTGGGAGTACTCTGTCTAGCACACTCCTCCTGTGACTATCTGGCCAGTGAGGTCCCTCTGTCTAGCTCTACTCCTCCTGTGACTTACTGGCCTGTGGGGGCACTCTATCTAGCTCTACTCCTCCTGTGACTGACCAGCCAGTGGGGGTACTCTGTCTAGAACTACTCCTCCTGTGACTGACTGGCCTGTGGGGGCACTCTATCTAGCTCTACTCCTCCTGTGAGTTACCTGAAGGTGCACTCCACCTGCTGCCATTACTTCGCTCACTGACCAGCCTGTGGAAACTGCCTGCACTGTTTACGCCCCTGAGTCAAGATGTTGCCAGGCTCTATCCAGATGTCGGGAGAGACCCTGTCTGGGGCAGAAGTAAAGGGTGTGTGTGAAGGGCTGGCAGAGGGTTCAGTACGGCTCCTCTCTCTCCGCGGATGTCATGTCTCAGACCGGGACTTTGCCCGGCTGTGTCAGGGTGTGGCACAGTCTCCTTCCCTGGTGCAGCTAAACCTCAACTTGGGGATTGTGTCCAGCGCCTCTCGCGTCCAGCAGCTGGCACAGTCCTTGCACAGCAACCGCTCTCTACAGTCTCTCTTGTAAGTAGAAGACTGGGGGGGAAGGGAGGTGCTACCTAGGCTGATTTTATATAACTGTTTCTTCCTGTAGCCTGCATGGGAATCCCCTGACAGACACGGGGCTGTCTCTGCTGAACCCGGCGCTGTCTGCACACCCCTCCCTGCTGTCCTTGGACCTCGGTGACTGTCTGCTCGGAGACGAGGCCATCAGTCTGATATGTGGCCTTCTGCCCCCTGATGGGGCCAAACCAGGTGTGACACCTTCTCCAACCATCCTTCTATCTGTTCCCCGTCAGTCCTTCCACCTGTGCCTCTGTCAGTCCTTACACCTGTGACTCTGTCAGACCTTCTATCTGTGCCTCTTTCTGTTTTTCCATCTGTTCATTCATCCTTCCATCTGTGTCTTTATCCGTCCTTCCATCTGTGCCTCTTTCTGTCCTTCCATCTATGCCTCTATCCGTCCTTCCATCTCGGTCTCTATCTGTCCTTCCATCTGTTCTCCCATCCTTCCATCTGTGCCTCTATTTGTCCTTCCATGTGTGCCTTTATCCGTCATCCCATCTGTTCCTCCATCCAATCTGTTCCTCCATCCATCCTTCCACCTGTTCCTCTATCCATCCTTCCATGTGTGCCTTTATCCATCATCCCATCTGTTCCTCCATCCTTCCTTCCTTCTGTTCCTCCATCCTTCCTTCTGTGTCTCTAATTTCCTTCCATTTGTTCCTCTATCTGTTATTCCATCTGTGCCTCCATCTGTCCTTACACCTGTACCTCTATTCTTCAATCTGTTCCTTTATCTGTCCTTCCATTAGTTTCTCTATCGGTCCATCCATGCCTTTATCCATCCTTCCACCTGTACCTCTATATGTCCTTCCTCCTGTATCTCTATCCTCCATCTGTTTTTCTATCTGCCCCTCTATCTGTTCCTGTCCTTCCATCTGTTCCTCTATCCCTCTGTGTCCTTCCACCAGTGCCTGTATCTGTCCTTCCATCTGTTTCTTTCCAGCTATTGCTTGTTTTCCTTCCATTTGTGCCTCTATCTGTCCTATTTGTTCCCTTTTTTCAACCATCAGTGCTTCTCTTTGTGCTTCCATCCATCCTTAAAACGAAGAACAGAAACTGAGAGCCCCAATATAGTGTAGTATTCAAGTCAATTGTATGGTTCAAAAATAAGAATATCAGTAGTTATACTCCCAAACATGGGTTACCACACAGGCAATCACTGATCAAGCAGGTGGGGAGAATTATAACCTGACCCCACTCAGGTATAAGAAGTCGCTCTCTGTAGATAGGAAGAAACGGGGATACACCCCTCCACCGAGGGTGGACTAGACTGGTTGCAATTTGTATACAGAGGCGCCAACAATGATAAAATCAATTAAAAACCGTTTAAAAGGGGGAAGTTTGGTGGACTTACCTCCATCGTAGAAAACAGACACATGTACGTTACTGCAATTCACATTTATTAGAATCTCCAAGGTGCTGCATTCCATCCATCCTTCCTTTTGTCTAACACTCTATCTATCTCATCTGTCCTTCCATCCATCCCTTCAGCAGTCCGTCCTTCTAGCTGCCTCCTGTCTGACTTCCTGTATGTGAAGAGTGGGGAGATGGAAGGCTGTCTCTCTGTGTCTCTCCAGGGTTACGTGAGCTCACCCTGTCTGCCAATCCTGGCATCACCCGCACTGGCTGGGCCCGCCTGGCAATCGCTGTGGCACACAGCTCCCAAGTGAGGACATTAAACCTGGACTACAACCCGCTGGGTAAGCCTGCCAATGCATGGTAGAGGGTGGACAATGCTCTCCTGGCACTAGCAACCCTGCTGGCGTATACACAGTATTTCAGTAGGGAAGCGATATGTATTCTGCGTCATACCTGTGTGACGGGACTAGCCATCTACCCCCTGCCAGCGTACACACGGTATTTCTGCCTCATACCTGTGCGACGGGACAAGCCATGTACCCCCTGCCACCGTACACACGGTATTTCTGCCTCATACCTTTGTGACAGGACTAGCCATGTACCCCCTGCCAGCGTACACACAGTGTTTCTGCCTCATACTTGTGTGATGGGACTAGCCATGTACCCCTTGCCACCGTACGCACAGTATTTCTGCCTCATATTTGTGTAACAGGACTAGCCGTGTACCCCCTGCCAGCGTACACACAGTATTTCTGCCTCATATTTGTGTGATGGGACTAGCCATGTACCCCCTGCCAGCTTACACACAGTATTTCTGCCTCATACCTGTGTGATGGAACTAGCCATGTACCCCCTACCAGCGTACACACAGTATTTCTGCCTCATACCTGTGTGACGGGACTAGCCCTGTACCCCCTGCCAGAGTACACACGGTATTTCTGCCTCATACTTGTGTGATGGGACTAGCTATGTACCCCCTGCCAGCTTACACACAGTATTTCTGCCTCATACCTGTGTGATGGGACTAGCCATGTACCCCCTGCCAGCGTACACACGGTATTTCTGCCTCATACCTGTGTGATGGAACTAGCCATGTACCCCCTGCTAGCGTACACACAGTATTTCTGGCTCATACCTGTGTGATGGGACTAGCCATGTACCCCCTGCCAGCATACACACAGTATTTCTGCCTCATACCTGTGTGAGGGACTAGCTATGTACCCCCTGCCAGCGTACAGACAGTATTTCAGTTCTGCCTCATACCTGTGTGATGGGACTAGCCCTGTACCCCCTGCCAGCATACACACGGTATTTCTGCCTCATACCTGTGTGATGGGACTAGCCCTGTACCCCCTGCCAGCATACACACAGTATTTCTGCCTCATACCTGTGTGATGGGACTAGCCCTGTACCCCCTGCCAGCATACACACAGTATTTCTGCCTCATACCTGTGTGAGGGACTAGCCATGTACCCCCTGCAGCATACACACGGTATTTCTGCCTCATACCTGTGTGATGGGACTAGCCCTGTACCCCCTGCCAGCATACACACAGTATTTCTGCCTCATACCTGTGTGAGGGACTAGCCATGTACCCCCTGCAGCGTACACACAGTATTTCTGCCTCATACCTGTGTGACGGGACTAGCCATGTACCCCCTGCCAGCATACACACGGTATTTCTGCCTCATACCTGTGTGAGGGACTAGCTATGTACCCCCTGCCAGCGTACACACAGTATTTCAGTTCTGCCTCATACCTGTGTGATGGGACTAGCCCTGTACCCCCTGCCAGCATACACACGGTATTTCTGCCTCATACCTGTGTGATGGGACTAGCCCTGTACCCCCTGCCAGCATACACACAGTATTTCTGCCTCATACCTGTGTGATGGGACTAGCCCTGTACCCCTTGCCAGCATACACACAGTATTTCTGCCTCATACCTGTGTGAGGGACTAGCCATGTACCCCCTGCAGCATACACACGGTATTTCTGCCTCATACCTGTGTGATGGGACTAGCCCTGTACCCCCTGCCAGCATACACACAGTATTTCTGCCTCATACCTGTGTGAGGGACTAGCCATGTACCCCCTGCAGCGTACACACAGTATTTCTGCCTCATACCTGTGTGATGGGACTAGCCATGTACCCCCTGCCAGCATACACACAGTATTTCTGCCTCATACCTGTGTGACGGGACTAGCCATGTACCCCCTGCCAGCATACACACGGTATTTCTGCCTCATACCTGTGTGAGGGGACTAGCCCTGTACCCCCTGCCAGCATACACACAGTATTTCTGCCTCATACCTGTGTGAGGGACTAGCCATGTACCCCCTTCCAGCGTACACACAGTTTGTATGTTCTCTCCGTGTCTGCGTGGGTTTCCTCTGGGCACTCCGGTTTCCTCCCACATTCCAAAAACATACGGATAAGTTAATTGGCTCCCCCTAAAAAATTGGCCCTAGACTACAGTACTTACACTACATAATATAGACATATGGCAATGGTAGGGAATAGATTGTGAGCTTCTTTGAGGGACAGTTAGTGACAAGATATATATATATACACTGTACAGCGCTGCGTAATATGTCGGCGCTATATAAATACTAAATAATAATAATAATAATAAATATTTCTGCCTCATACCTGTGTGATGGGACTAGCCATGTACCCCCTGCCGGCATACACACGGTATTTCTGCCTCATACTTGTGTGATGGGACTAGCCATGTACCCCCTGCCACCGTACACGCGGTATTTCTGCCTCATACTTGTGTGATGGGACTAGCTATGTACCCCCTGCCACCGTACACACAGAATTTCTGCCTCATACCTGTGTGATGGGACTTGCCATGTACCCCCTGCCAGCGTACACACTGTATTTCTGCCTCATACCTGTGTGATGGGACTAGCTGTGTAACCCCTGCCAGCGTACACACGGTATTTCTGCCTCATACTTGTGTGACGGGACTAGCCATGTACCCCCTGCCAGTGTACACACAGTATTTCTGCCTCATACCTGTGTGACAAGTCTAGCCATGTACCCCCTGCCAGCGTACACACAGTATTTCTGCCTCATACCTGTGTGACAAGTCTAGCCATGTACCCCCTGCCAGCGTACACACAGTATTTCTGCCTCATACCTGTGTGATAGCACTAGCCATGTACCCCCTGCCAGCGTACACACAGTATTTCAGTTCTGCCCCATACCTGTGTGACAAGTCTAGCCATGTACCCCCTGCCAGCGTACACACAGTATTTCTGCCTCATACCTGTGTGATAGCACTAGCCATGTACCCCCTGCCAGCGTACACACAGTATTTCTGCCTCATACCTGTGTGACAAGTCTAGCCATGTACCCCCTGCCAGCGTACACACGGTATTTCTGCCTCATACCTGTGTGATAGCACTAGCCATGTACCCCCTGCCAGCGTACACACAGTATTTCAGTTTTGCGTCATACCTGTGTGATAGCACTAGCCATGTACCCCCTGCCAGCGTACACACAGTATTTCAGTTCTGCCTCATACCTGTGTGATAGCACTAGCCATGTACCCCCTGCCAGCGTACACACAGTATTTCAGTTCTGCCTCATACCTGTGTGATGGGACTAGCCATGTACCCCCTGCTGGATTTACAATAGCTGCTGGTAATGTAATTTAACTCAATACTAAATGAGGTACTGGGGTGGAAGAGTGACACCTGCTGGACATTAATATTCACAGCACAGATACACCGCACAGTGGATCAGCCAGCTGTTCTCCTGTGTTTGGTACAGATCATGGGGGACTCCCCTGAGCAGATTATACTACAGCTTTGCATGGTCACAGCAGTGTGTGTGGATTCTTTTAAGGTGACTGTGTGTCCTGTCTGTGCAGGTGATCAGATGGCAGCTATGCTGGCGGCATGCATGGCTTCTTATGAGGTGACTGTGTGTCCTGTCTGTGCAGGTGATCAGATGGCAGCTATGCTGGCAGTGTGCGTGGCTTCCTATGCTGTGACCGTGTGTCCTGTCTGTGCAGGTGATCAGATGGCAGCTATGCTGGCAGTGTGCGTGGCTTCCTATGCTGTGACCGTGTGTCCTGTCTGTGCAGGTGATCAGATGGCAGCTATGCTGGCAGTGTGTGTGGCTTCTTATGAGGTGACTGTGTGTCCTGTCTGTGCAGGTGATCAGATGGCAGCTATGCTGGCAGTGTGCGTGGCTTCTTATGCTGTGACCGTGTGTCCTGTCTGTGCAGGTGATCAGATGGCAGGTATGCTGGCAGTGTGCGTGGCTTCCTATGCTGTGACCGTGTGTCCTGTCTGTGCAGGTGATCAGATGGCAGCTATGCTGGCAGTGTGCGTGGCTTCCTATGCTGTGACCGTGTGTCCTGTCTGTGCAGGTGATCAGATGGCAGCTATGCTGGGAGTGTGTGTGGCTTCTTATGAGGTGACTGTGTGTCCTGTCTGTGCAGGTGATCAGATGGCAGGTATGCTGGCAGTGTGCGTGGCTTCCTATGCTGTGACCGTGTGTCCTGTCTGTGCAGGTGATCAGATGGCAGCTATGCTGGCAGTGTGCGTGGCTTCCTATGCTGTGACCGTGTGTCCTGTCTGTGCAGGTGATCAGATGGCAGCTATGCTGGCAGTGTGCGTGGCTTCCTATGCTGTGACCGTGTGTCCTGTCTGTGCAGGTGATCAGATGGCAGCTATGCTGGCAGTGTGCGTGGCATATGAGGTGACCGTGTGTCCTGTCACGGAACAGCCGTGAGAAACGCAGGCGAATCGGAAGGATCCGCAAAATCGATTCCCTGATCGTTTCGTGGTTAGATTTGCCCGTCATTGCAGCGATCAGAGACTGACATTTCTTAGTTTAAAAGACTGGGTTTTTTTTTCCTCCTTCCTTCCACCAAAACGCAGGAGCCCACTGCAGAGTGTCCCCAGCCCCCAGCTGTGCTGAAGGCCCATCCATCAGATGAAGTTGATAAGCAGCATGGCAGAACCAATTTAATTCGGAAAAAGTCAGACTCTCCGGCTACAATCCCAGCAAGGGAGCTGACACGTAGCTTGCTGCCCCCAAGCTTCAAAAGAGCCTTCGCCTGGGAATGACCTGCTGTATATCCCAGATGTATATAATATTCCATAAACTGCGATATGTGTCATATTTCCTGTATTGCCAGGCTGGCAGACCCTCCAAACTAACAGAGCATGCTGGGCCCTGTCTGGCGCTGGTTCTGAGAAAGTTTCAGAACATTCTGAGGTAAAGACTTCCAGTTAGGCAGTTCGAAAGTGCCCTGATGATACCACAGGAGTCCCACCCTTCATGTCTGGTATCAGGGCGCTGGGTAAATCGGGATGGATCTGAAACTGTTAGTAAATCTGCCCTGACCTGTACGGTTCTGTGAGATAGAGCCCATATATGGTTAGATATGATTTCTGGCCTCCAGGACAAGGGGAGGACTCCTCTCATATTCTAAGGGGGTGTGTGGCTCCCACCCTCACTGCCTCCTACTGGATTAGGGGCATAAGAATGGCAGAGGAGCCAAACTCAGTGTCCTCCACTTTGAACATCATCCTGATTATATCCTTGCCAGCTTGAGGACATGCTAGCACCTGGTTTGTTTGGACTTTGAACTGAACTGAAACAAGGAACTTTACAAGTTTTCCCAGAACGGACATCTTTTCACGAACTAAGTATTTTCTCCCTTTTTATTTTCATACTGGCTACTAATGTCTCAATAATTGTTGATTTTAATGATTGTCTGTATATATTAATTATTTATATTGCATTAATAAACCGACGCTATCGTCAGTTGTTTGTTCAGCTACCCTATTATTCAGCCATACAGAAACTGAACCCAGACTTCTGGAGAGACGCTACTTTTGTTGCTAGCTAGACAGAATAGAGTGTGTTTAACCGGTTTTATTTTTAGATCTAGGCTCAGCCAGTCAGTGAGTTCCTCTGTCTCAGAAAACAGAGGTGGAGGCAGTTATACCCTGAAATAGTGTGAAATTCGTAATTACCTTAACCCACAGCCTCCCTTCTGGTCGATCTGCTACCCAAATTGCAGCGGTTTCGGCGCACCGATCGTGACCAAAGCTTGCATGGTCTGTGTGCTGAAACTTATTGGAAGGCCTTTGCGTTCCGGCCACGAGGGGTCCTGTGACATGTCCTGTCTGTGCAGGTGATCAGATGGCAGCTATGCTGGCAGTGTGCGTGGCTTCTTATGAGGTGACTGTGTGTCCTGTCTGTGCAGGTGATCAGATGGCAGCTATGCTGGCAGTGTGCGTGGCTTCTTATGAGGTGACTGTGTGTCCTGTCTGTGCAGGTGATCAGATGGCAGCTATACTGGCGGCATGCGTGGCTTCTTATGAGGTGACTGTGTGTCCTGTCTGTGTAGGTGATCAGATGGCAGCTATGCTGGCAGTGTGTGTGGCTTCTTATGAGGTGACCGTGTGTCCTGTCTGTGCAGGTGATAAGATGGCAGCTATGCTGGCGGCATGCGTGGCTTCTTATGAGGTGACCGTGTGTCCTGTCTGTGCAGGTGATCAGATGGCAGCTATGCTGGCAGTGTGTGTGGCTTCTTATGAGGTGACCGTGTGTCCTGTGTGTGCAGGTGATCAAATGGCAGCTATGCTGGCAGTGTGTGTGGCTTCTTATGAGGTGACCGTGTGTCCTGTGTGTGCAGGTGATCAGATGGCAGCTATACTGGCAGTGTGCGTGGCTTCTTATGAGGTGACTGTGTGTCCTGTCTGTGCAGGTGATCAGATGGCGGCTATGCTGGCAATGTATGTAGCTTCCTATGCTGTGACTGTGTGTCCTGTCTGTGCAGGTGATCAAATGGCAGCTATGCTGGCAGTGTGTGTGGCTTCTTATGAGGTGACCGTGTGTCCTGTCTGTGCAGGTGATCAGATGGCAGCTATGCTGGCAGTGTGCGTGGCTTCTTATGAGGTGACCGTGTGTCCTGTCTGTGCAGGTGATCAGATGGCAGCTATGCTGGCAGTGTGCGTGGCTTCCTATGCTGTGACCGTGTGTCCTGTCTGTGCAGGTGATCAGATGGCAGCTATGCTGGGAGTGTGTGTGGCTTCTTATGAGGTGACTGTGTGTCCTGTCTGTGCAGGTGATCAGATGGCAGCTATGCTGGCAGTGTGCGTGGCTTCTTATGAGGTGACCGTGTGTCCTGTCTGTGCAGGTGATCAGATGGCAGCTATGCTGGCAGTGTGCGTGGCTTCCTATGCTGTGACCGTGTGTCCTGTCTGTGCAGGTGATCAGATGGCAGCTATGCTGGCAGTGTGTGTGGCTTCTTATGAGGTGACTGTGTGTCCTGTCTGTGCAGGTGATCAGATGACAGCTATGCTGGCAGTGTGCGTGGCATATGAGGTGACCGTGTGTCCTGTCTGTGCAGGTGATCAGATGGCAGCTATGCTGGCAGTGTGTGTGGCTTCTTATGAGGTGACCATGTGTCCTGTCTGTGCAGGTGATCAGATGGCAGCTATGCTGGCAGTGTGCGTGGCTTCTTATGAGGTGACCGTGTGTCCTGTCTGTGCAGGTGATCAGATGGCAGCTATGCTGGCAGTGTGCGTGGCTTCCTATGCTGTGACCGTGTGTCCTGTCTGTGCAGGTGATCAGATGGCAGCTATGCTGGGAGTGTGTGTGGCTTCTTATGAGGTGACTGTGTGTCCTGTCTGTGCAGGTGATCAGATGGCAGCTATGCTGGCAGTGTGCGTGGCTTCTTATGAGGTGACCGTGTGTCCTGTCTGTGCAGGTGATCAGATGGCAGCTATGCTGGCAGTGTGCGTGGCTTCCTATGCTGTGACCGTGTGTCCTGTCTGTGCAGGTGATCAGATGGCAGCTATGCTGGGAGTGTGTGTGGCTTCTTATGAGGTGACTGTGTGTCCTGTCTGTGCAGGTGATCAGATGGCAGCTATGCTGGCAGTGTGCGTGGCTTCTTATGAGGTGACCGTGTGTCCTGTCTGTGCAGGTGATCAGATGGCAGCTATGCTGGCAGTGTGCGTGGCTTCCTATGCTGTGACCGTGTGTCCTGTCTGTGCAGGTGATCAGATGGCAGCTATGCTGGCAGTGTGTGTGGCTTCTTATGAGGTGACTGTGTGTCCTGTCTGTGCAGGTGATCAGATGACAGCTATGCTGGCAGTGTGCGTGGCATATGAGGTGACCGTGTGTCCTGTCTGTGCAGGTGATCAGATGGCAGCTATGCTGGGAGTGTGTGTGGCTTCTTATGAGGTGACCGTGTGTCCTGTCTGTGCAGGTGATCAGATGGCAGCTATGCTGGGAGTGTGTGTGGCTTCTTATGAGGTGACTGTGTGTCCTGTCTGTGCAGGTGATCAGATGGCAGCTATGCTGGCAGTGTGTGTGGCTTCTTATGAGGTGACCGTGTGTCCTGTCTGTGCAGGTGATAAGATGGCAGCTATGCTGGCGGCATGCGTGGCTTCTTATGAGGTGACCGTGTGTCCTGTCTGTGCAGGTGATCAGATGGCAGCTATGCTGGCAGTGTGTGTGGCTTCTTATGAGGTGACCGTGTGTCCTGTGTGTGCAGGTGATCAAATGGCAGCTATGCTGGCAGTGTGTGTGGCTTCTTATGAGGTGACCGTGTGTCCTGTGTGTGCAGGTGATCAGATGGCAGCTATACTGGCAGTGTGCGTGGCTTCTTATGAGGTGACTGTGTGTCCTGTCTGTGCAGGTGATCAGATGGCGGCTATGCTGGCAATGTATGTAGCTTCCTATGCTGTGACTGTGTGTCCTGTCTGTGCAGGTGATCAAATGGCAGCTATGCTGGCAGTGTGTGTGGCTTCTTATGAGGTGACCGTGTGTCCTGTCTGTGCAGGTGATCAGATGGCAGCTATGCTGGCAGTGTGCGTGGCTTCTTATGAGGTGACCGTGTGTCCTGTCTGTGCAGGTGATCAGATGGCAGCTATGCTGGCAGTGTGCGTGGCTTCCTATGCTGTGACCGTGTGTCCTGTCTGTGCAGGTGATCAGATGGCAGCTATGCTGGGAGTGTGTGTGGCTTCTTATGAGGTGACTGTGTGTCCTGTCTGTGCAGGTGATCAGATGGCAGCTATGCTGGCAGTGTGCGTGGCTTCTTATGAGGTGACCGTGTGTCCTGTCTGTGCAGGTGATCAGATGGCAGCTATGCTGGCAGTGTGCGTGGCTTCCTATGCTGTGACCGTGTGTCCTGTCTGTGCAGGTGATCAGATGGCAGCTATGCTGGCAGTGTGTGTGGCTTCTTATGAGGTGACTGTGTGTCCTGTCTGTGCAGGTGATCAGATGACAGCTATGCTGGCAGTGTGCGTGGCATATGAGGTGACCGTGTGTCCTGTCTGTGCAGGTGATCAGATGGCAGCTATGCTGGCAGTGTGTGTGGCTTCTTATGAGGTGACCATGTGTCCTGTCTGTGCAGGTGATCAGATGGCAGCTATGCTGGCAGTGTGCGTGGCTTCTTATGAGGTGACCGTGTGTCCTGTCTGTGCAGGTGATCAGATGGCAGCTATGCTGGCAGTGTGCGTGGCTTCCTATGCTGTGACCGTGTGTCCTGTCTGTGCAGGTGATCAGATGGCAGCTATGCTGGGAGTGTGTGTGGCTTCTTATGAGGTGACTGTGTGTCCTGTCTGTGCAGGTGATCAGATGGCAGCTATGCTGGCAGTGTGCGTGGCTTCTTATGAGGTGACCGTGTGTCCTGTCTGTGCAGGTGATCAGATGGCAGCTATGCTGGCAGTGTGCGTGGCTTCCTATGCTGTGACCGTGTGTCCTGTCTGTGCAGGTGATCAGATGGCAGCTATGCTGGGAGTGTGTGTGGCTTCTTATGAGGTGACTGTGTGTCCTGTCTGTGCAGGTGATCAGATGGCAGCTATGCTGGCAGTGTGCGTGGCTTCTTATGAGGTGACCGTGTGTCCTGTCTGTGCAGGTGATCAGATGGCAGCTATGCTGGCAGTGTGCGTGGCTTCCTATGCTGTGACCGTGTGTCCTGTCTGTGCAGGTGATCAGATGGCAGCTATGCTGGCAGTGTGTGTGGCTTCTTATGAGGTGACTGTGTGTCCTGTCTGTGCAGGTGATCAGATGACAGCTATGCTGGCAGTGTGCGTGGCATATGAGGTGACCGTGTGTCCTGTCTGTGCAGGTGATCAGATGGCAGCTATGCTGGGAGTGTGTGTGGCTTCTTATGAGGTGACCGTGTGTCCTGTCTGTGCAGGTGATCAGATGGCAGCTATGCTGGGAGTGTGTGTGGCTTCTTATGAGGTGACTGTGTGTCCTGTCTGTGCAGGTGATCAGATGGCAGCTATGCTGGCAGTGTGCGTGGCTTCTTATGAGGTGACCGTGTGTCCTGTCTGTGCAGGTGATCAGATGGCAGCTATGCTGGCAGTGTGCGTGGCTTCCTATGCTGTGACCGTGTGTCCTGTCTGTGCAGGTGATCAGATGGCAGCTATGCTGGCAGTGTGTGTGGCTTCTTATGAGGTGACTGTGTGTCCTGTCTGTGCAGGTGATCAGATGACAGCTATGCTGGCAGTGTGCGTGGCATATGAGGTGACCGTGTGTCCTGTCTGTGCAGGTGATCAGATGACAGCTATGCTGGCTGTGTGCGTGGCATATTAGGTGACCGTGTGTCCTGTCTGTGCAGGTGATCAGATGGCAGCTATGCTGGCAGTGTGTGGCTTCTTATGAGGTGACTGTGTGTCCTATCTGTGCAGGTGATCAGATGGCAGCTATGCTGGCCGTGTGCGTGGCTTCCAGTCGCACTCTGGAGAACCTGGACCTGGAAGGAACGGGGCTCAGCAATCAGTCAGCTCAGGTAAATTGTGCTATTTGTGGTCACAGAAGTCTGCATAGCTGCCCATGCATACAGCTGTATTATAGGCATTTGTGCATATTGAGGCTGCCTTACTGATCAGGAACTTTAGTACTAGCATGTTCCCACCCATTGGGCCTGCTGTTAATGGGTGTGGCAGGTGGGCAGAGGTGGGAAACAAGATGGCAGCACTCAGGGCTGGGAGTAAATAGGAAATTAGCCAGAGAGGCTGTCGAGAAGCCTGTGACATCTCTGAAGCAGTTATGTGAATTTATGGGTAAAACATGGTCACTGTGTGTATGTGACATTATCACAAGGGCTGTGGATTTGTCATGCCTTACCTCCTCGCCCGTGTCTGGGCTGTGTGTGCCTTCCTGTGTCCCTTTTCACATTCCGTAGGACACTGCCTTCTTAGTTGTTCGCCTATGCATGGGCGACCGTGCTGTGGGTTCTGTGCATGTGACAACTTTTAGCGCAAACTTCAAGGCACAATGCTTATGTCACTTGATTAGTGTATAAATGATTTGGCCAAGTAGCAAGCTACTGTTCACTACCCTCACCAGCTTTAACCACTTGAGGACCGCAGTCTTTTCACCCCTTAAAGTGAACCTCCGGACTAAAAATCTACTCAGCAGAACTGAAAAGGCTTGGTGTTTAACAGTTTCACAGCATCAGAACTTTGTTTTTCTTACCAAAGCATCATTTTTAGCTGCATTTTTTTACCTAAGCTCCACCCATCAAAGTAAAAAAGCCTAGGCTTTTTTTCCCTGATGCTGTGCAGGGCATGATGGGATTTCCTATGTTGTTATTCACGTTGCCTAGCAACTGGGAGAGGTGCTCAGGACACAGGACAGTTGGAACTGTGTCTCATGCTCCCTGTCACCCCCTTTCAACCAAAAAGATTGCTGCCATCATGAAATCAAACATTTGCCTGTTCTTTTAAAACAGTGTGGGTAAGAGATTATATTACCTGCCTATTTTATTCAACATAACTATGTAACTTAATGACAGTATGTTTGTTTAGGCTGGAGTTCCTCTTTAAGGACTAGAGCCTTTTTTTCCATTCAGACCACTGCAGCTTTAACGGTTTATTGCTCAGTCATACAACCTACTATCTAAGGGCTCGTTTCCACTATCGCGAATCTGCATGCGTCCAACGCATGCAGATTCGCACATGTAATGCAAGTGGATGGGCCTGTTTCCACTGTAGCGTTGTTGAGGTGCGTTTTTTTCAGCGGTAAAAAAACGCACAAAAGAGCCAACGAATTCGCCTGCGAGTGGAATGCATGCGAATCGCCGCTAATGTATTTAATAGTAAAAACGCATGCGTTTGTTACATGCGTTTTTACCCGCGATTTCGCGTGCGATTTCGCACCTTTTTCAATTTTATTTTGCCCTGGCAGTGTCATGGTTAATTTCGCATGGCACCCTGCCATGCGAAATCGCACGCGAAATCGCGGGTAAAAACGCATGCGGAAACGCAGCCGCATGCGTTTTTACAAGCGTCGGAATGCCGGCGAAATCGCGTCGCAACAGTGGAAACGAGCCCTAAATGAATTTTACCTCCTTTTCTTGTCAATAATACAGCTTGCATTTGGCGCTATTTGATTGATGCGATTTTTAGTTTTTATTATATTCATCAAAAAAGACATGAATTTTGTAAAAAAAAAAAAAAAAAAAAAATTTAACTTTCTGTGCTGACATTTTTCAAATAAAGTAAAATTTCTATATACATTTTTATCCAAATTTATTGTGCTACATGTCTTTGATAAAAAAAAAAACATTCAGTGTATATTTATTGGTTTGGGTAAAAGTTATAGCATTTACAAACTATGGTGCCAAAAGTGAATTTTCCCATTTTGAAGCATCTATGACTTTTCTAAGGTGCTAAAATTCCAGGATAGTATAAATACCCCCCAAATGACCCCATTTTGGAAAGAAGACATCCCAAAGTATTCACTAAGAGGCAGGGTGAGTTCATAGAAGATTTTATTTTTTGTCACAAGTTAGCGGAAAATGACACTTTGTGACAAAAAAAAAAAAGTTTCCATTTCTGCTAACTTGTGACAAAAAAAAAAAATGAAATCTGCCATGCCCCTCTCTGAATACTTTACAAAAGGGGGTCATTTGTGGGGTGTGTTTACTGTCCTGGCATTTTGGGGGGTGCTAAATTGTAAGCACCCCTGTAAAGCCTAAAGGTGCTCATAGGACTTTGGGCCCCTTAGCGCACCTAGACTGCAAAAAGGGGTCACACATGTGGTATCTCCATACTCTAGAGCAGTGGTTCCCAACCTTTTCCGGCCCGGGGAACACTGTCTGACCACATTTTTCTCCGGGGAACGGCGCGCGGGGGGGGGGGGGGGGGGGACGGGGTCGGATGCGGTCCCCGATTGTTTGCGCGACCTAGTGGACAGTGCCATGCGCAGCAGGCTATGGGGGGGGGGGGGCTGGGGTGCGGCTGCATAGCTAGCATAGTTGCCCCAGTGTAGCTAGTATAGTGCCCCAGTATAGCCAGTATAGTGCCCCAGTATAGTGCTCCAGTATAGTCCCCCAGTATAGCTAGTATAGTGCCCCAGTATAGCCAGAATAGTGCCCCAGTATAGCCAGTATAGTGCCCCAGGATAGTTCCCCCCGCCCGTCCCCGCCGCTGTTATTACCTTAACAGCTGCCGCCCCTCCCCTCTCCGGCGCGTGTATATTTCAAGCAGCGTATCTCCGGCTGCTCTGTGTGATGTGGAAGGAGGCAGGGCAGCGGCTTCCTGTAACGGCGATATGTATCGCCGTTACTATGGAAACCGAGCCCTGCCTCCTGCGCATCACACAGAGCAGCCGGAGATACGCTGCTAGAATAAATACATGCGCTGGAGAGGGGAGAGCGGCCGCTGCTAAGGTAATAGCAGCGGCGGCCGCAGGGACGTGCGGGAGGGGGGATAAGAGGACGGCACACCAGGAACCACTAAATAATAAAAACCATCATTTAAAACTGCATTTTGTGTTCAATTATGTTATCTTTGACTAATAGTTAACGGTTTTTGATGAGCAGAAACATTTAAGTGTGACAAACATGCAAAAAAATAAGAAATCAGGAAGGGGGCAAATAGTTTTTCACATCACTGTAAATAACAGTAAATCTAAAATTACATTATACAAATGAATATTTTACAGTAAGAGTAATTAAAATGTAGAATATGTAACCACAGGAAGTAGTTATGGCAAATTCTATATCTGCATTTAAGGTGGGCTTAGATGATTTTATTGTATTAAAGGACATCCATGGTAATTATTTACGAGGTAATTCCTGGCAGTGTTGATCCAGGCATAAGCAAACATGGGGGTGATTACAGCTGCCCAGAATCCCCCCTCAGACCAGGGTGGTTGCAGTGTCTAGGGACAGGCACAAGTTGAGACACCAGAATATCTGCAGGCATCCTGCAGCTAACAGCACTGGCCCCTTTCTTTCCTAGCTACAGTTGACTTTGGATGGAGCAGCTCTGGGAAACTTAACCTTCTTGGCGGTAAATCGGGGTAAGCCGCGCAGGAGGTTTTCTCAGGCCCTGCTGTGCCGATCTGCGCAATTTTTTTTTTGCTGGACACAGCTAGCACTTTGCTAGCTGCGCCAGCACACCGATCACCGCCGCCCCGCACTCGATCGCCGCTATCCGCGTGGCCGTAGAGCCCCCCCCCCCCAGACCCTATCAGCGCCAGGCAGCGCTAAGGGGTGGATCGGGACTCCCTTAGACGTCATGACGTCGGTGACGTCATCCCGCCATGGCGACGGGGGAAGCCCTCCAGGAAATCCCGTTCTTTGAACGGGATTTCCTGATCGCCTAGCCCTAGGCTCGCTACATGATTTAAAACAAAAAAAAAGCAAAAAAACGGCATCGCTGCCCCCTGGCGGTTTTTAACCACTTCAGCCTACAGCTTCGAAAATCTTATGCATCCGAGCAACGTTCACCTCCCATTCATTCGCTAATAACTTTATCGCTACTTATCAAAATTAATTGATCTATATCTCGTTTTTTCCGCCACTAATTAGGCTTTCTTTAGGTAGTACATTTTGCTAAGAGCCACTTTACTGTAAATACATTTTAACAGGAAGATTAAGATAGAAATGGAAAAAAATCATTATTTCTCAGTTTTTGGCCATTATAGTTTAAAATTAATACATGCTACAGTAATTAAAACCCATGCATTTTATGTGCCCATTTGTCCCGCTTATTACACCATTTCAATTACATCCCTATCACAATTTATGGCGCTGATATTTTATTTAGAAATAAAGGTGCATTTTTTTCAATTTGCGTCCATCACTATTTACAAACTTATAATTTTAAAAAATTCAATAAGATACTCTCTTGACATGTATATTTAAAAAGTTCAAACCCTTAGGTAACTATTTATGTAGTTTTTTTTTTTTAATTGTAATTTTTTTTAATTTTTTTTTAATAGAAAAATGTATTTGGGTAATTTTAGTTTGGGAGGTAAATAGCCAATTTTAGATGTAATATAATGTTTTTTTTTATTCAATACAGGTATGTGGGTGCAGTTTACTATTTGGCCACAAGATGGCCACATTCAAAAAATTCCTAGATGCGAACGATGTCGCATCTAGGAACTAAAATGAAGAGAAGTTTCCTGGGGGCAGAAATACCACGCTCTCTGATGAGAAAGCGTCGGTATTTCTGCCGGGGACTTAGATCGGTGAATGGGAATTGTATTCCCATTCACTGATCGGGGGGGCAGCGGGAGGCAGCGGGCGCGCGCCCGATCGCGCGCACCACACGGCTGCAGCACCACTGCCTATCTGGACGGATATATGCGTCCAGATATGGCGAAGTGGTTAATATACCGCCAGGGAGGTTAAGAGTCAGGTATGAGCCTTGTGCTCCTACTGGGTGAATGCTTCACTTTCCCCTTCATTAGCAATGTCGGCTGTCCTCATAATTATCTGTATCCAAACTGCTCCTGTTCAATCCCATTTGTTGATCGGGAGCAGATCGGACATTTAGGAAATAATTGTCAGATTCTATCAGTCGGACGGGAAATTGCATTGTGTGTGATGTCGTACCCTATTATTATTATACTGTATTGTGCGTGCCCGAGGGAGACCTTTCAGTATGTACCGTATATACTCGCAAGCAAGCCGAATTTTTGACCCCCCAAAAGTGGGCCAAAAGTTGGGGGGTCGGCTTGCTTGCGAGTCATGGGTGGGTGGATAGGTGCTGTCCCTCCCCGCTCCCCCCGCGGCCACCGCTGCTATTACCTTAGGCGGCGCCGCTGCCTCTATCCCCGTCCTCCTCCGGTAACTCATTCACAGCAGCGCGCCCCCCCGCTGCTGTGATGACGCAGGAAACCATAGAGAGCGGTTCCCATAGTAACGGCATCGCGCTACAGGAAGCCGCTCTCTATGGTTTCCTCGTCATCACAGCAGCGAGAGGCGCGCTGCTGTGAATGAGTTACCGAACTTACCGGAGGAGGACGGGGATAGAGGAAGCGGCGCCGCCTAAGGTAATAGCAGCGGCGGCGGCCGCGGGGGGAGCGGGGAGGGACAGCACCTACCCAGCCATACTGGGGCACTATGCTAGCTATATGGGGCACTATGCTAGCTATATGGGGCACTATACTAGCTATAATGGGGCACTATACTAGCTATAATGGGGCACTATACTAGCTATAATGGGGCACTTTACTAGCTATAATGGGGCACTATACTAGCTATACTGGGGGCACTATACTAGCTATACTGGGGGCACTATACTAGCTATACTGGGGGCACTATACTAGCTATACTGGGGGCACTATACTAGCTATAATGGGGCACTATACTAGCTATAATGGGGCACTATACTGAGCACTATACTAGCTATACTGGGGGCACTATACTAGCTATAATGGGGCACTATACTAGCTATACTGGGGGCACTATACTAGCTATACTGGGGGCACTATACTAGCTATACTGGGGGCACTATACTAGCTATAATGGGGCACTATACTAGCTAAACTGGGGCACTTCACTAGCTATACTGAGCACTATACTAGCTATACTGGGGCATTTTACTTGCTATACTGAGCACTACCTACCTATACTGGGCACTATACTAGCTATACTGGGACATACTGGGGGGATCACTGGGCCAGCGTTTCCTACCCCCGGCTTACATGAGGGTCAATCATTTTTTCCTGTTTTTTGGGGTAAAAGTGGGGGGGTCGGCTTGCTTGCGAGTATATACGGTATGTTTTTTTTTCAACCCAATTAACTATGTACAGTATAACTATTTTCTATACCTTGAGTTACCCATACAACTTTACAACCCACTGTTCGAGTGCTTTTGTTTTTGAATGTTATCTTGAAATAAGGAAACCACCTTTCTCCAATATTTCTGCAGATTTTGCTGGACATGATCCAGAATTACCCGACTCCACTCAGGACACTTGTGCTGTCTGAGAACAACATCAGCATGGAGCTGCAGCAGCAGATAGCCGACCTCCTCTCTGAAGGGGAAGATGAGGATGAGGGGGAGAAACATGGCCAGGAGCCCCCCATCCGGGAGAAGAGACACAAGAGCTTTCTGGGTAGGTCAGAGGAGCACTGGGTTCTTTGCCATTACATTCATTTTGTTTCCACTCTTTAGCTGTGTGGTCACATCACCTAGAATCGATAATTTAGTGTTTCTTAGAAGTTGAAGTTCTAAAACCTCTTAACCTCCCTGGCGGTTAATTTATTTTCCCAAATGAGCAAAATTCCTTTTTTTTTTTTTTTTTTAATTTTTATTGTTTCATGTAAAGCTACCAGAGTGGTAGCTACATGAAACACCACTAGAGGGCGCATGTGGCCCTCTAGTGCGATTGTCGCCGGCATCAATAGCAAACAGGGGAGCGCGTATATAACGCGTTCCCGTTTGGCTTCTCCTGTTGCCATGGCGACGATCGGCATGACGTCAGCCGATGTCCTGACGTCAGGCGCACTCGATCCAGCCCATAGCGCTGCCCGGAACTCATTGGTCCAGGCAGGGCGGGGGGCCCTCTTCAGCCGCTGCGTGCGGGCGATCGAGCTGTGAGCGCGGCTAGCAAAGTGCTGGCTGCGCGCACAGCACTTTGAATGGGGAGAATCGCCCAAACAGAGCCTGAGAAATCCTCCTGCGCGGCATAGCCCGAGCTCAGCTCGGGCTTACCGCCAGGGAGGTTAATGGTTAGTCCTCTCTCTGGCTTTCTGGTGATGAGTTCCCAAGCATAGCCATGTGATGTGCTCATTACCTTGGGGGGGGGGGGGGAGGGTGCTACTGACTTGTTTTAATGTATTATTCTTTATAAAGAAGCAGGAACACCTGATGTTGGGTGGGGACAGGTCCAGTATTGTCACATCTAGAAGAGATATTAAAAAAAAACACCTGGTGACTCTAATCACCAGATTCCACCTATTGTAGAAATATTACCTTAGGATGGTGTAGAACAGGGGTGCCCACACTTTTTCTGCTTGTGAGCTACTTTTTGAAATTAGCAAGTCAAAATGATCTACCTATGTACAATTTTATGAACATAATTATATATACAGAATGGAAAATGTAGTGAAGTCAGGAGCTACCATGAAGTCCTTTGTGATTTACCGGTAGATTGCGATCTACTCAATGGGCACACCTGGTGTAGAATGTACTTTAGCTTGTGTTAGTTGCTTATTGATGACCGGCCACTTGAGCTTTACAGAAAGGGTGGGTTATTTACAAATAATTAAGAATATTTAACTGATGACATATGAAATATAAGTGCTAGCTGAGATAATGGGGAAAGGGAACAGAGGAAGCTAGGGAAAGAAAAAGGGGCATTCTATCTGCATTATACTGATCACTCACACTCTGACACTGCTGGGCCCAGCACTGATCCATCCTTCACAGTGCTGAGGTCCTTTAGATATATCAGGTGAGACCCCCTCCTCCCTGGCAGCCAGAAAGGGTCTAAAGGTGCCTATACATCTAGCGATTTTGGCAGCCGATCGACCAAGAGACATCTTATCGATCTGTTGGCTGCCATAAATCGCACACCTAGTCTCCCTCGGCTACTGCTCCCCGCTATACCCATCCCTGTTATTCCAAACCCTATCCCTGACTCCATCGCTAATGTATCTACCTATAACGGTACGACTATGTAGAAGCTTTCCAGAGGCGCCAATAGAATAAAAGTCACTTAAACGAGCTTAAAACCGATGGGGCAGTGGTAGGCCTATCCCATCCATGCAGACAAAGCAAAGACTGTGGCATCAACAGTCAAACAACAATTTATTTATACTCCACAGTAAAAATAGGCAACGCGTTTCACAGGCCTGATGAAGCGGGATTGAGCTTGTGAAACGCGTTGCCTATTTTTACTGTGGAGTATCAATAAATTGTTGTTTGTTGATGCCACAGTCCTTCCTTTTTTTTACCCCTTTACTCTTTCCCCGGGCGGTGTGAATATTCTTATATTTATGCATCTATACATTCCTATGAATAATTTTGTATGTGTTTTTGTATTTTCACATGCTACTTTTTATCTCATCGCTGTGGTGTCTGTAATTTATATATCTTCATGTAACCGGATTGTCTATTCATCTTGATTCTTAATCATAACATCCATGGTTGTTTTAATTAATCTCCATTTTGGCCATTCGGCCATTTTATATGTACATGTATATGTCTCTTTAAGAGCCATAGCCACACCTTGGGTGGGCCGGCTTTTTTTGACTATTTAAACGTGTGGTGTTTTTGTGTATGTTGGCTATGATTAAGGAGCCAGTGTGAGCTCCGATACGCGTGAGCCATATGTGTATCTACTGATGTGTCAATAAACTGAAGATTGCTTTATACCCAACCTATGGTGCAGCGGAACATCCTTTCCTTTTGTTTGCATTGAGACCGGGTATTCCTGCTCCCCTGGGTTATGCACCGGTGGTGCCAGCATCTCCATTCCTCGTTTGTTATACAGTCCTTCCTTTGTTTGCTTTGTCTGCATGGATGGAATAGGCCCACCACTGCCCCATCGGTTTTAAGCTCGTTTAAGTGACTTTTATTCTATTGGCGTCTCTGGAAAGCTTCTACATATTGCTAAGTCCACCCTTGGTGGAGGGTTGTTCCCATCTACAGAGAGCGACTTTTAATCCTGAGTGGGGTCAGGTTAATCTCCCCACCTGGCTTCACAGTGGTTGCCTAATGGTAACCCTGGTTTGTGAGTATTAAATTGTTATATTACTCATTAATTATCATCTATACAATATCAAACTATTGGGCTCTTGGTGCCCCCCCTCTCTTTATAACGGTAAGACTGTTCCTAAACTTACCCCTTACTCTCTGGTCAGCAGTGAAAGCCATATTACATTTTTTAGGGAGACATCCATCCAACTAGTTACACCAGAATCTAACCTGTTGGCTTTTCCATGGAAGTATAAGTTCCTATGGGTCTTCATAGGGCGTCCCCCAGCTGTTGATGGGCTTTGCTTCCTTGTTGCTACCTGGCGGTGAATCCTAGGAGTACCCTAACATTGGCAGGAAGAAAAGGTGACACCATGCTGAGGAGAGACGGAGGTGAAGAGCCAATCCAGGCCCGAGCCAATACTGGGGCAGGTAGAAGGCAGATAAGTCAATGTACAAGCTGAAAGCGAGGCAGGCAGATAATAGAACAGGCTGAGAAACTGAGGTCTAGACAGGCAGATTACCAGCAAAGTCAGGGAATGAAGTGGACAATGGATCAGTATTGAGAATAGTCAGGTAGGCGGGGTGATACAGGAGCATTAAAGAGGAACTCCAGTGAAAATCCCTGCTCTGCTCAATGCACTGTATGGCATCACTGTTCTACTCAGTGCATCGTATGACATCACTGGAGGTGCGAATCACTTGGCAAATTTCAGGAGTGAAAGTACTGTTATGTAATAAGAACAGCACAGGTGAATGACGTGCTCCCCATTGTCCTCCTCAGGTATGGCTCCGCACAGAGTCCTCCTCACCTCTGGCCTAGGCGACGGCCTTCTTGCTGAGACAGAGATGTGAAGACCTCACCTTCCACTGCTGCACCAATCATGTATTGCACAGATAAGAAGACAGGGAATCCTTCAGCATGTGTGAGAGTGAGTGTGTGTGTTTTGCAGAGGCTAAGCCCTGGATATTCTACAGGTGTGTTATTATTGCAGATAGAAATTCTCTCTATAAAGAAAGATAATGTATATCTCTATGTGACACTGCACAAGGGACACAATCCCAGCACTTTAACTCTGGCACAAACCTCCCTATCCTCTGGGGAGGCCACTGCATGGGGCGGAGCTATAGCTTGGGCAGGGTTCAAGCACAAGTATTCCAATAAAGTTTATTGTGAAAAACCTGCTGTTATCCGATTTGTGTGTTTTGTTGGGGGGGGGGGGGGGAAGGAGGGTGCAAATCTGCCCATGTAAATGTACACTGAGGAGTAAAAATTCACTGTGCAGCTGGATGAAGAATCCCTATCAATGTGAGAGGGGCAACGCCTCTATCCAAGGTGCTGTTGTGGGAAAGTTCTGTACACAGGAAGGATGTGGTAATAGCATATCGTACATGTGTGTATCCACAGGGCATATAGTGGAGGAACAGTACGTATTATCCCATCACCCGGTCAGATGGGCGCAGGGTGAGCCGAATGACGGCCCTGCTGCCACTGAGATACTGGGCGGCATTAAATCCTATTCCCTCCGAGTTCTGGCAACTCAGAGAGAGGTAATTTGGTGTCCAGCGATCGCCATCACCTGCATTACATTTGAAATCCCGCTGCGCAGCTATAGACGTGATATGTCTGTGGCAGCACCTAGGTCAGGCACAGCATGAGGTCAAGCGCACGGCAAAATGACCTGCTTCGGCTGGGGAGATCTCTAGACAGACAACATGGAGTCAGTCAGCAGCTCTTGGAGGTGTGATGTATTGGAAGCCAGACACCTGAGCAAACCTAAGACAAAGGCAGATTGTAATAGCTACAACATCTCCACTGTGGCAGCTCTGGAATATTCCTGGCATGCTGCTCCAAGGAACAGTGTGCTGATGCGTGTGCAATCTAAAAACATTTATAGAAAAATATTTAATGCAAAGAACTGTACTTGAATGTAAAAAAGACTTTCACTAATGCATTCTGTGCTTGTATATCAAAATGTTGCTTAAGGCCCCGTTCACATCACAAACGCGGATGGCCATGCGAGCGGAACGCACGCCATCCGCGTTTGTGTGCGTTGCATGGCTGATCCCATCACTGAAAAGTGAATGGGACAGCCACGCGTTTTGGCAAAAAAATGCGTGCAGCATGCGTTCCCGGACCGCACAGGTCCGGAACACATGCAGTGTGAACATCAGACAGTGCACTCTATGATGTCGTGCGTGTCTGCCTCCTGCACGCGTTTCCAAACCGCGGCTGGAAACGCGGGCCTTAAACCTCCCTGGCGTTCAATTTTCCTAGGATTTCTGTGCAAAAAGTGATAAAAAAATTTTAAAACTTTTTTTTCTCCTGTAACTTGCCAAAATGTGTCAAGCAAGGGTCTAGTATACAGTGCAGGAGAGTATTGATGTGTATGCAAGTTTATACTGTTCACAGCATGTTTTTATGGACGGACATATCTGTGCATACTGCTAGGATTAAACAGAGCCCAAGGTGGGTTCAGAATATAAAAAAACAAAAAAACCCTGATCCATTGGGCTGAGCGGATCAGGTGACCTTCAAAATTGCCACTCCTGTGGGCCGCAATGGCCCATTTCCACTTTCGGGACCTCTGGGTCTCAACGCTGGAATGAGAGATTCATTTTCTTATTCACAGCATGCCGAAAGGCGGGGAAGTGGCAGGGGTCGCAGTCAGGGAGAGAGCTGCTCAATGGCAGCTCTGGAAACCCTGCAGGAACGACCCTAGGGAGAGTTTTGAGCAAGGAATCCCTCTCCCACACCTTTACCTCTGAGATGGCGACAAATATGGTCACTAATCTTAGGGGGACTCTAACGTGACAGTGGGGATGCAGAGAGCGGCAGTGTGGGAACATGCCTCTGAGTCCCATCTGCCCACCTCGGGTTCTGTTTAACTACTTAAAGACCGCCCCATGCCAATGGGCATGGTCACAGCGGCAGCCCCAGGACCGCCTAACGCCAATTGGCGTAAAGTTCTGGGGCAGCAGGTTGCACGCGCATCTCCTGCTTGGGGGATGGCGCTCCACCCCCTCTTCAGTCTCCGAGCGGCAATCGCAGCTTGGGAGGCTGTTAGATGGCGTGATCGACGTCTATTTACATGTACAGCGATGCGATTGGCAGCAGCGCTGTACTGAGACTGGGGAGTGATCGGCTGTCATAGGCTGAAGCCTATGACAGCTGATCATCCTGATTGACTGGCCGGGGGGGGGGGGGGGGGTGGAGAGCAGGGGAATATAAATAAATTAAAAAAAAGCAAAATTTATTACAAATAAATATTTATAAAGAAAAAATAATAAACAACTGTGGAGCGATCAGACCCCACCAACAGAGAGCTCTGTTGGTGGGGAGAAAAAGGGGGGGGAATACTTGTGTGCTGTGCTGTGTTGTGCGGCCCTGCAGCGTGGCCTTAAAGCTGCAGTGGCCAATTAACGATATCCTGCGGTCCTCAAGTGGTTAAAGGACATAATAAGAGGGATATGAAAGCTGCCTATTTGTTTACTTTTAAACAACACTAGTTGCCTGATAGCCCTGCTGATCTATGTGGCTGCAGTAGTATCTGAATCACACCAGAAACAAGCATGCAGCTAATTTTGTCAGATCTGACAATGTCAGAAACACCTGATATGTTGCATGCTTGTTCAGGGTCTATGGCTAGAAAAGTATTCGAGGCAGAAGATCAGCAGGGCTGCGAGGCAACTGGTACTGTTCAACCACTTTCTCCTCCTGGACTTAGTAGCTACGTCCAGGAGGCCATGTGTGCTCCCGCGGCCAATCTCGCGTGTGCACACGCGCTCCCGGCCGCAGATCGTTAGCCCAGGAATCAATTAATCGGGCCATTCTCCCCTGCAGAAAAAGCCTCTCCCCATGCAGAAAAAGCAACAACTTCTCTCGGAAGACTTGCTTTTTCTGCCTCCTACGTCCCTAAGAGTACATGTTACGCTTAGAGTGACATCATGTAAACAAACCTAAGGTTGCCATCTTGTGGCCAAAAAGTAAAACTACATCTACATTACAAAAAAATTACTATTTACATCCCACCCTCCCAAAAATACCCAAATAAAATGTTTAATAAAAAAACCCTTAGAATAAAAAAAAAAATATTTACCTAAGGGTCTAAACTTTTTAAATATCTATGTAAAGATGAAATATTTCTATTTTTTTATTACAAGCTTGTAAATATTGATGGATGCAAAATGGAAAAAATGCACTTTTATTTCCAAATAAAATATTGTCGTCATTGTGATAGGGACATAATTTAAACGGTGTAATATCCGGGACAAATGGGCAAATACAATACGTGGGTTTTAATTATGGAGGCATGTATTATTTTAAAACTATAATGGCCAAAAACTGAGAAATAATGATTTTTTTCTTTCTTATTCTTACTGTTAAAATGCATTTACAGTAAGGTAGCTCTTAGCAAAATGTATCACCCAAAGAAAGCCTAATTGGTGGCGGAAAAAAACAAGATGTAGATCAGTTGATTGTGATAAAGTTATAGGCTAATGAATGGGAGGTGAAATTTGCTCAGATGCATAAAGTGAAAATGACTGAAGGCTGAAGTGGTTAAAAGGAAATAAATATGGCAGCCACCATATTGCTCTCATTACAGTTGTCCATTAAGTCAACAGTTCAAAAATATGTTTGCTTGTCTTACAAAATGCTCTTAACTGCTTTACTACTGAGCGCTGTTTACTTACAGCATTCGGCAGACCATATATAAACCGCACTCTGTAAATGATGCCATACCCTTCCCGCCGGTAATATTGGAGCGGACTACAGGGAGCTGGAGGAAGCCCCAGGTATGTCCAAATTCCAATTTTATGCAGGGCTCAGGGTCCATTTAAGCACTTTCAAATTAGCATATGCGAAAAACAATTGCATTTTTTAAATTTTACTTCATTCCTCCAATCAAAATTGAGAAAACACCAGAGGGTCAAATCTACTTGTACCCATTGACACGGGGTTGTCTAGTTTTCTATTCAGGAGTCTGCCCATGTGCACCTTAGAAGTATGCTGCAAAAAATTCTGCTTTGGATTTACAGACCATAAAGAGGCAAAACACTCAGTTGATTCTGCCACCGCCACCAACACCACACTAAAAATGACTTTTTACCCCATTCTTCAGATATATTCACCGATTATAATCCACCAATATATTCACCAGTCATAATCCACAAATATATTCACCAATCATAATCCACTAATATATTCACCAATAATATTTCACCAATTCATAATTCCACAAATATTTTCACCAGTCATAAATCGACCAATATATTCACCAGTCATATTCCACTCATATATAATTACCAATCATATTTCACCAATCATAATCCACACATATACCGTATACATCAGTCATAATTCAATATATTCCACCAATATATTCACCACTCATAATCCACCAATATATTCACCACTCATAATCCACCAATATATTCACCACTCATAATCCACCAATATATTCACCACTCATAATCCACCAATATATTCACCACTCATAATCCACCAATATATTCACCACTCATAATCCACCAATATATTCACCACTCATAATCCACCAATATATTCACCACTCATATTCCACACATATATACAGTAATTACCAATATATTCACCAGTCATTATTCAGCAGTCTTTATCCACCACTTCAAAGAGGCATCAACACTGCGAAGAGGATCATCGGATCTCCCCTGCCACCTCTGAACCTCCTATACACCAACCAATTGAGGTCCAAGGCACTCAAGATACTTTACGAACCCTCCCACCCCAGCTGGCACTTCTTCAACCGCTTTCCCTCTGCCTGCTACCTCAGAACCATCGCCACAAGAACCACCAGACACAGGAACTCTTTCTTTCCTCAGGCGGTCCTTCTCTTGAACTCGCTCACCCTCTTATGCTCAAGTCTTAGTGTCACATTCCCACCGCCTTGCAGCCTCCGCGCCCCGTTTCTGCAATGATGATCCATGCAATGTCAACCTCACTTTGTTTATCTGTATGTCTTGATGCCTGTTGTATCTCATGCCGTGTCTTACCATGAACAATTCCGGGTGAAAACTGGTCGCACTTGGTGAATAAAGTTTTTCTGATTCTGAAATTCACCAGTCATAATCCACCCATATATTTATCATTCATAATCCACTATACTCACCAATAATATTCCACTAATATATTCACCAATCATATTTCAGCAGTCATAATTCACCAATTTATTCACCAGTCATAACCCACCAATATATTCATATATAGTCATATTTCAGCAGTCATAATCCAGTATGTTCACCAATCCTTTGCTTCACTCCATCATCTCTAGAATCACTGAAGAAAAGCTGTTACATTTAAAATAGTTTATTTGTTATTGGAAAATAGACATCAGCTCTGAAAATGTCAGAAAATAAATTTAGGCGAGATTAACAGTCTGAAATCAGGACAAGGAGGAAGCAGTACTAAATGCATAATGACATCAGGGGCATGAGGAGGTGTAGGCCACTAGGTAAAAGGACAATCAGCAGTCATCAACGGTGACATCTGGAGAATGAAGAAATGGATAACCGTATGATCAGCATACCCAGTGACATCATGATGAGGAGGTGGGATCCCTCGGTAACAGCAAGGATTAGATGCTGAATGCTCAGTGACATCATGATGAGGAGGTGGGATCCCTCGGTAACAGCAAGGATTAGATGCTGAATGCTCAGTGACATCATGATGAGGAGGTGGGATCCCTCGGTAACGGCAAGGATTAGATGCTGAATGCTTAGTGACATCATGATGAGGAGGTGGGATCACTCGGTAACGCCAATGATTAGATGCTGAATGCTCAGTGAAGTACTGGGGGAGAGGAGGAGCACATGGCAGTTTCCAAGTTGACATCAGGATGAGGAGGTGGAACAGTGGGGAGCAATAGGGTGAGCAGATGTAGAGTGCTTGACATAAGCGTGAGCAGTATACCTTAGGTGCATGGTCATATCATGAGGGAAAGCAGTAAGGCGCGCTGTAAAATGGAGGTGGTGTATGTCCATTGACATTAGGAGGACAAGGAAGTTTTAGGTTCATGGTTGATGATCAGTGAGAGATGACGTTCTGGACACAGAATGATGCATGGAGAACAAGGAGGCATGGGACAACATGGCATCAGAAGTGATGGCTACCCATGGGGATCAGCATGGGGAGGCGGCTCACCTGCTGTTTTGTGCAATGAGGAGGCAAGGACTGATGGCTAATACTGCATTGGGTACAAAAATAGATTTGTGTATTTCTACAATTCCATGAGAATTTCAGCGGAGTACGGCAAGGTACGGATTCAGGCAAAGATGACATGGACACCATCCAAAAAAACAACACAAATTAAAACTGAAAAGAAATGTCTCCACCACACAAACAAAAAGTATTAAATGTAAAGTATACATAAAGACAAACCAAGTCACAAGAAAACGGAGTATTCCTTTGAGACGCTCGCTGACTGCCCTCTTCAGTCCCATCTGTTTGTGCTGCGAGTCAGGAGCTTGGATTGCATAGAAGGAGGTGGGTTATGCTGCAACACAGGAGAAATGCCTGGACAGTCTATAAAGAGCACCTAATGAAACCTGCCTCTATTATAAGGCTGAAGAAGAGGAACTTTACTTGATAGAAGGTAATGAACTTTTTTTTACATTTATAAATGTATTTACTTAGGGTTTGCTTATTTTAAAATCTTGTTACCTCGATTTACATTCTGAAATTTATCACAGGTGGTGACATCTCTACTTCTGGCAGGTGCATCAAGGTAGAATGTTTGTTTACTGTGTGTTCCGAAGCCAGAAGAAATAACACATGGTTTCCCAGAATGCTCTAGGAGGAGAATTCTGCATAATAAACAGCCTAGGCTAAATATCACTGGGAGGGCAGGGCTACACACCAATATACAGCTGTATATATTGTAACTATAGGAAGGGATTCTGATGCTGAAACCAGGAAAAGTACTGTAAAAGTGGGTGAATAACTTGCTACATTTATAATACTTCTGTCACTAGAGATCCTCTTTAGGGATATACTGTATATATTTCATCAATTTCAGATTATCTATGGATGTGTGACTAAACAAAGCATGGAGCTAAGGAGGACCCCGTGTAGAAAATTGGAGGAGGCAAAGGAGGGCCCCATGCAGAAATATAGAGGAGGCGGAGGATGACCCCATGTAGAAACATGGAGGAGGCGGACGATGACCCCATGTAGAAACATGGAGGAGGCTGAGGAACACCCTATGTAGAAACATGGAGAAGGCCCCTGTGTAGAAACATGGAGGAGGCTGAGGAACACCGTGTAGAAACATGGAGGAGGCCCCTGTGTAGAAACATGGAGGAGGCGGAGGCAGAGCTGGGACAAGATCCTCCAGCACCCAAGGCTGAGACACCAAAGTGCGCCCCTCCATCCCTCCCACCCCAGCTGTCACACACTAATTGCTATTAGACTAAGAGGCCCCTCCCCATCCCTCCCACCCCAGCTGTCACACACTGATTGCTATTAGACTAAGAGCCCACAACCTCCCCAACACCTTAATATCTAGTTATCTGGCTTGCAGTCACTGCTATGTATCCCTTTTTCTCATTTCTTTCTGCTTCAAACACAATTAGGAATGACAGCTGAATGAATTGTGCTCCCCCTCCTACACTGCGCCCTGAGGCTGGAGCCTCTTCAGCCTATGCCTCGGCCCGGCCCTGGGCGGAGGAACACCCTGTGTAGAAAACATGGAGGAGGCCCCTGTGTAGAAACATGGAGGAGGCGGAGGAACACCGTGTGTAGAAACATGAAGAAGGCCCCTGTGTAGAAACGTGGAGGAGGCTGACATTCAGGGATCAGGCTGGTTTGGAAATGTTTTCACAAACAATAGCGAAATAGGATCAGCATAAAAGCCTAAAAAGGTTAGACTATCAACAATGTCATTTCAGCAACTTTGCTATACTTTGGGCTTCTTTTCTTTAGTTCTAATGTAAAGTTACAAAATATTGGTAATTAGGTGTGTTAAAAGGCTGCGGGGGTTGAGAGCCACATCAACCCCTCTCCATGTGCAGCACCATTAGCATTAGCTACGTGGCACCACGGTGACTACTGTTCAGTGTTCATACAGTGATAATGCCTAAAGCTGACCTGTTCACATTTCTGCAGGAGGTATTAGTTGTTGCAACACAGAAGCCCAGGAGGCAAAAGAGAGAAGGAACCCGCTGTGCATATACAGTAGCTGAAAATCAGAGATCCCCGGTACAGCAGACTCTGGAAGAGACGGTCACCTCTCCTTATCACGCTGTCATTGTCAGATTTATTTGCCAAGTTGCAAGCTTCAGAGCATCCATATCCTGCCTTCAGTGTCTGGAACAAGCTTATGTGACTGGAGAATTCCTCAAGAATCACAGCCCACATGCTTGTTGAAGGGCAGTGTCCTACAAGGTACTGAGGTTTGTCTATGAAACCGCACCAAACTTGCAGCCTGAAAATAAATGCATCAATGACAGTTCCCAGATTTCTGTCCTCGCAGTTAAGCTTGTCTACAAAGACGAAGGTGAATGTGGATGGATGCTATAGATGTCCAGAAGCTCTTCTATGAATGATTAGTCGCAACAGCATGAAATGACAAATAATACTGTAAATGGCAGGAACTGCAACAACATTTAGCACCTTGCAATGTTCCCTTTTTGTCAGGACACTGAAGCAAACCTGAACTGAAAAATACACTTATGAGATTTGCAATTGTAAGAATCCTATCTAGACCTTTTCTGGAGTCCCTGAATCTCATTTTAGGTTCAAGGCATGAAAGCGTTTGACGTGAGAACCGGGTTTCATATCACACTACTAATCCTGCTGTTTATTCAGCTTGTATGTGGAGAAGTCCTGACCTTCTGACCTTATATTCATTATCCTGCTATCAGAAGACTTTCTACAGCCACACAGAGGTCTAATTATCCAGAATGAGGAGAAACTGTAGATTTAAAACACTGGTGTATTAACCCTCACAATAAAAAAAAAAAACGAAGACGGACAGTTTCTAAGTTGCATTGGTACCACAAGTTTACAATGTTTTTCTAATCATGCCACGTCGCTTTAGGTACCCTTGAAATGCTCCACAGAAGAGAAAGCGAAAACTTTGCTGTTCTACCCTGCCACTGATTCTGCACCCCACAGAAGGCTTATTGCCTCTCACTTTGTGTATGGTGTTGTATATGTGTCATGGACTTCCTGTGACGTCACAGAGTAACCCACCTCCTGTAGGGCATGTATTAAGTGGTGGCAGACAGCAATGAATGGACCAGGCCTAGCGATCATGAGGCCTCGTTATCTGCATATACTGTTAAGTGAGACCATCAGACCTTCCCCTTCAGTTCAGTAAGTTGCCCTGTTCCTGAGCTCGTGTCAGGCTGTCCTTGCGAAGCAAATGATGTACACCCATTCGCTTTGGGCTTCGGTGTGGGCGGACACCCAGAGGTTTCTCCAAGGAAGTCTCTGGTTCTGGTTCTATTTGGATCGCTTGGATTTGATCTTCTAGTTCCTGTTCTTCCTCTAAGTCCTCCGATGTGACTGGTAAATCCTCCCTGTCTTCCTCTTCCTCCACAGCTCCAGAAAGGAGGTCTTGAGCCTCCTCCTTGGAGAAGTCCTTGCCATATTCATTCGGTAGATGTCCTCGTTTTGTGCCTGAGCTCTCCATATCAAAGCTTGACTCCTGACTACTTAACCAACTGTTGCCAGAGGACTCCCGCTCAGAGAATGCTTGGGCCACACGGCTCAGTTCCTGCATAGATCGGCTAAATCTCTGCTGCAACTCCAGGGCAGTGTCCCGGCTATAGGATGTTCGGTGGGACAGTGACCCTTCAGTACTTGGCGCTGCCTTGTCCACAAACATCCTTTGCCAGTTGGCCAACATATCCTCTTCAGAACTAGCAGAACTAGGGGCAGCACTGCTTACTGGAGATCGTGCAGGGTTGTCTGCACTCCGTGCTCGCTGGGGGTAGCTGCCTGAGGATGCTGGACTGTTTGGTACGGTACGGTGTCTCTCTGGACTATCATTCTCACCTTGCACCAGGCTAAGGGAGATGGCTTGTCTAGTGGCATAGGTGCAGTTGGGAAGTGGACTGTTTTTAGGAATACGAACCTTCTCGTCTGAGAACTCTATCACCTTGCGGCCTGGATACTTTGGGTGGGGGGGTGAAGGAGTTGGATATGGACTAAGTTTTTCAAAGGTTGAAACTTCCTCACTAGCACTGTCTGTGCTCTCCTGTTTCTGTAAGATGCCATTTTGTTGCTGGCTGGAGCCACTCATATCAACATGCACAAAGACATCCTCAGCTGTCGGACCACTGCCACTGCTGGATGTGGCAGAGTTCAGGATGAGCGACTCAGGCTTTTCTAAAACCCGGGCGATTACCGAGGTCGGCACTACATCTGAATGAGACAACACAGGAGGAGGTACATCTTGTCCTGAACCAGAAGAGGGGGCTCCACTCTGCAGATGTTTGTTTACCATATCCTGCAGCTTGTAGGGTAACTGCAAGAGGCAGAAACACCAAAAACATAAATATACTGTTATCAACCGCACCCAAAAATCACCATATTTTCACTGAACACCTACACTGCGATACTTTTAATTCACCACATCTCAAAGCACACCTAAAAACCCCCACATTTCACAAACCTCCCTGTACTCCTACACTGCAGTAGCTCCAATTCACAACATGACATGTCACAATATGCTAATACTGCAGTGAGGGGTAGTGAATCCCCCATTCACTATTCACCTCCTCTGCAATACCCCTAGTTCACCACTCCTTACTGTACACTTAATACCCCAAGTTCACTACTTCTCACTGTATATCTACACTGCTATACAGCCAGTTCACCACTCCTCACTGCACATCTACACTGCAATACCCCCATTTCACCACCCATCACTGTGCATTAACACTGCAATACCCCCAATTCAATACCAATCACTGTATATCTACACTGCAATACCCACCAGTTCACCACTCCTCACTGTAAATCTACACTGCAATACCCCCAGTTCACCACCCATCACTGTATATCTACACTGCATTCCCCCCAGTTCACCACCCATCACTGTACATCTACACTGCAATACCCCCAGTTCACCACCCATCACTGTACATCTACACTGCATTACCCCCAGTTCACCACCCATCATTGTACATCTACACTGCATTACCCCCAGTTCACCACCCATCATTGTACATCTACACTGCATTACCCCCAGTTCACCACCCATCATTGTACATCTACATTGCAATACCCCCAATTCACCACTCTTCACTGTGCATCTACACTACAATACCCCAGCTCACCACCCATCACTGTGCATCTACAGTGAAATACCCCCAGCTCACCACCCATCACTGCACATCTACACTGCTATAAAAACGCAATGTAGGTGTAGAAGGAAAATAGTGAATTGTAATACCCTCAATTCACCACCCATCACTGCACATCTACACTGCTATACGCACACAATTCACGATCATCATTGTACACCTACACTGCAATACCCCCAGTTCACAGACAGTTACTGTACACCTATACCTTACCTACCCTTACATTACATAGCAGTAGTTCCCAAGTAATCTCCCAGCTGCATTTCCCCTATTTCTACATAACAGGTGCAGTATCATCCATTATGAGACAATACAGACTCACATCTGCAAATTTGTGGTTCCTGAAATGAGATTTATTGCATTTCAGCAGCTGAACAGCCAGATTGCAGTCCTGACGATATCGTTCCTGCAGGAGATAAAAAATAGTGAACCTCCAGGGCCACACACGCACGCATACACATACATACATCATACTCACTGCCAAGTCGCACTAACTACTAAAACTAAATGGAAGTGGAGAGCAGATGTGAAGGAAGAGTAGATGGGGAGAGCACAGACAAGTACATAAGAAAATGAAAGCAGATGTAGGGGAGAGGGGGGGGGGGGGAGGGAGGGCAGCAAATAAGAATAGGTGAAGTTGCATAACAAACCGGGAAAAGCAGAGAAGAATAATTAGCAAGGACAACGGATAAAGGCAACAACAGAGGAGAGGAGCTGGAAATGAGGAGGAGCAGAACAGTAGCCAAGCAACATATGAGGGGATCAGATGAGGAGAGGAGACAGAGAACATCAAGAGGAGTGGACACTAACATTCAACTCTTCCAGTTTATTTATGGTTGTTTTTGCATCCAGAAGTTTGTTGGTGAGCTCCACTATCTCCCAATCCAGGGTCTTGCGTTCCATCTCAGCTTTTTTTATCTGTATGTGAAGAAACAGTTTTCAGTTGAAATTAGGGGTCCACATAGACTGATGGGTAGGTAAAGGGAAGGCACAGGTGTCCAAAAACACAGCAGACAGATAACTGAGAAGTGTCCATCATACAGAAGGTTTTGGCCAACATTTAATTTCTCCTAGAGTGGCCATGGGGGAACATCTGGAGGGTGGACAACAAGAGGCTTGGAGCTATTAAGGGTTCAGGTGCCCAGACAGGACGAGACATGGAACAGAATTGTGACCAGCTTCCCTCCCACCCTACCCCCAAAACTACCAAACGCAACTGAATAGATCCAGCTTTGGCTGAATGAGGCCTGTAAAAAAGACATCATGAGGCAGAAAGAGAGAGAGGGTTAGATCAAAAGAGAAATAGTTAGATCAATTTAGTAGGCAGAGACATTGTATACAATGCACTACATCTTTAACAGCTTACAGTTGCCAAACAAAAAAGCGCTACCATCCCATTAAATATTGTTACCCTTGCTACTACTATACACTACTCGCTGATAGGAGAACGCTGTCACAGGCGTTGGAGAATTGCCGGTTCACACACACTGTTTTAAAATATGTAAATCAAATCACCAGAGGTGGCGCTCACAGCAATGTCACATCTATATCACAGTTCAGATGCCTAAGACAAATATAAGCAGAACGGTGCAATTCCAAATTCCACCATCCACTATGACAGAGAAGCATACACCCCACAATATCTATGCTTCACTGAGGATATATACATACGCCACCTATCACAGAGTCAATGATCAAATAAGATTGTCTTAGGCATCTGAACTGTAATATAGATGTGACATTGCTGCGAGCGCCACCGCTGGTGGTTTAATTTCAAAATTGTTACTCAACTACATTCATTCCACTCCCAGCAAACTGTTGGGCGTTTTGTTGCTACTTATTTCTGGCACAGACCTAGTACTATGGGTAGTCATAGAATGGAGATAATGGTCTGTTCATTGTGCTTGAGACAATAAAAAGGTACAACCACACAGCCCCAACACATGACCGAAGGTCAATCAATTAAAGTGTATTTACACTACACTAGTGATGTTAGCTACAAGTACGTAGCTACTCTTAATCGAAATTTGAAGGAGACAGCGTTGTGCGCGGCAGAGAGGGGGTTAACTCACCTATGCTGCCTATAACCGATGCATTCCACTTGTGGTCCACATAACTCCACTAATACCTCCTTCTATCCAGGAAAAAGGAAGAAGTGGCGTTACATGGACAACATCGGGTATAGGTGGAGACATAGGTAAGTTAACACCCCCCTTTACAGCGGGCAGTGCCTTCCAATTTAGATTACGAGTAGCTACAGTACATTACCAGTTCACACTGGCCTTAATACACTAAGCATTAGAGTATGCGGTAATGCAGAAAACAGCTGATTTTACTGAACATCATGTCAAGTGCCAATTCACCAAGACTGTTACCACTCATGCCGTAAATACCTCAATAAAAGTCGATTCACAAAGATTACAGAATTCAGTAACACAAGTGAGAGGTTTGGTATTTTAAAATGAATGGGTCCGGCAAAAAAAACAAAAAAAACCAAAACAGATACATCCGAAGATGGAAGGCTCTACGTCCTATAGAGCCTTCCAGCTCCTCTCACCCATCCCTCGTTCCAGCGCAGGAGGATTCGGAAATCTTCAGGAGCCTGTGGCTCCGTACTGCCCCAGTGCGAGCATGCTCTCTCCTGCGCTTGCGCATCCGCAGTACAGAGTCGCCTGTCTTCGGGAACCTTCCGAAGCCTCCTCCAGCAGGGGATTGAAAGGGGAGGGCCCAAGAGTCTTTCCTCTCCTTAGGTAAGTTTGTTTGATTATTTTTTTTTTCCCCGTGAACCTGAATTTTGAAATAAAAAAAAAAACAGATACCCAAGGAGCCTTCCTGTTCTTCTCCTGGTTCCCTAGTTTCAGCGCTGTCACCCTCGTTAGCAGTCTTCCACCACGAGAGGCTTTCAAATGTCTTTAGGAGCACTCGGGCAGCTCCGTAGTGCGCATGCACGAGCATGCTCTTGCGCATTTGCAGCACAGAGCCTCCCGTCTTCAGGAGCACTCTCGCTCCTGAAGCCTCCCGAAGCCTCCCGTGGCAGGAGATTTAAACAGGGGAGATCCTGCTGGAACACAGGGACCATGAGAGGAATGGGAAGACTGAATAGAACCCAGAGCTTTCCCCTCCTTATGGAAGTATTTGTTTTTTTTATTTCAAAATCACTTAAGGTTTGCTTTAAGACCAGACTGGAGCTGTCATTAACTAACAATCTGCATTTAGTAAAATTGACAGACAAAGGAGACAGCCAAAAGGAGGAGGCAAAGTGAAAGTTCATAAACGCTCAAACCCCCCTTCAAACCATACCAGTCGGTGCAGGATCTGGCAAGCCAGGCCAATCTACAAATACAAGCGAAGAAGGATCCGCAAACCAGATGAGGTCGGTGAAAAAAAGCTGGTATTCTTTATTGAAAACTCCACATAACAGAGGACAATTAAAACCACAACTATGGTTATGTGGTTTTAAGTGTCCTCTGTCATGTGGAGTTTTCAATGAAGAATACCAGCTTTTTTTCACCGACCTCATCTGGTTTGCGGATCCTTCTTCGCTTGTAACAATAGGAGGAGGCTCCAGGTCCTGCTACTAAACCCATTTGGTCCAATGCACTCCCAGGTGGGTCATCAGAAAGTAACAAAACACAGATGTTGATCTAATATTCAATTCATCTATTACTATGGAACCACTACATGCCTACAACTATGTATGGAAACACTACACCCCTTTACCATATCCACCATTAAGGAACTATTAAGGAACAAGGCAACTATTATGGAACCAATGCTTACGCAATACTATGGAGCCACACTACATATCCATCACTTGGGAATCATTCCATGCCCACCACTCTGAATATACAACATGCCCACCACTGTGTATCAACTGCACACCCACCATTATGGAACCCCTATATGACCACCACCAATTACACTCTCACCACTACAGATCTGCTATATGCCCACCACTGCAGAACCAATACAAGTCCACAACTATGGATGCATAACAGATTGACAATGTATCCATCTATCACAAATAAGGAACCAATGAAATGAAGTGGCCACACACCCCCAATCACATCTCTATTCATAAACAACACACCCAACAATAGGATTTCACCACACATCTCTCCCTATGGATGCATTAGGGTTGGTGGCAGGGCCTGATTTCAGCCTAGCTAACATAGGCTGGGGCCTAGGGCGCCTGAATAACAAGGGCGATCTGCGGGCAGTGGGGTAGTACTGGCAATTTACCTGCAAAAGCATTTTCACCCTAGCAGCGGGTTGCGGTCCTGATGGTGTGCTATACAGCCAGCCTGATCAGATCCGCGCCTGCCCTGCTTCAGAGTTTGGTACGGCAGCCACAGATGGCTGGGTTTGGCACAGTTGGGCATGCAAGGGGCAGGGAGCGACAAGGCTACAGGCAACTCAAAGTGACACTAATGCCTGTCGCTCCCGGAGGAGTCCTCCTCCTCCTCTCTGTACAGCAGTGTGTTCTGCAGCCACGCCCCCTTTTTCTCCGGGCTGCTTGTCTGTCCCCGGATATTCAAGAGATCGCTGTTGACTAAAGGCTCATACACACGGGGTACGGCCGTCGCCGCAACCACGTGGCACGCGCGTGTTGCGGCGACGGTTCGCCCGTGTGTATGACGCGCGCGCCCCGAACCGTCGCCCCTTCGGAGCTGTCGCCAGGCGATTGACATGTTCAATCGCCGGCTACAGCCGTCGCCGCAACCTCGCCGGAACTGTCGCTAGCCCCGCATGTGTATGCGGGCTAGCGACAGCTACCCACACACGGCACATGGAGCTTCCGGCGGGGGGGGAGGAACCTCGGCGACAGCTTCCGCCGCATCGCTAATCCCTCTGCTGCAGTGTGGATGCAGAGGGACTTGGCGACGAGCTGTCGCCGAACTGTTGACGAACTGTCGCGCACACGCTCCCGTGTGCAGCGACAGCTACAATTGTCCCCCCCCCGTGAGTACTTAGCTTAAAGAGACTCTGTAACAATTTTTTCAGCCTTAGTTCTTCTATCCTATGAGTTCCTATGCCTGTTCTAATGTGCTGGGGCTTACTGCAGCTCTTCCTAATTACACTGTCTCTGTAATAAATCAATGTATCTTTCCTCTGTCCTGTTTGTCGGGCTAAGGCTTTGATTGTGTGGAATGTGCAGGGCTGCTTGTGATTGGTAGAAGCCATACACACCCTCTGCAGGCCCCCTGCATACTCACACACTATGCTTAGCTGAGCCTATTAGAAGCTGGTTAGTTTGTTTGTAAACATTGCCTAAAACTGTTAATTACAAGCCAGGATTGCAGCAGAGAGTGGCAGAAACAGCACAGAGGGGCACAGGAGAAAATAATGAATAGAATGGTATGCTTTTTAGTGTAAGAATATTAGAGTACAGATTCTCTTTAAGAGATGTAAGTGCTCCTATCAGCGGGGTCCAGGGAAATACTGGGAAAAAGTCAGAGTCAAGTAACTAAATAGTTATAAAGATATTAGCAGCCAGACAGCTGCAATAAAGATAAGCTCACCTACAGGAGGGGGGGGGGGGGGGGGGGGCTGTTGCTGATTATTTACATCTTTCCTCCCCAGCATGACCAAAAGCACAGCTTGACTGCAGCTTAGACTGCAGTCCTGCAAAAGTCTGTTTTCCTCCTCCTCCTCTTTCTACACTTTCCTCACCATCAGATTATCTTTCTGTTTTTAACTGCCACCTCTCTGCCATCTAGTGTTCCCCCTTCCCCCTTTACTAACACTGACATCTTCTGCAACACTTTACAGACTGCATAGTCATGTCCCTGACTGTCCTCAGAGGAGCTCAAAATCTAATCCTACCATAGTCATAGTCTAATGTCCTACCATATTATTATTATGTATTTATATAGCACTGACATCTTCTGCAGCACTGTACAGAGTACATAGGCATGACACTGACTGTCCTCAGGAGCTCACACTCTAATCCTACCATAGTCATAGTCTAATGTCCTACCATATTATTATTATGTATGTATATAGCACTGACATCTTCTGCAGTATAGTACATAGTCATGTCACTGACTGTCCTCAAAGGAGCTCAAAATCTAATCCTACCGTAGTCATAGTGTAATGTCCTACCATATTATTATTATGTATTTATATAACACTGACATCTTCTGAAGCACTGTACAGAGTACATAGTCATGTCACTGACTGTCCTCAGAGGAGCTCACAATCTAATCCTACCATAGTCATAGTATAATGCCTTACCATATAATTATGTATTTATATAGCGCTGGCATCTTCTGCAGCATGATACAGAGTACATAGTCATGTCACTGACTGTCCTCAGAGGAGCTTATGATCTAATCCCTACCATATTTGTAGTCTAATATCCTACCATATTACATATTATGTATTTATATAGGCCTGACATCTTCTGCAACACTTTACAGACTGCATAGTCATGTCCCTGACTGTCCTCAGAGGAGCTCAGAATCTATTCCTACCATAGCCTAAGCTCCTCCTGATCTATGAGTATCCCTAACCAGTCTCCTGCCTTATGTCAGATATCCCTATCTTAACCCCACTGTGTCACAGGGCGGCTGGAGATAGTGGGCCTAGGGCGGTAAAAAGTACAAATCCGGCCCTGGTTGGTGGATATACAACATACCCACCACTATGGATGCACACACCCTAAACAGCTCCCCTGCCTGACACAACTAAAGGCCATCATACATTATTAGCTCAGGGTAGTCATCAACTACCTCATTTGGAGCCTTTACTCATTTGCCAATTTACACAACTCTATAGTAGATAAAATCTCAGCACAGCTCTAATATCAATCCTAGTGCTGCTGCTAGCTTTGCACTACAAAGCTAATAAAACCAGTAAAGCTTGGTTCCTACTTGCGCCAAATCAGCAGGAGTCGATAGTTCAATATCCACTCCCAGGGTCCAGCTGGAGCCCGGGCAGATGTGTTACCCCCAGAGGCTAAATGGGGGAATGCATCCGCCTTCCCAGGATTATCACAGACTGCACAGAAGTGCAGTCCGCTTACTGCAACGGATCTCACGGATCCATTGCACACTGACAAGTGTGAACGGCTTCCATTTATAAAATAGGATTTGTTCTTTGTCCATTTAGCAATGAGTGGAGAACGGACAAAATGCCAGTTTTCTGCTCAAGTGGATGCGAGGCCTTAATTTGACACACACACACACACACACACACACACACACACACACACACACACACACACACACACACACACACACACACACACACACACACACACACACACACACACACACACACACACACACACTTAACATGGTACTGAAGAACTGGAAAGGTCTGTGTATTCCCTTCCCGCTGGCCAGACATAGGACGTGTGACCATACCTAAGGAACTGAACAGCTCAGCTTTTGGACACCATTTTTATAGCATTTTTAAGCATTCAATACTTAAAATACATATTTTCTTCCTAAAGGTCAACACATCCTCCAGCAACTGGACAGTTCAGACATTTGGGATGGACTCCTCACTAAGTGGACAGATTTGTCCCAAACCATTGGGTTATAAGCCCACGTATAAGACAAAAGCATATGGATATGCCTCAGTAATGAGACCACACCATTCTTCAGTCATATGGGGGGGGGGGGGGGGGTTTCTGAGACACATACCAGTGTGTGCAGCTTCTCTTCTAGATCCTGATTGGTCCTCTGCGAGGCTGTGTAGCTGTTCTGTAAACTAAGGACAAGATAAAATTAGAAAAAAAAAAAAAACACCACAACCAAAACGCTGGCCAAACCCACTCTACTGTAACCCAGTCTCTTTCCAGAGCTGCAACCTAGAAAGTCACAGGAGTGGACACTAAGGCCAGAAAAGGTGTGAAGAGAAAAAGGCAGAAAGACATAAGTAGGACAATAAAAGGGCAGGGTGGCATAATAAAGGGAAAGAAGACAGGAGGCAGAAGGCCAATGAAAATGAGTGAGAAAACAAAAGAGGGTGGGCACAAGACAGAGCCATGGAACATAAAGGGAGAACATAAAACAGGTCTTAGAAAATGGAACACAAACACAGCTAAAATGGAAGAAATGGCACACCACAAGACAAAGAGCCCCGCTACGAGTCTTAACTTAGTGTGCATGTGCAAAGCACTCCCACCTACGGGAGTGGGATCAATGAAGTTTGCCACCAGGCCACTGCACACGCAGTAATGCGTGACTTAGCTAAGTTGCACACTGTACCGGGCTAAACAGCGGATCGAGGAAGAGGATTGGGAGGACAGGGAGGGACCTACAAGCCTAGGGGACTGGAGGAAGCCCCAAGTAAATAAAAAAAAAAAAAACACTATATATGCCTTGGGAATCCTAAGATGCTTTGCTGGGGCTTGTTAAACGCAAATACAACGAGTGCGGTGGGTGCATGAGTTTGTCAAGGATCTTTCACCAAGGTGCAGAGTATATTGGCGTGGGGCATCTATTAAAAGGTAAGTACTTATTTTGTGGTTACCGGTAGTTTTTATTTGTACTTAACCCTTTGTGGAATTGGTAAGGGTACAATACAACCCCTTGAACCATTTCACTTGGAGGATCAGGCATCTGGGGGCCTCTTGTTAAAAGGGACACCCAAATTCCACAATGATCTGCCCATCCCAGGTCCCTCACCTTCTCTTGGGCAGGCACAGGAGGTGGGAAAGGGTTCCTTGTCCATTGTATGGTCAACTGCTCTGGGGAGAGAAGGAGGCTTTGATGCCCCTTTCTTCCAGAACCCCCCCATATCATGGACCATATGGGTATAGGTCAGGGTACAGTGCACCAGGATTCACCTTCCAATGGAGTATAATTAGTATGCCAGTGCTAGTGGTTTGGCGGATCCGCACCAGGCATTGGCAGAAATGTATATCTCAAAGTATAAACAACCAAACTGTAGCTGCAACTTTTTCTGGTTTAACTTAATGGTCGGACGTCTTTTCAACCAAACTAAGTTACTATCTTACTACTACTTGTTTTCAAGGTGGGTACACACCTTTGGTGGATGTTGCCCATCGGGGATCGGGACCCTATCCCCTTGGGCGACATGGCTGGGCTGCACAGATATGTCAGCTGTATAGCCGATGATGTGCTCTGTTGCATGCAGGGCGATGAAACAGCACAGCCCATGCGTGGTGCGACGCAGCAGGCTGGCTAGTGGCATGGACATAATCAATCGTCTGTCGCTGGGGATGAGTACATGAGTCGGGCAGATCACGCATGGGTTGGGGGCTGCCGTACACACGCTTGATTATCGGCTGAGCGGTCGTTATCGGCCGCCTCATCCAACTTTAGTCAAACACATGTACAAGCCTTTACCCACAAGAGCAAAAAATGTAGATAAATTGTCATTGTAGATGCAGGTAGTAAAAGACCATTTGAAGAGTCTTTAGTTATGCATAAAAAATTTGTAACTGAGCGTAAAGAAGTGAAATCATAATTTTCAAGTACGTGACTCTTAAAATTAAATCAAGGGACATCGCAGGAAGCAGGCACCTCCAAGAGAGGCATCTAGTATTCACATTCTTGCAATGAAGCAAAAAACAAGATTGGAATGATCTGGGAACCTTTCTTGGCAACTGAGACCTTCCACCCCTTTGACATTCTATACCAGGTACAAGGACGGGCAACTAAATTAATCAATGTCCTTTGTATAGTATGAATCCATAAATCAAAAAAAGAATCACACACCACTGTGGAGGTGCTGGACCAATAAGTAATGCAAAAAAATCCAGGTCCGCACACTCAATGAACCAAGTTCCGGGTTTATTCAAACAACGTGACACAAGTCCACTCCATATGCCAACGATTCGTTTCGGGGCCCCGTGGGGTCCCCTTTGTCAAGGTAATACAATACAGAATGGCAACAATGTGAAGACAATCCATACAGCCTAATAAGCAGTCAGCCAATCACAAAGCCCTCCCCCCTCGAGTTCAAACATACCCCAATTTGCATATGTAAACACATTACACAATTGTAGCAAACAAACATCCTATTAAGCCCTATTGTGCATACTGTAAGCCATGGTCATGTCATCAACTAACCTGAAGATGCCTGCAAGTAGTGACACAGATCCTAGTCCCCAAACTGCGGAATATCCTCGTTGTCTCCGCGACAGGCTGTGACAGGCGCTAGTGAGAATCACTCACCGAGCGCTGCGTCACATGTCACCGCTGCTGGCCGCTCCTGATACGCTGTGATTGGCGCATCCACGTGGAGAGTCATCCGTGGTAGGCTAGACAGCCCAGCTGTCCCACCCTTCCGGGTCACATGACTGTTGCCTAGCAACAGATCCGCCGCCATCCACGCTCACCAGTCTTGCTGGTAGGAGACACACCTCCCCTGCGACGTCACTCGAAAAGCCACGCCCCCCGAAGGAAGTGAATTGAAAAAAGGAATCTGATTCCTTTGTATAGCATGGTGCCCAAAACTGTATACCATACTCCAGATGTGGCCTCACAAGTGAATAGTATACTAGCAGGTTTTATTTCCTGCTTTATGCATCCCAGAATTTTATTTGCTTTAGCTAGCGCTGCTTGGCACTGAATACAAGTGTTTAACTTGTTATCAATCAGTATTCTCAAGTACACTGACCATATAGGGGGACACAGGAAAAGCAATTGGCTGTTGTGCCCCCCTACCTGGTCCGTGTAATGATTGGCTGTTCCCATGTCACCTGCCTGTGTTCCCCTATGTGGTCAGTGTAATAACTGGCTGTTCCTGTCTCCCCCTACATGGCCAGCATAATGATTGGTTGAGCTTGTGTCCCCCTATGTGGTAAGTGTATCTCAAGTCCTTCTCCAAGTCTGATGTTCCCAGCTGCAAGTCATTTATTTTATATGTTGCTCTACCACATTGGCTCATGCAAGGTGCATGATCTTACATTTATCTACATAAAATTTTATCTGCCTGCCCATATATAGCGATGCTGTTGAGATCCCACTGTAATATGCCACTATCCTGCATAGTGCTGACAATTATTTCTGCGCTCCTTGAATACAAAAAAGCAACTAAAAAAACAAACTGGCCATTTGCATCTGAACCAAAGTAGTCATCTTCCTGGTCAACGGACTCTCCTAATAGGGAAGTAAAAACACCTTTGCATTGTCACAAAGCATCCTCTGGCCAGAAACCCACAATGGCCTAAGCAGTTTATACTAGTCTACAGATGGTTTAAAGTCTACTGATGGTTTGGTGTAATGTTTTAAGGTAGCCATACACTGGTTGATTTGCCATCAGATCGACCAACAGATAGATCAGATAGATAACAATAACAAGAACAATAATATTTATATAGCGCTTTTCTCCCTGGGGACTCAAAGCGCAGTGACCCTGCATTATGCAGTCTCAAAGGCTAGGGAAAATAGGTGAGTTTTTAGCCATTTTTTAAAGCTGTCCAGAGAGGGAGCCTCTCGTACTGATTGTGGAAGTGAGTTCCATAGAGTAGGGGCTGCGTAGGAAAAGGCCCGAGCACCAAATGTTAAGTGTATCCTGGGAATAATCAGCTTCATCTTGTTGGCAGAGCGGAGGGTGCGTGGAGGGGCATAAAGTTCCAATAGATCCGCTATGTATTTGGGTCCCATGTGGTGTAGAGCTGAGATCCCCATACTCAGGACTGATATCGACCTTGAATGTCAGCAGGCAGATCTTAAAATTGATTCTCCATTTTACTGGCAGCCAGTGAAGAGTTTGCAGTACTGGGGTGATGTGTGAGCTGCGGGGGGCATTGGCTAGGAGTCTGGCTGCAGCATTCTGTACTAGCTGTAAGGGGCGCAGAACCTTTTCTGTAGATCCGATGAACAGGGCGTTGCAGTAGTCTAGGCGGGAGGATACAAATGCATGAACCAAGGCAGGTAGGTCTTCAGCTGGGATCGAATCTGATCAGAGAGGGATCGTATGGCTGCCTTTACTGCAAACAGATTGTGAATCGATTTCAGCATGAAATCCCCCCCCCCCCCCCCCGGCCAGCTACACATTACCTGCTCCGCCGGCGCGAGTCCTCCGGTCTCTGCTGTCTTCTCTGCGCTGGGCTCCGAGTCCGGCTGGCTTCACAGAACTTCCTGTCCGGGGTACAGTAGAGGCGCGCTAGATCCGACAGGTCCGATCTCGCCGCGGCCGATTCCTCGCGAGCGAACAATAGCGGGGAATCAAGCGGAAGATAAGCGGCGCCGGCGGGGACAAGGGGGAATCGAATCCGACGCACGCGCGGACTAGCGGGTACGCGCGGGGATGCGGCAGAGTCGATCCGGCGGCTAATTGAGCCGCCGGATCGCTCCGTGTAGACCCGGCTTAACATTCAGTAATTACACAATTCACAAAGGCAAACAAGGAGTAACCACACCCACTTTCGACAGATTAGACCAGCTGATTTCTGTCGGTAAAGTAATTCTGTGAAGTAATTTAGATGTGAGGATGGAACCTTTTGAATTAATTATGCAGGAGTTTAATTGTATGCAGAAGAGAGCTCATCAGAGGAGAAGGACGTCAGTCATAGCTACTCGTTTGTGAATTGCATCTTTTGATCTTTTCCCCTGCTTTACCGACCTAATTACCAAGTATTTTAGACCAGGTCTAAAACATTTAGTAATAGCGAATTCCCCTTTGATGTAACTGACCAAACCATCAGTGGACTAAAAACCATCAGTAGACTAGTCTAAACTGCTTAGTGATTTTCTGATCTTGCATTAGCAAGAGCTTTTTCAAATCACTAGATTAGAAATCGCTTCTAGTGGGTTTCTGGCCTCCCTCTAAACAGAGGAAGGGGTGGTAAGGTTCCATAGCGCATACATGATTGACAAACAGGCAGATCCCCATACTCAGGACTGATATCGACCTGACTACTCACTATGTATTCGGCACTTAAAGGACTCCAAATGTGAATATACAAATCTATTTTTTTTTTTTTTTAATAACCTGGGGTTTCTCCCAGCCCCTCGCAGCCGTCTGAGCCCCTCGCCGCAGCTCCGGTTCTCTGCATTGTCTCGCTGGCCCCACCTCATGATCACGACCCTGCCGGCGGGTCGGGTCTTCTGTGCCTGCACGACCACATCATCTGGCAAGTACTACGCCTGCTCAGTACAACAGACTGCACAACAGTTGCGAAATCTATTTTCCAATGTCTGCAATAAAGCCCATCATACCACCACAGTGTACGTGACACAATATCTGATATCTGTGGGTTACCAAGAAACAACAGAGACTATTCAAGCTTTGCTTGCATTTGGGAGTGTTTCAACCTGCTGTTAGTCTTTTCAAGTCACCCATCTTTCCAAAAAAGAAGCCAAGCAGAAGTTGCAGAATGAAAAATGATCATGGACTAAATAAGGTGGCTCATTTACCAGGGAACGGTTTCACTTGTAGAGAGGCTGCAACCACACCATACATTCTTCTTGGATATGTCTAGCATTGAGCAGGACAAGTCTAGGGGGTCAATGGCAGAAAACACAGGCAGAAGACAGATACTTGCCTTTGGCTTGAGAAAGAGGCCCTTTGTGGTCTCAAAATGTTTGCTATTTGGATTTTCTTCTATAAACTAATAAAGATTCATTAACCTTTCCCAGACCATGCTTGTTGAAATCTATAGTACTGCCCATAATTATTCATAACCCTGGCAATTTTTTTGATTTCAAGTTACTTTTATTCAACCAGCAAGTCATTTTTTTTTTTACAGGAAAGGACACGTGTCTCTCCTAAAAAATAATAAGACGATGTACAAGAGGCATTGTTGTGGGAAAAAAAAAACATTTATCAGCTTTTATTTACATTTGAGCAAAAAGTGTCAAATCTAAAATTATTCATACCCTTCAAAAACTGTCACAGTCTGTGGGAAAATCCAAAGTTCTATACCATTGCAAATAGTCCAAGCTGTTTTAAAGCATCCTAATTACGCCAATTTATTGGGAACAGCTGTTTTAATCAACTCAACAGGTAAAAAAAAGCAGCTCTCTGCAGTCGGTTTGTGGACAGTCATGGCTAAGACCAAGGAGCTCAGTGAGGACTTGCAGCTGCGCATTGTGGCTGCTTGTGAGCAGTCATGAAATGGCTACAAGGCCATTTATAAATGTGGCTACAGTGCAAAGCATTATTAAAAACTACAAGATGTTCTGCACTGTGGAAAGCGTGGTCGGAAGCCAAAAGTGACACCTTCGCGGGCCAGGAGGATAGGGAGAGGTGTGAAAAAGAATCCAAGGATCACCACCAATGCCTTCCTGGTGAATTTGGGATCTGCTGGTGGCAATGTCTCAAGCCAGACAATCCAACGGACACTGCACACTGCTGGGTTTCACAGATGCAGACAAGGAGGACACCAATTCTCCAGATAAGGCACACAAAATGTTGCTTGGCCTTTGCAAATGGTCATCTGGACATAGAAGACGACTTCTGGTCTTCTGTGTTATTGTCAGATGAAACAAAAATTAAATGGTTTGGTCCCAATGATGTTTGAATCCTTAATTTGGCGTAAAAAAAAAAGAGAAGCCTTCAACCCAAAGAACACCATCCCCACCGTCAAACATGGTGGTGGGAACCCAATGCTTTGGGGGGGGGTTCAGCCAATGGACCAGGGAACCTAATCACAGTAAACAGCACCAAGAAAAAAGAGCAATACATGACAACATGGCAGTCTGCAGAGAAACTTGGCCTTGGGCCCCAGTGGACATTTCAGCATGACAATGACCCAAAATACACAGCAAAAGCAGTTAACAGACAACAACATTAACGTTTTGGAGTGGCCCAGCCAGAGTCCTGACTTGAATCCAATTGAGAATCTGTGGAGGGACTAAAGATCAAGGTGATGGCAGAAGACCCTCCAACCTGAAAGATTTGGAGCTCATTGCTAAAGATGAATTGGGAAAAATACATGTGGAGACGTGCAAAAAGCTGGTCTGCAATTATAGGAATCATTTGATTTCTGTAAGTGCCAATAAAGGCTTTCTATTGAGAAGGGTATGAATAATTTTGGAGTGGAAACTTGATCAAATGTAAATAAAAGCTGAGAATTTTTTTCCCACGATAATGCCTCTTGTACATCGTCTTATTATCCTTTGGGAGACAGCTATGTCATTTCCTGTAAAAAAAATAAAAAATAAAAAAAATGACTTACTGGTTGAATAAAGGTAACTAAGTCAAAATTTGCCAGGGGTATGAATAATTATGAGCAGCACTGTACGTGCTGTTTGGGGCCACTTATTTCTGACAGGAGGTTGATTTCAACATCGCCGCCGCATGTTCTTGCCGCTCTTCCCCGCCACAGCTCACTCACCCTGCCGTCAATACAACAGCAGAGCTCTGTGTGTCGGTCATGAGCAGATTTCATTGGCCTGTGGCGATGTGTGAGCGGCGTGACCAGCGGGTCTGTTCGGCGGTTCGTCGGCAAACCGCATTTTGTCATACCAGAAGTCTGTGGTCCTTAAGGGGCCAGAGACTGCTGGTACAGAAGTGGCTAAGGAAGTGCCTGCTTTATCTATAGTTGTGCTTAACTGGGACATCATCCCCTTTTCAAGCTGAAGCACTCCTGCATCAACATCAGTGGCTTATCCAAATGTTAGTGCGAGACAACCCCAATCCTCACTGAGAGGATGAAGAGTCACGTGCTGTTCATCCTGCTGAAAAATGAGTATTGAAAGGCATCTGGGAAAACAAATCTTTATGCATGCACAGCTGATGGATAAAACCTGTTGAACTCCACACAAAAGATTTTGTGGAAATATGACTGTGGGAATTTAGATGAACTATCACAGCACTGTATGTTACAGTCTGTTCATCAAAGCCCTACTGGAAAGCTTATAGGGACCACCAGGGCCGGATTTACCATTAGGCACTATAGGCACGTGCCTAGGGACAAAGCCGTTTGTGAGGTGCCTCTTCCTCGTCCTCCATCCATTCATTAACAACGTGGCAGCAGGCAGCGGCTTCATCCTTCTGCGTCGGCGAGCGGCGCATGCAAAATTTGGTTGTGCGTTCCAGACCCAGCGCTGATGTCGCTCCTCAGCAGCGCCCCCAGCATCCTCTCCATGTCACGCTGTGTGTAACCATAGAGAGGACGCGGGGGCGCTGCTGAAGAGTGACGTTAAGCCGGCCTGGAGCGCATGGAGGAGCCGTGGGCATCCTTCCTGTCGCCACCGAGGGGGCTGCTTGGGCGGCCGCCGCTCCTCCGGATTCTATTCGGCTCTCCTCTGCCATGGCCTTCTTCTGTCCCCAAGTTCCCCTCAGCTGCTGTTCGGAGCCGCGCGACATACTTGGTAGAAGAGGGACTTGTCGTTTCTGTGGCTCCGCCCCCTCCAACTCCTAGGAGAGCTGCCTGTCTGGTGCAAAGCACCTGGAATAACCTCCAGCTCAAGAAAAGCCTCACCCAGTCCTCTGGAGCAGAGATGTATTAAGTGGACCTGAACTCGTGCACAGTACAGAAGGAAACCATGAAGTGCACAGTATGTATTAAAGAGTTTAGCCTGTCTAATCCCCACTAATCTGTGTCTAATCACAAATTGTAATTTCTCCCCTGTCATCAGTCAGATAAGTCATCAATCAGGAGTCATCAATCAATCAATGCTACCTCCAGTATTACTTCCTCCAGCCCCTGGCAGCCGATATGTCCCTCGCCACAGCTCCACTCTCCGCCCCTGGCCCCCCGGTCCCAGACCTCCAGGTCGTCCTCTACTGCACCTGTGCGAGCGCCGCTGGCAATCACCTCCACATGCCCGCGGTGTACTGTGCAGGCTCAGTAGTTCTGTGTCGCCGTCTACGCAGCACACTCCGGACCATGTGGAGGTGATTAACAGTGGCACAATAGAGGAAACTGGCGAGGCAATGTCAGGGACCAGCGCCGGAGCTGCGACGAGGGACAGAGCGGCTGCCAGGGACTAGAGGAAGCCCCGGGTAAGTAGTACTGGGGGTAGCATTATCTGATTGATTACTCCTTTAAGCTTATTTGAAAGCACAGAATGTTAAGCCTATGTCTGCTTCCATGAACGAAGGGAGTAGACACAATGCAGATTTATTGCAGGATTTGCATCAGCTGTAATGAATCTGTAATTATGCTCTTGTGTATCTTTTAGAGCAGAGCAGAAGTTCTATGTTCAAGTCCGCTTTAACCCTTCCACTGACTGCTCTCTGCATGTGCTCTCTTTACATACCTGGCCTGCTGTACTCTCCCACCTACCTACCCCCAACTGTCTACTCTCTGTGCTCGCAATACCTACCTACTGTACTCTCCCACCGATCTACCCCCTACTGACTCCTCTCTGTACTCTCCCACATACCTACCCCCAACTGTCTACTCTCTGTGCTCTCAATACCTACCTACTGTACTCTCCCACGACCTATCCCCACTGACTCCTCTCTGGACTCTCCCACCTGCCTACCCCTACTGACTCCTCTCTGTGCTCTCCCACCTACCTACCCCCAATTGTCTACTCTCTGTACTCTCTATACCTACCTACTGTACTCTCCCACCGACCTACCCCCTACTGACTCCTCTCTGTGCTCTCCCACCTACCTACCACCACTGATGCCTTCCTATGCACTCTATACCTACCTGCTGTACTCTCCCACCTAACTATCCCCACTGACTTCTCTCTGTGCTGTCTATACCTACCTACTGTGCTCCACCACCTACCTATCTGGGTATCTACATTACATTGTGTAGTTTTATTAAATAAGAAAAAGGGGTGTGGCATTAGGGGTGTGGACTGTTCAGGGGCGGAGTTTAGGGCTCCAGAGCTTATGTGCCTATAGGCTCCTGAGGTGTAAATCCGGCCCTGGGGACCACACAAACTCCTAGAATTTCCCAGGAGGACTAGAATCCTGGTTGGCCAAGTTTGCCATCATAGTTATATCCCACTTACTGGTTTCCAGGAGATGGGGGAATATTTCTCACTATTCTAAGTTTTTAGTCATGATATAGATTTGTTTCTATGGGGTCGATTCATTAAAGTACGCAGCTCTAGCAGCGAGAATTAAAAAACAACTTGCGCAGAGTACGCGCGGTCGTGCTGCGTAGTGAGCGTTACTAAGTTACGCACGCTCTTTTAACTGCAACGCACTGTGAAGTAGCGAGACCGCAATACATCACTAAGGCGTTGCCACTACTATGTTGTTTTTTTAACTCAGGGCAGGCTACTAGAGCAGCGCACTTTGGTGAATTGACCCCTATGTGTTTTAGCTGCACAGCCTTTACTGCACGAAATGTGCCCTTTGCACAGTTAGAAGCATTGGGTAATGTTGCTGAACCAGGAAGAGGCATGTAGGGAAAGTAAAACAGTAATGGTCATTACAGCAAGTTAGTGTGTTCTATCGTTATACATTATGCTAAAGGGTAGTGTCTGGCACTATATAAATCTATAATAATATTTCCAGGTATAACTCTATAGATTTGCTATAATTTCTAATAGACCAGAAAAGACAAAGAAAACCAATTTTATTCTATTAGCGGAAAACAAAGGCTCTGAGTGACTAGAGGGAAAGTAATTGTAGACAAAGGCTGGCCCAGGGATGGAGGGCTGGAAACCCCAATCTCTTGGAGCGTGGGGGAGGGGGAGCAATACAAGTATGAAAAGTGTCATAATTCTTCACTCACCGACGAAACTTGTCTTTCAGCTTGTCCAGCTCCTCGCGGTTATGACTCAGCTCCACCTCCAGGTAATGGCGGCCAGCATCCAGCTCATGCTCCATGGCCTCCATTTTGGTTGTGGCATAAGCCAAACGGCGACGGAGTTCATCATTCTGGAGCTGAAGGAAGCTGACAATAAAAGAGAAGTCAGCTGTGACAACCATTCGCAGACTTCCAGAGACGCAGCAAAGACACATATACATTAGAACATTTAAACCTTGGCCGGTACACTATCTGAATGGAGGTTGTATGTTCTGCCTTGTTTGTCTGGGTACTTCAGGTTCTTCCCACATCTCCAAAACACTGGTAAATGAATTGCCCACTAGAGTGCCTGTCTGCAGTACTCGCATGCTCCTTCCCAGGGCTAGGAGGCCTGTCTACACTCCTCACACACTCCTTCCCAGAGCTAGGGGGCCTGTCAGCACTCCTCAGATGCTTCTTCCCATAGCTAGGGGGCCTGTCTGGAATCCTCACATGCTTCCACACAGGGCTAGAGGGCCTGTCTGCTATCTTCACATGCTTCTATCCTGAGGTAGGGGGCCTGTCTGCACTCCTCACACGCTCCTACCCAGGGCTAGAGGGCCTGTCTGCACAACTCACAGGGGCTGTCTGCTATCCTCACATGCTTCTACCCTGAGGTAGGGGGCCTGTCTGCTATCCTCATATGCTCCCATCCAGAGCTAAGGGGCCTATCTGCACACCTCACACACTCCAGCCCAGAGTCAGGGGGTCTGTCCGCATTCCTCACATGCTTCTACCCATAGCTAGGGGGCCTGTCTGCATTCCTCACACATGCCTTCCCAGAGCTAGAGGGCCTGCTGCTATCCTCACATGCTTCTACCCAGAGCTAGGGGGCCTGTCTGCACTCCACACATGCCCTTTTTCAGAGCTAGGGGGCTGTCAGCACTCCTTACATGCCCCTTCCCAGAGCTAGGGGACCTGTCTGCATTCCTCACACATGCCTTCCCAGAGCTATAGGGCCTGTCTGCTATCCTCACATGCTTCTACCCAGAGCTAGGGGGCCTGTCTGCACTCCTCACATGCTCCTACCTAGAGCTAGGGGACCCTGTCTGCACTCCTCACATGTTCCTTTCCCAGAGCTAGGGGGCCTGTCTGCACACCTCACATGTTCTTTTCCCAGAGCTAGGGGGCCTGTCTGCACGCCTCACATGTTCTTTTCCCAGAGCTAGGGGGCCTGTCTGTTATCCTTTACGTTTCTACCCAGAGCTAGGGGGCCTGTCTGCGCTCCTCACACACTCCTTCCCAGAGTTTGAGGGTGTGTCCGCACGCCTCACATGCTCCTTCCCAGAGCTAGAGTGCCTGTCTGCTATCCTCACATGTTCCTGCCCAGAGCTACAGGGCCTGTCTGCACACCTCACGTGTTCAGGTTGTGTTGTTCAGTAGGGGAATAAGAGAGTGGAGTGGGAGGGGGCGCGGTCTGTGGTGGGCTTAGAGGTCAGTCAGTGTTCCCTGTCTAATAAAGTTATGTGTATTCAGGTTGGGTTGTTTGGGTGGTGGTGGGATAAGGGGGAGAGTGGAAGGTGAGAGGGGTTAGGAGGGGGAGGAGAGGGGATAACAGGGTGGGTGATCTGCAGTGAGCTGAGAAGTCAGTCAGTGCTCACTGTAGCTACATGTAGTTAGGTTTGGAGGTCGGTCCGTGGTCTCCAGATACTCTGGATTAGTGTTGGCGCTTTGCCTCATGTCTGTCAGGACACAATGCATGCCAGTCACCGGAGAATGGGTATAATGTGACATTAGCTTTCCTTGTGAATTATTCATTGCCTCAGCTAACAATTCTCACTTTCCTTCCTTCGTACTTCTCATTTCCCAGCCAAGCTGAATAGAGAACTGTAATGAAATGTAGTTTAGTCATTCGGCCTCAACAAGCTATATATGGGACCGAATAACTTGACATTGGAAGGTGAGCAGAGGCAAACAGAAACTGGAACTGCATACAACCATTTACTGAGAGACAAATCCTTATATACAGACCAGGTTGGCAAAGCAAGTGGGCGTCCTGGCAGAGATCAGCCAATAGCCGCCCACTTGCTTTGCCACCATGGCCTGTGCTGACCATCTGTATGTAAGGGTTTGTCTCTCAAATTGTTGTATACAGTGCAGCTTCTGTTTGCCTCCTCTCACCTCCCCATGTACTGATCTCTGACTGAGCGCACAGAGTGAAATAGAAACAAGGGGGAAAAGATCTCACACTGCACCAGATTGCAAAAATTGTAAATATTGTTTTATTTATCAATATTGTATCAAAATTGGCAAATATAGTAAAATACATCAATTCCACAATAACACACACTAAGTAGGGAGACAAGACAATCAAATATAAAAACACCCTGTAATAAGGGTAGGGTGGCTGCGGTAATCATATCCAATAAAGGGCTGGCAACAATATAATAGTAAGAGGCGGGGCGGAGCCTATGCATCCAGCAATCATGTAGGTTAAACAAAAGTCAATCAATGAACTATAATCAATTGTAGACAAGCACAAAAGTGGATAAACAATATAAGTACATATGCGTGTGTAAGCTTGCACACAACTGTAGTACAAAAAGAGGTAGACATCAATATATAGCCCACATCTAACCACTAAAGTGCAACCATAAACAGCCCTAGTAGTCAAAGTCCCGCTGGACCAGCCAGCGTGAAGTAGATGAGTGATGCAGGAGCGTAGGCCGCCACCAAAATTACCTGCTTGTAGCCTCAAGCCAGTACTGCCGATGGATGCCGCAGCCACCCTGAAAGGGTCTGACACGTGTGTAGCCGGCGAACTGCCGGCTTCCTCAGAGTGAGACTGCATAGACTGGGAATACCCAGGAACACAAACGCAGCCTCCACCTTTGCACCCCTCGGACCACATACTGAGTGGCCGCTCACCCTCTGCGTAATCCTAGTGATGTCATTTTACACTGAGCTTACATCATTATCACCCACCTCCCTCTGTACAAAGAATGTGTCAAAACTATTTCATGTTCCATTACAGTTCCGGCCACGTACAAACAGGTTTCATGGAAAGCTCATTTAGAAAATTAGTGTAAATAAAAGGTCTTCCCTGACCCCATTTAGAATATTGTTAGTGATCAGTTATGCAAAATCCACAAATTGTTCCCAGAATGACTTTTCAAAAACAATTATTGAAAGTCGGGTGAAAAAGGGGAGGATGGTTTGCGAAAGAAGTGAAGGAGGGTGTGACGAGGGAGGGAAGTATGGTCTGAGCAGGGAGAGAAGGCGTGACCAAAGAGGGAAGGATGGTGTGGCGAGGGAGGGATGGAAGGGGTGGCGAGGGAGGGATGGAAGGGGTGGCGAGGGAGGGATGGAAGGGGTGGCGAGGAAGGGATGGAAGGGGTGGCGAGGAAGGGATGGAAGGGGTGGCGAGGAAGGGATGGAAGGGGTGGCGAGGGAGGGATGGAAGGGGTGGCGTGGGCATCTCTTTTTGGTGTTTTACCAGCATACAACAGGAGGACAAGCAAAGCCATTCTGCACACAGACTGTTCTGGGAGATATAATTATTACCATGATGCATTTGTTTAGCACTGACATTTTCCACAGCGCTTTACAGGAGGACACTAAATGATCCATGTCAGTAAGTGTCCCTCAGAGGAGCTCACAACCCAGTGTCCCCACTATAGTCTAGGGTTACTCTGGAAAGAAGCCAATGAACCTGTCAGGATATATTTGGGATGTGGGAGAAAAGTAGAAAGCCACTACAGAGAGAAGCAGTAGAGTATTGTACCGTGTTAGCCATAAGTAAGAGAGAAATATCACAAATCATTTTTTAAATGTTATCAGAAAAGCATGGCACAGAAAACATAGAAAAGTGGAAATCACGCAAGAGGGAAGAATTCTCCTAATGAATTGTCTGACCCCATCCCCCTGCCCCCCTCCCCCCCAAACACACACACCACTATTGGTGCCATGGGGTTGCTGGTCTCCTGAGGTAGCTGAACATTGCTGTACTCTTTGGGTGCGCATGTGCTGCTTAATTTCTCAGGGCACCTGGGGTCAACTGGTGCTCAGATGTTTATTTACATTTTTTTCCACTTTAACCTCTTTATTCTGCTTGTATCTGCACAGAACATGAGCACAGAGAGAGACGCAATATGGACATACAGTAACCCAGGAAAACCAATCCCAGGGAAAAGAACTTAGGGGAAGCTGCTACTGGTGACCATGTGCATCTTTGTACTTTATACAAACAAACCGAGAATGATAAGGAGAGAAAAATACTTACTGAATTCTGTCCGCTTCTGCCACTGGATCCTGGAGGAGAGAACAGGGAAACGATAGGGAGGAGAGACAGGGTGGAAGAGGGAGAGATAAGTGAAGGGGACAAGAGGGGCGGGGGGGGGGGGGGGAGTGAGGAGGTCGAGTGAAAAGAGGGGGGGGGGGGGGGGAGTGGAAGCGGGGAGGGCGAGTGAAAAGAGGGGGGGTGGAAATGAGAGAGAGAGAGAGAGAGAGAGAGAGAGAGAGAGAGAGAGAGAGAGAGAGAGAGAGAGAGAGAGAGAGTGTGAGTGTGAGTAAAAAGCATGGGGGGAGGAAATGCAAGGGGGGGGGGGAAGAGTGAGAGGGGCAAAGAGTAATAAGTGATGGGGGAGAAGTAAGAGGCAGGGGGAAGAGTGAGAGGTGGGGGGGGCATGATAGGGAAGGGGAAGAGGGTGGAGGAAGACAGTGAGAAAAGGGGAGAGTGAGAAGAGAGGAGGGAGAAAAGTGAAAAAGGGCCTCACAAAAAGAGAGTCAGTAAGAGGCAGAGATGGCATGGAAAGGGGTGGGTTAAAAGGAATAGTAAAAAAAAAAAAATATAGAACAGTAAAAGGGGGAGGTATTAAAAAGATCCAGGTGTGGGAACAGAAAGAAAGGCGGAGGCATGACAGTAACACACATGGGGAGGGGACAGGGGAAAGGGGGTGGAGAGAGAAAACTCATTAGTGATTGCTGCCATTACATAACCACCATTCTCACAATTCCACCCACAACTGGTATTTATACCCATCCCTCCTGCCATTCTATCCTATGAATGCCACCCCTGACTTGGAAACAAACACTTAGCTGCTTCAACAGTGATTAAAGCGGATCCGAGATGAAAAACAAACTATGACAAGTAACTTGTCTATATATCTTATCTAAAGTTTAGATAGTTTACACTGCAAATCTAGCTGCAAACAGATTTAATAGAAAATGAGTATTTCTTCCTGTGATACAATGACAGCAGCCAAGTTGTTTTTAAACATTACACAGAGGCAGGCTTATCTGCACCATCAGCACTCAGACTGTGAAAAAAAACCTAATCCCCCCTCCTCCCTTCTGCCTCTGAAATCAATGGCTAGTAACACCTCCTCCTCCCCCTGCCCAGACTGAGGTCCCATGAGCCCTTGCTACTGCCAAGGCTCTCTGAACACCTGTGGGCGTGGTTCATTTAGTTTATAGGGAATTAGAGTATTAAAACAAAAAAAAGTATTTGGCTTGAGGAATGCCCTACAAACAATAGGAAAGGAACACAATTATGCAATAAGTAAAAGTTCACCTCGGATCCACTTTAAGGGTCATGGTCAGGACACAGCATTCCCCACTGACAGGTTTATAGTAGAGACCCCACAGCAATGACCAAGACACTATAAAAAGGTGTGCGCACCTCTCCATCCACAGAGCGCCACCCAGAGGTCACTCCTGGCCAGGAGGCTTGTCCAGGATACAATGAAAGTCTTCACACAAGTTTTTCATCAATTCTAATAAAGTTGATAAGCGTTCTGAAATACTTTGACTCTCCGATGATTATTTTGCTTCTACACAACTCTTATGAGAACATTCACAGATTACTTTTCCTCTATGTTAATGAAGGACGATCACAGACTGTCTGCAGTGCACTACAATGTTATTCCAGATCACACACTCTATGCAGTGCGCTACAATGTTATTCCAGATCACAGGCTGTCTGCTACGTTATTCCAGATCGCACACTGTCCGCAGTGCACTACATGTTATTCCAGATCACAGCCTGTCCGCAGTGCACTACAATGTTATTCCAGATCACAGACTCTCTGCAGTGTGTTACAAAGTTGTTCCAGATCACAGCCTGTCTGCAGTGCGCTACAATGTTATTCCAGATCACAGACTCTCTGCAGTGCGTTACAAGGTTATTCCAGCTCACACACTGTCTGCAGTGTGCTAAAAGGTTATTCTAGATCACACAATGTGCAGTGCGCTACAATGTTATTCCAGATCACAGCCTGTCTGCACTGCGCTACAATGTTATTCCAGATCACAGACTCTGCAGTGCGTTACAAAGTTATTCCAGATCACAGACTGTCTGCAGTGTGCTAAAAGGTTATTCCAGATCACACACTGCAGTGCACTACAATGTTATTCCAGATCACAGACTCTGCAGTGCATAACAATGTTATTCCAGATCACAGCCTGTCTGCAGTGCGCTACAATGTTATTCCAGATCACAGACTCTCTGCAGTGCGTTGCAAAGTTATTCCAGATCACAGACTGTCTGCAGTGTGCTAAAAGGTTATTCCAGATCACACACTGCAGTGCACTACAATGTTATTCCAGATCACAGCCTGTCTGCACTGCTCTACAATGTTATTCCAGATCACAGACTCTCTGCAGTGCGTTACAAAGTTATTCCAGATCACAGACTGTCTGCAGTGTGCTAAAAGGTTATTCCAGATTACACACTGCAGTGCACTACAATGTTATTCCAGATCACAGACTCTCTGCAGTGCGTAACAATGTTATTCCAGATCACAGCCTGTCTGCAGTGCGCTACAATGTTATTCCAGATCACAGACTCTCTGCAGTGCGTTACAAAGTTTTTCCAGATCACAGACTCTCTGCAGTGCGTTACAAGGTTATTCCAGATCACACACTGTCTGCAGTGTGCTAAAAGGTTATTCCAGATCACACACTGCAGTGCGCTACAATGTGATTCCAGATCACAGCCTGTCTGCAGTGCGCTACAATGTTATTCCAGATCACAGACTCTCTGCAGTGCGTTACAAGGTTATTCCAGATCACACACTGTCTGCAGTGCGTTACAAGGTTATTCCAGATCACACACTGTCCTGCAGTGCGCTACAATGTTATTCCAGATCACAGACTCTCTGCAGTGCGTTACAAGGTTATTCCAGATCACACACTGTCTGCAGTGCGCTACAATGTTTTCCAGATCACAGGCTGTCTGCAGTGCATTACAATGTGATTCCAGATCACAGGCAGTCTGCTACAATGGTATTGCAGATCATAGGCAGTCCAAAGTGAGATACAATGATATTCTATATTACAGAAAGATGGAGAACTACAGATACTGTTTCTCAGACGCACACAAACACACAGTGACAAAATCGATCAATTCCTAGCTCTAGACAAACATGTGACCTGATCCTGCATAGCTAAATCCATACTGCAGGCAAAATATAATACAGATATCACTTGCAAGCTCAGATATTTATTACAGTAGAAGGATGCAAAGTTATGTATGGGGTGGCCATGCTGGTAAGGAAGGGGTTATGTACTAGATGCCCATGCTGGTAAGGTAGGGGTTATGTACTGGGTGTGCATGCCAGTAAGGAAGGGATTATGTACTGGGTGGGCATGCTGGTATGTACTGGGTGTGCGTGCTTGTAAGAAAGTACGGTAGTTATGTCCTAAGTGCCTGTGCCGGTAAGGTAGGGCTAATGTACTGGGTGCGCATGCCAGTAATGGCAGAATTATGTACTGTGAGTGCCCTTGCCATTAAAAAAAGGAAATATGTACTAGGAGCTCATGCCCATAAGGAAGGGGTTTTGTACTGGGTACTTATACCTGTAAAGGAAAGGGATATGTACTAAGTGGTCATGCCGGTAAGGAAGAGGTTATGTACTGGGCACTCATGCTGGTAAAGAAAGGAGTTATGTACTGGGGGCCCATGCCGGTAAGGAAGCGGTTATGTACTGGGTGCCCACGCTTGTAAGGAAGATGTTATGTACTGGGTGCCCATGCTCGTAAGGAAGAGGTTATGTACTGGGTGCCTATGCTCGTAAGGAAGAGGTTATGTAGTGGGTAGCCCATGCCGGTAAGGAAGCGGTTATGTACTGGGTGCCCACGCTTGTAAGGAAGAGGTTATGTACTGGGTGCCCTTGCTCGTAAGGAAGAGGTTATGTACAGGGTGGCCCACGCTCGTAAGGAAGAGGTTATGTACTGGGTGCCTATGCTCGTAAGGAAGAGGTTATGTACTGGGTAGCCCACGCTCGTAAGGAAGAGGTTATGTACTGGGTGCCTATGCTCGTAAGGAAGAGGTTATGTACTGGGTAGCCCATGCCGGTAAGGAAGCGGTTATGTACTGGGTGCCCACGCTCGTAAGGAAGAGGTTATGTACTGGGTGCCCTTGTTTGTAAGGAAGCGGTTATGTACTGGGTGCCCACGCTCGTAAGGAAGATGTTATGTACTGGGTGCCCATGCTCGTAAGGAAGAGGTTATGTACAGGGTGGCCCACGCTCGTAAGGAAGAGGTTATGTACTGGGTGCCTATGCTCGTAAGGAAGAGGTTATGTACTGGGTAGCCCACGCTCGTCAGGAAGAGGTTATGTACTGGGTGCCCTTGCTCATAAGGAAGAGGTTATGTACTGGGTTGCCCATGCTCGTAAGGAAGAGGTTATGTACTGGGTGCCCTTGCTCGTAAGGAAGAGGTTATGTACTGGGTGCCCTTGCTTGTAAGGAAGAGGTTATGTACTGGGTTGCCCATGCTCGCAAGGAAGAGGTTATGTACTGGGTGCCCTTGCTCGTAAGGAAGAGGTTATGTACTGGGTGCCCCTGCTTGGTAGGAAGAGGTCATGTACTGGGTGCCCACGCTTGTAAGGAAGAGGATATGTACAGGGTTGCCCACGCTTGTAAGGAAGAGGTTATGTACTGGGTGCCCTTGCTTGTAAGGAAAAGGTTATGTACTGGGTTGCCCATGCTCGTAAGGAAGAGGTCATGTACTGGGTGCCCATGCTCGTAAGGAATAGGTTATGTACTGGGTTGCCCATGCTTGTAAGGAATAGGTTATGTACTGGGTGCCCATGCTCGTAAGGAAGAGGTTATGTACTGGGTGCCCATGCTTGTAAGGAAGAGGTTATGTACTGGGTGCCCATGCTCGTAAGGAAGAGGTTATGTACTGGGTGCCCATGCTCGTAAAAAAGGGGTCATGTACTGGGTGGATATGCTTGTAAGAAAGGGGTTATGTACTGGGTGCCCATGCTCGTAAAGAAGGGGTTATGTACTAGGTGGTTATGTACTGGGTGCCATTGCCGGTTAAGAAGGAGTTATGTACAGGGTACCCATGCTCATAAGGAAGGGATGTGATGAGAAGTGGGTCAGTACCTCTGAGGTAGAAATGTATTCAAGTTCTTTAATACAACAGTTCTTTATTTGGTTCCTTTAAAATAAGTTTAAAAGAACAAGTAGGGCTTCTGTACAGCGAAAGCCCTGCGGTTTCATGTAATAATAACCTTTCTTCAGGCTGGGCAGTCCCTAAATCAATCCAATAGTAACAACTCCTTATATACCGTACTTATTCACAGCCCAGAGAAGTCCAATGGGTGAGAGAGTCATGCCCACCTCACACCATAAAAGGGAGGACCTGATGGGGAACTGAGAAAGAAAACTTACAAACCAATGGGAATGCCACAGTTAAACACTGTGTTACCACATCCAAGCAAGAGAAGACCAATCTGAGAACGTGCAAGAAAAAAAAACATGTTCAAAACACATCAGCCTGTAGTTGGGTGAATAAAGACGGGTCACTTAATCCACTTAGGCTTTAAATATAACTCTAGGGGTTACTTTTCCCATGATGCTTCTTCTGTGATCTAATCAAATGTCCCTGCGGTCTGGGATACGTGGGGGAAGCTACATGCAGACTGAAGGATCAAATTTCATCACACAAATCTGCTATTCGGAATGGACATCAGGACCAAGCGGTCCCTACCTTTTCAATTTCAGACACACTGTATCACAAGTTAAAGGACAACTGAAGTGATACAAATATGGCGGCTGCCATATTTACTAAACAATGCCAGTTGCCTGGCAGCCCTGCTGATCCATTTGGCTGCAGTAGAGTCTGAATCACACCAGAAACAAGCATGCAGCTAATTTTGTCGGATCTGACAATGTCAGAAACACCTGATCTGTTGCATGCTTGTTCAGGGGCTATGGCTAAAAGTATCAGAGGCAGAGGATCAGCAGGATAGCCAGGCAACTGGTATTGTTTAAAAGGAAATATGGCATCCTCCATATCCCTCTCATTGCAGTTGTCCTTTAAACTGCAGGTAATAGATCATGTACCACAAAATTTTGGGAAAAGAGATAGAAAGAAAGTACTACTGTGGAGGCCTTTTGGTTCAAGAAATTGAATACTTTGGTAAGGGTGGACTTAATAGCGAATATGACTGAAGCTTTTATATAGACGAGATTGCAGCATTTTTTATAATATGCATCCTTTTGCCACTCTTGAGCTGTTCTACATCAATGATTGGCAACGTTTTTAAAGCATGCGCCCAGTGTGGATTTCCACATCTGACTGTGCATGGGTGTTCCATCACAGGGTGACTAAGTGATTGGTTGCTCCCCCCACGCCTAGTATTGTGATTGGTCGCTCTTTTCTAGGCATAGCGCCTCATAGGCGGGGGTTTCCTTACAGAGGTTTTGCTTTTGGCCACTTGCAGGAGTATTTGATTGGGGGGTGAGGCAGTCTGCGGCAGCGCTGATCCCATTGGTCACTCGCCTCGGTCTCCTCTTGTGCCATCTTGTGCGCGCTATAGACCAGTTTGGGAAATCTGAGTGGGCGTGGATGAGCCCGCTCAATGGGTGACACTACGCTAAGGTTTGAGTGAGATGAGGCTGATGTGTTTTTTCTTGCACGCTCTCAGATTGGCCGCCTTTTGCGCGGGTGTGGTTACGCCATGTTTTTTAACCCATTGGTGGGAAAGTTTTCCTCCTTAGTTCCCCATCAGGTCCTCCCTGGTGTGAGGTGGGCGTGCCTTATTCGGCCAATGGCCTTCTCTGGCATGTGGATAAGTATATAATAAGTTGATACTATTGGATTCATTTAGGGACTGCTTAGCCCGAAGAAAGGTTGTTATTATAGTAGAATCTCTTATAATAAACTCTGATATAGTAAACTCAGCCCTCAGGTCTCAGCAATTGAGTCTGTATAAACATACAATGTATGACCAATTCTGATATAGTAAACTACTTTTCCTGGTCCCTTGCAGTGTACTATAAAAGGATTCTACTGTACCTGAAACCGCAGGAATTTAGCTGTACAACAGCTCTACTTGTCCTTTTTACATTCTTTTAAAGAGTAACTGTTAGCCCCAAAAATCAAATTTAAATCTCTATTGCAATGTTTTAATTACTTTGTAAGGGAGCCAAAAAGGCAATGCAGAAGTTAAAAGTTAAAAAGCAATCTAATTTTTTTTACTGTGTAGCCTTTTCCCCAAGCTCCTAAGGAGGACGCAAAGCCGCATAACAGATACTGCAGAGCATGCCCATGTCCCTCTCCCCCCCAGGACCAGGTGCGGATGTCTGTCCGCTCCCCCCCCAACCCGCCCCCCCCCCAAGAGCCGATGTCTGTCCGACCCCCCAGGACCAAGTGCCGATATCTTCTCACCCCAACAGCTGACACGGAGAGAGAGCGGGAGCGGAGTACATCTACACACTTCCAGCGCCGCCACCGCAGAGCAGCCGCCGCCGAGTCACATGTGAGAGAATCACGAGCAGGAGAGAGATGCACGGCGGCGGCTGCTCTGCGGTGGCGGCGCTGGAAGTGTGTAGATGTACTCCACTCCCGCTCTCTCTCCGTGTCAGCTGTTAGGGTGAGAAGATATCGGCACCTGGTCCTGGAGGGGGAGAGGGGGGGGGGGGGTCGGGCAGACATGGGCATGCTCTGCAGTATCTGTTATGCGGCTTTGCGTCCTCCTTAGGAGCTTGGGGAAAAGGCTACACAGTAAAAAAATTCGATTGCTTTTTAACTTCTGCATTGCATTTTTGGCTCCCTTACAAAGTAATTAAAACATTGCAATAGAGATTAAAATTTGATTTTTGGGGCTAACAGTTACTCTTTAAAAGGAACCAAATAAAAGAGCTATGTTTTATTAAAGAGCTTAAAGTGATCCTCCGGACTAAAAATCTACTCAGCAGATCTGAAATGGCTTGGTGTTTCTTTAACAGTTTCACAGCATCAGAACTTTGTTTTTCTTACCAAAGCATCATTTTTAGCTGCATTTTTACCTAAACTCCACCCATCAAAGGAAAAAAGCCAGGGCTTTTTTTCCCTGATGTTGTGCAGAGCATGATGGGATTTCCTATTTTGTTATTCACGTTGCCTAGCAACTGGGAGAGGTCCTCAGTACACAGGACAGTTGGAACTGTGTCTCATGCTCCCTGTCACCTCCTTTCAACCAAAAAGATGGCTGCCATCATGAAATCAAACATTTGCCTGTTCTTTTAAAACACGGTGGGTAAGAGATTATATTACCTATCTATTTTAATTAACATAACTAATGTAACTTAATGACAGTATGTTTGTTTAGGCTGGAGTTCCTGTTTAAATACGTTTCTACCTAGGAGGTGCCGACCCATTTCACGACATTCATACTGGCTATCTGAAGGGTACTTAAGGACAACAGGACCTGGGTACACCATTCTACTTCAGTGATTACATGTAAGCTGATCCTCTTCTCTCTATGTTGGAAAGGGTTATGTAGTGGGTGGTCATGCTGATAAGTAAGGAGTATTGTACTGGTGCTTGTGCCAGTAAGGAAGGGGTTATGCACTAGATGCCCATGCCAGTAAGGAAGGGGTTATGTAGTGGGTGCCCATGACGGTAAGGAAGGAGTGGTGTACTGGGTGAGTTATATACTGGGTGCTTGTGCTAGTAAAGGGGCTATGTACTGGGTGCTCCTGCTGGTAAAGAAGGGGTTATGTACTGGGTGCTCCTGCTGATAAGGAAGGAATTTTGTAGTGAGTGCCCGGGAGGGTAAGAAAGGGGTTACGTACTGGGTGGTCACACTGCTAAGGGAGCGGCTATGTACTGGGTAGTCATTACAGTAAGGAAAAGGTTATGTACTAGGTGGTTTATGTACTGGGTGCTCGTGCCGGTAAAGGAAGCGGTTATGTACTAGGTGCTCGTGCCGGTAAAGGAAGCGGTTATGTACTGGGTGCTCGTGCCGGTAAAGGAAGTGGTTATGTACTGGGTGCTCGTGCCGGTAAAGGAAGCGGTTATGTACTGGGTGCAACACCAATAACTGAGACCATTAGTAACGATACTTTGGCTTGATTTGATATTTTTGTTGCAACCCTTGATAGATGAATGTGTTAAAAGTCCTGTATATATATGTGTCAGGCACATTGTATTTTGTTGGAGTCAGCCTTCCTGATCTGTGATAAGCATCAGCAGCCCTTCCCCTCGTCCCAGGGCACACAGCTTATCCTATAGTAGCTCTGAGGAGCCTGTCAAGAGTTCTCTGTCTGCAAGAAACAGACTCTTACCCACATGAGCAGCAGAATCAACTTCTTGTAAGTGAGAGCCAATATCTGCAAATCACAAGATCTGTGTATGCTGCTTTCATGTTTCAGCATGGCATGTAGTATATACATTTTGTATAGGAAAACTACCAGTGTTTCCTCAAAAAAATAAGACATCCTCTGAAAATAAGCCCTAGCACAGTGATGGCTAACCTTGGCACTCCAGCTGTGACAAAACTACAAATTCCATCAAGCCTCTGCCTCCCGAGTTATGCTTAGAGCTGTGAGAGTATTGCAATGCCTCATAGGTCTTGTAGTTCCACCATAGCTGGAGTGCGAAGGTTAGCCATCACTGCCCTAGCACATCTTTTAGAGCAAAAAGGAATACGTCAGTGTCTTATTTTCGGGGAAACACGGTATAAAGAGATTCCATCTGTTATGGGACCAATGGAAGAATGAGGGAAATGATGATAAAGCAGAAAGTTATGGAGGGCAGACATGCTAATAGTGGAGCGAGTCCAGAGGAGATGACATGGATGAAAATGAGAACTGCTGTGAAAGGAGGTCACAAAGATAGGGATAGAAAGCACAGTGGTCACATGACATGCTGATAAATGGATGACACAGTGGAAAACACAATGTAATCAATGCGGTGTGACTAATGACCAATACATGGCATTATGGGCTAGTATTATACATAGTGGAAGCACACATTGGTGAAGGGAGATGGGAGATATAAAATACTAACCTTGTTTCGACAGACATTAAGAGAGGGTGAGGTCCGGGGGGAGGGGCTTTTCCCATCAGGGCTGCAATGAGACACAGATGAGGATTCTGTGTCTAGATAACTGGTCTCTGAGCTGGTCTGGGACCATATGGCTGGTTTCCCTCTACTCCCTTCTCTTTCTCCTGGCTCTGGCACATTTTGACCCAATAAACATAATTCAGGATGATCTGACCCAGATGGTCTGTGCTTTGATTTCTCTCTGGTATCAGGTGACTTCTGGTTGCCCTGGTGATGGGTGGGCATAGGTCTACATTTGCCTGTCTTTTCTGAGCCCTTCTTCTGTCCCTGCTCTGTCTGGCCACCAGCAGTATTGTCAGCTGTCCTCATAACAGAGCTTGAGCCCTCCTCATCAGTGCTTGCACCAACTCCTCTCCGCCTGACTGCTTGCTGATTGGTGGGGCTCAGAACTCTTGACGTTATTTCATCCAGGAACTTGGAGAAGTCCGCTTTGTCTTGCTGGGTTTTCTGGTCTGGAGATGAAGATCTGCCTCTGCCAAGTTCCCCCTGCGATGGTGACAGCGAGAGAGGAGATCTAGGTTTCTCCAGCCTGGCCTGGCCTGGCTGTGCCTTGGAGGTAGGATTTATGGTCAGAGTGCCAGGATGTTTTAAGATACTTTTCAGAGGCTGAGAGTTGGATAACTTATGGCTTTTCTTTGGTGCCAGAACTTCTGCTGTCTCTTTGAAGACCAGACTCCGCTCCAGACTCCGGCTCTTGACCTCTGGCCTCCCCTCTTCTGTTACCGCAATGTTCTCTTCACTGCGACTGAGGAAGCGTCGCAGTCCCATAAGGCGAGATGCTTTGCTGCGCTTAGCACGGCCTTTGAGAGACTTTGCCCTGCGAAGCAACGTCTGTGATCTACCCCTGCGTATGCCCTCCCAATCTGTATCTCTATCATTGCTAGATGCTATAGACCAGGAGGAGGAACAGCTAAGGTTACAAATATCAGAGCTTTCAGACTCCTTCAACTCCACAGCCTGAGCTTTGCTGAAAAATGTCCTCTTGTAAAGATTACTTGCAATTACCTTGCTTGGCTGCTCTGAAGTGTCCTCTCCCCTGGTTACAGGTGGGTCATGACGAGATTCTCTGTGCTGAGGAGGTGCCTTGCGATACGGCTTCTTGGCAGGACCTGTACTGGCCATGATGGAACCTCAAGCCACAAATCTGTAGAGGAGAGAAGATGTCAGAATGTTCGGTAGAATTCAGCACACATCCCTCCGCACAGTACACTCAGCATAATGCTAAAGCCACAGGCTGAGTATTGATCTGATGGGGGAGGAGCACTAACTTGTCCATCGACCTGGAAGAGGGAATAATAGGGGTGACATCGGGTACATCCTGAGCCCACAGCATCTATCCACATGAAAACATTCAGCCATTGTCACCGAGATCCTACTGTCGTAGCAACACACAACAGTTTATGCTATACAAAGAAAATGCACCATAAACTCTTACACTTCTTGTTGGGCAAATAATGTATCAAATATAAAACATTTACAAACGAACCAGCTGTAGCCTCACATTTCAGGATGATCCACCAAGCTGCTCCTAGGTGGTACAATCCAAAAGGTTGCTGCAACAACATCCCTCCTACAATACGAACCTTACACGATTCTCAGTCTCCAGTCTGACCCCGGACCCCACTGTGACCTCTGTATGTACTGCCTGCTCTCTTCCCTGACCAGTGATCACTGTATGTTCTGCCTGGTCTCTGCCCTGACCCCCTGGACCCCTACTGTGACCTCTGTATGCACTGCCTGGCCTCTACTCTGACCCTAGACAACCACTGTGACCCCTGTACATGCTGCCTGGTCTCTGGACTCCTGTGACCTCTGTATGCACTGCCTGGCCTCTAATCTGACCCTGGACCACACTTGTGCCCCTGTATGTACTTCCTGCTCTCTCCTCTGACCTGTGATCCCTGTATGTTTTGCCTGGTCTCTGCTCTGACCCCAGACCCACACTGTCACTGCTTTGTGCTGCCTTTCCTCTACTCAGTCCCTGGATCCACACTGTGACCGCTGTGTGTGCTGCTGGGTCTCTGCCCTGACCCCTCAATCCCTACTGTGACCTATATACTGTCTGCTCTCTCCTCTGACCCGTGATCCCTATATGTTCTGCCTGGACTCTTATCTGACCCCAGACCTCCACTGTGACCCCTGTATGTGCTGCCTGGCCTCTGCTAAGACCATAGACCCCCACTGTGACCGCTGTATGTGCTGCCTGCTCTCTCCTCTGACCCCTGGACCTCTACTGTGACCTCTGTATGCACTGCCTGCTCTCTCCTCTGACCCGTGATCCGAATATGTTCTGCCTGGACTCTGCTCTGACCCCAGGCCCCTACTTTGACCCCTGTATGAGCTGCCTGGCCTCTACTCTGACCCTGGACCCCTGTATGTGCTGCCAGGTTACCATTTCAGTTAATTGTCTTGCACTGTTAATACAAATCTGTAACTTTTACTAGAGCAAGTAGCTTTAATATTTCAGTGAATGTATGGATAATTGCAATCACTCATAACTGTGACCTGGTTTCTGCTTGCAGCTTTTTCCTCCTGGAGCAGTAGTTGAACTTCCTCCAAGTTGTTTATGTGTGGAGGTTTGTAAGAATTTCTAATAAGTAACTGGAAACTCTAGGTGTAACTCACCACAACATCACTAGGAAACAGGTGGAAGAGGCTCCTCTGATCAGAACACCTGAAGAGAAGAAGATTTGTTACACAACAGAATGAAAACTTTATTAATGAATAATAATCAGGACCACCAAGAGAACCATAGCAATATAATCTGCAAAATAAATTTGCAGAGATCAAACAAACCCCAAGGACAAAGCCTGGCGCGAGCAGTGCGAGGAGGGGACAGCACACGCCGGGGGGGCACAGCAGTGACAGCACACGCCGGGGGGGGGGGCACAGCAGTGACAGCACACGCGGGGGGGGGGGGCACAGCAGTGACAGCACACGCCGGGGGGGCACAGCAGTGACAGCACACGCCGGGGGGGGGGGGGGGCACAGCAGTGACAGCACACGCGGGGGGGGGGGGGGGGGCACAGCATTGACAGCACACGCCGGGGGGGGGGGCACAGCAGTGACAGCACACGCCGGGGGGGGGCACAGCAGTGACAGCACACGCCGGGGGGAGCACAGCAGTGACAGCACACGCCGGGGGGGCACAGCAGTGACTGGACTGCTAAATATAGGAAAGTCAAAGGAAAGTAGGGTAAAAAACAAAATTCCTACCAGCTAGAGATCCTGCACTGCTGTCACGCACTGCCATCTGGGGGAGCCGTCACATCTGCGAGACAGAAGGTACGGAGATCACCATAACACCTGAGACACCTGATCACTCCACCACCAGATCACATATCCTGAGCGTCAGCACCACCTCCTCCTGTGTCCACCACACAGACACCTACGGTACCAGTGCCCACAGCACTGACACATACCTGTTCTTACTGCCTGTACTCCCCTCGCCAACACCTACCTGTTCTACCTGCCTGTACTCACCTCACTGACACCTGCCTTTCCTCACTGCCTGTCCAACCTCACTGACACCTGCCTTTCCTCACTGCCTGTCCAACCTCACAGACACCTGCCTGTCCTAACTGCCTGTACTCACCTCACTGACACCTGCCTCTCCTTACTGCCTGTCCAACCTCACTGACACCTGCTTGTTCTAACTGCCTGAACTCACCTCACTGACACCTGCCTGTCCTCACTGTCTGTCCAACCTCACTGACACCTGCCTTTCCTCACTGCCTGTACAACCTCACTGACACCTGCCTGTTCTAACTGCCTGTACTCCCCTTACTGACACCTGTCTTCACTGCCTGTCCAACCTCACTGGCACCTGCCTTTCCTCACTGCCTGCACAACCTCTCTGACACCTGCCTGTTCTAAATGCCTGTCCAACCTCACTGAAACCTGCCTGTCCTAACTGCCTGTACTCACCTCACTGACACCTAACTGTCCTCACTGCCTGTCCAACCTCACTGACACCTGCCTGTTCTAACTGCAAGTACTCTCCTCACTGACAACTGCTTGTCCTAACTGCCTGTACTCACCTCACTGACACCTGCCTGTCCTCAGTGCCAGGGCTGTGGAGTCGGAGTTGAGGAGTCTGAGTTAGAGCAATTTTGGGGAGTTGGAGTCAGTGGTTTCATAAACTGAGGAGTCGGGAGTGAGATCATTTTTGTACCCAATCCTTAGTTATGGTAAGTATTAGACTAAGGAGTCGAAGTGATCTTGGTTACTTGGAGTCAGAGGTTTCAAATACAGAGAAGTCGGAGTCAGAGGATTTTTGTGCCGACTCCACAGCCCTGCTCACTTGCCTGTACTCACCACACTGATACCTACCTGTCCTCACCTCACAGACACCTGCCTGTCCTTACTGCATGCACTCACCTCACGGACAACTGCCTGTCCTCACTGCCTGTACTCACCCCTCACCTCACAGACACCTGCCTGTCATCACTGCATGCACTCACCTCACGGACAACTGCCTGTCCTCACTGCCTGTACTCACCCCTCACTGCATGCACTCACCTCACAGACACCTGCCTGTCATCACTGCATGCACTCACCTCACGGACAACTGCCTGTCCTCACTGTCTGTACTCCCCTCACTGCATGCACTCACCTCACGGACACCTGTCTGTCCTCACTGCCTGTACTCCCCTCACTGCATGCACTCACCTCACAGACCCCTGCCTGTCCTCACTGCATGCACTCACCTCACTGACACATGCCAGTCCTCACTGCCTGTACTCCCCTCACTGACACCTACCTGTCCTCACCTTATTTATTATGTCCAGCAGAGGGAGCTGTCACCCTACAGGCACGTCCTATGATGCTATGAAAGATAAGCTGAAATTGAGATTCTGTAGAGGAGTTTATGATTGGTTATACAGTGAGCCCTCCCTCCAAGGTGACATACGCAATCCCTGCCACCAGGTGGTGGTAAATCTCAAGTAATCCTGCACACACTCCCAGCCCCCCACCCCTCCTTCCTGTGGCCTCAGGTGTATCCAGGTGAGAACCATGCAGCCCCGCCTTTCTTATGTCTCCTGGAAAAAGTTTGTGTCCTCAGGCTAGAAACAGCGTGCCGCTCTGACTCATAGCTGGAGGAATGTAAAGAGGAGTCACACTCCAGAAAAACACACACAAGACAAAACACAGCATCACCCTCCCACGTCCAGACAAGACCTGGCAGAGCTGGTAACCTGAGCACTGAAAAGGAATGAGAAGTGCGTCCGCGCACGTGCAGGCGATGCACAAACCTGCCCCAAATTCTCCTCTCATTCTGCCTATCCCCTCTGTAATACAAGAAACCTCTCACCCCCTCTGCCACTCTGTAATACGAGAAACCTTTCAGCCCCCTGCCACTGTAATACGAGAAATGCCACCCTTCTATAACCCCTCTGTAATATGGTGACCTTCCTCTCCCCTCCTCCATACAAGACATGTAATCATTCTTCTTCATAACACAAGAAAACTTTCACCCCCTCTACCCCTATGTTATACCAGACATGTCACCCTTCTCTTACCCCTCTGTAATAGGAGGATTACCACCCTTCTCTTACCCCTCTGTAATACCAGACATGCCACCCTTCTCTTACCCCTCTGTACTATGAGGAATGCCACCCTTCTCTTACCCCTCTGTAATATGAGGAATGCCACCCTTCTCTTACCCCTCTGTAATATGAGGAATGCCACCCTTCTCTTACCCCTCTGTAATAGGAGGAATGCCACCCTTCTCTTACCCCTCTGTAATAGGAGGAATGTCATCCTTCTCTTACCCCTCTGTAATATGAGGAATGCCACCCTTCTCTTACCCCTCTGTAATATGAGGAATGACACCCTTCTCTTACCCCTCTGTAATATGAGGAATGTCACCCTTCTCTTACCCCTCTGTAATATGAGGAATGCCACCCTTCTCTTACCCCTCTGCAATATGAGGAATGTCATCCTTCTCTTACCCCTCTGTAATATGAGGAATGCCACCCTTCTCTTACCCCTCTGTAATATGAGGAATGCCACCCTTCTCTTACCCCTCTGTAATATGAGGAATGTCACCCTTCTCTTACCCCTCTGTAATAGGAGGAATGTCATCCTTCTCTTACCCCTCTGTAATAGGAGGAATGCCACCCTTCTCTTACCCCTCTGTAATAGGAGGAATGTCATCCTTCTCTTACCCCTCTGTAATATGAGGAATGCCACCCTTCTCTTACCCCTCTGTAATATGAGGAATGACACCCTTCTCTTACCCCTCTGTAATATGAGGAATGTCACCCTTCTCTTACCCCTCTGTAATATGAGGAATGCCACCCTTCTCTTACCCCTCTGCAATATGAGGAATGTCATCCTTCTCTTACCCCTCTGTAATATGAGGAATGCCACCCTTCTCTTACCCCTCTGTAATATGAGGAATGCCACCCTTCTCTTACCCCTCTGTAATATGAGGAATGTCACCCTTCTCTTACCCCTCTGTAATAGGAGGAATGTCATCCTTCTCTTACCCCTCTGTAATATGAGGAATGTCACCCTTCTCTTACCCCTCTGTAATATGAGGAATGCCACCCTTCTCTTACCCCTCTGTAATATGAGGAATGCCACCCTTCTCTTACCCCTCTGCAATATGAGCAGTGCCACCCTTCTCTTACCCCTCTGTAATATGAGGAATGCCACCCTTCCCTTACCCCTCGGTAATATGAGGAATGCCACCCTTCTCTTTCCCCTCTGTAATAGGAGGAATGTCATCCTTCTCTTACCCCTCTGTAATATGAGGAATGCCACCCTTCTCTTACCCCTCTGTAATATGAGGAATGCCACCCTTCTCTTACCCCTCTGTAATATGAGGAATGCCACCCTTCTCTTACCCCTCTGTAATATGAGGAATGCCACCCTTCTCTTACCCCTCTGCAATATGAGCAGTGCCACCCTTCTCTTACCCCTATGTAATATGAGGAATGCCACCCTTCTCTTACCCCTCTGTAATATGACCAGTGTCACCCTTCTCTTACCCCTCTGTAATATGAGGAATGTCACCCTTCTCTTACCCCTCTGTAATATGAGGAATGTCACCCTTCTCTTACCCCTCTGTAATATGAGGAATGCCACCCTTCTCTTACCCCTCTGTAATATGAGGAATGCCACCCTTCTCTTACCCCTCTGTAATGAGGAATGTCACCCTTCTCTTACCCCTCTGTAATATGAGGAATGCCACCCTTCTCTTACCCCTCTGTAATATGAGCAGTGCCACCCTTCTCTCACCCCTCTGTAATATGAGCAGTGCCACCCTTCTCTCACCCCTCTTTAATATGAGGAATGCCCCCCTTCTCTCACCCCTCTGTAATATGAGGAATGTCACCCTTCTCTTACCCCTCTGTAATATGAAGAATTCCACCCTTCTCTTACCCCTCTGTAATATGAGGAATGCCACCCTTCTCTTACCCCTCTGTAATATGACCAGTGTCACCCTTCTCTTACCCCTCTGTAATATGAGCAGTGCCACCCTTCTCTTACCCCTCTGTAATATGAGGAATGCCACCCTTCTCTTACCCCTCTGTAATATGACCAGTGTCACCCTTCTCTTACCCCTCTGTAATATGAGCAGTGCCACCCTTCTCTCACCCCTCTGTAATATGAGGAATGTCACCCTTCTCTTACCCCTCTGTAATATGAGGAATGCCACCCTTCTCTTACCCCTCTGTAATATGAGGAATGCCACCCTTCTCTTACCCCTCTGTAATATGAGGAATGCCACCCTTCTCTTACCCCTCTGTAATATGAGGAATGCCACCCTTCTCTTACCCCTCTGTAATATGAGGAATGTCACCGTTCTCTTACCCCTCTGTAATATGAGGAATGTCACCCTTCTCTTACCCCTCTGTAATATGAGGAATGCCACCCTTCTCTTACCCCTCTGTAATAGGAGGGATGTAATCCTTCTCTTACCCCTCTGTAATATGAGGAATGCCACCCTTCTCTTACCCCTCTGTAATATGAGGAATGTCACCCTTCTCTTACCCCTCTGTAATAGGAGGAATGTCATCCTTCTCTTACCCCTCTGTAATACCAGACATGCCACCCTTCTCTTACCCCTCTGTACTATGAGGAATGCCACCCTTCTCTTACCCCTCTGTAATATGAGGAATGCCACCCTTCTCTTACCCCTCTGTAATATGAGGAATGCCACCCTTCTCTTACTCCTCTGTAATATGAGGAATGCCACCCTTCTCTTATCCCTCTGTAATATGAGGAATGCCACCCTTCTCTTACCCCTCTGTAATATGAGGAATGCCACCCTTCTCTTACCCCTCTGTAATATGAGGAATGCCACCCTTCTCTTACCCCTCTGCAATATGAGCAGTGCCACCCTTCTCTTACCCCTATGTAATATGAGGAATGCCACCCTTCTCTTACCCCTCTGTAATATGAGGAATGTCACCCTTCTCTTACCCCTCTGTAATATGAGGAATGTCACCCTTCTCTTACCCCTCTGTAATATGAGGAATGCCACCCTTCTCTTACCCCTCTGTAATATGATGAATGCCACCCTTCTCTTACCCCTCTGTAATGAGGAATGTCACCCTTCTCTTACCCCTCTGTAATATGAGGAATGCCACCCTTCTCTTACCCCTCTGTAATATGAGCAGTGCCACCCTTCTCTCACCCCTCTTTAATATGAGGAATGCCCCCCTTCTCTCACCCCTCTGTAATATGAGGAATGTCACCCTTCTCTTACCCCTCTGTAATATGAAGAATTCCACCCTTCTCTTACCCCTCTGTAATATGAGGAATGCCACCCTTCTCTTACCCCTCTGTAATATGACCAGTGCCACCCTTCTCTTACCCCTCTGTAATATGAGGAATGCCACCCTTCTCTTACCCCTCTGTAATATGACCAGTGTCACCCTTCTCTTACCCCTCTGTAATATGAGCAGTGCCACCCTTCTCTCACCCCTCTGTAATATGAGGAATGTCACCCTTCTCTTACCCCTCTGTAATATGAGGAATGCCACCCTTCTCTTACCCCTCTGTAATATGAGGAATGCCACCCTTCTCTTACCCCTCTGTAATATGAGGAATGCCACCCTTCTCTTACCCCTCTGTACTATGAGGAATGCCACCCTTCTCTTACCCCTCTGTAATATGAGGAATGCCACCCTTCTCTTACCCCTTTGTAATATGAGGAATGCCACCCTTCTCTTACCCCTCTGTAATATGAGGAATGCCACCCTTCTCTCACCCCTCTGTAATATGAGGAATGTCACCCTTCTCTTACCCCTCTGTAATATGAGGAATGCCACCCTTCTCTCACCCCTCTGTAATATGAGGAATGCCACCCTTCTCTTACCCCTCTGTAATATGAGGAATGCCACCCTTCTCTTACCCCTCTCCAATATGAGCAGTGCCACCCTTCTCTTACCCCTCTGTAATATGAGGAATGCCACCCTTCTCTTACCCCTCTGTAATATGAGGAATGCCACCCTTCTCTTACCCCTCTGTAATATGAGGAATGCCACCCTTCTCTTACCCCTCTGTAATATGAGGAATGCCACCCTTCTCTTACCCCTCTGTAATATGAGGAATGCCACCCTTCTCTTACCCCTCTGTAATATGAGCAGTGCCACCCTTCTCTTACCCCTCTGTAATGAGGAATGTCACCCTTCTCTTACCCCTCTGTAATATGAGGAATGTCACCCTTCTCTTACCCCTCTGTAATATGAGGAATGCCACCCTTCTCTTACCCCTCTGTAATATGAGGAATGCCACCCTTCTCTTACCCCTCTGTAATATGAGGAATGCCACCCTTCTCTTACCCCTCTGTAATATGAGGAATGCTACCCTTCTCTTACCCCTCTGTAATATGAGGAATGCCACTCTTCTCTTACCCCTCTGTAATATGAGGAATGCTACCCTTCTCTTACCCCTCTGTAATATAAGGAATGCCACCCTTCTCTTACCCCTCTGTAATATGAGGAATGCTACCCTTCTCTTACCCCTCTGTAATGAGGAATGTCACCCTTCTCTTACCCCTCTGTAATATGAGGAATGCCACCCTTCTCTTACCCCTCTGTAATATGAGGAATGCCACCCTTCTCTTACCCCTCTGTAATGAGGAATGTCACCCTTCTCTTACCCCTCTGTAATATGAGGAATGCCACCCTTCTCTTACCCCTCTGTAATATGAGGAATGCCACCCTTCTCTCACCCCTCTGTAATATGAAGAATTCCACCCTTCTCTTACCCCTCTGTAATATGAGGAATGCCACCCTTCTCTTACCCCTCTGTAATATGAGGATGCCACCCTTCTCTTACCCCTCTGTAATATGAGGAATGCCACCCTTCTCTTACCCCTCTGTAATATGAGGAATGCCACCCTTCTCTTACCCCTCTGTAATATGTGGAATGTCACCCTTCTCTTACCCCTCTGTAATATGAGGAATGCCACCCTTCTCTTACCCCTCTGTAATATGAGGAATGTCACCCTTCTCTTACCCCTCTGTAATATGAGGAATGCCACCCTTCTCTTACCCCTCTGTAATATGAGCAGTGCCACCCTTCTCTCACCCCTCTTTAATATGAGGAATGCCCCCCTTCTCTCACCCCTCTGTAATATGAGGAATGTCACCCTTCTCTTACCCCTCTGTAATATGAAGAATTCCACCCTTCTCTTACCCCTCTGTAATATGAGGAATGCCACCCTTCTCTTACCCCTCTGTAATATGACCAGTGCCACCCTTCTCTTACCCCTCTGTAATATGAGGAATGCCACCCTTCTCTTACCCCTCTGTAATATGACCAGTGCCACCCTTCTCTTACCCCTCTGTAATATGACCAGTGTCACCCTTCTCTTACCCCTCTGTAATATGAGCAGTGCCACCCTTCTCTCACCCCTCTGTAATATGAGGAATGTCACCCTTCTCTTACCCCTCTGTAATATGAGGAATGCCACCCTTCTCTTACCCCTCTGTAATATGAGGAATGCCACCCTTCTCTTACCCCTCTGTAATATGAGGAATGCCACCCTTCTCTTACCCCTCTGTACTATGAGGAATGCCACCCTTCTCTTACCCCTCTGTAATATGAGGAATGCCACCCTTCTCTTACCCCTTTGTAATATGAGGAATGCCACCCTTCTCTCACCCCTCTGTAATATGAGGAATGTCACCCTTCTCTTACCCCTCTGTAATATGAGGAATGCCACCCTTCTCTTACCCCTCTGTAATATGAGGAATGCCACCCTTCTCTTACCCCTCTCCAATATGAGCAGTGCCACCCTTCTCTTACCCCTCTGTAATATGAGGAATGCCACCCTTCTCTTACCCCTCTGTAATATGAGGAATGCCACCCTTCTCTTACCCCTCTGTAATATGAGGAATGCCACCCTTCTCTTACCCCTCTGTAATATGAGGAATGCCACCCTTCTCTTACCCCTCTGTAATATGAGGAATGCCACCCTTCTCTTACCCCTTTGTAATATGAGGAATGCCACCCTTCTCTTACCCCTCTGTAATATGAGCAGTGCCACCCTTCTCTTACCCCTCTGTAATGAGGAATGTCACCCTTCTCTTACCCCTCTGTAATATGAGGAATGTCACCCTTCTCTTACCCCTCTGTAATATGAGGAATGCCACCCTTCTCTTACCCCTCTGTAATATGAGGAATGCCACCCTTCTCTTACCCCTCTGTAATATGAGGAATGCCACCCTTCTCTTACCCCTCTGTAATATGAGGAATGCTACCCTTCTCTTACCCCTCTGTAATATGAGGAATGCCACTCTTCTCTTACCCCTCTGTAATATGAGGAATGCTACCCTTCTCTTACCCCTCTGTAATATAAGGAATGCCACCCTTCTCTTACCCCTCTGTAATATGAGGAATGCTACCCTTCTCTTACCCCTCTGTAATGAGGAATGTCACCCTTCTCTTACCCCTCTGTAATATGAGGAATGCCACCCTTCTCTTACCCCTCTGTAATATGAGGAATGCCACCCTTCTCTTACCCCTCTGTAATGAGGAATGTCACCCTTCTCTTACCCCTCTGTAATATGAGGAATGCCACCCTTCTCTTACCCCTCTGTAATATGAGGAATGCCACCCTTCTCTCACCCCTCTGTAATATGAAGAATTCCACCCTTCTCTTACCCCTCTGTAATATGAGGAATGCCACCCTTCTCTTACCCCTCTGTAATATGAGGATGCCACCCTTCTCTTACCCCTCTGTAATATGAGGAATGCCACCCTTCTCTTACCCCTCTGTAATATGAGGAATGCCACCCTTCTCTTACCCCTCTGTAATATGTGGAATGTCACCCTTCTCTTACCCCTCTGTAATATGAGGAATGCCACCCTTCTCTTACCCCTCTGTAATATGAGGAATGTCACCCTTCTCTTACCCCTCTGTAATATGAGGAATGCCACCCTTCTCTTACCCCTCTGTAATATGAGGAATGCCACCCTTCTTTTACCCCTCTGTAATATAAGGAATGCCACCCTTCTCTTACCCCTCTGTAATATGAGGAATGCTACCCTTCTATCACCCCTCTGTAATACAAAATGGTGACCTTCCTCTCCCCTCCATAATACAAGAAATGCCACCCTTCCCCTCCTAGCGGAGGGAAGCACATGTATTATACTATAGTGCGGGGAGGAGCAGCACGATCTGTGCTACGGAGAGGGGGAGGAGCAGCATGTACTGTACTATGGAGAGGGGAGGAGGAGCATGGTCTGTACTATGGAGAGGGGAGAGGGTGAAGCAGCATGCACCCCCAGCCCTATCAACTTCCAGTCACTGCTACTAGCGACATCTTTCAGGCAGTGCTGCAGTATCACACACTACCGAATAAGCGAAGTACCAGGGAAACAAAATCTCACACTTGCGTCCAGAAGGACATTACCCTATAGGTACAAATGGTAAAAATTATAATTTTACTGTATCACGAAAAGTTTTAAAATGAGAGGTATTCGGTTTCAGAATATCTCACTGTGTAGCCCTCAGATATATATCTGTTGTCAGAGTGTGGGGGTCTTTGCTGATCCCCCTTATCCCATAGCAAGTCTCATGGGAAGGTGTAGCTATCCCACACTACTATGACCACTGACCACACAGTGTGTCTGTGTCGCTCGGGGACAGTGGAGATAACCCGATCAAGGATATAGCTGATCTGGTTCAACCACCAACTATCAAGTCCCCTCACACACTGACCCAATGACGGGTGGGTATATACAAACATAGAGTGCTAAGTGCTGTACATAGACTTTAACATGTGCATGTTTCACCAAAAGGCTTCATCAGAAAGCGTGCTGTACATATATTACATAGCCTACACCAATTATTTACATATATTACAAAGTACCCCCCATCATCATATAAGCCCCAGTCAGAGCTGGAGTGCCCTGTCAGGCAAGGCCATATATATAGATAGGGAGGGAAACAGGGGAGGCGTCATAGTGGGCGTGATGAGGTGTGTCACATTTTACCTATTATTAGCATTATACAGATTACAGGGCTGATGCCCTGTCCATGTATCTTACCTCATTGAGGTCTTAGTGTGTTCGTATTAAGGGATGGGAACCATCATTAGGATAGCATGGTAACTCCCCCTCAAGTTCGTGGGGTTGGCCATCTCTCTGTGACCCACGATAGGGGGAGGGGGCCCGCAGGATGCTGTTCGCCGGTAGGTTGCAGCCAAAACTTCAAACCCTGGGCGAATCTAACGGTCAGCTAATGGTGCAGACAGCGCTGTAGCGGTGACGTCACTTCCGCCCACACGCGCGTCTGCTTCCTGTCCTGTGGTGATCTGGGACGCAGCTTGCGTTCCAGGTCTCCCTCTAGAGGCATTAGGTTCCTCCTCTATCCCGACTGCATCACTGTTAAGGAAACGCCCCCTCCATTCAAGGGGACGTAAATCTCTGTTTATGGTTGCATAGCAACCTCTCGAATATATAAACATTGGCGCATATCAATGGTGCAGATCCTCTTAGGCTCACATAGTCCTCCATCTGGACCCTTACCTAGCCCACTGTTGTGCACTCATATACGCAGGTGTCCCTCACATGCATATATCAGTGTAGGTGCACATATGTGTAATGCGCATATGTAAATTTGTATCTGTATTCGCTCGTATATAGTGTGATCACAACCCCTATACAGTGTAAGCAAACACGCACGTATATTGTGTACATCATGCAAGGATCCGACCACATTGCATGGGATAAATTACCTCGAGTAGACAGGTTTTTTAGGTCAGTGTATGCGGTGGCACTGCCCTCCTAGAGTGGGTCTCTGCTAGATCAAAGAGAAGGGAAAATAGGTATGGGGAGGGTGGGTGGAGGGGGAGGAGAGGGAGACACTACAATCTTTCCCCATCATCTGTAGATGGCCCAAGATTTTACAGTATAAAGTAGGACTCCAAGTCTTGGTGGCAAAGGCTGAATCCTAGCCATTTATAAAAAACATGCCAGATTAAAATCCTCATTAAGGCCCCCCGGGGCTATGGTATCCAATCTATAGATCCACTGCGATTCTATCTGGGTGAGCTTGCGATCAAAATCGCCTCCTCTAGGATTTTTTCTCCAACTCTGAATCCCCCAAAAAGAAATGTTAAACCTATCCGATCCATGTATTCCATTCATATGTTTGGCTATAGATGTTTCTCGCCTGTGTTTGATGTCTCCCACGTGTTCAAGGATCCGATCCTTAAATTGTCTCGTGGTTTTCCCCACATACCAGAGATTACATGTGCACCGAGCCCCATATACAACCCCTCGCGTGTCACAATTGATAAAAGATCTAATTTCAAAGACTCTACCAGTTTTGGGGGATGTAAAGTGTTTTGTTGTTGGCACGTATTTGCATGCCTTGCACTTTCCACATCTATGGGACCCATTTGGTCTCTGTGGCAGCCAGGTTTGTGGACTTGTCGTGAGTTTGGTAAACGTGCTATGTACAAGCATGTCCCTAAGATTCGGCGATCTCCTGTAGGTGATTGCTGGATTTTGTGGCAAAATCCGTGCCAAATCCCTGTCCTTATGTAGAATCGGCCAATAATGACGTACAATCTCGAAGATTGTATGTGACTGATCCGTATATGTGCCTATCAGTCTAGGTGAGGTTTTAACAGTATCTGTCTGAATTTTGTCTTTTAAAGTGTCTATTCTTGGTGTGTTGATAGCTCTTTTGTGAGCTGATTCAATCACTTTATCGGGGAACCCTCTTTGTTTGAAGCGATTTGTAAGTAATTGGCATTCCTTATTAAAGGCGCCTTCGGTGGAACAATTGCGTCTCGCCCTCAGAAACTGTCCTACCGGGATACTTTTTCTTAAAGCTCTGGGGTGCGAGCTCTCCCATTTTAGGAGCGAGTTTGTAGACGTCGGCTTACGATAAATCGCTGTATCCAATTTCCCCCCATCACCAATGGAAATGGTGAGGTCCAGAAAATTGATCGATGTGGGATGAATTTCGTGGGTGAATCTCATACCAATCGTGTTGTTATTCAAGATGGATACGAAATCTTCAAACAGTTTGTTAGACCCCTCCCACAAAATCACCACATCGTCTATAAATCGTCCCCAATACAATATATGTGACGTAAAGAATGACAGATCTTCTGAAAAAACATGGGTGTCTTCCCACCAGCCCAGGAACAGATTGGCGTAAGATGGCGCACACGCCGTGCCCATGGCACTGCCCCTGAGCTGGTGGTACATACGCCCGCCAAACAGAAAGACATTGTGTGTTAAGACAAATTCTAATAGCTTTAGCAAAAAACTGCTGTGTTCCTCAAGATGTTTTCCTCTCGTTTTAAGGAAAAAGTTGACCGCATTCATCCCTAGATCATGTTGGATGTTGCTATATAGGGATTCGACATCTAAGCTTGCCAATTGAGTAGAGGGGGACACCTCCACATCCTGCAGACGTATAAGGACATCTTTTGTGTCTTTTAGATATGATGGTAAAGCTTCTACAAACGGACGTAGAAATCTATCGATATATTGGCTAACCTCATCGGTTAGATTTTCTCGTCCCGATACGATGGGTCTGCCCGGGGGTGGAATTTTACCCTTATGTATTTTGGGCAAAGCATAAAACACAGAGGTGGTGGGATGTTCGGTTGATCTTTTCAATCGTGTGTAGTCCTCCGGGTCCAGACACCCTCTGTCTAGGCCATCTTTAAGGAGGTTCTGAAGTGAGATGCAATGTTGTTTGATAGGATTGGATTTAATTACAGCATATTGATCCTCATCACTTAATATTGTCAAACACATACTCTCATATTTGTCCCGATCCATCACCACTACGTTACCCCCTTTGTCCGCAGGCTTAATAATGATCTTATTGTTCTTCTTAAGTGAGTCAAGTGCCAGTCTCTCTTCCCTGTTGAGATTGTCATGTCTGGGGATCCCTATTGTGTCAGCTTCTAGTTTTCTGAACGCTCGTGTGACCATATCCACAAAAGTGTGTATCTGCGGATATTGTGATATGGAGGGGCAAAATGTACTTTTGGACCTTTTGCCACTGTGAGGAGCGAGGGAAGATATACCCTCTGAATTTTCATTAAGTAGGTCCTGGAGTGCAGATAGGGCCTCTCGTTCATTTCTCTGTGTTTTTTTATCTTTGGCTTCCTTACTTTCAAACATTTTAATCAATGCCAATTTTCTCGCAAATAAATTGAGGTCTTTGACCCATTCAAATGCATTGTATTTCTCAGTCGGTACGAACGAAAGGCCCCTAGTAAGAAGATTTATCTGCACCCCCGTTAGCTCATGTGATGATAAATTAACTACTCTGAGCTGGTCCTGTACAATCCTCTCTCCTACCACTGGTGGGTACGGGGTCTCCCCCTTCGTTGACCTGTGTACCCCCAGTCCTTGCGATCCCTCAGGGTATGTTGTACTGTTTTTGTCTGTATGTCCTGTGTGTCTACACATTGTGGCGTCGGTGTCCCTGGAGGTTGGTCTAAAAAAACCCCCCTGTCTTTGCTTATTGGTTATGTGTGGTCTTTTGGGTTTTCTCGGGAGGGATTTTTTCTTTTGTTGTTTTGATCTAGGTGAGGTGTGTCTACTCGATGTATTTGATTCGCTGCCCGATTGCGTATCAGCCTCAGAGACACTTTGTCCCTGGGATGCTGATTCTATCGGTTGTGGCGTTTTCTCAGCCCAACTGTATACTCTGTTATTTTTGAAGTCCTGACTGTCTCGTAGGAACTTCTTGTGTTTTCTCTGTTTGATCTCTTCCGTATACGCGTCTACTTTGCGTTGTAACTTTGTTTCAAACTTTTCAAAGTCCGGATGCCCAGATAATTCCAATATAATTTTTTGCTCACTCAAAAGTTTCGATCGCACTTTCTCCAGATACTTAAGTTCGTAATCATAGAGAAATTGCATCTGTTCCAGGGTCTGTCGAGTTTTCAAATCCTCCCACCCATGCATAAATGTGGTATCCTCTGTGTGGGAGTGTAATTTTGTCAGATTACGTAACCCTCTCACTGTAATTTTTTCTTTTAAGTAAACATTGAATGATGCTACCTCCCAGGAAGACCTGGTGAAATCCTTGTAAGTTTTGAAAATGTCAACAAATACTGGTTCTACATCTGTGCCATAGCTAAGTTGCTCTCCCTCAGTTATCTCTTCATCTACCTTGGCTTGAAATGTTTCTCTAGCCTCTGTAGTAAAGGCTTCAATGGAGGGAAGGTCTAAAGATAAATAGGCCATTCCCTATCAAATGGCGGTGTTCGGTACACCAAAATGGAAAATGGTCACACACTACCGAATAAGCGAAGTACCAGGGAAACAAAATCTCACACTTGCGTCCAGAAGGACATTACCCTATAGGTACAAATGGTAAAAATTATAATTTTACTGTATCACGAAAAGTTTTAAAATGAGAGGTATTCGGTTTCAGAATATCTCACTGTGTAGCCCTCAGATATATATCTGTTGTCAGAGTGTGGGGGTCTTTGCTGATCCCCCTTATCCCATAGCAAGTCTCATGGGAAGGTGTAGCTATCCCACACTACTATGACCACTGACCACACAGTGTGTCTGTGTCGCTCGGGGACAGTGGAGATAACCCGATCAAGGATATAGCTGATCTGGTTCAACCACCAACTATCAAGTCCCCTCACACACTGACCCAATGACGGGTGGGTATATACAAACATAGAGTGCTAAGTGCTGTACATAGACTTTAACATGTGCATGTTTCACCAAAAGGCTTCATCAGAAAGCGTGCTGTACATATATTACATAGCCTACACCAATTATTTACATATATTACAAAGTACCCCCCATCATCATATAAGCCCCAGTCAGAGCTGGAGTGCCCTGTCAGGCAAGGCCATATATATAGATAGGGAGGGAAACAGGGGAGGCGTCATAGTGGGCGTGATGAGGTGTGTCACATTTTACCTATTATTAGCATTATACAGATTACAGGGCTGATGCCCTGTCCATGTATCTTACCTCATTGAGGTCTTAGTGTGTTCGTATTAAGGGATGGGAACCATCATTAGGATAGCATGGTAACTCCCCCTCAAGTTCGTGGGGTTGGCCATCTCTCTGTGACCCACGATAGGGGGAGGGGGCCCGCAGGATGCTGTTCGCCGGTAGGTTGCAGCCAAAACTTCAAACCCTGGGCGAATCTAACGGTCAGCTAATGGTGCAGACAGCGCTGTAGCGGTGACGTCACTTCCGCCCACACGTGCGTCTGCTTCCTGTCCTGTGGTGATCTGGGACGCAGCTTGCGTTCCAGGTCTCCCTCTAGAGGCATTAGGTTCCTCCTCTATCCCGACTGCATCACTGTTAAGGAAACGCCCCCTCCATTCAAGGGGACGTAAATCTCTGTTTATGGTTGCATAGCAACCTCTCGAATATATAAACATTGGCGCATATCAATGGTGCAGATCCTCTTAGGCTCACATAGTCCTCCATCTGGACCCTTACCTAGCCCACTGTTGTGCACTCATATACGCAGGTGTCCCTCACATGCATATATCAGTGTAGGTGCACATATGTGTAATGCGCATATGTAAATTTGTATCTGTATTCGCTCGTATATAGTGTGATCACAACCCCTATACAGTGTAAGCAAACACGCACGTATATTGTGTACATCATGCAAGGATCCGACCACATTGCATGGGATAAATTACCTCGAGTAGACAGGTTTTTTAGGTCAGTGTATGCGGTGGCACTGCCCTCCTAGAGTGGGTCTCTGCTAGATCAAAGAGAAGGGAAAATAGGTATGGGGAGGGTGGGTGGAGGGGGAGGAGAGGGAGACACTACAATCTTTCCCCATCATCTGTAGATGGCCCAAGATTTTACAGTATAAAGTAGGACTCCAAGTCTTGGTGGCAAAGGCTGAATCCTAGCCATTTATAAAAAACATGCCAGATTAAAATCCTCATTAAGGCCCCCCGGGGCTATGGTATCCAATCTATAGATCCACTGCGATTCTATCTGGGTGAGCTTGCGATCAAAATCGCCTCCTCTAGGATTTTTTCTCCAACTCTGAATCCCCCAAAAAGAAATGTTAAACCTATCCGATCCATGTATTCCATTCATATGTTTGGCTATAGATGTTTCTCGCCTGTGTTTGATGTCTCCCACGTGTTCAAGGATCCGATCCTTAAATTGTCTCGTGGTTTTCCCCACATACCAGAGATTACATGTGCACCGAGCCCCATATACAACCCCTCGCGTGTCACAATTGATAAAAGATCTAATTTCAAAGACTCTACCAGTTTTGGGGGATGTAAAGTGTTTTGTTGTTGGCACGTATTTGCATGCCTTGCACTTTCCACATCTATGGGACCCATTTGGTCTCTGTGGCAGCCAGGTTTGTGGACTTGTCGTGAGTTTGGTAAACGTGCTATGTACAAGCATGTCCCTAAGATTCGGCGATCTCCTGTAGGTGATTGCTGGATTTTGTGGCAAAATCCGTGCCAAATCCCTGTCCTTATGTAGAATCGGCCAATAATGACGTACAATCTCGAAGATTGTATGTGACTGATCCGTATATGTGCCTATCAGTCTAGGTGAGGTTTTAACAGTATCTGTCTGAATTTTGTCTTTTAAAGTGTCTATTCTTGGTGTGTTGATAGCTCTTTTGTGAGCTGATTCAATCACTTTATCGGGGAACCCTCTTTGTTTGAAGCGATTTGTAAGTAATTGGCATTCCTTATTAAAGGCGCCTTCGGTGGAACAATTGCGTCTCGCCCTCAGAAACTGTCCTACCGGGATACTTTTTCTTAAAGCTCTGGGGTGCGAGCTCTCCCATTTTAGGAGCGAGTTTGTAGACGTCGGCTTACGATAAATCGCTGTATCCAATTTCCCCCCATCACCAATGGAAATGGTGAGGTCCAGAAAATTGATCGATGTGGGATGAATTTCGTGGGTGAATCTCATACCAATCGTGTTGTTATTCAAGATGGATACGAAATCTTCAAACAGTTTGTTAGACCCCTCCCACAAAATCACCACATCGTCTATAAATCGTCCCCAATACAATATATGTGACGTAAAGAATGACAGATCTTCTGAAAAAACATGGGTGTCTTCCCACCAGCCCAGGAACAGATTGGCGTAAGATGGCGCACACGCCGTGCCCATGGCACTGCCCCTGAGCTGGTGGTACATACGCCCGCCAAACAGAAAGACATTGTGTGTTAAGACAAATTCTAATAGCTTTAGCAAAAAACTGCTGTGTTCCTCAAGATGTTTTCCTCTCGTTTTAAGGAAAAAGTTGACCGCATTCATCCCTAGATCATGTTGGATGTTGCTATATAGGGATTCGACATCTAAGCTTGCCAATTGAGTAGAGGGGGACACCTCCACATCCTGCAGACGTATAAGGACATCTTTTGTGTCTTTTAGATATGATGGTAAAGCTTCTACAAACGGACGTAGAAATCTATCGATATATTGGCTAACCTCATCGGTTAGATTTTCTCGTCCCGATACGATGGGTCTGCCCGGGGGTGGAATTTTACCCTTATGTATTTTGGGCAAAGCATAAAACACAGAGGTGGTGGGATGTTCGGTTGATCTTTTCAATCGTGTGTAGTCCTCCGGGTCCAGACACCCTCTGTCTAGGCCATCTTTAAGGAGGTTCTGAAGTGAGATGCAATGTTGTTTGATAGGATTGGATTTAATTACAGCATATTGATCCTCATCACTTAATATTGTCAAACACATACTCTCATATTTGTCCCGATCCATCACCACTACGTTACCCCCTTTGTCCGCAGGCTTAATAATGATCTTATTGTTCTTCTTAAGTGAGTCAAGTGCCAGTCTCTCTTCCCTGTTGAGATTGTCATGTCTGGGGATCCCTATTGTGTCAGCTTCTAGTTTTCTGAACGCTCGTGTGACCATATCCACAAAAGTGTGTATCTGCGGATATTGTGATATGGAGGGGCAAAATGTACTTTTGGACCTTTTGCCACTGTGAGGAGCGAGGGAAGATATACCCTCTGAATTTTCATTAAGTAGGTCCTGGAGTGCAGATAGGGCCTCTCGTTCATTTCTCTGTGTTTTTTTATCTTTGGCTTCCTTACTTTCAAACATTTTAATCAATGCCAATTTTCTCGCAAATAAATTGAGGTCTTTGACCCATTCAAATGCATTGTATTTCTCAGTCGGTACGAACGAAAGGCCCCTAGTAAGAAGATTTATCTGCACCCCCGTTAGCTCATGTGATGATAAATTAACTACTCTGAGCTGGTCCTGTACAATCCTCTCTCCTACCACTGGTGGGTACGGGGTCTCCCCCTTCGTTGACCTGTGTACCCCCAGTCCTTGCGATCCCTCAGGGTATGTTGTACTGTTTTTGTCTGTATGTCCTGTGTGTCTACACATTGTGGCGTCGGTGTCCCTGGAGGTTGGTCTAAAAAACCCCCCTGTCTTTGCTTATTGGTTATGTGTGGTCTTTTGGGTTTTCTCGGGAGGGATTTTTTCTTTTGTTGTTTTGATCTAGGTGAGGTGTGTCTACTCGATGTATTTGATTCGCTGCCCGATTGCGTATCAGCCTCAGAGACACTTTGTCCCTGGGATGCTGATTCTATCGGTTGTGGCGTTTTCTCAGCCCAACTGTATACTCTGTTATTTTTGAAGTCCTGACTGTCTCGTAGGAACTTCTTGTGTTTTCTCTGTTTGATCTCTTCCGTATACGCGTCTACTTTGCGTTGTAACTTTGTTTCAAACTTTTCAAAGTCCGGATGCCCAGATAATTCCAATATAATTTTTTGCTCACTCAAAAGTTTCGATCGCACTTTCTCCAGATACTTAAGTTCGTAATCATAGAGAAATTGCATCTGTTCCAGGGTCTGTCGAGTTTTCAAATCCTCCCACCCATGCATAAATGTGGTATCCTCTGTGTGGGAGTGTAATTTTGTCAGATTACGTAACCCTCTCACTGTAATTTTTTCTTTTAAGTAAACATTGAATGATGCTACCTCCCAGGAAGACCTGGTGAAATCCTTGTAAGTTTTGAAAATGTCAACAAATACTGGTTCTACATCTGTGCCATAGCTAAGTTGCTCTCCCTCAGTTATCTCTTCATCTACCTTGGCTTGAAATGTTTCTCTAGCCTCTGTAGTAAAGGCTTCAATGGAGGGAAGGTCTAAAGATAAATAGGCCATTCCCTATCAAATGGCGGTGTTCGGTACACCAAAATGGAAAATGGTCACACACTACCGAATAAGCGAAGTACCAGGGAAACAAAATCTCACACTTGCGTCCAGAAGGACATTACCCTATAGGTACAAATGGTAAAAATTATAATTTTACTGTATCACGAAAAGTTTTAAAATGAGAGGTATTCGGTTTCAGAATATCTCACTGTGTAGCCCTCAGATATATATCTGTTGTCAGAGTGTGGGGGTCTTTGCTGATCCCCCTTATCCCATAGCAAGTCTCATGGGAAGGTGTAGCTATCCCACACTACTATGACCACTGACCACACAGTGTGTCTGTGTCGCTCGGGGACAGTGGAGATAACCCGATCAAGGATATAGCTGATCTGGTTCAACCACCAACTATCAAGTCCCCTCACACACTGACCCAATGACGGGTGGGTATATACAAACATAGAGTGCTAAGTGCTGTACATAGACTTTAACATGTGCATGTTTCACCAAAAGGCTTCATCAGAAAGCGTGCTGTACATATATTACATAGCCTACACCAATTATTTACATATATTACAAAGTACCCCCCATCATCATATAAGCCCCAGTCAGAGCTGGAGTGCCCTGTCAGGCAAGGCCATATATATAGATAGGGAGGGAAACAGGGGAGGCGTCATAGTGGGCGTGATGAGGTGTGTCACATTTTACCTATTATTAGCATTATACAGATTACAGGGCTGATGCCCTGTCCATGTATCTTACCTCATTGAGGTCTTAGTGTGTTCGTATTAAGGGATGGGAACCATCATTAGGATAGCATGGTAACTCCCCCTCAAGTTCGTGGGGTTGGCCATCTCTCTGTGACCCACGATAGGGGGAGGGGGCCCGCAGGATGCTGTTCGCCGGTAGGTTGCAGCCAAAACTTCAAACCCTGGGCGAATCTAACGGTCAGCTAATGGTGCAGACAGCGCTGTAGCGGTGACGTCACTTCCGCCCACACGCGCGTCTGCTTCCTGTCCTGTGGTGATCTGGGACGCAGCTTGCGTTCCAGGTCTCCCTCTAGAGGCATTAGGTTCCTCCTCTATCCCGACTGCATCACTGTTAAGGAAACGCCCCCTCCATTCAAGGGGACGTAAATCTCTGTTTATGGTTGCATAGCAACCTCTCGAATATATAAACATTGGCGCATATCAATGGTGCAGATCCTCTTAGGCTCACATAGTCCTCCATCTGGACCCTTACCTAGCCCACTGTTGTGCACTCATATACGCAGGTGTCCCTCACATGCATATATCAGTGTAGGTGCACATATGTGTAATGCGCATATGTAAATTTGTATCTGTATTCGCTCGTATATAGTGTGATCACAACCCCTATACAGTGTAAGCAAACACGCACGTATATTGTGTACATCATGCAAGGATCCGACCACATTGCATGGGATAAATTACCTCGAGTAGACAGGTTTTTTAGGTCAGTGTATGCGGTGGCACTGCCCTCCTAGAGTGGGTCTCTGCTAGATCAAAGAGAAGGGAAAATAGGTATGGGGAGGGTGGGTGGAGGGGGAGGAGAGGGAGACACTACAATCTTTCCCCATCATCTGTAGATGGCCCAAGATTTTACAGTATAAAGTAGGACTCCAAGTCTTGGTGGCAAAGGCTGAATCCTAGCCATTTATAAAAAACATGCCAGATTAAAATCCTCATTAAGGCCCCCCGGGGCTATGGTATCCAATCTATAGATCCACTGCGATTCTATCTGGGTGAGCTTGCGATCAAAATCGCCTCCTCTAGGATTTTTTCTCCAACTCTGAATCCCCCAAAAAGAAATGTTAAACCTATCCGATCCATGTATTCCATTCATATGTTTGGCTATAGATGTTTCTCGCCTGTGTTTGATGTCTCCCACGTGTTCAAGGATCCGATCCTTAAATTGTCTCGTGGTTTTCCCCACATACCAGAGATTACATGTGCACCGAGCCCCATATACAACCCCTCGCGTGTCACAATTGATAAAAGATCTAATTTCAAAGACTCTACCAGTTTTGGGGGATGTAAAGTGTTTTGTTGTTGGCACGTATTTGCATGCCTTGCACTTTCCACATCTATGGGACCCATTTGGTCTCTGTGGCAGCCAGGTTTGTGGACTTGTCGTGAGTTTGGTAAACGTGCTATGTACAAGCATGTCCCTAAGATTCGGCGATCTCCTGTAGGTGATTGCTGGATTTTGTGGCAAAATCCGTGCCAAATCCCTGTCCTTATGTAGAATCGGCCAATAATGACGTACAATCTCGAAGATTGTATGTGACTGATCCGTATATGTGCCTATCAGTCTAGGTGAGGTTTTAACAGTATCTGTCTGAATTTTGTCTTTTAAAGTGTCTATTCTTGGTGTGTTGATAGCTCTTTTGTGAGCTGATTCAATCACTTTATCGGGGAACCCTCTTTGTTTGAAGCGATTTGTAAGTAATTGGCATTCCTTATTAAAGGCGCCTTCGGTGGAACAATTGCGTCTCGCCCTCAGAAACTGTCCTACCGGGATACTTTTTCTTAAAGCTCTGGGGTGCGAGCTCTCCCATTTTAGGAGCGAGTTTGTAGACGTCGGCTTACGATAAATCGCTGTATCCAATTTCCCCCCATCACCAATGGAAATGGTGAGGTCCAGAAAATTGATCGATGTGGGATGAATTTCGTGGGTGAATCTCATACCAATCGTGTTGTTATTCAAGATGGATACGAAATCTTCAAACAGTTTGTTAGACCCCTCCCACAAAATCACCACATCGTCTATAAATCGTCCCCAATACAATATATGTGACGTAAAGAATGACAGATCTTCTGAAAAAACATGGGTGTCTTCCCACCAGCCCAGGAACAGATTGGCGTAAGATGGCGCACACGCCGTGCCCATGGCACTGCCCCTGAGCTGGTGGTACATACGCCCGCCAAACAGAAAGACATTGTGTGTTAAGACAAATTCTAATAGCTTTAGCAAAAAACTGCTGTGTTCCTCAAGATGTTTTCCTCTCGTTTTAAGGAAAAAGTTGACCGCATTCATCCCTAGATCATGTTGGATGTTGCTATATAGGGATTCGACATCTAAGCTTGCCAATTGAGTAGAGGGGGACACCTCCACATCCTGCAGACGTATAAGGACATCTTTTGTGTCTTTTAGATATGATGGTAAAGCTTCTACAAACGGACGTAGAAATCTATCGATATATTGGCTAACCTCATCGGTTAGATTTTCTCGTCCCGATACGATGGGTCTGCCCGGGGGTGGAATTTTACCCTTATGTATTTTGGGCAAAGCATAAAACACAGAGGTGGTGGGATGTTCGGTTGATCTTTTCACCCGTCATTGGGTCAGTGTGTGAGGGGACTTGATAGTTGGTGGTTGAACCAGATCAGCTATATCCAGCTATATCCTTGATCGGGTTATCTCCACTGTCCCCGAGCGACACAGACACACTGTGTGGTCAGTGGTCATAGTAGTGTGGGATAGCTACACCTTCCCATGAGACTTGCTATGGGATAAGGGGGATCAGCAAAGACCCCCACACTCTGACAACAGATATATATCTGAGGGCTACACAGTGAGATATTCTGAAACCGAATACCTCTCATTTTAAAACTTTTCGTGATACAGTAAAATTATAATTTTTACCATTTGTACCTATAGGGTAATGTCCTTCTGGACGCAAGTGTGAGATTTTGTTTCCCTGGTACTTCGCTTATTCGGTAGTGTGTGACCATTTTCCATTTTGGTGTACCGAACACCGCCATTTGATAGGGAATGGCCTATTTATCTTTAGACCTTCCCTCCATTGAAGCCTTTACTACAGAGGCTAGAGAAACATTTCAAGCCAAGGTAGATGAAGAGATAACTGAGGGAGAGCAACTTAGCTATGGCACAGATGTAGAACCAGTATTTGTTGACATTTTCAAAACTTACAAGGATTTCACCAGGTCTTCCTGGGAGGTAGCATCATTCAATGTTTACTTAAAAGAAAAAATTACAGTGAGAGGGTTACGTAATCTGACAAAATTACACTCCCACACAGAGGATACCACATTTATGCATGGGTGGGAGGATTTGAAAACTCGACAGACCCTGGAACAGATGCAATTTCTCTATGATTACGAACTTAAGTATCTGGAGAAAGTGCGATCGAAACTTTTGAGTGAGCAAAAAATTATATTGGAATTATCTGGGCATCCGGACTTTGAAAAGTTTGAAACAAAGTTACAACGCAAAGTAGACGCGTATACGGAAGAGATCAAACAGAGAAAACACAAGAAGTTCCTACGAGACAGTCAGGACTTCAAAAATAACAGAGTATACAGTTGGGCTGAGAAAACGCCACAACCGATAGAATCAGCATCCCAGGGACAAAGTGTCTCTGAGGCTGATACGCAATCGGGCAGCGAATCAAATACATCGAGTAGACACACCTCACCTAGATCAAAACAACAAAAGAAAAAATCCCTCCCGAGAAAACCCAAAAGACCACACATAACCAATAAGCAAAGACAGGGGGGTTTTTTAGACCAACCTCCAGGGACACCGACGCCACAATGTGTAGACACACAGGACATACAGACAAAAACAGTACAACATACCCTGAGGGATCGCAAGGACTGGGGGTACACAGGTCAACGAAGGGGGAGACCCCGTACCCACCAGTGGTAGGAGAGAGGATTGTACAGGACCAGCTCAGAGTAGTTAATTTATCATCACATGAGCTAACGGGGGTGCAGATAAATCTTCTTACTAGGGGCCTTTCGTTCGTACCGACTGAGAAATACAATGCATTTGAATGGGTCAAAGACCTCAATTTATTTGCGAGAAAATTGGCATTGATTAAAATGTTTGAAAGTAAGGAAGCCAAAGATAAAAAAACACAGAGAAATGAACGAGAGGCCCTATCTGCACTCCAGGACCTACTTAATGAAAATTCAGAGGGTATATCTTCCCTCGCTCCTCACAGTGGCAAAAGGTCCAAAAGTACATTTTGCCCCTCCATATCACAATATCCGCAGATACACACTTTTGTGGATATGGTCACACGAGCGTTCAGAAAACTAGAAGCTGACACAATAGGGATCCCCAGACATGACAATCTCAACAGGGAAGAGAGACTGGCACTTGACTCACTTAAGAAGAACAATAAGATCATTATTAAGCCTGCGGACAAAGGGGGTAACGTAGTGGTGATGGATCGGGACAAATATGAGAGTATGTGTTTGACAATATTAAGTGATGAGGATCAATATGCTGTAATTAAATCCAATCCTATCAAACAACATTGCATCTCACTTCAGAACCTCCTTAAAGATGGCCTAGACAGAGGGTGTCTGGACCCGGAGGACTACACACGATTGAAAAGATCAACCGAACATCCCACCACCTCTGTGTTTTATGCTTTGCCCAAAATACATAAGGGTAAAATTCCACCCCCGGGCAGACCCATCGTATCGGGACGAGAAAATCTAACCGATGAGGTTAGCCAATATATCGATAGATTTCTACGTCCGTTTGTAGAAGCTTTACCATCATATCTAAAAGACACAAAAGATGTCCTTATACGTCTGCAGGATGTGGAGGTGTCCCCCTCTACTCAATTGGCAAGCTTAGATGTCGAATCCCTATATAGCAACATCCAACATGATCTAGGGATGAATGCGGTCAACTTTTTCCTTAAAACGAGAGGAAAACATCTTGAGGAACACAGCAGTTTTTTGCTAAAGCTATTAGAATTTGTCTTAACACACAATGTCTTTCTGTTTGGCGGGCGTATGTACCACCAGCTCAGGGGCAGTGCCATGGGCACGGCGTGTGCGCCATCTTACGCCAATCTGTTCCTGGGCTGGTGGGAAGACACCCATGTTTTTTCAGAAGATCTGTCATTCTTTACGTCACATATATTGTATTGGGGACGATTTATAGACGATGTGGTGATTTTGTGGGAGGGGTCTAACAAACTGTTTGAAGATTTCGTATCCATCTTGAATAACAACACGATTGGTATGAGATTCACCCACGAAATTCATCCCACATCGATCAATTTTCTGGACCTCACCATTTCCATTGGTGATGGGGGGAAATTGGATACAGCGATTTATCGTAAGCCGACGTCTACAAACTCGCTCCTAAAATGGGAGAGCTCGCACCCCAGAGCTTTAAGAAAAAGTATCCCGGTAGGACAGTTTCTGAGGGCGAGACGCAATTGTTCCACCGAAGGCGCCTTTAATAAGGAATGCCAATTACTTACAAATCGCTTCAAACAAAGAGGGTTCCCCGATAAAGTGATTGAATCAGCTCACAAAAGAGCTATCAACACACCAAGAATAGACACTTTAAAAGACAAAATTCAGACAGATACTGTTAAAACCTCACCTAGACTGATAGGCACATATACGGATCAGTCACATACAATCTTCGAGATTGTACGTCATTATTGGCCGATTCTACATAAGGACAGGGATTTGGCACGGATTTTGCCACAAAATCCAGCAATCACCTACAGGAGATCGCCGAATCTTAGGGACATGCTTGTACATAGCACGTTTACCAAACTCACGACAAGTCCACAAACCTGGCTGCCACAGAGACCAAATGGGTCCCATAGATGTGGAAAGTGCAAGGCATGCAAATACGTGCCAACAACAAAACACTTTACATCCCCCAAAACTGGTAGAGTCTTTGAAATTAGATCTTTTATCAATTGTGACACGCGAGGGGTTGTATATGGGGCTCGGTGCACATGTAATCTCTGGTATGTGGGGAAAACCACGAGACAATTTAAGGATCGGATCCTTGAACACGTGGGAGACATCAAACACAGGCGAGAAACATCTATAGCCAAACATATGAATGGAATACATGGATCGGATAGGTTTAACATTTCTTTTTGGGGGATTCAGAGTTGGAGAAAAAATCCTAGAGGAGGCGATTTTGATCGCAAGCTCACCCAGATAGAATCGCAGTGGATCTATAGATTGGATACCATAGCCCCGGGGGGCCTTAATGAGGATTTTAATCTGGCATGTTTTTTATAAATGGCTAGGATTCAGCCTTTGCCACCAAGACTTGGAGTCCTACTTTATACTGTAAAATCTTGGGCCATCTACAGATGATGGGGAAAGATTGTAGTGTCTCCCTCTCCTCCCCCTCCACCCACCCTCCCCATACCTATTTTCCCTTCTCTTTGATCTAGCAGAGACCCACTCTAGGAGGGCAGTGCCACCGCATACACTGACCTAAAAAACCTGTCTACTCGAGGTAATTTATCCCATGCAATGTGGTCGGATCCTTGCATGATGTACACAATATACGTGCGTGTTTGCTTACACTGTATAGGGGTTGTGATCACACTATATACGAGCGAATACAGATACAAATTTACATATGCGCATTACACATATGTGCACCTACACTGATATATGCATGTGAGGGACACCTGCGTATATGAGTGCACAACAGTGGGCTAGGTAAGGGTCCAGATGGAGGACTATGTGAGCCTAAGAGGATCTGCACCATTGATATGCGCCAATGTTTATATATTCGAGAGGTTGCTATGCAACCATAAACAGAGATTTACGTCCCCTTGAATGGAGGGGGCGTTTCCTTAACAGTGATGCAGTCGGGATAGAGGAGGAACCTAATGCCTCTAGAGGGAGACCTGGAACGCAAGCTGCGTCCCAGATCACCACAGGACAGGAAGCAGACGCGCGTGTGGGCGGAAGTGACGTCACCGCTACAGCGCTGTCTGCACCATTAGCTGACCGTTAGATTCGCCCAGGGTTTGAAGTTTTGGCTGCAACCTACCGGCGAACAGCATCCTGCGGGCCCCCTCCCCCTATCGTGGGTCACAGAGAGATGGCCAACCCCACGAACTTGAGGGGGAGTTACCATGCTATCCTAATGATGGTTCCCATCCCTTAATACGAACACACTAAGACCTCAATGAGGTAAGATACATGGACAGGGCATCAGCCCTGTAATCTGTATAATGCTAATAATAGGTAAAATGTGACACACCTCATCACGCCCACTATGACGCCTCCCCTGTTTCCCTCCCTATCTATATATATGGCCTTGCCTGACAGGGCACTCCAGCTCTGACTGGGGCTTATATGATGATGGGGGGTACTTTGTAATATATGTAAATAATTGGTGTAGGCTATGTAATATATGTACAGCACGCTTTCTGATGAAGCCTTTTGGTGAAACATGCACATGTTAAAGTCTATGTACAGCACTTAGCACTCTATGTTTGTATATACCCACCCGTCATTGGGTCAGTGTGTGAGGGGACTTGATAGTTGGTGGTTGAACCAGATCAGCTATATCCTTGATCGGGTTATCTCCACTGTCCCCGAGCGACACAGACACACTGTGTGGTCAGTGGTCATAGTAGTGTGGGATAGCTACACCTTCCCATGAGACTTGCTATGGGATAAGGGGGATCAGCAAAGACCCCCACACTCTGACAACAGATATATATCTGAGGGCTACACAGTGAGATATTCTGAAACCGAATACCTCTCATTTTAAAACTTTTCGTGATACAGTAAAATTATAATTTTTACCATTTGTACCTATAGGGTAATGTCCTTCTGGACGCAAGTGTGAGATTTTGTTTCCCTGGTACTTCGCTTATTCGGTAGTGTGTGACCATTTTCCATTTTGGTGTACCGAACACCGCCATTTGATAGGGAATGGCCTATTTATCTTTAGACCTTCCCTCCATTGAAGCCTTTACTACAGAGGCTAGAGAAACATTTCAAGCCAAGGTAGATGAAGAGATAACTGAGGGAGAGCAACTTAGCTATGGCACAGATGTAGAACCAGTATTTGTTGACATTTTCAAAACTTACAAGGATTTCACCAGGTCTTCCTGGGAGGTAGCATCATTCAATGTTTACTTAAAAGAAAAAATTACAGTGAGAGGGTTACGTAATCTGACAAAATTACACTCCCACACAGAGGATACCACATTTATGCATGGGTGGGAGGATTTGAAAACTCGACAGACCCTGGAACAGATGCAATTTCTCTATGATTACGAACTTAAGTATCTGGAGAAAGTGCGATCGAAACTTTTGAGTGAGCAAAAAATTATATTGGAATTATCTGGGCATCCGGACTTTGAAAAGTTTGAAACAAAGTTACAACGCAAAGTAGACGCGTATACGGAAGAGATCAAACAGAGAAAACACAAGAAGTTCCTACGAGACAGTCAGGACTTCAAAAATAACAGAGTATACAGTTGGGCTGAGAAAACGCCACAACCGATAGAATCAGCATCCCAGGGACAAAGTGTCTCTGAGGCTGATACGCAATCGGGCAGCGAATCAAATACATCGAGTAGACACACCTCACCTAGATCAAAACAACAAAAGAAAAAATCCCTCCCGAGAAAACCCAAAAGACCACACATAACCAATAAGCAAAGACAGGGGGGTTTTTTAGACCAACCTCCAGGGACACCGACGCCACAATGTGTAGACACACAGGACATACAGACAAAAACAGTACAACATACCCTGAGGGATCGCAAGGACTGGGGGTACACAGGTCAACGAAGGGGGAGACCCCGTACCCACCAGTGGTAGGAGAGAGGATTGTACAGGACCAGCTCAGAGTAGTTAATTTATCATCACATGAGCTAACGGGGGTGCAGATAAATCTTCTTACTAGGGGCCTTTCGTTCGTACCGACTGAGAAATACAATGCATTTGAATGGGTCAAAGACCTCAATTTATTTGCGAGAAAATTGGCATTGATTAAAATGTTTGAAAGTAAGGAAGCCAAAGATAAAAAAACACAGAGAAATGAACGAGAGGCCCTATCTGCACTCCAGGACCTACTTAATGAAAATTCAGAGGGTATATCTTCCCTCGCTCCTCACAGTGGCAAAAGGTCCAAAAGTACATTTTGCCCCTCCATATCACAATATCCGCAGATACACACTTTTGTGGATATGGTCACACGAGCGTTCAGAAAACTAGAAGCTGACACAATAGGGATCCCCAGACATGACAATCTCAACAGGGAAGAGAGACTGGCACTTGACTCACTTAAGAAGAACAATAAGATCATTATTAAGCCTGCGGACAAAGGGGGTAACGTAGTGGTGATGGATCGGGACAAATATGAGAGTATGTGTTTGACAATATTAAGTGATGAGGATCAATATGCTGTAATTAAATCCAATCCTATCAAACAACATTGCATCTCACTTCAGAACCTCCTTAAAGATGGCCTAGACAGAGGGTGTCTGGACCCGGAGGACTACACACGATTGAAAAGATCAACCGAACATCCCACCACCTCTGTGTTTTATGCTTTGCCCAAAATACATAAGGGTAAAATTCCACCCCCGGGCAGACCCATCGTATCGGGACGAGAAAATCTAACCGATGAGGTTAGCCAATATATCGATAGATTTCTACGTCCGTTTGTAGAAGCTTTACCATCATATCTAAAAGACACAAAAGATGTCCTTATACGTCTGCAGGATGTGGAGGTGTCCCCCTCTACTCAATTGGCAAGCTTAGATGTCGAATCCCTATATAGCAACATCCAACATGATCTAGGGATGAATGCGGTCAACTTTTTCCTTAAAACGAGAGGAAAACATCTTGAGGAACACAGCAGTTTTTTGCTAAAGCTATTAGAATTTGTCTTAACACACAATGTCTTTCTGTTTGGCGGGCGTATGTACCACCAGCTCAGGGGCAGTGCCATGGGCACGGCGTGTGCGCCATCTTACGCCAATCTGTTCCTGGGCTGGTGGGAAGACACCCATGTTTTTTCAGAAGATCTGTCATTCTTTACGTCACATATATTGTATTGGGGACGATTTATAGACGATGTGGTGATTTTGTGGGAGGGGTCTAACAAACTGTTTGAAGATTTCGTATCCATCTTGAATAACAACACGATTGGTATGAGATTCACCCACGAAATTCATCCCACATCGATCAATTTTCTGGACCTCACCATTTCCATTGGTGATGGGGGGAAATTGGATACAGCGATTTATCGTAAGCCGACGTCTACAAACTCGCTCCTAAAATGGGAGAGCTCGCACCCCAGAGCTTTAAGAAAAAGTATCCCGGTAGGACAGTTTCTGAGGGCGAGACGCAATTGTTCCACCGAAGGCGCCTTTAATAAGGAATGCCAATTACTTACAAATCGCTTCAAACAAAGAGGGTTCCCCGATAAAGTGATTGAATCAGCTCACAAAAGAGCCATCAACACACCAAGAATAGACACTTTAAAAGACAAAATTCAGACAGATACTGTTAAAACCTCACCTAGACTGATAGGCACATATACGGATCAGTCACATACAATCTTCGAGATTGTACGTCATTATTGGCCGATTCTACATAAGGACAGGGATTTGGCACGGATTTTGCCACAAAATCCAGCAATCACCTACAGGAGATCGCCGAATCTTAGGGACATGCTTGTACATAGCACGTTTACCAAACTCACGACAAGTCCACAAACCTGGCTGCCACAGAGACCAAATGGGTCCCATAGATGTGGAAAGTGCAAGGCATGCAAATACGTGCCAACAACAAAACACTTTACATCCCCCAAAACTGGTAGAGTCTTTGAAATTAGATCTTTTATCAATTGTGACACGCGAGGGGTTGTATATGGGGCTCGGTGCACATGTAATCTCTGGTATGTGGGGAAAACCACGAGACAATTTAAGGATCGGATCCTTGAACACGTGGGAGACATCAAACACAGGCGAGAAACATCTATAGCCAAACATATGAATGGAATACATGGATCGGATAGGTTTAACATTTCTTTTTGGGGGATTCAGAGTTGGAGAAAAAATCCTAGAGGAGGCGATTTTGATCGCAAGCTCACCCAGATAGAATCGCAGTGGATCTATAGATTGGATACCATAGCCCCGGGGGGCCTTAATGAGGATTTTAATCTGGCATGTTTTTTATAAATGGCTAGGATTCAGCCTTTGCCACCAAGACTTGGAGTCCTACTTTATACTGTAAAATCTTGGGCCATCTACAGATGATGGGGAAAGATTGTAGTGTCTCCCTCTCCTCCCCCTCCACCCACCCTCCCCATACCTATTTTCCCTTCTCTTTGATCTAGCAGAGACCCACTCTAGGAGGGCAGTGCCACCGCATACACTGACCTAAAAAACCTGTCTACTCGAGGTAATTTATCCCATGCAATGTGGTCGGATCCTTGCATGATGTACACAATATACGTGCGTGTTTGCTTACACTGTATAGGGGTTGTGATCACACTATATACGAGCGAATACAGATACAAATTTACATATGCGCATTACACATATGTGCACCTACACTGATATATGCATGTGAGGGACACCTGCGTATATGAGTGCACAACAGTGGGCTAGGTAAGGGTCCAGATGGAGGACTATGTGAGCCTAAGAGGATCTGCACCATTGATATGCGCCAATGTTTATATATTCGAGAGGTTGCTATGCAACCATAAACAGAGATTTACGTCCCCTTGAATGGAGGGGGCGTTTCCTTAACAGTGATGCAGTCGGGATAGAGGAGGAACCTAATGCCTCTAGAGGGAGACCTGGAACGCAAGCTGCGTCCCAGATCACCACAGGACAGGAAGCAGACGCGCGTGTGGGCGGAAGTGACGTCACCGCTACAGCGCTGTCTGCACCATTAGCTGACCGTTAGATTCGCCCAGGGTTTGAAGTTTTGGCTGCAACCTACCGGCGAACAGCATCCTGCGGGCCCCCTCCCCCTATCGTGGGTCACAGAGAGATGGCCAACCCCACGAACTTGAGGGGGAGTTACCATGCTATCCTAATGATGGTTCCCATCCCTTAATACGAACACACTAAGACCTCAATGAGGTAAGATACATGGACAGGGCATCAGCCCTGTAATCTGTATAATGCTAATAATAGGTAAAATGTGACACACCTCATCACGCCCACTATGACGCCTCCCCTGTTTCCCTCCCTATCTATATATATGGCCTTGCCTGACAGGGCACTCCAGCTCTGACTGGGGCTTATATGATGATGGGGGGTACTTTGTAATATATGTAAATAATTGGTGTAGGCTATGTAATATATGTACAGCACGCTTTCTGATGAAGCCTTTTGGTGAAACATGCACATGTTAAAGTCTATGTACAGCACTTAGCACTCTATGTTTGTATATACCCACCCGTCATTGGGTCAGTGTGTGAGGGGACTTGATAGTTGGTGGTTGAACCAGATCAGCTATATCCTTGATCGGGTTATCTCCACTGTCCCCGAGCGACACAGACACACTGTGTGGTCAGTGGTCATAGTAGTGTGGGATAGCTACACCTTCCCATGAGACTTGCTATGGGATAAGGGGGATCAGCAAAGACCCCCACACTCTGACAACAGATATATATCTGAGGGCTACACAGTGAGATATTCTGAAACCGAATACCTCTCATTTTAAAACTTTTCGTGATACAGTAAAATTATAATTTTTACCATTTGTACCTATAGGGTAATGTCCTTCTGGACGCAAGTGTGAGAGTGCTGCAGTATCATTGTACTTCAAACATTGCCTCAATCCCATTCTTTCCCCCAACCTCTGCTTTCAAAGTCTGCCCCAACCACCATCATTCTCCAATCAGTGAAATCATGTCCCATCATTCTTCAATCATTCTCCAATGCCCAACATAGCTCCTACCTTCTCTCTGGCATAGGACCGGTATTGTCTGTGTAGTGAGGAAAGGCCTGTCTGACCAGCATCTTCTTCAGTGCATTGGTATAAGACTGAGATTAGCACATGACATCAAGAGACAAAGTCCAGGAGCTACGAAGATGTGGAGAAGGTCAAACTCCATGAACAATGCAGAGTTACTGAACAGGAGGAGGTCCTGACAAACCACTACTGTTACTAAAACACTAACCGAAAATACCAGGAGGAACCAAGAAATACAGTGTCCACAAACTCTCCACCTGAACTACAGTAATACTATAAAGTAACTGGACCCTGACCAGTACTGCTACAGAGTTCAGACGATTTGTACGGGAGATATAGTCCTGTCCTCTTCTGGCCATCCTCCCCCTTAGTATTGTCTAGATAAAGATGTGACATTTGTGAGTGGAACAGTACAATGATGTAATAAGGTGACATGGATAAGGACATTCCCCAGCAAAGCTGACGAGAGAATTATCAGCATACTGCCGGTGTGGTGTTGATATGCCCTAGATTATTAGAGTCTCCTTAATGTGATGACACAGCCATATTGTGTCATCATGCTAGCATGTCCATTGGATCAGGTTATCTCTCTCTCTGTTGTGTTATGACCCATCTCCACATCATTTTGCATGCAATTTTAATACAATTTCAGATATGGTGATACACTTGCGCTGGGCCAGCACTGCACATGTCAGCAACCCACATTGCATTTAAACCAAACTTTAAGTGATTTTGAAATAAAAAAAAAACAAAAAACAGATAATTAAAGAGAAGCCGAGGTTGGTTTGTGAAATCATATTAGGACACAGAGGTATGTTGTGTGTACTGTGACCAGCCTCTGTGTGCTTCTATACTGCCTCCATCCCTCCGTGCGCTCTTCTGTCCCCCCTTAAAAAAACGGACAGGCTAGCGGCACGCAGATTGTCACTAGCCTGCTATTTACCTTATCCTGTCAGTCACCGCCTCTCTCTCCCGCCTCCTGTATTACACGGCTCCCCGCCTGCATCCCTTCCCTCCCTGTCTCTGAAAGCTACCGTACTTCCAATCAGCTTACAAAGGCAGGGAGGGAAGGGACGCAGGCGGGGGAGCCGTGTAATACAGGAGGCAGGAGAGAGTGGCGGTGACTGACAGGATAAGGTAAATAGCAATAGACAATCTGCGTGTCGCTAGCCTGGCGTTTTTTTTAAGGGGGGGGGGGGGGGGGACGTGACAGAAGAACGCAGGGGGGAGGGGCTGAAAGCAGAATAGGACACAGAGGCTGGTCACAGTACACACACAACAGCCTCTGTGTCCTAATTTGATCTCCACCTTGGGTTCTCTGTAACTAATAAGAAATGAAGGCTCTGGGTCTTATTAAGCTTCCCATTCCTCTCACGGTCCCCTTGTTCCAACGCTGTGTAGAAAAAGAACCGCACACCTTATTGTGCGAATGCTGGTGCAGGACTTGACGCTTCGGGGCCTTTATGGGTCCCCTTTGTCAAGGCATAGGCAGAAAAAAAGGTGACCCCTAAAGGCCCGGAAACGATTGTTGGCCAAAATGGTCAGATGAACATTGCATGTGTGTAATGGAGCAATAAAAACTTGCACTTTTTGCTTCACTAAGACTGTGTGCGGACCCCTCCTTTGGATACTTGTTCCAACGCTGGCTCCCCCGTTCAAATCTCCTGCCACGGGTGGCATCAGAAGTCTTTGGAAGCCCAAGCGCCTCCAAAGTCTGGTGGCTCCGTACTGCGATTGCACACTTGCGCATGCGCACTACAGAACCACTCATAACTTGGGCTCCCAAAGACTTCTGAAGTCTCCTGTGGTGAAAAAGAGCAGCTGAAGACAAAGGCGCTTATCGTGACCTTGAGACTGTACTGCGTGTACTCCTATTTGTTATTGCCTGAGGAAGCAGGAATATACCTGCGCAACGCGTTGCATGGTTGTCTGCAGTATATAAATAAACCTGTTAAAAAGCTGACAGTACCTTGTCTACTTCAAGGAGGCGAGTCCACCACCACCACCTCCTGAGGAATTAACTTTTTAGTACCTTTTATCCTGCTGGCGCCTCTGTTCACTCTTAGATTACCAATATCCACCCCTGGTGGAGGGGTCGATCCCCATCTCTTTTTTCCTGATCTACAGAGAGCGACTTTTAATCCTGAGTGAGGACAGGTCTAATCTCCTCACCTGCTTGTACAGTGGTTACCTAGGATGTAACCCACTTTTGTGAGTATATACCAGGGCTGTGGAGTCGGAGTCATGGAGTCGGGCAATTTTGGGTGCCTGGAGTCGGGGAAAAATGCACCAACTCCGACTCCTAATGAATTTGTAACTGTAATTAAAATAGAATATATGATAAAATGTTCTATTTCTCAGATAATAGTCATTAAAAATAATGTATATATACACAGTAATAGCTGTGCTTAGTCCACAAAAATGAAATAAACCAATCAAAATGAGTTACTTGTGCTGCTTCAATAAAGCAGTCCCCGTATTTTTAAGGTCAGATATACATATCTGATTGTGACTGTATATATGATGTGTACACAGGAATCTCTTATATATGTTACGGCCAGAACCCGAAGTTTGGCCACTTCTAGTTCTGGCCGGCCAATGTGCGAAGTGGCCGCTGCGCTGCGGCCAATGTGAGAAATGGATTGATTCCTGTGACATTAAGGTATTTTCTAGCCGCAGCGCAGCGGCCAAACGTATAACAACTTAGTTAATTTAATGCAATTAAGTCGGCGGCAATGTAACAATTCAAGCCGTCGGCTTTTGGTCTGCCTCTCTCTCCAGCCCCCCCCCCCCCCCCCCCCGCGTCTCTCTCCTCCTCCTCTTATGGGCAGCCGGCGGGGACATGCGTGTCCACGAGAGTCGTTCGTCGCACCAGGAAAGCAGAGCGGGGAGGCTGCAGACATTGCTTCTGCCAGCACCCGCCCTGCAAGAACGGCAGGGAAGCCTGCCGCGACTAACGACTCTGGAGGGGACACGCGTGTCCTTGCCGGCTGCCCATAGGAGAGCGAGAGAGGAAGGGGGATCAGAGAGAGGCGGGGGGAGGAGAGAGGCAGAGAAAAAGCCGGTGACTTGAATTGTTACATTGCCGCCGGCTTAATTGCATTCAATTAACTAAGTTGTTATACGTTTGGCCGTTGCGCTGCGGGCAGAAGATACCTTAATGTCACAGGAATCAATCAATTTCTCACATTGGCCGCAGCGCAGCGGCCACTTCGCACATTGGCCGGCCAGAACCCGAAGTGGCCGGCCAGAACTAGAAGTGGCCAAACTTCGGGTTCTGGCCGTAACATATATACTAAATAACATCTATGCTGTAAGAATAAAGCCTGATGTGTAGCTGTGTCACTAATAGAGATGGTCAATGAGATGGAAATAATTCTGCATTGATGCTGATTTATGCAAATGTATGCACTCCCTTTGCTGATGAAATCAAATAATTTGATATGTTGTTAAAATTTGGTTTAGTGACTGCAAATTAAAGGGTACCTGAGACGGATGAAAAGTAACGTTTTATACATAAAACTAATCAGTCCCTCGCTGTCCTCCACCACCCGGATCTTCTGCTATGAGTCCTGGTAATTCAGCCAGTCAGCGCTGTCCAGCCGCATGCCGCTCCCACAGCCAGGAACATTCTGCACCTGCGCAATAGTTCTGCACAGGTGTAGTATGCTCCTGGCAGTGGAGTGTGTGCATGCGCACTACGCCCGACTGGCTCAAGTACCTGGACTCATAGCAGAAGATCCAGGTGGTGGAGGAGGACAACGAGGGACTGATTATCCTGAAGGCGGCTGGAGGAAGCCCCAGGTATGTATAAAACTTTAATTTCATCAGTCTCAGGTTTACTTTGTTACACAGTAGTACTATACTCTACATATGCACTCCCCACAGAGCTGCAGGGAATCCACTGAGAATGCTGTGCACATTGAACACAGAGGTGTTGTCTGTTTACAATCTCCTTATTCCCCTGCAGAGTACCTGCACATCATTCTTACATGTTCCCACACTCACATTGCCTAGGGCCTGATGGATGTTCTTTGTTCCGGTTTGTACCTTTTACAAGTACTCTTACCAAGGACTAGTTTTAGTCTAAAGGGAATAAATATAGTAGTCTACATATCCTTCTCACTTCAGTTGTCTTGTAAAATTCCTAAGCGTTGGCAGTTAAGAGACGAATTTCACGTTACATACTTTTAATCAACAAAATTGTAATATGCAAATTAGAGGAGTCGGAGTCGAGGAGTCGGAGTCGGTGGAATCCTAAACTGAGGAGTCGGGAGTCGGTGGATTTTTGGACCGACTCCACAGCCCTGGTATATACACTATATACTTTTCAATTCCAACCTATTGTTTTGCTTACTACACTATATTGGGCTCTCGGTGTCCCCACTTTTGTTTAACTTATTGAAGATATGGCGACAAGATGACCACGCCTTGTTTTAAAATGTAGCTGAGCTGAAATTCACTTACACAAAAATCAGAGGGAAGCCTCAGGATTCTGAGGCTTCCCTCTCTATTCTGCTGTCCCCCGCCGCTGAGCGTGTACGAGCGCGCACAAGTCCCGGCAGTGTTAATTACTATTCCCCCTCCAGGCCGCCATGGATAGTGGGGAATGATGTAATTCGGCTTCCAGCAATTGCTGGAGGCCGAATTACAGTGTTTTAAATGTAACTTCAGCTCCGTCTTCTGACGATGCTGAAGTTACACTCTGTGCGCTGCTATAGCCGTAATACCTAATACGGCCTATGGAGGCGTCGGCTGCGCCCAAATCTCCTGCGCTGGCTTCTTAGTGTTCGCCGCTAAGCTCCTCTTTCTTATTCATGGCCACGCAATAACCGACCGAGCCCCACATGCCCAGTAAGCCAGAGCCGCGGGCTCCGTGCTACTGCACATGGACGGATGGGCCTGCGTGGCCATTAATACTGAAGTGAGGCTGCGTGCTCACATTTCAGAGGTGCCCCCACTCTGCAACGTGGGGCTGCAGACAAGAGAGGGAAGCCTCAATAGGATCCTGAGGCTTCCTTGTCTGCAGGGTAAGAATTTGTTTTGAACCTGAGCTTCGGCTCAGGTTCACTTTAAGTGTTTTTATTGTTTGTAGGGATGATATAAAGTTGTATTCTGAAAATACACTGCAGCATATGTATTTTTGAATCCTTGATTTTGGATGGGAGGTTTTCTTGTTCGCTTTCAGCATCTAAACAAGACAACACCAGAACATTTATATCACACTTTTCTCCTGGTGGACTCAAAGCGCCAGAACTGCAGCCACTAGGGTCGCGCTCAGTAGGCAGCAGCAGTATTAAGAAGTCTTGCCCAAGTTCTCCTTACTGAATAGGTGTTGGCTTACGGAACAGGAAGCCGAGATTTGAGCCCTGGTCTCCTGTGTCAGAGGCAGAGCCCTTAATCAGTACACTATTCTACACCCGTGAACTCATCCACAGACATACACCCAGCCGCCCCCTCCAGTGAACTCCGCCTAAACACCCTGCACATTTCCCGCTCCCATGCGAGACTGCAGGACTTCTCAAGAGCTGCTTCCACTCTCTGGAACTCCTACTTGGTTATAAGGCCAATGAGTTCTTTAGCCATAGCAATGCCACATTCTGCAGAAGCGTTCAACATACAGCATGAGCCGTTTCCACCCCTGGAGGATAGTCTCCCTGTACCTTCCACACATCAGGAAAAAACACATGGAAGCTTCTCACTCCAAACACTTTACTGAGGTGAATGCTTCACATTTATTTTCCATGAATTTCTTCAGGGTAATGATTATTTGCCCACATCAGCCTTGTTTCACCATCAGTCTCTTGGTGAGAGGAGCCATCGTTAAGGTAAAAGGAGTCACAGTGTACTCCTCCTACCTCTCAAATTGTTCCTTTAGGACCTCCTTCAATGGCTCCTGCTCAACCCCCACCACCCTCTCAGTTAGGGTTCTTTCAAGGGTTCTGTTCTTAGTCCCTTGCTGTTCTCACTTTTACACTGTCTCTATCGGCAAATGTACCTCTTCCCTGGGCTTTAACTACCTCCTATACACACACGACACCCAGATCTAACTCCATATCAAGGACCTTTCAACCACCACCACGGACATGCTTCTCAACCATCTCATCCTGGATGTCAGCCGGTTTCCAGAAGTTAAACCTGGATAAAAAAAAAAAATTCCTGCCCCGAGCTATCTAACCCCCCACGGACATGTCACTGTCAACAGTACAATCATCTACCCGACTGCACAGGCCCCCTGCCTGGGTGTCACTGTGGACTCAGCCCACTCCTTCACCCCCACATCCAAACCATTACTAGGGCCTGCAATTTTCATTTATGCAGCATCTCCAAGATCTGTCCCTTCCTGACCCCAGACACTGCCAAATGCTTCTTCCGTGCACACATTTCCCACCTGGACTACTGCAACATCTCCTGTCAGGCCTCCCTCACCAAACAATCCATCAGAAATACCTTTATTTGCAAAGTACGGCAACTGACGTAACCGAAATGGATTGTGGTTCATATGGCAATGGCAGTAGTACGTGAGACAAAGATACATGGGAAAATACATTGATAAAAACATGAGCAGCAAAGTACAGCGCATAGGGGCAAGCATAACTATGCTGTGGGGCCAAGGCTGCACAGGGTCGCTTGGAATACAGAGTTGGCGATATGAACTCTAAGGGACCCGATGCAGCCCCGGCCCCACAGGATAACTATCATGAACGCAGCAGCCAGACTCTTCTACTCCTCCCACCATGCCGTCTCCACGACTCCCCTTTGCAAATATCTCCACTGGCTCCCGATGCGCTTCTGAATCAGCTTCAAGATCCTATGTCTGGCCTAAAAGTCTATATAGAAATTCTGCCCAAGCTACATCTCTGACCCAGTCAGCAGATATACACCTAGCCGCCCACTTCACTCCTCCAACAACCTCCTACTAATCACTCTCACACTGACGCTTTCAGAGAAGCCTACATTACACTGGTATAATTACCTGCACACCTCCGCTCTGACGCCACGGCTCCTCCCACATCCAGATGATCTGCAGTTCTGCTCACCTGTAAACAGGAGAAAAACCGTTGATGAGAGTGCTGCTGCTGCCAACATCACGTCAAACAATACCATTTCTGGAACTCTAACAGCATCCCATGCATTCTCTGATACTTCCATTCGATTCACAGCGAATTCAAATCACTTTGATTGAATCTGTCAGCCCTCTATTGCACCAACATATCTGATGGATTCTAGGCAGTTTATCGACTATATAATCAGACATCTCGTAGAATGGCCGAGGATTGGGATGGGAGAAGGCAGGGCGCTAGTCTACTTTAGGGGACGCAGCTGGAATCTTCTTAAGTAACATTCCATCAAGTAACATTCCTACAGCACAAAGCATTGAGATTGGCCAAATAAAGTGGGCGTAGATTTTTCTTTTCTTTTTTTTAATTATGTTGAATCTTATTGAAATTTTACACGTTACACAACATAACAATCCACCCACAACCCAACATTTCCCACCCTCCCTGTGGTTCAGTGCACCAATTCAGCAGCAAGAGAGTGTGGCAGCTAAACACTGCAGTTAAAGCAGTAGGATCAGCCATACTATGCCACAGGAAAAAAAAACACATATATAGGTAGATATATACTTGATCTACTTACATAACACATGTATTATACTGTCCACGTTTTGATTTCAGTGAATGTTATATAGTAAATGACGAGAATTCTGTTCCTGGTGGGGGCCATGTCTTTTGCCCACGGTTAAGGCTAACTCGTGATGTCATTTCTGCCCTTTACTTTTTTCCCTGTCTCCTCCAATCGCTGAGTCGCCTCAGCCTTGCTTGTAAACACAAGTGAGTAGGGGATTAGGTTTCAGATAAGAAGCTGGCAGGGAAATAAAGGGAAGAGGAGGAATAGATTATAGATAAAAAGAACCCCCAGCATGCAATTCTTTGGCACGACTACTAAAGGGCCAGTGTTCCTTAAGTATGTGATAACTCCAAATCATAACAACAGAAAAAGTTTTGAAAGTTTTGAATGCAGGATTAGCATCTTTATCACTTAATACACTCAGACCAGTTGCTGTTGAAATTTGATTTTTATGGTGACGATACCGCTTTAAGAGTCACCAGATATTATCATATACCAGAGAACTCTATACTACCATTGGACTTAGAAGCCTTCCTGCTGGGGAGCTGTCCAAAACGTTGTGAGTATCTGTGTAGTAGACCCATTGATGCCAAATCTTATCAAACTTGGTGGGACATTTGCGATTAAGATAAATAAGCTTATACCAGACCATAAATGTAGTCTCTTCAACCAGGAGATAGAAGAGGGGGTGTATCAACACCCATTTTGTGAAAGACGTGCCGTCTCCCATAGAAGCACATAATTTTTACCAGGATGATACGTTGAGAAGAGAGGGTGGACTCAGTGTAAAGTCCAAGGAGTGTTTTAGGATCCACCACTAGCTTCTCACCCATCACCCCTGTCATGGTGTGAGCCAATTCGGTCCAGTAATCCACAAGAGCCGGGCAGCTCCGCAGCATATGAAAGAAATCACCAGTGGCTACCTTACACTTGGGGCAAGTGTCAGGGTAGTGTGGGCGTAGTTTACTACAACCTATTGGAAACCTAGCAGTTCTAGAGGCCGCTGTCCACTCAACCACATTAGCTAAATTTCCCTATGAGGTTTCCTACTGGGTCCCCTACAATAGACTAGTGCCAAAGGCAGAGCGATGGGATGGGGAAGGTAGCGGTGGGGGGAGATTATTGCATTGAGCAGTATAACACTTGTGGCTTGATAATTGCAAGTCAGATTTATGCTGAACTCTATCAGAACTGTGCAAGCTAGGCAGAGAAGAGATGTCTATCAAATGGAATTCAGTCAGACACTGATCATTGGGATTGGCATAGCGGGCCATAATCTATCATTGTATAGATAGGACTTACAGAGAAACTTTAACCAAGGATTGAACTTCATTCCAATCAATAGTGGATACCCTCTTTCCCACTAGAAATCTACCTTTTCTTGAATAGCTCATCGGGGGGAGTCTACGTGGCTGATATAATGGTGAAGCCCCTCCCACAGTGGGATGCATTAAAAGGGGAATAAAAACTTGGGATGCTAATATAATACTGCCCCTGCTTACCTCTCGATTAAAGAGAACCCGAGGTGGGTTTGAAGAATTTTATCTGCATACAGAGGCTGGATCTGCCTATACAGCCCAGCCTCTGTTGCTATCCCAAACCCCCCTAAGGTCCCCCTGCACTCTGCAATCCCTCATAAATCACAGCCATGCTGCTGACAATCAGCTTGTCAGAGCTGGCTGTGTTTATCTCTATAGTGTCAGTCTGCTGCTCTCCCCGCCTCCTGCAGAACTCCAGTCCCCGCCTGTATCCCTTCCCTCCCTGCTGATTGGAGGGAAGGGACGGGGGCAGGGACCGGAGCTATGCAGGAGGCAGGGGAGCAGCTGAGACTGACACTACAGATGTAAACACAGCCTCACAGCATGGCTGTGATTTATGAGGGATTGCAGAGTGCAGGGGGACCTTAGTGGGGTTTGGGATAGCAACAGAGGCTGGGCTGTATAGGCAGATCCAGCCTCTGTATGCAGATAACAATCTTTAAACACACCTCGGGTTCTCTTTAAGGCCACATCTGAAATATGGGATTTAGTTCTGGGCACCGCATTACAGGAAATTTATTGCAGTTTTAGAGCAGGCACAGAGACTAGCAATACAATTGGAGGGATGGAAGGTCTTACTTACCAGGAAATATTAGATAAACTGGGCTTATTTAGTCTGGAGAAAAGATGCCTTAAAGGGGATCTAATTAACATGTATAAATACATCAGAAGGCAATATAAAAGCTTGGCGGATGAGCTTTTTTGTCCCTCGCCTTTTGCAAAGGACTAGGGGACAAGATCTTCACATGGTGGAAAAAAAAGTTTTAGCCATTTATTTAGGAAAGGGTTCTTTACAGTAAGAGTGATTAAAATGTGGAATGTGTTGCCACAGGAAGTAGTTATGGCAAATTCTATATATGCGTGATTGCCATCTGGAGCCAGGAAGAAATTATTTTCCGTTTTGGGGCTAATTGGACCATACCTTTTCAGGTTTGTTTGTTTTTTGCCTTCCTCTGGATCAACAGGCATATGTGAGGGTGCAGGCTGGTGTTGTACTTTATTTTCTGATTTAACTTGATGGAGGTATGTCTTTTCAACCCAAATAACTATCATGTAACAGTGTAAGAGTGTGATGTCATGACCAAGGGCCTGACAGTTTGCTGTCTGTGAACCTCGTTGCATTGTGGGAAATAACATTTTTCCAACTACCAAGCAAGCAATATCTCCCTCTGTGCATAGAACTCTCAGTAACAAACATTCTGTACAGATCACCTGACAGAACTAAAAATGTCACTGCCAGTGATAAATTTTAGATTGTAAATCAGGGAGATATAAGATTTTACAATGGGCAAACACTGACTAAATAATCTAGAACTGAATATTGTAAACAATAAACAATTGTATTCATTATGCTATTTTCACTACAGTTTTTCTGTAAGAGAACCCCACCACCACATCAGCTGCACTAATTATCTGGATGAAATATGATTTCATCACTGCGCACAAGCAACGTGGGTTAATATTAGCGGGCGGTACTATTGTGGTGGCTGGATAGTGTAATGGTTAAGGGCTCTGCCTCAGGCACAGGAGACCTGGGTTCGAATCTCTATTCAGTAAGCCAGCACCTATTCAGTAGGAGACCTCGGGCAAGTCTCCATAACACTGCTACTGCCTATAGAGCGCGTCCTAGTTGCTGCAGCTCTGGCACTTTGAGTCTGCCAGGAGAAAAGCGCGATATAAATGTTCTGTTTGTTTCTTTGTTATTGCGTAGTGTGCACTCTTAAGTTTTGCGCAATCCTTGTAATTGCCCCATGATATGAAGCAGGCGCACTATGGCACCAACCTGTTATCTCCGTAAAGGCTTTTGAACAGGCTCCACGTGTGCTCCTATCCAATTCAAGTCATGGCAGATGCACGACTTGTGATTGGCATAGGATGTAGTCAGTCACAGCTTGTGTTACTGCCCCCCTAATAGGCCTTCCTGGAGCAGGAAGGTGGTTGGCTGGAGAGTATTTTGCAGGCATCCACATTACCGTCAGTGACTGGTTGAATTGGATAGAAGCAAAAGTGGGATAGACAATACATGTGGAGCCTGTTTGAAAGCCTTTACGAGATAACTGATTGGGACAGTAGTGCGCCTGCATCATATCACGCGGCAATTACAAGGTGCGCACATAACTTAGGAGCGTACGCCACACAACAGTACCACATGTAGTGTGCGCTGGTTTTATCTCGCGCTGCTTGTGCATGATCGCTTTACAGCTTATTTGTGAGTCCTTAGATATCCACTCTGCCATAAACAGCTGTTATACCCCACACTGACACCTCTTCACCAACTGTTGAGGCCCAAATCTGGCGTTAGGGCCTGTTCATACTGGCTGCTTTTGCAGAACGCATGGAATTAGTACAGAAACGCATGTAAAAAAAAACGCATGCGGATGTACGCGTTGCAATGCGTTTTTTTGGTCCATTTTTGTAGCAAGGCGTTTTTGTCTAAAAGGGGAAGTGTTTAATAAAGATTGATCTGTGCAGCTGACATCATATCCTGGGTGTGGGTTGTGATGGTGTGGCTAGGGTCTTTGTACAGCTGTACTCTCACTATGAGCTCCTCTGTGGAGAAAGTTTTTCTCCCTACATCTACGCCGCTGCTTTTTGCAGGAGCAGCGGCGCGCCCTCCTCTCTTCTTCTTCGGCGCCATCTTGAAAGGAACTGACGTCATACAGGAAACACAAAAGAATGCTGGGAACCGCGGAGGGAAACGCACGCTAAAACGCAATAGTACGCGTTTATTATAAGCGTCCATAGACTTTCATTGCGTCCGTTTCTATGCGTGACGCACAGAACTGCATGCAGCAATGCGGATAAGAAACGTATGCGTCTCATACGCATACATGTGAACTAGCCCATTCAAAACCATTACGAGCCGTTTCTATGCGTATTTGCTACCCGTACGCGTTCCCTGAAAACGCCTAGGAACGCGCATAGTATGAACAGGCCCTTAGTCTACTTTAGGGGAGCTAGCAGGAAAACTCATAGGGAACAGTTCTCCAATTACAGCACGCACTACAGCACAAAGTGTTAGCTAGATTTCCCTATGAGGTTTCCCGTTGGGTCCACTAAAGTAGCACCCTAAATCTTACCATACATGAATATCTCCATTATATTCCAATGCCAGTACACCCATACCTAATCTATCCCTACAGCAATGCCCATAAACTGTCACCCCTCCTCCCCCATACACTGTCACCCCCTTATACACTGACACCTCTCTTCCCCCATACACTGTCACCCCTACTCCTCCATACACTGAATCCCCTTATACACCGTCACCCCTCCTCCTACATACACTGAATCCCCTTTGACACTGTCACCCCTCCTCCTCCATACAATGAATCCCCTTATACACTGTCACCCCTCCTCTTCCATACACTGTCATCCCTCCTCCCTCATACACCGTCATCCCTCGTACCACATACCCCAGAGGTGCCCACACTTTTCAGCTTGTGAGCTACTTAAAAAAATCAGCAAGTCAAAATGATCTACCTATATACAATTTTAGGAGCATACTTGCATACCTCCCAACTTTTTGAGATGAGAAAGAGGGACACTTAAGCCACTCCCCTGCCACACCCCTGATCGCACCCCTAGTCACACATACCATAAAGATTTCATAAGAAAAATATGTTGTCTTATAATTCAAACCACACTGGTCCTTTCTATCCTGGTTTATTTACCTTCATATTAACATTTGAAAATAAGAAATATATTAATTTTAAAGATGGGAATAAAGTTAAGAGGCAATTAAACAAATGTTTTAGTCGAGAAATACTTATATTTACCTAGAAAGAGGGACAAAGTCCTGAAAGAGGGACAAATCAGGAGGAAAGAGAGACAGAGCTCCCAAAAAAGGACAGTCCCTCCAAAAGAGGGACAGTTGGGAGCTATGCACTTGTTTATACAGAATGGAAAAATGTAGTGGGGTCGGGATCTACCATGAAGTCCTTCTCGATCTACCTAATGGGCACCCCTGACATACCCAGTTAGGAGAGGTAACAGTATTTGAAGGATGAGTGGTGACAATGTATGAGGCTATACAGTGTATAATGGAGGAGGCTCCATCATACACTGTATACCCTCATACATTGTCACCACTCCTCCTTCATATACTGTTACCTCTCCTCACCCATACACTGTTACCCCTCCTTACCCCATACACTGTCACCCCCCTCCCTCATACACTGTCACCCCTCCTCCCTCATACACTGTATACCCTAATACATTGTCACCCCTCCTCACGCAGACACTGTATCCCCTCCTCTTCCATACACTGTCACCGCTCTTCCTCCTTACACTGTCACCCCCCTCTGGTGTTTCTCGGCTGTTATCTCACCTCTCAGCCGACATGTTCCCGCGGGGCAGTCTGGGTAATCCTTTGGAATCCCGACGTTCAGCGTGTGACGTCAGTGCTGTGTACGCCGACGGCCGCTGCCATTTTATTGAAGCTCAAAATCAGCTGCGAACAAAATCTCCAACAGCATGGCGCCTGCGAGATCCTGCATGTGCTGTCACTCCAATATCCCCTCCCTGAGTCCCTGTAGACAAAAATAGACAAGACAAATAACTTTTCTTCTGGTGGACTGTACCTTAATATCTCCTCATAGTCAGCCCAGTACCCCCTCCCTCTGCCTCAATGTCCCTCCATGTACCCCAATATCTCCTCATAGTCTGCCCAATACCCCTTCCCTCTGCCTCAAAATCCCCTCCATGTACCCAAATACCGCCTCATAGCCCAATACCGCCCCCCTGCCTCAATATCCCCTCCATGTACCCCAATACCGCCTCATAGTCAGCCCAATACCCCCTCCCCCTGCCTCAATATCCCCTCCATGTACCCCAATATCTCCTCATAGTCAGCCCAATACCCTCTGCCTCAATATCCCCCTCTGTGTACCCCAATATCTCCTCATAGTCAAAGACCAGTGGAGAGTTAGGGGGCTATTCAGAAGAGGTCCTAGTGGGCAGACAAGGGGGCCAGTGAAGGTCATAGGTGGCTATTCAGATGAGGTCCTACTGGGCAGACATGAGACTATTGGAGAAGTATAGGGGCTATTCAGATCAGGACCTAGTGAGCAGACATGGGGGCAGTGGAGCCTATAAGATGTTTTTCAGATGAGGTCCTAGTGAAAATATATAGGTCCAGTTGAGGCTATAGAGGGCTCTTCAGATGAGGTCTAAGTGGGCAGACATAGGGCCAGTGGAGAGTATAGGGGGCTATTCAAATGAGGTCCTAGTGGGCAGACATGGGACCAGTGGAAGCTATACACGACTCTTCAAATTAAGTCCTAGTGACCAGTGGGGGCTATTCATAAGATGTCCTAGTGGGCAGACATAGAGCCAGTGGAGACTATAAGGGGCTTTTCAGATGAGGTCCAATTGGGCAGACATGGTGCCAGAGTAGGGTTATAGGAGCCATTCAGATGAGGTGCTAGTGGGAACACATGGGCCAGTGGATGTTGTAGAGGGCTATTCAGATGAGGTCCTACTGGGCAGACATGGGACCAGTAGAGGCTATAGAGGACTATGCAGATTAAGTCCTAGTGAGTAGATATAGGGTCAGTGGTGGATATAGGAGGATATTCAGATGAAGTCCTACTGGGTAGACATTGAGCCCTCTATATCCTCCACTGGCTCCTTTCTTCCCACTAGGATCCATCTGAATAACCGGCTATAGGCTCATAGCAGCCGGTTATTCAGATGAGGTCCTAGTGGGAAGAAAGGAGCCAGTGGAGGCTATAGAGGGCTCTTCAGATGAGGCGTTAGTGGGAAGGCATGGGCCAATGAAGACTATAGGGGGCTATTCAGATTAAGTCCTAGTGAGCAGACATGAGGCTAGTGGAGGCTATAGGGGGCTATTCAGATGAGGTCATAGTGGGCAGACATGGGGCCGCCAGTATATCTATAGGGGGTTATTCAAATGAGGTCCTAGTGGACAGACATGGGGCCAGTGGACACTATATGGCTAGTAAAATATGTCGTAATGCCTTTGTCAAGAAATTTAGCAAAGCATCGGGTAAGATCAGATCTTTCACTCAATCGAAGTTTAGAATCCTGAAGAAAGTGTTGAAGAAGTTACCAGAATTCAGGGATCCTCCACTATTCTCTTTTACAAGGGCTCCTTTGATCAGAGACAAGGTTATGAAGTCAGATAAGGGGCAGAAAGAAGCTAACAGTGTTGGCAGGCTTGGTATGTTCGCATGCCTCAGTTGTGCACAGTGTAACAAGGTCCTTCTCCCTCGAAATGGAAAAAGCTTTGATATGTGAAGTCACTTTAATTGTGACAACATGGGCTATGTGCAATTCACTTTTTCTCCTGGAGATATTTTTCATCTTCATTAACTTTTTTGCACCTTTCAATGGGAAAAGTACCAAAAAGTAGGTGAAAAAGTACTGCCACATAGGAGAAAACTCAGGTTAAAACGTTAATTGCTTATGGGCTCATGTGTTTTGGGTCAAGTGCCTGTGTGGGCTTCTTTCTATTGGCCTGAAATTTCAGAGGTGTCTTGGCATTTTCCCCCATCGTGGGGGAAGTATGATAGAGCACATTATAATAGCCTCCTATTATAAAAATTAGCACTAAATTGGGGATCAGAATAATAATTAGCACATTAATTAAAAAAAGCTCTAACACAAGGAGACAGTATAATGAGGGGGAGTATAATGAGGGGTAGTATAATAAACAGCCTCACGACTTTTAATGACCATGCCTCCTGCAAAATAAATGCAGGGGTTCCTCAATCAGATCAAAAAAATTGTTTTCAAGAATTTCTTGAGATCCCAAAGTTATTTGCAGGGTTCCTCCAGGGTAAAAAGGTTGAGAAAGGCTGCTCTAGCCTTTAAATACATTGAGGTGTATTCACTAAACTGCAATAAGCAGAATAACATGTGTAAAGTCTTTTGCAAAAAAAAACTACCCCATTTAGAACCACAAACAAAGGATAAATAATGTATTCTACAAAACTGTACAACACCTATGAAACCTATTGTATACAAATCATAATTGGGACAACATGTTTATGCATGACTCCCATACTTCAAAGATTGTGCAATAGTCCAGATCAGAGGATTGTCCACACATGAGCCAATTTGTATGCAGATTTGAAATTGTCCACAAATGAACCAATTTGTATGCAGATTTGCAATAAGTTTGCACTGGTGTTTGAGAATAAAGTCAGAATGCTTGGCCTTAACAATTATCCATTTAATCCACCCTGTAATTGTAACCCTTTTTCCAATCCAGGGAGCCACAAACCTTGGTAATAACAGGAAGATGAGTTATGGCCACGACCATTCGCAGCACTACCAACCAAACAATGAGGCAACAGAAGAGTGAGGTATGTTGAAATTCAGCACCCAATCACAGTACTGAATCAACCATACACTTATGTCTCACAAGGAAGTTTAGCCTCTAAACAATCTCCACCTGTCATAAAGGGACTCAGGAGGACCAATCACAGCCTGCCCAGATAAAGTCAATGAAGAGGCAGATATAATTGAACAGTTTGTGGCTGTCTATGTATAGAAGTAACAGTATGGTATGGTCTCACCCAATCAGCATTGTTTGCAAACAGGTCAATGGATGCAAGCTTCAAAGGTAGTTTCTCCAGTAGATCCTACATACAGTCCACTGAGAGATTGCGTGACAATCATGGTTTTTCAGCAACAAGGTGCTGGGCAGTCATGCTATGGTGGTATCCAGCCAGATAAATTTGCTGGTCCATGCTTCTGCCTTTTAAAAACCAATTCCACCACAGTGGCCAATCCGGTTACGCCACCCATCCCTCCAAGACGCCCCCCACACACACACCTGCACTTGGCCATGCACAACATGCTGAAGCTTAAAGGATACCAGTAAAGACCCAGGGAAGAAAAAGTAACACACCCATAAGAAGAGGGGAGGCTGGGAAACCCTTAGAACCTTCCTGGTGCTTTTTTCGCTCTCCTCATTCCCCCACCAGGTCCCTGTTTAAACCTCCATCCGACTGCATCTTTGGGTCTCTGAGTACCTCTGAAGACGAGTGGCTCCGTACTGCACACACAGATCTGCGCTTGAGCTTGCGCAGAAGGAAGGGAGCTACTTCTTTTTTCTTTTTCTTCCTTGGGTGGTTACAGGTATTCTTTTATGCGTCATTCGAAGTCTGGGGGGCAGGGGGCATTAAGACGATAAATTCAGCAATACTTATATTGTAATAGGACCCTATCGGGTTTCCACCCCTAATATCCAGGTGGACTCTGTTCAGAACAGCGTAGCCTATAGCTTTCTAATTGCCTGAATTTTCTTTATGTACATGTTAAGCCACCGCCGAGTGCTCATTCTTGTACCCGGATGTGATCAATAGAGAATATGACCTTGTGCCAGTAGTTCCACTTTTATGTAATGCAGCAATACAGTGCTGTAACCAGATAGGAATGTTCTTCGCATGCGGGAGGTGGAGTGCCGCTGCAAGATTAAAGTAAACCTGAAGGGAACAAAAAAAATTGTATATTGAAACCTACAGTTAGGTCCATAATTATTTGGACAGAGACAACCTTTTTCTAATGTTGCCACAAGGAATTCTAAATGAAACAACTCAGATGCAGGTGAAGTGTAGACTTGCATCTTTAGTTCAGTGTGGTGCATAACAATTTAAGGCAACTAAAGCATTTTGTAACACATAAAAAGTAATTGGACAAATTAAATAGCTGGGAATAAAATGTTCATTTCTAACACATGGTTGAAAACCCTTTGCTGGCAATGAATGACAGCCTGAAGTCTTGAAATCATCGACATCACCAGATGCCGCGTTTCCTCCTTTTTCATGCTCTGCCAGGCCTTTACTGCAGCGGCTTTCAGTTGCTGTTTGTATGCGGACTTGCCACAAAGTGGTCCAGGGAAGTGTACTGAGGGAGTGCTCAGTGACAGAAGAGAGTGTTGTCCACAAATCAGTAGATCAGAAATTGCAGTTATACAAGGTAAGCTAGACGGTATTGGAGTGATTGGGGAAGATTCTATTTTCCAGAAGCTGTAGTAAGAAAGGCTGGTTGGTGAACATCAACAGGAAATGATGGTGTAGAGTGTGATGATGGGGTGGGTTTTGACACCACTTTGAAGCTTGCACATCCGGCTCCTGGGTCCACCACTCTGCTCCTCAGCTTTAGTGGAGGTAGAGAGGGAGAAGGTCCTGCTAATTCTTCTAAACAAGGCTGCTTCTCTTTGAGTAGGGGCAGCAGAGGTTACTTGTGCAACATGAATACGTAAGGAAATAAAGGAGGCAAATGCTTTTACTACCAGTCTACTGGAATAGAGTCTGAAGAAGGCCTGTTGGCCAAAAGCTGACTCATTTTCTTTTAATTTATCGAATATATGGTATCATCCTAATTTAAATCTTCCCTTAATTAAAGAGTGAGCATCAGTAGCCAACTGCTCTATTTTCGGCCATGTGGACACTCCACTGAGCTGAATGGTGAATCTTCATATAGTAAGTCCTACATCTGATGTCCAGGTTTTTATTATTCCTGCTCCATTGTAATTGCAGGTCACAGAAGTTGAGGAACTCCCAAACAGCAGGGATCTTGAGAGGATGGACTCCAGCTGTCCTTGTGTATCTCTGCTGACAGGTGAGCAAGGCCTGACGAGGCTGATGGTATAAGTACCCTACTATTTTTGAGCCCTCTTCTCCATCTTCCAGGATGTTCCTCCTTATCCTTCTCCTGCCCTTTATTTTGATGGTCCATGATTTTCTCCATATTAGTTAATGTACCTAATCATCTAATGGCAATCTTCTACTCTTCCTCCTTAGAATAAAGTAAATGTTGGGCATCAGAGCATGGTAGGTCTAGTTGTCCCTTCACAAAGGTGGTGTTGGGTTCTTTGTCAACAGTCCCGCAGTGGAATGCTGGATTAGTTTTGAAGACAGCTACATGTTTACGGCTTCAGAGTGGCTGAAGGATCTGGCAAGGAAAGGAGCATTAGAAGCCTGCTCATTGGACATACTTGGCAGACAGAGAAGAATATAGTTTGGGAGATCCTTGTTGGGTCTCCCTCTCTTCTATATCTTCAGTGTGCGGCATTTGTAAGGCATGGCCAACATCACTCTGGTAGGAATGGCAGACATGTCTGACCTCTTGAAAACTTTGAAGTCCTATTACAACTTTGTTTTGCTACAGCTGACTGAGGATCCAATTTCCCCTGTCCTTGTTGTCCGCCACCGCTGTCCACATTGCCCCTTCCTTTAGGTCTGCCTAAAAAAAGACATGTTGTTTTAAGTTTTGAATGTGTTGATGGGCCACCAAGAGCTGTGTACTTTATATTACAAAAATAATACTATTAAGTGTGACCACAACTAAATACACGCTAAACTGTATGCTTTATTTTCTATCACTAACTTGTTCCAAAAAAGAAATGAGAGGTCCGCCTTATAACCGAATGCCCTATGTGACTCCAAATGTATGCGCACTAAATTGTGTATAATTAAACTATCAAAAGTGTCAAACTCAGCTAATGTAGTAAACAAGAAGGTGTATCCAGTACTGCAAGGAGTGTTTATTGCCCAATACAGGCGTGCAAGTGCACACTAGCGGTAATCCGCATTCAAATTGGTAGAACAATCATTGCGAACCTAGCACTTACCATAGAGGGGGAATCAATGCCGGATACACTTTCTTGTTTTCTATGACATTTAATGGCTCAGAGGACCACTTCATCAGATACCTTATTTAAAGGCAGTACTAGAAATTATGAGGACCACCAGCAAAACTGTGATGCTGCCCCCCCTCCCCCATCATCCACAACCATTTCCACCTCCCCCATTAAAACTTTCTCAGCTTACAGGCTTATCTGCCAGGAGTCATCTAATGCTGGGCATACAGGATCTTCTCAAAAAATTTGCATATTGTGATAAAGTTCATTATTTTCTGTAATGTACTGATAAACATTAGACTTTCGTATATTTTAGATTCAAATACACAAAACTGAAGTAGTTCAAGCCTTTTATTGTTTTAATATTGATGATTTTGGCATACAGCTCATGAAAACCCAAATTTCCTATCTCAAAAAATTAGCATATTTCATCCGACCAATAAAAGAAAAATGTTTTTAAAACAAAAAAAGTCAACCTTCAAATAATTATGTTCAGTTATGCACTCAATACTTGGTCGGGAATCCTTTTGCAGAAATGACTGCTTCAATGCGGCGTGGCATGGAGGCAATCAGCCTGTGGCACTGCTCAGGTGTTATGGAGGCCCAGGATGCTTCGATAGCGGCCTTAAGCTCATCCAGAGTGGTGGGTCTTGCGTCTCTCAACTTTATCTTCACAATATCCCACAGATTCTCTATGGGGTTCAGGTCAGGAGAGTTGGCAGGCCAATTGAGCACAGTAATACCATGATCAGTAAACCATTTACCAGTGGTTTTGGCACTGTGAGCAGGTGCCAGGTCGTGCTGAAAAATGAAATCTTCATCTCCATAAAGCTTTTCAGCAGATGGAAGCATGAACGCACTTTTGAACCAGAAACAGCGGCAGAAGCGCCTGACCTGGGCTACAGAGAAGCAGCACTGGACTGTTGCTCAGTGGTCCAAAGTACTTTTTCGGATGAAAGCAACTTTTACATGTCATTCGGAAATCAAGGTGCCAGAGTCTGGAGGAAGACTGGTGAGAGGGAAATGCCAAAATGCCTGAAGTCCAGTGTCAAGTACCCACAGTCAGTGATGGTCTGGGATGCCATGTCAGCTGCTGGTGTTGGTCCACTGTGTTTTATCAAGGGCAGGGTCAATGCAGCTAGCTATCAGGAGATTTTGGAGCACTTCATGCTTCCATCTGCTGAAAAGCTTTATGGAGATGAAGATTTCATTTTTCAGCATGACCTGGCACCTGCTCACAGTGCCAAAACCACTGGTAAATGGTTTACTGACCATGGTATTACTGTGCTCAATTGGCCTGCCAACACTCCTGACCTGAACCCCATAGAGAATCTGTGGGATATTGTGAAGAGAAAGTTGAGAGACGCACGACCCAACACTCTGGATGAGCTTAAGGCTGCTATCGAAGCATCCTGGGCCTCCATAACATCTGAGCAGTGCCACAGGCTGATTGCCTCCATGCCACGCCGCTTTGAAGCAGTCATTTCTGCAAAAGGATTCCCGACCAAGTATTGAGTGCATAACTGAACATAATTATTTGAAGGTTGACTTTTTTTGTTTTAAAAACATTTTTCTTTTATTGGTCGGATGAAATATGCTAATTTTTTGAGATAGGAAATTTGGGTTTTCATGAGCTGTATGCTAAAATCATCAATATTTAAACAATAAAAGGCTTGAACTACTTCAGTTGTGTGTATTTGAATCTAAAATATATGAAAGTCTAATGTTTATCAGTACATTACAGAAAATAATGAACTTTATCACAATATGCTAATTTTTTTAGAAGATCCTGTACACGGTGAGATTCTTCTTATCAATTGAGCCGCTGATGGCTCGATTGATAATTTCCGACAGGTCCGATCAGCAAGGCGCTCGATTTCCCGCTCAATACCCGCGGGCGAACAATGGGAAGAAAACGAGCAGAAGATAAGGAACGCCCGCGGGGACGAGCGGGAATCGATCCAGGCACCGGCGGGGACGGCGCATAAATCTCACCGTGTATGCCCAGCATAACAGGTGTAGCAATCATGATCTCTCACCTAGCAATGTTTAGTTGATTCTGGCAAATGTGGAAGAGGAGATGTTTTATTTCTATGGAATAGAACTAGATATATTAGTGTTTGGTGTCATCATGGAACCAAGAATGAGTAGTACATGATTTTATTGTAATAAATGTGGTAACTGCAAGCAAGTAGAAATAGCACATGACGTGCTGGGATCTGTGTTGAAGGGCAGGGCTTCCTCCTACCCCTCCAAGTTGGAAACCATCCTCATAGTGGTCAGAGACTATAATGCTGGATACACACGGTGCGTTCGCGCACTCGATTTTCCCGTCGATTCCCGTCGATTTGTTTATTTCCAACATGTCCGATTTGGATTTCGATGGATCGTTAGGTCGATTCGGCATACTGCGAATCGACCTAACGATCCATCGAAATCCAAATCTGACATGTTGGAAATAAACGAATCGACGGGAATCGACGGGAAAATCGAGTGCGCGAACGCACCGTGTGTATCCAGCATAAGACCATTGGGACATTTGCCAGATTGGCCTAACATTTACTATCACAATAGGATTTGGATCAGGAGCCCCCGGGAGGTCACAGAGGGACTCCAAGAACTTTACAAACATGCAGATCTATTGGAATCTGAACACTGACAAACTAAAGTAACTTTCTTCATTTAAACAACTTTTATTTACTGTCAGCTATGTTGTTTATTTGTTCTTCATTTTTGCCTTCTTTCTATAAATTTTATAATGCACTATTTTACTTATTACATTATATAAAGCATTTAGGGTTATTATCCTGCTCTGAGTATACACAGTTGAAAGCCACCACTGAATGTTACCGTAGAGATATTGGACCATATCCAATTAACTTTTTCTCCTGAGTTTTCTCCATAATGAGAATTTGAGAACTTGTCAATAAAATGCCTTTTAAACCACCACCAAGCAAATTTTAGCACTACTTTTTACACAGGGGCGTAACAATAGACCCTGCAAAGGAATGCAGTTGCAGGGGGGCCCAGAAGCCGCATGGAAGGAGGAGGGGAATTTATTTTCCCTGTGCTGAGAGACTGACAACTTAGGGCACAAAGAGAAAAAGCTTTCTGCTCTCTGCACACTCTAATGACTGCATCTGCTCAGCCACTAACAAATCATACAAAGTTTTGTAGACAAAGATTTGTCGACAGTCCCTATTTGGTGAGCAGCAGGCTCCTGTGTACAGCGCCCAGCCCCCAACCTCTCTGCCCCTCCCCAAGTGCTCTATACTGTAGTGATGCTGGAGATGTCTGCAGAGCCTGTTCTGCTCCATCAGAGATGGACAGAGTAAATGTAATAAGCAGAGGCTGGGAGCACATTTGTCTGTCGCTTTTCTGTATGTGTTATCTGCACACTGTGTGCGTCTGCATGTGTGAAAACATGCACGTTTTATGACCGAAGCTAATGTAATTGATAGAGAAAATATGTGCAGTGCTTCACTGCTGTCCATTGGTTCTCAGTTTACCTGTGCAGAAAACTAGTGGGGGAGGGGGGCAACCAAAGTTTCATAGGGGGGCCCAGTGATTCCCAGTTACATCCCTATTTTTACACCTACTTGGTACATCTCGAACTGCAAAAAGCTAAAAAGTTATTTTAAAGAGAAGATTTCAATTTTTCTCCTTGGAGAAACTCAGGAAAAAAAGTTAACTGCATATGGGCAATTGTGTTTTCCATAGAGCAAAGGGTTAAGAAAAGGTTGTTTATAACTTTAGTCTTCAGGTGGTGTCCCTGTTTATAGACATGTGATGGCAAGTTATGTGATTATGTGTATGAGCACCCCATGGTTCTCTTAGGGGCGTAGCAATAGGGGGTGCAGAGGTAGCGACTGCATCGGGGCCCTTGGGCCAGAGGGGCCCCGAAGGGTCCACCCTCCATCACAGTATTAGCTCTCTGTTGGTCCTGTGCTGGTAATAATCACTTTTATAGATGCTTTGAATAGTAGTAATCCTTAAAACACTGTTCCCTATCTCCTTCTTGCACCTCTGACACTGTGGTTGTCTTTGGCAGGTTTTGGTGCGCCAAATCAATTGTTATGTATAGAGTGCTTGGGGGGGCCCCATGTAAAACTTGCACCGGGGCCCACAGCTCCTTAGCTACGCCACCGTTCTCTGTTATATAGATTGTGATCCAGAATGCTGGAAAATCTATGTGCAGCTGTGAGAGTTGTGCCTTCTTTTTTACATGGATTTGCACTATAATTAGGAGGGAGCATAATTAAAATGATTTCTAATTGCTTTGTAGTTGTTAAAACACTCTTTGCTGATCACACTTCAAAGTAGGTGAAAACAAACTCCCAAACATCCAACTTTCAAATATCAGTATAATCTCGTTATAGTAAACTCTGATATAATAAACCTCTGGGTATAGTAAACTAAATGTCCAGGTCCTGGCCATTCACCATTATAAGTGTATGGGAGTAATGCCTGGTATAATAAACCCAGATATAATAGATCTTCTATTATAGTAAACCTGTTTTTTGGCTCCTTCGGTATTCTGTATCCGGTTATAGTGGAAAGTGGGCGGGCACATGTGCCATAGGTCAGTCAAAGACCCATGAGCCGCGGTTGGTGGGTGGGTGGGCTGGCAGCCACTTGTAGCCTGCTCTCTATCTGCACACTACTCTGTGCCTGCATGGATTACCTCAAAAACACAGGTGAGACCTATGCTTCCTGTGTAAGCTGCTGCCTGATTACTGAGGGAATTGCCTGTCATCTGTGACTTGCTTGTGCATGGCTGCAATGCTACAGTATCATCCAGGTCCAATGTGGACAGAGGAGAAATACTGTACCTGCATTAACTGGTGAGACCTATGCTTCCATCCTGTGCAAGCTGTTGTGTGATTTTTGTATACAAATCCCTGCATATTGAGCACTGTGCATTTTTAGACGCTGTCTGTGCTTGCTTGCTGAAGCACTGAAAAAGAAAACAGGACTCCCAATTATTGACTGAGTTAAAGGAAAGGTCCGAGGATAAAAAAAAAAAAAGTTCTACTTACCTGGGGCTTCCTCCGCGTACGTTAAAAAGGGGCGCTGGGAAAAAAGGGCGCCGGGTTTTTAACGATAAGCATGGATAACGTTTAAAAATGTATTGTACTGTATTTCGTTTAAAATTAATGTTTTTTAAAGTTATAAATCATTAAATAATGTGCATTAAATCGGCAATTGTAAAAACGTTAATCTTTCGTTTAAATAGTGAAACGTATAATAAAGTTTTAAAAAAAAATTACTAAGTAACCCTCCCTGTACCTACCCCTAACCCCTAGACCCCCCTGTTGATGCCTAAACCTAAGACCCCCCCCTGTTGGTGCCTAAGTAACCCTCCCTGTACCTACCCCTAACCCCTAGACCCCCCTATTAGTGCCTAAACCTAAGACCCCCCTGTTAGTGCCTAAACCTAAGACCCCCCTGTTGGTGCCTAAACCTAAGACCCCCCTGTTGGTGCCTAAACCTAAGACCCCCTGTTGGTGCCTAAACCTAATACCCCCCTGTTGGTGCCTAAACCTAAGACCCCCCTTTTGGTGCCTAAACCTAAGACCCCCCTGTTGGTGCCTAAACCTAAGACCCCCCTGTTGGTTTTTTCGTTTAAAAATAATGGGGAAAAAAAAGTACTGTTTTTCGTTTAAAAATAATGTTTGGAAAAAAATATTGTACTGTTTTTCGTTTAAAAATAATATTTAAAAATGTATAAATCATTAAATAATGTGTAATCATGAGAAACAGTAATAAAACATTAAATCTCCGGGCGCCGCTTTTAAAACGTTAGTTTTCTCCGGCGTCCTTTTTTCCTATCGGGCGCCCATTAAACGATATTTATTATAGGAGTGAATGGCGGCGCCCGATTTGTCCACTAGCCTCAGGCGCCCGAATTTACTGTTTCCGCTTCCTCCAGCCCCTGGCAGCCGATCTGTCCCTCGCTGCAGCTACGGGGTCCCGGGGTCTCCTCCGTTGCAGATGCCGACCTCGCCAGGTTGGCATGTTCAGTGGCTGCACGAGTGCTCACGATCGCGCTCACGTAGCTTGGAGCATTCTGCACAGTCGCAGAACTACTGCGCCTGCCCAGAATGCTCCCAGCCATGCGACCGTGAGCAGCGTGGCCACACCCTTTCGCAGATCCCGACAAGTGACATATCAGCTGCCAGGAGCTGGAGGAAGTAGAAGTAGATTATTATTATTATTTTTTTTATTTATATAGCACCAACATCTTCCGTGGCGCTGTACATAGTACAAACAAATAATGGGGAACAAATATACATAAGAAATACAAGACACTGTACAGTCATGACATTGAATAGAATAAATACAGATACATACATAGTTGATATGTAGTTGGTAAATGTACATATGTTAAAATAACAGCAGTATGAGAAACACTAGGAGGAGGTCCCTGCCCTTGCGGGCTTACAATCTAGAGGGTAGTGGGGAGGAAACAAAAGGGAAGGAAACACAAGGATTAGTGGGTGAGCCAGTGTGCCTTCAGTACTACCTGTAGCAAATTATAGGCTTGTCTGAACAGGTGTGTTTTCAGAGTACGTTTGAAGGTTTCCAGACTCGTGGCATGACGAACCGGCTGAGGGAGAGAGTTCCAAAGGAGAGGGACAGCTTGTGAGAAGTCTTGGATGCGAGAGTGAGAGGAGGTGACTAGGCTGGAGGACAAAAGGGTCTTCTGTGAGGAACGGAGGGTCCGGGCGGGGAGGTATCTAGGGGAGGTATCTGGAGATTAAAGAGGAAATGTATGGAGGCGATAGCTAGTGTTGGGCGAACAGTGTTCGCCACTGTTCGGGTTCTGCAGAACATCACCCTGTTCGGGTGATGTTCGAGTTCGGCCGAACACCTGATGGTGTTCGGCCAAACCGTTCGGCAACATGGCCGAACTAAGAGCGCATGGCCGAACGTTCCCCGAACGTTCGGCTAGCGCTGTGATTGGCCGAACGGGTCACGTGGTTCGGACCCGAACGCGCTCTGATTGGCCGAACTGTCACATGGTTCGGGTAAATAAATACCCGAACCACGTCATATCTCCGCCATTTGTCTGTGGGTTTAGCTTTGGGTAGGCAGGCAGGGTAGTTCGCGCTCCAGCCACGCTAGCCAGGGTCCCCCCAGTCATTGTGTCGCTGCTGGGAATAGTAGTACACCGCTCGCTCAGCCACACTATATAGCATTCTGTTTACTGCCACTCTGTGTACCTCGCTCAGCCACACTATATAGCATTCTGTTTACAGCCACTCTGTGTCTGCTGGGAATAGTAGTACACCGCTCGCTCAGCCACACTATATAGCATTGTGTTTACTGCCACTCTGTGTACCTCGCTCAGCCACACTATATAGCATTCTGTTTACTGCCACTCTGTGTCTGCTGGGAATAGTAGTACACCGCTCGCTCAGCCACACTATATAGCATTGTGTTTACTGTCACTCTGTGTACCTCGCTCAGCCACACTATATAGCATTGTGTTTACTGCCACTCTGTGTCTGCTGGGAACAGTACTACACCGCTCGCTCAGCCACACTATATAGCATTGTGTTTACTGCCACTTTGTGTCTGCTGGGAATAGTAGTACACCGCTCGCTCAGCCACACTATATAGCATTGTGTTTACTCCCACTCTGTGTACCTCGCTCAGCCACACTATATAGCATTCTGTTTACTGCCACTCTGTGTCTGCTGGGAATAGTAGTACACCGCTCGCTCAGCCACACTATATAGCATTGTGTTTACTGCCACTCTGTGTACCTCGCTCAGCCACACTATATAGCATTCTGTTTACTGCCACTCTGTGTCTGCTGGGAATAGTAGTACACCGCTCGCTCAGCCACACTATATAGCATTGTGTTTACTGTCACTCTGTGTACCTCGCTCAGCCACACTATATAGCATTGTGTTTACTGCCACTCTGTGTCTGCTGGGAACAGTACTACACCGCTCGCTCAGCCACACTATATAGCATTGTGTTTATTGCCACTTTGTGTCTGCTGGGAATAGTAGTACACCGCTCGCTCAGCCACACTATATAGCATTGTGTTTACTGCCACTCTGTGTACCTCGCTCAGCCACACTATATAGCATTCTGTTTACTGCCACTCTGTGTCTGCTGGGAATAGTAGTACACCGCTCGCTCAGCCACACTATATAGCATTGTGTTTACTGCCACTCTGTGTCTGCTGGGAACAGTAGTACACTGCCGCTCACTCAGTCACCCCATTACTATATAGCATTGCTGGGATCTGTAGTACTCTGCTCACCCACCCATACCATTGTACTGCCAGTCACTGTGTATATTGCTGGGATCTGTAGTACTTCACTCACCGTCAACCACTATATAGCATTGCGTACTCTGCCAGTCAGTGTGTATATTGCTGGGATCAGTAATACTCCACTCAACGTCAACCACTATATGAGCTCACCATGAGTTCCTCAGAGACCTCCGCTGTGAGCAGCACTCCCAACAACAGCAACAGCCAACGCCCCACGCAAGCTATAACATCCACCCCAGCAGCCAGTGGTCAGCAGCAGCCCTCCCCGGAGGAGAACGTTGTGTCCATCGGTCCGGCGCCAGAGCGATTATTGAGGGCTGCCATTGAGGAGATGATGGGGCCTGATGTGGAGGAGGAGGTCGGGCTCAGGCCAGCATCCCAAGTTAATGTTGAGGACGATGAGGGGTCTGTGTCTGGGGATGTTGGGGTGGCAGAGGTGGTGGGTGGGTCAGACTCAGGAGAAGAGTTGTATGATGAGGATGATGATCGGGACCATCTGTATGTGCCTCAGAGTCCGACCCCGGAAAACATGTTGTATCGTGTGTTTAGGTACTAAAATCTGCGTTCCCACTTCCCAGTACTGCCCGGGTCCA